>NC_138826.1:36031753-37238527 GCF_965183815.1 Platalea leucorodia
CCCTTTTTTCTCCTTTGTCACAGAGCTGATTTTCAGTGTTTTCTTGATGATGTACTTTCTGATTTTCTTAGTGGGAACTTCCACATTCTTTGAAATTTTTCTCAGACTTGCAAGACTTGAGTTGTATTTAGTACTATTTTCTTCCCTTGGTGTTTCAAATATTTCTGTATGCTGTAAAGTACCTGGGTATCAGTTTCTCAGTAGTCTCTGGTTTACGGTTATCAGATAGCTAATGACTGTTTTGGCACACCATTGGGATATTGTAGTTCTTTAAGCATAGGCACCACCTATTCTCCAAATTAATGGCTACCTATGTAGGTGCAACTGTTGGACACGTATTTACTGGAATGGTTTAGATTTTGGCTTTTCATTTCTTTAAAAAAAAAAAAAAAAAGCTATTGACTGCACAGACAAGGACTAATCTTAAAAATCTTATTAGCTTTGATAAACTAATATCCTCTAAGTTCTGAAAAGCCTTTATTTTTGGTGATGCTAAAACCAAAATGGAACAGAGACTTACTGGCTTGATCCGAATCTCTTAGAATAGAGCATAAATACATTGTATAGCATTCTCTTGTGAATCAGGGTAGAACAAATTTTTTGTGGATTATAATCTAATTCCAAGACTTTATTCCTATAACATGACTAGTAGGCTGAATTATGTTTGCTTCCTCATGTTGAACCTTATGATTTATTTCATTTTCAACTTTGTGGAATAATAGAATTTCTCACTAGTGCTGCTTGTGTATAATTTTTTACAACCCAAAAGTTGTAATGGATACAGCTAGTGTTCATATTCATTCATATTCATTTTTGCAAACAACAGGGTGGTATCAGACAGCATGTGCTGAACTACTACAGAGGAGGGGATTAAGTGATTACTTGGCTTTGCAAAAATTAGACATGTATGGTTTAAAGGATCACTAGTATTTAGAGGAATGTGTTTTGACTGCAGAATACTTTGCTTCCAACTCTTCCTGCTGAGCCTCCTGTCAAATTCAAATATAGGAGCAATAAAGTGCATTGCGATAAAACCACTTCATACTTTCCCCTTTCTGTGCAGTGGACATGTATCACATTGACTGGACAATTGATTACAGTGAATAACAGCTGATCTGTAAAGCCCAAGCAAACAATTCAAAACAGTTATTCATGCTGTCTAGCAGTTCCAAACTTGATTTCAGTTGTACTTACTATATGCAGCTGCTAATTAATATTCTGAGAATCAAAAGAGAGAAGCTTGTAGCATGAAGACACCACAGAGAGTCCTTTAAATCAGTTTACTAGAATCTTCACAGAAATGAAGGGAAAACATCTTGGTGTGAAATATAGCTAAACCAATATCCTACTGAAGTAAACACTGGTCAAACCAACCTTCTGTTGGAGCCGTTTGATTACTGATATTAAAACTGATAGCCATAAAAAAGGCTCTTGGAACACATCGGGCTTTGCTGACTTGCAGTTTTTTCCTCTTTCCTCCCAGTTACCTTTCTCTGCTTCATACACTGTTTCTGTCAAGTGTCTCCATTTGTGGGACTTTTTAAATGAGTGTTAGAGCTATGCCTGCACTGGCTAGATCTTCCCAAGATACTCTTTGCAAGTGAATCTCCACAGGTAGTCTTTTTTCCCTGTAAATCAATTGTTTGTAAACAGATTCTGAATGCTACAAAGTATCAGCTATTAACAAATATTTGCCAGATAGTTTGCACAACCAAAACTGAGGTTCAAGTACACTGTATAATATGCATCTTATGCCTTGTTTGTGAGAAGTCATTTAAGTCACGTAAGATGTTGAAAAAGCTTTGCTATGACTTACCCAGTTTTTTTACATAATATAAACAAACTCTTTTCTGCAATTACTCATAACTGATTAGTAAGACTGGCAAACATGGCTGAACAAAACACTCACTTAGTGTTTGCTTACTACTTTACGCACAAATACAGAAAAATAATGTTATTTAGACTGCAAATCAAATACTCAAAAGCTAGAAACTTCCATAATTATAATAACACTTAATTTAGCCCCTTCTCCATTTGCAGTCTGATACTACACTCAACTTCATGATCATACATTATTTTTGCACAAGGCATGTGCCTCATTCATTGCTCAGGGAGATCAGTGCACTTACTTCCACTCCCAGCAGATGCCATGCTGCTGTCTGCAGTGCAGTGTTCAAACTCTGCTCTGAAGGCAAATGATTAATTTCTTCATGGACTTCTATGGTACCCATAACTACATTTTCCAAATTCTTATTTTGTTGTAACTTCTTCAAAATGCTCCTGCAAGATAACTGGCTGTTAGCTATGTTTTATGACAGAACATATTGCAGAGATTTAATGATATGTAATCCCCAATAAGTGTGTAATCTTACATTGACTATGCTATTGTAATATATACGATGCAGATTTTAAAGGCAGACTTAGTCTTAACAGACTTAGCAGACTAAACAGTTTAGAGTTTTATACTTCAATAACTTTTTTTGACGTTTGATGGGTTTCTTATAACTTTTTCAAGAACAAACTGAAAAAATAACACCATGCCAAAGTCAAACTTTCAGACCCTCAGGGTCCCAGCGCTGCACACAGCGAGAACCTTTGACTCTCCCTTATAGCCTGTGCTATCTGCATTGCTGAGATGTTAGTGTTGGGGATTACTCTGTACCTGCAGCAATTCCAGGAGGACTGAGGACACTTTACTCTTAGGTTTCACAGATAATTGCTGGCACGGAGGGTGGAAGTTGGGTTAAATTACAAGCTGTGAAGGGAATCTGTACAATGAATAGAGAATGCTCTGCCTGTGTCCTTCAAGCTTTAGATTCCTTCTGCACCATTTTTCCATCCTGCCTCACAATGAATCCTTTTTGGCAGACTCCTCATGCTAGTCCCTTTTAACTCATGAGGAGTATGCAAGCCAGCCTGGCTAAGGATTTTTAATGACACTTCTGCTCTTCCTGCCTTTTAAACTGTAGCCGTCAGATAGTCTTCTGAGCTTTTTGTCCAGTCTGTATATTTGCTCTTTGTTCTGTCCTAACAGAGATATGTTGACACTGTCCTGTTCAAGAAGATGGAAAAAAGATGGCTGTGACAGAAAGGACAAGCTTCATTCAAGTCTTTGTTCAACAAGGTAAGAATAAGAAAGCATTTCACATAAAGTCAGCATTTCTTTTATCTTTGGGATGTGGGGGTGGAGGCAACCATTATTTTCCTCAGCTATGTTATAAATGCTTGAGTCATTTTGCCTGAGTTTTTAAAAAGTCAGTCTGGGACAGATTTATGACTTAGGAAGGCTTTATGCAAAATCCTTACATTTTTGAGAAATGTTGAATAGTTATAAATGGACTCTAAATAATACAAAAATTGAAGAATTTTAGCATTAGAGGATGCTGTTACCTGCCCTTGCTTACAATGCTTTCATAAGAGCTGGAATTCAGTTTGATGGAATACTCTTATTTGAATATTCATCACCTTTTATAACATATGTCATTTAATGCGTTTAGTATTTGTTATGCTAAAATTAACACTAATTATACAATAGCGTTAATGTAAAACTTGTTTCTGTGATGTTATGGAATTTCTTGTGATGTGCAGTTCTGTCGATAGCCCCTGCCCAGATTAAATGTAGTACACTACTGCAGTCCTCAGGTGTATCTTCATTTCCAGTGTGTGACACAGTCGTGGTCCATCACATGCTGGGAGGTATACATGATGTATCGAGGCATATGATGGGAAAGAGCCACGGCACTGTGCCAAAGCTGGGACACATGCTGCCATGCACAGTCTGTTAGGAAGCAAACTTGCTAGTGGTGACACGTTATCCTGGCTCCCATCTAGGCACATCCAAATGTAACTGGTTTGTCAATCACTGTGGTTATGTCATGGATCCAGGTAAAAAAATCAATGATTTGTAGTTAAAATAATAACAGAAGAAGTCTGCCTAGCAAAAAAACCCTGAGCTATGAGCATTTACAGAAAATGAAGCTTTACATGTATATTAGAATTACTAGTATTTCATTTACTTGAAGGGACATCATTACATTATAGCACAGTTATTTTGAAAGAATGTCTTACAACCCTCTTCAGATATGCTTTCAGTTCTTACATACAGAGTTTAATTTACTAATAACATTTTTGGCTTTAGTCTAACGTTATTTTACTTAAATACATATGTCCTTATACAGGGAAAAAAAATATTTTTTTCCTCAATGTTTAGGCAGAATTTTCAAATCTGAAGTTGTACGTTATCATGTTAAAATCTGCAATGTAAAGAAAAAAAAAAACCACACGTGTTTAGCATTGACCATTACAGGACAAAAAATCATGACAAAGGGAGAAATGCACCTGAAAAGGTCTGGGATACATAACCTGTAACATAATTTCATCTAATTTAATCTATTTTCTTTGTCCATGATTAACTGGATAAGAAGCAATGAGCTTGAATTTCAGGAAAAAAACAATTTTTTCAAGTTATTTATTAGAAACTATTTGTAGCAGAAAGCATGAAAATAGGTTGCCTGGAAAAGCTGTACAATCTCTAGTATTGGAGATATTTAAGAACAATTTAGACACAGATGTGTCAGAATGACTTAAATAAATTTAGGCAGCTGGCAAGGGGATAGAATAAATAACCCCTGTTTTTTGTGACTGGAAACTATGAGGGCACTGAAGAAGTAAAACAAAATTATATGTAGTATTTTTAGTTTCACGTACATAAATACAGGCAAAGATTTACACAACAGGTGATTGGGAATTTCTGTGTAGTTCCAAGGAGATTTTTACTGACCTGATTCCACAATAATACTACAAGTTTACAGATTAATTTGGGGGGGCTCAGTAATGAACGAGAATAGAGATAAATGGAAACATGTTAATTAAATGTGGGCTTTTTCTTTTCAAAATCAAAATCCACTTTTTACTGACTTTACTCTGCTAAACTCCGTTGAAAATCTCAGTTCCCGGCACTGTTTCATAACTGGCTTATGTAACCTGTCTGATTACAGGGAAGGAAAAAATAATATTACAGAATGGGTTTTCTTTTCTACTGTTCTCCACTTTAAAGGGTACTTAATTTGTTAAGAAGGAGTTAGGGTGACCGGTGGACTTCTGCTCTGGTGAGATACCATCTTCGTGGTACCTATCCTATAAACATCCATCATCTGCTGAAATCACAGTCCTTGACTACAGAAGTTTGAAAACTGGGGAAAGATAGAAACGAACTGAGAAGGATTAAAGACATAACTTCTTACAATTGAGAATTGCAGAAGTGCCTTAATGGACATAGGCATCCATTTCCTGTTCGAATACTGTCAATAGATGTGAGTGCCTATCATCTTTTGGCAGATACACCCCAGAGGTTTAGGACTGCCCAGTAGTGGAGTGGAAAAGGAACATGTCCTATTCTCATACAGTTGGTGTAAGTTTAAATATTCCAAAAGCAAGTTAAACTGTAATTTTCTTTGCTGGACAGGGTCACAGTGCAGTTCAGATTCACAGACTTCCCTCAGTCAAACCTTCTCCTCACCACCTTCTCTCTGACAATGCCTTATAATGCCTTAAAACATAAAGCTCCATCCCAATAGTTCTGAGAGATTAAGGTTTATTAAAAGCACATGTTCATAACTCTATATGGGAATACATTTTTCCCTTAGGCTATGAAATAAATGTGAATGTGAGTTATTATCCTCATGATAGCAATCTATTTTCTCACCTTACTGTCTCCCTAGGAACTGTTTGTGGTTTTGTCCCCAAAATGTGTGCTTTAAATAACTCTAAGAATGTTATTGCAGTTTTGAAGACAAAGTGCTGCTGGCATCGACCTAAGAAAAGTAGAATATCTAATGCATATTATTTGAAATAGAAATATTACTCTTTATCGATGCTCATGCCTCAAACCAATTAATATGGGGCTTGTGGTATGGGTTTCTTGAAAACAAGCTGCTACCAGCTGGAAATGATCTGATAGTTAATTTTTCCCCTCTCAGAACTGGAACATTTTCCATATCAAGTAATGTGGTAAAGAAACTACTATATAACTGAAATATATGATGCTTGGAGACTGCTAATTACATTTCCACTGGCTGCAGCAACCTCACAGGTTGCTATTTTGATGTTCTGCTGAGATCATCATCAGCATTTCAGCTCTTTGAAGATAAATTCTTAGACAATACAGTCATATCCACAGCTTTTTATTCTGAAGTTTGGCAAAGGCCTTTATGACATTAGTGAAAGCGTTGTTTGTTCATGAAGATGTTTGTCATGACCATTATACTCCTGAGAACTTCAGGGACCTTCTTTACCTGGAAAGGAACTTTCCTTTCCTGCTCTGTACGTCCTTTTTGCATAAAGTCCCTGAAGGACCTCTGGAGGCAACATCACCTACTTAAGAGTGTGGTTCTGTGGCAGTTTTGGCTGGTAGATTCATGTTAACTTTAAGACACCACCTTCTTTGTGCATTAGGCAAAATTTCTGTCTGTTGCAAAGGCAGCAGTAATGATGTGACTATTAAGCAAGGCTAAATGAGCCTGCAATATGCAGTGGCTTTCATTACATGATCACATAGCTGGCGGTCAGAATTCAGATGTGGAACATTTTGATGGAAAGAAATGTGGTCTATCCAGAGGGCTGTTCTTTCCACTGCCTGTATTGTTATTACAGATGAATGAAAGGCAGTTTTTACTTCAATACAAATTAAATTAGTTGTTATCATATTGATTTCAACTGGGCTAGTAGCAACAAACAATTATAATAAGTGGGAATTTAAAAGGTGTACTACTGGCCATTTTAATTCACAAATGGCCTGGTTAAGAATTTCTTACACAGGAAAAGCTCCTGTTAGGCTTCAGAGGAAACTGTTCCTGAGCACCAGCACTTCAGCATGTAGCCAGAAGTGATGAAGCTTGGCAAACATATTCATATCCTGTGTTTTGGAGAAATGACAAATCTAAATGGAGATGTTCTGGGTAGGAGGTCTGTTATATGGCACATCAGTGCAATGGATACAGATATTTTAAAAACATCAGCATTAAGCTGACAGGAGAAATTACAGAAAGTGATTTGAAGAGGTATAAGTAATAGTAATGGGAAGAAGTTAATTGAAATATAGTAGAGTCTTGAGGGGGGAGAGTTACTTGCATGGGACTGGGACACAGCAATAGGTTTTTCAGCCTGGTGGTTAGCACACTTACTTCATGGTCATAGTGAACAATTACATTCCTTTAAGCAAAGTCCAAAGCAGAAAAGAAAAAAACATGGGATAAAGGTTCCTATGGAGTTCATGCCAGAACTTCTATACATCCCAACTTCCCCCTGTATTCCAGAGCCCTGTCACCGCACTGTTTCTTGCAAGACCTGAATCTCGCACCCTCTACTGCCAGCTTACCCAATTGTCCAATCAAGCTGATATTTCTGCTGTCAGCCTGGACAAAACAGCAAGAGTTGGTTGTGAAAATATTAATGAGGTATGGTTTCTGTCTGCGAAGGAAAGACATGAACTGCCAGCTTGGTGGCAAGGTAGGCACCACGCAGAGTTAGTTTGGAGACATTTCCAAAAAAGGAACATTTAGTATTTTAAAAAAGGAAAATATTGGAAAAGGGTGAGGAAAGTTCTACAATAGCATCTCAACAGATGTGTGTCTCTGGAGCTGTTTCCTGACATCGGTGTCCGTTTCATTTCAAGGGTGTAAAAATCTGGTTTAGATCTCTAGTTGAGATTCAGAACTATAAAGCAATAGTAAAGGATGAGTAAGAAATGACTAATAAGATAATCTATGGATATGAAAGGTTTTCTCAATTATATCTGTGCAAATTATACTTGTGTAAGTGCTTCAGCATGTTGCAGATCCTGGGTCTGCCTCCTCAGATTGTTAATCAGGAGAACAGCATACGAACAGTGCAGCCAGAACTAGGCTAAAAAGCCTGCCTTTCTCATTTCTGTTCTCTGCGGTGGGGTGGTGTTCCTGGGACTGGTACTGAAGGATGAGCAGGCTACTTTGCACAGCAGCAAAACAGACTCCCTGTATTTGGGGATTTTGCAGAACTGGTTGTTTTCAAGGTTTTTTTCTCGGTGTGTTGAAAATTTAAATCACAAAAAGTTTGCATAAGTTATAAATGATAATGCAGTCTGTTTAGATGTATCTTGTGATTGATCTCATGTAATTAGAGATGATGATTCACTGAGCACTTTTAAAATATTCATTCTCACATCCTTTAGCAAGTGTCCCAGGAATTCAGGAAGCTGTGTGCTGGTTTTGGCTGGGGTAGAGTTAATTTTCTTCATAGAAGCTAGTATGAGGCTATATTTTGGATTTGTGCTGAAAACTGTGTTGATAATTCAGGGATGGTTTTGTTACTGCCGAGCAGTGCTTACACAGAGCCAAGACCTTTTCTGCTTCTCACTCCACCCCACCAGCGAGGAGGCTGGGGGGGGCACAAGAAGCTGGGAGGGGACACAGCCGGGACAGCTGACCCCAACTGGCCAAAGGGCTATTCCATGCCATATGATGTCATGCTCAGCATATAAAGCTGGGGGAAGAAGGCGGGGGGGAGATGACACACACGTTTAGAGTGATGGTGCTTTGTCTTCCCAAGTAACCATTATGCATGATGGAGCCCTGCTTTCCTGGAGATGGCTGAACACCTGCCTGCTGATGGGAAGCAGTGAATGAATTCCTTGTTTTGCTTTGCTTGTGTGTGCAGCTTTTGCTTTACCTGTTAAACTGTCTTTATATCAACCCATGAGCTTTCTCACTTTTACCTTTCCAATTCTCTCCCCCATCCCACCAGGGGGGAGTGAGCGAGCGAGCAGGCAGCTGTGTGGTGCTTGGTTGCCAGCTGGGGTTAAACCACGACAAGCTGTCATTGCTCAGTTCTGCTGAGGAGATAACACATTGGCAAACAGTGTTTGGCACTTAAGCACATTATTACTGTATGGCTTGGTTGTTTACTTAGTATTACAAAAATATTTTTCATTCTATAGAGTATACCTGGAAATGATATCCTTTTTGACCTCTCTGTAAACCACCCAAACATCTAAACTTTGTGAACAGCAGAGGTTGTTTCTCTAACGAGAGAAAGAGAACAGTACTTGGCATGTGTAAAAGCATTCCAAAGTGATCCTCAGCAGTTGGTTATTTTATAAATTTTTAATAATATCTAACATTTTTTTAATATAGAATTTTAAGACAGGTGTATTTTTTTAATTATCTCACAATGGTTCTGTAATAGAAACAATAAGCAAGAAATTGCAATTGAAATAAGATTTACTTGTCTTTTGGATTGATTTTTCTTTCAGGTATAAAATTGTATTATTCTATTTATGTGCTTGAGTTTGTTCTAAAGAGCACTATAAATGAGTGTTCAGAGGCCAAGAGTTGAACATACATCAAATCATTTAGTCTGAATCTTCCAAAATAACCTTCACTTGTGCTTGCATTACTTTCTGCTCTTAAGGAATTTTTCCATGTCTTTGTACCTGTGGTTAGAAAGGAAATTCAATGATGTGTGGAGTGGGTAGTATTTTTTTCTGAAATGATAAAGCCTCTGAAAAAAGACATTTGCGTGCTTTAGTACAAGAGTTTTGCATAGAAAGATATGGCAGATAGGAGACTAGGCTTAATTGACCAATACAGAGAATAATAAAGTTACAAGTAAGTAGCAGTCTCAATTGACAAGGAAAAGACATGAAACGTTCTCCCCTTTAGTTGTTTAGACAGTACATTTCCACAAGACAATACTTCATCAGAAATGAAGGGAAAAGGAAAATGGAACTGCATCCTGAAATCAAACTGGGGTACTACGGTGTCTAAATTTTAGGCTCCTAGGCCTTGGAATATAAAACGCAGGATCCATACCACACATTTTGATTCCCTGTGAAGAGGGGTACAATCTAGAACGACTTGGGAGCTGCACAGAAAGCTGCATAGGGTGAGCAGGCTTGATACAGACCTGCTTGGGCCTAGCCAAAATGGAAGTAGCTGAGGCTTGGGTGGTTTTAGCCCTCCCTGTTAAGTGCCATAGTTCAGCCCGCAGAAATAGATGTGGCTGTGAATCTTCTAGCACAAAGAAGATATGCAAACAAAATGCCCTTCCCCACACTTTTTAAAGTGTAAAACAATGCAAATGATGAAGAATTAGTGATTATTGAACTTCCTTTTATATAGCTGTGTAAGTAGTAAATCATTTAGCAAGGCTGAAAACTGAGATTTGCATTTCCTTTCTCTGTGGGACAGTATATCAAGCCACCTACTGGGGGAAGCCTGAACCATTGAGATGGAAACTGGTTTGGAGTCCCTACACACTTGGCTGGAGCCAAAGAAAGTATCTGTTTAAGTTGTGTTTGGCTAGGGTAAAAGCCTAAGACTATGCAGGATTCCTCTCAACTCATTAGAGAAGAAAAAGAACAGGGGTCAGTTCCTTGCTACAGGGACTACTAATGTATAAACCATCTGACCACTGTTAGTCATCCATAAAATCAATGGGGGACTGCTCAGCTCTCAAGATGTTGAAACTTCTGAGCATGGGTGGGAGCAGAACTGTCCAGGGAGCTTTTAATGCATGTGCAAAGCCTTTAAAATAAGACAGCAACGTTTGAACTTAGGCATCCCGAAGTCATGAGGCTGCTCATTTGGATTCGAGGGGAGGGCCGGGGGAAGAGGCAGTTAACGATTTCCCCTTTTGATCAGAAGAACCTTTGTAGCCCTTAAATCCTTTCTGAATCCTTGTAGGGATCTGGCCCATTTTCTTTTAGTTTTATTATGTGATTGATGGCCATGAAATATTGGAAGGAAATTGGATGTGATAATGTCATAAAGAGTCTATAAATAGCATTACAGTCTTCGTTACAATTCCAGTTGTGCTGTAATTACCTGTGCTCCATGTTGAGCAGAGCATGAGTGAGATGAATGAGCTGCTGGGAGAGGAATTCAGGCACAGGGACGATGCAATCAGTGGCTACCTAGCTACCATGTAATGTGAAACAAGTGTATGGGGCATCCATACATCATCACCACAGGTATTTACAGGTGCATTTCCACAGGTAGTCACCCAACTAAAGCCCCATCATGTAAAAATGCATGAGTGGTATTCCTCACTGTACATTAGTATTCCTAATTGCCAACAGGATGAGAGAGCTGCCAGTACTTCACAGGGGAAACTGTGTCCTGTTGCAAGTCAGCAGATACTTGGCCATTAAGTTTCAGTGAGGCCAGAATCTCATTGCCTGTCTAGGTTGGCAGGGTAATTTAGGTCTTATAGTCTTTGACTTCACTATCCTGTTCATTCAGGGATTTAGGGATTCTCTTTTTTTTTTCCAGCTGGAAGAAGTAAATGTCAGTCATCTTTTTTCAGTCTTTTTCTTTCTCTGTTTTACAGATGTTTGCACTCACAAATTGTCAGTGACTAAAAATTCCACGTTTTTGTTTCTGATTATATCATCCAATATTTGGTCAAACATTATCTTAGTTTACCATCTCAGTGTTAATTAGATGCTCTGTACAGTAAGACAGGTGCTGGAATTTTTCTGCTTGGTTCTCTTAAGGTGCAGAGAGAGCCCTTGTTGCGAGCTGTATAGCTAGACCGGCCATGCATTCTGTACGTTATGTATAGCTACATATAATACCCTATAGCTCTGGCAGGAGGCTGAGGGTTTGGGAAATACAGAAAGCGTGAGAGGCGCTAAAGGATCCTGAGCTATTTAAATCCCAAATACTTTGGGATTTTTTAGGCTAAAATTTCAAATAGAAAAGGGGTAGGTTAGGAAAAACCTATAGCTGCTACAGGTAGCATTCGAATAGCTGGACAGTTTTATATCAATGCTTAAAGAATACAGGTATATGTACATGTGAATTCTTTTTAAATAGTATTCTAGGTCTTGCAAACTCCACATATTTTGAGTCTGGAATGTCAGTTAATGTATTTAACCCATACAATGATCTTGAAAGAATGGTTTAACTGCATATGAATTTTAGTCTACATTTTAGTTATGTTTTTGCAGTCTCTGTGTAGGAAGCGCTGTATTGGATGCAATGAAAACACAAGTCAACAGCTGAAAGTGGTTATGTCATTCCCGTCATGTATTAAAAAACCTGAACAAAGACTATTGTTTCTCCACTGGCTCGTTATCAGCCTTCGGACATGAAAACCACTGGTAACGGCAGTGTTCCACAGAGTACCTGTGATGGCTTCAGGCACGCAGGTGCCACCCCCGTTTTCACTATGCAGTCTTGCCCTACTGCCCGTGCAGGGTTCCTCCGGCGCTGGTCCTGCCTGCACGCCTGAGCAGGAACATTTCCCCTAATAAAGCAGAGAGTAAATGTAAAGGAACCGGTTCGCCCCCCGCTTTTAACTTCCCCCAGACCGTCCCCTTTATCAGCAGAGGGCAGCGGGCTGCGGTCAGAGCAGAGCAGCACCAGCTGCGGCCTACCTCCCGTGGCGACAGAGGGGCGACAGGGGCCAGCGCGGGGGGCCCGGGCGGGCGCGCGACCCGCCTGCCTCGCCTCCCCCGCCCGCGCCGTCCCGTGCCGTCGCGAGGCCGTCCCGTCCCGTCCCGTCGCGCGGCCGTGCCGCCGCGGCGCTCGCGCCCGGCAGGGAGCGGGAAGGCTCTGAGCTCCCCGGGGCGGCGGGGGAAGGCCCGGGCCGCCCTGTGGCGGCTGGTGAGCTCTCGTCGTTGGAAAGCGAGGAGGAGAGACCTTTTCGGTATTGTCTTTGTTTTTTAACTGAATAGAATGCGAATCTGTGCGCTCTTGGGAGAGAGCGGCTAAAGGGAGAAATAAGTCTCATTGAAAGGATAACTATCTTGCTATTTTCCTTTTTGTTCTAGCCCTTCAGAAAATACCTGAGACAAAACACCACTGGTATTACTGAGGGGGTAACATACCTTATTGTTTACCTGTTTATCGCAGTTGCTATCATTTCCAAATCAGGGCCAATATTAGTTGATGTAGCTCAATGCGTAAGCAGTGTTTTGAAAGTGTTTCGGAAGGGTAAGGTGATGTCTAAGGTGGCATAGTTGTTAAAGGGAGCAGTCCTGCTCCTTAGCAGCTCTACTTCATGTGGGGGAAAAATGGTTTTAAAATATTTGGAGGCAATGGAAATAAATGGAAAGGAATTGAATCAATACATAGAAAAATATTTAACTTCCTGTTTCTATGAGGATATTATTAATGACAAGGAATAAAGCAGTTAAAATTCTAATAACATTTTCAATGATTGTTGCACCCTTTTCTTGCATAATATTGATTCTCATCCTTTGATACTGCATAGTAGTGCTCCAGGTACATAGTACACCAAATAATAGAACTCTTTGTCAAACTCCTTATAATTTAGACTTAAAAAAGGAAGATACTGTGTATTGCAATTCTAAAGTAAGAAAAATTGTGCTTTACATGGATTCTGTTACTTGGTATTCCTGAAGAGAAAGTGGACTTTGTGGTTTAATTTGAGTGATACCTTTCCATTTTTGTGTACTGTTTAAGCACTTCAGGTATTTCTCTTGTTTTCCCCCACCTTGAAAGGTGACTGTGTTATCAGGTGAATATAATATTGAAAAACTTCTGTAAAGGCTTCCCTGTTTCGGGGGATGTAAGCTGTTGTTATAAAACAAATAGGATTGGATTGCTTATACAAGCTGTTATGTTATACAATCATTGTATTAGGGTATTTTGAATTGTAAGTATGAGGAGAAAGTCTGTTTTGGAGGAATGTATTCATTTTTCAGCTGTTACGCAGAAATGCTTTTGTGTGTTTTTGAGACATTTTTGAATTAGAGAATATAAGGGTTTCGTAATCAGGTTCCATTTGTATGTCTAATAGACTCGATGTGGTTGTCTGTTAGTTTTCACAGCAGGTGCATGATTCTTGCTGTTAATGACCTAGGGTATAAAAATTCTTCTTTTCCTTCGTGTTCTCTCACTAGTCATGTTTAGGTAATGCTCTTCCACTGTTACCCAGTATCAGAAACTAAGAGTATATGTAAGGAAAACACTTTTTCAATGTTTTTCAAAATGCAAGGGTTTTTCAAAACTGCATTTCTGTTTTAGGAATAGACTATGATCTTGAGATGATTAGAACGATAAGCAGTGATTGCTATAGTTCGGTTTATGTGTCCTTAACACTATGTGTGTTTTTTATGGTGATAAGAATATATTCTCAAACAGAAAAACACTTCAAGACTGGGAGATAAAACAGCGTATTGCATCAATAGCTCCGGTACTAACAGTGTTTTACTGCTTTAGCAGTCCTGTTCGAGATTTACTTAATGGAACTGCTATTGGAATACTTAAGAAGTGATACTGATTAGTATGGTTGTATTCTCTGCTGTACTTCCTATGGGGTTTTTTTAGTGCAATATTAGAAGAATCATCCTCTTATGCCTTCTTTTTCTGTGTGGAGGTTCATCACTGTCTCAATACATGGAGTCATTCTTAAAATCTATATAAATGCCTTCAACCTTTGAAACAGGAGTTAGGAGCTGAGGGGAAAAAAAATAAATTCCATACTTAGAATTTCTGTTTAACTATAGGGTGCCTATACTGAAATCTCTTGTTGTTTTTAAGGAAGTGGTATGCTAGCAATTAGATTTCTTTCCTTTACTTAAACTTACTATGTGCTTACTACTCAGTAAGCATAGTGATAGGCTCTTTGTTGTGCTATATGATATTTAGAAAAGCAAAACATCACTGCTATATCTGCAGAATCCAGGACTTTATTAAAGATGATTTATACTATCTTTAACAACAATGGAACCTATTTGACAAGTACAATAGGAGTAACACATCAGAGATTATTTTCTTAATATACTCTGAAATTTTGATTTCTCTTTAGTGGTTATTTTATCCTAATAGGTTAATATAAGTATCATTCTTATGATTTTTAAACTATTTCTTTTCCACAAAACTTTTATTTTAGAACAAAGGAAATATTTGAATTTATTAACGAGAAAAGATTTCATTACTTCTGCTTTCTTTTCTTTTTTTCTGTCCTAAAGCATTTAAGCTTTCATTCTTCTCCTGTCTGAAATAGACGTCACCTGAATTATTTCTGTGGCTGAATTAAAAAAAAAAAAACAAAACAGTTACTGATGCTTGGAATGATTTGATACAACTGGTTTGATATAATGTGGGATAATTTTGTATCACACCTGGAGAAAAAATTAAATGAGAGTTAAGTAATAGTTACAAGTTCATTGACTATACGTAAGAACTGCCCTTTTAATGATGGTGGTTTTACATATTCTAGCTTCTTCATGACTTCACAGTCACTGAAGTTACTGTGAAATTAGTATGAAGTTATCTGAAGTTGTCCAGGAGATAGCCATTTTGAGTCCTTTAAAGGCAGAGGAAATAAGTTACTTATATATTGGAACATATTTAAGCACCACTGATACCTTTTCCTGTAGATTGTGATGCACTACTGAAAAGCACTTGATGAAGAATTCAGTGCTTTACACAGACAGGTTTCTCAGTAAGTGTAAGGCTCAAACCCTCTTGGAGAAATTGTAATCTTCAAAATGTATCATGCCATTCAATAATTTTTTTCTAGTGGCTTCCTCCTGTTGGTTCAAGGTGCTATGATTCTTTAGGCTGCTGTTAT
Organism: Platalea leucorodia; assembly: GCF_965183815.1. NCBI lineage: Eukaryota > Metazoa > Chordata > Aves > Pelecaniformes > Threskiornithidae > Platalea > Platalea leucorodia. The sequence continues at coordinate 36,047,336 of NC_138826.1, forward strand.
TAATTCATCAATGTTATTCTGACAGTGGAAATAAATCATAGCAGCACAAGCATTCCCAGCAAGTGCTGCTTCTTTCTTTTTCTTTTTTTTTTTTTTCTTCTTTCCCCTTCTTCACAGTGTTCCATACCAAATGCCATTTATGGAAGAGTTGCTTCCACTACCTCTGGGCACGTTGAAAGTATTACACCTTTGGTAGCACAGTTGAAAATGTTCTGCATAAAACAAGTCAGGAAGAAGGTTTTAATAACCATGCTTTTTATTGTGATTTTATAGAATGTTACTCTGGTATCCTCAGCTTCTCTTAGATGTTTCTTCAAGCACTTCATTTGCTACAGTTAGTGTGACAATACCCAAAATAATAATCTATTGATTATTTTTTTTCTCACTAGAATTCTTAGCGCTCCAAAAGGGTAGTTTTGTCTGGAAGTTTTCTAACAGTGGCTTTAAAGAGTGTTTCGATATTTTCTATATCACATCATTTGCATTAATTATTTAAAATTCTTTGGATTCAGATTCTGTTGAATATATATATATTGCTATGTGCAAAATGGTGATCATGGTTTGCTCAATTTTCTGAGAGAGAAGAAAATTTAAGTAAATTCTGTAATGAATACAACACAGTTGGAAGCATTAAATCTCAGCATGTTTCATGTGTCAGAAGTGCATAGGTACTGCTATTTTTTTTCTTTTGCTTTGAAGGCCATTCTTTGTAGGATGACATTTTCTTTGTCTCACAAAAGAAATCTATTGCCTATTGTGTTTTCCTTCTTGCTTTTCGGAGAGTCTGTTTATTGATGATCTCCTGCAGTTTTGCAAATATGTACAGCTTTAATACTTGCAAATAAGATTCTCATCATCCACTGTCATTTCCAACAACACTGAGTAGGAACGCATATGTGGCTTTACATGATTTGTGTATCTCTTGCTTGTCCTTATCCTTAGACAAACTGTACTCTGGCCTCAAGACTGTTTTGAATTGTGCTCTATAACCTATTCAACAGAGCAGAAGGAAAGTCCTCTTTTATGCCTACTATAGTAACAAATTACTCCATCAATTAAATCACAGGCAGACGTGACTCAAGATGTCTTTTACTTCACCTGTCTGCCCTATGAGTGTCACACTTGGATTAAAATGTCAGTGTTGCACGGTATTGTGTAAATTGCCACGCATCACATCTTCTGCAGCCTTAGACTGCCTGAGCAGTTCTGGTAGCGTGGATATATTCTGCAAGTGCTAGGTCCTGTGATCATTTCTAAATCAACATTGCTGGAAATGGCAAAGGAACTGAAGACCTTGTGACTATTTAGCTCTCTCCTTCCAGAGGGCTCTTGAAAACATGAGTGTCTTAAAACGTCTTGAGATGTGAGAGTCCTTGGTAGTCTTAAAAGTGCCGCTAACTCTTCCCCCGCTTCTTGAACACGCAAAAAATCCCAACTGCTGCAGGGGCTCTAGAAGGGGCTGGCAGAAAGCAGCTGTGTAATCTGGATTAGAGTTGTTCAAATCTTCTTGTAAACATCAATAACCTATTCTCAGTGATCAGTTCTCAGCTGGATAAGTACTACAGAGTTCTGACACTTTTAGAGAACCTAAAAGTGGCTATGCTGTCTCAATAACGTTTTCAAAAGCAACCGTCTGTAATAAAGCACATGCATATATTAGAATAATTTTAAGATGATGTTTATCATAATTATGAATAGGAAGATATCAGCAAAAAATATTGCAATACATTATTTGCATCCTTACAATTCAGCAGCCTCAGTGAAACTTTTCTGTGTCAAGCACTAGAAGAATGCAAGTTCATATTATGAATTTTAAGGAAACAGAATGAATGCAACTTCTGAGCTGTCCTAAAAATCTGCCTTAAACTGTAAAGAGACCTTTGAACATTCCTAAGTTGTTCTGTTAAAATAAGTTCTCATGGTAATACTGTGGTTAAATGGTACAGATTTGCTGAAATACTTAACATAGAGCACAATCATCTGCCATGGGTATTCAGCTGTTTTAATTTTTGCCCAGGAAAGCCTTGGCCCATGTGCATATATTTACCAAATGAGAACCAGAGAAGAGATGCGTTATACAGTTGGGGGTTTGTTTATCATTGTGAGAAGGCTGTTTCAGGTGCATCAGAGAAACTATGTATGCACATGTTGTTGCAGGCAAGGTTCTGGACACCCAGGTGCACCTAAAGAAGTGGTTTGTATGAGAGTGATGTGTACAAGGATTGAAAAGAGCAAATGCAGTCTAATTCCAGCCTGCCATAGGGGTGAGGTCAAAATCTAGTCTGGTCTTGCACTAATAAGAAATTGTAGAATATCTTAGCACAATTTGGCTAGGTAGTTCACAGACCTATGCAGTTTGCACAGGACCCACCAGTAATTCTTGCAGGATGAATGTGATGAAATGCATGCTTTCCACTCAGCAGCAGCTGAAGGCACTTAATGTGGAACCTAATAATCTCCTCCAGCTGTGACCAAGGGGCCAATTAGAAACAGCTGCTTTGAAAGACAGTGTGGGCAGCAGGTGGAGTAGGCGTGTGATACAGGTGAGAGAAGCTTCAAAAAGAGGAAATACTTGGAGGAAAAACAGCCATGCAGCAGTGGGTAGGAACAACACAGGCAAATGGCAAAGGAAGGAAAAAATGGTCCTTGGTTATTGAACAAGAACAGAGAGGGGAATCCAGAATTAAAGGTTTATTTCTTCTGTCTCCTATTGAAAGGGAAGTGAGAGCTGCAGAGCTGAGGGTCCAAAGATTCCTCGTCTAAGATTGCAGAGAGACACTATGCAGTGCATAGGACCCCTCTGGTCTTTGGATTATGATTTCAAACACCACTTTCTTTTCCCCTCTGTTTTCAGGCCCACCCCCTCTGAATGGGAGGAGAGGTGATCAAGTGATATCTATGCCAGGTCTAGCAGTTCTCATGTCAAGGATTCTGTTGTGCTTGATGCCTTGTCCTTTCTCAGTCATGTAAATACAGAGTGCACCGTGAATTTTATATGGGTAAGTAATACTGAGAAGGTGGGTCAGCCAATGAAACTTCAACAAACATTTCTATTTGGACAGTTGTATGGAAAGGTTACTGAACTAAATAGGCAGTTAGTCTGACTAACGACTTGGATCTCAGCATCTTGGAGGAGAGCTGAGTAGAAGCTACTAAACTTGTGATTTTGCAAACGTCATTTACTTAGCCTAGCAAATAGGAAGCATTTGATGCATGCTTCCTACAGTCTCTGTTTCCCTATAACATTTACTCTTTTGGAAGGCTTTGTTAGGCATGGTCTTTACACTGTTAAATGTTCCTCTTTCTTGGAAAACAAATCTATTATTTATTCAAAACAAGATCTTGCTAATTTCTGGGGGTGCAGGTGCAATATCACAGGGAGCAAGATTGGCAGCAAAGCTATGCAGGCTACAGCATCATGAAGTCATGACACTTTTATTAAAGACGAGGGCAGAAAAGAAAGCAGTTCCTTTAATTTTTCTCTCAAACCTGCTAGTGGCTGGGAATGCAGTTTGTAGTGAGTATGCTTTCTGAAAGGATAGATGTGCTGGATTCATCCTCCAATTTGGAAGAAGTGGTAGCAGTTCCTGTGACTTCAGTAAAGAACATGAGAGGGATGGTGTCTAACTCATAGAAAAGATGTGTAAGGAACTACCATGCTAAAAGATTGGGTTTAAGTTTATAGTCTGCTCAGCATTTTGCCACTTGCTTTATGGCTATATTAAGTGTTTATTAAGTGTCTTAGTGTAATGTCATACGCACCATCGTTAATATGTCTGGATTTCATGTGTTATCACTATGCTACACAATAAGTATGCATAATCACCTAATCATTTTTATGTAAATAGTAAATCACAAGATGAATAGTTTTAACAGTTTGAAAGAAAATGAAAAATATATAATTTACAAAGGAGATTCTTCTTCTACAGGAGATTATGGAGAGGCATAATACAAAATAAAAAGTTTTATCATTTCTGGGTATGAGGTTTTTAAACAGCCCCTTCTACAGTAACTAGATTTTCATGTTCAGTCAGGGCACTGTAGTGTGCTGGTATCTTACCTGCACTCACATTTCTTTCCCCTTTATATCAGCAAGAGTGAGGGGAGGCATTTTTGAGGAAAGTACTTGGGACAAAAGGATCCTAAAGAGCTGACGGATTTATGTATGTTACCTTTGCCATCATAGACACGTTCTTTAAAGCTCTGAAGTACAACTAGCTGAATGTGAGCAGACTGTTCAGCCTCTGGAGAATCCCATTGCCTTCAGGAGTAATCAGCTTGGGCGCAGCAATAGGGACCTGAAGTGAACTTCTGAGCACAGGCATGGAAATACCACCGTCTTTATCCCATTGCTTTAGTTCTAAGTGATGACTGTGAGAATGAGAAAAGCCATAGTAAATTAAAGCAATCTAAACAACCATGCCAACAAAGTTTCCCTTTATTTAACACACTATTCTTCCACTGTATTTATCAATTCTTATTTTACTCTTCATGTCTTACTAAACCTAAGCTGAAAGATCAGAGGAAAAAAAAAAAGGGAGGGATGGATCAAGTAAATTTTATCTCTGTGAAAGGAATGACAAAGCTCCCATTGACTTCAGTGGGCGCATCTCCTTTTGTGCTTTACTTTGAATCAGGAGTGTGCTTTTGAAGCAAATTTGATCGTCACCACTTACTGTGCTTTGTTTCACATCATGAAGAGATCATAGAGATACAAACTGAGTTCATTTTGAATTAGACTGAACTTAAGGACGCATTGCAGAAGTACACCTAAGGCACTTCAAACTCAAATGAACATTCAGACCATGGGATGAGAGAAGGGCTAATCTGAAGTAAAAATACTGTCAAATGGATGTGAAGTTTTATGCACCACTGTTTCATTTTGTAAGTCTTCTCCTGCTAGGCCATGTTATTTTCAAATACAGACTTGACCAGTGAATCCAGGATTGGTCTATGTGTGCTTTGTTTTGAAAGGCACTGTGCTCTTTGGTGCTTTAATAGCTTCCTTAAAAAATGTTGACTGTTGTGATGGCTTACAGAAATGGGGAGCAATTCAGTCGAGATTTAATGTGAAATTGAGATTACAAGAAGGAAAAAAATATCTGAAATTAATTTGAGACTGTGATTCATCTTCTGAGCTTAAAAATACTGTGGACTATAATTTAGAGGGCTCTTGTGTGGAATTGTTATTACCAAGTACTGTCAATGTGCTTGACTGGTTTAAAACATAAATGTCTTAGAGAAGACGACATTTTCAGGATGCATGTCTGCAGAACCAACTTATCACCATAAATTAAATGCTCTGCTTAGAGTTAAATAGCTAGGCTGTATTTGCATTCTTTCTAATACTGTAATCATATCTTGTGAAGCTTCATTATTTAGTTTTTGAGGGATTTTGTAAATGAAAATTTGAAAGGAAAAATTGGACAGCTTTTGTGACAGGGTACAGGAACAGATACATGGTATGTGGATTTGTGCATTATATTAACTTTTTTCAGGTTTACAGCATATGACTTCTTAATTGTGACCACTTAAAAAAATATATTATTAGTGATATGAATTAATTAGAGATAATGTAAAAATCAAGGGCATAAAAAGACATGTCACATAGCATGTGTTTGCTCATTAGATATGACAGTAACTCTGCAGGGGAAATTAATATTGATGTGTATATTGAAACAGAAATACACTGGAGAGGAGGAGAGGCTGAGCACTGTTCTTTGCCAGCATTAATAATGGGAAAATAAAACAGAATTTAATATTGACTACAACTTCTCATATGCTAAGCATGTTCCGTTGCTCACTAGGTTCGTCCCAGTACCACTTGATTTGCCTGAGACAAATGGTGATTCCAGTAATACTGCTATGCTTCAGGCAAGGAAGACTCCATACCTGAGTCATTTTTCCTAGCTACTGTTATACTACAAAATTTGTGTGAAAACTTGGTGCTTATGCTACAACCTACACAGGCTTTGTGGTGTACATGAAAGCAGGAGCAGTCAGTGTACATATTAAGCATTACGCACATTTCTCCATTCAATTTTCTGGCTCTATTTGTGGGATAAGCAGATCTGTGTCACTGTTGCTATTTCTGTGCTATTTGCTCTCTCTGGTAGCAAGCCAGCAGTTCTTGTTTATTGGGAGTAGGGCAGTGGGCTGTTGTGCCAAATGTGTACTTTTTTTGTTGTTTAGTTTTTAACTCTGTGAATTTAGAGCTGTACCGAGATGCATATTTAAGTTGCATTTCAGAAGTATTTGCAAATGTTTTGACAAGCAGAAGTTTGTCTTTTAGCACTGCAGTTGGGTAAAGCCCTTGGTTGTGGTTTTTTTTAATGTAAAAAATGTTCAATAGTTAGTAGTTAAATAGTTAAGAACATGAAGCGTATCATAAATCAGTGACGCAATGCTAACGTTGTCTGGTTACTGCCTATAAGGAGTGCCTCATTTCCATTAGGATTCTCCAGTGAGACAGTAAATGGGACACTGTGCAGATACAGTTTCCTATCATTCTCCTCAGTTTCTTTTCTTTGTTCCTACTTCTGTCTTTCTGAAACTTGGATCAGATATAAGGAACTCCCACTACAAAAGTTCCCATAGTAACATCACTGAGGAATTGTGAACAAACTGCATGCCATCAGCAGATTCCTAGTTAAGATGCAGCTGTGCTGACTAGTGCCTTTGCTGGCTTAGCTTATGGTAGCTGGGAATTTATGACCTGCTAGCTATACCCCAGAAAAGCTCTTATGTATGTGGTATCTCCGGCAGAAGGGCCTGTTGTTTTTGCTATGCTGCAATCACTGTTAGGGATTGAAACTTGATGAGTGCATGAAGTCTTTAGGATTTTAAGTGCCTTGAAGTAAGGAAGATTTTTTTTTTTTTCTTTGTGTTTATATAGCATCGCTTAGTACAATGGGGGACCTGGCTTCTGTGCTTTGCAGTGGTATTCCTAACACATGCTGGTTACATGCAAAAAATACTATTTTACTAATGAATAGAAAGATAACCTTCTGATCTTTCTCCCATGTCAGATAATGATCCATGACCCAAAAGGTCAGAGCAGTTGATCAGAGCCACTACCATTGGAGCAACAGCTTTCTGGATATGAGGATCTGAATAAAAACTTGCAAATGTCTTTATTTTCTCAGTGTAGAAAAGTCATTCTAGAGCCTAAAATTATTTGCCAACAGGCTTGTCTTATAGAATCATAGAATGGTTTGGGTTGGAAGGGACCTTAAAGATCATCTGGTTCCAACCCCCTGTCATGGGCAGGGACACCTTCCACTAGACCAGGTTGCTCAAAGCCCCATCCAACCAGGCCTTGAACACTTCCAGGGATGGGGCATCCACAACTTCTCTGGGCAACGTGTTCCAGGGCCTCACCACTCTCACAGTGAAGAATTTTTTCCTTATATCTAATCTCAGTCTACCCTCTTTCAGTTTAAAGCCGTTACCCCTTGTCCTATCACTACCTGCCCTTGTAAAAAGTCCCTCTCCAGCTTTCCTGTAGGCCTCCTTCAGGTACTGGAAGGCTGCTCTAAGGTCTCCCTGGAGCCTTCTCTTCTCCAGGCTGAGCAACCCCAACTCTCTCAGCCTGTCCTCATAGGAGAGGTGCTCCAGCCCTCTCATCATCTTTGCGGCCCTCCTCTGGACTCACTCCAACAAGTCCATGTCCTTCCTATGTTGGGGGCCACAGAGCTGAACGTGGTACTCCAGGTGGGGTCTCACAAGAGCAGAGTAGAGGGGCAGGATCACCTCCCTCAACCTGCTGGCCACGCTTCTTTTGATGCAGCCCAGCATGTGGTTGGCTTTCTGGGCTGTAAGGGCAGTCTTCATTTTGCCTTTCAGGTTTGTTCCAAAGGATTGGAGAGAAACTTAATACTTTCTCTAATGTTCATTCTTGCATTCTTGGTGGTGGTGTTTGGTTTGTTTGGGTTTTTTTTTTCCGCTTTATAAAAACAGAAGCTGTATTCTTTGCCAGCCACTAGCAAGCAGACAGCCTTATTTGTGTTAAGTATAGATAAGGTTATTTGAATGTTGAAATGAAATCTGATTTATCTTAATCTGCTGTTTGAACTTCTGAATGTTATGGCCAGGATGTTTTTTTCTTCTTTTCAAAACAAGAAAGTGGAAATTAAGTGATCAGCTGAAAATTTCTACATTTGAGATAATTTAGCAACATAATGAACTCTGTTACTTGGATTTTTTTTCTAGCACATTTGAAGGGGCCTGCCTAGACTTCATAGTAAAAACAGGTGTCATAGCCACAGTCCAGTTCAACAAGTTCCTAATTTGTCATAACTTATGCTGCTGGAATAATAATGGAGTATATGCTTTGTTATGATCAAAGCAGTATAGATCGCTGAGGTGGCTCAAAATTAGTTTCACAGAACTAGCAGGAGTGCTTAGTGTGTGAAAATTTCTGCCGTTCTTGTGGGGTGGAATACTGACTCATTGCAATAACTGGCTTATGGTAAATTTGAGACCCCTCTGATAACACAGTTGAATACTGAGATTTTTATTTTTTGTAACAGAAGTTACTTTTGTGGCTTATGGGTAAAGTCACGTGATGTTACTCAAATTCATGAATTACGTGAAATTGCCCTGTAAGCTCAGAAAGGTCAGCAGGGTCCTTATGAGCGCTGTTTAAGGACAGGCTGTACATTTTGTGCACTTGGAGAGGGAGAAAATTATTCAGTGTTATCCTTTCTTCCTGTTCATGTCTTCTTACAAACATCTCTAATGATCCAACTTACATGTCTATCAATACCCTAATAAACTGGAGGAGTTGAAACTTTGCAAAACAGACTCTGATATCCTTTTAACAGAGAATGGAGGGAAATTAAGGCAAATTTTGCTGTTGCTTAGTAGTTTTCTGGTTTGAGGATTGCCATTACTGGCTCACATCCTCAATATTTGCAGAAGACAAACCAGGTAGTTCTGTCATTCTCAAAAGAAGCCTGGGAACTCTAGGTCACTGTGGTCATTCTGCTGGCAACAAGAGAAGAAGCTATTGCTCAGCTGTGGAGAGCTGGCTCAGGGCTGAAGGGAGGGAAAGGTGTAGACCCTTTTAGATGTCATAAATTTTTGCATTCTGTCATTCAGTATCCCAATGTGTAATAGATCTGTAGAGATTTCTCAGTGGTGATTACTATAAAGTAGCTAAAGCCTGTGAAAGCAATTAGAATCAAGGATTGTAATGGCAAAAAGTGAGCTGTAATAGGGAAAAACGTGTGCATGTGTACATACAAGAGATTGTGCATGCTCTGGTTACCTCAAAAATACGCTACTTACGTAGTGTAGGTACTCTGTCAGCTTTGGTACAGCTGCAAGGACTGTCTATTCATTCTATTGATTGGCAGTGTAGAGAGGCCTATGTAGCACTGCCAAAAGTTATTTCAAAGCAAGTAGTATGCACTCTGCTTAGATGCTAGCAACCACTGCTTTGCTAGTGTTTAACCTCTCCAGATAAGCCTGGAATCAACAAAATTGTAGAAAATAAATGTTTTTGAGACCACTGGAATTCAGAAGCAAATATTGGTATACAGGTACTGACCTGGAAGTCAAGGAAAACACTATTTTATTAGTGGTGAAAACTGAATGCAATTTCCACCTTTGCTAATGAATGAAATCATAAACATGTCTTTCTTCTTCCATGCAGGAGGATTGGGTATAAATCATTTTGGATAGTGTTCCTAAAATGAACACAGGAGTCAGCAACATTTTATGGAGGTAGTAAAAATTAAGGAGGCATTATATGTGATGCATATCAATCCATCAGCATCTAGCTGTGATATGATTGTGTGCATTTGACAACAACCTTTCCTACTGGGTTACACTGATCAAGAGAAGACAGTGATTTGGAGCCCCACAGCAGAGGATACACTTATGCTGTATTATGAACATTATACCAGTTATCCAGTTTATGTTGGGAATTTAATTGTAAAAGTGTGGACTTTCAGAAAATAATGCATATACAAATCTTTCTAACAAGGGAGAGAAATTGGTTTTACTTGCTATGCTGAAATTCTCGAATGTCAAAAGTTGGTAAATGTAAATTGAGCTCTGTATTTTTCATTTGATTCCAATGCGTGCTTATTATTTAATAGAATTTTCTTTATAGGCATGCTGCATATTTTATTACCAGAGAGTGGGAGCATATACTGCATTTTGCAGTTCAAGTATCATAGACACTTAATTTTAGAAAAAGCAAGTAAATCCAGAAGTAAATATGGTCATACTATTTTTGTTGTACAGTACCTTATCAAACCATTTTTTCTTAACCCTGAAAAATGGTTTATGATTTTATATATTAGCCTGCGGTAACCAGTAATATTAATTTCAAAGGAAACAATGGCAAATGGAGAGGAAAACATATGCCAACATGCTGCAGTGCAGCTGCTACCTAATGTGTATTCATAGAGGTATATAGCACTAATGCAGGCAAATAAAAACTGTAAGATAGCTAACGAGCAGTAGGTGGACAATAGCCAAATGATAAAATTGAGCAAGAAAGAGTCATCTATCCACAGAAGCAATATGTTCCTCAAAATAGTACAGCGGTTAGGTTGGTGCAGGGCGGGCAGACATCAGAGCAATAATGGACAAGGTCAGTTAAAGAGTCTTCAGGGGAACTGTGATAATGGGGTTATGAAATTTCCTATCTCAAAAGAACTTCAGGTTAAGTCCTGAGGACCTCATCTGATCATTATGCACAAAAAATCTCTTTTAGCCAAATATCAAAGTCTTGGGATAATTTCAGTTCCGCTTCTGAGTGGAGGAGCTTATGCTTAGATACCAGTCATTTGCCCTCGCACCCTGAGGCTCTACCTCTGCATCCTTGATCACTGTGGACTTCAAATGGACAAAAGCATGGTTGGATCTGCCTGGCTGAGTTTTGTTCATTTTCCATAATTTTATTCATTTCAGTAAAATACAAAAGAAAGTAGAGCTAATTATGACAGAATAAATGTGTAAACATAGAAAACAGATACTTTGGTCTAATTTGAAACATGCTTTTAAAAAAAGGAAGGTGAGTAGCGAACTGGCTAGCTACAGGGTAAATCCTTCTAGGCACAAGGAAGCAATACCATCGCAGGGACAAGACTGCTTGGCATATGTAAGACGTCAACTGGGAAGTATTTATTGCATAAGTAAGTAGCCTTAACTGTGTGGAAAGTGTGAAAGCCTGCACAGTAGTGGAATGCTGAAGGAAGGACTACTTTAAGCGTGCTGCATTCCCTCCAAATTTCCTGCTTTCTGATTACGGCCTGGAGCCCATTGAATCAAAATGTAGGTCAAATCAGCCTAAGGTTGCTTTAAGTTCCCATGTGACCCAAAGAGGCATTCAGACTGTACCATAATATATGGATCCATGATTGCTTTCTACTTTGTTTCAGTCAAGCACAGCTCTCAAGAAATAAATCACCTACAACACAGTAACTTGTAATGGCATTCTGCCTGGGGATTTACCTTATGCTTCAGCTCTCAGTTATTCAGCTTGAGAAATGTGTACTGGCTGTATATGTTTATACAACATGCTTTGTAAAAGAAAATCTCTGACGAGGAATTATCAAAGTATAAGTAGACTGCTACTGTGGTGGAAACAATTTTCTAGATTCTGCTCTGTACCAGTGGAGGGCCATCATGAAGTATGAAGCAGAGTGTTTTGTCTCCAAGATGTATATCAAAGCAGAAGCTGCCCTTTTGAAAATGTGCCAGAAGAACCCCTTAAAGCTGGATTTTTGAAAGCACTTGACCTCAGCTCAATGCTAATGCTATTTAAGTTCATGGGAACAGGACCAGGCTGACGGTGAACCCTTCTGAAGGGTTATTCACCTCCAAATCCCAAGCTTCTAGCATTGTGCTACAGAGAGAAGTCTTAAGAGGAGTGTTAGGCAGCTGTTAGTTCTGATATATCCTGAATTCCTTTTAGAGCTTTAATAACAGAAAACTATAATTCACTCTGAACTCTGCTGTTGTTCGTAAACCATTTATCATAAAATCATAGAATAGTTTGGGATAGAAGAGACCTTTAAAGGTCATCTAGGCCAACCCCCCTGCAATGAGCAGGGACATCTTCAACTAGATCAGGTTGCTCAGAGCCCCCGTCCAGCCTGACCCTGAATGTTTCCAGGGATGGGGCATCTACCACCTCTCTGGGCAACCTGTGCCAGTGTTTCATCACCCTCATTGTAAAAAATGTCTTCCTTATATCTAGTCTGAATCTACCCTCTTTTAGTTTAAAACCATTGCCCCTTGTCCTATCACAACAGGCCCTGCTAAAAAGTCTGTCATCATCTTTCTTGTAAGCCCCCTTTAAGTACTGAAAGGCTGCAACAAGGTCTCCTCAGAGCCTTCTCTTCTCCAGGTTGAACAACCCCAACTCTCTCAGCCTTTCCTCATAGGAGGGCTGCTCCAGCCCTCTGATCGTTTTTGTGGCCTCCTCTGGACCCGCTCCAACAGGTCCATGTCCTTCCTGTGCTGAGGGCCCCAGAGCTGGATGCAGTGCTCCAGGTGGGGGCTCACCAGAGTGGAGGGGCAGAATCCCCTCCCTCGACCTGCTGGCCACGCTTCTTTTGATGCAGCCCAGGATACGGTTGGCCTTCTGGGCTGCGAGCGCACATTCCCGGCTCATGTCCAGCTTTTCACTCACAAGTACGCTCAAGTCCTTGTCAGGGCTGCTCTCAATCCCTTCATCCCCCAGTGTGTATTGATAGTGGGGGTTGCCCTGACCCAGGTGCAGGACCTTGTACTTGGCCTTGTTGAACCTCATGAGGTTCACATGAGCCCACTTCTTGAGCTTGTCCAGGTCCCTCTGGATGTCATCCCATCCCTCAGGCTTGTCAACGGCACCACACAGCTTAGTGTCATCTACAAACTTGCTGAGGGTGCTCTTGATCCCACTGTCTGTGTCATTGATGAAGATATTAAACAGTACTGGTCCCAATACGGACCCCTGGGGAGCACCGCTTGTCGTTGATCTCCATCTGGACATGAGCTGTTGACCACCACCCTCTGGATGCGACAATCCATCCATCAAATCCATGTCTCTCCAATGTAGAGACAAGGATGTTGTGGGGGGCCTTACAGAAGTCCAGATAGACGAGATCCATTGCTCTTCGTTTGATGTCACTCCACCATAGAAGGGCATTAGGTTGGTCAGGCAGGACTTGCCCTTGGTGAAGCCATGCTGGCTGTCTCAAATCACCTCTCTGTCTTCCATGTGCCTTAGCATAGCTTCTAGGAGGATCTGTTCCATGATGTTCCCAGGCACAGAGGTGAGGCTGACAGGTTGGAAGTTCCCAGGGTCCTCCTTTCTACCCTTTTTAAAAATGGATGCAATGTTTCCCTTTTTCCAGTCCCCAGGGACTTCACCTGACTGCTGTGACTTCTCAAATATCATGGAGAGTGGCTTGGCAACTACACCAGCCGACAGCCTCAGGGCTCTGGGATGCCTCTCGTCAGGTCCCATAGCCTTATGTATGTTCAGGTTCCTCAGGTGGTCACGAACCTGATCTTGTCTTAGAGTGGGAGGGACTTTGCTCCCCCAGTCCCTGTCTTGCAGTCCATCCACTCGAGAGGCGTGGGAAGAGAGGTTGCCAGGGAAGACTGAGGCAAGCAAGTTGTTGATTACCTCAGCCTTCTCCTTGTCTGTTGTTACCAGTTTGCCAGTTGTGTTCGTCGTGGCAGTACGCTTTCTTTGACCTTCCTTTTCTGGCTGACGTACCTATGGAAGCCCTTGTTATTATGGTTTGCATCCCTTGCCAAGTTCAGCTCCACCTGCGCCTTGGCCTTCCTGACCCCATCCCTACACAACCGGGTAGTGTCCCTATACTCTTCCGAGGATACCTGTCCCTGCTTCCACTGCCTGTGCATTTCCTTCTTGCCCTTTAGTTTGACCAGCAGGTCTTGACTCAGCCATGCTGGTCTCTTGCCTTCCTTTCCTGATTTCATAAACCTGAGGATCAAGAGCTCTTGCATTGTATTTAAGCTGTGCTCTAACAGTTTATGCCATTCCTGAACTCATACAGTGAATTACAACCTTTCTTCAGTTACCAAAGTGGCTAGTAGCTAGTTTTTTTTAGTCTATTTCATGGAATTTTATGTTTAACAGGGTTTAAGCAGATTTTTTTACTAACTGGGGGAAGAAAAGCCACCCTAACCCAAACTTCCAGAAGCTTTATTGTCATTTGAATCTCCTATAATCTCTGTATAAACTTTTCTTTCTTTTTTGTGTCACATAAGTTGAAAGATGGAATGAAGTACTGTGGCAGCAGTATGTCATTCTTAAGAGGAGAGAACAAGGAAGAGTAAGAAGAGACAGTTTCTAAAACCTTATGACCATCTGCAGATCTTACAAGTGAACAACCAAATACCTCTTCTCCTTGAAGGCCAACTGGCTTTTGCCTAATACTCTCATGTTTTCACATGGTCCTGTAATGGGGTCCCTTGTAAGTGATGTAGGGTCTATCTCTTACTGTTTTGGTTTTTGGGTTTTTTGTTTGTTTGTTTTGACCAGGTTCATATATTGTGGCTTCTTTTTGTTTCATCTGCTTTAACTGATCAGCTACCAAAATGTAAAGTAGTGCTAAACAAGAAGATCCTTTTGTCACTCCCTCCACCACTCAACCTACCTTAGAAGGTTTCATCTGTAGGATGAAACTTGTTTTAGTCAGTGTTTAAGAAATTTCCCCCCTATTTTTCCTGTGCTAGTGCTCACTTGCGCTCTGTTACACACACTCTCACCCTCTCTCTTTTTCTGAATTCTGTCTCCCACAGTGCTGTATAAAATCATAAATGCAGTGAGAAGAGTTTGGGTACCTAATTAAGATTCTCTTCCTCTGCACATTCATCTTCTAAGACTCATTGGTTTTCTTTCTTCTTTGGCCCAGGTACCATTTTTAAAATGGTCAAAGCTTCCCAGTGAGTTTTGTGGAGATTTCCTTGTATAAGGACTAGTTTCTTGTCTCTCTCTGTCACTTTTAAATTTACAGTATTGCATTCATTTTTAATATGTAAGATAGTGTGCTTTGTGAAGGAGAAAACTGCAGCTTTTAATTACTTAGTATTTGTTTAATTTCTTAGTAATCGCTCCAGCAAATTTTGATGGATCATAGCATATTTACTTTCACTTTTTACCTTGTTTCCTGTGTTTGAGTTACAAGTGTATTATTTTGCCTTTTGCACTGTCATTCTGGAGTTTTCAACCATGTGGTGATCTTGGCAGGATTTTTGAGTAACAAGCATTGTCTCTTAAGGAAAATAGTCTTGTATTGTGTTCTGAAGTGTTATCATCACCTCTTAGGAAATATATAAAATAATGGCATGAAATAAAGATCTTTAGCAGGGCCCTGTTGTGCAACTGTTACAAATGTGACAATGTGAACAAATGTGAAACAAGGACCTGCTATGATCAGAGTATATGTAAGCTCAGTGCAAAGGGCAGTCTGGGAGCCAGTTTAAAAAATTCAGTTGGTCACTGAGTGTGTTTAAAATAATGAATTCAAGGAAAAGGCATAAAACTCTCAAATTTAAAAAATAACGCCAAAACATAACAAACAAACCACCCAGAAACTGACTGAGGATTTTTCATTATCTACTGTCAGACCTTTATATAGGAAAACTTTACAAGCTTTCACATAGATCAGATTGTCATAGTCTCGTTAAAGATACCATGAATGGTGCATTTCAAGGAGAGCCTCAAATTGATGTCGCCTTAGCTGCTCATGGAGTGCCATGATGTAGTTAGAAATTGAGCTCCAGGAGTATGCATGACTCAAATTATGAGTACTCAAGATTTATGCAGTCCAGAAAACACGTTCAACCTATACAGCGAGGCTTGCAGGTTATATTTCCCTAATAAATTTAGGAAGAATACCGTATAATTTTACATACTAGTAGAGAAGATAACATTCCTCTTACTGTGACTCTTTAGGTGCAGTACAGGAGAGGCTGACAAGTGTAGCAAGCTATACTTTAAAAATACATTATCGGAGGCAGTAATATGAAAGCCTGGAATGAACAAATTTTTGCTGAAACCCAATGAAGTTCATAGTACTGTAGTGAGCACTGAATAGAACATTACCAATAGGAAAAGTGAGGAGGTCAGTTTAGTGATGCTCTACAACTAAAGTACTGTGAAATGAGATGAAATAACAAGACACAAAACATATTTTCAAAGAGGATATTAGTATAGTCCTCATGCAATAGTATAATCAAGATTGTGACTAAATACAGGTGAGAAGTGCATTTCTTGCAGGCACGCTTTTTAGCCCAGTTGTTTAAATGGTACCACAGAGACAAGTCCAGGGCTATACAGCGTCTTCTGATTTGAATTGTTTTAAATACCTCCTTCTCTTCAGACTGAAGATGTACAACAATGTCCAAGTTTATGGCTGAGACAGAGATTCTTTGGAAAGTGGGTTAAAATGTTAGAACAATATGGCTAATTAAATTGGTGTTAAAAAAAAATGGAAGCTATTTAGGCCTGATAAAATGTAGAGAGTTGCAGTTGTTTTACACTGGTCACAAATAGTTATTTGAATGATTGTCTCTAGGATTACTGTATGATATGTGAAGAAATGTAGAGAAGAAGAATTTAAAAGCTTACCTTGGTCATAGAGGTAAAATTTGATCAAGGAAACAATTACCTTAGCAAAGCAAAACAGGACTATCATTTTAAAAGAATGTAGTTGTTTTGAAATATTAATCTGACTTTTATGAGATTTTATGAGATCTTTACTGGAAGATGCTTCCATTAAGCAGCAGTCATGTATGTCAAGCCAATATTTGTGAACTTCGAGACATGGAGGTCTGAAAATGGGATCTGTCAATATGCTTTCTAAAAATTCCTTGGAATCAGACCAGAAGTTGTAATTAGCACAAGTCAGAGGCCATGATTTTTAAAGAAGACATCAAAAGGGAGCTGGAGTACCTACTGTGGCAGTGACTGACATTATCAGAGGAACCTGCAATTGTTAGAAATATAAATATGTAAATAAGATCAAGAAAACAAATCAATATGATGTCTGAGGAATTGACATCTCTTCAAGAAAATGACGTACTGCTTTCCCAGTGGCAATTAGTGACTGTAAGCCACAGTGGTGTTCTGAGAAGCTGTGCTTGAGTTATGTGATTCTAACATAACCTAGAGAAGAGTAAGTAACATTTATTCTAAACCATAGGAAGAAGGGAAGGTTGTTCTGAGGATGAGATACTGCCCAGAAGGGTCTTAGGCCAGTCCACAATTACGTAGTATGTGAATCTTAGGGTATATCAGGAAAGACATTATTGTTCTGAACTTCTATTTTATGTTATGAAGTTATCCTGAACATTTACAGTGTTTGGTATCTAATACTTGTTTGGTATCACAGAATTTATTTGGGGATTTGGCCAGGCAAAATCCCGGTTTTAAGAAGTTAACTTGTAAATCAGCATGGAACTGTTACCATTTTAATACAGGGGTTTTGAAGTATTGCAGCAATAGGGAAGAGAGATCTAAAAGTCTCCTCTAATACTGTTAGAAAAAAAAGATATTCAGGTTTCTGGCTAACAGAAGAACACTTCAGAAGCCATTACAGATTGCTTAGGAGGAAATGGCTGTGTCTGATTACTTAGGATCGAAAAGGAATTATGTTAATTTGAAAACACTATTAATGATAATTAAATTGCATTCCAGTTTCTGAAATTAAAGATAATCTAAGTTGGAGAAAATGAAGTGATTATAGAAGCAACTTTAGAAGATCTAAATAATTATAGCTTTCAAAAGCATGAAGTAGAAAGGGGAAGGCTACTTTCTTCTGCTTGTTGGCAAAATGATACTTGCAAATTGAGACTTAATAATAGCAAACAGGAACAGCTACCTTCTTTGTTACTACCTATCCCTAATAATTCTTATTAGAATCAGGTTGTTTTTAAATTAATATTATAGTCTTACATCTTAATAGCTGCCTCTCTAAATTTAGCTGAGATACATGAATATTGCTCAGAAATAACTACATTAGCATTTGCTGTTAATGTCTGTTCATGTACTGTCTCCTTCGAATATATATTTTGTATGCCCTTTTTTAATATTTCCTTATTTTTTGAGGGGGCATCATATTTTCAAAAACTTATTGTTTCATTTAATGTTCTAATTTAGAAAACTTAATCGAGGTGCTTTTATGAAGTAAGAGATGGTTATGGTGGCAGGTATGATAAATGAAACAGCAGTTGTTGAAGTAACAAAGCTAGTTAGTCATTTGGAGTCATTAATGCTGTATGTGCCTTAGCCCCCCATATGCAGCTATAAAGGGATAATACAGAGCAAGTGCCGTTAAATATTTGAGGTGTAGAGGACAGCAGCTATTGTAGTGACAATCCAAATTTCACAACTTTGGGCTTCCACCACAGACACTAAGACTGATCTCATAAAAGTGTGTGATGATAGAACTGCTAATGTAGTTGTTTCAGTCTTAGATGCTTATTATTTGATATAAGGAACAAATTCTTTACTATGAGGGTGGTGAGGCACTGGAACAGGTTGCCCAGAGAAGCTGTGGATGCCCCATCCCTGAAAGTGTTCAAGACCAGGTTGGATGGGGCTTTGAGCAACCTCGTTGAGTGGAAGGTGTCCCTGCCTATGGCAGGAGGGTTGGAACTAGATGATCTTTAAGGTCCCTTCCAACCCAAACCATTCTATGATTATTACAATGGTGATTAAAATTACTTTTATTAAAAACGTGTATTAAAAATAACTAGTAAATTTTATTATTACAGTAGTGATAGAAGAAGACTTATATTGCACTCCATATGGACTGAATTTCAGGACATTGTGGTTTACTGGATGAAAAAAATTAAATGCTTGGTTGAAGGTTTATTTGCTGTAAAGAATGAAATTACTTGGTAGAAACAGTGCTTTGGAAATCAAATCTCTGTTCCTTGAGGAAACAGGGCTAAAGCTGGTTTAAACTTTATTTTGCTCGTCCCTGATTGTGAGCTAAAAGATGTCCAGCACAGACAGCGTATGTGCCAGTTACACCAGCTGCAGTAACTGAAAGGCTCACGCCTTGAGGACTGCTTTGCAGGCTTCCACTTTATATGCAGTATGAAACTTGCAGTATGCAACTTGGAGTGGAATCTCAGCTTGATGTGAATTAAGTGAAGCCAAATCAAAGGTTTGAGAATAAAAAACGTAAGGTATAGAATTATTTTTTTTAAATAGTTTGCATTAGGTCTTAATGATATACTTGGTTATTTATAAGTTACTCTCTTTAACCTTTTACTTAGAGATCTATTTCTTTCATTTTGTTGGAGTTGACTCCGAAATTGACACAGCAAAAATACAACTGTGTCTAATTCTCTGCTGATTTCTTGAAATTAATATGTGATTATTATTCTTGCATTTTTTGCAAAGAAATAGGCTTAAGGCAACCTACTGCATTGAGGGAATGAACAATTATGCTACATTTATGAATTCACAAGTTTCATGTCTGTAAGTGGCAGCTCATTCTCAAAGTGCAGTTTCATCTTAGTGTTGAGAAGAAGGAAAAAGTGTGGAAGTGGGTTTTTTCCTCCTGTTTTCCCAAAGTCACTTGCTTCTTTTGTGTTTCTAATCCAGTTGTGATAGTAGATGGCTAACTATGCAGGTACTTTATTTTCATATGAAATACCATATAAGCATCCAAATCAAAGTGGATGCGGTGTAGAATTTGTGAACAGAGAATTTACAGGAAGTAGCAATCAGAAATCTGGGAACATCGTACAGGATTAAATTGCTTGTCTTTATTTAAGAATTGCAGATTGCTAATTGAGCATAAAGACATGATTCTAAAGTGTGGGTGATAATTTAAAGAGTACCTATTCCTCTTATTGTGAATAACTCCGTCTCCCTGAACTGCTTATGAGAAGAAACTTCCACATGTACTATTTTGAGTAGCTGGATAAAATAAAATAATGTTTGCTCTTTGAATTAGCATATTGTTTCCCAGAAGAAAAAAAATGTCCTATTGTGTAATTAACTGTCCTCTGAATTTTTTAGTGTTTCTGCATCTTGCCTGTCTGCAAGGACAAAACCAGATATAATCAGATCTGCTTGTTATATGCCCTGTGCCTTGAGCCTTCCCCCTTGCAGAAAATTCTCAGTTCAGAATTTTTGTAGGTATTATGTTTATTTGTGGTATAAAATCCTGCAGTTTTCTGTCACAGTCAGAGGTGTGCCATTTGTCCAGTCATTAGGTCAAACATTTTTTATAAAACTGCTTATAATTTATATCATGCACCTAAGGAAACAGTAATTGGGTATTTGACAACTTAGTGACGCCAGTAGGTTTGAATCCACCTAAACTACTTAGTCATCTGCAATAAGATCTTCTCTTGCCCTCATCCCACTTACGAGTTTAACAATGTTTGCTGTCATGGCCAGTCTACTTCAATTTGGTCAGAATATGTGAAGATGGTCAAGCTTAGAAAATCACAGATCTATTAAAAGTAACAGGCTCGGATGCGTAGGATTTGATGTGTGTACCACAATCCTGCTGAGCCAGTATAGTACACTTGATTTGCATGTGCCCAGCAAATTCATAATCTGAGCACATCAAAGATACTGTATCACTTGCACTTTCGATCCAGTATGTCCAGGTACCTGTTACACTCACTGCCTGAATGTTCTTCCTGAGTTTTGATTGTTCCATTAAAAAGAAATAGTACAAAATGTGAAATCTGGATCCCTGTCAAATTTTTGGCAGCATGCTACCTCTGGAGCTTTTTGTATTTAGAATTTTTCCTACTGGAAATGTAGGGATTATGCTTATTTCTGACTCTGATTTGGATTCTGAACTCCCTCCAAACCAGTCCTGAGGCATCTCTGTTCTAAAATTCAAAAAATTGCTTTAATTGTGATTTGACTTGAAGTGATCTTTGCTTAGTAGGGTGGGATAGTTACTGGGGGGGGGGAGTAAATCACTAGGTACTAGAAATATTCATGTTCTGTGAAGGTTATGAAACTGTTGCTAATTAAGCTAATAAAATCTTACACTCTCTTCCCGCCCTCTGTCCTTTTAGTCTGTGGCTGTTCTTCATAATGCTTACTCTGTAAACATCCTAAATGTTTATTGATCACCACTGGCAAACTATTCTAATTAACGGTGAAATTCATTAAATAAGCACATGGGAAATGACTCCATCTGGCTGTAGAAAATGAAATGAATATTTGGTAGTTTGTGAATTTGTGATTGCAGTGTAAAACCCACATGAATAGAAAGTGTTTTTAGAAACATTTGAATCTCATTATCAAAGTGTAACATTTATACATATTAAGGTTATCAAAATCTGTCATGAGGAAAATAAATCTTAAAAGTACTTATATAGTTTGTAAGGAAGGTAAATGTAGAATTACATTGTTCTGTAATCACCAAAGAGCAAGTATATTAGCTAGTAGATACAGTACTAGAAAAGTGAAGGGACAGGAAAATGGAGTAGGAATGCAAAACCTTACAAATATTCTGATCCTTGCAGGATCACATAATGTACAATGAAGAAATAGAGAGAGAGAGAGAGAGAGCAGGGAGGCTGATAAGCGTAGAGAAGGAGCAAAAATCTAGGAAAAAGAATGTTCGTAGAGTGGAGGCAGGGAATGGCTTTTGACAGACAGGAACAAAAACTAGAGCCAATACAATGGTGGAAAATAAAAATTTTCTTCCAAGTCCTAAAAATGCTTCTTTTGATAATGTTATATTTCTATTAGAAGTATATTACACCCAGCCTTTAAAACTCCTTTTTTGAGGAAGGGAGCTCTCTTTCACAGTCTGGATATACCTAGAAATATGAACTTTGAAGGCAACAGTGTATCTGTACTTAGCAGAACCTGTGCTAGGTACACAATTTGAATTCTCAAACGGGTCATTGAAACATAACACATTTTACAATGCAAATCAGTAAGCAGAATTATCTCTTACTTTCATTTGTTCAGGTTTAATTCAAGGGTTCAGTCAAAACCTATATCGGGAGAGAAAGAGATCTTGTATTCTCTGCATTGTGCCACATGTAATTAAAGGAGGATCTGTACAAGGCTTGGTAACTACCATTCCATGTTTCAATGCAACTTCTGAAATTCAAAAAACTGAGAAAATTATGTCTAGACAAAATAGAAATACAACAGTTACTAACAGGCATGAAAAGGCTTAAATCTAGAGCAGTCAGTGATTACTGCAGAGCTTTTATCTGGTGTAAGTTTATGTAAATATTCTCATTTTTCTCTAAGTTGAATTTGGTTAGAAAATTCACAATAAGTGAATAAAGCAGACTGTCAGTGGTTAGTTACTTTAACTTAAAATTGCAATTTTAACATACTTCAGTCTTGCTCCAATATAATCTAAATTTAGCAGTGTAAGATACACAAGTCAAATTAGCAAAAGGGAGAGGATTCCTTTAATCTGATAAAATGTTCATGATCTGACAAGGCCTGTAGTCAAATGCAGCATGTTACAGAAATCCTACATAAAGAATGCTAACAAGAGATTAAAACAGGCAACAGTAAAATGTTTGTAAGATTTCTTTGGCAAGTTACTGGAAAGAGAGTAGTAAATATAGCTGAAATGGAAAATGCGTCTCCTTAAGAACAACAACTAAGAGGTAATTGACTGGAATTAAAGAGTTCTTGAGGAGCGAGCCATGTGCTACAGTAGCTTGAGTATATCTTTCTTCTTAGGATAGATTTTATATTTCAAAGCTGCGTTAACATTAGTCATTGAGTTAAAGGTTCAGGCATACCCTGGCAGAGGCTAATACGGTGCCTTTAATTTTGCCCTTTGATTAGTTCAGTATCGAGAAGAGTTCCTCATTTTAAAGCAATGTTTCTATAGAATCAGTGTTAGTAATTGTTGGTACAGCTCTGTTAATTGATACTAGCATTAGTTTCTTCTGTTCTTGACATGCTTACAAGTTTTGCCCTGTTTAGTATTTCTTGTTTGAGTTCTTAGTTCCAATATTAGTCGTCTTTTTCCCCAGCGTTGACTCATTCCTTTGTTTCGACTTACTATGTTCTTACAGTCTTTCTTCACTCTGTTAGTCATAATCATAACTCATTTTCTCTGAATCCATAAATGGCTCCAAGGGACAGGCATTTCTAATAGAGGACATTTCAGAAGTTCAGATTAATGATTCATGAGTGTGCAGGTGAATGCCAAATTGCCAGGTTGCTGCTCCAGCATTTCACTGCTCTGGTAGAATACAGATTTCAAACACATGGGCCCAATACTTCCAGCAAGATGACTTCATATGGCCATTTAATTACTTTATCCATTCCTACTTCTGTGAAGTGGCAAAAGCAATATTATTTTTTCAAATTATTTCTGATTTTTTTAACTGAGTAATTGTTACTTAATGATTACCAGTTAATTTAGAAGTCATTGCTTTTGAGAGAGGTCTACTTGCACAGTATCACTAGTAAATGCTATAAACCTATAATGAAATAGAAACACTGCTGGATACAAGACGTTATTGGAAAAAACAGAACTTTCATGGATTTCAAACAAATGTCTTCTAGCTGACATTTATAGCATGGGTGTGTACAGACTCTATGCAGTTTGTTCTGAAAACTCTTAGTCTGTCATGGCGTTTGGTGATAGTGAGAAAGAACTGAAGGCAGAGGCCTGTCTTAACGTAACTTAATGTTAGAGGTTTTTATTGAATGTTGCCACAGAATGACTGTTCCCATTGTCTCTCCGTTAGAACTTGACATCTTTCTTTGTGTTAGGAGAAAAAACACAGAGGAACTAACAAAAGATAATAGGGGTAAAAAACAGTATATTACATACAGCATGTGCTTGAGCAATATTCAGAAGCATATCTTCAACATTCTGTGATGCTCACTAGATGAAAGAGTATTTAATTTAAAAATCACTATTTTAAAAAAAATTTATCTACATCCATCTGTCAAAATAAAGCATCTCTGGCTTTTAACAACTGAAGGACAGATTCCCATTAGCAGAAACTGAGCTAGTGACATGAATGCACAAAGGTAGAGGACACTATCCCTTATAGTAACGTATTACAATCAAGGGTATTTATTTATCTGAAGTTGTAACCAAGTGCCTTAGAAATCCTAGTAAGGCACCTGGCTGTATATCTAGGCATCTAAAAACCTTCAGCTGGTAGCAACAGCAGACAGTTTTTCTGTGTGGATCATCTGGAGACAAAGTGGATGATAAATAATATACTGTAACAATACAGTAATTTGTACACAAGTGCAGTTATCAAACCCGTATTTTCCCCTCATAAGGGTCTTCAGTGAACAGTAGGGCAATGAAATTAGAATTTCATGCCTCATGAAGACCCATAAATTTTGAGCAAAACTGGTCAAAAATAAAACATTTTTTAAAATGCTGCAGTTGGACCGAAGTACACCAAGAGAAAGTAGCACCACCTGAGCCCTGTTGTGATTTACTCACCAATCAAAAGCTTTGCAAATACTGCTCCTGTTGTAGATATTGACTGTTCTATAACACACTTTGAATTTCCATCGAGAAAACCAAGTTTTAAACACTGTTGAGAGAATCCAGGTAAAATTAATACAAATGGGCATTTGTTCTTTGTAGAGAAAACTATAGATCAGAGGTTGGAAAAAGTTTTGCCATGTAGATTGGTAGACCTTCTGCTGAGTTACAAGGCTTTCAAAATTGCATGCAATTCAATTCTAGTCTATTTTCCACAAAGCTATCCCTCTGAAATTATAGTATGGGTCAGCAGTGACCTGACAATGCTGAAGGTAATTTTCTGTGATATCCTGATATGTGCACATACCTTGAACATTTCCGTAGCTACTTCTTAATTCAATTGCAATTTTATGTTAAAGTTTTGTACAGGAACCATGCTTGTAAGATTAATTCTTTCATACCTTCATTCTTGAGGAAGAATTTGAAAATTAGATAGTCGGATAAATTTCTGTTGTTGAATGGAAAGTTGTGTAGCTTGTGATATGAGACATTTCAGACAGAATTATCATGCATCTTTATAAGACTGCAAGTCATTTTCAGTGGGGCATTTCCTTACCTGGGAATCATAACCTGTGATAATACTAGTTAAGCTCCAGTTTACTGATATAGTAGGTCCTGAATTTTAAGATTGCATTTAAGTGCTTGTGTGCATAAGAACAGAATGGATGAAGGCTCTCATTGATTTTTTTGAGATGAGATACATTTTCTTCAAACTCAAATCCCTTAAACAAAAAAGTATACTCCTGACTTCACGTAGCTGGTTATTAAATGAAGCTACTCATATTGGTGGACTCTACACGTAAGAATAGTCTCACCTGAAACTGAAGTATTACTGTTGGTGGTCTGGAAGGGAAAAAAGAACATTAGCCAATGTGCTACATTTCAAGAGGATCTTAATTTCATGTGCAAACTTACATTTTTCCTGCTTTGTATTTCACTTTTTTTTACATTTTTGTCTGCAGGTGGGCTTCTAAAATGAAGGGGAATAACAACAGAAATTCTATTCACTTCACTTGTTAGAAAAGTTTTGTCTTCTGGATAACCTCCTCTCTTTTTCACATAAGGTGTTTTTTCCCCTCCACTCTTTGCTGATTCCTGTTAACTTTTGAGGACTGTCAACTGCCCTCAGTGTATCATACCTGTAATTCTCAGAAATTTTTGTGGTTGCGTTATATTTTGTTATTTTGCTGGATTAGAACCAACTCATGTAATGTATTGCCTTATTGATACGTTTTTTATTTAAGCTGTTTTCACCAGTCCTTCTTTGTCATTTATGTTGGTAGATGAAGACTTCTCTTTTTCTGTTGAGAGTTGACCCCCAGCTAAGAAACCACCGCAAGACCACCCAGACACAACTGCAACGACCAAATCTACTTTGTGCACCCAGGCTTTCTTCACAGCTATCTCAGTCACTTGGCTTACTTAGCTGACTTAGCTGTTCCTGGTGCTGTCCCCGAGCTCCTGCACTGCCCTTGAGCATATATGCTCGCGCACATGCCCTTGATGTAGACAGTAGTTTGGAAGATGTACCCTTTGCATAAGATGTTAATGAAATTGAGAAACAGAAATGTTTATTTTTTGTCTTGATTGATAAAATGTCAGTTGTTGTGCCCGTTCCATTGGAAGTTGTTGACAAATTTAAGTGTCTAACCAAATTTCTAGAACTTGGATAACTTTTAAGTCTTTCCCCTCATGTGTGCAATACCATGTTGTATTTTGGTTTACTTGATACCTTTTGTTAAAACACTATGAAATAAAACTCTTCTGCTCTCCATAAATTTCTTCTTTCAGGAATGTACATGAGCAGATATCATCACTTAAGCTTCCCGTCAGTCAAACCTTTTAAAACTGTTACTTAGGCGCCTTTATTTGACATTGACGTGCATCTAACCACTGTCTGTTTTAGAAGCAGTCACTGGGTAATACTGTCACGAAATTAGAAAATTCTTAAAAATCTTAGTCAACCTTAGTTGGTTTATACTTTTTGACTTAGTTCTACTAGATGTCCGTTAAGAGGTAATAGGCATTTACTTACTGAATGAGGTTTCAAAGTCTTTGAAAGTAGAAACAAGTCTACATAGCCATGGGAGTCAGATCTCAAGCTCATATTTTTAAGTCAAATAAGTTTGCATTCAGACCATACTCATTAAACTACGCCCACAATGTGTTTTTTTTATTTTGAAATAAATGTAGTGTTTCACAGATATGCATGGTGCTGTTTAAGCCCAGCCAATCAATGCTGTTTCCAGCCAGGAGCAGATGTTTTTTCAGCAGTTATATTCTACTAGGTTGTCTTGGCCACTTCAAATTAATAGTTTTGAAAACTTTTTAACTAAACAATTCTAGGATGCTTCTTTCCTACTTATTTATTGTTGCACAATTGTTATTTTAATTTATTTTGCTGTCTTAATTTATTTTGCTGTCTTAATTTACTTTGCTATCATTATTTTAACTTGGGATTATTATAACATTTTGCTTTTGGAGGCCACTGATGAGACAGAGCATGCTGATGCTGTAGCACGTTTAAGAAGCCAGCATAGGGAGCTTCGGTCTTATAAAGTTAGAAAAAGTAGTTAAGGGTGTTGGTGGAGTATCTTGTGTTCTTGTGTTCAGCTTTTTGACTTGACTTGCCCATGCATGCAATTTGATTAAGGGATGTTCTTGCTGAGAAGTCCATCTGTAGATCTTCTGTTCTTCCACATCTCATACTGTGCTGTGGCCAATATTCTGAACAGGCTGGAGATAGTTCCAAATCTTAAATTTCAAGTGAACTAGAACTTGGCTGTTTTGTAAGGTATGTGAAATTGTGGCTTTAGAAAGTGGGTTAACTGGTCTGTATACACATATCTAAAACAATCTCCCTCGACTGAAATAAGAACTTCTCCCATAAAAATCTAATTTCCCTGTTTTAAATATCAATTTAAAGGAAAACATGTTACCTGTTCCTGAAAGAGTGTTTCATCTTTTTGAGGGTTCAGAATCGTACTTGTCTGGAGGTTGATGCTTCATGTAATAATGAAGTGTTTTGCTATGAAATATACTTTCATTTTTTTTCTCATTGCCTTTTGTTCTTCTGTTCTGATAGTCTATATATCCATGTACACTAAGGAGGAAGAGAAGAGAGGACAGCACTAAGTTATGCTTGGTAAGCTATTTTTGTAATGACTTGATTCAGTTTCTCATTCTGAAACAGCTCACTGTCATCAGTTTCAAAGTAATTTAATGGCTCTACTAGATCTAAATCAAAGGTGATGTTCATATTTTTACTTGGTAGTTGTACAAGTCTTGAGTCAGCATGGGTTGTGGATGAATGCACATGTTATATATAGTGGCTTGAACTCACCTAGGAAACAGTTAACTGCTTTCACTTCTGACAAAGAACAGCAGCTTTACTTTCCTCTGCCTGCTAGAGGCCAGTGAGGTGTCAGCATTTAACTGTTAGAGTTTTGATTTTTAGAATTTAGTATAGCGTTTAGTAATCAGTAAAAGCATTCAGTAAAGCATCTAAACTTGCGCCTCTGTGAAAATGTATGATATATACGCTGCCTGTATTATTCAGTGAAAACAGACTATGGTCAGTAGCTTGGGGGAAAAAAGGGTAAGATCCTGAAAGGAGAAGGCAGTGATGTGAAAGGTGAGGAAGTAAATAAGGAACGAAGAAAGAGCAGCGTAGCAGCTAGAGTAGCAGACAAGTAACTTGAGGAAGTTACACTTCAAGGGAGGAGGTGAGGACAGCAAAAATAATGAAATAAGACGTGGTACAGGTGTGAAAGGAGTTGGTGGCCTGTGCAAGCTGAGTGCCCCTTCTCTGCTATAATTTATATTAAGACACTTCCTGCACTGATTCGGTCTCAGAAGCTGATAAATCAGACAGAATACAGAAAACAGGCCATTAGCAAGAAAAGCAATGGCTTTCTGTGTCTGGAGGCAAGTGGAGTTCCTACTCAGCACCTTAGGTGGAGTCAGGAATTTCTCTTTTTCTGCTTCTCCTTTTCCCCTGTTTCCCTCCCCCCTCTATTGTTTGGTTTTGTTTGTTTGTTTTTCACCTCATGTGGAACACAATGCTTTGTGAGGAATTGGGAGTTAATATCTGTCTAGCTTCAGGTCAAGTTGCAACCTGAATTCAGTTTATTAGCTGATCCTGGACCGGTCTCTTCAGTGTCTAATTTTGCTAGGTCCATGCATTAAGTCTATTCCTAAACTTAAGTTTGCTGTGTTTGTTTTTTTTTCTATCCTTTCTCTTCCCCTCTTACAGAGGTGTTGAAGGTTTACTCTTCATTCTGGTTTCTGACACTATATGGAGTTTATCAAAGATCAGTGCTGAGGTGATCTTAAGAACATAAAAGAATGAAAAAAGAGCAAATTGTTTAGATTTGCACATAACAAAAACAGGAAGTGAAACAGGACCCACAGATGTCCAGAGGCTGGGAAGTAATTTTTGTGGCTTTGGTGTTTGAAATGGGAAGTAATGAGTCTGTTAGAGAATAGTTATCTTTTATTATTGCTTTGTAAATATTCACAACTGCACCACTCTACTCCAAGGCTGGATCATGGTGGATAATCTAATCCTAAATCAAAGCACACAGGTTTAAGTTAAATAAGAGCACATGAAGTGTTGCACAGATCAGGACAGTTCATAAAGCGCTGAGAAGACTACCCCCAGACTTTTGTTACGTTGTCCATTGAGAAATAAGGGAATGGTCTAGAAAGGAGGAATAAAGTATCAACTTTAGCAAATCCTAAATCTATTTTTTTTAGAAAAACAAGTTATGGGTAAGAGAAAGAAAGAGTATTTGTACTTCTGTGAAGGTACATATGTATTTCAATTTCATTTAAAATAGTCACAATGGGGACAGAATGGGAGAGAAGGTATACTTAAGGTGTTTGATAATTTTAATATACACATTACTGATTATTGTACTGAACAGGGCTTAGTGACACATGAGGTCCTTGAGATAATTATTAGATTATTGGTTCAATGACTGGCCTTGAGCAGCAGTTAAAACTGTGTTCTATGTTCAGTTCATCTTAAAAGTACTATAATCCTAGCCTGATCTTGCAGATCTCACTGGAACTCCTTGGAGAGAAAGGTAGAGGAGACTTACAGTAAGAATAAAGAGCCAGGTAACATAGGATTTCAATCTTTTACACATGTGCTGCCTTCTTTATTTTCTTAATAATGTGAAACCACTTCTTTATCTTAGATTGATATTATGAGGAGTATTTATTAATACTGATAAGATTTAAACCATTCCATAGATACTGTTACCAGGCGAAAGTAGAATACTTGGGCATTTTGCAATTACTTGAACAATATAATATATCACAGTTCAGGTTGTGTTTTACTTCAGTGAATTTTTTCTTGATGCATATTTGTGTTGTTTTTTTTTTAATATACAGTATTTTTCATCTTCATCACTTATCTCTTGAGAGTGTACTTCTGCTCATCTTTTCACTTGTGAGCTCTCCAATAACATTTTTAGACTAGATAATGCAACATAAATCACTTGAAAATGTAAACCGATTAGACAAGTCATTAATAACTTGGAAGGTAAAGAAAGAGGAAAAAATATATTTTTTTTTTTTATGACATGGCACTTTGTTTTGAGTAATATTTTACAGTACCTTCTTACTGACATGTTGGAAAAAAATTGCTGAACCAGTCAAATAAGGTTTCTTATGTTTTAGTGTGGTTGCAGTGCCATGATCACTTGAAGTAAATATACAGTGCAGTTTCTGCCAAACAGGACTGTCCTAGCCTTTTTGCTGTCTCTCTCATGCTGACACTTTTGTGGTTGTGCAATCAGACAGTTCAGGGGACTGATTTGGCTTTAAATCATCATGCACCAGAGATCCAACCAAACAAACCTCTAGAGTACAGAATGGGAAGCTGAGAATAGGACTGCCTCATTTGGCAGCAGCCCAAATTTATGTTAGTTTAACAATCGTGAATCAGCCAACTGAGTTATTTATTTAAGCCTTCAAATAATGTTTCATATGCTTTACTTTAGGTATATTTATGATACTGTTAAAAGTGATAAGCTTGTTTACATCTTGATTTTACACACGTTTGCAGCATGGAGGCTTTTTTTTGATACATTTGGGAATTTTAGTAAAGCTTATTGTTTTTCAGTTCCTTTCAAAACTAAATGGGTATCAAGCTTTGAAAGTTAACATGGGTCACTCAAAAGATAAAATCTTGCTTTGATCTTGTTTGGTTGCTGATATGTAGGTGGTTGTGTGTGCCAAATGCAGTTTTCCACAACTGAAAGAAAGTGCTCTTTAGACAAAGCTAGACCAGTTAAATGTACATTCTTTACATAATTTATTTTATTATGTAGTCCCATGTAAGCTGTTAAAGTTCTCCCAGAAAATGCTTGTGCTGTTTGCACTGTAGAAATCATAAGGTATAGACATGACCATCTTTATAAGGTGTAGACATTACCATCTTTATATATCATAAGTTAAGTATGGACTGAGCAAAAGTCTAGTAGTTTTTTTTTACTGTCTACTAGTTTTTCTTAGCCAGAATAAGACAAATGACACCATAAGGTGTGAAGCTGTAGAAGCAGCCTTTGCTGTTAAACAAATACACCTTCAGACATGACCCCTTCTGTCTTAAGATTGCCCATACAGATTTATAAGCTTCACACATCTGTCAGGTACACAACAATATATGTGGAATATCTTATTTCATTCATTTTGCACCTGTACTTGCTTCCTTCCTTCTGTATTATTTTGAATTTACTAGGTCTTTGATATAATCTGATTTTTCTTTCTCATGACAGTGTTGAAAAACTATTGCAGAATTTATTCAAACCTGGCTGGATACTCTGTTCACAGAGACTAGTTCTCAGTGATCTCTTACTGAATTGGAATTAGTCAGGTTTTCCAGGGGGACTGTCTGGAGGTTTGTACAGCTTTGTATCTTCATTAGTCGTTCAAAGAATGGAGTAGAAAGTATGCGTGTTATACTTGACAGTAGCATGCAGCTGGGAAGAACAGGACAGTTTGGAAGGCAGGTTTGTAACTGAAAAAACGTCATGACAAATGGAATAAATGGTCTAAAAATGAAAGCCATGGTTCAGTCAGAAGTGTACATTGCAGTTGGAATTTATCAAGCACATAAACAAAGGTACAGGTAGGATTAAGTAGGGATTTTTTTTTTTTTTTTTTTTTAAAGGATCTGATAGTTGAGGCTCTGGAGCTGAAGACGAGTCAAAAACACTGTGTTGTTGTGGAAAAAAAAGCAAATGCAGTCCTGCATTATATAGACAGTGGTAGCATTTGTAAGACATAAGATATAGACAATAAAATAATCCTTCCAGCTCAGCTTAGATGGCGTCATATTCCCAGTTCGAGGAAAAAAATTGGGATGGATGCAAACCATTGGGAGAGGGTCCAGAGGAGAGCGTAAGAATAGTTCTCTTTCCCTGCATTTTCTATAATTCTTCAAAGATAATTAATGGAGTTTCTTTAGCCTAAAGAAGAAAGACATGAGAAGGTGGAGGAAAGCGTAGGAGGAGAACTTAAGTATCTTCAAGTATGTAAAAGATTGTTTCTAGCTGAAAAGGTGCTACCTGTTCCCACATATCTGTAGTGCTTACATCAAGAAGCATGAACTTAAATCTGAGGAGTAAAGATTCAAGACAGGCACAGATTAAAACTTTATCATGAGAGGGTACAGAAGTCCTCGAATGGATTCACTGGGGGAGACAGTAGAGTATCCGTAATAGGAGAGCTTTAAACAGTGAAGACAATGTCTGTTACTAATGACAGGGAACTGCTAAACCTGCCTTGAGTTCAGGAGATGGCCTAGCTAATAGGGTTCCTTCCTGCTGTAGGGCTCATATCATTTTAATGTCAAAATAGTTACTGTTTTTCCAAACATCAACTTTGCAAGTTATCTAAAATACTCATCCTGTCTTCATGAGTATCTTTTAGAACCACTAGATACTGGATCATGTAA
The DNA here is from genome assembly GCF_965183815.1 of Platalea leucorodia. NCBI lineage: Eukaryota > Metazoa > Chordata > Aves > Pelecaniformes > Threskiornithidae > Platalea > Platalea leucorodia. The sequence goes on from NC_138826.1 coordinate 36,079,775, forward strand.
ATATTTCAGACCAATAGATGAATAAGTTAGGGTGACTTGTCTTTCCAATGAAGCTTGGATGTTATCCCTGGGAATCATGGATTGATCTCAGTGTCCTGGGAAGTTTTTCAGAGCAGTGCTTTGTCCCATACTTTCACCTGAATGGGATTTTCTCTGTATCCTTTCAAACTGGGAACGTAGGAACCAGACAGATGGTCATCCTGTCCTAGAAGACTAATTGCTCTTGTTACTGTAGTACTAAAAACCAATAAATTATTCTGTTCCAGTCAATGCTCCATGCTTATTTTTGTTACACATCCCACTCCTGCTTCTGTAACAGATCCTACCTATGTTTAGGTAGGCATCTTAAAAGTATAAATGCCCATCTATTTGAATACATCCATAACCTTTTCTGTTTAAAAGACCACATATGAGTAACAAGCGTGAATATCGCCTATCAAATACACTTTCTGCATAGATTTCCACACAACATGGTCCAAGAACCTACTTTTAAATGACATGTAATGTAAAGGATTCAAAAGGCACAGCAATGTGTTACAGGAATAGGGCAAAAAGGGTCAAGGATACTGTCAGTATGCTAGATCCTGTTCTTCTAATAGGGAATATGTGCTTTTACTGTCAGGGCAACAAATTGAATAAACTGTTTTACGCAAATACAAATTGTAACAGAAGATACTAAAAAAGCCTGCGTAAGTCAGATGCTGCCAGTTTGTTGTGGAACACTTGGACGTCAAATTTAGGGATGAAAATTCAGCATATGAAATGCAATTGTATGCTGTTAATAAATGCAGAGCTGCATAATCCCATCTCATTAGCTGTGAGAGCAGACTTTATAGGGATGTCAGTTCAGGAAACTGCACTGCAGAACAGTAGATTAGTCCATTACTGTGCAGACAGGCTGCCTTCTCACAGCAAAAGCCCTCACGAACCACTTTGCATTATCCACCTGGAAATAAGTTGATTTCTCTCAGAATTAAAAAGCCTCTGACTCTGGAAGGAATAGACTTATTCATTCCCACAGAAAGTGTAGCAAATAGAATATTTCCAGCAAAAGAGATAAATGACCATCCGAGGATTGCTTTGTACAAAGTCTCAAGGGAATACTTTTCAGGAAGCCATTTTAAGTTGTTAAAACCAGACCAAAACAAAAAAAGCCAACATTACCTAGCCTCTTCTTCCAAATATAAAATGTTTGAAAAAGCAAAGACAGTCCCCAAGTTAACCTGTGTAGAAAAAGTTTGGCAGCTTACTTGTTTTCGTAAAATATCTTTGTAGATAAGAATTTGAAGATTGTGTTTATGTAATGAGAAGCCTTTAGATCACAATTCTTGATAACATGGATATACAGGATTATGTCAGGTTTTATTTAAGATAATGTTTACACAAATGCTTAGTTTTAAATTCTTAGGTTGATTTCAGTGGATTTAGTTAAGCATGTGTTTGTGTTCTTTCCTCCGTGGGAACTGCTTCCCAAAATCAGAAGCATAGGTATTATGCTACTGATGAAGGGCAAATGTGCACTTAAGAAGCGTAGAAAGCAAGGTGTTTACAAAGCAAGTTCTGACAGGCAGAAAGAACAAAATTATTACTTTCAAATACTGTTTTGAAGTAACTTTCAAAAATGGTAAAGTGGGAAGTTGGTTTCCCAAGATGTATTCTGGAGGTGAACAGTTCATTGCAAACTATTTGCTACACTGTTAACCTTTTATTTTGTTTGCAAACTGTTTTACAACAGACTTTGAATTTTACAGTTTTGTTCTCCTGAGTTATTGGGCAAATGCTTAATGAGGATAAACTTCATCTTGTGGATTTTTTACTAATTGTGTTTTCCATATGTTTGTATGTTCAGCTTTTCTTTTGAGGGATTTCATCACTATCATCATATGCTTGAGGACTGTTTTTTCTGGGAATGATTATATGTAGCATAGTGCTGGAAAAAAATATGGAAGCACTAAAATCTTTACTTTCTCTGGGATGGAATCTTTGAGACCTTGCATGCTAAGGATTTTAGAGAACTTTGCTTCATATATATTTTGAAAAATATGTCTGTTTGCAGGTCTTCACTCTAAAAACTGTTGTTAAAATCGGCCTGATGGTGGTGTTAGCAGCTTTCATCTGTATGTGGGGCTTATGCTTTGTCAGATAGAAGCATTCATTTCCAAGAAATGATAGCCAACTACTGTGTCTACACACCAGGCACTCTGTTTTATGTTTTGGGTTTGGAGCAGACATAATACATATATATTATCTGAGTTCAGTTCTATTCTGTTGCTTTTTTGCATGCTCAGATTTGTAGTCTTTCTGCTTCCCTACTGACTTACGTTCCCTGAGACCCTCTCAGCTTTTTGCCACCCTTCTTCAGTATTCACATAGCCAGCCGTGGGGGTGGCTTGCCAGGGTTCAAGTGTTTGTTTTTTTTTTTTTTTTTTCCCCAAGCTCTCTGTGTTACATTGTTTGTTAATATATTGAATCACCTGCTCACAAACTAGAAAATCTCATCTCCAGTCACTACCTGGCTCTTGGAAAAGTAATTGTAGAGCTGTGAATGATTAGACTGACTCAGCATTTCAAGTAGGCAACATGTTGGTGAATATGATTACTTGCTATAGCTCTGTTTTCGTTTTGAATATGCCTAGGGTATCTAGGAGGCAGAGAAAAGATTGAATTATGCCTATCGTTGAAGTGAAATGGGAGTTTGAGACTATTAAGGGTTTTGGAAGCATTACAATTTCTGCACTGATGAAATCCGCAATTTCTTGATGAAACCAGTCTTACAGGATGCGCCTAAGCAGTGTGAATGTTTAAAGTGTAATGCTTATTGATTTCAAAACACAACATGACATATGTTGTCTGACTCCCACTCTGTATTTATTTCTTTGTAATTGGGAAAAAAGAAGAGGAGGAATGGCAGAACAGGACATGAGTCTTCCAGTCTGTCACATAACATATGAGCTGTTCTTTCCCAAATTAAGTCACTCAGAAAAATCCATTCTCTTCCATATGAATAGAAATCAGCCTTTGTGGAAAAGGATGTTAAGGGAGGTCTGTCTCAAAGAATCTCACCAAAATTTTAAACATGCATCTTTTAAGTATGGAGTATACTTCTAAATCACTATTGCCTGGTCCTCTCTTGTAGTACAAAGAATATTCAAATGTATAGATACAGTTTCAATTAATATTATAACAGGAACAACTATAGGAAATGATTGTTTTTTTCTAGAATGGAAAAGGTATGATTACTTGAACCCATCAGGTTTCATGTACTCAAGCTTTTTCTGTTCCAAAAATCTGATAAGATGCTTTGAAACTTTAAGCTGCGTGAGTTCCATACATGATAGAGGCTGAATGTAAGATCCTCCACAGGGAAGCAGGACGACTGTGCTGAGCAATACTTGAGCCCTGTCTAAAGACACACTGAAATAGCTGTGAGTGATACTAGTAAGAGGACTTCATGTCAGCCCAGAATCTTTCTGCACAGGTGGAACTAAAATTTATCTTAGACTTCTGCACAGAAAATCTAAAAAAACTAGAAATCTAAGAAAAAACTGAGAGAACTGACTTATAAAAAAATAAAAAAGTCAGAAAAGAGGCTGTTTTGGACTATTATCAGTGCATGTCTATTATTTCTCAGGTGAAGCAGATAATATTACTTATGTAGCTGTGATACATACATGAAAATAAAGGTTGGATGTCACCCTGGTTTTAATCTAAGCCTAGGAAAAAGTCTCTTTGTTTAATTTAAGAACTGGCATCTACTTTAAGTGCCATCTAAATGTCTGCCCAAATTTGATCCATGTAAATCAACAGAATGCAGCAGAGCTTCTGTAAGGCCCATAATAGCTCAAGGAACCGAAGACTGACTACATATGTTTTGTTAGAATCCATTGGTGAAATGTCTGACAGAATTGGCAGCCTCTGGAGAGAAGTCATTGATTACATTGTGTCCTTTTCTTCCTCCTCTTAATGACAGCCACCCATGCTAAGCTTACAGGAGCTTGGTAAAATTTTCAGAAAGCATTTTAATTAGAAATGATGTTTAAGATCAGTTTATCGACTCACAGAATATTTCAAAATTGTTTGGAGTTTTTTGTCCCAGTTTTTAGCACATGGTATTTTTAACACATTGAATATTTTTCCAGGATGGTAAACTTGACTTTTAGTTCTTCTTCCTTGCGTTGATCATGTACAATACACATAATTCTTTTTTTATAAGTGGGCTTTTTTCTTTGTATTTTCTGTTCTAAACAAAAACTCAGAAGTATGCTCCTTAATCATGGATTTCTATAAGCAGGAGGTTAAAACTCTTACCAGAAACTCCTTGTTTGCAGGACCCACATTCTTTGTAGTCATTAGATTTAAGAATGACTGACTGACTTCTGTGGCAATGCAAATGCAGGGAAAAGAAACAGTGCAGCAAATTAATGTAAAAATGAAAGCAGAAGGATTTTTTTATTGACCTAAATTATGAAAATGAAGATACAAACAGAATATAATCTTTACATAACTTGTTTCATTACTACATTCAGTTTAGTTTATGCTTCCTTAAATTTTTAATGTGCTTCAGAGTTTTTAGCTGACAGTTATTGTTTTCATACAGGGACTATCTAGTGAGATCTGAGGTTTGGAAATTTGGTGAAAGAATAGTTTTGAGATTCAGCAGCCGAGCTCTGAGAGTACTTGGTATTCTTGGAAGGTGCTACTAAAGGTTAAATATTAAAACTATTATGTGTCTGAGTTTAGATGATAAGATAGAAAGCTTTCCGTATGGATCTAAGTTGCTGTACGTTACTTTGTTCATGTTCTGGAAGATTATGTAACAATAATTTACATGTAATCTATCAGAATGCTTTCAAACATTTCACTTAACTGGAAGACTTATAAATCTCTCCAAATTTTGTGTGGATTTCAGATTTCATGTGTGTTTATAAATATACATACATGTAAACAAAACGTAAATGCACTCACACGTGGACATTCATGTTGAACTTAAAACTTATGCGGCAAATTCTGTGGTTAGAGAACCATAGGCTAAGTGGGCTTCTTATGTGTACGCAGCTAAATAGTTCCAAAGACCTGTGAGAGAGTCTAGTTTCAATGTCAATAGCAAGCATTCACAAATACAAATATTAGCCGCTGTTTATGACTACTTCTTCTTCTTCCTTATGTATTCATTTCTTTAAAAATCTCTACACTATGCTAGTGCAGGTCTTATGATGTCACGATTACAGGGGACATTACTTTGGCAGCAGAGTGCCAAAAGACATGGTTGCATTGTCATTTGGTGAATGGCCTAAGTAGAGGAATTTGTATTGGTTCAGCAAGACACCTAAAATAAGTTGTCGTCACATTTTATGTAATTTAGCTCCTCTAAGCGCGCTAAATTGCATTGTCCCTGAGGTCCGAAGCAGTGGGTCAAATGAATCAGTTTTGTTCGGCTTGCAAGTGCTTTAGAACAGCACCTGCTAGGTGTCATATGTTAGTGAGGAATTTAGCCATTGAATCCGTGGTAATACTGGATCTCTTGGCAATGAGGAAGTGACAGTCATCTCCCTCATTGCCTATGTTATGTTTGCTGTGATTAATAGAGAATTAAAAAAACCCTAGACAAACAGAACCAATAGGCACAAATTTGCTTCTTGAAAACAGAACTGACAGTAATCTGTTTCCTGTTCGGGGACATTGGGGTTTTTTGCATCTTGAAGGGACTAAGCCCAGCGATAGAACCAATCGTTTGCTTGGTAAAACATCAATGCAAGTCATAAGATTAGCTGTTAATCATAGTCATAACTCTTTTAAGATTAAAGGGCAAAAAAAATGTTGTGCTCTCTCTACTACTATACCAGACATTAATTTCCCTGTCACTTAAACTGTCATGACAGGTGATGATGTGCTGGTTGTAAGCAGTTACAACTAAGGTTATTTTTAGGGAAAATATGGCAAGGAAGTAAAGCAACAGAGTATACAGCTGAAAACAAGGGTTGTCTAGCATTTATTCATAATTTGTCAGACATTAGATCAAGAGCTACCAAACCCAAAAAATACTGTGGCAAAAGGAGAGATTAAGACAACTAGCCTTAAAATTGCATTAAAGAAAAGCAAAACAACCAGATAGGACATCTAAAACCACGGAGGATCCACAAAAAGCTGCAACAGAGCATCAGGTGGTAGGAAGAGCTAAATATACAAAGGTAAGCTTACACTGATAGCAACAGCAGTTTGCTCACTTTATGGGTCACACAATTATACTATAGCCAAACAAACACATACACAGAAAAAGGGAGGAAATGTACAGTGAGAATTACTTCTCGGTGTTTTTCCAAATACAGTCCACCTAAGAATTCAGCTTCCATCACCATTGAGGGATGGTCATGCCAAAAAAGCCAATTTCAGTGGTTTCAGTTTAGATCAGCAAACAGAAAAGAAGCAAGGTCTGTGCAATACGACACAGAGTAATGGATTTTATCTTTACTGGAAGCTTTATTTTGGCTAAGATGAAACAACTTGATACTGTAAACGAAAAACAGGCTAAGTATGTCAAGCCATGCTGCAGTGTAGCTTTTCAACTGGCATCATTTGACTTAGACAAGTGAGAGAAACATGTCAGTGAATTATTTTGTACCTACTCTTCACAATCTAATCTAACAATGTCCGAAGTATGAAAGCTGGGGAACTGACTTAGCCCAGAGGCTTCATTTAAGACTGAATGACAAAATGCCAACTATCGGACAAAAGATAATAATCACATTTGTCTTCCAAGACATTATGTAAGAACGATAATATTCTTTTCAGGAATTATTTGCAGGAAGAACTCTCTTATTAGAGTTTATATAACATATATGGAGGAAAATACTAGCTGATATCCATGGGGGGAAACCACCCCCACCACCCCCACACACCCACAAAAAAAAAAAATCCCCCACAAAAAACAAACCACCAGACATAACAAAGCCAGCTTTGTGAATATGGAATAAAGAATGTCACTACAATTGCTATGGTAAACCATTCTTCACCGGCCCCCCGTGCTCAACAGAATATACTTCCAGTATAATCACTCTGAGAGATAATATTTACCCTAATGTCTACCTAACTTGTGATTTGGGGAAAAAAAAAAAAGGTGGAATTTCCAGGAGGAACAATCCAGATATTCAGATCATGTTCTCAAAAACAAATAACATGATTAGGGTTTGCTTTTATAACTCAGCTTTATTCTTAGTCTGTATAAGATGGATAGCTTCATGAAACCAATGTGTTCTTAAAGTTCAGTGTGCTATTTTGGCTTCTTGCTGAAAAATCTGTAGCACTGGCAACTTTTTATCAGACAGTGTTGTCTTTCATTTGACTGTGTTAGATAATTTGGTGAACCCATCCAGAAAGAAATGTTGAAATTTATAGAGTTTTTTGGGGGAAGTTCTGCCAGATTTACAGGAGGTGTAGTTTTGGATTGGTTCGTTTTCTTTTTTACTGTTTTGGACAAACTGAAGAAAGTGGGCTGAGCACTGAACTAGATTGTCTTTTCAGAATTTAGACTTGTTTATAGCCGGGTCACTGATAGGGTTAGGGTCAGACAAGAACTGGAGCTAGTGCAAGAAATTCAGAAGAAGAATTAGGTGTATTCCTGGATACATAGACTCATCCCAGAAGTTTTTCTATCCAACTTGCCAAAAAAGCATTCAGAGAAACAAGATCCAAGAACTCTTCAAGCAGTGATGTTTCATAGGCTTTCTGAGATAGCTGTGATCACAGACTCCTAGCTGCTCTTCTAAGTTCAGAAAATCTTTAGTTACAATGTAGGACATATACTCAAATTATGTTTCAATTTCTAAATGCTTTTTTGCCTTTGAAGAACCTTACCACAGCTGATAGACTTTATGGAGCCCCGCAAGCCCGTTAAGATTAAATAAGCAGAATTGCTCATAAAAACTGTTGTAGATGTAGTAATTATTTTTTCCCATCAGAGAAAAATACCAGAGAGGACTTCAAAGAAACAAACAAAAGACAGAGAAGAGAGTGAGCAAGATGAACAGAGAAAGGGAATTGGAGGGGAGCAGATGTGATATCGAACTGTAACATAACTAATTGCAGACTAAATTGTACAAAAGAGGCAGAATACATGTTCACTTTATGGTTGCAGATCTGATGGCAGGGTAGCATAGAGATGTCTCCAGTGTCTGTAACTGAGGTCAGCCAGGTATTAATTGTCCAGACAATTATCAGTATATCCTCTGTATGCTTTCAGTGGCAAACAGGAACAAAACCAAGGACTCCTGCTTTGCTTGTAGTGTTGCCATCCCAAGATTACTCAATCTCCTACAGTAATTGCCCAGCCCTATTCCAATACCGTTCAGCACTGAGATGTGGTTTCCTCACATGTTATAGCATTGAAGCGTTTCTGTGCAGAAGAGCTAAGGTACATGGAAAACGGTCAAACTCTTCTCTCACTCAGAAAAGCAAACTCAGCATGCACATGCCCTTCCCTAAAGAGTTATGCTTGCTCTGTGCTGAAGATGACAAGGGAAAGACAGCCTCAAGAGTTCCTTAAAAAGTGTATTAGAGCTTAATAATATAATAATATCAGAGGATTCATAGCCAAATGTCTTAAAAGCAGAGACTGAATCCCTGGTATGAGGCTTTTTCTGCCTTCTGTTCTCTCCTCTAGAGGGCTTTATGGGTGTGTTTTGTTTTCAGTCTTTTTATTTTTATTATTTGGTGTTTAGGAAAGACATACACTTAGCATTTTATCACAATTGCTTTTTCATCAAGCAGGATTTGGTCTTATCTGTGAATACTTAGAGCCATTGTCCAGGGTTTTTAATTAGCTCTAATTAACGACTCTAAACATACAGAGATGTTTAGATCTCATAAACTTACATACAATATATATTAATTAATATATCTTAATTAATTATCACCAATGAGATATTACACATTAATAAAATATTATTATAATATTCTAAAATTAGATGGTTTAGATCTCTAAACATCTCTAAAAATCCAGAGAGATAATTGAAGGTTAGAATCTGTGTGAAGGGAAAGCAAAGTCTATTTTCATTGACCCTAGCAACAGTGGTTTTCAATCTGTACGTCCTCCACTTTCATATAGCAATTTCTGGTAGAAGCTCATTATAATTCTTCAGTAGAGAACAAGTTTTACGCCATTTTTAACTTCCCCTTACATGACGAGGGGTTCCCTAAGTTGTCTGTTATAGTAAGTTGGTTCCTTTACTAAATAATATATGTATTTCCCTGTTACAAATAAGCTCTCTTATAGTTCCTCCTCAGAATCCTATATTTTTACAGTAATTTATTTAGTGGAAATTAATTAGCTTGTTAAAATAGAATTGTATGAGATCTCACTGAAATAAATGTAGTCTGTAAACTCTCAGAGTCATGTATCTAGTTTCTGCCTCATTTAATCAGACTCTTTGAAATTGCTTTAGGCATTACAAAAAAGTGCTACTGGATATTTCAGGTCCCTAGAGAAATGTAGGTTGTGTGTCAGATCTGGTCAGGAATTCTGGTTTAATGGGCTTTATCAAAAATTCTGATTCATTAATCCTTAAACATTGTGTAAGAATACAGCCGTTATAGATGAAAGGTTTCTCAGCTGTTAAGGAGAGAGATGGACTCAGAAGTTGTGGGTTTGGTGCTTGCCTGCCTGCAAACCATTGTTCAAATTCTTGCTCTAATTAATATTCAGCTGACACAGTGGAACGGCTCCAACAGGAAAAATTGGGATAAGCCTATCTCAAACTAATTCATAGGCTGGTTGTGTGGTGGCATTTATTAACATTGTGGGAGAGCCAAATTTAAATCCCTGTTCTGCCAATAAATTATGTGGCTATGGAATTGCTATGTGCTGCTTCTTAGCAGTTAGCATTTTTTCCCCCTATTCTCAAGAGCCAAGTTTAAGGATTACTTTAAAACATAGTGCAGATTGAATGATGTAATTTGCACAGTCAATAACCAGAAGAGAAGGAGAGAGCTCATCAAGAGAAAGCACCAGAAAAGTTTAAGTTGAAAGACTTTATGCCAGCAGTGAATGGCCCTTGATATACCGTACAACTAAGGCAATCTTATAATGCAAGTAGATGCTTTTTTAGGCACAGTAACTTCATGGCCTCACCAAATTTTGCTCCATGGTCAGGGACCAGTTTATCATTGTCTTCTTAATTATGCAGTGCATTATACATATGATAGCCACTTTTGCTCTCAGCCAGACGGCAGTCCTCATCGATATTCAAAACTGATAAAGCTGTTTTAAGGAGCTGCAGACAGTTGAATGCTGAGGTAACTTTTGTATCTTAACTTTCTCATTTTAACATAACCACTACTTTATTCAGCATTTGGAAAAAAATAGCTGTGCTGTGTCTTTCTGTCATTGACTTATATAGGAACAGAGGGAGAAGGAAAAGGATATTGAGCAAATGAGGAAATGAGTACTGTGTGAGGAGTACGGTTTCATAGAATTTTAAGCCTGGATCATAATCTGGGTTTGGGTTATAAGTTCTCCCTTATTAACACTGTTAAATCCTTACCCTCAGCTATAGAGATCCCTAACCTACATTTTGAGATGCTTTCAGGTCCTCAGGTTAGAGGTGAATCCCTCCTGCAGTTTGAACAGCAAGTGCATTGTTGCTGAGAAATGATGCCCCTACCTGTTTGTTGTTGCTAGAGGCAGGCACTCTGGTCTGGCGAAGGGAGGTGCCAGTAGCTGGCAGCAGTCAGCTACAGCTTACTTCCCAAAGAACAGGGAAGATCTCCTCAGCCCAGCTATGGTCCCAGCTGAGGAATAGTGATCTCTGAGGTGAGAGCAGTGGACACAGCGACAATGGGTCAAAGAGCTCAGCAGGCCAAAGTCTAGGGCTAAAACCATATGGTAGGTATATAGCCTTTAATATGTACAGGTACAGATAGTTAGATACGTGTTATCCATAGAGGGAAGACCGTCAAAGGATAAATGTCACTTCCCTAAGTCTGAAGTGATTCCATGGCAACTAACAGAGAATTCAGTGATCACCAAAAGCTTTATGCAGTCATAAATGAGTAAAAAAAACTGGTTTAAAATATGTGGGAGATTTACCCACTGCTGGAAGAGATTTTTTCACTTTTTTTTTTTTTTTTTTTTTTAAATTAGAGCACCCATTAGCACTGTTTTCTTCTAATTAACTTTCTGTCATGGAGACATTTGGTTATTCAAAGTTTGCTAAGAACAAGAGTAAAAAATATTTACCCCAAATTTGACTGTTACTGCTTTTGAATTACAGGTAATATTTGTCACTATCAGGGCATGAAACAAAATCCCATGAGCGTGCTTACCTTTCACTCTCCTATATTGTTACATTTCAATTAAAGTTTATTAGGCAAGTGTTGTTTTAGTTTAAATATTAATTGTTAATAATTACTAAAATATTACCCACGTATTACAAACAGTACTTTCATTCTGTTGGATTATCTGATTTAGAAAACGAGGGCTGATCGTGAGTGTTGGAGTGCACAATATGTGCCCTTCTGGGAGAGTTCTTTCTTCCCCAGTTGTATTTGTTCTTTTCTTCTACCACAGACACGTCTGTCTTTGCCCCAGGCATATGCTTCAAGCAATTTATCTCAATGTCGTCATACATACTAGCAAAGCAGAAGTCCCTGGAAAGCAAAAAAGTTTCCTTTTCTGGCCAAGACTGACAATTATCATTCTCCCTTTCCTAGTTCCCTAGGAAGTTCCTCACTGAAATCTCCCCCAATGCTTCTCTCCCACTCCAGCCTGCGTTATAAAGGTACAAACTTAGAACAGAGCTTGTATGTTGACATCCCTGTTGCATTGTCATTTATTGAACATGGAAGCTGCCTTAATAGATCAAACCAGTTGATGCTGACAGAGATCAGCAATGGATGACTGGAAAGAATATACTCACTTCCATTAGGATAAACTGGTGTTAGAGCAGTCAGAATCCTAGAGCCTTTTTTTTTTTTTTTTTTTTTTTTAATGCATTAAACTCTTGTAGTATTTTGGACTATGTTGTAATTCATTCCAAAGTGGTTGCCTAGAAGAATGGCCAGTATCACACAGAGAATCCATGATGGCCTTTCATGTAACTCTCCGTTTGGGACAGACTAACGTGCATGTGAACCTCTTTGCTCACTGTACATTTCTTTGTTCCTTTTGGTCTTACTATTCTGGGTTTTCCTGGGATTAATTTTCAGGACTCTAAGTTGAGCAAGAACAGAATTTTACAGACCTCTTCAGAAAGAATGCAGAGAAAGAATTACAGTAAATGAGACAAGATGGTCTCACGAAAGGAGAAATATTGTAGAGGAGAGCAGGAGAGGAGGTTTTCATAGGGCACTGGCACTTCAAGTTGTTATAACAGTTTGAGAAAATCTGAAGGCTTGTTTCAGTTGATACAATTTTGTGTTTATCTACTGCAAACCTGTGTGAAATTCAATTTATCAGTGAATGGATAAAAGCTATAGTCAAAGCAAGGTAAATCAGTCCTATCTTTGTGTTAAAATGTATAACCTATCCATGGGAAAATCATGGTAAAAATTAAATGCAACTTAAGTCAGATACTCTGTAAAACCTATGTACCTCATCTACTTTGAAATTTCGTTCTACTTGAAATACTTTTTAATTTGGTAAATGCCCTAGCCCAATCATGAAAGTGTACGCTTTCAAGGATACATGTCTGATATGCTTGTTAATAGCTAATCAAATGATCCACTTGGTCCTAGTTAATAGTCTTCATTTTGCATTCTTGTCTGAAAAGACAAAAAAAAAAAAGAAGATTATGAACATTCAAATAAGAATATGAGTGGCTAAAGATTTTCCTTCCGAGCTCTGAGCCTTTGCTTTCTAGTGTTCTTAACTATAGCAGGAGACTTTAATAGCAAAATAGCCAAAAAACAGCAGCTAGAACTGGAAGCATTAAGTGTGTTGGAACATTTGTATTTAGATTTGTAAATTAAATTACAAGAATTTCAGATGTGATGATTAATACACAAGTACCACTTGGGTTAATAGGACTCTCAAGATCCTAGCAACTGTAGCATGTTGCTTTTTGAGTTTCTATTTTATCGGCTTCTGTGAGGAGATACTTGTATAAAATAAAAATCTTATCTGTCACAGTTCATGGAAGAGAAAGGATGAGCTAGATGGGAACTCGATAGGTCAATGTTCAGTCACACCTGTAGGTCTCCGGAAAAGACATTAAATTTTGCTATGCTTGAGTTGCCTGAAGCCATTCCTCTGATGTAGTGAGAGCTTGTACAGATGTGCAGCCAGTGCCTTGGGCCCTAAAAGGCGGCTCCTCGTTATCTATGTGGGCTTACATGCTAATTCATCCAACATCTATCCACTGCACCGCTCATGGTGCTTGACAGTGGCTGTTTAGATCACAGGTACTAGTATTATTTTGTTTGCAGTGGCCTCATCGTGAGCAAACTGCTTTCAAGGCCCACAGGCACAGCTGTCTGTCCTGAGACATTTACCATCTCAGAAGAGGTGGCCAGTGCTTCTTCAACAGGGAGAGATTTTTTCACACGTTAAGGAATTCTATAAACAGGATGGTAGGAAGAAGATGCTGAGGTTTACAAAGTACGATGGATAAGGCCTTGGTGTAGCATTTGACGGCCCTTGAAGACTGTATGTATTCTTCTGCATCTTCATGAGGCTTCACAAACTTGCATAATCTGACTTTTCTTTCTTTTTCAAAACAATTGGATAATTATTAACAGAGACATGCTTTAGTTTTCCACATTGCACTAGTTCCATTTATAAAGTGATTTACTTTCTGAAATGATTAGTTTTGACTAGAATGTGAAGTGTAAAATAGGGGAAATCAGTTTGTCCAGAGGCAGCCTTTGTTAAATGACAAAGCAGCTCAATCTAATTGTTAACTTAATCTCACAATTTTATATGAGGGATTTTGTATACATCATTACAGCACTCAAATGTGTGAACAAAATATTACTAATTGATAACCTGAAGGTTGCTTTTTCTGATTACAACTTAGGTTAATTAAAAACTCAAGTCAGTCATTACCTGCAGGGGACGACACAATTTTTCAGCATATGTGTAACCATAACTGTATCTATTAATGAGGTGCAGCTGAGAAAGAGGAAATTCTAGCTAAGTAGCAGGGAAGTCTGTCCAATCGTGATAGGTTTAGAACATTTCGGAACAGTCTTCCAGAAAAAAAATGGCTGAATCTCTTTAAATCTCTGTTGTAATCAAAAAATATGTCAAAGGGAATTACTCTGCAGTGGAAGACTCTGAATTTGATAATTAATACATATTCATGAGTTCTGGCTCTTAAAATTGCATCAGTGACTTGTTCATAATGTTTATGTTAGGAGTCCGTACTTAAGCTTGTACAAATGTGGAAGAGCACTCTGAAGTCCGGGGAGCTTAATTGAGGCTCTGACTTGTTTATGTAGCAAATGAGTAGTGCCTGTGGCACGAGAGTAGCCATTCTCCCCAAGTCTGTCTTTGGTATGGCCTTCATTAGTTTTGATTTTAAAATGTGTTTATGAACATTGCAGAGTTTCACTTTCTGATCAGTTACATCAGTATAATTTTTCAGTACTGTCCTGGTCTAGGATAAGATGAGAAATCTCAAAAGCCCTCCAAAACAGCTACAAGTGCGAGCACTGCTGAATGCATTTGATTGTGGGTGTCATGAATGGTAAATTTAAAATAGAAGGCATTTAAAATAGAATGCTGTGTCCTAGTCAGATTCACATCTTTGGAAAGGTAACTACTAGACAAATTAAAAGAACTTCAGGAAAGAAAACAAAAGCTTCTGGAAGTGGGAGATCTAAATTTGCGCTTTTAAAGTTTTCCTAACATTTAAAAATTGCTGCTCAGTTTGGGAAGAATTGAGTTGTGAAAAAAACCAAACCACTAATTATGATGCATTGTCATTAAATAGTGCAAATTGTGTTGCTTAAGTATATATTCTGCAAGGAACTAAAAGTGAAGACATCAATGAATCTTCACATTTTAGCCCATATTTTTGGTGTGATTGGTTAGGAAGGCTGCTTAACATTCTTGAATACCGGGAATAAATTTTCTCAGGCAATTTGCAGTAGGAGTAAAGAACAGCCTCTTAACTTTTGATCCATATGTGTATTAATTCACCAGAGAACAGAATATGGCTCTAAGAGAAGATTGCTATACTGTACTCCTTACTACAGTGAATTGAGATATTTTCAGTCTAACTGCTTTATATAGCCCAGGCTGCAGTTTTATAGATTCTTGTCCTGAAACCAACAGCTAGCTGTCGAATACGTGCTTTTTATGCTTCACTTTGTTAAAAGTGGAAAATACAGTTCATTAAGGAGATAGAAGGCAATAAAAATTTCAGAAGCTTAAATTCAATCCTTAAAATCAATAGCTTCCTTTTACTATAACTTTTGTTTCTCTTCTATGCAGTAATTTTTTAGCATAGCAAAGGGTAGCATAGTAAGACCAACAAGTTATTCCTTTCTTTCCTAAGTTCCAGTAATTCACTTTCCTACATGAAGATACAACTTTTCTTTCCTCAAGAAGCCTACAGACTAATGTGGATATCTTTGTGGTATCTCTTGCTTTTTAAAACCTTTTTTTAAAAATTGCCTGCATAAAGACAATGCGTGGAGAGAGTTTGAAAAAGAGACTTCCCTTAGGTAAGTACCTTTTCCAAAAAGTTCGCTAAACCTCCAGAAGTAAAAGTTCTGAAGTTTCATTAAAGGCAAAACCTGCTTTATTTTTTCCTGTCTCTAACAGAAGGCCCTTTTGCTCTCTAATCTTTCTTCTCCCCTTTGACTGCATTCTGAAATGTGCAAGAGTGGGGGAGTAAGCCTGGATAGTCAATGACTTGCATTTGGCAGGTATGACTTTGTTGCTTCACTGCCTTTTGTGATTTCAATGTGTAAAGGCAGCAGTACCAGACAGCAAAATTCATAAAGAACTGGCACAAGAGGTTTCAGAATTGTTGGCTGTCATCTTTTGGGGACTCATTAAGAACATCAGGAGGTAAAGAAGAATGGAAGAGGGCTCATGTCCAACAGGCCAATTAGATGCTCTGTTGCATACATGCAGAACTGCAGTCACAACTGTGTACAGATCATAAAACAAGTGGTAAATAAGACTCTCCCATTTTTCAAGATGGGGGAAAAAAGAGACCTTATATATTACTGATAAACTGAAAATAAAAATATATTTCAGGAAGAGCTATGTGGCATTTACATCCCTCAGTGTTTGAGTGTATGCTGATTGTGATATAATTCACTCAGTGAAGTCTGCTTTTGTGCACCTCTACTTATCTGAATGTTTTCATGTAACAAATTCAGTGAAAATAGGAAATTTAATACATACAGATTTAACAAGTTACATGACTTTCATGAGGTACTGAAGCAACGTGTGCATTAGTTAAAAAATTGGGCAAGAAGATTGTCATGAGAAAATAAAGCAAATGAAGGAAAGAATGAAGATGGCACCAATCATCTTTGCTGACAAAAATTAATCTAGGAGGGCTTGCTAACATTTGCGAAGTTGGACATAAAAGGCTGTAGGAAGTACAGCAGTTAACGGAGAGGCAGATGTTGGCAGAGTAAAATGTAATCAAGATGAATACAAAGAGGTTCTCAGTGTAAAAATCAACAATGAAAAACATAAAATGTGGGAATGCTGACTAAGAAACAGTATTAGAGAAGCAGGATCTTGGGAGTACTGAATTGAACATAAGCATGCAGGATGGTGCTGCTAGAAAAATGCAAATATGGGGATATAACAGAAAGGGGACTTTTATTTTCTCTTTCTTTGGACTGAGAATGAATGAGAGTTTTCTTAGAGAGCATTCTCTGACTGAAGCAGTATCACCAGAATTGTTATGCAAACTTGTGCTGGGTCACTGCGTCAAACTGACCCTAACCAGTTCCATTAAATAACCTTAGTAGCACTCACTCTTCCTCTCTTCAGAACTGACTTTTCAAAAGGATTGTATTTGTAATCACCACTCCGAATTTTTAGCCAAAATACCAGCCTCATTACAATACTTCCTTTTGCTTGCTACTGTGTTGTTTGTTCTGTATAACCTGTTTATCATTGTATCTCTTCACTGAGGTTTCAACCTCCTCCTCTTTAAGAGCATCCAAGAACAAGTATCTCTTTGGACAACTGTTTTTGCAATTTTTCCCTGTGCCGCTACCATCTTCATCTGACCTTTTGCGCATAGTCTCTGCTGCTGAGGACTAAATGTGCTACAAGGAATAGAGATGAGAACTTTTTTTAAGATAAAGGTTTTTGTGCTTTTCTAAGGCTAATCATCAACTTTTCAATTACCATTAAGTTAAAATAAGGCCAGTTCTGGAGATCTGTATAAACTGGAATTCAAAGGAGAAAGAAGTTGAATGTTTCTGCTTCTATTACAGTGATTTCTACTTCCAGCAGCTTTCATCTAACTTGTGCTTTCTAAATGGTTTCTTGCAGAGATCTTTCAGTGGCTTCTTTGCTTAATTTCTGTTTTAGCATTCTGTTGATTTATTTCCTCTGTTGCCATCTGAATCTTACTTTATATGGCTTTTGACAGATGCTTCTGTTTTTAACTTGCTGCAAGCTATGGCTGTTAGTTTCATGTTGTACATTTGCTCTGGTATTCCATATTCTGGATTGCACTTTCATATTATTCCTTTTTGGTCTAATACTGCAAAGACATACGTAATTTTAGCTTCAGTGTTATTAACTAGACACATAAAACTCTTCACACACATAAACAATTGCTCTATTTGAAGTAGTGGCTGTTCTTCCTGTAAAGTTGTCTGAATGATAGCATACCTTCTCATGCTTCCAGACTGAATACCATGTATTTCATTGAACATTCTTCTTACAACTCTTAATACAGGTGACATATGACTTTTATGATAGACTGATGTTGTTCAGAAGAAACAAAATTATTCTTTTACTGTCAGGGCCTTTCCAATTACTTTTAAAATGCAGCTGTATGCAATGCCATATGCGATTTTACTTTAATATTGTCTAGGCTGTAGTAAGGTAAGATTTGCTTACTTACCTGAAAAAGAATTTGGAAGTTCTCAGTTCTTCTGAAGTAATGAAAAATAGATGGGATTGTTTTTTCTCTTCAGATCCCTCAGACCTATGTAAACTCCTGGGATAACAGCTGATGTTAGGTATAACTGCTGAGGAAAAAAGGACAGATAAATCAGAAGTAACTGCCCTTACTGATAATAGCTGTTGCTGATGGAAATTAAGAAAGCTTTTTCAGAATGCTGGACTTGGAGACAAGAGGACCAAGGAGTCTCTCAGTGACAACAGATCGTTCTTGAACAGCTGACAAAGATGGTAGCACTCATGCCAGATGACAATTCAGATCAAATACATTTTCCAGGAATCATGCAAGTAAATTTCCTGCTGTGGTGCATCTAGTTCTTGATGCTTGAGTTGAGCAAAGGAAAATGGATGAGACAGGGACATTGATACGTTTGCCAAAGGGATGGGACAAGATTTCTACTCATGTAACAATTCTTTTTTTTTTCTTTTTTTAATAGCAAAGCTATAAAGAACTTATCTCACTGGTTTTTGCAAATCATGTAGATGAGGTGTGTTATGAGAACAATTAATTTTGTTATATAGTGATGCTTGCCACATGGAAACTTAGCTGTAAAGAGGTTGTAATGGACAAAGGGACCCTTTCCTTATGGCCTTGGCCATATGAGTTATGGGTAGAGCTGCCTCTTCCATTAAACTGTAATTCAGGTAGTTTTAATGTGGAATCACCAAGAAATAACAAAAGATCAAGAAAGATATGATTTGGAAGAAAAAAAAAATCACATTTACAGTAGAGGAATTAGTTTATAACAACAGGGATATTTTTGTCTTTTCATTTAATGATGACTCAACAGGGAAAAAGTCTGTAATCATACAGAGACCACACAAGACAAAATGATAAAGACACTTAGGCATGAAATACATTGCATGCAGTGGGGGACTTGCCAGTGACTTCAGGGGAAGTCAAATCTGCACTTCTTTAGTGAAACACAATGAATAGATGTTACAGTAATAGTAACAGAATATTAAAACGGGCCTTGTTTATGCTTTGTTGTGGCAGTGATCTAGTCTATGACATTGGAGAATTTACTTCACATATATATATTTTTAATCTTCATTTCAGGTGTAGGCTGTAAAGTGCTTGGGGCAGGGCCGTCTCCTACTGTCTCCACCAACAGGATCTTTAAAATGAATCTTTGATCATATATAAGGCCACAAAGTACCAACTCACATTGTTACTGAATGCAGGTACACTGCATAGAATTCAGTGGTATCGGTGCCCTCCTATAGTGAATCATGATTGCCTCTTGCTCTCAAGAGTTGAAGAGCAGAAGAATACCTCACTTGCAAGGATGTTTTACAAAACATCCTAAATTAACTGGATTTAATGATTTGTAGCTTTCTTATTCAGTTCATTGTTCTTTAAACATGTGTTTCTATACTTGCATATCTTAGCAAAAAATCTATTTGTCTAGAAAAAGCAGTGTAAGAAGATCATGCTGGCAATTAAGTTATTTACAGCCTAAATTCCACCTGTAATATGCTTTTACTGAATTGTACTTAAAAATTATTTACTCAATAACTAATGCAAAAATGTATGCATATCTTGCCATCTGATGTCTTCTTTTGTTAGTTTATTATTTTTTTAATCCATTCTAATTGCAGAAGGCTGCAAAAGTCTTGGAGAGAAAAAAAATGTACATAATATGTAATCATTCTGTTCTGTAATCTTATAAATTGCTCTACCATGTTATTTTAAAAGAATATTATTAGGCGGTAGTCTTCATTAAAACTGAATCCTGAGGAAGAAGGCATCAGTGCTTGTTTAAGCATTGCAAAAAGGGCTAATGGGAAGATAACAGTGGTAGTTGATGGAATGCGATTCTAACAAATACTCCATGATAATAAATAATCATATAATAAGTAATCACTCTAAAAAGTAAGAGCGGGACCAAATTTGAAGAGAGTTGATTCAGTGTAATAGTGTTTTTGAACATAAGCTAGTAGAAAGAATGTAAGAGCTATTCCTTTTAACTTTCTATCCTGTGTAACTGTGTTCTCCATTCTCCATCATTTACACTGATCTGCTCTGTAATCTGCCTTCTTGCTCAGAAGCACTCTCTTCTGAAGTGCATCCTTTGATCCATATAAAGTGTTAAGATCTCACCGAATAGTTGCCTGACTCGACTCTACCTTTTCTCTTCTAGATCTTTGTGTCTTCTCTCACCAAAACTTAATTTTTTTCTCTTTGATCTCTTCTGGGCTTGTTTTTATTCTCTCTGGTCTAAACGAACTGTCCTAAAGGCAGTTTTTCCTTCCTGCTCCGCAGGATACATTTCCTGACTTTGACACCCCCTTCTTTTTTGCTTTTTTACAGGTATTGCCCTGTTATCTTTCCAGCCATTTATTTTTCTACTGTTCCACAGGTTTCATATATTTGAAATTGAATTGTGTGTTATGGTATTTTTGAAAATAGCATGGTCCAAAGTAATCTGGAAGGCTTCTTTCTCAGCTGTCTCCTCTTCCTCCTTATGTGCCATGTGTTTTCTCTGGTTTTAGGCTTATTACTGTCAGGGGGGAACACAACAAAAAGCAAAGCCCTTTTTCTTTTGCTGCCTCACTGTGGTCTTACCTGTGGCATAAAAGCTTAACACTAACCCTGTGAAATTTACAGTCTTAAGTTTCAGGTAGTTGATTAGGATTTCCTTACAGTTAGCATGGGAAACGGACATTTCTGTTGGATAATTCAGTACATCTTTAAATGCATACAGATAGTTCAAGCAGGAGAGATTGAATCTCTCCCTGCAGGTGTCTGTGATTGTTGACTGTAGAGGGACCCTAGCACACTGTGTCTGCTTGCTATCAACTAGGCATTTACATTAGTTACCAGAAATTAATCGTCCTCATAATCTGCAGCCTGTGTATATGCAGCATAACTTCCACCGGAAGCTGTAAGAGAAGGTGGTATTAAGGGCATCAGTATTTGGATATGGATAAATTTTCTGTCTTGTTTCCCTTCATGGAGGTCTCATGGATGAGTCTTAACTATGAACATGATTATGATTTGTACTCCGAAATGATAAACTAGTCTCACTTGTCCTACTGGAATCCATCTGAAATTGATTCCCTGTTTGTTTGCTTGTTTTAAATTTGAGCAAAATATCTCAAAGATGACGTAAGACTTGCGAAATAAAGAGCTCAGTTATCTCAAAGTCATGAACCAAACACCAAATTTAAGCAGGAATCCATCTTCATGTGAACAGCAAATGTCTCTTATCTATTCATTTTCAAGGGAGGAGGAAAGTAAAATGAAGGGAGGTATAGGACATAATGCTAGTAAATGAAGGACACTTCATATTGAAGAAGAATACCTTTGCAAGTTAAATGCACAGAAATATCTTTTTGTGGGCCATTTACATGCTTAGCCTACCATGGATGACTAGCAAAATACTATAACTTCTGTAAGGTAAAGCCTTCTGTAATTACTAGTACTATGCAATTTGTATATTTTTATAAAAAGTATTACCATAAATCTCATGAATCATTTATTTATAACTAGAAATTAACAGAAAAAGGGCAACGTCCTTTCTGCTAAGAAAAACGCACACAAAAAAGCACAGTGTAACAGCTCTAGTTGCCACAAAACTCTTAGATTCTGGAAGAATTGTTATTTTCTTACATTGGGCTTGCGGAGACCACATCCGGGAGGACTGCAAAATGAATCTTAGTCTTGTGAAATGGAAAAGGGGGATGGGAATGAAATTAGTAGGATTCTTTACTGCTTAATGCATTCTGGTGTTTGCTTGTAAAATATTATAGTCTTCTTACAAGGAGCTGCTTTCACATCAAGTGCAGAGATGATGCAGTAGTTGTGTATGCCTGCAAGACACAAGACTTGACAAAATAATGGAGATGGAGATTGCCAGGGGAGAAAGCAGCACTGTGACACCCTCCTACTGAATTCTCTTTTGAACAATCCTTTCCTATATCCAAGTGCATCATTGCAGGGACCCAAAACTAGGCACGGGCAAGGTGTCAACTATGTTTTATGGGAATATTGCATTTATTTCAGAACCTGCAAATGTGGTGAAACAGAATTTTTGTTGGGAAATTATTGAATTTCAGTTTCTCCTTTCAGTCTTCATTTCTGCGAGTGCTCACCAACAGCAGGTTTTATTTGTTTAGGGCCAAACTCAGTGGTGCTTGAGCTGTGTATCTTGAGTGAGGTGGCTGGGAGAAGGAGGGTTTAAAGTTATATTTTTACCTGTGCACTGAATGAGATGATGTTTTTTGTGGAACAGAATTAGTGTATATGATATATCCTTGTTGCTTAGTGTTTTCTATTAATCACCATCTGCTGTCTATGTAGAATGCATGTATGTTTACACACACAAAGGATTTTTAATTTGTTATCACAACACTGAGTTACTGTTGCAACCGTCTGGCCAGAGGCATGTCATTTAGCAGTTGGATTAATAAAGACATGATCAGGTTCAAAGCAAGACAGAACTGCATGTGTTGAAACACACTGTGTGTAAATAGAAAACAATAGGCGTTAAGACCATTGTAAGCATCCCAGCAGCTTTACCACCAGAGATTGGTCTTTCTCTCCATCAGCTGGGAAGGAACAAAGTAAAATTTAGCCAAAAGAATAAAAGAAAATCTCCCAGATTTCCAGAAAAAACATCCCACATGGATAATTTATTATGTTGACTTCATTTTCCTGACATAACCAGGGCCTCAGTAGCTCATACTACTTTGCAGAGTTGCAACAGTTAAATAGACACATCCAAATAATGAGTTCTTAATTCTATATATTAAATATACACTTAATAGTAACTAGAAAAAATAATATCATATTCTCATTTCACCGTCAAAATCTTCGAATGCTTTACTACAAGCTAAATTGATGAGCAACCTGTAGACTGGTATAAGTTCACTGGAAACTTTACAAATCAGTGCAGTAAATTAACAAATGCTTGTAAATGTGGGTCGTTTATGGCCAAGTTTTGTACATGACATAGGACTAAACATACTAAAAAATTGTGTATCATTATCTCTGTTCTACTTAGGATACTAAATAAAGTAGAATTTGCACTTAGCAATATGTTGGTATCTCTTAACAGATTTTAAAAAAACAGACCTTATAAAATAATGTATTTTATGTGCTCTGGCACATAGGTTTATCAGAGCATACTTGTTAAGTAAACTCATTGTTACTGTCCCTCAAATGGAAGCCTTTATTATTACATAATATGCTGTATACTTTCTTTCAGGAGATCGAGCCCCTGAAAATTTGCATTTTTGGAGTTGGTTACAAAGTTCTTGTCAAAGCAGAGCAGTTTGAGGCAAATCATAGAAGCAGATTGTTCTTCAGGGTATGTTGTGGGATTTTTTCTTATACCACTAAAACAGGTTTTGATATGTAAGTATCACAGGAATTTTCAGATTTGAGCAAAATAATCTATTGAACTATTCTGACAAATAGCTTTTTCTTAATATTTCTTAATGACATAAAGCACCTTCTCTCTTAGAGATCATGTGTTATAACCTGCATGCATTGATGAGTGTGATATCAAATAAGGTTGTATTTTTTTAAGTTGCCAAGATACCGAATAATCAGCATAGAGTTTATTCCTTCAAAAGCAATTAGCTGTCATCTACAGAGATGCAGTACCTTGTCATTAACATTGATGTGATAACATGTGCACACTCTTTGAGTGTTTAAATCAGAGAATAGAAGCAGTCTCTTGTTTTCATTAACAATAATTAATTCATGCTTTTTTTTTGTTGTATAACTCAGTCATCAAGCTGTTAGCAAAAGATGCTGTTAAAAACGACCGTATTTTTAAATATTTTGGGGAAAGTGTAGTTGTTGGAACTATATGCTAGCTATGATATTGGAACTACAACAAATAACTCCAATAAAACTGCAGTGTTCTTACCGCTGGTGGTGCACAGTGCTGTGACTCAAACAGGAGGGTGAGACAACTGAGCAGTGCAGGTGCTTTGAGGGCATCAAATGCACCAAAAAGGCTGAACTGAACAGAGGGCACAGGGAAGCCCCATTCTGCCTCTGTGAAAATACTGGTTTAGCACTTGACAAAGACAGCCTTCAGTCTGACTTACTGCAGAAATAAAGCTTTAGAACAAATTGCATAACTGAGCAACTGACCTGCAAACTGAAATTGGAATTTTACATCCTCCTTATCTAGGAGACATTTCTGAATCTGAATTCTCTCAGTGCCAGGAGGCACACAAGGCGCGAACATCGATCTTCCACTTCGATCAGTCTGCGGCTGCGTGCTCTGGAGTCCCAAGGGCCACAGCACAGTCTTCTGTTGTTTTTTCCCTCAAGACATGACCGATCCGGTTCCATCTCCTCCTCCTCACTTCATTACTGATTTTCTCCATCTCCGAGTTGATGCTTGTCGTTTCTGCAACTTTTTTTTTTTTTTTTTTTGTGGGAGGAGGTAGTTGGCCTCCTGCCCAACCCCCGTGACTTGGAGGGCCAGTGGTTTTTCTGTCAGGGTGGCCTTCCCTTAGGCTGCGTTGGTTTGCGGCACCTTCTTCAATTTTATCCGGTGCACCCTCCAGAGAGGGATCCCCTATCCACCACCCAGGGGACGCGCCTTCTAGCCGTGCAGCCCCAGCCGAAGGTAGGAGACATTTACCATCTTTTTAATATGCTTCTTGCTTGAGCTTATTAGATTATGGTCAGTCCTTTTAAAATCATATGAAAGGACAGGGAGGGCTATGACCAAATGCTTTCCTGTGGCAAAGATCAGACACAATTTCCATTCATCCTGTGAAGATACTGACATGTGCTGAAATATAAGTTCTGTGAATATCCTGGTAGTTTCCATGGAACTACTGGCATGGCTTATAATTGAGAGCTTATGTATGTCCTCAGCATTCAGCCTGATAGGCAACTAGGATAGTGGTTCTAGCTATCTTAGAGACTGAAACTGTAAGACTCTGAAGTTTTACTCATAATTTATGTCAAATATCAGAAGAGAGATTATCAAATGCCTATATATCAAGGTGCTTCTGAGTGATGCATGCATGCTGGAACTTTTTTTGCAAACTGTGTTGGGTGATCAGTTCCAAAACCGTTATTGGAGTTAGACTTTTGTTAAAACAAACAAACAAAACCCTGCAATACAGATGTGTTGGGCACAGCACTAGAGACAGACTGCAATGGGCAGCTAAATACTTTCGACTGAACTGAATAGCATAATAAGCAGTTTTGACATAGGGTCTCTTTCTTACTTGCTTTCTAGTTATGTTTGTATCTGACTTCTGCTCACTTCAGTTGGCTATCATGTCTTGTGTGTATAGTGTGTATTCTGGAACTGCAAGTCTAAGTGTATATATAGGATGATAGGATACCTCAGGTTGGAAAGGACCTCAGGAGGGCTCCAGGCCAACCTCCTGCTCAAAGCAGGGTCAGCTGTGGGGGCAGACCAGGTTGCTCAGGCCAATATCCAGTCATGTCTTGGAAACCTGCCAGAAGGGAGACTGCACAGCCTCTCTAGGCAACCTGATCCACTGCTGGGCTGTCCTGCTGGGGATAAATGTTTTGCTTGTAGTCAGGTTGAACCTCTCGTGTTCCAGCTTACTCCTGTTGTCTCTCACCCTCCTACCATGTGCCATTGTGCAGAGCCTGGCACCATTTTCTTGATGACCTTGTATTGGAGGGGCTGCTGTTAGGTGCCCCTGAAGCCACCTCTTCTCCAGGCAGAACAAGCCCACTTCCCTCAGCCTCTCCTCACAGGGCAAGTGCTCTATGACTTGACGGCCCTCTGCTGAACTTGCTCCAGCTGATCAAGCCTTTCCTGTATTGGGGGGCGCAAAACTGGATACATTGTCTAGATGTGGTCTAATGAGAGCCAAGCCCAGGGAGATAATCACTTCTCTCAGTCTGTTGGCTCTGCCATGGTTCATATGGCCCAGGATACTCTTGACCTTCTTTGCTGCCAGGGCTCACTGCAGGCTCATGCCCAGCTTCCTGTCTGCCAAGACCCCCAGGTTTTTTTCAGCAGATCTGCTCCCCAGCCAGGCAGCCCCCAGCCTACGTTGTTTGTTGCAAAAGGTTCTCCCTTCCCAACTGCCAGGCTTTGCATTTGTCTTTTTTTTTTAATTTCATAAGGTTTCTTACTGTTCTTTGTCCAATCACTGAATACTCCTTGCACAGGCTAGATACCTTCAGGAAGGAAGAACTCTTTTTGATCTTCCTGACCACCACTTAGAGTTAGCAATATTTTTCCCTTAGATAAATATGAGTGACAAACATAATAGTCTCTTCATTAGGGGTGATGACATTCATTGCTTCTGTTTTGAAATTTTGGCTAGTCCATCTAAGTGGAGGTCTTACAAGGTCCATGTTGCAAGAAGGCTTTGGTTTTTCTACTTTCTGACTTGCGGCATCTGAAGAATAGAATAGGTCCTTTCTTCCCACAGATACATTTCAAGTTAGGTAGAAAATATCACTGGAGTGTATCATACCTATAACAAAGCAATTTCTCTAGGAATAATGAATCTGATGAGGAGCTGAACAGCCTTCATCTGCCACCTGAGCTGTCTTCTGCTGTATGATTTTTTTTTTTTGCTGCAGCTGGAAGCTGTCAGGTTGTATGTGGGTTGTGACCACTTGCCCAACAGACACTAAGCTTGAAGTCATTCAGAAGCTTATCCCCAAAGTCTGTCAAGGACATGAGGCAAAGAACAGTCTGTTGCGTTCGTATGCAAAACTTACCTGTTTGCTGCACATATTACCTTAAAGTTGATATTCCCATGAATTCTGAGTGCTTCGAGTGCCTACGATAATAGCCTTTATTTGGCATCCATACAAAAACTTCACATTCATTAACTCAGTGCAGCTATGCTAATCAGTCCTTGAAAAGGTAGCCTTCTGTTTCTCTCACCCATTTGCTTATCCAGTGCTGAGACTTATTTTTTACTGATACGATCTTTCCTTGCTTATTCAAAACCGCTGCTAGGGAGACTTAATTTTAGCATTGTATCTAGCAATATCAACCTTCTTTTCTCCTTAATAAAAATTATAACATTAAGATAACCAAATGGTTTGGTTACAGTGGCTGACCTGTCTCAGGAAGAAAATTCTGATGCAGTTTTGAGGGTTGAAGCCAACCTGACATAGAGCTGTTTGCTGCTTAGATGAGCAACATCTAGAGGTGTGGTGAACAGATGTGGTTTACTTGAAGCATTAAACTTGTAAAACCAGGCACAAGCTTAACAAATATGTAACTGTTTTCTCAACAATTCTTCAGACATCTCTGGTGTATTGTTTCAGTTTGTGAAATAGCATTAATTCACTGATACTGCAAAAATTAATAAAAAAGTACAAGCTTTTCAATCATTGTTCCAACTGAGTAATATTTACTCTAAACTGTATAATAAAATTATAGTATACTAAATTACAACCACAAAGTGGAGTATTTCACTGTAACTATTGGAGTAAGTGCTAGTCAGCATGAATAGCAGTTACGTATTTGTGCTCTAATTTTTCCACTGAAAATATTTTCTACAAGTATTTAGATAATTATAAAAAGTATGATTTTTTTTTTTTAGTTTATTTAGGTAAATATCTATTTTTTTTCTCCAAACCAGACATTTCTCTTTTATAAAAATGCATGAGCCAGTAACATAGACATGTTTTGAAAACTGTACTTTTAAAATCATGTTTCCAATTAAAAAGTGCCAATTTTATGCAAAGTGATGAACTGTTCTGCATGCTCCAGTTTATTACATTGATTGGGGATAGGAGCTATAACTTGAACTTTCTTGAGAGAAAGCTAAGTTGAAGTGGAAAAGAAGTTTTACTGGATTCAGTATTATTATTTCCTTGGAAAATAATGAACATGAGAAGGGTATAAGGATAGTAGATGAGAAGCTCTATGTGTCTTGAAATGAATTTTTAATTGTGGGCCAGATGACACTCGAGCATCCTTTTCTTTCATGTAATAGCTCTGGAATAGGAGATAGAAGTAGAGGGTTGTTTGGAACATAAAGGGGGTCTTCTTTTGTAGAAAGAAACTTTCATTTGCAAAACCAAAGAAAACTCAGAAGCTTTTAAATCTGAATGCTGAGTCATAGAAGTCAAGTATCATTATTCAGAGTCGAACTGGACATCTGTTACCAGATGAAATGTTCTGCGAGACTGCTGGTTTGCCATCATTGACAGACATTTATTTGCTAGAATTTGTCTTGGAGAACAGAAGTTGTGTTCTGATAATAGATAAGATGCTTTCAGAATCAAAGGGTTGTCAGGAAGTTTATCTCATGTTTTGACATATTAAATGCCATTGTTCCATTCCTGAAGTAATGGACAAAGACAGTGGCAGCTGGGTGATCAGTTATATTGAGGGTTTTTTTAACGATACATTAGCTACCTAATAGAAAATGTATATGAAAGAGCAGAGGTGAGAGACCCACTTGTCAAAAGATTGATTTCTGCTATAGTAGTTTAAAATCTGAAGACATGGCAGAAGAATGTGTCAGGTATGTCCATTTTGTGCTTAAGAACTTGAAATTTGGAAAAGCATAACTCTTGTTTTAAATAGACTTTCAGTGGGAGAAAAAAAGTGGGCAAAACAACAAGAGGAAAAAAATGAGGAAGAAAAGCCATGCATATTTAGAAATTTCCTTTTTTAATATTTGTAATTAAATACAAAACCATCTGGATAACCATAGTCAATCAGCAGGCTTAAATAAAAGCCAAATATGCTAGATTCAGAAGGACTGTGGGTTTTTAAATGTAATAAATTAATTTTCATGTCTTAAAAAACACTGAGCATATTAATAGAACTCCCGAGGGAAAGGGTTAGAGAAAGTTTTAAATATATTTATGTTTAGGCCTTAAAGCTATCTTTTTTCGTATTTCACTGGCATAATCTAGAGGCATCAAAATTTAGAACATGTTTTTAATCTGTATTAGATTACATTGCTATATGGTACAGAAACAGTACATTCTGTCAGTTAGGATTGACATTGTTGCCTATGGAAATAATGGGGTTTATTCACTCTGTCCATGGTACCAGTTAATTGCATGAAATCTCACAGAAACAGAGAAAACTAGCTGTCATTAAGGAAGATCTATGTTTGTCCTAACATGACATCTATGCCAAAACTTTTCTTTTAATGTTTTTTTTTTTAATAAAAGATTGTGATCTTTGTTCTCATCAGCAAGCAGGCTCCTGAGCAAGACTTCTCTATTAACATTTACAAATTTGGATCCCTGTGGTTCTGAGTCACTGTTTTATTTAAGTTCAACTCGAGTTACCTCAGTGAAGAAGGCAGTCATAGAATCTTTTTTAAACTACAAGTTAAATAATTGTTTATGTTTTGAGAAAGAATTACAATGTAAGCATGAGAAAGTATGTCTGTAAACATGCAGAGATAGACACTAATACTTCATTTGCCCATCAAATTTAGAAGAATGATGGAATTAAACCTTTGGTTTAGCAGCCCATCTCCATTGAACAGGTATGTGGGATTTAGTTCTGCTCTTCAGTATCAAAATGTACATTGGCTTTTATTGTACAGGATTGCGTACTTGTGTGTTGTTGACAAGAGTAGTTAATTTATATTTGTTGATCACAGTATACTTTGATCACATTTGTTAAATTTCCTCTTCCGAGTATATGCAAGATGGTACATTATTATATGGCACATTTGCATACTAGTTTTCCATGGGTTTTATGCTTTTTCATTGAACAGTGTGGATCTGCTTAAATGGATGAATCAGGGTTGTTTACTAGAAGGTGTTTGATATAGTCCAAGCCCTATTTCTTGCAGAAATTGTAAGTTTTATAGTAGATCAAAGAGGAGAGAAAGGAAGGAGGATGATCTGAGAGGCTGATTTGAGAAGTTGCGCTACTCAACTGGTTTTTGTTTTTGTCGATTCAATAGAGCATCTGCATTCTCCAAGTTAAGTCACTTGGACTAGACAAAGGGAGGGATTACTAATGGTGTGTACTTCAGTTTTGTTCACCAAACTTGAGATCTGATTTTCAGAAATTCCGTCCAAATGAGATTACTTACCTTTCAGTGCTAAGAAGATTTTCTTCTAATTATTTTAATTTTCTTTTTTAAAGAAAAAATTTATTTTAAAGAAAATTTATTTAATTTAAAATTAAATAAATAAATTATTATTATTTATTTAAATATTATTTAAATATTATTTATATAAATAAATTTATTTTTTTAAATTTAATTTTCTTTTAATTCTTTTAAAGATTTTCTTTTAATTCTTCTGTAAATTAGGATTGTCTTATAGGGTTACATTGCAGATGAGCCCATTATTTTTCTGCGAAGTGCTGAAATAATACAAGGATGAGAGACATGGAAAAGTTCATCCAGCATTAATCATTATGTCTTTAAACTAAGGGTTGAATAGAATGCAATAAATATTCTGACATGTGAATACGCCTTATAAAGAACAATAAGGTTTAAACAAAATAATACCTGCTGGGTGCTTAATTGACCAGCATTCACTCTGAGCAATAACTGACACTGGAGTTCTTCGGGAAAAACAGTTGTGATCATGTAATGAAAGGTAATTACAGCTCACACACAAGGGAATGGATTATGTTTGCAGAGATACCAAATGCCAGAACTAAAATTATTTTTGCACACGTAGCATCTGGTCCTATGAGAAAGCAAATTAGACTAAATAGACCCTTGATCCCGTACAATGACTTTCTTATATTCTTACAAAATATTTTTAATCGGCAGACGTGGAATTCTTCCTCCCACATGAAAAGAGATAATTTTTACATGGAGCCCCTGTCAGTCATTTAAACATTCAGGCCCACAGAATGCCCGTGACAAGAAAGTCTCAGGAAATTTGACTTCTAGGATTGGAATGATAGATCTTAAACCCATCCTTCCAGACATCTTTTCAAGGTCAGGGTCATCCAGAGATGGATCTCTGGCTCAGACAGCAACAAAAAGTACCAAGTCTTTTAATGCCTAGATGTAAATGCTAGATTTACATCAAGCTCACAAACAGACCTCGTCTTATCTTAGGGTCAAGGTAATTTCCATGTTGTCTTGCATCTGTCTGCAATTTTACAGTGTTGCACATGATGAGGTAGTATTCTTCAAAGTTGATTCCATTGCCCTCAGGCCAAAATACTGTTGGATTGAGACTTCTTTCATGTCAGCAAGAACTCATAGGACTCAGCCACCTTTGCTCTTGGACTTACTTTCTCACACCAGGGGAATATGCAGAACCTTCTTATCCTGGTTCTGTGGGATTATTAGCTGCACTGTAAACAAAAGATTTGCAACCAGGCATTATTTTCTATTCCATTTTAATGTGACTGTGTCTTTATGGTATGCAATTGAAGTTTCACTTAGTTATTAACAGTAGCCATTGCAGTTTGATAATTCCATGAAGAAAACGGAAAACAAACTGCTTGCAACTAATCTATGTTCCATTTCAAAACCCTGAAAGTGCAGGGTTACCAGGAGAGCAGGAGGGATGAAGAGGGAGGAACACTGGTTGAATACGCACCATTTCTTCCCCCAAATGTCAATAACAGCTTATTTGAATTTATTGTCTAGATTTCCAGGGCATTAAAAGTTTTTGCACCTGCAGACAGTACTGTGGTTGTTGGTGAAAGATTTGCCAGAAAAGGTTCATGTATATACAGCTAGATGTGGAAAATTATAATAGAAGGAGATGGAAGCTACAGGCTGCAATTATGTAGTAGAAAAACACTCAGTCCAGAAGTTTGTTGAAATCTCTCCTTTTTTCCCCAGGAATAATATCATGGTGAAAGTCATTTTGTAGCATTGATGTGACACTGCTGTCTTACAAAACATGGTTTTATTTTTAGTACTTTTTGAGAGACTGAGAAGCAAACTGTGTGATCCTCACTATAAAAAGTTACAGATTTTTTAAAATTCCTTTCCATAAACGTGCTATGAGAAATAACCTCCTGAAGCCAACTGGTATTGTATGTACTGACAAAGGAGTTTTAGTCAATACTTTCATAAAACTTTGTGATGGAAGCTGCCTTTTCATAGCCTTTGTAAATAAAGGCAGATACAAAATGAAGTAGACATCTATACGATTGCCAGAGGAAAAGGGAATTGGCCTAAACAGTTGAACTTTAGTAAAGGAGGAAGTCCACAAGGCATCACTGATATGATGCTGGGACCTGTTAGGGAAACAGTCTTCCAGATTTCCTATCAAAAATATTTTGTGTTATTTATATTGACTTACAATGAGCCTACAAAACCAACTGCCTTTCTAAAATGCTCACCACATTTCTACGTAGCATGCAAGTCCAGAGCTAAGTACAGAAGAAGTGGGCCATGCAAGTCAACAGAGCTTAAGATGCGCTTGAAGTGAGATGCACTGACTAAAACACGATGTAGAATCTGACAAGGTAGTAGAATATTTTATTCACAGTTTGATACTCTGAGCTCTTTCACTGTTAAATCTCTAAAAAAAAAATTCTAAGTTTTGTTTGGTTTGGATATTTTTTTTTAACGGAAAAGTAAAACTTTCTTTAGCAGACTGCAGGTCCCAAGGTCGGAAAATACCTTGGGATATGATGAGTTTTACAAGAAATAAGTAATGTAAACTAGAAAGAAGGTGCTTCTATAGTAGAAACTAAAACATTCACTGTTGTATCTGATGTGGAACAGGACTTTGTCTCCAGTCAAACACAGAAAACTGTCCTTCAGCTCAAGTAAATCAGCATTGTTCCTCCCAAGATGAATGTTTTGTTAACATATTTATCTTCTTTGATCCTTGTGCAAACAGACTTCGATGTTATTGAGCCTGAATACCTGCCTGCTGCATAACTCTGGTTTTACAGTGCCATGATTCCATTGTTTTCAATGGAGCTACATGATGTAAAACTAATAGTAATACAGATCTGAGTTATCTCCTGTATTTTTCCCTTCTTACCGATACAGGAGGCAGGCCTTTTGTTTGCTTCATTTGGTCGTGTATTAATAGATAAAATCCCTGGAATAAAAGACTTTCTGGAGGGCTGGAATGATGATTTATATTTCTAGTCTGCTCTGTTGATCAGCAGAAGTTAGAAAAAAATTCTTCAGTCTCAATCATCTTTGTTAGTTCCTGGAGCTGAAGGAATTAGGACTCTTTTTCAACTCAGTAAAGGTTCACCTAGTGGCCTTCTCTGCCATGGTCTTGAGATGAGTTGAATCTCCATATTTTCAAACCCCATGCTTTCAAAACATACTCTCCTCCTCATTATCTACTTCCCCACAATATTTGAACCTTGCACTCTAAGTTCTCTAGGTCCAAGCCTTGTGCTTCTGGGTACATTATTCCCTTTTTATTCTTTGTAAAGATGATTCCTATGACTTTCGATAAAGAGATGGGAGAGTTTTCAGCTCAAGACTGAATTTCTCCACGCTCTCCCAAACTTTCTTTACAAAGTTTTGTCAAGTCCATCATAACACCCTATATTTGAAGACAGCTTCTGTACTTCACGCCTACTGAGTCTGCAAGACTGTCGTCTTCTCTCCACAGGTATAGGCTCTTTAGGAAGTCCCTCAGGAACACAGGCTGCTTTCATTTTAACTATACAAAGATACTGCAGCAAAATCATACCTTTGAGAGTGCTGCCATCTTATTCATGAAGAAAGGCCTAGTAGGAAGAAAAGAGAAATATAAGTAATTTGATTGCTATCTTATCCTACAGGGAGCTGAGGAGGCATACACACATATTTTGACAAGAATGTGGATTTGCTAACAGATACTGGTTCAGACTGTTTTCATTTTTTTTGGTGTTGCTGTTAATGGGGGTTGTGGTTTTTTGTACGGATTGAGATCAACTAGGAAAAAAAAATCAACAAAGAGAGGAGAGCTAGAGCGTCTTTTCCCTTAGAGTTGAGCTTATTACCTATTAAGTATTATCAACCAGCTAGTGAGGAGGCAGAGTGCTGGAACCGAAAGAACTAAAGATACACTGCAAGCCAGAACTTAACTTTCGGAGTGAAAATGCTATTATTGGGACTGTGTGAATATGAAGATGATCTTACATGTGAATAGCAATGATTAAAATATAAAGTACAATACAGTGAAGAAACTGGTAATATCATGATTTCTTTCACTGCAACTTGGTGGTGTACTTTGTAATTACTTCTTAAGTTTTAATGTCAGTGATATTTGAGTGTTTTAGATTATTATTAATAATTGGCCTTAAGTACCTCCAAAGAATTGCTCAATTTCTAATCTGAATTTATGAAGTATTTAATAATACTGTGCTGAAAAGTAGTGATGAAAAGAAAAAGAGCATATGCTTCTGATCTTCTAATAAAACTTTTCTCTGCACAGAAAAATGATTTTTTGGTAAAATTCAGCTGTTAATTAGATGATAAAATAGAGAAGAGGTATTTTATGGGCACTACATTTACATAGTTGTCTCATGGTATTGTTTTTCCTTAAATTATCCTTCTGTCACCACCCACTTACCAGTTCCAGTGGAATTTTTGAAGGGATATTTTCTCTGCAATGTCTTAATTGAAATCCAAGAAAGAAGAATGTGCTTTTTTTGGTTTATTGTTTTGGGGTTTTTTAGATGTTTTAATAAAAGATCTAGCTGCAGCAAATAGGAAACATTGGACGCAGGAATACAGGTGAAATTTAAGCCATCTGAAAATGAGTACATTTGTCCTGATCATGTAGAGTTATTTGCTGGAATGTCTTGAAGTATGAATTTCTAATGGCTTAGAGTGGTGTTAAAATTTTAGAGATACATTATGTGACCTGTTAGCACTAACTCTGGACTGCACTGATGTTCTATGCCTCAGTTCTCCATCATTAAAATAAGGGTAATATGTCCTTCCTTTTGCCCTTTTGTTTCTTTTTGGTATATAGCTTAAATGTGGGGGTCTGGGACTCTCTCCACTGTGTATGCTTGATCAGCAGGGTGGAATCCTTGAGTACTACTGTTACACTGATAGTAAGAAATAATAGCTGTTACTTCATCAGCTATCAAGTTTTCTGTTCAATGTTCTAAGACTGTGATCCTCTTCAATGCATTTTTACTAAAACCCCATAAATATTTTTTCATTGCTATTCTGCTCATTCTGAAAATGTATTTCCTATACCTACTACTTTGGGTTTTTATTTGAGTTAAAGCTTATATTAGCTGACAAGACTTAGTAACTATTTCTTAGGTAAATCAACCTGCCATTACTCACCTAGGTTTATTTTCTCCTGAAAATTATTTCAGGGTTATTCTAACCCTTTCCCCTCCCCCAAAATAGAAAGAATAGTGTGTTTCTGCACTGGCAAATGTATGACACTTTCTCAGGGGAATATTTAATGGTGTTAATTTTCAGAACCATAGAAACGAAAGATGCTTAGAGCTCCCTTCATAACGAATATACAAAGATGGGTTTGTCATCAGCATGCATGCAGTCCTTAGACTGTCAATTATGAGCATTCAGACATAGACAGTAATTTCTGACTAAACTTACTATTCATTCGTGATTTCTAGCAGGCAAATAATCAGTAAAATATTTAAAGATACAGAAAGAGTAACTGCATAAAAAATAAAACGAATGCTAGTAGTGTGAAGTGAAAATGATTTGTTTATGCTCCTTCACAGTAAAATATGTTTTAATTTTTTCAGCTGCATTGCTGCAGCGATTTGAAAGCCAGATCACGTTTACCAAGGGCATTATTACAAAACTGGAATTAAAGCTCAGCCTACTCAATCTATCTGTATCATAAAGCAGTCAAAAAAGTGCTGATGACAGTTGAACTATTGATAGTTTATCAAGTTTTATGGACTAATGGAATGTAGATCACCACTACTTGTGTTAATAATAATTTTATAGTACTGTTTTTAAACAAAGACATGGATTAAAGAATGTCTGTTAAAGAATATGTCTGATAGTTGTCTAGAAAATATTTCTTCTTTCTTTTTTTCATTGAATTCAGAAGGTCTAAGAGATGCAGTTTACTTATTGAGGAAGAATGTGTCAATAAATGTATATAGGAGAATAGCTAATAAACATACATGGATCCCTTTAATTAATTCTTGATTGCATGGTGTCAGAATAACAGTGTGTGTGGTCACTCCCTTTGCCTCTCTTTGTATTCATACATGTGCATGTACCTATCCACCTAGGTACATATTGTATAGTATAGCTATATCATATTTACTTGATCCAACTTGTAAACCTAATTGTTTTGCAGTTAGATGTCACTGGTTTGTCATTTTTGAGAATTTGCAGGCATATTAAGAGCTGTTTACACTGACAGCCATAACTAGAAGCTAAATGGTGATGGAGAATACCGCCACGCTACACTGGAAATTTTTAATTCCAAGTTTACTATTATCCCTTTTCTGCAAAGGTATAATAAAAAGGCAAAGTAAATTTTTATTTCTTTTGAATCTTTTAATTGAACTGTAGAAAAGAACTCTGAAATCTAGATGACATGCTAAGGAATGTATCTAAATGTGATACAGAGTAGGATTTATTTACTGTTTGGTTTCAGTCTGGTTTAAATTTCAGAGGTAAATGTTGAAGGTTTATGTCATATTTTGAAAAGATCCCGTGGTGGCAGTTTTCTAAGTTGCTTTTTTCCTTTGCCACCTTTAAAACTATGCTTGCAAGCAAACTGGAGACATGGAATGGTTTTCATGATTAGCTGATGTGATGCTGTCATCCTGGTGAAACAGACCCTTTATATTCCAGGGCAGATTGCTGTGCTTTCTGCACTATGTGGTGGTCAAACGTGCTCTCTAGCTTTAGGGAAGCCAGTACATTAACAAAGAACCATGTGCAGAAGCCAAATGATGGTCTGTGAGGCATGGGTAACTTAAAAGATGTCATATTTTTCAGAAGTGGCTCAAGTGGGAGATCTGCATTATAAATGTATCCTAAACAGGTATGGCCATTTGGTGTTGTGAAAAAAGAAGTTCTGTCATAGCTGTCCTGGTAACTACCCTCATGCAAGTACAGCTAAATATGCTAGTTTTGCCAGCCAGCCCAGAGGTTCCCAGAGAGGCTCTGGAATCACTCCCCATGGATAGAGCATTGGCCTGGTCTGCCCCCACAGCTGACCCTGCTCTGAGTAGGATGTTGGACTGGAGCCCTCTTGAGGTCCCTTCCAACCTGCGTTATTCTGTAGGATATAGGAGTTATTTGGGGCAAAAAAGCTCAAAACCTCACATTTGTGGAAATATCCATGCATTTCCATTGGGGCTGCCTTGACATAGCTGGAGTAGACAAATAGGAAGTTCCTGCCCAGCTCTTGCCCCATCACGCTAAAAGCAAGGATGTCTTGAGTGTTTTGTCAATTGGTTCTTGAAACACTGAGCTGTTGAGACAAGAAGCATTGACAGCAAAGATTGAAATCCAGCTCTTCCTTCTGCAGGGGAATTCTGAAGACTGGCAAGGTTTTAGTAATATGGGATATGTGGGATAAATTACTTAAAAGGTTTCTTGAGGGCATGGTTAGGAAGCCAGTTCTCCATCGGTTCCCCATGCTGAACTGTGAGAACAGTCACATTTATTCCTTTGTTCTCTTTCTTGCTTTACTACATCTTGATAAGTCCATGCAAAATGAACAAGTTTCATTGGTGAGTTTGCCATTCACCTTAGAATTGTCTATAACATGAATATTCTCAGATAACAGATGGAATAGAGCCTATGTTTATTACACACCGTATAAGCTTAGCTTATTAGAAGATGGTGATGCTGCTACTTCAGGGACTGTGTTTGGGTTGTTAGGCCTGTTCTGGTCATGTCTAACAGATCATGTAATAGTAGTCAGAGGACTACCAAGTTTTTGGATCCTGACAGAACTAAGGACAAAAATGATGAGCAATATCATGTCAGGCAGGTTGGAACCTACCTGAAAACCAAATTTCATTAATAAAACCTGCAGTATCTAGAATTTTAAGAAACCATCAGAACAGACAAAACATGAGACACGTGTCTTGGTTGATATCCAAAGTGAGCAGTATGTAGGGCTGAATCATTGAAATCCTTTCTTCTGTCTGTCACGTTATGTCTGACAGCTCTCAGTAGAGCATTGTTTAAATAGTTCTAAGTATGGGCTTATTAATACTTCATAAGAATCAGTTCTTGTCATTTTACTGACACAAGGGAATTTGTTAGCACTTTCAGACCTCACAGGTGTGGTTTCTGATATGACTAGTACCCTTTTTTTTTCTTTTTTTTTTGGTAGGGAGGTAATGGTTTGTCATTTTGATAAACAAACTTCAAGTAACACATAATTAAAATAACCCTAACTACAAACATTTTGCACCATATGTCATTTGTTTTCTTTCTTCACTGAAAAGCAGTTTTTCATTATCAAGTGTGACTTTATTTTAGTTTTTCTGTGTCCACCTTAGAGTTAACTTTATTGTGAAGTTTTTAGTAGTATGTGATGTTTTTTCTATTAATAATCCTTTATTAGTGGATGCAGCTTCCAAGCATGTTAACCATACACTTCAAGAAAATATCTACCTTTGGTACTTTGGAGGAAATAATAATACTAATGACAATATTAATACTGTCTAGTTAATGCATAAGTAGTCAAGCACACAGTTTTTATGATTTGGAAAGTAATTATCAGTTTGTATAGTCCTGTACAGTGTTGGCATGGGCTAATTTTACTCCTGCAGT
Organism: Platalea leucorodia; assembly: GCF_965183815.1. Classification (NCBI taxonomy): domain Eukaryota; kingdom Metazoa; phylum Chordata; class Aves; order Pelecaniformes; family Threskiornithidae; genus Platalea; species Platalea leucorodia. The sequence goes on from NC_138826.1 coordinate 36,118,479, forward strand.
GAAATATGCATGCACATTGCCATTGAGAGAAAGTATTTTTATGCAGCAGTAGGCTTCTAAAATTAATCTGAGTTTAATTTAAGGATAAGCATATAGTTCATCAAATCCTAGCATATTTGTCATGGGCAAAGCTGGCTTGACTCAGGGAATTTTACTTTATTGACAATTGACACGAACTTAATTACTGATTCATATATTGAGAAAAAAAGAAAATACAAAAAATTTAACCCTCGGAGAAATACCCTTCCTCCCCCTTCTCCAGGCTCAGCTTCAGCCAAACACCTTTTTGCCCCCCTTCCTGCCCTTGTTTCTACCATGTGTTACACCATCCCTCCGAATTGGAGGGGCTGCTGTTAGGCCCTATTAGGCCGAAGCCACCTCTTCTCCCGGCAGAACAAGCCCAGTTCCCCCAGCCTTCTCTCACAGGGCAAGTGCTTCAGCCCCTGACCGTCTTGATGGCCCTCTGCTGAACTTGCTTCAGTTTATCAGATGCTTGCAGTTGTGGACTGTAGAGAAGCGTAGTGCTGAAGCACATACCAGACCTCTGGAGTTCAACTTTGCTATTTGTATAAGAACATAAAATTGTTTTCTTTACCATATTAGCAAATACCTCTGGTTTCTCATTAGTAAATATGACGGCATCTTCTTTCAGGCGTGACCTCATGTTTACTGCTCCTCAGAGTTAATCTTCTGAGATCAGCCAGAGGACGTTGCTAGGGCATAAAGAGCTTTGCATTCCATTCACTGTTCTAACTTCTGGTGCTGTGAGGATAGGAGTACAGTGGAAGCAAAAAGATGAGAAAGAAAGATGTTTTAAGTGAAATTAACTGTTATTGTACTGAAATAGCTGAGTGTTATGAAAATCACCCTGTCTGCTTCCCTGTGATAATAGATTCATCTTCTCTCTGTAACTTCACAAGCTGTGGAATAGCTTTTTTTTTTTCTTCAGTATTTTAAACCCTTAGAGAAAGAGAAATAAAAGGGGTCAACTGTAGCTATAAATTACATAAATAACAGGCTATTAATTTAAAGCTACATTAAATGGCAGTATCAATCAAGGGAAGAGATCCCCTCTTCTCATAACACATGCATTTTGGATGTTTACTTCATTCTACATTTGCGTTTAGATTCCTATTCATCATCTCCAGCATAAGTCACCGGTCTGAGAACTGGACACACATGGCAGAAAATGTCTTTAATATTTTTCTTTCTTCTGTGTTGCTCACAGCTAGAGGAAGGAAATGAAAAAATAGAGTAGAAAACTCAGGCAGCCAGAAGTAACCAAAAGTCATGATCCTTCAAAGACAGAGAGTTTTTTACTGACTTCAAAGGATGGCTTGTGAGACTGGTGATCAGCATGAGACAGAAGTCTCACAGTTGTTGATGATATTCCCTAGAAGATTTCCTTGTGCAAATATCTGAAAACTAAGCCTGAACTTACTTACTTGATATTTTGTCATTAATTTAACTTGAAATAAGTGAAGAGTCAGTCCTGCAAAAGTCATTAAGTGCATAAGCCTGTCACTGAGACCTCCAAACACCACATTTCGGTGATGTATAATCTAAGAACTCTCCTAACTTTTTCTCTACAAGCTCCCTGTGTGGTTTGGTGCCTGATCACTGTCAGAAACAGAGGTGCCTAAATCAATGTTGCCAGCTCAGTTGGTACCTGCTGGGATATTTAAACCATGTTTTTGTCCTTCTCCTTGACTTTTCTAGACTAAATAGTAAAAATTCTCATGGAACAGTTGGCCATTAGATGGTTTACTACTTCTTTATAGCCATTCCACTCTACCCAGTATCACAAAAATTGGAGCAGAGCATCTGGGAGAAGAGAGTCTGGTACTTGTAGGAAAGGGTGCAGATAGAAGATGAAGGGGTCATATAGGTTGCTGGAGGTAAGTCCAGATAGAGGGCTGTGAGGGGGTTGGAGTCTAGTGTTTGGAAGACATTTTCCATCTTTGTGTTTTGAATTTGTTTTACTAGGTTAAGAATGTGTTCTCAGCCTGTCTGCATATGAAACCGGCAAAGGTCTTGTTTGTTTTGTTATCTGTAGAGTAAGAGTTGTAAGGACTGGTTGTGGAAAGGGCATTAGAAACCAGGAGATGGATTAATTTTCTCAAGCTGTCCTAGGTATCTTTCTTGTGTTAAAGAAATCTGACTATTAGAAATACTCAGTGAAAATTTCACAAAACCAGAAAAATACACGGATTGAGAAGAATCTGAGGATTTCTGTCCTTTAAAGGAGTGCCTTCCAGAACTTACTGAGTTCTTGCAAGCAGGGGAATGCTGCCAATTGGATTCTAAGTTGCACAGCTCAAGCTGATTGCCTATAGTAACTCAATAACATTGCCTCACCTTTTATTCCCACCTCAAGCATTGTATATTTGTTTATATTACACAGTAAAGTGGCTGCACAGGTTGTTTTCTTAGAAGTTTAGACTTTTCATTCTGTACTGCATTTTTATGCTTTTATAAGGTTTTTGCCTTTAGTGTGATCTGTGGACGTGAATCAAGGAAATGTATATGACTTCTGAGTTAACATAACATGCTTGTGGTTTATTGATGTAATTCACTTAAGGTACTGAAGATCAGTTTCTTATGGATTTGTTTATATTGGCTAAGTATTTATCCAGCAGCTAATCCCAACAAGTTCAGTTCTGCCTTCACACCTGCTTAATGATAGGTACTTGCTTAAGATACTTAGCAGTGAACCTCTGCTAAGCAGTAGCACTGTTAAGCAATAGCAAAACCCACAGTGGCAGGTACTGTAGTTATGCCAGTACATTAGGAAAATTCTGCTTATAATTGTAGCCTAAAAGCCTGAGGTCTTTCTGAGGATGCAGGTGTTGATCAGGGAGAAACTAGAATAAAGTAAGTAAAGAAAAATAGGCAAAAAAGATTCATGAAAGGAAGAAGAATTCCAGAGAAGGAAAATAAACTTTGATTTCCTATTTTTCAGGTTTTAAAAAAGTGTGGCTTAAACATTTACTGTTACTGGGAAGTTGGTATATTAAAGGTAACATGAAGAAAATTGACCCAAGGAAAAAAGATAGAATAAGATATGAAAAAACAACGTAGAAGTGATGAAAGTGTATTTAATGGAAGTTAACTGATGTGATATTTGTATGTTGATTAAGGTACAATGCCCCAGGGATCAGGCATAGCTCAGAAGTTATATGCATCAATGCAAAAGATTTGAGGGTCGTCTTTCTAATATTAAGGAATAAGACTAGGAAGGCTTTCAAGAACAACAACAAAGTCCCTAACTACCTACTTAGATGAGCTGCAAAATTAAAATATCTGGCTTAGAGCCACTATTGGTGCAAAATTAGGTTTTGTTAACTGTTTTCTGTGTGCACCTACTGTCACACGTAACATCTGATGAATAATTGCATCTTTTCTGTCACGCTTGTATTCATTCTTATTAAAATGATGATCGTCATACAGGACCCAACAGAATTAAGTGCTTTCTCTACAGATACTTGTTGCTGGGAAAGGGCTATCTGTCCAGAAGACACTAAGATGTGCTATTGCTTCTTGTTCTGGTGGGGAAAAATCTGTTTTTAAAAAATCTTTCCTTCGCTATAGATGCCTAAATGGGAGAGAATTCTTGAAAATGTGGCCATATTAATAATATGTCATAAAAATAGCAGCACCTGGAGTCGGTGCATCTTTCAGCATTTTGTTCTTAGTTGGAATTTAACTGTCTGCGATCAGACAAAAAGTGCTGACTTGTTACTGTTCTTATATTCAAAATGCTGTTGGTGAAAGAGGAAACATTTCTCATGCTTGGGTTTTGGTTAGGTTGGAGAAAGGCAGGTTGTGCTACTCTGGATAATTTCAGTCATTAACAATAAATAAATAAATCAGGAATTCCCAAATATCCCAGAAAATGAGCTTTGAATTTTGCAGGGCACAAGTGCCTTCTGAATGTCTTTATATTTGTGGAGATGTTTCTTAGTGGGAGGAAATGCCTTCAAGAATTTTAATTTCCTTTCATTGGTATTAATGCAAATATTCTCTTTCTCTCCCTCCCTCCCCCCCCCCCCCCCTTTCTCTTTTTGCTTTGGGTTGTAAAGTCTTATTAAGCAGTGAACTATGTTTTCTAAAGATCTTGCTAGTGCTGCGGATGCCAAGATTGTCTCTAGGCCATTATCTCAAACAATTGTGATCAATATATTAATACTTTCTGGGGTCTTCCAAGCATGTGTAACTGAAGTGAATTTATTCCAAATGCAGTCTGATTCATATCATTCATCTTTACTCAAGTGATTTGTTTCAAAGGTGAGGATGCAGGTAAAGAAAGGTTTGCAGTCAGAATCTCCAGAGAAGGAAAATACTATAAACATTCTTTAGAAAATAATTTAAAGAAACTATACAATTTTAGCTGTTTAAAAAGAAGTAGTGAATCAAAAAAGCTCACTATGTGTAGGGAAAAAAAAAGTGTATTTTTTAAAGTAGTAACATTTCCCTTTTAGGCAATGAATTTGGCAAATATAGCAGGATGCTATTTTCTTTCACTTTTAAAATGTATTATATTAAACATCTATTAAATGTAATTAAAATGTAATCAAGCTTTCTTATAGAACTTTCACTTTTATAATTGTATTATGAGGATGCCACTGTTTATTAACTTGACTACAATTTTAAGAGGAAAAGGAGTAGAAACCTTGCTCTCATTAGTGTAAATTGTAGGACCCCTACTGTTTAATTTCTAATAAGGGTAAGTCTATCTGACTTACGAGTAGTTGGGTATGTAAGAAGAATCCATAATTTATTGACTTCCTGAATAAAAGTCCCCTCATCTTCTAAGTCATTAAATAACAGACTTGATCAGATGAAGAACTTATTTCCCAGAGTTGGTTTGGTTGGTTAACTTCTTTTCACTGCGCATAGGCAAATGTGTTGAAGAACATTGTAAATGTTGAACAATATAGAAAGCAGAAAGCTAGATGGCAAGTGTACTTCTCGTTATAAGAGCATAAGAGCTCAAAAGGCGAGAAGGAACTATAATGGGACAGCAGTGAATGAGAATTTACTCTAGTAATAACAAGTACCAGTCTCTTTAGAAGTTCCTTGTAAGGTTCTGATTTTCTCTTTATGTATAGTCTTATACTTAAGTGACCTACTTGATCACTTTTTCAGATGCATGGCTCCAAAAGCAGTGTCATTTGTCACTATTTTATCTAGTGGGACCTTTGGGTTTCATGTTTTGATACTAATGGAGAAGGTGGTGCTAGCAGAAAACAGAGGTTTCCTCTATGTTTGTTCATTATAAGAAGCTGCTCACGGGAGGATAAGATAAAAAAAACTTTCCCCTACTTTAATTCCTTCAAAGACATGGCAAAATTTGGTTTAGCAAGAATAATTTGTGTTACTCTGGCTACTGCCACAGTGGGCCAAATGTACATACTAACAGCACATGTGTTACAGCAGTCACATATGGTGATGTTACTTATTAACATGGCAGTATAAGGAAACAGATGAAGCCAACTCACTATGTGCATTATTTCCTTGTATTTCCCCGCTCTTCCTAAAAGTAAATAAATCTTGAATTGTGGAAATGCCCTGCTGGCTGTATAGTATATATGGCGTTTATATAATTGATGAACAGACAGACGGATTTTGTTATATTCATTTTCATGGTTAGATTAACATGAAATTCCCTATATTTGACATTATTACATATACTTTTTTTTTTCGTCTCCCATGGTAGTTTTCCAGGAAGGAGAGTTCTCTTCCACTTCTAATTAATTAAATATTCTTGGCTTTTGAAACTTTCAAATTTTATTTCTTATCAGGAATAGTTTTCTTTTTATTTTATTTTTTTAATTCAAGCAATTTGTGTGCTGGTGGCCTCCCACCTTTTCAGAACATTCTATGTTTGCCAAATGACCATCAGCAGACATAAAATCTGCATTGGCATTGATAAAATAATGTCAATAGACACAATACAGGATTAATTAGAGAGTTTGGCTTGTAGAAAATCAGTTTGTATACTCTTTCGCTGGTGTTGCCTGCATTATCATTCTTAATGAGAACTACATGGAGCTGCTAGTAAACACTTCCTATTTGTAGGTGACTTACACTGCCAGACTTTTTTCTGTATATTAGTTATCATTTATGCATACAGAATTAAATAAACAATTTCACTAACTTTGGAAACTTGACCCATTTGCCTGTGGGAAAAGGCCAGATACACAGTCATTGTCCACTCTTGTCTTTCAGTACCCAGGATAGTTAAACTGTTAGAGTTACCAGCCAGAAGAGAGACAAATCCTCATGCATTTGCAGCGTTTGAGTCAAGGTTGTATACTTTTATTAAAGATATAGTATGGCTTATGTGGAAGCTTACAGGTGTGATGCAGAAATTATTATGCAAGGTTCTGTGATCTGTGTTATGCAGGAGATCAGAGCAGACTGTCACAGTAGTTCCTCCCAGCCCCAGATTGAATGCATCTTTTCTATTTGACCTGGGATATTGGAAATGGTAACAGGTGATGGCGGTGTGAGTTTAAATAAAGCTGTTGCCAACATCCTGTTAAAAAAACGCAACTTTTTTTTTTTTTTTTTTTTTTTTTCAATCTGAATCTCTCTGTTTTGGGAGCACTGAAATTCATGATCAGCCAAGGGGAACTGATACTCTGGAAGTGGTGTGTGAGGAGAAGGGAAGACAAAGGGCATTATTTTTGTTTATTCCACTCAAGATCAGAATCTTATCATTTAGCAGCCATAGTAAAATTAAGGGAGAAAAAAATCATTAAGCTCTCTTACAGTACTTTTACCAGAGAGACTCTCATGACAGTAAAACATAGGAGAGCTAGAACTTTGGGGAAAAGAAAGGACTGTTTGAAAACAAATCACTGACATTCTAGGGGAAAAAGGATCCTGAGTTTACAATATCGTAGGACAGTCAATATAAACAAAATTGGGGAAAAGGAGAAGAGGATGGTAGGTGAATGCCTGCTCCTACACCTAATAGACCTTGAGAAACATGCCTGGCTGTTCTAGTATAGCAGGGAGAATTCATTCATCCAGCTTTTAGCTCTGCAAGTTCCTCTAGGGTAATATGAATAGAAGTGATAGCCCAGTTTTAATAGAATGGAAAAGACCAAAGGGTGACATTTTTAGGACGATAATATAGATGAAGACCAATGTTTATTTAATATTAATTTCATTTTACTGCAGGTTTGCACATTCAGAGCAGTAGTTTACCCAGTATACTCCCCACACAGCACTCATGTTTCAACTTTAACTCTTCCTGGGGGAATGGAGCGTATTGATGGCAAGCTTCCAATGGTGTAAACAAATCACTCAGAAACAGCATTTGTCACATATCCAGGAAATATTGCACGTGCTATTGGAACATAATTTAAAAGAAGATAATAATAACTGAAAACTGCCCATCAGAATTTACTCCAGAGGCTTAATAGAGGATAAATGTTTTGTATCACAGAGATCTGGCTCCCATTTTGTTGTCAGTTTATGTATGCAGCAATTCAGCTATGGGTGAGAGTAAGTTTGTTGGCATGGAGAAGGGGAGAGTACTTTGAGTTTTAAAAAATATTTTTTGTAACTCAAGATATTTTCTTAGAGCAAACTAACTTCAAATAAATTTACAATCTGAAAATAATCTCTCACAGTGGAACCTAATTTCAGTAATATGTTGAGGAATTGTTATTGTACTCCTTGAGGCAAATTAAACACACATTTGTGCTTAAACGTATAAAAAAAAAAATCCTTTAATGAACAATGCGTTAGACAGAGCCCTACCACCAGAAGTGGTTCTACAAGGAGTCTGCAAAGATGCATCACGAGCTGATTCCTTATGTACACTTGCACTGGCGCCAATCCCACGAGCGTTGGCCTGGGGTGCCTCAGCCCAGCATTGGGTCCATCCCACGATGCCAGCTCTGCTGCCCAAAGGTGGCCCCTGAGCACTGGCATTCCAGGATTAATACAAGACAATGCTGTGGCTATTTCTTATTTCATCAGCAAGGGAAACTTCACTCCCTTACAAGGGAGTCTGTCTCTGGCATTCCTGCTTCCAGACAGTTCAACCCCTTCTGCAGGTGAGCCTTCTTGCCCTCCATGCCAGATCATTTCTTTGGTCACCCAAAGATAACCATCTAGGATTTGGGGCTTATGGATGCATGCCCTTTCTATGCTTTCTATAATTGGTAATGGTTACATTTTTTGTTAATATTAATTTCATTTTTATTGTGATGTTTAAGTTACATCTGGACACGTGCATTCAGGGTGTCTTGGGGAGGAAGGAAATTTGTTCAATTTTACTTCTAGTGCCTTTCGTCAGGCTGCTTTTATTTGAATCTGCCTTTGCTCTGCATTTTATGCTTATAGCAAGACACTCGTGAATCTTCATGTTTCTAGGGAAGACCTTGTTTGCCTTTGCAGCTGTGGATTGTGACCTAGCTGTATATCAGAGTCTTAAGTCTGTCTGCTGGAAGCCTGTTTGCAGAAGTTAGGTGTTACAGAGTTGTCATTCTGGGAGGCTAATGGTGATACATATGGGATCTCCAAAGTCAGAATGACATCACTGATTATTCCTGAAAACTAGGTTGGTTTCCTAGAAATTGGGACAACAGGCAACAGGGGTCAATGAAAAGGAGAGTTACGGATTGTTGGTTGCATATTTGAAAATTAAAACATCTGTCTTCCTTGTGACCTGTCCCCTCAGATCTTGGAAACTACTTGGGTATTTTTTCCTTTTCTTTGTGCTCATTTCCAACATAATGGATTTTCTTGAATTCAGCCATGTCTTCTCTTCCTCTTCAGGATTAACTGTGGCAGATGCAGTCATGGCCCCTGGAGCTGCTTTCAGATCAACATGGAGCTGACAGTAACATCTGGAACGTGAGGAGACAAAAATGGCAGCACTAGTGAGACCTCTGCGGTACCACCTTGTGTAACTCTGCATGTAATACCAGTAGTGACAAAGAGTAAGTTTTTGAGCTGCCAAGTTAGTTGCAGCTTTTAAGAGCTAAATATTTAACTACTAATAGCAACACAAGACTGCAGGTTTCCGTTCAGTAGTGTAAGATGGACAAATGCATTGTGGCCAAAAGCTGGTACAAAGCTTCTTTGTCAAGAGGTTTAGAGCTTGAAGATTGAAGCTTTCCAAGTGTCATGGGCACTTTGAAGCTTTTCAAGTGTCCTGTAGGAAGCTAAACCCCACAGAGCCGCTCCCTCCGTCACTTCCAGCGGGATGGGGGAGAGAATTGGAAGGGTAAAAGTGGAAAAACGTGTGGGTTGAGATAAAGACAGTTTAATAGATAAAGCAAAAGTTGCATGTGCAATAAGGAATTAACTTACTACTTCCTATCAGCAGGCAGGTGTTCAGACATTTCCAGGAAAGCAGGGCTTCATCACTCGTAACAGTTATTTAGGAAGACAAACACCATAACTTTGAATGTCCCCCCACTTCCTTCTTTTTCCTCCAGCTTTTATTGCTGGGTATGGAATAGCCCTTTGGTCAGTTGGGGTCAGCTGTCCCAGCTGTGTCCCCTCCCAACTTCTTGTGCACCCCCAGCCTACTCGCTGGCAGGGCAGTGTGAGAAGCAGAAAAGACCTTGACTCTGTGTAAGCACTGCTCAGCAGTAACAAAAACATGGTTGTTTTACCAACACTGTTTTCATCACAGATCCAAAACATAGCACCATACAAGCTGCTGTGAAGAAAATTAACTCTATCTGAGCCAAAACCATTACACCAGTAAAGAAGGGACAAGAGCCAGTCTGAGTTACCCATTAACAGGAAACACGCAGCAGGAAATTTTACTCGCCAAATCCATGAGTTTTTCTTTGGATCTGCTTGTTAAAAGTAGCAGTACAATACGTTCTCTACATGCAGCTCCCAGATCAGTGCAGAAGGCAAATCTGTCTGAGATTACTTGTGGTTTCAAGCCATTCTCATCTTTTCCTATATCTTATTTCTCCTCAGAAATCCCTGACTCCTCTTTCTTAAAAGGGCATTTCTTCAGACTGTATTGTTTTAGTACTGACACACCACATGCTGTCTTGACTGCAGGAGGGTGTTGTCAGAAAATTCTTTCTGTAATTATCAGAAAGACTAGCAACGTCAGAGGATGTCCTGTGACATAATTTCATTTTTTAAATGAACATTATGTATTACCAGCCTGTGCCTGCTTGCATGTTCTGATAAAACATGGCATCTTGAGGCTGTGTCTCTTAAAGTTTTGATAGGAATTATTGCCTCTGAGAGTATACAGGTTTTTTCTTCAGCTATCCTAACTAATTAGTGTCAGCTTTTGTCACAGAAAGAAGCCAAGCAGTGTAGACCTTCTATTTTCATATACTGACCAACTCTTTACTGTCTCCTACCACTTCCCACTTCATCACTAATGTTCATGTTGGCCACCAAATTTTTTAACTACTAGGGACCCCTTCAAGCCTCATTCCAGCAGGAATAAGAAAAGGCCCCCAGCATCAGACAACTCCAGATACAGACTTCATGGTTACTCTTCAGAGTACCCATGGCTCTGAAATCATGGCAAGATCCACAGCTTCTGCTTTGAGAGGATACTTTTACCTTCAAATTTCAGGCCTCGTTTCAGGTGGAGTGCTGCCCCCCCTTGAGGGGAAAAACCCATTTTGTTCCCAAGCATTTGAGGCCCTGTACTCTACAGAGCATCCTGTACCTGTGTTAAGACAATGAGGAATATTCCAAGACACTCCCAGGGAAGAATCCTCCCTACAGCCTTGCTTTCTTGCAAACTATTCTGTTTCTCTGCCCTAGCCCCTTCTTAGCATATGCTCCAGAAATTTTCCAGGTGTAAATAATGGTCTGCTGTCATCGGTCCTCAGTATCAAATACCTCAGCAGTGAGACAGCTCTGCCAGAGAGCTGAAAGCTGTTAATCCTACACACAGATCCACCACCCATAATTCCAGTCAAATGTCTTTTCAAGGATAGACTGACAGATTTAAATCCTAATGGCAGTCTATAAATTCTGCAAGACAAGCTTTTAATATCCTAGTCTATGGCTATACTTTCTAATTCTTGAGAATACTTCAATCTACTCCTCCTTCCCCATCCCCTAAGACACCATCACAGGATCTTGAAATCCTATCATCATTTTATCCAGGTGCTATAAAATTGATCCCCTACTTAGATGCAAATGAGTTTTTCAGAAACTTCTCCCCAGTTAAAAGAATGAAGGCGAGAAAATGTCTTGAATTTTTTGATCAAAAACTTCTCATTTGGAATGGTGCCACTGTGGGCAGTGATTCTGTTGAAGAAGGAAGTCATTTTCATTTCTCAGACTGTAGGACATATACATCTATATCTGCATCAGATCATTGCATTGGTTCCCAGCAGGTAAGAATTTGTATCAATCAGTTCAAAGCCCTGCTTTTCATTTTTTTCTGCAGCCCATTTATAAAGATTTTGCTTACTGTTGACACACACCTTGGATTTCAGGTTGCATAGGACCTTCTTTATGCGGACAATCACTTTATAACAAAGCACTGTTTCTGCATTAGTGATGAACGCGGTATAATGTTAGGTGAAGTAATATCATTGGGCCCCTGCATAAATATGCTAAAATTATACTTACTGTTACCTTAGGATCTGTAATTTATAGGAGTGTTCACCTCTCAGTGTCATTTCCAGGCCTTCCTGAAACTCATCCGGTAATTTTACCACCAAGCACAAATTAAAACTTCTGGATTTACTGGGAAGCAGCATTCAGCACACATCCTAGATGCTAGAGGCATCCCCAGTTGATGTGCTGACAGAATATCCATACTCATATTTCAGGCATGTCTCCTGCATTGCGCCTTCAATGGTGAAAAATGCCAGATGTTGTCTACAAAGGATGTCTTGTCTTTTTCTTCTTCTACCCAAACTGAAATTTCAGAAATATTGCTTGTAGGACAGAACACATTGTGTGTAGAATACCTTGTGCAGAGCCCAGCTGCATCTTCTTGAAGACGTCCTCATAGGTTTTGGAGGGGCTGCTCTTAGGTGCTTCTGCAGCCACTTTTTCTCCAGGCAGAACAAGCCCACTTCCGTCAGCCTTTTCTCACAGGGCAGGTGCTCCAGCCCCTGACCATCTTGGTGGGCATCCACCGAACTCACCCAGCTCATCTAGTCTTTCATTTACTGTGGAGCCCACAACTGGACACAGTATCTGGTGTGGTCTACTGGGTGCCAAATAAAGGGGGATAATTACAGTCCCCTGGACGTCCTTCCTTCCCACCTGCAGGACTTCACATATGAATTGCATAAGGTTCCTCTCAGCACTGTTTACTACAAATGTGTGAGCTTCCTATAATTTCTATACAGTGAAAAAATTTGACTGAGACACACCTCAGGAGTATTCCAGTATGGAATCTAAATACTGTTATTCTGTTGTCCCACCTTGCTACCCTTAAATATATAGTTGTAAAATAAAATAAAAGGAAACAAAATAAAAATTATTCTAAAAATAAATGAGAGAGGGAAATAATGAAATAAGAGAGTATAGAATTTGCATTTTATTAAATTAGAAATTTTATTTTTCCTTCATTTAAATTACTATTCCTTCCCAAACATTTTCTTGTCCAGTTTACTATTCAATTGCTAGTTTTAGCATTTACTCTTGTTTGACCACATCTAATTCTGCTAAACGCTGTGCATATTAATAACATTTAAAATGCAAAAAGACCGAGAGAAAGTGTGACATTACATTAGTCCTGACGAATTTCATTACAAAAAAATTAAAAAAAAAGGAGGGGGAAGAAATAGGCTTTCACTTTCTCTCAATCACAACACTAACCCAGGCAAAGGCTGAGCTTTAAGCAAGTGTCTCCCCCCTCTCCTGCCCCCACATCAATACACATGAAAAAGCTCTCACAGCCAAGTTCTCTTTGCAGTCTACCCTTTCCTTCAGCAGCTTCTCTCCAGCACCATTCCATAGGCTTTCTCTTAATTCCAAACTTAACCCTAACTCTTACCCTCATCCCCGTCCTGAGTGTAGGCTCATCTTTTGACCCTTTGCTGTGTAAAGAGGGAACCTAGGCAAGAAACTATAGCTGAAAATCTTCCCATGAGTTTAGTCATTCATCACCATCAGTACTCTGCCTCTTCGGTTGCTATTGCAATATCAGTACTGAATCTAAAACCATCTGTGTACTCATTTGCCTCACTGCAAGGTTCTTCTGCACCAATGCCCTAAAAAGCTTCTCGTGATGCAAAAAGTTACTAAGTTTGCCTCTGCACTGAAAAAGTGCTTTAGAAGTGGTGTTCCCATGTTTATTACCACTCAGCAACTACACACCAAATGAGTTTTGATTAGAAGTATGGTTTTGTTTTTGTTTTTCCAATTGCACCTGTACTGGAAACTAAGTCTGGGATCTGCATATCAGTCTGTGTTCTTGTAAACACCTCCAAAAACTGCAGTTAAGATATTTTGCTCTGGATGCTTCAAAATGAAAGATTCCTCCATCAAGATTATATCTCCAGAAGTTGTATAAGATGGAAACATATGGCATAGCCTGCCATGTTCACATCAGCCCTCGCAGAAAAGCACCAATTTCCTCCTTCTGTCAAAACACAGAGACATTAGTTAGAATTATCTGTGTGAAAAGTCTTAGGGAGCAAAGTCTTGGGCAAATAATTCAATTTATTTCTGTGAACATGCATTTGGATTTTTAAACTAATTAATGTTGAGTGCTTTGAAATAATTCTGTATTTACTATTCATGTCTGTCTAGGGAACCAATTTCTCTCATGCGAATTCTCACAAGTAGCCTGAGCAGGATCCAGCTGTGAACTGCAAAATGTGTATATCAAAATTCCCACTACTCTTGTTATCTAAACTACTCAGTAAGTAACAGAATACCATTTAATTTCACAAATGATTGTAAAGAATCTGTTTGTCGAGATAATTTCTGAAGCAAATTAATCTTGATTAATAAATGTATTCAATAATTTATCACTATATGTGAATTTCATCACATTTATGAAATTGTTCCTTTCAAATTCTAACATTTCCAGTGAGATTTGTGAAAGTGCCAAGAAAATCTTGCTGCTAAGGCCATGGACTGGAACTTTGACCTCAGTCCTCCCTGTGTAAAATTGGTCTTATCACTACAAGCTTTGTCGCAGGCTTCAGGTCAGGGCTAGTCTTTTTTTCTGCATTCATAAAGTGCATAGCACAATACCTATGTCTTCCACATCATTCTTGATATAACTTAAGAAAAAACAACATATTAAACAACAAAATACTAAAAAACGAATAAACTATTTTTCCAGAACTGGTAAAAACAATGTAGTTTATAGTAGATGCTTTTCCAAAGCATCTTCACATTTAAGAATAACAAATCCTATTAAAAAGTCAATGGGAATTTCAATTACCAAACCTCTCAAAGAATTAAAAAAAAAACCTCTCATATGTACTTAGAGTTGTTGTATAATTTTAATGAAATAATAATTTTATAATTATTCTGTATTTGAGCAGTGTTATGTTGAACCACTATGTTCATTAGCAAGGGCTTTGCTTAGTAAAGAAAACTTCTGATCTGTTCCACCGCAGTATTCTTTATCTTCTATTAAAAAAAGAAAACTGTTTGGTATATTACATGCAGACATTCAGCAAGAAATGAGATATTTATGAGGTGCCATGAGGAATGCAGGTTTTTTCTATAACCATCATATAAACCAGGATTAATAATTGTAAGGAAATGACCTACAATTAAGCAAAAATGCATAAAAGCATGCTCGAGGTCAACTGTTGAAGAAAACAGCCTCAACAAAAAAGATTATTTATTTGTTGGGAAGCTGCTACTTAAAGTAAAACACTGTGCTTCTAAAATTCAAAATTAAATTAATGCTTTCTGCATGTTCACTGTAGCAGTAATTTACAAAGTTCATTATAATTTATTGTTAAGAAAACAATTTACTGTTTGAAGTATGGTAGAAAAGAGGTAGCTATAATGAAAATAATGAGTTCATACAACTGTATATGCATAAAATAGGGATAACATTTTAATGCATGTCCATCAGTACAAAGCAAGAGTTTTACGTGATAAAAAGCAGGGTTTAAGGCCAAATATTATGGTTGTTCTCTGTGTGTCACAGAAATTCTAATCTTTTTATGAACTATTTACTTTTCTACTGTCTCATCTCATCATTCCAGCTCTGGTGGGTAGAAATTGCTAGTCATCTCACAGAACAATGTTTTGTGATAAAGAAAAATTTCATGTAACTTCTTTTTGGTATTTCATGCCTATATGGAGCTTAGGAACTGTAGCTCGAGCAGTGCTGAAGCAAGGAATGGGCTGATAGAAACCTTATGGAATTCAACATGGGCAAATGCAGAGACCTAATAAACTAAAACAAGTTCATCAGAGGGCCATCAAGATGGTCAGAGGCTGGAGCACTTGCCCTGTGAGGAGAGGCTGAGGGAAGTGGGCTTGTTCTGCCTGGAGAAGAGGTGGCTTCAGGGGCACCTAACAGCAGCCCCTCCAATACAAGGTCATCAAGAAGATGGTGCCAGGCTCTGCACAGTGGCACATGGTGGGAGGGTGAGAGACAACAGGAGTAAGCTGGAACACGAGAGGTTCAACCTGACTACAAGCAAAACATTTATCCCCAGCAGGACAGCCCAGCAGTGGATCAGGTTGCCCAGAGAGGCTGTGCAGTCTCCCTTCTGGCAGGTTTCCAAGACATGACTGGATATTGCCCTGAGCAACCTGGTCTGCCCCCACAGCTGACCCTGCTTTGAGCAGGAGGTTGGCCTGGAGCCCTCCTGTGGTCCTTTCCAACCTGAGGTATACTATCATCCTATGTCATCAGTAGTTTCTGAACTCAGGAGACTTGTTATAGTTTTGCTGAAGCTGTGTAATTACTTTTCAAACTTCCAGTGGACCAGAATCTCTGTAAATCACTATGATGCTAGTGATACCAGTGTCAAAACACAGATATATTTTTTAGAATATTTAGCTGAGAGTTCTTCCTCTTTTACATTTTTTCACACAAACCTGTTTATTCCATAGTTTTCATCTATGGAGTTTAGTACCTCTCTTACTTTACATCAGCATCTAGAGATATATTTTTCTAGGATATGTAAAAAAAGAACAAGAACTGACCCTCCAAATATATTCCATTGTTTTTCTGACTGGTTAAAAGCACAGCAGTAGGAGTTAGCTGGCTGATAAGAAGAGCACCTGGCAATCATTAAGGATTTTTTTCAAAGGTTTCATAAAGTTAAAGGGGTTTTTTTAGATTAGAGTTTTCACTTAGAGAAGTCTGTAATTTACCTCTTCAAAACCAAATCAAAATTCAAAGGGAAATAAATAAACAGTTACAAACATGCTCTTAAAAACTGATTTTTATAACTCCTAATTTTGCTACAGGTGCATCTATAAATTGAAAAAAAAAATCATTTCAAAGGAGTGATGTTTAAATATAAGTAGAGTTGTGGAGGCAGTGTGATAAATAGGCTTGTCTGCACATCAGACTGCCTTATGTTGTGTACTGTAGAAACTCCCTCATACAGGCTTACTCTTTTTTGCTAGAACAGCTTTGTTTCTTTGTTGTGCTGTTTTGTGTGCTTATTTATATATGTGCCAGTACTTTTCTGTTTATCATAGACTTACTGTTTAGCTTTCAGTTCGGTAGTTGAATAGTCATACAGCTCTTGGTATTTGGTGTTACAGTCTTACGGTAATGCTAAGTATGCATTTTTGCTTGTACTCATTGCTTTTTTTGAAGAATATATTCTTATTCAGCAAACTTCTAAATCTGAGGGTTTCAGCTAGATCTTGTGTTAAGAATTGTCACATACTTTATTATTTTTGAACTTGTTTTCTGGTGATAATTACTGTTCTCAGAATTCTGTGATAAATAAATAGAGATCTAATGGTTTTAGCAACTACTATAATGCAGCTGTAATTCTTCAAATTGAGACTAGCCTGGAAAATTTTAGTAGCCATTTGCTACTTTGTTTTTCAACCCAAACATAGCAATTCCAACTTGGTTCCATGGAATTTTAGTTGTTCACATAATATGATTTGTCCTGTAGGGAATCACTGGGTGTGACACGTTACACATCTACTCACCAGCTCTTTGATGTCACTATTGATGTCGGTAGTTCATATGCTTTCTGTAGCTCTCCTATTTGATTTGACTGTTCCAGGGTGCCCTTTGTCTATTTGTTTCACTATTTTCCTTATCATGATTATTACACCTACAATTTGTGGACTTTTCAAGAGCACTGCTGAGATCCCTGAAAGCTCATTTTTACTAGAAATATGAGTAGAGAGCATTGATCTTTTCCCTCCATTTTATAGTGCTATTACTTGTTAGGTTTCATATTTAGTGGTGGTTGTCTTCAGATCACCCTAGATGCTTAAAGCTATAGCGTGTGATGCTTCCGTCAGGGCTGTGTACATTTATTGCTTGTTTGAGGTTAGTGGACTTGAATACTGCAAGTTTAATAATACACCCTTGAGAATGTGCTTCCCATTACCAAATAGTAATCTATTTTATTCAACTTATAGCCCACATTGAGCAAAGGACTACAGAGGTAAATAATATAGTATCCGTCATCTAGGAAATATAGTCTAAACTGACATGACAAAGAGTGACTTCACCAAGGCTATAGAATGTGTCTATGGCAGAGCCAGGCTTCCATCTGCTTCACTGTCTTAGTGACAGAATTATCTTTTTTTCTCCCAACAGTGTGTGAGATTGTGATCTCAGATTCTTCATATCAACTGGACTATTATTTCATGAATCCCATCTTTACTACCAACCAATTGTATGATGTAAATCAGAGGAGAGGATGAAGCACATTTAGGACCGAGATGCATGGGTAGATTTGAGTGTCTAAGCAAACACGTAGGATTGTCACATCTCTTCACCAAATGAAGCAAAGACAAAGATAATTTGATTAAACTGTTAAACTCCAGGTACTCCTAATATGACTTGGAAACAGTATGGAATTATGTTTTGTGAGATACTTGCCTATGAAAAAGGTTAGAATTACTGTTTCTTTGTCAGTGTTTCTATTTAACTGCTAACTGTTTTTTGAAATACTTTCAGAACGCATACTCATACCTGCCAGTCAAACACTGATGTACAACATTTAAGATTGTTTCCTCACATTGACTTGGAGGATTATAACTTTCTATTGCAAAGAAGCAACTCCATTTCTGCTTGTAACTTTTTAGAAATGCTGTCAGGAATTGCATTTTCTTCAGCTCTGAGATACTGCTGTTAACATTATCTAATACTGTAAAAAAGAAAAAAGACAGTATTCCTCTCCATTTTTAAGTGGTGACCAAAATACTGTTAAAAACTGTATTTGTAAATTTCTGAAGAAACACACATCATGCTCAGTAGCATTGCAGAAAATTGGCAATTGAGAACCATACTTTGATTAGGAAGATTTAGTAAATCATTATTAATGCTACATGTTGAAGGTTATATTGGTAATTAATTTGATAAATAGGACCTATTTCTTGCCACTTGTTTGCAATGTATGATCAGTAAGCTTAATGATCTTTGATTCCAAACGAACTGAAAATCATTTTCTGACCATATAGAATAGTAACTACTTAATTTTTCTAATCTTATTCTCTCTTTAATAATGATTTTTATGGAAGGATGCATTTCGTCATCTGGCTAGTGGCTCTAAGTAAAGCTTCCTTTTTTCCTTGACTTGAACTTAGAATTAAAGCAAAGGATGACAAAAAAAAGTTTTTGACTTCTTGTAGGCTTTCGATATCATGTGAATTTATTGCAGCAATACATTAACCTTTCCTTCATCCAGAATGCAGTAACTCAGTATATCTAATTTTTGCAGTCATGGCAATTTACCCAAACTTTGTTAGATCTGAACATTCAGCAGTTAAAGATAAATAACATATCTGAATACTTCAGGAATCTTTTAATCTCTCCTTATGTGGATTCTGTTGAAGCTATTAATATTATCTAAATATAGAAAAAAGTTTATGTAAAATATTTTTTTTTCTTTCCATTCTAGTAGATAATTCCTAGATCTCTCATGCATCAAAGTAAAATGGTCAATTATTGTAAAAAGCGGAGGATAGAGAGTAAGCAAGGGTTATGAAAAAAAATCTTCAATGTCAAATATTTAATAACAATAAGAATTTTTAGTTATTGGGAATTCTCATCCCTTTCTGGTCTTGGTCAGTGTTTTTCAAGATCATGCGTATTTTACTTGGAAAAAAAAGCCCTTGAATTTCAAGTCTGTTTTCTTTTAGTATGCATTGTGACCCTCCCCTATTGCGTTAATATTTCTCATGAAGCAAGCAGATTTCGTGTAGTAACTTCACCCTCATAAGGAGCAATTTTAGTAAAGGTGATGCTAGGGAACATGCAAATTTGAATTTGGTTGTTTGAGGCAAACAGGCTTTTGATTTGATTGTGCTGGCATTCAAGATCACTGTGGTACATGCTGCAGAGAAGTTGGAGCTAGCATTGCACTACAGTTAATAAGACCTCATGAGAGGCAGGAGTTGTGAGCACAGACACAGCACATCACTAACACGTTAACACTGTTCTGTGCAGACGTACCAGTCAGCACTAGCCCGACCTTTCTGCACTACCATGTGCACTGCAGGCATACACTCAGTTTTAATTTGCTTTTTCAAAGTGAATTCCTAGTGGTCTTGGGTTACAAAGAGACTCCAAAAAATTGTGACTGAGACAGAGACATCTAAAGCTGGAATAACAGCTTGAAGGGCTGTGACCTGCTTGTCCTTTTCATTTCAGAGTGGTGCTAGCTCAGCTCCAGTGACAAAGTCAGTACAACATAGTATCATTCCTTACAAAAGAAAATAATGTATGAAAGAATCACATGCTTGCATGATACTTGATTCTGGAACAACAGAGGCCTCACAATAGCCTTACCACTGACCCAGCTCAGACAAATCCTAACTGTGAGGGTAAGGTTAGATGGAAGAGAGCTAATTTATTTAACACTCCATTCAGTCAAGTATCTGTGATGCTCCTGTATCAAGATGTGTCACAGAAATATTTCACATCTAAAATGCTCTGTACAAGCATGCAGGAGAGCTAACAAAACTAGAACCAGAGAGACTGTGAGCAGCTATTATACAAGAAATTTGTCCAGATAATACTCACAATTGTAGTAGTGTAAATGTCTGATCTATGTAATAAAAGTTTGGCAGAAAAGGCAAGGGGTGTAGCAGTTTGAGAGAAGCACTAACAATACAAGCAGATTGGATTTCAAAAGTTAGAAATGTGTGGGCAGGACAGAAATTAGCAAGAATCTTTAGTCTTTGGTGATTAAGACAGCTTTCTCAAGGGATCCTTTCAGCCCCTCCAAACGAATTCCTCACCAAAGGGGGCAGAGAGGTGTGTCTTACAAATTAGCTCAACTAGAAGTTACCATGCAGGAATATTGAGTGAAATTCTATAGATGACTTGTGAAGAAGGTCAGGCTAAATATTTAGCCATCCATTTTTGGCATTCAAGTGTCCTATGTGAAACTCTTCATAGCTGTTAAGGTTTGGTTACAGACTGGATCATATCCAGTGAAATTTCAGTAAGCTAAGTAGAGTATGGTTATAAACTGTGTTGTAGAAGCCATAGCAGTACAGTGTGGCTTGGGACTGGCAATTGTAGAGCTTGATCACTGTAATATAGCTTCTTAATCATAAATACTGTGGGGTTTTTATTGAGTTAGAAAATACAATAAAAAGCCAAGCCGTTTTAATAGATACACATCATATAAACTGCTGTGAAATTGAGATACTTATTACTCATTTCCTGTAGAGTAAATAATGTTGTGATGCTTAGCAAACTGCTATACTACAATTCTGCAGTCTTGTCATAAGCAAGGACTATGCAGTATGATAGCATAGCCAGTAAAAGCTAAGCTTGCAGTAAGAACATATCACTTAGAGTTCTTTAGATCCTAGCTGACGTATTTTTAATTTTTTTTTCTAGGAAAAGTTGTTGGATTGAAATTTCTCAGTGAGTTGCTGACTATTTTCAATATTCATCCATAACTCAAGAGTATGGGAGTTTGTAGTACATGAAAATGTGTTCTGTCAAAGAGTTATCAATAAACAAAGTCTGAACAGACAGTTAAAGACTTCTTCAGAGAATCCTGTGAGCCATGTCCTCTACCTGTAAAAAGTCTGGCTCCACTGACGTTGCTCCAGTTTACCTCAGCACCTGACCGTCTGGAGTCTCACTTGGCTGCAAGGGAAGGGAAGTTACTCTTTCCAGACCTGATGCTAGCCCACTTGCAGTAAACAAAAGTTCCTCCACTTCCTCTACAGACACAACTAAGTGCCTTCTCAGTTGTTTCATATCAAGTTTCTGAATGTTAGAAATGAATATTGAAACAAAACAAAACACAAGCCAACGTTACTTATTGTAGTACTGACTTTTTGAAAGCAAATGGCTGCATAGCAGTATTTGAGATCTCAGTTATTTTTCTGCATATTGAAAACTTGCAGCACCTGAGATACCACCATGGGTAGCAGCCAATCCTGAGACACCTGTGAAAGGACAGGCAGCCTCCCTCCCCCTAAAGCCTAATGTGGCCTCATCACCTTTTCCACCTGTGCCTGAGTAGCAAACAGGAACCAGCTGTGTAACATGCACAGCCCACCCAGCAGGTAAGAGGCTGTCTTAGAGAACTTTTTCACTGTTTGTGACAGAAACAAGGAACAAACAAAGCACACTTGGGACAGAAAGTAGGAAGAGGACCAGGGAAAACACTGAAGTAGGTTCTGCCTTTGAAAGACTGGTCTGGAGCAGGATGGAGAGTCATGAGCCCAGTGCTTCAAACTGCTGCTTGGACTGCCTGTAGCAGAAGTCACTCACAGTGAGGAAAAGGAAGGAGCAACCCCTCTTGCAAATACAGGTATTCTGGACTGGGACCTGGAAGAGCAGGTGTACACCTATGGAAAACAAGGTAAGATAACCAGAAATAAAATTACTCAAACATAGGTGCACAAGAACATGGAGTAGCCTGAAATTTTTTTGAACTTTTGTGAGGACGTGTTTGAAAGTTCTAGTGAGATACATAGGAGATGCTCCTTTACAGGTGTACAATTATACCTGATCAGAGAGAAACAAGTCAGAGCAGTAGAAAGGGTTTTGTCACCATAACTATTTACAGTAGGGATTTTTGCTGATACTGCTATGGCAGGCACATATCATGTCTCATTACACACCTGACCTAATAGGGCTAGCAAAAACTTAAAATATTGTTTTAGCTTTAGTAACTGTTGCCACCTGGCAAACAACCCTGCCATCTTCTAGGGTAAGCTCATTGTGAGTCAGAACGTGGAAATCTGTCGTTTCTGCTGCACTGAAAAGAAATACCCTACAACAGGGAGTTTGGGATGTATGTCTACACAGCACACTTGTATTTTGGATCAAATGAATGTGGCCGTAGTTACCTATGTGCAATTTCTTCCACGCTTCCAGTTGGGGCTGTTCATGTTATTCACCTCTTGAAAGAATCTGCCCTACAAGTGCTCCTAATGTTAGTGCAGCACCAGTCACTTCTGTACAGTTCTGTCTGTAGAAAGCATCCCCCTTAAACTGTCTTGCATTTGCTCCCTGAAAGCCACGTCCTGTTGGAGAAAGATTTGGACTTTCTTGGAATACACCTTTGATCACTAAAACCATGCCTCTATCAAGGGTTTCTGCTGGCACAAAGTGCACCTTTGTTACGGGCTGTTGGCACTGCACCAAAATGCAAGTCTGTATAACAGAAAGGGGGGATGGAGCCAGAAAGTTATGTAACGTACAGCAATACCAAGTATCACCTCATGTTCTACTGTGTGCTTAAGTCTGTATGTCCAACGCGTACCACCTGCTTTTCCTCTCATACATGCAAGGCCTAGACTTGCAGATGGACATCTGGGAGACTCAGAAGAATGGGTAAAACTATGAAAACAGATTCATGGATTAGTAACTAGACTTCGCAAGGAGTGTGGATTGAAATAGTAAGTCACAGAGTTGTATTCAAGTAATACTACAATCAGAAGCATGTCTTTACTTTCAAATAACTATTTCTGCTGTAAAAACTACTGCTGTGTCTTGTCACACTTCAGATTTTCTAGTATTTTCTTTGTCTTTTTGATGTTTTAGGTATAGGTAGTTTGAAATTTTTATGTTTCTAAAACTGCCTCTTAATGCAGAGCTCAAAGGCTAACCAGAATTATCTTAGATTATATTATGGGCACAATACACTTCAAAGTAATTTTCATATAGGTTAGCTCAATAAAAATGACTCTTACACTTTAAAAAGAAATGCGTGTTTCACAGTAACTCCTTATTTCTGTCAGGATGTAATTATATCAGCCAGATAAGGTAAAGCAAGCACTTTTGGAGACAGAAATTTGTCATAGTTTATATGGCTTTGTTGCATATGACACCTACTAAAATTTCCCAGGCTTGTAATTAATAATGCTGGCACTGAGAAAGAGGGAGAGAAAGTGATCAGGAGAGGTAGCATTTTACTATATTGAAACCAAATAAGATTGGTAAGGACAAAGGCTACACGAGGAAGGGTCATTAAAAAAATGAGGCAGCATGGAGACATTTTCATATTTTTCTCCGTAAAAATAAAACTAGAAGATGGCAGCTGAGAATTGACTCATTAGGCCTAAGAAAAAGATTTGTCCCAGGAATGACGGGAGGGGGCTGGGCATGTGTTAATATTTAATATTAATTAAAGTTAATATTTTATACAAACTTTTTTCCATAGCCTCAGTTGCTATTATAGGATTAAATCAAGACTTCTTGCCACAAATAAAGTGTTTTGTAATTTTATTTACAATACCCTCAGCCTCTTTGTCACCATCTGTAAAAGATACATGAAAGGTTTTACTGGTTTGTCTAAATTTAAGAGGCAATGGGGACATCATCATTTTGTAACTTAGTAATGTGTGTGGGGTCTTTTATTGAGGAGAAAAGGTTTACTGGCTTACAATTTTTTTTAAAGAAACATTTGTTTGATTAGCAGTCTGCCTTCATAGACATTGCATTGCATTCAACTTTCTAGAACAGTGTTGAGAAAGCTTAGTTCTGTTTTAAGATAGAATTTCTAAGATACTGATTACTAGTACAAGTATGCTAGATTTTCAGATATATTTTATTCTTCAAGATAACATAAAAGTTGTCTACAGCTACTTCAATAGTTAGGGTGAAACAGAGCAATCATCTGAAATACTAACAGGATACCATTTGTCAGTGTGCCATGTCACAGTTCGTTCTTACTTTCTTTTGTACTTGGCAGGACTACTAGAGTGTTTATTTTGCTGTCATTCATCAGTAGATTACCAATATACAATAAAGAGTGTTTAGTCCATATTGGGGGAAGGCTGCATTTCTTTTCAAACTATTTTACTGTAGAGAAAAAGATGTGTGATCAAACATAGGCTGTACACAAAGAACAGAGCATGTTATTCCATTTACTCCTTCTACTGCAATTAAATCCAAGATTACAGAGTGAGGGGCAAATTTCACATCAGGGTAGTGAGCAAGGATGTACAGTACCAAAGTAGAACAGAAGAGTCCCTTATTTTTCAGACTTTCGCTTGTCTCTGTTTTTCAGAAGTACAATAGGAGCTGGAAGACACACTCTTCTTTTGTAGCATTTCTATCAGTGCTAAAGTACTCCACTTGGTTGCTGGTTCATAGAAAGAATTCCTTCAGCTTGGTCAGCCTACCTCAGGAGTCAATAATGAGTAGGAAAGAGAGGGAAAAGAAGGGTGAAATCTCTTTAAAGTATTATCTCAAAATTACCTTGCCTTTGAACTCACTCTGTTGGGATGGGATGAGAAGCAGTAGGTGCTAAGGCTAGACCCTGCAAATGGTGTTAGGAGTAGCTAGGGGAGGGCAATAGGCAAAAGTATTCAGCTGATGAATAGTACCAGCCTTCATGCTTCAAATTACTAATTAAATCCCCCCACACCCATAATTAATACAAAATAGCAGCCTAGGATCAGATGGATTCTATTAGTGCCTTCTAAATTGCATCTAACAAAGGAAATACCCAGTGTATTAAAACAGCATTTACTGTACCTACCACTCAGTCATTTGTCGTTAAGTTTATTCTCAGTCTTGCCTACTCTCATCTGTTTTCTTATGTATTCATAAAATCTGGTTGGTTAAAGCTGAACTTTGAAAGCTTGAAAGTATTCATGGTATATTTGGTTTCTTCCATAACTTTAGCCACATGGCAATTTTAATTTCAGCTCATAGTACTGAAGACAAGCAAATTATAATTTGAGGGAGCAAATGTTTTCAGTATTGTTTCAGTTATTTTTAATCTGTTCGATTCAGGGACTTCCTCATGGTTCCTGAATGAGAGAAATTTGAAGATACTGGCCTGTCACTGTGGTTCCTGCCAAAAAGGCAGATGGAACACTCAAGAGTTGTAGTAGCTGCAGTGATGAGCGGAGACAGTCGAGAAAAGCAGGCAACCTTGGAGTGAATCGTTTATGAAACGTTCATTTTCTAGACAGCAGTACTTCTCTCTTGTTTATGGATAAAAATAATCGTGTCTGATGTGGTCATATTTTCTCCTCAAACAAAGGTTATAGTCACTCTTTTCTGTATATTTTATTGCTAAAGTGCCTAACAACAAACAAGCCACTGGAGTTACAAATGGAACACAATGAATAGTCTCCCCTTGAAAAGTATAAGGTTAGCTGTTAATCATAGAATCATGGAATGGTTTGCATTGGAAGGGGCCTTTAAAGGTCATCTAGTCCAAGCCCACTGCAATGAGTAGGGACACTTCAACTAGATCAGGTTGCTCAGAGTCCCGTCCAACCTGACCTTGAATGTTTCCAGGGATGGGGCATCTACCACCTCTCTGGGCAACCTGTGCCAGTGTTTCAGGTATCAATACAGGCTGGGGGATGAAGGGATTGAGAGCAGCCCTGCCGAGAAGGACTTGGGAGTACTGGTGAGCGAAAAGCTGGACATGACCCAGAAGGCCAACCGTATCCTGGGCTGCATCAAAAGAAGCGTGGCCAGCAGGTCGAGGGAGGGGATTCTGCCCCTCCACTCAGGTGAGCCCCCACCTGGAGCACTGCATCCAGCTCTGGAGCCCTCAGCACAGGAAAGACATGGACTTGTTGGAGTGGGTCCAGAGGAGGGCCACAAAAACGATCAGAGGGCTGGAGCAGCCCTCCTATGAGGAAAGGCTGAGAGAGCTGGGGTTGTTCAGCCTGGAGAAGAGAGGGCTCTGGGTGGATCTTATTATGTGGTCAGCTACATTTTCACATGATTCTTTATGTGTCACACTAAAGTCAGTGCAGTTGCTGATACAATTTTAGGAATAGTGTCTTTTTCCATCTCTTTAAATTTATCTTCCTGTTTAATTTTGATTTTGAAACCTATTTTAATGGGTTTTGGAAAAGATAGAAGGCATATAAGCTTTAGTACAAGATACATAGAGACACTTTAGGTGGGGGTGGGTGTAACAACGTGTGGATTATTTCTATGGATACACAGCACACTTCAGGGAAGAATTTTTTTTTGGCTCCCCATTAACATGAATTATTAAAATTACACTCTTATTATGAAATTTATTTGGTTTGCAAATGCGGAGGGTAGGGTTTTTTTTCCTGAATAAGCAGTTAAGTGATTTGAAACCATTTGTATGGTATAGATGAGTAAGAGGAAATAGCTTATATATGTATTTGCAAGGCTTCTAGTTAGCATGTAAAACTTATTTTCAGACCAGTCTGTTCTGAATTCATCAGTTGTTTATTGGGGAATTAATTATGTAGATGAACATTTCAAATGGAAATACAATGCCGGTCTTTACTGAGGCCTTTTGAAATGTTTTTTGTAAATCTCTATTTTCAGTTAAGGGATGTGTTACTCTGTAAAACTGGCAAATTCACTATCGTTGAGGCTTAACAGATATTTTAAACTTGGCAAGGAACAGTATCTTTTACTGATGTGCATTGTTAAAGAACTGCTCATTACACAGGCATATCTCTGACATTATGAATTCAAGGAAGCTGCCCTTCCAGAAAAGCTTTTTCCACACCATCAGCACAGTCTCTGTGACACTCCGTATTACAGATAGCTACTGACGTAGATGAGAGCTTTGCCTTAAACAGCTAAAAAGCACAGTTTTCTGTTCTGTACTTGAGGAACTGGCTAGTATGCTCGTCTCATTTGTGTTTTATAAAACTGCACAAAAATTCAGTGCAGTTTGTTATTTTGCATGGAGGTGGCTCAAAGTTTTCCCACTAAATGATAAAAGAAACACTGAAGGACTTGCATCCTATGTTTGGTCTGAATCCCTCTTTAAATCAAAGCTCCCAAATACACTAAGGAATGCAAATAGGCAGCTAGATCGAATAAATCATTAACAACTGTCTTATAATTAGAAAAATGGGTGAATTCTATGATAAGCAACTCAGGTTTGTTTATATTTCATCTGTCAAAAAGCAATCTGAAAAATAAAATCACCAAAGTAATGGGTCAAAAGTTAGTTATAAATGCATCAAATAGTCAGGGCTTTTAATGAAGGAAGGGTCACTCCAAAGGGCTGTGAAAGCTATTATTGTGCTAGGGTTATAGCATGTGACCAGCAGTAGTCTGTGCTGGCAGTGGGGACGATGGGGTAATTTAAATCACTGACACAGTGGTGGCTCATTTCCTTGAAGTACTAGAAAGTGAATTGCATATTCCTTTCTTTGGCTTCTTGAGTTACATCATCAAGGGGCATATACTAAGATAACTCAGTGGTGATTTGATGGAGATGCATGAAACCAAATGGAGAGAGTAAACTGGGATCAGTTTTTCACACTCTTATTTCAGTACAAGAATGAGGTGGATCAAGTGAAGGTGGTAAGAGCCAGTTTCAAAACAAAAAGAAGGGCAAGGTTCCCTATGGAACAAGTAATTGAGCTGTGGAACCTCCCAGCAAAGAAGCTGTGGATGCTAAAAGTTTGGATGAATTCAAGAAATGAGTTAATGGAAGAGATGTCTGTGAAGGGATGCTAAATTTATAGACCCATCGTCAAAATCAGGAAGTCCCTAGGCCAAAAATAGTTGATGGTTTGAAGAGTTCTACTTAAAAAGCTAAACGAGTTAGAAGAGTTTTACGTTAAAAGTGCTCATTGCCACTCTTGGAGGTAGGATATTGATTCTCATGACCTTTGTCTGATATAGTACTGCCTTTCTGATGTTAACATTTTATTTTCAGTTTGCAGCTCGTACTGTCAGAGGAGTTTGGGTCACTCCTGTAGCCTAGCTTATGTAAGATTTATTATAAAAGCAAGTCCTTTAAGGGCCCCAGGGCTTGAAATACTTACCTGCCCAAGAAGAAGGAGAGAACTCACTATGATGTTTTTTTAAATAGATATGTTCTGATCTGGCTTATTTTCTAATTGCGATTTGTTGGCATCTTGCAGCATCACCCACTCCACTGATGTGCTAAAATACATACTGAATTTCTGTCAAACTGTATGGACTTGGAATATTTTGTCAGCAGTTCTAGAATTTACAGCATCTTTACACAGTTAAGTGGAAATTAGAATCTGGTTGTGCAGGTTTGCTTAGGTGTTGCTTTCATTGCTTTATTTCCTTCCCTCTCCCCTTTTTTTGAGAGACTAAAATAATCAATTTATGAGACCAGCAAGTTATTCATAGGTGCTGTCATACCCAACAGATCTGAGTTTTCTTTGCTTCAAGAATCAACTTGGTTTGGATTGTGTCTTAATAAAACCTAGCTTTAGAAGATGGAATGCTTTGGTGGCATAAGCATGCTGACTTTCCTGATGCATATTTATTTTAGAGGGTAAGCATTCAGGTCAAGGGCTTTGTCTTACGTGCCTATACAGAGCATATCCTGCTTTTACATTGAGGGTTGTATAAATATTCAAGAATATAGTTTGTTCTCTATACAGGATGTTGGAGTGCTTTATGTAAAGGTTAATGAAGTCCTTCTCCCAACACATCTGAGAGTTGACATCAGTCCTGTTTTAAAGTTCTGAACCAGAGGACATGTAGGTTAAACAGCTCACACAAAGTCACACATTAATTCTGTGGCAGATCTAGGAGGTTTTGGCTCCCAAGATAACTGCAAAGCTTTACTTTTAGTGCTGAGCAGCTTGTACATAAATGTTAGTGAATGCAGTTAACACTTACCTAAAACCATTTTGATTAAAAATAGTAGATGTCCAGTTTAGTACTCCAGATGAGCCTATAGGGATAAGGTTTCTTAAGCTCCAGAATAAAAAAAGATTTTTTTTTTTTTGTATGTGTACCTATTTTTATTTTAAAATTAATGCTATGAAGGAGAAAACATAGATGCTTTCCATCCACTCTAGTTTGCTATCACTGAACATTGTAGATATGGGGCACTGAAGGGCTTGAGGTCCTATAAAGTTCAGTTGTTCATTGGCCTAACAATCCTGAGAAGCTAGGCCTTAGATTCTGCTTATATTTGAAGAAGCAAACTTAACTTTGGGAACAAACTGTGACAGGTAGGTTAATTACATAAGCTCCATGCCTCTTAAACAGGCAGCTCTGCACATCTGCTTGAATGAGTCCAAGGTTTATGGTAAGGTCTGGATATCTAGACATAGGAAGAGAAAGGATAGGAAATCTGTACTTTTCCGTAATGACTGCAAGTGTTAATATACATTGTATATGCTTATGCATGTATGTGCGTGCCTGGATAAGTGGATGGGCATAGGTCGTTTTCCTCACTGGGGAACAAATGTTCTCCTGCTTTTGGTTCCCATGGAAATGAGCAGGAACATATGGATTCATCCTATGCATACCCTACCTTCAGGCTCAAAGAGCCACAGGATCCAGAGCACAGGAATAATATCTGTCTCCTATCCCTAGATGTTCAAAATCATAATTTCCTGGGCAAAAGATTGGATGTCTGTAACTTTTCTTAGTAACTAAAAAATCATCTGATTAAGAGAGGTCCAGCCTTTGGGAATCAAGCTTTGGTCACTTTGTTATTGTTGTTTACACTGCCAAAAAATGCCTGTGTGTGTAGAGATGGATTTGCATGGGAATTTGTTCTGATTTTGTAAAATATAATCAGGTGAAAAAACTAAGATGGGGGGGGGGGGAAGTGTGTTGGCTCATTCCAGGCCTGGAAGAACCTGTACCAATGCAAACTTGTAAGGACGTCAGGCGGCAACACCATAAGTGGTAGCTGCACAAGTGTTTTAGGGATTTACGTTTTGGATTTAAGCACCTATGTAACAATTAAGCCATATTTGCATGACAAAATTCTCTACCAGCTGGACAGTGTATGTGATATGGCTAAGGCTAGCTTAACATTGAGGAGCAGCAAATAGAACTGTTGAAGAACTTGTCTCAATCCAAATGCAACCATAGAATAGATGACTTTGTGGAGGTGTTTTAAACAAGTGCTGAGAGTAAATTCAAAGCCCAAGCCATCAGAAATGCTGAACTGTCCCAGGCAAAAGTGAGAAAAATGAACGTTTTTGTGAGTAAGACTTGGATTTTAGCTTATGTCTGATAAATCAGTAAGAAAGGAGATGCAACTTATGCTTGTGTCATGGGAAGACATGTTTGCTAGTTTTCTTTGCTGTTTTCTTAACAGCTACAGGTCTTTCAGAGTTCAGTGAAGCATTCCATCCCTAATGGAATTGCAGTTGGTGCTAAAACCTCTCGTGAGAAAGTCTTTGAGTCTCATGGTCCCCTTCCTCTTCCTCTATGGTGAGATGAAGGTGGCTTCTTTGGTGGCTGTTGACTCTGCTGGATGAGCTGGAGATTCAAGTCATAACAACTCACCTTCTTTACCTGTTCTTTTTCTAGTATGCCCAGTTCATTCCTCAAACTGTCACTCAATTGAATTTAAGTCAAAAAACTATTCAGCCCACTGTATCTCTAAACCTCACGCCACCTGGGTCTCAAAAAAATCAGTTCACGCTGTATGTTTGGTGGTTCTTTCCATTTCCATCTCTATAGGTTAAAGCCATTTTGGGAGAGGCTTAACCTCTTTGTTTCCATGGCAGAAAGGCCATTAAGGTAACTAGACTCGGAGGCTGTTGCACTGAATAGGAGGACTATATTAAGCCTTTTCTGCAAAGGTCAAGCTGCATCAATGACCTGAACATTCTTCAGGAGGATACAGGCAACCTTAGAGCACCTCTGATGAATGTCTTTGTTCCCAAGACTTGTCTGAAGTTTTGTACACACCTTTGCTAAGTAGTATGCTTTGTGGAAACTATGAGGCCTGATACAGGTCTCTGAAAGGTGACTTTCCAGTTACTGTTCTTCTAGGAAATCTTCATGTTTGTAATCTACACAGGTTAGGTTTATACTGGTAACAGTCACTCATATGTGCATGTGAACAATCACTGCAAATAAAGATATAGGTTACTTCGACTTACCCTGACATTTTTTGAGAATTCCTGTTCCTACATGCGTTTTTTTTGGTCCTGGTGTCTTTCTGTTTTGCCTTGGAGTTCTACCAGGATATAATCTGAGGTCCGGGATTGAGCAGTGCACTTGTGATAATAAGAGATCCACACTGTTCGGACACTGCTAGGGCTAAAACGCCTCTAGCTTGTTATGCTTGTACCCACCTATGGCATGAATATATTGACAAACTATGCATCCCAAAGAATCTCTTGATATTTTTGATCACTGTAAAACTCTTAGTTGGTATTTTTATTTTCATTCTAGCAACTGCCACTTAGAAGACCTATCATGACTACTGTATCCTTGGGGGATTGTTACATGAAAATATATAAATATGAAGATAAGGGTCATTGGTCTTGTTAGAATAATTTTTCTTTAAAGGTATAGAATTTCTGAAATGTCAGAAGCGGGGATGTTTCGGTAAGAGAGATGAAGGCAAATTTATTTTAGAAGAATAGGTAAAAAATATAAATGGTCCATACATTTTGTTACTATCACACGTTTTTCCCTCATTTATTCTAATAACGTAATAAAATCACCCTTCTCTCTTTACTCAGTTTTGTTGCTCTTTCATTTATAAAACTTTTTTTTTAATATCCTCCTGATGTTTGCTCTTTTGTCTCACACCTGCCTTGTCACATTTGTTCTTTTTAATTTTAGTGGATGAAGAAGCTCATTTTATTGTCTGCTTTCTTATCATATTAGCTTCTTAGATTGTTGCTGCAGGATAGTTAAGAAATGTGGCTTTCATCTGAAATAATTGGCAGATTGCATCAGTTCCTGGGTGAGGGAGAAAGGAAGTTGCACGTGCATATTGCACATAAATTGCTTGTCGTGTGAAATCTCTTTGCCTGTATACTTCTTGTTTTAGATATTTTCTGTGATATTACTTTGACCCAGCTGTACTTCCTAGAATGTAATCAGGATTCACTAAAGCTTCATTCCCCATCCATGAGTTGCTCACTTTGTTGAATGTCTTGCATTCAACAGATAATAGAAACATTCTTAAAAAGTGTTGCAATTTCATAACCCTCTCTGTGCTGACTTCTTTACTTATCTACTTGGCTCTGGTCCCAAATCAAGAATATGTTTAAAATGACTAGTAGGAGAGGAGGCCCACGGAATTTAATGAGGCGATTAACAAACTCGAATCTAGGTAACTGCTTAAATACATTCCCGAATGCAGAACTAACAAAATAAAAGGACTGTATTAATAGGTCATTAAGAAGCAATTAACCTGTTTTTTTTTCTTCTTCTGACCTTGAGACCTGTGATCATGATAGCATGTGTTATTAATTCCTTATAGCTTAGCTTGAGACTCTTCCTATATGTGTTCTTTTCCCATGTTTCCATTCAAACATGGTATTGAAGGTATGCTGAAAAATGTTTTCATGATATACATACTATAATTCATAAGAAACTGTAATGCTAAGAGAGGTCACTAACTTTGGCATGGTTTATGGGCGAATTCCTGGCATACGTTCTATTTTGTTATACTGGTATATAAAAAAGGGTAACTAATTTTGCTTCCCTGGAGCTGTTCCAGGTACTGATGGAAATGAGGTTAGAACTTATTTGACCTGTTATAAATAAATTGAATAGCCATGCTAAGTGTGAAGAATGGCTAAAACTCAGCCAAATTAGTACTATAATAGAAAGTTGTCCATAAACATTAACAAGAATTCTTTCAGTATGTCCATAGTACAGTTGGGACTATGCTTGCTCCAAATACCTGACATAATTCTGATACAGCTGAACACAATGAAATAAAAACAACCTTGGAAGTACTACTTGTAACAGAGGAAATATGAACTGCTTTGGACCCACTTATGATCACTATAAAACACTATTGATGTAATTGAATTAAATGTTATTTAGGACTTTGGTGGGTAAGTCTAAGTTGTGGAAATGGATTTCCTATAATGCAGTCATAAATGCATGTATATATTATATGTATGAATTTTAAATATATATGGATGCATATAGAATTTATACTTGCATTAATGAATATTTTTATATGGGATATATCCATAGTTGAAGAGAAAACTACTTAGCTCTGTGGGTTTGAAAGAAAATCAGTGCATTGCAATTTTTTGGTTGGTTTCTTTTACAAAGAGTTGCACTCTGACATGGTTAAACACACAAGGCTCTTTAATTTTCTTGTTGTCTGTATTTATATTAATGTGGAAAATGCTTGTTTTGTTATATTGATATGTTCAAATTTAAGTGTGAGACAGAATGGCCGTCTAGTGCTGTCACTGGAAAGAATGAAATTTTAATCAAATTATTTAACTGAGCTTTACAGTTAAAGGCAAAGTATAGTATGTGAAACACCATAAAATTCATCTTTCCAATGAAATAATAGTGTTCAACTAATCATTCTTTGACAATGTGTGAGATACTTAAAAAATTCAAGGATCATAAAATGCTGAGATCTAAAAAGTCAAATGATATTCAGTCCTAGCTGTAAGAGCAAGATTAGTTGAAGCTGAGTGGCAGGCTTTAGGATTTAACTGCTCTCAGAAAACTCCCAATATCATTACACTGTTTCATTGCATATACTATTTTCTGTATTTTAAAAGTAATATTTGTTGATGTAAAGTTTACCAATATGATGAAGAAGCAACACAGAAAAGCTAGCTAAAAGATAAAGCCAAAAGCAGTGCCTGTAAAAGAGCACATCAACAGAAAATTGGCAGAGAATTTTCCTGTCCACCCTGGCTTACTGGGTCTGCCAAGAAGCAAACTGCATTAACCCAAATAGGCCTCCATGCTGACATCGCTTTCCTGCTGGGAGTGTCCATGACAGCACAGATATCTCTGCACAGCATTTAAGCCATGTAATCAGGTCAACTGAATGTGACCAGGTTAAGTTGTTTTTATATCTGATTAAGAAGATTAAAGAAGAAAAGATACGTCTTATTTAAGACCTTAGAATTTTGTGAGGCTTCTACGTGCACTTCTATTTGAGGAATTTTCTTATCAATATGAATTCTCCTTTGCTTTATGTCATGGTAAACCAGTTGTTTCCACACTTGTTTCTCTTTGCCAGTCCTTTTGCTTGCTTGATTTGTAGTTAAATCCAGCAGTCTATATCTTTTATCTGTGCTCTTCTTGGTCTTCCTCTCTTCTTCCTCTTTTCAATACATTCTTGAATGGTTATCTTCTTTTGACTGTCACTTTTTTTTCCCTCCTGATCCCATGATCTTGTTTTGTAATTTCCTGTTAATCATATTGACAGGGTCTTTTGACATAACACTCTTTTAGCATCCAGTTATAAGATTGTTGCTGAAACTGTGGTTACAGCAGCTCTGAAAGCTGGGGAGGTTGTATTTGATCTAACTAACATTACTACCCACCCCCCCAAATCTGTCTCTCTTCTTTTTTTTCTGTAAAGCAAGCAACATTAAAACTGAAATCTCTGAAGCACCCGTTTTTCTCAACCTCCAACTCGCATAGGTATATGTGTTGCTTTTTAGCAAGCTGTTGTCTTCAAAAAGCATGAATTTCTGTTTTTCATGCTGACCCTTATTTTTTTCCAGATCATTGATACATTTGTCTTCTTTGGTTCTGTAGTACTTAATTTCCTTCAAGTATTATTTTCGTGGGAATTGCTTTGGTCAGTACTTGAGCCTAGATATAAAAACTCTTCAACCCACTGATGTTCTTTCTCTTGCATTAGAACCATAGAATGATCTCTTTTTTTTACTTAGAGATTAACTGAGAATCTACACGCCTAGTATATATACCATGTTGAAATGTTCTGTGGCTCCTTGGACCAGCTGGTAATGAATGTTACACAGTCTGCATACCTAAAGTCACAGACTTCCTCTCAAATCTTTTAATGCTTCCCTCTGTGCCATCTCTGCTAGAATGCTGGACAACTCACCTTTTCCTTGTATGCCTTTGTTGTTTGAGAGTCACTCTTACATTATTCTCGCTTCTTGTACAACAAATTTATGATTGTGGTAAGTTTTACACAGTAGCTCGTCTAAGTGTGATAGAAAACCCATTTCAAGCATCATCAGCCATAACCAATCATTTCCCACTGAGTCAAATGCTTTAGTGAAGTCAACAAATGAGAGATGATTACTAAAGTATTTGAACGTGACTGATCATGGTCTTCAGGTTTGCCCCTTGTTCTTCTTCCAAGTGCATGTCATACCAATTCACGTTGATATTCTGAGTTGTTTTTTTAATCTTTGAATCCTTTCCAGAATAATGACCTTGCTTCCATGCAGCATCAGTGAGATTGATTTGGAGTTGTATGTTTCTTCCAGTATTCTTTCTTAGGTCCTGGAACATACATTGATCTTTTCCAAGAATCTGGCTGCCCTCCAGTTTCCCATAGCTTCACAAGTATAGAAAGCAACTTTTCTACTGCTGCTGTTCAAGAAGCTTTATTGGTGCATTATCCTGTCTTTGAACTTTTCCATTCTTCATTCTTTTAGCAGCATGTACTGCTTTAGACTATAATGGTGGCGGTTCTGTTTTACCTGCTCAATCGATATCATTTATCTGTTCCTTACCCTTACATAGTTTTTGACAGTAGTCTTTCTGTCTGCGATTACTTGCTTTTCTTTTACCCAGACTGTCACCTTTGACTGAGTACCTGTGATGAGAGCATTTAAGCAACATTGTAGTGACAGTGCTATAAATACCTTATTTGAATCAACCGTTATGCTATCTTCTGAATTTTTGGTACACCTTTTGATCTCCTCATTGCAGTTTTAAAAATTGTTATTGAATTTGTATAAATCATTCTTTGCTTATATTTTTTTTTCCTATCCTAAATAACCCCTAGTAGCTTATCTAGGAACCCTCTTTCTTAGTAATGTTCTATTCTCACATATTTCAAGAACATTAGTAATATTTGTTTTACTAAAATTTGGTCTGTTACTTTATGTTTGGATTTTGCTGCTCTTTCAGTTTCAAGAGTGCTTGAAACCAGGTTTTAGTATCTGGAGTATGTGTTCTGTTACATACACAAGGTTGAAACTCAACAAATCAAGGCCTTCTCTTCCTTCTAACTCTCAAGTACAGCTAATGAACCACAAACTGTACCGGAGTAAATTCTCCTTTCATGCTGTAGTGGTTTCCATCTGACTGACTCTGTGCAGGTGTCCTTCTGATTTCCTGACTGTAGGTTTAGTAGTGTCAAGGTACACACATTTTGCTTGGACAGACTTTCAGTACAGAATTCCACTAGCTGCTAGCCCTTCCTTTTTCTTTTATTCTTGCCTATTTTTTTTTCTTCATGTTTCCCAAGTTTGGCATTCATCACAATAAACTATAAGTACCTCTCCCTTTCTAAATGTAACTGTTTAACTCTTCCATTCATTCATAATGCAGAAGTAGCCATGTAGGTTGTGATTCCCCCTCCAGTGGTATAAAATACCACTGTGTTCTTTACTGATATTTTTAAATTATTTTGACCTAACTCATGGCCACAATTCCCAGCATATCTGCTGTCTGCAATTGTAATTATTTTACAATTAATGTAATTACTTCAGTGCAAGATGTTTAGAAGTTCCACCCATTAATTTGTTTTCTTAAATTTGGTTGATTTCGATTTTTGCACTTGGTAGCCACAACAGCTGGCTTTGGCCAAGTTACATCATAAAAGTGCTTTCTCAAAGTCTAACCCCTCTCTTCCGTCACCCACCTGCTGATTTCATACTTCAATGAGAGAAGGAGAGGATTGAGAGGAATCTCAGTGATTTCTGCTCTGAGTCTTTCAGGTAAAGTAGTTCAGTCTGCCCCAATGGAAAATTAATTTCCTTTGCATTGATAAGCTTATTGGAAAAGGTTAAGTACCTGCTTCTGTTGTGAAATCAGAAATTATTTCTCCTATTCATAGGTCTGTCTGATTTATAGCATGTATTTCATATACATCTAAACAGGATTTCTCCTCCATTAAGAGGATGTACCCAGCACTGTTGTACTCCAGAGCAAGGATGTTTTTTTCAGATTTTATAAGTAAGCTGTGTTGTAAGTACTTAAAATGTGCAATTCTCTCCATGATATCATAAGTCAAGCTATTGGGCTAATGGTCTCAGCAAAACTTATTGCACGTGTTCAGCATGGTACTTCTTTCAGTATCTTCTAGCTCTTATTTTCTCAATTTAAAGCCAGGATACTCTACATGTAGGTTACACAAACTGAAATTTTAAACAGTAGCTTTTTAACAGCAGCAATGACAATAAAATTATGCCCTGTGTGTATGAAAATGGAAAATACATTCTAAACATCTCAGATGTCTAAAAACTAGCTGAATGAAATCTCAAACATTCCGAGAAGAAATATTTTGATTTGGGGCTGTGTATATGAAAGTTTAATATCAAAATGAAATATTTTCAGACCATCTTCATGCAGAGGAGATGATGGAAAATATTTTAAAGCCATATTGATAGCTTTGCTGGAATTAGTGTATGTATACAAATAGGTATCTATGGACGTTGACTTCAAAATCTTTTCTAGACATCATTCTGCAGTCTCACAGTCATGGGTAGTCCTGTTTTTCTCAAAGAAAATGTTATTCAATTAATAGAATTATTTTCTCTTGAAACATACTTATTTATCCTCTGAATGTGAGGGATAAAATGTTTGAAGTACCAGAAATCCAATCTTATTTTCATAGGTTTTACATTTCTGAATTACCACTCCTCTACATCAGAATTTATCTAGCCTTCTGAGCAATAGATTAGTGTGTGAAGCAGAGAACCAACATATGATTTGGCTTTCTTCAAGCGCATAAGGTACACAAATGAGGAGAACTGAAAGAGCACGGAAGAGCAGAGCATCCCATATCACTGGGGTTAGCATCAGGGATTACAGCAGGTCAAATGAAAAGTGAAATTGTATGTCCTCAATGAAAAACTGCCATCTGGCTGATTTTTGGATCCAGATGTCACATTTCTTTTTAGCCTGAGAATGCAACAACTGTTTCAAGGTTTACTTGGGGGGAAATGCAGCCTGTATGGAGGAGGCAGATGTGAAGTAGACATAAAGATTTTGGAAAGTAATTAGAAAAGATTGGATATTCTGTTTTATACTCTTCAGAGATTTGTTCCACCTGGTTTACTGTTATTACAAATGTTGGGAATATCCTTGAAATGTCAAATAAGACAAAAATGTTTATGCCTTTTTACTATATGTGCAAAGTGTTTGGATAAAAGCTCTTGAATGCTATAGTTTTTTTTAATGCAGCAGTCTTTCTGTAGAACTGAAAAAGCAATAGTTACTAAACCACTTATTCCAACAGCGTGCTTCGATTTTAAAGAGTATTTACAACATAAATG
Source organism: Platalea leucorodia (assembly GCF_965183815.1). Taxonomy (NCBI): domain Eukaryota; kingdom Metazoa; phylum Chordata; class Aves; order Pelecaniformes; family Threskiornithidae; genus Platalea; species Platalea leucorodia. The sequence goes on from NC_138826.1 coordinate 36,157,209, forward strand.
TTCACTGAACCATTGATACCAATATAATACTTAATGTGACCAGGATCTAAAGACCAAAGATGGTATTACACAAAGTCACTAAGAAATATTTTTCCTGATGGGGGAGGAAGCCTCCAGGAAACCACGTGATCATGCTGAATTCATTGCCCATCAAACGTACTCTGCCTACAACAGAAAATGCCACTACACTGATTTGAAGTGTGGTTTATACTCATTGTTTTCCCTGCTTACTTGTAGGAGCAGGGACTGTTGTCGGTGATGATATGTAAATGGATAACATAGCATTATTTTTCAAAGTCTATCTAGCATGATACCTTCTTCTCTCCCAAGTATACATACCATGCTGTATCTGCTCTCTCTTACACTTAGAGCTTTATGGTGAAAAGGCTGGTGGCAGCAGCTATCTGAAAGAACGAGGACTTCCTTCAAAAGAAGGGTCACAGACTCCGAGACCTGCAGACTAGACCACTGGCTCCAGATGGAATTTAACTTGGAGGGTTTTGAAATTTGAACCTGAATCCAACTTCTGACTCCCTAAGTCAGTTTGAGTCCATACTCAAATAGAAGGATGAAGAAATGCTAGTTAAATATTTATGCATTGAATATTTAAGTATCACTAGCTGATGCTTTTTATCTATGCCGTGGTTCTGCTTCTCTTACAGGAATCAAATTGGTACAGGATTCTTACCAGCTTTTGAAGTCCAGGTTAAATTAACTTTAGCAGTAGAGGGATCATAATGGCAATTCTGTAGCAGCATTACAGTCTAGAGAGAAAGGCATGCATTCTCCTTCAGTCAGCCTGGGGCTAAACCTGGAGGTATCCCACCATCACTGTGATTGTTCTCATAAATTCTCTTTCAAGTTCTTGTTTGTATGTACATCATGCTTTGGGAACATCTATGCAAGAACTGTTGATTACAGAATTTTTTACTTCACCTGGATGCACAGCACTGCTTTCGAGCCTCCTCCCATGTGCAGCATTTGATCATTAAATGGGCAGAAAACATCACACACTTTCATTTATGCTGCTGACTGAGCTAGATGTTCTTTTTTTGCTCATTGCAGTTGAGTCTAATTGCTGAATCTTGCTTTCAACTTCTATTGGTTTTAAGTCTTCTTTCAGTACCTTCAAGAGCCTGTATTAGTGGGCTTTATTCCTTTATGGGGCCTAGGCCTTGGTTTCTTCTAGCATGTATGCTCTCATGTATGATGGTAACCTCTCCCACTAGTTCCAAGATCTGTGTCTTGAAAGTATCTGATGGGCATACGTCCCACCTGTGCTCTCTAGAGGGAAACATTGTAGCTATGTGATTTATCTCTTTAGCCTTCAAACCTCAGGCACCTCAGCACCTTGACAAAATTTTGAGATAAATTGCAGAGCTAAAAAAAAAAAAAATTATAGTCCTTATTTCTATTTGTTGCTGTTTACAAACATATTTTCAGGAATGAGGTGCAATTTTTTTTTTAATTGGATTTGGTAGCCTACAATTAAAAAAAAAAATTGTTTGGCACACTTATCCCGTAACTTTTTATACTTCTATTATTAAAAATACACTATTCCCAGCCCACCTTTTAACTGGCTCTGAGCCTTCTCTTCTCCCTTTTAGGGAATGCTCTTGTGAGAGCCTCCTGTAGGAGACTCAGTGCTAAAACATTGACAAAAGGGGCTTTTAGAGGTTTTCTGCATTCTAGCAAGAACAGAGGATGGACAGCAATTCTGACTGAGAAACGTTTGAGTCATTTTTATGTGAAAACTGACTTTGGGAGTAGCAGCTTTTGTGCACAATCCCTTTTTTCAAAAGGGAGATCCGTTTGTCTCTCTCAGCCTGTAGGATGTTTACAACTGCACCTTGATCATCTCTTTATATCAGAAAAATCATTATTTCTAGACAAATCAGGATCATTACTAATTCAGGGTCCTGCCTTCTGGTCTGTCCATTACTTCGGCTAGCTCCAGTTCTTATATGCCTAAGATCGCAGGGCTTGAAGACTTTTCCTTATGTACATAACCAGATCCTATAAGATAAGAATTCATATAATTCCTAAGTTCTTATTCCTGCAAGGCCACATTAAGGTTGTTGCACAGCCTGTCATATTGGCTGGTACAGTTGATGTAATTGTTGAGAGAATAAGTGACTGACATGAGTTACAGCTGGTAACTGGTGTGCTGCCTTTTTAAGAAGGGCAAAATTTCTCGTGAATTATGGATTTTCTTCAGTTTTGGGTGCTAAACCACATGTATGAAAAATCTGTTTTTAGTGATTACTTCTTGGTTTGTTTAATTATGTATTTTAAAAAATCTAATTGGTTTGCCCTGTGTCTTCTGAAACTTGCTGTCCTAGCAAGTCATTTACCTTTGGCTACATATGAGTCCCAGAACACCGGTTTTACTACTCCATACTGCAAAGGCTAGTCAGAAACAGCAGTGATAATCATAAATTTAGCTACTCACAGATAACGCTGCTGCCTGAAGGTATGCAATTACTCATTGGCAGAAGCCGAGCCCAAGTGCAGTCCTGATCCCATGGCCAGTTCCCCTGAGGGGTGGGAAAGAGGTTTGCTTCAGAAAGTGGAGAGCTAGACTAATCCTTTGCTGGAGCCCCATCTCAGCCTGTGGGTGCCAAGTGCCTTCCTGCCAGAGTCCTGATCTTTGAAGTATTTGTCTTGTCTCTTGTCCTGATTTGTGGAAGCTAACCCAGTGGTTCCTCTGCCTCTCCAACCTTCCCATCGAATCTGCTCTTCTTCCATGAAACTCCAGAAAATAAGATATTTGGTATGGTTTCTCTTCCCTCACTCTAGTCTTCTTTCCATTGAATTTTACACTAGCGCTTCCCTAGGGTCTCAAGAGTTGCAATACACACTTTTCTAGAAACATCGTATTCTTACATACTATCCTAAAATCTATATGTTAACTTACTTAAGGACATTTTTGGCCATATCCCTCAACAGTGTCATACCTAGAAAATTTATAACTAACTGCAAAATGATTATATGGAATCAGACACTGCGTGTTTATTTAGAAAATAATACATAAACCAATCCTTGCAGTGAAGATGTATTTAATGAAAAATAAAAGCAATGTCCTAGCTCTTTATTTGGCAACTTTGGATGTATAACAAGTGTTGTTACAGGTACCCATTGAATTGTTTGCTTACATTAATTTAGTGTGTGATGAAGAGACCCAAGTAAAATTATTCAGAGCACTTGACATGCAGAAGCCAGCAGATGTACAAAACCAGCTTGTTGGAAGGTTACCATATGGTCTGAATGTCCTTTGGCAGGTTTGGAGGAAGTTCAAATCCAGATCACATCAGCAAACTAATAAAACATAGATTTCAAATAAATGCTTTCCTATTTTATAAATATATAATGTTGCTTTGATAGAGCAGTCGGTGAAATATGGATAGCTCCAAGGGGCCTTTCTGTATAGAACTGCTAGAAAGAAGGGGATCTGTGTTTATAATTGCATTATTTTTATGTTCTCATATTTTTAAACTGCCCTAAACCCCCCAAAAAATCCAGCCTCCTTGATCTGCTTGACCAGTCACTCATATTTCACTCCTCACTGTCCTGTATCTATCCACAGTTTTACTTACTATTATCGCTTCCACATGTAGAACTCTTCCACATTAGACTCTTTTTTTCAGTTTTAGCATCTGTTGTGTATTGAGATCATGGAAACACATAATCATGTTTTTAGTTTTCTTCCTATAAAAGGTTTTCATATCATTTTTGTCTTTTGGAACTTAACAATCGTTGATCTATGGTATGGGAACACAGTCACCCATCAGTCGAGAGAACATTTTGCTAAGACAGAAAACCTCAATGACTAAGCTTCAGAATCCAGTTCTGTTTTGTGAGCCTTGAAGTGCTGTCTGGGAATCCACCAAAAATCAGTGAATTACATGTTATACTTCATGTAATCAACACAATAAGAGATATCGGATGAAACAGAGTTGTTTCATGGCCTGTATTTACTATTGGGTGTTAATTCCAGTATTGCTTTTTTTTTTTTTTTTCCCCTCCTCACTCGTCTCTTTGATGTATTTTTATAAAGACAGAAAAAGCCACAGGATCATACTTTTGGCTTGGCTGAGCCTCAGTGATCAGTTTGCACTTCTATAAAGTTAATGCTGAAGCTCCCACTTCCTCTCTGGGTAGGTGGGAAGGTAGCTAATTATTCAAATATTAGGTCATTGTGGGTGTTTTTGTTTACATGTAACCTACAGATAAGCAAGACACACTGCAAACAGGATTTTAATGCTACAGAAAAGAAACTAATGGTGTTTTTTCTATTCATAGAGCTGCCAACTTCATATCACTAGTGAGTGCTGCTTTAATTATTTGGTATTTTCTTCTTCACTTGACGTGACATAAAGCAAAATAGCTCCAATTACATAAATACATGGTTAGGGGATTTTTAAAAGGCTCGTTATGTACCATACATATGCATATTTTGCTGCAACTGAATGCAGTCATGCCTTCAAAGCAGTAAGTCAATCCTTTCATAATCTCATTGATGACTCTTTAATCCAAAAAGTCTTGAATATGTGGTCTGCAGATGAGCGAAACACTATAAAACAAAATTTTTTTTTTTTCTAACAATGGTAGCCTATAATGAAAGTATTTATGGCCTGGGTGGAATTATCTTAGTGTCTGGATTTTCTTACTGCTGTGAATTTTTCTACCAGAGTGTAAACCACTGGAAACATAACTCCAAACTGTAGCAGCACTGTTATGACATAGACCACTGCCACAAGATTGTTCTTATGAATGTCTCGAATATAATGTAATATGATTAATATAAAATATTTGGCTTTGAAATACTGTGACACAAGGTCTAATTCTTATAGTTTGGACTGAACAGAGCTTTTAGTAAGCTAATTGAAAATGATATTTTTTTTTTATTATTATTTTGCTTTAAAATGGCAGTGACTGAAATAGTAATTCTTATGGATGTCTTTAGTGGCAAGAGGTTCTAAGATGGAACTTGCACCTGAGTTTCCATAATTTGACCCATTAAAATATCATGTTACTTTTTTTTTCCCTAGTTTGACTATTATTTTTGTGTCAGCAATCAAACACATACGCAGTTTTAGGGAAATAGAAATCTACTGTCAGGACTTAGCAGTGAAAGAAAAAATGAAGTAATTTGGTCTGTATTTTCCATGTTATTTTCATCTTGATAGTTTTTTCAACAAGTAGTTGAATAAGCACGTGAACTGTCCACCCCCCTATGTGTGACTCTGCCAAAGATATAACTAATAAAGAAAGAGATACTAATCGATCTACTTTGTCTGAAGACAGCTCAGAAGTACAGCAGCCAATCCGTACACTAAGAAATATTTCCTATATAAGACTTGATTGTACCAAGTTCCACGGCTCCAGAGTAGCATTTTACCAGATTTCCCTGAAGCACTTGACATCATTGAGAGCAAGTTAAACTTTGACAGCAGGAAAATTCCCTTGTTGCCTTCTGGAGCAGTGAAAAATCTTAAGGGAAGTAGTGAAAAATCTTAAGGGAAACAGGTAAACTTCATAATCTCTCAAAACACAGTTGCCTTAGGTGGAAGTAGTTGTGACATTAAGATAAATTTTCTGCGTGAGTATTTGACCTATGTCCCTGCTTCTGGAAAAAGCTTTGATTGGGAAGCTCAGTGCCAGGAGAATATGTTTTGTAGCCATAGTTTATGCTCCCAGGCAAGAGGCTGTGAAAGGTCAGTGGTTCAGGAAGAAGTTTCATACTGTTTCCGTTTCGTAGCTATTTTATTTAACTACTTTAAAAGTATAAGCAGTCAGAGAGAGTCCAGCCTTTTTCTAGTCTTCAGCGTTACTGTATGAATCCGTAGGCATGTGCATACGAGCACTAGTACCTGAATACAGGGAAAATAGGAAAACGTTCCCATTGAGTATGCGTCATGAAAGTTCTCATTAGGGTATGTCCTACCATTAAAAGTCACAACGGTTATAACATTTTTGCTTTTTAGGGACTCCTTTTAATGTATTTTTTGCTCCTGCTGGGGGAGGAAGAATGTGGGGCCAGAGAGAAAAGACTTGGTTACATTAGAGGAGGTGCTTTTGACATTTTGACTTAGACTTTGGTTTCAGTTTTAGGATATTTAATAAGCTCCTAAGCTCAGCTACAAATGAAATTCTTTAGCTAAGTTTATAACCAACCAGCTAGGTTAGCTTATTGTCACCTTTAGTGTTTATAAAGATTGATTAGTCATAGTATTAATCTTTTGATCTAATTTATTTAATTTAATTCAACCAACATTGAGGCTAACCTATTGATGTATTAATTTCACCTTTATTTGATTTTGATTTAAAAGTTAAATTGTGTTATTCTTCATTACAGTGTGTTAGTATTACTCAAGTGACTCTGGGTGATATGTTTTCATTTGTTCAACTTTTTGTTTAAATTTAAAAAAACAAAAGCCAAACCCACCAACCTGCTGCTTTCTTTTATAAAGCTCAGTGGGTCCAGACCCTTTGAAAACCTAGTTAGAAACATACCTGCCTCCTGGTGATTAGCCTTTGGCTTTTCCACAGGACAACTCAACATTTTATAAACTACAAAGAGAGAGCTGAGGAAGAAAATGTGTTACTAACTTTCTTTGTGCAGGAAAAAGGCTCATGAGCAAAGAGTTCTAAGAATAAACGTAAGACTTTTCTCAGAGGAGATAACTTATTAAGATTTTTAAAAAACTCAGTATAATTAACATTTACATGTATTGCATGTAATTGCTTTCATGTGCATTTGCCTAAGAATAACTCTGGTAAGTACTGTGTATTACAATGAATTCCTCCCTTTCTCCACCCCTAGGAAAAAAAAAAAAAAGATAAAGGAATCTGCATAACTGAAAAGAAAAATGTCTCTTACTTGACTAATTATTGAACATAATCTCACAGCTGCAGTTTTTGACAGCTAGCACTAGCCCTTACTGGAATCCTTGAGCAAGACAATGTTACGCAATGCCTCTGAAACAAGTTACCAGCTTCTGCTTTATAGAGGTTCAATATGAAGGTAACTGTGCAATGTCACTGAGAACAAAGCACAGGTAAACATGAATAGCTGTGTTACTTTAAGAACATGAAACCTTACTCTTGATTATCAGAACTTTTTCAGCTGTTGCAATTCCTTGTATCTATGCTTTCTGCAAGGACAACTTAGCCTTACTGTAGTTGCTGGACGTTACTGTTTAATCATAAAGACTTCCATGTGTATTTAGGCATCGAGGGTCATCTGGCTCATAGCCTGTGAAACTGTGCAGTAGCAAATTCAAAGGGAATTTGTGTAGGAGCAGGACATGTATAATGGGATTCTTTGCTGGAAAGCGGGAAGGTATCCCTGAAAGACCTGAATTCTGAACCAGGGATTTGCCCACAAATTGTGTTAACATCTGTGAGGCAGCCTATTCTCCATTCTCATTTTTAACCCATTTATATTTTTAGTTTCTACAGCATTTTGTGGCAGTAAATTCCAACATTATATGCTGAAAAAAAAAACCCTTCCTTTTGTTTGTTTTGGACCTGTTACTTGGCAAGGTTATAATAAAATATTTTTATAAATATTGTATCATTTATAATATATGCTATAATAGAAAATGCAAGTACAGATTTTCAAATAGAGATGTCCAAAGTTAGATATCTAAATGAATATTTGAAACTACTTACATATCGCCTTATCATTTCTTTCAGAAGTGCCTACATTTACTTTGAAAAGTGGTAGGTCGAGTGCTCATTTCTGTTTCTAAAATTATGTAACAAAACAAATGTAATTGAGTTTTATTCAGTGGAAAATTCATTTTCACTTTCTTCCTCACCAACAAGAAATACTATTTTTGAAGTTGGGTATGCCCATTTCCTATGCATTAATTTTGATAGGAAAAAAAAAACAAATGAAGCATTTAATTTAAATGATGCTTCATCTGTTAATGGTATTTCTGCCAATTTTCAATAGCTAATGCTAGTGTTAATGTAACTTGATTTCTGAGCAATTAAGCAACATATTTCATACTGGCAAAATGATTAATTGGGATCTTTTGTCAGGAAGCCAAAATAATGGCTGGCACTGTGTGTATGTTTGTGTGTGTGTGCATGTAAAATTCAAATGAAATACTGTCATTTTATTAAATTCTCAGGCTGGACTCTAAATAGCTCAGGCAATTGATAATGAAATACAGTGCTTTTCACTTTTGGGTGAAAGATGTCATCGTAGTCAGTGCAAAAAGCAATAGTGATGGTGATCACTAGGGAGACAGCCCAAGAACCTTACTGGATGTGAAGGGGAATGAACAGTTCCCTCATCCAGCAGCGATGGTTGCGGGCACAGCAGCAGCACGCTGGAGAGGAGGAACACGGATGCTTTTCTTCCTATTGTTTGTGATCAAGCAGACTCCAACCTTTTTTAAGGAACACTGAATTCGCCATGAAGTTGAATTGTAAAATTATTGTTCCCTTGAAACCCTGTGGCTCCAAATCTGCAGCCTTTTTTGTGTTAAATAACATTGACATACATAATTAGTCTCCTTTGAAGGCAGTAGTCCATCTGATCTAAATGTGGTTAGAAAATCAAGTCAAGTACACTCAGAAACTATTTGTCAAGGCCTTGTTTTATCTATGGTGAATGATTGTCACTGTCCTAAGTACAAAGGAAAGAGATTGACCAGCTATTGACCCTGGAACTTAACTAAAATATGCTGGATTTGAAGTTTGCCAGCACTGGATTTGAAGCTTGTAGAGTATGTAGTGCAGGTAACATTTGAAAACGTTAGCTTCCAGGGTTGTCTCACGGGATGAGGAGTAAGAGAGAATCAAAACAGTCGGGGAAAATTCATCTGGGAAGGGAAAATGAGTAACATCTGAGAAAAAGAAAGAAATACAGGAAACAAAGAACATGTTGCTAATCGGGGCGGGGGAGCGGGTAGAAAGGAAAGTAAAGCAAGTGAAAAGAAAAGGAGAGGGAAGTGGCAAAACACAGAAGCATTTAAAGCAAAGGTGGCTATGGGTGAGATCTATATTATCACCTGAGAGATAAGCATGGTACAAGGAACATTTCTCAAAAATTATATATGCTACTATCACTTATTGCAAATGTTCTTCAGGATGCTGCTTTTCAGCTGAACTCCTCTGCTCCATTGCATTGTGGCTAATACAACTCTGTCTCCTGAGACAGCAGGAAAGGACCATCACTTTTTCTGTAAGCTGCAGAAAGAGAAGAGAAAGCTTCCATCAAAGTTAGTAAAGGAAGGAACAGTATCCAAAGATGCATATCAGTACCTGCCATTTACAGATATTCAGTCTTGGATCCAATGTACTAACGTGGATTTAAATAGACATTGGATTTTATTAGTTGGGGGCAGGGGGAGAAAGAAGCAGTCAGGCATTAGAGAGAGATGTAGTTCCATTACAGAGGTATTTTTCATGTATTTCAAGAGCCTACAAGCTGAAAATGTAAATCGGCAATCTGCTCAGGGTAAACACTTGCCTAATTGTTCCTTTTTGTTCCAGATACTAGTATTTTATGTTACCTTTTCAATTCATTATATTCTTCTTCTTTTAAAGTGCTACTTTCCCTAAATGGCACGAGAAGAAATGGAGTTCCTTTCCTGAATCATTTCCCTAATGTTCCTCCTCAGTTACTCACTTTCCTACTTAGGTCTTTAATCAGTGGCCCAGAAGTCTGTCTGTCTTCTTTCTTTCTTAAGTGAATGTGTAATCTTTTTCCTGCAGTTCCTTTCCACTGTCCTTTCACTGCGGCTTCATGACTTAATGTACTTCTGCATGCCTTACTTGGCAGCTGCCCAGCTATTCCCTCCAGAGCTTCCTTACATCATTATGTGTAGCTTAGGTCTTGAGTTTGTTTTAGGTCTTGAGCGTGTTGGGGTTTGGGGTTTGTTTTTGTTTGTTTGTTTGCTTGTTTTATTTCCTCATGTGTCCCTTTTATAACCAAATCTCAACAGTATGTTAATCAAGTTAATCAGTGTATGCTCAGATACAACGTTACCTATTTTGAGGTAGGGCTAGCTAGCACCTACACTTAGGAACAGTACAGATTCTTCCTTGTCCCTGTTATAATGGTAAGAGAAAAGATTGACATTTGAGGTGTATTTGTTTCTCTTGACGGTAGGGAGACAAACTTTCAAAGTTATGTTCTGGCAGACGTCATTGGGATTCAGTAAATCCAGTGAAGCAATAGCTAACCAGTGAAGTTATTAACCAATAGTTACTTAGGTTATTGCAAATGAATGAAACACATGCAGCCTTTCTGTGTGCCGAAGTTGTTCTGGGGCAGAATTCCCTTTGTACGTCTTCCACTGCCATTGTCGTCCCCACTGTGCTTCACAGATGCTTCAGTCAATGTCCTGTGCACACAGAATCCCATGCTGGGTTCCACAGCTAAATGTGGTAAGTTTTGTGAGGACTCTTAACACATAGGTTGCTCTTGAGGTTTTGTGGTTTTCACCTCATACCTTTGACTTCCGTTTTTATTTCCAGTTAAAGTATTTGAGGTACGGTGAATGTACTATGTTCAGTGGGTGGTGCTTCCAGAATCTATTGAACTTCTAAAATGCACAGCAGTGCACATGTAATGCAGACTTACGTGCATTACTTCTAGCTTTCTGGAAATGCATTTCTACATTTCTGCTTTGCTCTGTGGAACCAATTATTTAATATACCATGAAATGTTGCAGGAAAACCTGATGCAAGCGTCCTGTGACTTCATTGCTAATGTATTCATTCTGAGATATATTAATCTGTTCTTCTACAAGCACTGCAGGCTTTCAGAGGTAATTTGGCTTTTAGATTTCTTTAAGTTTAAACATTTTAAAAAGGAATTTTTCCCAATTGAGCTGATCTGAATATACAATAAGAGGTTCTGATTTATGTACTGCTTTACTGCCTTAAAGGAAATTTAAGTTACACCTATGGTTATGAAATTTTATTCTTTACTACAGATAACACTAAAAATTTAGCAAAATCTTGGATATCTGCTTTTATGTATTATAAAGAACCTAGAAATCTTTCTTGTTTTGATGTCATTGATTAGCTGGCCATTCCAATTTATAATTACATAGGGTCATGGTAGAACATCAACAGTGCTGAAATATTTCACTGTGAGTACTGGTGAAGAAGTTGCTCTGCTAAGACTTGCTTTATTAAGTAAATAAGTAGTATATATAAGGATCTGTATTCATGGAAGTAAATTACTTCAATTTCCGTTCTTTAACAATAACTCGGTCAAAGAGGTGAGGTTGAAACTTGGCATTTGAACTGCTGAATTTCTTTCAATTAAATTTAAAGGGTAATTGATCAGGAAGATATCAAAAATCTGGTTCTATTTGGCTATTTCTAAAGAGATGCTGATGAGTTAGGAGTCAACTCAGCAAGCTGTCTTAAATACTCATCCACAGGGAACATGCAGGGCTAGATTAGGGTTATGTTTTCTACTGGGTGCCAGGATACTTGAGAGTTAGGCCTCCCCCCCCCCCCCCCCCCCCCAATCTGAAGTTACCTTTGTATATTGATCACCTTTGATTTTGGCAAACTCCACTTGTACTGCTATTTTCTATGTTCAGTCTTTATTTCAATTCAATAAATAGTATTAAAAAAGTTTTGAGCTGGGCATGCTTTTTAGCAGAGGGGTAGTTACAGAATAGTAATACCTTTCTCCTTTAAAAATCTCCTAAGTGTAGTCCATTTATAAGCCTTGCAAAAATCACTATTTTATAATCCATGCAACTTATGCTTTCATTGTCTGAGCTTTCCATCTGTTATGCTTATCTGTTGAAGCTGTTCCACTTTCCACAGTAAAATGTATATTTTCACTGCCTCATAGAGGAAAATAATTTGAATAAGAGCATGCCCCAGAAATCTAAAGAATCAAAGTCATGCCCCTGTTACAGTGTTCAGTTTTGTTTGTTTATTTTAACACAGTTTGGAACAGCTTTGAGAAAACAGAGTAGCGTGGCCATCAGTCCAAATCAAGCAGAAAAGAGAGCTCTGTCCTGTATTTTGGAGCAGCGTTTGAATTGGTTGAACTGCTTAGCTCACTGTGTGACACTGTCCTTTTCCTTTGCCCACCAAAATAAGTCTTGAAGCTGAAGAAAAACAACAAACAAGCCCCACTACTACAACAACAACAATAACAAAAAAAAAAATCAGTTTTGAATCTTCTTAAGGCTGAAGTATCTTACACTTTAATGCAGTCATGTCATAGGTGACAACACATTCCTCAGAGCACTTATTTAGTCATCTAGGGAACCCCTACTGGTGGAAAATGAGGCTTTTAGGAAATCTGTGTGTCTGTGCAGTGGAGGCAATAGCAACATGCAAGTTCAGAATAGCTGAAGTATGAGATTGTTAGATGTGTCAAACCTTCCATGTGTCCAGCTCTAAACTGTTTAGTATTTGCAGTTAATATGACTAATAAATAGCATGGGCTTCAGCAGAAATTGTTCTATTTCTTTGATAATAGGAGGGATGCTCTCACCATTTATGTAGGTTATGCTAGGTTACAAAGAGCTTAAGTTTTTTGCATAGTCAAGGAAAGAGATACACACTTCCAAAGGATGGTTTGTAGCCCTTAAGATGGGTGACTTTAGTTAGGTGCTGTGAAGACTCCTAATATTACAGGGTTACCCGTGGGCAATTCTTTGCTGGAAATAGGCAACTAGATTAATTCTGGAAAAATCAGTCTGATGTGATTCATACCCATCTCTTATAATTCACATTGAGATAAAGAGAACAGATTATTATTTTTTGTAAGACCAACATGAACAGAATTGGTAGTCTTGATTTCTATACTTATTTAGATTATTGGTTTACATTAGATTTCTCATTAAAATTCTATGCTTATAAAGACAGTTTTGAGTTAATTGTCTTGCACTCTTCAATGTCTGAAATAGTGTAAGAAAAACTTCTCTTTTCTGTTTCATAATAGTTCAAAACATGCATATAAAGCGCAGTAGTCCATTTTCTTTAATCGTAGCTTCAAAATACAAATTGCCGTATTGAATATTTCTTATTGTCAGTCTTAAAGTTTTGAAGAAGGGTTCTGAGCTGCAACTACTGTATCAGTGCAGGACGGAATAAATAAATACATAAATATTTCTGCAAAAAAAGTAACACTAGTCTTTTTGCAGAGTTATAGATCTGCCTTCTGTACTTTCTCCATCTTCTTTCATACACACTACCAAAAGTCAGCTTGTTAGGATCTAATGGCATATGAGAGTTTTCCTTTACAAGACTCCCTTTCAGTGTTTTCTCTCCATAGAGGAGCCTGGTATTTGATGACCTTCTGAACCAGCAGTTCTGTTTTCTGAAGCAGAAAATTAAGTTTTCTCTTCTTTACTGTGAAGAAGCCAATGTGTCTCTCATATTCACGCTAGACTGTCCTGACATAGAAGCAGCAGAAAATGTGAAAATAGCGTGTCCAAGCAGCTAGGACAGCAGAACACAGTTTTCCAGCAGAATCTATATCAGAAATGTCTCACAGGTTCTGATTCTTATTCGTACTAAGATACCTTTAAATTGCTCTGGGAGTGCGAAGAGCTTTCCCATGGATGAAGGTGTAATTTATACTCTTTGCACTGCCAAGAGATCATAGTGTACATAAGAATCAGATTCTGTATCTGTTCTCCCAAAACAATACAGCATCTAGATTTCAGCAAGGCATCTGAATTTTCAAGTAAGAACAAAGAAATGTCTAGGATACTTCAGGTAACAAAATTAAAATTAAATCGGATGCTGATCCTGGATATTATATGCACAGATACTTTAGGAAAAGCTGAAAAGGGAGGCAGTGACAAAATTTTTCCCAAAATTGTGTATGATCACTGCAGTTGATGAACAGATGTCTTCACTTGCGTGGAGTTCAGATGTTCACCAGGGCAACAGCTTACAAAGGCATCCTGGCAGAAGCGCCCAGCCCTTTGCACTGGGATTCCCAAACAGGGGAAATGCATCATCTTCAGAATCCTGGCAATTGGGTTTTTCAGGTTGTGTTGCTGTGGATGATCAGCCTAAGATTTTGTCTTAGTGCTATTGTTAGTGCTGCTCTAGATCCCGAATCTATATGGGCAGATTCAGGATTGTTTATTAGAATAGGGTAAAATACTGGCTTAACCCACAGTGATGTTTGTGTGCAATAGTCTTTCCTGGGGTCCTTCCTATAGATGTACTGTAAACCTGCCCAATAATGTAATTTATTTCTCCTGCTGAACATTATTCAGCTCCCCCTGTAATTTAGGTTGGAATAACAGGCAGAGAATAGCGTATTGGACCGCGGAATACGGGCTTGCCAAGTGCAGGTAGTACGCCAGCTGTGTGTCTCAAGTGAAAGACATAGGGTTACCCATAAAATTTATTCAAATGCACTGTGTCCCAGTTTGCTTCTCAGTAGGTGGCACAGCCTTTCTTGTGTCTTACTTAGCTGAAGTAAATAAAAGAGATGATGCTTATTTTAGGCTGAATTTTGAAATAATATATATGTTTGTACTTGCAGAAAATAGGAAAGTGAAAATGTTATCTTTTTCCCATCCTGAACAGAAATGGAAGGAAAGCTAATCAAATGGGTGGAAATGGCACAGAAGAGCACTACGCTCATATTAGAGATGGATTGAATCTTGTTATTCATGCTCTGTTGTTGGCAGATGGCTTAATGTATTAAAACGGACAAGAGAGCATTACAGACAGCATGGCATCATAGCTGTACAAATGGAGACAGTTCAGGCAGTAGCTCATTGCAGTTTGGGGAGTGACTGAAAGAAGAAAATGACTCTGTCACACTTAATTAGAAAAGTAGCAGTACAATACAGAGACAAAGCCCAGTGGCAAGTGTTGTCCGTGCAGATCAAGCATTAGATACCTTGCACAGTCCATGCAGTACCTTTCAGCTCCTTAGCTTACTGACTGTAGAGGTGATACGACTTTTTACTAATCTGACAGTCATAAAGAGAAAACAGCTCTTTAAGCAAGCAAAGATCAGTCAAAGGGAGGACGATGCTGAAACTGGATGATTCCCTTCACTTCCTTCCTTCTTAGATAAATATAGGTCTGACTGCTGCTCTCACCTCCTGGATTTCTGTTTCAGTGCTTAAATGAAAGATGATTTCTTTATTTCTGTGCATAACCAAATAGCAGAGCACCCTTCTGAGTCCTTTCAGCACATTTTTGCTTATTTTCAGTGCAAGCAGCATTTTTGGAGTCTTATAGCTGCTAGGAAAAACAAGGGACTTTTTTTTTTTTTTTTTTTTCTTTCCCCTAACTTTCAGAAAATAATTTCTCCTTCTTGGCAGTAAGCTTTAATCATATTCAGCAGTGATTTCCTCCTCTTTAGAGTTCAAGTAAATTAATAGGTTTGAGATGTCAGGGGCATTCTTTCAGGTATCTAAGGTGCAGTGATTATATTAATGGATTTTCAGCGTGCTGTGATCAGTTTTTGGTCCACGCATAGCATGAAGTGGCTTTGGGCCAGCTAGTGATTCCCAGCAGATAAATTCCCTTGTGGTGGCATCACTGTTGCATACGTAGCGCTAGGGAGCATGGCATGGTCCCCTCCCGCACTGTTTGCCCAGCCATACCCCGCTGCAGGCAGGTTCCCAGCTGCAGTCAAGGGCAGCATTAGGGCAAGATGGACAGGCAGAGCTGAGCTCTGCTGCAGTCACCAGCAGCTCCCTTCCCAGCAACGTGTGTGCATTGAATGCAGGGAGATGAGTCCCTCCCAAGTTTGGGACCTCAGCTAGCTAGTCTGGCTACATGGTTAATCTCCCTAGGCCCGCTCAGTGGAGAGAGATGAGAGTGCTGCCACAGGATAATTCGAAGCATGCTGCTGTTTCAGGTGCTCTGAATTGCCCACAGGAGTTTAAATCACAAGTGGAGATTTAGTTAGTTTGCGTAATTAGCTAATTTAGGTGCCTAAAGTTGGAACAATGCGAATACTTCCAAAGTTTCTGTGTGCTCTCCAAGACTCACCGAATCTTGAGGGTTCATTTGCAGATGTAATCTTGGTGATTGCTAGATTCTGTAAGCTGTTGCTTCCCTTGGCCTACAGCGCTCATGGTGACGCAGCAGTATGTATGGAAGTCTTCCAGGCTACATGTCCTCCTGCAGCGCTGTGTCATGTATCCTACAGCAAAGGGGCTACACGGGCATGAAACTTAGAGTTTTATCTTAAAGGTTTTCTTGACTAATCAATTGTATATGATTTGAAAACTTTCTTAATCCCAGAAAGCTTTGACCACAAATACAGTGTATCCAAACTTCTCAGAAATTCTCCTTTGTTCTTCAGAAGCAGCTCAGTGTCAATCAATCCATTCCCCCCTCTGCTGTTTGCCCAGTTTCTTCCTGCTCAAGCATTCTGCCTGCTGCTCCAGTTCATGGTCTCCCAGGAGGTTCCAGGCAGGCTCTCTACTGTTTTATCATAATAAGAAGCAAAAAATATATTTGTGGATGTTGTTCTGTACAGCTGCCACCAAGATATGAAGTCAAAGTAAAACAGAGTTTCTTTAGGATTAACACAAAAGTCCTTGTTACTTTTTTACTTTTTCTATAAATTTTTACAAAGTTTTATAAATGACAATATGAAGGATCCAGAAGGAGGAGCCAGGCTTTAACTGGAAGACCTCTTCCAGAAGTATATTTCTGGTGTCACTCATGGTTTCATCTCTTCAAGACACAGGACTTCCTTAACAAGTCCTTCCAAGTAGCTGGACAAGCTCACAATCGGCAATGTTTTTCATGGGGCACAATAGCATTGAAAGCATTGGCACAATGATTTTTTCAAGGCAACTTTAATTTTTCTGGTTTGTTTTCTGATTGTCATGCAGTATATCTACTTCATTCACAAAAATACCAAACGTTACACTACTGGCATGTAAACAAGATCTTAGATGTCCCTAGCATCCAAGATAACTGTTCTTCTTATCTTTACTGACTTCACTTAACAGCCTTCACATACTGTCTTGTGTATTTTACCTCTCTTCTCACTGTAGAGAATCCAGCTGTTCCATTATAAATCATCTTACGCATTTTTTAATTACCATAGATAAATTATGTACTATTCCTGCACTTCATACTGCAGCAAAACTCCAGGTGCTTTCACTAGGAACTTAGCTTGAATGAAGCAAATCACCAGTGGCCCAAAGACATTTAAGTTTGCAGCTTCCTAAGGAAGTTTCTTATGGGCATTTACTTCTGTGTGATGTGCCAAGTCTTTTTTTTTTTTTTTTAAATTAATTTCTTTATGATATTAAGAAATCTGCTTTTTTCTAATCTTAGTTCACTTTTGTTCTATGTTCCAGTACCTTTTAAATTCTAGCTGAATATTTTGTTAGCTAACTATAGTGGTGAAGGTATGGAATCTTTAACAAATAGGGCATTTCCTCAGTATATTTAACAAGCAAATTCAAATCTCTTTCTAAACACTAAGTACTTTGAATTCCTGCCATCTCCCTCTGCTACTTCTCCCTCCTCAAAACAGGCCAGAGTTTCATTTTTCTATTGCAGTCTATTCTTCTGTATTGCTCAGAATTTACTCTTCACTTTTAAGAGCATTTCACTTGTTCTCCAGTCATCAGTGAATCATCAGAGTATGCAGGCCTTCCACATCACATTAAGCTCATCAGTCATTGTTTGTGTCTTACTTTCTGTCGTCTTATGAGGGACTTTCATTTAAAGGTTTTGTTTTATATGTTGCTGTTCTTAAGCTGAAATAAGCTCTATGTGGCTTTCTTCTCTTCAGTTGTTTCTATGTGTGTGAAGCACTGTGTATTGAATAAAATTCATTTAATTATGGGAGGAGCTGGAAAAATGAGCTTGGTGATAATATCATTTCATAGTGCTCAGTTACAGTAGTCAACAGTTAAGGCATCCCAGCAATAGTGGGGTGAATACTAACTTTCATGGAGAACTATGGAGAACAAACCAGTTCCCTATATACAGGCAGAAAAAATTAAATTTGCTTTTTAAGGTGCTGACATATGGGGTAAAAACATGCGGTAAAATCTGGTTGCCATGTCAAAATCAATTACTATTCTGCTTTACTCTTTACATTTGATTTGAATTGCTTTACAGAAGTTAATTACATACATTTTATAATTGCATCACTTGTGTTATATAATAATTATGCATTATAATAATTCTCAGAAAGGCCAAGTGACTTCCCTAAGGTCATATGTAAGAAACTGAGACAAAAGTCTCAAATTACATATTGTATTCTGGACAAAAAATAAGGAGCTTCAGTGCAAAACCTTGCTAAAGAATAAAGCGTGTTGAAAATGTGTGCATATGAAAAATTATCCATAAAATCTACCGTAGGTCCAGTTATTCTTTGTACAGCCTTATTAACTTGAAAATATGTGGATGTAGACAGAACACACACACATACACAAAGACATGTCCATCCAAATGTCTCCCTCCTCCAACAGAATAGGGTGAATAAAAATGGCAGTTTTGCTACTGTACTGCCATCATAGTACAAAAATCAATTTCTTTTGCTTTGGAGAAGCCAGGTGCCTTCTGCATATGGTACTTAGTGATCCTGCTAAAGATAGGGGAAAAAGTGAGAGTTGTCAAGAGAAAATGCATCTTTGGAAGAAAAATCAATGTTTTTAATTCATTTCAATTTCTCATTTTATGAATTTAATTATGTCCAATTCTATTATAAAAATCCACTCTCTCAATATGGCAAATAATTGGAAGAAGAAAGTTCAGCTGGTTTTAATAATTCATTTATCTGAGTCTTCAAATGTTTCAGTTTTCTTCAATAAAATATAACAAAATTATGGAAGATGATATTATCATCCAGATAAGTCTTGTGCGCAAAAGATTTTTCCAAATCATTTATTCTTGTCTGTACTTTATATAAATTCATACTAAACTAATTCATCACCACCAAAACACAGCAATTTAAATGTTTGCAGGAGTTTATACAGTTACAATATACTTACAGTCTAGCTGTTCCCAGTCAGTTCCTCTGTTTGAATAATGCATGCTATGCTCCAGAAAGTCATCACTACTCAGGAAACAAGACATGGCCTGGTGCTTCGGTGGCCTAGCAAAATACAAAGTAAAATTGTCTTGATTTTTGAAACAGTACATAAGTACTGGCTTTGTTTTGTTGCCACGCATTAAATATGAATCCTTGTTATGGTCTGTATTTTACTCTCCTGCAATGAAATGTCCACAGTTGTCCCATTCACATTCAATTGTCTCATTCCTGGGAGATGATACAAAGTCATTTTGGAGCGCATGCTGCCCTGAGAGCTGGGGACACGGCCCCGTGCTGGCCCATTCAGTGCCTTCCTGCTCCTGGAAATCAGAGCAGCCTGGGGTCAGTTGTGCAGGTGTGGGAGCCTGGAGGGAAGCTCCCTTGTGTAAACTCTGCATCTCTGACACACGTTCATCCATCTCTCTTCCTTCTCCTGCTCAGTTCAGGCAGTCACTAACATTTTCAAAGCTCCTTTCAGATGCAATAATCTTCCTAAACATGTCTTAGAGAAACATGATAAGATTATAATGTATCTGAGTCTGCTAGAGGAACGGCTTTCCTCTCATAAAATAAACTGGGTCTGCTCGCAGTAGGTTACTTGGCACAAGAGATCTTGGGAAGATTGCCTACAAGCTATCACCATTTTGATGGAGAGCAATAGGCAATGGCCCTTTTTTCTATGCCAGATGTTTCTTGGAATTGCCCTGCAATGTTGCATATCCGTTACATTCCTTACCTACGTGGCTAAGAAAGAAATAAAATGGCTCCCTCTGAGATTCAGAAAGAAATGAAAAAAATAAAAATCTGATGGTCACTGTGCTTCTGGAAGAGCCAGACTTTAGTGATCACAGAATATTGAAACCAGTGTCCCTAAAACTCAGAGACAGCTACAGAAGTAAGCAGTGACAGAGAGGTGGCTGAGGTCCTTTTGATACTTCATGTTATCCCCTTTTTCAAGATCTCCTTTCTCAGGAGATAGCTGATTTATTTGAGACCCTGTTGGACTAGCATATGCAACAAGGGATTGCAGTGCAGTGGTTTCAGGAGTCCAATGAAGAATTCCTGTTTTTAAAGGAGAAAACTTGTTTTTCATCTCTCTTCTGTCTAAAATTCTTGGTTTATGACATGTGGCTTCCCGTCTGTTCCCAGAGCACACAAGTTTAAGGGTGGGAGTTTTAAAAAAAACGAGGTAGCCTTTTTCTAAACAAGGAAATACTGTTGCTGTTGACAAATCACATCGTGTTTTGCAAAATCAGGGGGAGAAGCCCTTGGCCACTGCAATTAGTTTGTTGACTTTGCAAGTATAGCCCGCTCTGTTTGCAGTCTAAGGTTCTGAGGTTTTTGTAAGCTCTTCTCTGTGTGTGCTGCATTAATTCTTCAGTATTTTGCTACTAGTCCCTCTTTTTTCCTCCCTTTAGCTATCAGAATCTTTTGGCGTTACAGTGGGCAGTTAACACAGCTTGCTAAAACAGCTTGCCGCTTCAGTAAAAAAGAAAGCTGGAGTCCTATTGCCAGGGAGGAAGTGTTGTGAACGATTACGATTAGGCTGAGGCTGTGGTAGAAGCTGGCCAATGGATCTTTTCTTTATTTATGGAGACTTATCTGTAAGGGAAAAAAGAGGTGTTGAAGCAATATGGGGAGTTTATATCTATCTGCTTCTGCCAGGTTGGAAAAGCAGGAGGGCATGAGCGGGGCAGGATCACATGGATTTGACAGGAGGGAGAAAGACCTTTCACTCTAGAGGCAGGGATAGGGTTCAGGTAAATATTGGACTTGTATAAATAATACCAGTATTAAAACCACTGCAAAGTGATCTGACTGCTGTCCCAGCTCATCTGCTTCTGGCAGGTTGGCCTGTTAGGGTATTTGTTACCCAGTACTTACGGATGTGTCAGAGAGTCCTAACGCTGCCTTCTTCCTCAGTGAACAAGCAGTGTGTCCCCTGAATCCCACCTTTAGAGAGCAATTCAATGAAAATGAAAAGTGAACTTACTTAGGAAGGCGTTTGGTGGTTACTTTCAAAATCCTCACTGTGTACTGATAATCGGTAGCTGCAAAGTGGTGAGTACAAGGTGGGCGTGTGTAGGAACTCCATACAAAGAAACTCCAGAGGCCTTTCTGGAGAAAAACAGCACTTTTTTCTGCTCCCTCAGGAAATGCTGGCTTTACAATGGAATTATAAACCAGAAGTTTTCCATGTTCTGTAAATGTCACTTTCCCTCCTTCTCTCCTTTTTTTCCCCTCAGCTCGGAAATGGGTAATGCGTTCTCTCATGCAAAAGTAGTCTCAGCAGTACCCGGCAGCAGCACAGAGATGACTAGGGATTGCTGCTGGCACCCACACATGGCTGCGGGGGGATGGATGAACTTCCCTAAGTATTGTCCTAGACTGTAGGCCCCGCACTTAGAGTTAAAGCTGCTGCAGAGCTAAGTGACTCGGAAGAGGGAGCGTGGCCAGCAGTGAAAACTCCAGGACATATTTGTGAGCAAAGTAGCGGGAGGGTGACGGTGAGACCAGGTGGCACATGAGCTGGAATTATTAGAGGTACTTGAATGAGGGGGAGATGAGACTGTCGCCTTAAAGCTTTGTGTTTGTGAGACACCAGGCTCCAAGGTATTATAATGGAGTCTGGTTTGTGACCAGATTTCCAAAAAAACCAAATTTTTGTTTCGATCACAAACTGAGCCCATTATATTGTGAAATCTATATCTAGTAATATCCAGTGACAGGCAGTGTCTTACATACAAGCTAAAAAAAAAATCAAAATAGAATAGAGAAGAGCCTGGGACAAGAGGAATGAACACAGAATAGTTTGGCAGTGTTGAGTCTTGAATTTCATTCCAATAACAGGGTTGCCTACACCCTATTTATTTTTAGCCAAGATTATGGGTTTAATTCACAATAACTGTTTCACATGAGATCTCTCAGGTGGATACACTTGCTGAAATGTTAGTACATTTGTACATGCTACATTCCTTCCAGAGCCCTGCGAACAAGAGGTTCTTCTGGGAGGAAAAGAAGGAAGAATAGTTGGAGGATAGGACCCTGGGGGAAATGAAGCATCTTAGTCATTCTTGTTAACAAGGCGTTAACACAACGCCTTGAAATTATATTGGCTTGTGTAATGTTTGCAGCTAGACAAAGATGATTTCAGTGAAAACAGAGCTCATTGTTAGCCAAAAAGTTGTCGTTTCACTTTTTTATATTTTACCAAATATGAATATCCTATTCAAACTCTTCAGAGGTTTGTAGACATATTTATTCCGTGCTCTGTTTTTAATTGCTGGGGTTTTAGGTTCCAGGTTACTTTCTGACTGACTAGATGCCGTTGCTGTACTTTTGCCATAAGCTGCAGCTGAATTTTTTTTTTTTTTTTTGGTCAGATTATTTCAAAAAGCAAAAAAGTGAGGCTGAATATGGAAATGCTGTACTTTACTAAGTTTAAACATACCCGTACTTACCATAGTACTGCCTATGAATTCTAACAATGTTAGAACGTTTATCAATAGCTAAATATTATCTAATTCTACAAATATATACCTTACTGATTCCTGAGATAGGTTGTGCCAGCAGCATGGCTTTGATTCAGCAAAGCACCTATATACAATCCTAAGACCAGGCCTGCTGAACAGATCATTTAAGCAGAGACTTAATTATATTGTTTGTAGTACTGGCAAATCCATGAGAGTTCTTTTCAGTGGGAATCATTGCCTTATGCTCACTGTGATAAAATGTGATGAAGTATGTTATTTCAGTATGTGCTGGAAGGTAAAGCATGTTACCATTAGTCTGACCAAATAGTAGTAGCTGTCAATTCAGTGGCCATACCAAAGGCTACATTACTGTTTTTGGTTTTGGTTTTTTTTTGGTTGGTTTTTTTGTTTTTTTTTTTTTAAAAAAAAAGGTATTTCGGCCAAGGTTTCCCCACACACACTCAATATTTTACCCAACATTTGCATGTTACAGAGTACTCCATCTGAAATGAGTAATTCCATTTTTCATTACAACAAAGTACATGCATCTGTCAAAAAATACCAAACCAACAAAGATGTGAAAAGTCTACTATATGCTATCTAGTAACTTGGCATAGTGCTTGGTGTAAGTAAGTCTGTATCCATTGTCTAGGTAGCATATTGTATGTTCCTTTCAAGTTTTTGTTAAGTCTGTTTATATAAAAGTCAAATACCAATGATAATAAGATTTAATTAGTTTTCAAAAGAAATACTAAATTGTAGTCTTTAAGTTTCTAGTAGCTTTTCCAGTCCTTCTGCAATGGAAATAAACTTTGGAACCTTCAAATACTTAGAGGCAAGTTCTGTTCCAAAGTGTGAATCTCATAGCTAGATGTGGTTGGATATCCATTCTTCTTTAGATGATGTTTAAGGAAAATAAGATTACAGTATCAGGGTGCAAAGTTTCTGGATGAGGATTTCAGATTGGCCAGAAAAGGGGCTTTTTAAAACACCTCTTGCAAATTGTTCCATTTAAAATATGGCTGAACGTGCTTTTGTTAACAAAAAAAGACATGCCATTTTAGCTGATGAGTAGCCAACCAAAATTAATTCACAGAAATCCCTTCCTAGAACGGCACGCATCTCTTAATGTGTAAGTCACTGGTGGGGAATGCATTCCGTGTAATATATACCTTAAGCAAAAACTCAGGAAGAGCTGCTCCCTTTCTCTCCTTTGCTACCTTGAAAAATCAAAGTACATGAATTTATTTTAGCACATTCAGACCTTCAGAATTCACCTAGTAATGAAAAAGATAAATGCATGGCTGCTTGGGAGCTGAAGTATAATGTTTCTGAAAAACAATATTTTAAGGGCTCTTATACTTAAGAACAATTTTCTTTTTATTCCTTCTTTTGCTGCATATTTTCTGATCTGTTATATTCTGCTGTTAGTATTTTATGAGGTGATGAGAAGGTTTGTTTGTGCATGTATTTTGCTTACACTGGACTCGTATTATTGGCTGTCTGCTTTGGTCCTCAGCTGTTGGTGATGCAGAAAATTAATGGAGTCTTCAGCCCAGGCATTATGATAATAGAGTGCTTGAGGATGTGCCATCACCACCCACATGACTCAATAGCTCATACTACCAATAAGCTCTTTGCCCTTTGGATTGCTGTATTAATAACCTTCATATTTTGTATTTTGGTATTTTAAAGTTGGCCCTGAGATGCCTAAATAAAGACAAGTTGTTTGAAATGCAGCAAGAGGAAAGGGCAAGGAAGACATATTTTCTTTTGGGGAGCATATCTCTCTACTGGTGGAGTGCTTTCTACCTGTTCAAAAGCAAACTTCACGGTGACTGATCGGTCTTAGCCAGCCTGAATGAGGGATAACATTTTTAGAGAGCTGCTACAGAGGAAGGACTACAGTAACTACTGTCAAGGGGATATTTTACCACTGAACTCAAAATAGCTGTGCTGATTTAGCCTCACTGCTGAGCTGGCCACACACCATTTCTCCTTCTTTCGTTGTAGTGTTTTGAGAAGAAGATGAAGTGAAACAGGATCTTGGGAAATGGGGGTGGAGGTGCTGAAAAACCTGTATGCTGTCCTTTTGTTTAAAGAAGTCACAGTGTCCAGGACAGAAGAAAGGGAGCTAATGCTGAGGGAGAGCATAGATACCAAAATGACATGAATATAGGATAGATGGAAATTAAAAGGTGGATCAGAGGGGAACAGGACAGATGGGTTACTCAGTCACTGCGTACAAATAATGCTAGGAAGTTGTGGGGAAGGGATTCAGTGGTTCCTCTCCTCCTTTCTTGGCTAAGCTTGCAGAGAAGCAAGCCAGCCACCGCTGTGGAGCTTTCAGGACCCACTCCCAATTAAATTCCTGAATGTCGTATGAGCTGCGGCTCCTCTGAGTCTGCACAGTGTGGTTACGGTGTGTCAGATGATGGACAATAAAGCAAGCCCGTTCCCACACCTGACAGCAAAGGGCAAAATACAGAACGCTGTGAAAGCAGCCACATCCCAAACGTGCAGGACCTCAGCTGGTGGTGCTTTAAATACGTAGCCTGCCATGGCAGCTTGAATCTTAATGTGTGACTAGGTACCATCTACATACAACATTACATCTATAGTGCTATTCCCTTTCCTCCAGAAGAGGGCTTAGTTATGACAGTGTAGCAGTCACTACTGAGCAGAGGAATGTGGTGCAAACCCCATAACATTTTTGCACACAAAATATTTACACACGTAGCAGTACAAATG
This sequence comes from Platalea leucorodia, assembly GCF_965183815.1. Classification (NCBI taxonomy): domain Eukaryota; kingdom Metazoa; phylum Chordata; class Aves; order Pelecaniformes; family Threskiornithidae; genus Platalea; species Platalea leucorodia. Next base: position 36,182,427 of record NC_138826.1, read on the forward strand.
GTTTGCTGCCTATCCAAGCTCTGCGAGACATCACTGAAGCTTTGGGCTTTGCTGCTTGCTGGGTGAGGTCCTTAGTACCTCAAATAAAAATAAGAAGTAATATGAAACAATTAATCAGTGCAACGTACCGTTAGGAAGGCTTCCGGTACATGCATCAGTTGCTGTGAAATAACAGCTGGGTGAATAATGCAAAATTTATACTTGGATGATCTGCAATTAGGAGCAAATTTAGGACAGAGAAACGGAGGACTAGGTTGGGTTCCATAGAAGGAGTGGAAGGCATAAAAGAAACGCTTGCTGTTTTTTCCTTGATCCTTGTAAAGCCGTGACTCCTGGGAAATTCCGTTTTCCTGGAGAAATCATTCCTTGGAATGATGGTCTTTCTCCACCAGGGAAACTGAAAAAAACACAAAAAAGTTACTTCTCTTCCTTTCTCCTATCCCCTCAGCCATGCTGACTATTCGGGCAAACAGAGCATGGTGCTCTGTTCTCTATTTTGAAAGCATGGGAGCGATTTCCTATCGTGCTTCCATCTAATAAGGGAGTCTGGGAACTAAGCAGAGAAAATACCTACCAGCAGGCTTGCTGGAGCAGTTAGCACCAGCTCCCTTAACATCCTGCCCCCCTGCCTCCATGCAAGAGCAGTGCCAAAAAGGCACAGTCTCCCCCACAGCTAATGAGCTACATGACTGTTTTCAGCTGCTGTTAAATCATTTGCTGTCTTCTGTAAAAATAATTGAGAAGTACAGCAGAGAAGTCAATGGCTCTAAAATGGCCAGGCTGATAGAAGACTGAGAGTCCACAGGCAACATCATCCTGCATGACAAGGCATCTCTGTAGTCGCCAGCCTGCTTAAATGCAGTCATTTTCGCCATCAGGAAGTAGAAAATGAATATTTCCTTTCCTGTAAATAGCTCCTTTAAAAAAAATTGCTAGATCCATCTCTTGCCCTGCAAGCTTTCATCTTAACTATTCCTTAGATGCTGGAATCAAAAATTAGCCCCTGAGCTTTCAATTCCTTTGACCGTAGCAGTTTCTCCTGTTGACGGTAGACAACAGGGGCCTTGAAGCATTTTTCTGGTTTGTTTTTACATAACTCTTAAGCCATTTCTGCTTTGGATGTATTTTGTTTCTCTTTATCGCAAGAAAGTTTCCAGAGAGTTGCGGTTTATTTAATTGAAAGGTGATATTTTTCATTGCAGCAATACCACTTTCTGTGTACAACACAAAATCCGTAAGATTTTTTCATCAACAGTGCTAGCGCATTTTCTTCGCTTTAAGAAGTAGTTCTGCAAAAAAACAGGCCCAATAACCATCTTAGGAGAAAGAGTAAGCCAGTTCTAATGATCTCCCGGGGAAAAAAAAAAAATGAAGTGTATAGTGTCATCTGCTTGATCTTTAATTATTATTTAATTACTCTACTAATAGGCTCTTAAATTGCACTCTATTGGACAATTTCAGATGACTGCTTTTATGATGTGAACTTTTTCTTCCCAGCACCCCAGTGGTTTTAGTGGGTTATTAGAGAGGAAGCGGGTTATTAACAGTTGTGTATAACCAGAGCTACCTGAGTGCTACAGGCAAAATTCAGTGGGCTGCAGAGGAGACTGTAGAATAAGAATGGAGGCGGGAGGCCAGAAGGCGGCTGGGGAAGGTCACTCGTGCCTCAAGTGAGCACCGAGAGCTGCGGGCGAGGACCGGGAGGATGGGGGGGTGAATGGTGGTGAATGGATTCAGGGGGTTGCAAGGCTGTGAGGCAGAGAACCGGCACCATTCACTTGCTGAATCCAAAGTGCCGGTCTCAGGTACCAGATCAAGATGTCCAGTGCTATTTTATCAAGCCCTTCTGTCTCTCAAGTTTCAACAACTTCTGTGTCCTCTGCCGAAAGTACCACCCCCGCTTACCACCCTCGCTTCTCCCCTCATTCCAGGGCCCAAGACTTCTTTCCTGTCCCGCACACACACACGTACCGGTCCCGCTCTGTCTCTTCCAATGCAGGGCATTTGTTCTGTTTTGTTTTTAAATCCAACCTGAGGGAACAGGGTTTTATTTAGCTCCTTATTTCCTTAGCCGAATACACAGGCAAATCCCCAAACCAAGAGCAATACACAAGGGAGAAGTAATACTTGGAAGCAAAAACAGCAGGTATGACCACATAGAATTTTACTGTCTACTGCTGGTGAAGACTTACAAATATTTTCTTCAAAAATAAAACTTCTAAAAGCTCATTAAAGAACTTGTCGTATAAACACATTTTTCTTAAATGCTTCCATTGTGGATCCACAGAAAATAAACAACACAAAACGCCTTTCCAGAAGAGCTGCAGACCTTTTAAAACCATCTGGAACATCGGACCTGCGTGATGTCAGGCTGCTTGAGCATCTTCTTCAGTAGAGATGAGCTGTAGGGCTTCCCAAGTGATACCAGGTTCAGTTGGGGGGAAAAGTACATCGGTGTAAGTGCAGAGAGGGTTACCACATCTGTTCCCCACCCTCCCCTCTCCCGATCCCCTCCAAAAAAAAAGCCAATTAGTTATGTCCGAACAGTTTTTACCCTGCACAAGAGCAGGGCTCCAGGGGTGGGCAGAGGTAGAGGGACTTGTGGTTTTGCATTTTTCTGAGGGCCCAAGAGATGAGAGGACTTGGGTTACTTACCAGGAATGGCTCACTAAGTCAAGGTAATAATGAAGTAATTGGGACAAACGGCAAACTATGCTCAGCACAATCTGCAGTGACAGAAACTGTTGTTTACAAATTAGAATTGCTGCTAAATACTAAAGGAAACAACATCAGCAGTGAGAGCAGAGTGACACAGCCAAGTTGTTTATTAAAACAAATTAAAAATCAACAGCTTTGAGTTTCATGGAAATGGCTTGAATGTGTCCTCTTGTACTAATGTGCTTCAACAATGAAAAATACAATCTATCGCATTTTTTAGTGCTCCACTGAATTTTTTAAATAAAATTGCCTTCAATTGTCCATCATACTTCACTCTGTAAAGTGGTAGTGGGGAGAGAACAAGGCAAGCTAATGAAATAATCTGAGCTGCTGAGGTGAGAAAGGCTTGCAAAGCTGCAGCTAAGAGCATTGTTCTCAAGGGACGTGCCGATACACTACGGACATCATGCAAACGCAGAGGCAAGCAACAACGGAGTGAAAAATTATACTCTGAAAACTGGGATTAGGAAGGAATGAGTAGATTGCAGGATGAATCGAGTAGCCGCTTTTGAATAAAACTTACTCAGCAGCGCATCCTCTTTCAGCATTATGAATAGTGGCATAGAAGTGGTGGTTCCCTGCTTCACGGACCTGCTGAGGGGGGTAGTGAGCTAATGCACTGGGCTTTTTACATCTCCAGGACTTGTTTCTTATCCCTCTGCCTCCTTAGCCAGGAATAAAACTTTACCTTGTTATGTTTTCCCTTGGGTTTGAACTCTAGCCAAGGAAAAGATGACTAGATACAATTAACTCATCATTCTTTTGGCTCTTCTCAAAAACCAGGAGTGGGTTTTGATTTTCTTGTTCATTTAGAAGATTGGTTTTTGCCTAATAAATTCCTATGGAATAGGAATTGTATTGGAAGTTGAGATCAAACTGGCTATTGAGTATGGCCAGGATAAGAGAGTAGCGACTACCATTGCAGGAAGGAGCATTAAATTATGCAATAAACTGTGCTTTAGTGATACTAATGCTAGAAAAATTCTGATTTAGACAAGACTAACAGAGTACGCTTAGTGTGCTGGAAGGCTGGCACTCCTATAAGCAAACCTGGCAGGCTTTTGAACTGGGTGTTCACTCGTGTTGGAGACCAATAAGGAGACACATTTAAAAAAAAAAAAAAAAAAAACACAAAACCGACAACACTAAAAGACGTATTCTCAGTGGCGTACATGCTTTTTATTAATAATGTGATAACAAGCCATGAGTTACAAACATTTGATGTCAGGGTGACCTGTATCAAAGGTGTAACCCAGAGACACGAGGGGATTTATTAAGAGAGTAACGCCCCCCCAACAAGGTTATGTCGACTTCACCTGCTGGCTTCTGGACCTGAACCTTGCTGGGGGAGTAGGTAGTCTAAGGGGGTGGACCAGAACCCGACATACTACATGGAACTTTTGGCTTTGAGGTGTGACAATAACCTACACTCTCCTGACCTCTATACCACACACAATCTTTCTCTCAGCTCTGCTTAGTCTGCCAGCAGCCCTACGGACCTGCTCTATATTACCTCTGCCCGCTCCACTTGACTGTTAGCTGCTTCCCACTCTGTCGCCCTAAGAGGACTAGCAAAGACCTATACACGTTACTGAGATCTTGATGCAAACATGCTGGAGGGAATCTGGGTTGGAAAGAAGTACTTTTTCTTCCGAACTTCTCCTTTTGTTTCATTTAACAGATAGTAAAGTTATGCAAGGTGGAATAGCGATCTGTAAAATTTTTAATTCATGATCGCTGTAGGTTTCATGGGGTTTCTTAACCAACAACCTAGAAATTATACTGCTGCACTGTCCTGAGCTTAAAAACAAAGTGGCCCCCAAGAGGAAAAACACAGTTTATGGTTATTTTTGCTGCCCACATCGTGCTAGGTCGGTGCACTGCTGTGCAAAACATGGTAATAAATGAGATGGAGCAGCAGCCCATATTCTGGAGCCGCCTCATCATGGCAGTCACTGATGCATCATGAAGTTCTGGCATTTGAGGGAGCCCTTTCACCTTAGCAAATACAAAAAATCATACCAAAGGATCTACTTAATTGCCAAGCAAAGACATCTTGAGTAGCATGTGGAGTCTGGGAAAACTTAGTGACATGGCAGGGCAGACAAGTTAGATTCTTTAAAAAAACATCAGTCCAAGTGGATTTCAGATTTAAACAGATGTAGAAAAATTATCTTTCACTCTCTTACAGAAGCCTAGTGGTGATCACAGACTAATAGCACTTATCTTCATTACATACTTTGAGATATAGTGCAGCCATTTAGGAAGTCGATTACTGGCACAGTCCTGCATTTAGGACCTTACTGTCATAAGAAAAGTAATTTAAATCGTTGCAGTTACCTTGCAAAAATCTCATCGTTCCTAAGATTCAAGATATGCATATGTGTATTTCACACACTGATCTCACAATAATGATGTATTTCGTATTTCTTTTGTGCAGTGATTAGAAAAGTTTTTTGTTAATATCTGATTTATCTGAACTTCCAAATATAAGTCACCAGATTTATTAGGGCTCACAGAATATAGTAGGAAGCAGAACACAGATTAACGTTAATGTTTCGAAAGGCCTTTTAAAGAGCTATTATTGCTGCTATATTGCAGTTAATGCCTTTTTTATTACATTGTTACATCCATGTTGTTGTAACACGTTCTGTGTTTCATGAAACATTTTCACACTTTTATTTCCAAGGCTGGGCCTTGGAGGAGGGGAGATCTTTAGATCTTTCAATATAGATACAAGTTGAGGGCCCAGACTCTCAGCTAGAATCAAGCAGTCCAGCTGATTTGATCACGGTGTAATGATGCTGAGGAAGGATCTGGCCCAGTAGCACAGTGTTTAAAAAGCTGTATGTTGTAAAATATATGCAGTTTAGTATCGGTCACATTCATCCCTGGTGAACAACGCCTAAGCCTAGTGAATGCAGTACAACTTTGGGCAGGTTGGCACGTTGCATCCCCCTTTCCAACTACAGCACAGTCCCATCATGTATCACTCGAAGTGCTCTGCTGAAAGCATGCCAGTATAAAGACATGATAGTTTGTCACTGCAAGAAAATGGGTATTTCTTTCAACTGCTAATTAATCCAACAGCATTTTCAAATAATTTAAGCAAGTGTTATCTTACAGATTTAGAGAAAAGCAACACATTAACATATATAATTATTAAATAAGTGAGGGAAAAGATGAAAAATCACTAGAAATTCAATATAGGAACACAAGAAGTGGCAGAATATTAGACTATTTCTCTGCCTCTAAATTCACTCATGACTTGAACAGGATGGATTCTCTTCTTTGCAGAACCTTTTCTGACAGCTGCATAGATTTCTTCTGGCTTCTCTCTTTTAATTAGGGGCTTCTTCTCTGGAGCCTTCATTCTCCACATCACAACAGGATGTCGTGGGCCAGTAGGACTCTGAATCTTGATAATCTTTGTGGATGCAATATAGGACATCTTCACTGTCTGCACCACAGCATTCATTAAATTTTTGGCAGCCTGAATTAGCGAAGTGACGCTATCCAGCTGTAATAAGAAACAGAAACGTTAGCCTAGGAAGCCAGTCTGCTTTTAATCACAATATGCTCAGGAATAAACAACAGTTAAAAAGTAAGAAAGACTAACATACCAAACCCTGATTTCTTTTTTTTCCTTTGGTGTGTTCGATCATTGTATTCATGTTCCACTACTCAGATTTGAAGTGATACATAGACATTTGTGCTGGTGGAATATAAATGCTTATGTAGATAATGTTTGTTGTTTTCTTTTTTTAATCGTGAATTCATGATGCTTGTCTGCAGGGTCTCATTGCAATTGCTACTGACAGGCAATGAAACCACCTCAAAGAAGAGCTATGAAAATGTGACCCGTTATTTCCTTTGTATCCGCACTAGGCAAAGTCTCCAGCTGCTCCTGTCCCATTCCAGGCTCCCACACACGCTCCTGAGCAATGCCGGGATACTATGAAGTGGCTGGCTTTGTCAGAGCTCCTGAACCCCCTCTCAGCGGCCAAGATTTCTAAGGGTAATTAAGAGCGGGACAGCACACAAATTGCAGTGACTGTGTGGCCTCTCAAACTGTTTAAGGAGTGCCAACCTAAGAGGCAGAATGCGTAACAAACTAATCCCTATCACCTACTACTGTCTTCAATAGCATACTACATAGGCATACAAGCGTTAAAGCAAAGCCATTTTCCATCAATACTCATGGGAACAGGAACTGGTGCACTTAATTCAAACTGAAAATCTGCTAACTGGAACAAAAATGGCAGCTTTAACAAGCAAGTTGCCTCCGCATACTGCTCTGTAGCGTAATACAAGCAAACTCACTGATTGCACTGCTCCCTTCCTACATTTGAGGCCTGCAGGCTGCGCAGCGTCTGTGGGCTGAAAGCAGAGAGTGCTGGGGACACTTCACTGTCTTAGTCACCTCCTCAGCCCCAGTGACTGTGGCAGCCTAGCCAGAGGCCGACTGACTTACCAACGCTGCACTGTGCGAATAGCAAATAGGATTCTATGATGTGTGTTGAGTAGAGGCATTTTTATTCTGTCTTAACCCCCCCAGTGAATCTTACTCTCAAACTCTAGGCATAGATCTGGTCCAACATGCTCCAGAAAGAGACTTCAAGCAGGCTGTATGCAGAACGGAGTTTCTACTCTGGTGGGGAGCACCTATCTCGGGGGCTGTGGCTTGACAAAACCAAGAATAAGCACAAGTATTTGACAAAAGGCCAACACTGGCAAAAGTACTGATGCCTGTAATTGGCCAATCAGTATTACTTCAACCTTTTTCTCATTGCTCATGCTCTCAAAACACAGACCGATAAGGCTCAGGCTCATCCTTTCAGAATTGATAGGGACAACAAACACTCAGAAGGGGAGGAACTGGGTGTGTGGGGGGAGCGCGTGCGTGTGTGTACGGGGGTGTCCTTCCACGTCTTCTGGTCTTAAAGTCCAAGAGCGGAGAATTGCTCGGTGTATGTTTGCTACAGCTGCGTCTAATGTTAGGCATTGTATGCCACCCTGGGCACTTCAGAAGGTATCACCACACATCCAGTGCACTCAAACAGGAAAAAATGACACCATTTTAGGTGAAACGTTTATGATTTTAGTTTTAGTCATATGGAAAATTTTTTTTACAGGGTTGGCTAAAAGCTGAATGATGCCATATTTCATTTTGAGCACAGTGCTTTTTGTACCATTAAATTTCTTTTGGATTTATTTGCTTGAAATAAAGGCTGTCTTCCCCCTTCAACTCCAGGTACCTTGGCTGTTGTCATAGTACACTGAAGAACTACTAGGGACAAATATAGGGCATAAATCATCTCAGTGACCTAAATGAGTAGCTTTTTATCTTCAAAGAAGATACTACACTCCTATTTAATTGCAAGGCTGACAATTTCAATTTGGAAAGGAATCGCCAGTCTGAATGCCTTTAATAAAGCCCTGTTTTACATATTTATTATTTATTTTAGTATTATTTAATATTTTATAGAGTTATTTAGAAATATTTGTTATTATAAATATTATTTAATAAATAGATACATTCTACCTGTCATTTTATGACACCCTCCCCAAAACAGGGAAGAGGAGTGTTAAAAGTCAAATTTACATCAGTGTGCCAGGATGAGAACAGTATTGGTTTTAGGAGCACAGATGAACTTCAAATGCGAGATGGTCTATTTTCTAGAGAGTATGCGTGTAAACGTGTGTGTACACACACAGAGAATGTAAGAGTATGAGCGCACACACTTACATACTCAAAGCACATGGTTCAGGAATATCTGTTGCTTGCCTAAATGCTAACACTGAGGAAGCCCACTGTGGTTTGGATGTAAAAATAGGAGGATTACTCTAGGTAACTGGAGAGCCTGCATTTCAACTTCTAAACAACCTCTTTGTTGAAGCATTTGTCTTGTGTAAAAGCAATGAAGCCAGTTCTCTAAAAGGGCCATCGGTTTTTGTGGGAGAATGATCTTCAGCTTTGTCATCCAGCCTAACCACATACTCTTTTGCAATATGCAGATTTGCAAACTGAGTGGTTAGGAAAGGGTCAAGGTCTTCTCCCCTTTGCCACGTCAAATGAATTGATCAGATGAGAGGAGTGTGTTATGATGTGTATTCGTGTTGACTGTGTAACACACTATATACATCCGCGCAAATGCAAATAAGGCAATAATAAAAATGCAGCCAAGGGGCTAGATTTAGTTGCATTTTTGGCAACTCCTCTGAAGTAAGTGGCAGAAAAAAACCCCTCCAGTTAATATCACATTTACTGCTTCTCTCTGAACGTGCCAAAAAACCCGTACCAATTCTCCCCCCCCCAAAGTTAATATACTTAGCGGACTGGTTGAATGCACACATATGTGTGATGGCAAACCAAAATGATCTCTGTATGCTAAGAAAAGGTGTAAAATTTACCAGATGGCCTCTAAAGTTCATTCCTTGCTGCAGCAAGTGAGCTTTTTAGAAAGGATTTCCAGTTTATAATAGTCATGTAATCTTTGCATGGCGGTATTTTAACATAAGATGGTAGGTATATTTGGGGCTGTTAACTTTAGGGAAGCAGGCTGCCTAGCCAGTCTGCTAGGTTTAGCAGTACAACATAGTTTTTGTGATATGATTTGAAGTTCAAAGCACATGGTGACCTCCAAGCCTAAAGCTTATTTCAAATGCTGCTTTTAATCCAAACATTTTATAAACTTCCAGGCTGTCAGTGAGGTGTTCTGCTCAGAGGCCTTGTCATTAGACTCCCGATACACTTCAATCCCCAGCGTATCCCTTCTTCTAGGGAGGCTGACTAGTGCTGTAGCATTAGCTTACTGGCAGATGAACTGATGTCCTGTCTAAACTTCAAACTGCTGGATACTCACTGTCACAATATAGATTATTTGGGTAGAAGGAATGAGAAGAAGAGAGAGAGAGACAAAGTTTCATATGAACTTTTTTCTTTCATGCTAACTAACCGGAGGATTAATTATACACAGACACACGTGCACACATGTGCACACACACAATTTTAATTATCTGTTCTTTTCTAGAACAGCTGACAACACCATGAGCCCGACAGCTTCTTCAGAGCTTTGAATAATCTGGTTTTTTTCCCCCAGTGGTCAACACTGGTGGCATTGTACACACTCACTTTTCTAGCATTGGCTGTGTAGTAACACCACTATGAAGCTGCTGTGTGCTGTGCGCCGGAGGGGGCAAAGGAAAAGATAGTTTTGTTTCTATGGCAGAAAGTGTATGGGCTTAAGGGGCAGGTTTTTCCCTGCAGTTTCTCAGTGACTTCAGTGTCTTTAATCCTTCAACTTTTTTAAAGCTGCCTGGAGTTAGAGCCATGCCAGGAGGATGGCGAGCTGGGCAGCAAGCTGGGCTGGGCTGGCAGTGGCAGGTCTAGTGACTGCTGCTCTGGAGTGGGGAGAAAATCGATCTGTTTCCATGGAAGGGAAAGAGCTTGTAGAAGAAATTGGTAGCAGCATCGAGGCAGGATAGAAGGTTGTCCCAAAACTTCATCCAGTTTTTACTGTGACTCTAGTTTATACTGTGAAATATGGATAATGAAATGGAATCCTATCAGGAGACTGTTACGATTTACTTGCCTTTCCTCTCCTGTGGAAACCGAACAGTTAGTTATCACCTCATTCTGGCATCTGTAGCCATTCACAAAATGGCTGTAGCTGTGGAACAGTCCACAGCTCCTACACCACACCACTGTGATCACGAAAACTGTATTTTTATTTCTTAAACTATAATCATATCTATCTACTATAAATGAGTAATAAATAAACTTCATGGGTCTAATTTTGATGAGGTTGTAACTACAAACCAATATGTGGCATGTTAGCCTCATCGTTTGACACGAGCTCTGGGCAGTGGACACCTATCAACTCTGGCATTTTAAATGCTAAAAATCCAAAGACTGAATTATAAACCCAGTTGTACAGCTGTACCAAACTGGAGCGGCTGCCCCCTTGCCATGCCAGTGGAACTGAATATCTGCCGTTTTATTTAAGCTCTACAAAAGATGCCCTAAGATACAAACAGGCTTGCTGAAACAGATACCTAAAACAAAAATATAAAAAAAGACCTGCTGTGTGCCTCCCTGCTGAAAAGCAGACACCCTGGCTACCCTGAAGGCTGTTTAAATTAGGGTGTTTGCTGCAGTTACCGTGGTGGCGGGGGAGCGGGGGGGAGGTGGTGTATGGCAGGGCAGGCAGCACTCACCATTACTTTTACTTTGCCCTTGACATCTCTGCATAGGCAATGAAATGTTACTAAATGCTGCCCTTTAGGCTGTCCACGTGATTTGCAGTGTCTGATTCCCTCGCAGTTTTCTGTATGCATCTCACACTAGTCTTACTTCTATACAGAAAATGTGGATGTTGGCGGGGGGGGAAGGTATTTCTTAACGGCATTCAAAATTTTGGAGAAGCTTTTAGAAGATGTTCTTGGACAGGTACTACAGATGGTAATAATCAGGCCATACATTTTATCTTTTTTTGTCTCTAGAGAACAGCTTGGTTTATACTTCAATGCCAGTAACATTGTAGAGTTTGGTGTACATCTATTGTTCTTCTATAAATCTTAACGTACTCAAGGACTGCCTTCACTTGGATGCTTTTATCTCAGACATTCAGCAGGCTTTTCAAGGTCTCATAACATATCTAGGAAAACTGATGAAATGAAACTTGGCATAAATGAAAGACTGATAAAATATTCATTGAGCATTTAAGATCATTTCATTTAGAGAGATGTAGCTGCAAACTGTTCAATGTATAGCAAGCGGTACATAAAGATTCACTAGCAAAACAAAAAAACCCAGCCAGCCCCAAACTAAAAGCCGTTTTATTTTTGTGCAACTCGCACTTTTGCTCTTTCAGCACCTTCCATGGAGACACGACATTCCAGCCTCTACATTTCACAGGTCTGACTGTGTCAGTCAAGACAGTAATTCATTAAAAGATTTAGGAAAAGCATCCCTTACCATATCTTTCCTCATTTAAATATGTCCTCTGTCCTGTGAGCATTAGTACTTTGTTTCCATTGCAAACGGAATACCGAATGATTCTATAACCACTGTAACTTCATATTGTGGCGAAACACAGAAGATAGAGACCTGAAGATAGTAATTTAAAAAAACCCAAACAAACACCACAATCACCCAAACCCCACCATCAACAAAAATGAGACTGGCAGCACTCATGCTGAAATCAACTCTCCCTCATCTCCAACACTTGCACTCCTCCTCTGTAATAAGTCTTGTGTGCAAGTAAGGAAACTCTCCATTGAATAACAAAGCTGAAGAAAAGGGAGTTCAGAAAAAAATGAATTTTGAAACTTCATTTTCAATTTGTTTACGTGCATTATATTTTTCACTTTTTTGTAAAATAATTTTATGTCTTGGCAATAGTAGTAATCTATTACTATAAGAAGTTTAACAATATAATGACTGATATGGTCAGTTATTTAACATTCAGAATGATTAAGAAAATCATGACTTAGAATTTAAAGAAACTCTTTCTCTGTCAAAGTGTTTTCTGTTCAAAGAAATGCTTGCCTTGTCATGTGTCAGTAGGAGTTGTTTCTGTAGCAGTTAAACAAATACAGAATTTCCTTATTCTCAAAGCATGTAAGTCAGTCAGTCAGTCTCCCACTCACATTCTTCACGTAGATTTGCAGACGCTGTCTCTTTGACATAAAGAATTGGCAGACAATTGCCTTCTGGAATAAATCTATAAGAGACTATGCAAAACAATACTCACAAAACATTTCTTGATATGTAACGTGCAAGTCTGCTAGAACCCCAGTTGTGATACTCGGGATTGGTCTGCTGTGAGCATTAATATTTCTGCAGGGAACTGAAATTTTACTATTTGAGCACAGATTTATCAATTGGCTCTTTACAGTCTCCCAAGTCCTAGTTACAGTTCAACCAGAGTTTCATGTTCTATACAGGTGAAAACTAAGAATTTAGTATCAAATACACAGTTCTTTAATCAATATTTGAAGTCTGAACTTAAAATTCTTTTGGATACAAGGTCAGTTATTAAAAATTTATCTTAATTGAACTGCTATGTTTAAATACATTCCTAGAAGCAGATTTTCTTTGTTACATTATACTGAGAGACTAAGACTGAATTTTTATTTCTTTGACAGCTACTTCTGAAAATAACATGAATTCTACATGTCCATGAAGAGCAGTGACCTTCTGAGTAGTGATGCATTTAAGGTAAGGAGTACTTACTACATTGTGCTTTCCATTTTCTTCCCACTTTTTTACTGTGTGTAACAATTTGCTGTTATGAATTATTTTATGGTTCTTTCAGTAAGATTGCTATATAAAATGAAGTGATTTAATCCCTTAAGATGAAAAGGAGCAGAACAATCCAAACAGGTAAATTATTAAAGAGTGAAATCCTGACTGTTAGAGACATCAGAGTTTTCCTTGGCCTGGGCCAGGATGTTAACACTAGTTACCTGCCTTGTTTTCTGAGCTGAGGACGTTTATATTTCCACAGTTTTTTCTCCACCCACAGTAGTGGTAATTTCATTTTAATGAAAGCGTAGATCTTAGTGTAACAGTGACACTAGAAGATGGGTGTTCAAGAAAGCACAGGAAAAAGTTCAAGAGTTGGAAGTGCTTCATTAACTACCACGTTTCTTCACAGAAGTTCCAGATGATACCTAAAACCCTTCACGGATTCAATCCCAGTACAGGTTATGTATCAAATAAGCCAAAGGGAGACTTCCCATTGCCATTCTTTTTTTCCCGTTACTGGAAACTGCTCCCTTGCCTTTTGCCCACCTCTGCTTTGCCATGCTCTCCTTCTGGGATATTGGAGAGATTTCATCCTGATTTGTGGAACTGGCCTTGGGAAATCTGCCTCACCATTTGGGTGGGTCATCTGGGGGTGTTTATTTTCAATGAGCTGAGTTTTCCTAAAAATGTGGCTATTCCGTTGGTTATCTATGTCTGTCTGTCTATCTAGTGATTATATTATACAGCTCAAGGGATCTGGGGTTTGTTCTGTGTTTTACCCATTTTTCAGGTGGGGAAATTGAATCTAATGAACTGAATAACTAACCATTACCAGAATCTGCTTCAGGCTATGTAAGATTCAAAGAACTGAAACTGAGTCCTATAATTAGACCAGGCCCTGTGTCCAAGTTAAATGATAAACAACTTACGTAAGTACTGTAACACCGTTTCCCTGAAACACCATAATGGCACATATGCTTAGACAGGCGGTTAGCTCAGTCCCTCCCAAGTACTGCTGCTTTCACTTGCAAAAGGTTTTAAAAAAGGAAACGCTGATTTGAAAAACAGATCCTTGAGAAAAAGAGAATAATGGTTTAATATAAATCCTTTCCTTGCTGTTTCCATCAGTTGCTTTAGTTTGTGAAGAAAGAGAGTGCTTGCTGCAAGAATCTTTTACATGCACTGAGGCTAAGAACTATAAAATACATCCTGATTTTGCTAATTAGCAAAGTAATTATTATTAGGAAAAGTTAACTGTCTTGTAGTGCACATTACCAGTAATACTTCTTGCTGCGTTAAATTAGTTCTTCTTGGTAGATGCAGTTTAGAAAGCAATAGCAACTGAGCTGTCTGTAAGTAATTAACAGGAAAAAACATATCCCTTGCTCTGCTTCCAAAGGCCAGGAGTTTTCTATACATGCACCTACCAGCATACACTAGGCAAAAGCAGTGAAAGATGTAGTGTTATTACATATATAAAAAAAAAAAAAAAAAAAAAAGGCGAAACATTTCTGTCAACTCTCAGTAAAAACAAAATTAAAACAATATACCAACTCTTAGGGGTTAATGTCAACTTTTAGAAAATTAGCTTTTTGTTATTTTCAGAATCAAATGGTGAAATAAGAAGTAATTTTATGCATAGCGTAAAGCCCTACAAATAGCCTTCCACCATTAGTTCAAACAAACTGAACTACACGTTCCCAATGACATGGAGAAATAGCAGCAAGGAGAAACAAACTGGCTGAACAAGGAGCAGTAGGTGTGCCTCTGGCACACGCAGGCATCAGCTTTGTCAGAACAGCAGCTATGGACTTAAAGCAAAGCAAAAGAGAAGTTTTTTCACTGAAGGTCGCACAGCAGTAAAAGCATGACAGTGGTACTGAAGACAGTGGAACCAACTGTCTATCTATAATAAATAAATCAAGTGTGCTGTTACAGTAGCCAATATTTCCATATGATTGCCAGCTTGCTGCTTAGCCCTTTGCTCCCATTCTCCAGTCCTACAGGAGCTGCAGCTAAGAAGCCGTTCTGCCCATCTTGACTTCTATTTTAGGAGGAAAAAGCAAACCCAAACAGAAGCCCTAAAAGGACCTGAAATGCACTGCTCCCCGTCCCCTCCCCTGCCAAAAGAGCAGCTCTTAAAGACTTCAGCAAGATGCCAGCTCTTGCTGCCTGGCTCCTCTCTAGCAGTAACTGAAAACCTCCAACTGTAACGAAGGCGTTGAGCAGCCTGCCAGCTGCCACAGTCCTCGCATGCTGGCTGAGACATGATTTTCCTGGGGTATGGTTATCCAAGGATTGGAACTGTGTCAGCCAAAGGCCTGGTGGCAGCTCCAGATCCCCTACCATGTATTTTTCCACACGCTAGCTTATAGGTTTGACTCCATGCGGTATGGCCTTCAAAGCTGAAACATGCTCTTAGCAATATCGTGCAGGCAACTTTTGATTTAACTGGCATGGGAACTCAGTGGTAGCTCGGTAAGTGAAATGGACATTTAAATCCAGCCTTGAAGCATGAAGTTAAAAGTATTAAAGCACCTACATTTGGCACAAAAGTGGACTTATGTCACTGTTTAAGTAAGTCTGGTTCTTGAGCTTCCAACACGAAGAGTCCAAGATAAATGAGACATTTGCAAGAAAAATAGAGCGAAACAGCCTTCAGTGCACAGGTAAGGCTGGCTAACCTGAGAGATCTTTTCCATGCCATTCATCAAATTCTGTGATACTGGAACTCTGAGAACTAACTCTTCCAGATTTCTGTTTCCTTTTTAAGGCCAAAAAGCTTTGTCTCCCTTGCCAAATACAATATAAAATGAAATACAAGAAGATAATGACTATAAATAGCATGAAACAGAATTGCCTGGCACAAGTGACCGCAATGCTCACATATAAGATATGTTAATTTTTCTGCCCTGTGATATAATTCTCTTTATTTAAAGCCACTGTTGGGAAAAAAGCAAGCTGTCAACGTGCAAGCCTATCATTGTGCAGTACTTGCCAATGAATTATCAGATTATCTACATAAATGAATGCAATTACTGTCAATCTGCATACTGCAAATGTTACTCCATTATTTTGTGCCTGCAGAATTAATTCTAATTAATAGAAGCAATTGTCCGTTTCCTGTTTAATCACACCTAGTGAAAACTTACTGAATCCTCACCATTTGTACTTGTCCAGTTTACAAACTGGCAATGCTGGATGCGTTATTTAAAAATTTAAGAAGTATTTTATGGGAGCACGAAAGACTAAATACTGATCAACGAATTTTTTAATGAATGAC
Source organism: Platalea leucorodia (assembly GCF_965183815.1). Lineage (NCBI taxonomy): Eukaryota > Metazoa > Chordata > Aves > Pelecaniformes > Threskiornithidae > Platalea > Platalea leucorodia. The sequence continues at coordinate 36,198,683 of NC_138826.1, forward strand.
GAAACCAAAACTGCAGTGAGTGAAGAATTAGAAGCTAATGAGTGACACATCTCTTCCCCTCGTTATCCATGCATGACCCTTTATAACCACCATAACTGGGGCTCTCGGCATTACTGTGCCACTGACTAGAATGAAGGTACTGGAGCTCAGGGAAGGGCAGTGAGAAAGGCAGGCGTCCATGGAACTGCAGCAGGAGATTACAAGATAATATGGCCTGAAGTCAAAAAGCCACTGACTGAGGAGAGCAGTTAGGAGGACTATCAATCAGCTGGATACTCCCGGAAGCATTCCAGCTGCCCCAGGCAAACAGCCCTATTTAAGCTACACTAATGAGATGGCAGGGGTATTAATTTTAAGTAAGAAACATTTGAGGGGAGGTTGTCAGAGGAGCCTTACAGGGAAGACAAGGACAAGGGCACAGGGGGGACAGATGAAGAACAACTAGAGAAGATACCATGATATAGGAAATTAATGACTATATGAGCTGTGTTTGTGGATTACAACAAACTTTTTTATGTGCATAATGTTCTTCGTTGTCATGGGGATAACTCCCAAACTGAACTATGCTGGCAGTCACCAGCACCAGTGCAGTGCTTCCATGGATGAGAATCCATTTTCCTGTTGACAGAGATAGAGGTGCCCTTATACCATGGCATTGCTGACCACTGTTAAATAGTAGTATATAAGACTGATCTGTAATGCCATTTTATGTCTACTTTACTTTCTCCTCCATAGCTTCATCCAAAAGAAGGCATTGGTAAGACAGATGTTGTGACTTAGCTCTATTTCAAGAAGACAGCTCTTTCTTTTACAGATCGACAAATATGTAATAGAATAAGACTACATCCTCTGCTCTTCATCACTCTGTTCTTTCCTCTGACTTGGTCTTTAGGCTTCAATAGAGGATTTCTTTTCATGAACCACTTCTTCTGAGAAAAAAAAACTTTAAAATTCCTTGAGGCCAATTTAAATCTGAGATCCTTGTGTACAGTTCTTATTGTTGGAGGAAGGGAAGTGTGGGGTGGCTGCAAGTGCCACCTTACATCGGTACAACAGTGCTTTTATGTGTGGATTTGTGGTCTGTCATCAGCTTGTGCTCAATCATTCCCACTTTGTACAGCAAAGTTGACTTGCCAGTGTGGAAGCTGATATTAACCATCTGAATGTGGAAATCTCTAATTTCTCACAGGAGAGGAGCCTTCCTCCTCAGCTCTTCTGTTTGTGTACACCTATCAATCACAGCTCGTGAGGGAGACAGGAGATAACGGAGGGCAACTGCAAGGAGCCAGCAACAGACAGCTGAGGGATGACCAAGAATCAGGTAGTTCAATCTTGAGCCTGCATGTACATGGGTACAAAGAGAGAAATCGCAGGGAAACAGTGAAAGCAAAAAAGGGAGCAACCTGTAAGTATGTTTATTTCCTAATACCCTTTCTAATACACTCTTTCCTGTAGGAGGTCTTCACTATCTAGAGGAAGGATACAGTTTCAGATATTTTGAGACCCATCATTTTTTTACTTAATACATAATGAAAACTTTACTATCTACAAGGGCCTGCCCTCTTTTTTTCGTTAATCACACCTGATGTCTCTTTTTCCAATTCTCATTCTTTATTAGCATAAACAGATAAATGAGAGAAGATCAGGACTGGGGAGAATATAGTCCTATTCCAGCTACAGTTCTGACTCCTTGGAAAAAGAACTTTGCTATTGATTTTATGTGAGCAAAATCTGAAGATTTAGTAGTGTTGCATAAACCATTAAAAAACCCCTTTTGGCTAGAACAGTGAAATTCAGCTGCCTGAGCAGATACTTGACAGATAATCAGGGCACAGATCCGCGTATTTTCCATAGTTTTTTTCCTTACTATGCTCCCAGATCTTCTGTGTGTGTGCATGTGTCTGAGAGAGAGGCAGGGGAGAGAGAGAACCTCTGTGCTTTCTTACGCAGAATTTTGTTCTGTCACTTTTTCCAAGGCCAGCCACCCTACATGATCAAATTCTAAAGCCCTACATGGACTTTTGAAGCCAGAATTTGCGCCAGCTTTTAAGGAAAGCAATTCAACAATCAGCCATTTTGTATCAGTACTGAATTTCTCTCCCTCTCTACTTCTCACTTTGTCCATACAACATATTTTTAATTCCCATATTCTCCTAAAATTGAAGCAAGTCAAACACAAATAAGTTCATTTACATATAAATTAGGACAAGCCTTATAGGAAAGCCATTACGGTCTAGTTTGGTTGTATTTTCACATAACCACAATTTTAATTGAAAAGGGACAGTTGAGCCCAGTCAATCATGAATGCCCTCCCCTTCCCAGTAACAGACAGTTAGACCAGTGAGACTTTTTTTTTGAATTTTATAAAATTTTCCTCTCTTTTATAGGCCTAACCATATCACCTGTATTTAAAAAAAAAAAAAAAATACAATCACTGTTGGAGCATTTTCCAAGTTTGCTTTAACAGAATAACAACCAGAATTTACAGCATCTCACCTTGACGCCACAAAACACTTCCAAAACTGGCCAGGACTCTAAGCATGTTCTTCATTTCCACTGACTCCAAGCTAAGCACCTGTTTAAGTGTGTTTCTTGAACTGGGACTGAGTTAAGCATTTATTTGAACAAGTAATTGCTTTCCTGAACTGGAACTTCTAGGTGCACACAATATATGTCCTGACCCTCCTTCCTTGAGGATTAAGATCTATAGTCATCCCTCTGGGATTATGAATGAAGTTAAGTTTGGGGTTTCATTTTTAGAATTAAGATTCTTGCACCAGTATTAAGTACTTCCCACTGCTGACATACGGGTGACACAATAAAATGATAAAGAAAACAATGTGAGTATCATTCCAGCAGGAGAAAAAAAGGGCAAGAACCAAACCAGGCTTCCAAAATTTCTTGCAGTGAGTCCACCGATCAGCTGTGCTCAGTAATGGGAACAGGACCAGGAAAATTACAGATCGTATGTGTCAAGCGGTATGCAGATTTTTGTAGGTCAAGGATCCATGTGAATCCCAATTTGCCAAAGTAGGACAATTGTGATGTGCAAGAAGCTGTATCTTTTAACTAGTTTTGTAAGCGAATAAGGTTCATCTATTTGTGTTGTGCATTTGTTCATTTGTCAGTCCTCCAGTAACTTTTTAACTTACTAGTTAGCTAATCTCAGATTTCTAAATTTCACAGAGACACAAGAATGCCAAAGACAAATAATAAATATCTATCAGCTCACAAAATGAGGGACTGTATAGAGAGTCCCAAATGAGAGGTCCCAGAGAAGAAAAGACAGAGACAGCCCAATTCTTGTTGGCTCCAAAGCGGGCGGCCAGCAGCCTGTCAGCACAGACTGCACAGTCAGTATCTGCACTACTGCTGCTTGTTGCGCAGCTATAGTGGACTTCGGGGGAGGTTTATGGCGGATTCAAAGCTTGATCAATCAATCGATCAATCAATCATGATCAGGGGAGCATGTTAGAAGCACAGAAGTTGGGGCAAAAAGCACCAGTACTCAAAGAAGATGTGAACAGTTTATGTGCAGGTTGAGTGGGAGAATGAAGTACTGAAACAAGGCCTCTAAGTACAGAGGGATACGTGGATTTCTGTTGTGTGGGACCCCTGGAGGTCAATGACACAATCTACAGACAACATGGGGAAGTTGAGAGCACTGATAGCAGAGGACACATCATGCACAAAGGGCACGAAACAATGAAATCCAGCTTTATTAACCCACACTGCTCATGGAACTGCTTGTAAAAAGAAAGAAGACACGGATAATGAAGATAAACCTGTTTAATTTACAACCCAAGTAAAAACAAGTATTTGCTTCAGAAAGTATACATTCAATTCAAAATTACTTACCTGCAGATTCCAGAGGTTTAAATATGGCCTCTGAATTATCGTTTGAATAGCCAACAAAAATATCCTAGAAAAATCAGTGTTTCAAATCTCACATCAGCAATAGAGGGTTCATTTCCATTTAGTTCATAAACCATACACAATGTACTAATAGTTTTACTGATATATATATTCCAGACTATGTGAATGTGAAGTTATCATAAAGAGGAGAGTATTTAAATGGTAAGAATGTGGGGTGGGAAGCTTTTGTTAGTTGTTTTTTGTACCATTTAGCAGATTTTATGTCTTGAAATTGTAATTCCATATGTTACAGGTAATAACACTAATAATCAAAGAATATGTGAAAGTGAAGGCATTATATGAATGCCCGTGATCGGATCTGTGCTGAGGACAAGTGCATAAAAGTTCCACAAAATCACAAACAGCATCTTTTCCACGGCTAACAATACTTAGCTGTAACGGCGCTAATGACTCTTAAATTAATTCAAAATCAAGAAATCTGCTCAAGAATCAAGTCACCTTGCTCTTAATTTTCTTTGTTTCCGTAGGGATGTAGAATGTCCTTCATCTTTTCCTTCTGAAGTCTTAAGTACATCTCTGGGGATTTCTTTTTGTGTATAGACACACATATGTGCATACTCCATACATGGAAGTAAACGAACCACTATCTTGAAACGGGTCACAGTTTTTAAAATCAAATTACTCCAGAAAAACAGTGAAGAATAATATGTTTTGAGAATTTAAAAGAAAAAAAAAAATGCAGGTGATTGCTATGCCTTTTAAACCACCTGTCTTAGATTCTCTGTGTTAACTGAGTGTAAAAAACAAGGAGGAATAAAACGAGATTCAGGGCTACACTGGAACATTTCACAAGCACAGGGAAGCACAGCTCATATTTAAGATCTATTTTGATTAAGAGAGTAATCTATACCATTCTTCTACTTACAGCAGACATGATGAGCTCTCCACCTAGGTTCTGGATTTCTGCTTTAACTTGACTGCAGATTTTGAGCTGATGGGAGTACAGCTTGATCTGTTCTAGGTAAGCCAACAAATCCTGTTTGCACGATTGGTCTGGACACTGAAGATTAAGAACAGAACAATTAAGAAAGCATTTCAGCAACTTGTCTCAGACATCAGGGTAATACATCACTGAGAGTATTCAAATTGTACGTGAGTGTAGCCTTGTTTTTCATTGCAGCTGCATCAGGTTGCGTAGTTCATTCCTCTTGTGAAGATTTTTAACAAAATAATTGGAGAAGCTCAGAATAATCCTAACTTCCCCATATTCACTTTTTATTTAACACTGCTGGGCTTGCCTTAGCAATATTTCTAAACAAATTCTTTAATGTATAGAATAATTACTTTCCCTTCAATTCCTAAGAGGTTATGATTTTTTTTTTAAGAAGATACCTACATTAACAGTAATACTTATGTGGGCAACTGTAAACATAAATGAAGAGCAATGTTAACATTTGTATGAAATTATGCTTTATTTTCTAATGCAATATATGGTTTTTTGTGTTCCATCCAGAATTTATTCATCTTGATCCACAGATCTTCTGTATGAATGGGAACAGGAAAATAAGCATGTCTTACAGAAAACTCACTGATCTAAATATTTTCAACAACATAGTATTTTTTATAAAAATACCATCCTTCTACCCTCACTTCTGTCAACTCCCAGAATACCTGGAGTACTTGGAGGGGAAATATTGCTCTGTGAGGTGAGTACCAGGCTAGACACCTAAGGCCTGGTATACGTTTGTTCTAAAGCTGCTTTTCATTGCTCTGGCAGAATAAAGGGATCTTAAGGTGAATGGTGAGTCCCCATCGTGCTATCACAGCTCTAAAAAGCGAGTATGATAAATAAGAAATAGATCCCTACAGTTTTTCAGAGCCGTGTTTTTAGCCTGAATGCTGTACTTACATTATAAATACGGTCGCTCTCCTTTGATAGGAAATTGTATTCAGCTTTGTAGATTGAAAAAGAAAAGATACCCTTCCACCAGCTGCAGTGGCAACAGCCATCTATGGTTTTGAACGGTTATTAAACCTTTGGTCTTATGGAACTATGGTCCGTGCAGTAGTGATTTACATCCAAAACCTGCTAGAAATTGGAAAAAGCACCAGTTCTACTTAATTCGTTAAATACTTTACCTAAACTACTGGCTTTGCTGAAGAAACTTGATACTTTTTTAAAATGGGGGTGTAACGATTCTACTCTTCATTACTATGCAACAGAATAGAAATGTTTGGTTAAGCAAACAAGTACGTGTTTTAGGCTTAGGAAAAGATAACAAGGAGTAACGAAGAAATTAAAGTGAACAATTTTAAATTAATTAATATGAAGTGTTCTGCTAGATCCATTACTAAAATGTTTTCTGTATTTTGGCATGATTTAGAGGAAAAATAGAAGAGTGTCTTGACATCCTCTCTTTCTTATGTGTGACATTGTCAAAGTGTTAGTGTATTACGGGAAACGACACTAAAATATGTCTTTGTTTCTTCCTCATTCAGCACCGCTTTAAGAAATGCACAAATCAGTATTTAAATACTGGTATCTCAGTGACTGTTTAGAAAACTGGTATACTCATTGTTTGTTTAATTTTAATTAATCTGTCCTTCGAGTCAAATGCAACTGTAAGCCCTTTAAGCATCAGAACTAATTACATCAAGACAGGGTGTGTTTCCTGGAACAAGATGCTTGATCCTCAATTTTTTCTTTTTCTCTTCTTAAATACACTGGGATTTATTTTTTTTTCCACTGGAAAAACTCAAAAGAGATGGGCAGATAGGGTGCTGATATAGTGTCTCACCCACTTCAGATACCGACAATGTCAATTAAAGAAGTTCAAAGACAGGAATATTTTAACCTTATTATGTAGTACTCTCTTATACAATAATATTGGCAGGCCAGTCACATTTACTGTCTTCCTTATATACCATTAGAGAAGAAATGTGTAACATTTTAGGAATGCTAAAGATGATATGCATCAAAGACCGGGAAATTGCCACTCAAGAACAAGACCTTGAGGTTAAAATAGTTCTATGAAAACACTGGTTCGGTGCTCAGTAGCACTCAATGCTAGGCATTATTAGGAAAAGACTTTTGAAATGTAATTATGCAACCCGCAGCTTTACTACCCCGTGTAGGTATGGTGCATCTTTTGCCTCTCTTGCCTACTACAAGGCACATAAGAAAACAGGAAAAGGACAACAAAGATTTTCATGGAGTCAGGTATTCTTTCCTCCAATACAAAACAAAGAGGTCATTAAAAGTAACTAGCATGAGTTTAAAACAAAAGGAGATGATAGTTCTTAACACTGTGTTGTTAAGTTGCAGAAATCTTTGCTGCAGAATGGTTATACTAAAAGCTTACATGGGTTAAAAAATTACTGGACAAATCAATGAAAAAAGAATCAAGGACTATGTCATGTATCAAGTGTATCAAAAGTATGTTTGGTTAAGTAAATTTTTGAATGGCTGCTGGAGGTTGGGAGACCATGTTGTAGAAGTATCATGAAACGCATACCATTATCTCACCGAGTTCTGTATATATTCACTATTAACTATTTTCAGCAACAGGATATTGGCCTAAATGAACCTACAGTCTGACCAAGTGTGCTCATTTTTATGTACTTTACCCATAAAACTTTTCAAGATGATACGTTCAAGGCAGGGACCAACACAATACAAAGAGGAGGCATTTGCAGGGGTAAAGATAACATTCTACACTACTTCAAGCAGGATAAAGCACTACAAAAAAATTAATGCCTCAGGCCTTATAGCATATCCAAATCAACCATAAACAGATGTTAGAAATGTGCTGTGTAGAGAGGATATTCCATAAGGAAGCCTCTACGTATTGCTCAGAAGCATGTGGTAAAAGTAACACTTGCTTACTAGTGAAACCAAACACTATGCTGCAACAGAAGGACAATTAATAAATTCTGAGTTTAATCATCGCACACGCAATTGATGGTTACCAGTTTAATGCCTCACATTCTTAGCTAGAGATCCTGGCAAATTATGAGAGGTTCTTTCCCATACACATTGAAGGTAGTGGGGTGTTAACAAGAGCTTCCCATAAGAACGGCATCAGAACTGACTTGCATCCAAAAGATGCAGTGGTGTTCTACCTAACAGAAATAATACCCACAGAAACCTCAAAGTGATTTGATAAGTTATGCAGTGATTAAAACCACAGTGAAACCAACATTCACAACCCCAGTGAAAAAGCCACTGGCACAAAAGATTAGGACAAACAATTCTGCAGGAAATTCTGACTGTGAACAATACTGTTCTTGCTTTACTTTGATGTCATTCCTTTGCTAATGAAGTCAGTAGCATTTCACTAGAATCTGAATCCGTCTTCACGATGATTAATACTGGGTATAATCGCACACAGACCCACTACTATAAATATAAATGTATAATGTATTGCAGCTATTTATTAATTGTAAGCTTTTAGGTAAGATGATCCTGTAGTCAGAAGATCTTTTCAGCACATGTGCTTGGATCGTATTTATCAACTCATCATTTTAATGAATGCCTTTTTAGTTTTACTTTCTAAAGTACATGAAATCAGCTTCTAAGTTGGGAGACTACCTGGTTCTATAGAAAGAGATGTTTCGTATTGATCCCTAGACTTCCAGAATTTAAAAGTACATAACATTTTATTGCGTTGCTGTATTGATCCTGACCGAGAGACTGCTGTACATCGAGGAGTTACTGACGCACACAGCAGTTAAGCTGCCTTGGCCTTCAGGCCGTGCTGTGGTGCACAGATCCCTTGGCCGCAGCGTACACCTAGCTAACGGACAGCAGCAGAGGAGTTTGCGGGCAGCTCCCACTTGGTACTGGTGATAAGGTCACCTGCATATCCTTGCCTTTATCTATCTAAGACTGCAGAAAGTTGTTCTCATGTGAACACCCCGTCTGACAGTGGAAATGATTAATAGAGTTGTTTCCTTGTAAGAAAAATCCCGTAACAGCTCACATGGCCAAAATGGGGGAGTCTCTTCTATGGACAGGGTCTGCCCAGGGTGCTGTGCGTGGACTGGAGGCCTGTTCGATGCTCCACCACCTGGGGCTCCCACCATTGAAAGGGATGTAAGATTATCTACGCTATTCTTTCCTTACAGCGTTGGCTCTGACAAATAGCAATTTAAATGACACCTCAGAGTCTGAGTGCCTTTCTTACTGGGATAACGGATGAGCACCTCCTGGTGCAAAACAACTGGAATGCTCAGGAGGCTTTTAATAAAGATCTTAATCTACAGCACACTCCATTAAAACCAGGATGTACTAACTGCCTTAATTATCTCAGGGCTTTCAGGTCACAAATTTAACAATGAGTTTGGAACAATCTTATTTTAAACTAAATTTATTATCAGTGTACTTGTGATTAATTTGGCTAGGTTTATGTTGATGCTGTACTGTGATTATTTTCACAGTTGTTAACTCTGAGTCATCTTAAAGCGCTGTGAGTAAGGACTGAAATATAACTGAATTCTGGTAATTTTACTACACTGTGTCCCTTTCCTTCAAACACAGGAAGAGGGATTTATAAAAATCTGAAATGAAGAACAATGTATTAGAGAGGTACTGATGTGTTATAAAGTACTGCAAATGCAGTTTCAGGGTGGTTTTTTTTCTGTTTTTTTCCTCCCAACAGAAAAACCGTATGCATGATGTAATTCCACAGTTCTCAGTTTTGAATCTCTGAAATGACATGGAGTGTGAACCAAAATAATTCATTTGAAAATGTTTTATGAACAGGAAAAGGTCAAAGAGATACGACAGGGATTCTTCATCATGCAGTGATTGCTTATTTTGGGTTCTTGCTCAGTTCTGAAGCTAGACAGAGGAAATACAGCGAGGTTTTTGCTTTTCTTCCTTGCATGTAGCTTTGAATACTGAAAACGCTATCCTACATTACTGTGGTCCTGTTATCTGCAAAGGCAGAGTAATAGTTGTGTCATGGGACAACTGTGAACAGTACAGTGATGTGGCCTAATTAAATGACAGCATCAGAAGTGGTAACAAATACTTATAGGGTAGCCTAAGCTCAATAGCAAGTGGTGAAAAAGTGTCAAGAAAAGTATGCAGGAAGAATACAAGGACCTATAACAGTTACTTGAAAATTGGTACAATGGAGAGCTATCTATTTTCACTTTTGAAGCAAATCATACAAATCCATTTTTGCATGGAATAAAAATTTGGATGTTACTGAAAGGCAACAGGTGAAATGTTCCACTACAAAGTAGTAACACTGCTGAGAAAGGCACTCATAAAACCTCGTTAGAATTCATGTTCCAGTCTGGGCACCAAATTCTTGAAGGGTTCCTTCAGTTTGGACCAACTTCAGAGAACAGCTATTAGGTAGCCCAGAGGACTGTAGTTTCTTTTATTTTAGGACCCCAAGCAAGCAAGGCACAGAAATTTGGCAAAGTAACAGCTGAGAAAAGGAATTATTGGTCTTCACAAATACCTTGGAGATTAAAAAAAAAAAAAAACCACAGTGAGAAAAGAGCTCTGAAAGTTAAAGGACGATTTGGCGTGGGGAAAAAAGGTTAGAGAAGTTAAAAGATTTCTAGCCATCTGAGAAATGAGGGGATCATATGAAGCATCTTTGTAATAGGAGGAGTAAAGGCAAGAGTCTCTTTTTTACTTTGACATGTGTCTAGCACTGATTGTAGTTGTGTTCACCACAGAGGTACTGGAAGGGCTGCTTTGGTTCATCTTTTTTTTGTTGTTCTTTTTTTTTTTTTTTAATAAGCTTCTAGTGCTTATAATGTGAAATTATGTCTAAAATACACCTATAACTGACTAGTGTATTTCAGATGCATACAAGATGCCACAGGGAATAAATACCAGGGGTCATGTGGCTCAAGGGTATCAGCTGTTAGGACAAATGGAAATAATTTGAGTGAATCCAGTAAAAAAGTTACAGTAACGTGAATGATGTCACATTTCCCAGCAGCTACGAGGGTACACACAAATTATGAGCACTAATGATTCATAGCTACTTTATCCTCACACTAATTTGTTCATGTTTCTAGTCTGGAGTCACTGTAATAATACAGAAAAAGGAAAATTTTAGGAGAGAAATATTTCAGCGAAACTGGATTCCCTATTCTAAAAAGAACAAGAGATTATGACCCTTACTCATCTTTGGCTTTGGTACCACATCATTTTCTGCAATAGATCAGTGACAAGTTACAGTTTTGAATTTTAATTTGTAACTGATAAAATCTTAAAAGGACACATTCTCTAATGCTCTTGAAACGAGAGGTGTGCTGGAAGAGTATCTGTCAAGATCAGAAATGGGGACTCAAGACATTTTACCTAGTTTGTCCACAAATCAGGTCACAGCTGTATAGACAGAGAAGAGAAAGTCTTTGTCTTGTTATCTGGAATTCAGAGAGACATATGATAGAAAACACTAACAGATTGTTGCTGCTTCATAGATACTAGAAAAGCAAGCATTGTATATGAAAATCAAAAGTGAGGGGAAGAGAGACAGTACGTGAGGGCGTGGAAGACAGTGACTATACCATGCTACCCTGTGCCTAAAAGGCAGTTACAAAGACCAGGAACATCATAAATGCTTTAGATTTGATACTTGCACCCTGACATTTCACTATACTGGTCTATTGGCACCGCCTGGACCTAAACCAACCAACCTTAGTAAAGAGGGCTGCATCTGACGAGTTGCTTGGTGTATTCGTTTACTAAGCTACTATGCAGTTGTCTTAGCCAGGAAAATGAGCATGCTTATTGATCTATGTAGATCCTGGTTTGGACTTTCTGGTGGGTTTTTTTAGGCTATCTGATGCTTTAAAAATCCAGTGGAAATAAAGTAGACCTTACAGCTCTAACCCTTTGCATTTGATGATGATATGTATTTCTTTTAAATGCTAAAAAAAAATCACCTCAAGACTGCAGCTATGCAGAGGCCAAAACTCTTTGACTATCCAGAAGGGTATTTACGTGGAAAACCATTGGATGTCAATGCTCCAAAGAAACGGCCGGTGTTGGGGGGGGAGAGCTAGGAAAGATAACAGGTACAGCAAGAGCACAGATTCTGTAATACATAGAGAGATTAGGGTGGAAAGCAAATAAATAATTTCAAAGACACAGAAGAAAAGTCACTAACCTTACTAAGCATGGTGCTGAGACCTAGCACCTGTCCAAAACAGTAAGCCTGCTCAGCAGAACTCTATGCCAACACAGTAATCCTGTGTTCCCACATCTAAGCTGACTGACCTGAAACAACTCAAGTTGTTTCTGGGTAACTTACCCAAGGAAGTCAAGAACGGTCTATACTATACATCTAAAATGTTGCATTCATAGGTTAAAGGAGCTATGAAAATATATATATATTTTTATGAACATATATATATTTATATACATACATATATATTCATATATACTGTATCTCTAAAATGTTACATTGATAGCTTCAGGGAGCTCACAAATATACACATATGTACATAAATATATGTACATATATATCTGTGATATAAGTACATACACATTTATGTGTGTTTGTAAGTGTATATATAACAACACACACGTCGATATATATGAAGAAGAGAATCCACACATACAATTAAGGCAGGATCTATGTATAAAGCGGTTCAGAAATTGAGAAGAAAAGGAAAATCAGACAGGTAGATCTAAAAATGTCACAAGTGCTTTTTTAAGTGACTTTCTTAGGTGTTGGAGGTTCTGTGGACGGAGTCATCTGTGACAAAGTTTAATGCATTGCTGCACAAATGACCTACCTGATCAGCAATCAGCCGTGCTAGGACATCCATCCTTGATCCTGACTCTGAAATCATTTTTGCTGCATTAATTACATCAGATGTGTTCTTCAGTGGTCCTCTACCCCTTCAAATGAAACAAAGAACCCTATTACATTATTCAAAAAATGAGAATAAATCATATCCTTGCAAATTAGGCAGAGAAGAACTCAACTGAATAAAGCAACTAATCCATACAGAAGCAACATTAATTAAATCCCCGCCTCCCCAACTGTTCTGTTTTCATGTCCCACATATTTGTATTGTTTGGCATCAACTGAACGCAGAAGCACCAGAAAGACGTCACACAGTTTTTTCATACTGGAAGCACAACCCATGCCAAATCCTGAGGATACAGAGTTTAGGAGAGTACTTTTGTACCATTTGCTTTTCCCATGGTTATATGAAGTTTATGTTCCTTTCCCTTCCAGGAATTTTCTAGTAAATATGTTCAAAGAAAGTTCAGCACAGTGATGTATTCTGAGACTCACCATGGATATCTGGTCAGAAAAACTACGTGGTTTTTTCTTATTTAATTGGTGTACACAAGCGAGAATGGAAATATTCGAACAGGGCTGCAATTAAAACTAACAAATGCCATTCAAAATACAGTTATGCCATATCTGAAAGTACTTCCCAAATAATTTCATAAGTTATTCAAAGAACAATTTTCAGTTTAGGAAAACTGTAAAGTTCTTGTGAACAGGTTGTCAAGAAGCCAACCTCTTTTTTTTTTTTTGTGTACAAACGCTCCCCCCAAACCCAAAAAACTTCTTTAATTACATGAGAATGTTTCTAGAACTCAAGAAGTAAAATGTGACTACTTAAGGTAGGAAATACTGACAACCGTTATCATCTTCACAGTCTCTTGTGCTTCAGCTTCTTCAATGCTGAAATACTTCAGCTAAACTAAAATCAACACTTCATTATATACTTCACATGTGTATAAAGTGAGCAACCCTGCTAAATTCAACTTTGCATTTAACATCTTTGGCAAGAATACTTTTTTTAGTTTTATTGTAGAAACATTTAATTCCTGAAGGCCTCATACCAATTCACAAGTTCTGCCATGGATGAAGGAAGTAGAAAACATGATAAAAATGACTATACTTCTGTGTGCAAATGAGAAGACCTTTTTTCCTTGAAGTCAATATGGTTTCATGTATAAAGGCAGTAAACTATTCCAGTAAAAAACTCGTTTAGCCTAAAAATACTATCATATGTAGTTATACAAACATTTCATTCAGTAAAAAGACAGTGATGACAACACAACATGGCAGGTAATATTTAATCTCTGCTTTTCTTGATTAATTATATTGTTTAGCGAAGAACTATTTGTTGATCCCTGGGGAAAAAGCATATTTTACAAATTACAATTCTTTATTCTCAACTTTTGAAGGCCACATTTGGAACAACCTAGAATCGGGTATTGTACATGTTACTTTTCTACAGGAAGTTATCTTCTTGTTATGGAAAACCTACGTAGCAAATTGATCAGAATTTATAGAAGAAATTTATAGTGCATGTGAGGAATGCATTTGCAAACGCAATCCCATGCATCCAGGATTAAAAGTACTTCACCATACCCTTCATTTGCCTTTCCTAGTATTTTCCCTTCATTGACGACTGCATACTGCACCTTCCCACCATTTCAGTCCGCCAATTAGTTTTTCATTGCTATCTATCTGCACTGTGGCAAGTTCCAGCGGTCTGTATGTCAGTTGTTCCGAGGCAGTCCTTTAGGTGCTGTACAAACTATAAGCAGTCCAGTACCCTCCTGGAAAGTTACAACCCAGTCTACCAGTCAAACAACAGAAAAGGCGAACATAACCCAGAACTAAAGAAGCAGCGAAAGGAGAGATAGCATAACAGTGCAAGTAATTTCTGCTTAGGTAATTGGTGTATCAGCTAGCAGCTTTTTTGCCACCTGAAGATATGCTGGCCGAGTATTTTGGAGGTGAAGCTGTTCAATTAAACTAGCAATTTTCTTGTACCTGTGCAAGGTCCTCAGAGGATCTGCTAACGAGATGAAGCAACTGTGCCCAAGAAAGGTATTTCAAACAAATAATAGAAAGTATTTCTTTCCACCGCAAATACAGCCACCATGAGAGTCATTAGAGAAACACTCAGCAATGAAGACTGACAGGACTTCTGCTCCACTTGCCACCTAGTTGCATCAATGGTTCAAGTTCTACTCTACTACATTCTGTAAGAAATATGGAGCAGGATGCTTATGAGCTATAAACCCCAGCTAGGTCTTGAAACAAATGCTTAGAAATAGTATTTAAGAATGCCTCAGACTTAATTATATTAAAAAGTGTTGAAAAACTCAGCATCTTAAGTTACACATACCAAGAGGGATCCTTTTCTACACAACCAAGAACTATCTGTGCCCCTTTTTTTACCTTCATGTAAAAGCCAGACCCTTTTAAATAAAGCACAGGTTTAATTGCCTTGGGGTATGGCATAATAAGCCATTAGTCCCAATTTATGATGTTTGGCAATTCTATCCACTAAATACTTCTTTTAAAAGAATACTTGGGAGAATACACCAAATCTGCTGAATCACCAGCCAAATGGAAGAAACAGACAGAAAAAAAAACAGGATGAAATTTCTACGGGGACAACTGCAAACTCTAAATTTGGACATAAATAATCAATTGCATAGAAAGAGAGAGCTAGAGCCTATATAGCAGGTTTTAAAAACAATATAGGGGTTATTACAGTGGGTAAGTCTGAACACAAGTCCATGAGGTAGTGCTGCTATGAAAACAGCGGATGCTACACCAAGGTACGCAAATAGGTGGCTATCCAAACCAAAGTTTTCCTTTTGCTTTCTCAGTTTTGGTAAGACTGCAGCTGCAGTTTTGTGTGGGTTTCCATGAAGAAAGTTTTGATACGATTGGAGACTGTGCAAATAGGATGATAAAGCATGTCATAAACATGACCAATAAGGAAAGACTGAAGGGTTTAAACCCTTCTTTGATACAGAAATTTCAAAGTTAGGAGTGGGGCAAAGGAGGAAGCATAAGCAAGAGAGGCTGCAGGATACACATGGTAACAGTCTCCAAATGGGCTTCATGGCTGTAGTGGAGCGGGGAGGCAGTATTGCTTACATTCTAGTAAAGAAGTTTCAGGTGAGGCGCTGAGATCATGAGGAACCGCAACAGAGCAGCCAGGAGGCTGTGGCATCTCCACCACTGGACAAGACAAGACAGACAGCTGTTATGAATGATGGGAGGATTCAAGTCCCCTTCTGAGGTCTCTTCCAGTCCCACGATTTTGCTATTTTCAATTTAACAAAGAAGTTTCATGTTGTTTGGTGAGTGATTAGCGGTTTCAATGCGTGTTACCTTCTAATGTTATCGGTGCAGCTGTGCATTTTGTGAATTCCCAGTTTTCCTGTTTTAGCACCAGATTCAGAACGCCACTAGCTCAGATTAACTCCTTGAATCCAGATGTTAGAGACACAAAAAGTCTCTTAAATCATCTAGGTTGTTTTCCCCAGCCAGCACACAGCTTCCTACCAGTTTTATATTTACTTGCATTTTTTCTGACAAGTCTGAAGTATGCCAAAACACTTCACTTGGGAGGCTGTTTCCCTCAGCTATCCATCTCTCTGTCTGGATTTTTTTTTCAGATATTTCACTTAGTTCTCTCTCTACATCATTGTACCAACACCCTTCTCATTCTACAAATGCAGTCCATGATTCTTGTCCACCAGGTGCAGAAGCATCCCTGTCTAATCTGAGAGACTATTGTGGTACTGGTCCAGTTGTTAAGAATAACCAAATTACTGTAGATAATATCGATTTGCATGCAGAAGCTTAAGAAGCTTAGCTCATGCACCTACAGCAGATGCTTAAAGACACACAAAAAAATCCTTCCCACCATGTACCATCTGCTGGTCAACAGCATCACAAAACTTCTTTGCAGAGTTTTCCATCTTTTTCCCTCTTCTGTGAGAGAAATTCTAATTTCTTTGCTATGATGTCCATGTACCTTTTTTTTAAAGTCAGCCTGACCTTATTTTTTCCCCTGCTTCCAAGCCAAACTTCATCTCACGCACTCAGTTACTGCATTTACTGAAATTCTTTCCCAATGATTTCACTGGGTTGACAGCCATACAGCAGACTCTGAATGCCTGATTTTGATTCATTGCATGGAAGATCTAGTATATCTATTTTACTTCACTATTTCCAAGCATAAAGCCCTACTAGCTAAATAAGTTGATAAAACATTCAAGGCTATGAAAACAGAGATGAGACAGAAAGTACTATACTTATGAGCAATTACATGCCACCTGCTCTATCCAATGAGGAAACCAGGAATAGATCATAAATAATTTGAGACAGACGTCCAGCTAAGTCTAACTAGAAGGAATGTAGTTAGATTGTGTACAATGAAATCAGTTTAGAATATCTCAGCAAAGTTGTATGAGAAAAACAAGCTTCACAAAAATGTTTCTTGGAAGGTACTATCAGAAGAAAAAAGCTGGACCGTGTTAACTGGGATGACATTGAGGGGTTTGGAAAATTGTGAAAGAGAGACCTAAGCCTCTCACTGTAATCATTCTCGCTCCAAGCCATGATAAACAGTTTGTCTGCAGGGTAACTCCATCCCTGTCTGCCTAAACTTAACAACAATGATCAGCAGGAATCAGTATTGGGCATTATTTTCTTTTTTTCCTTCACACTGGAATTTCACTCTGAAAAGTAATGATCGAAAATATTCTCTTCATTCTTACATTAACAGAAACTTACCTCAAATCCAAAAGGCCTTTGCCATCACATTTTCCAGGAATAGAGTCTTCTGTCTCTGAGCAAGGCTGAGTGGCTTACCCCTACTCACTGTACTCACCTCAACAAATGTTTTGTACTTCCCCTGCATCAGAAACAACAATAGGGAGCTCTACTGACAAGTCAGTCTCAAAAAATGAACTCCTACCTAACATACATCAAACACCATAAGCTACCATCAAACACCAGCATTTCGTAGCGCTGCAAGCATTTCAAGGCGTGAACTTAAGCTTTGCAACTACTGTCATCTCCAAACCACAACCTGAGTGGTCTTTGTCGTGTGAAATTCTTGAGCTATCAGTCCTAATTTCTAGCTCAGCAAATCCTGACAACTCCTACTGTAACTCTAGGTTTATGGGGGCACCGCAGAAGGCGGCACTAACTCCAAACCAGTACAGACCCAATACATCTGTCTCTTCGGTCATCGCTGTTGCAATTGAAGTTCAGCAATGGATCCAGCCTGGCAATCCTGGCCTACCCCTGACCAATGTCCATCTGAGAAGCCCCAACTTGTATCATCAGCTAGGGTTCAGGCTTGGCCTGGATGAGGCTGACTGTTGGCTAGGGCTCCTGGTTGATGGGAATCAACTGCAGCATTTCTTGACTTTGTGAAGAAGGTCAGAGTGCTCATGCAGGTGACTATCATGGTCACGTATTAAGGTACGTGTCTGCCCTTGGGGAAAGTGCATTGATTACATTGCTATCAGGGTATTTAGTTTTATAAGGTACATCCATTATCTCATCCACAGAGACAGAACGATATTCCTACACAAATTCATTGCATTTTATACACACTACAGTATTTAGTTAATTCAGTTGTTACTACATTCCATGGTTCCACTTGTGCTTCCTGCAGTTCTTCCTCAAATACGTAGTGTGTTCCTAAGTTCTTCTACCTTCCTGCTGCTGCTTTGCAAAATCCTTCTAATACTGGCATAGCTTATTACACCTGTCTGCAGGTCTCTATCAGTTATACCTCAACAAACCAGAAATTCAGTTTGGGAGAACATAATTGTAGATTGTACAGGTGGATCCCAGAGCTGACCTTTGCCATTTCATTGCAGCTGGGGACACAGGAGCAAGAAAGATTCTAGTTTCACTCACTTTCTATCCCAGTCTGAGTTTACAGGTTTGGAAATTAGGAGAAAAAATTCTTAATGCTAGCAAAACTGGTAGCGTAACTCACTAAAGGCCAAACTCACACTCAACATTCACAGATGCAATGGCTGAAGCAGTTCCACTCGTTAACAAAATAAATGTAGTATAAATAAGTGTAGCCAGATGAGAATGGAACAGTGTGAAGAAATGCTAAAAGGTATGAGGTAAATGACCGTAAACTCTCTGTATTATTTTGTAGCTATAAATACTTTCTGTGAGTAAAGGAATGTAAGACTTACAAAAATACCTGGATTATATGGAATGGCTCAGTGACGTTCCAGGTAATGTGAACACGGTGCATATATTACTAACTATTCTATAATTCTGGAAATGAAAATGAGTTTAAGACAGAAGTTTCTCTTCCCTCTTCTTTTTTGCCTTCCTGCACTGGCAATATATCAGGTCTGTATCTCCCTCACAGAGTGTCCTGGTTTCAGCTGGCATAGAGTTAATTTTCTTCCTAGTAGCTGGCATAGTGCTGTGTTTTGGATTTAGGATGAGAATAATGTTGATAACACACTGATGTTCTGGTTCTTGCTGAGTAGAGTTTACACTAGCCAAGGACTCTTCAGCTTCCCATGCTCTGCCTCGTGCACAAGAAGCTGGGAGGGAGCAGAGCCAAGACAGCTGACCCAGACCGGCCAAGGGGCTATTCCATGAAGAAGAAGGAAGGGGGGGGACGTTCGGAGTGATGGCGTTTGTCTTCCCAAGTAACCGTTACGCTTGATGGAGCCCTGCTTTCCTGAGGATGGTTGAACACCTGCCTGCCGATGGGAAGTAGTGAATGAATTCCTTGCTTTGCTTTGCTTGCGTGCGCAGCTTTTGCTTTACCTATTAAACTGTCTTTATCTCAACCCACGAGTTTTCTCACTTTTGCTCTTCTGATTCTCTCCCCCATCCCACCGGGGGGGAGTGAGTGAGAGGCTGCGTGGTGCTTGGTTGCCGGCTGGGGTTAAACCACAACACAGAGGAATAAGGGAGAGGAGGTCCAAAAGCATGTGCTTTTTTACAGCAAGAGTGGGGTGATATATATCAAACAAATACACTTTGTAAATGAGTATTACATGGGCTGATCTGGCTAAGACTGTTTTTTATTGGATTGGTACCTTTGAGTGTGCAGAAGTCATCCACAGACCCTGCTGGAGTTCTGAGTGCTGCCCTTCAAACTCTCTTGGTAGGTATGTTGGCAATCGACCTCATTTTGTCTATCAGTTCCAAATTGTGTCTGCTGAGAACCAATAAATCCTATCAATTCATAATCAAACAAACAAGTTGGAAGCATGCATAATAGAACAAAGAGATGAGTAACAGCCAAGATGATTTTTCAAGGATAAATATTGTCAGACCAACATAAAATAAGCTTTTATGGCTTCTGGGAAGATCAGAAGCTGTAAATACCGTGTATCTTCAGATAGGCTTCTGAAACTGTCTCCTGTTGTATTTTCATAAATTACCTAAAGAATATGTGGTCTAGACAAAATAATTGCAAGGGGGATGCAAAACTGTTGGAATAGCATATTCCAAGACAGACTGGTTATCAAAGGGCCGCTGTCACAATGAGGGGAAAAATAGAAGAAGGAACCTGGTTTTGCCAGGATCTGCCTTTGTTTCTGCGCTGCTCAGTTCTTTATTTATGACTTGAAGGAAGGAAAAAAAGAGAATGCTTAATGAACTTAAACTTGATACTGATGTGGAAGGGGAAGGAAATAGGCTGGGAGGCCACACTTGGAATTAAGAATTATCTTGAGAAAAGCATGGAAGAAAAAGCAGATACAATTAAAAAAGGGTATGTGCATTCCCGTAGGAAAATCAAATGCACAGATGCAAGTGGAGAGTCAGTCCCTACACAACAGGACAGCAAGAAGCAACCTGGAGTTTCAGTGCATAAAAATCCATCGGGAATCAATACGAGCATGCTGCAGAAGAAAAGGCAATGGGAAAATGGTAAGCACACAGGAGGAAAACTTCTGCTCTTTTTTACAGAAATGAGTCTCTGTAGGAGAATTCCTGGAAAGACATAAGACTTAGTTTAGAAAAGAGAAGACTGAGTGCCAATGGAATGGATTTGGGTTTGCTTCCTAAAGCTTCAGCTTATTATGGTGGAATAAGCAGTAAGGCTCCGTCAAAAATCTTGACATGGAAACTCCTCTTCAACTGCAGTCACTGGGTTACCTGGCACAAGAGGATTATATGGCACTTACACAGTCATATGGTGACATGGTCTATCAACAACGACAACTTATCTAACATCATGCATGTCTTATCTTGAAGGCATCTATTCTGTCAAAGCAGCCACCTTCTGACCTAGGGAAGAGTAGGAAGTGCCACAGAGTTTCTGGACGAACCTGCAATAATTAGCCCAATGAATTCTACAGCACTAGCTTTGAAGAAACCAAAGAAGTGGGAAAAATACTAAACACAGAAACAGTTCAAAAGTCCACTTTTCCCTTGAGTTAAATTAAACTATACTTTCTTCTTCTCCCAGACCTTTACAGAATGATAATGCAACTGTGGCTAAAGAAATACTGAAAATGAAGGCCAGTGTAATAATCCACAGGAGCGGTTAAATCCTTTACACCAGTGTGGTATTTGAATGGGAACTGGAAAGTACTGTTATTTACAGCAATTTTTTTTTAACATCAGTACAAGTTTATATCAGTCCTATGATTTCTTTCTTCTTCTCCTCTGGGGCAGATTCTGCTATCTAGATACCTCACTGTTGATCTCATGTTGGTCATTTTCTTATCTAGGTCATCCTTGTCTCCCCAAATCCCTTGCACTTTCACCAGCTTTACAAAATTAATAAAGCTATTATTTAGAAGGCTTTGCTCTAAGAGGAACCCAGTCATTTATTTCTTTTTGTTGCTCCTACTTCCTGTATTTTGCCACCCAAGACCAAAACAGAGCAATCAAAAATTTTCTCAGCACTTAGCAGACAATACAGCAGCAGATTTTTCAAAGGCCTTTAGTGTCGACCAACTGCAATTCTGATAGTGATGTCCAAAATTCTCTGAATTTCACTAAAATCACGATCACTTGTGTGCTCTCTCAAGAATATCCGAGTCTTCTAGTAGCTTCACAAAACATCACGAAGACTCTATGGTATATCTGTAGTTCATCTTCGGTGCCATGCCTATGCAACAGGGATTCTCATTCATGGGCCACCACTGCCCCTGCAGGCACTACAACGCAGAACAGCATGGCCCTGCCTCCCCCTTCGCCCCCAGCGGCTTTCAAGTGGCATAGTCCCTGGCTATCGGTCTGCAAAAGCCCTTGGGTCCATGCTTCATAGTGTCTGTTCCCGACCTCTTCATACTTTTCCCAAAGCAGGCCATTTCTGACCCTGTAAAATACAATGTGACTGCGTAACAACAAACAAAATGCCCTTCATTTGTATTACTGTTTGGACAAAGTATTTGACAATATTAAAACAGTATTTGAGAATATTAAAATATTTTCTCAATGATCCACTGTGTCTTCTTCCTCTCTCTGCTTTGATTAATGAAGTAGGAATACAGCGATTTGAACAGGAAAAGGACAAAACTCTTGTTTCTAAGCTCACATATCCTAGTTTGTCAGCTGTATAAACTTTGTTAGAAAAATCCAGGCACTAAAAACTTGGCTGCAGGGTCAAAGGTGAACATGACAGTACTGCAAAATAACTGTCACTAGAAGTGCTATTTCTGGTCTCCAATTTTAAAAAGCATATGGCTTAACACCGAGGAATTCTTGCTTCAGAATGTAGTCCTATATAGCAGAGCGCTGCTCCATCATCCTAATCACGACACTTTTGAAACTGAGAAATCCTGAAATAGTTAGTAGGGAAAAAATGCTGATATTACTTGAATAGTTACTGAACATTATGTTACCTGTCAAGGATGCCTCATAATTTTTTCCATACTTAAAATAGCATGGAAAAGAAGAGAAGAGAAGAGAATGTGAGGCAGAAGTCAAGTGGGAACAGAAAAGAAGGTATGTCAGGAGAGGAGCTGCACGTGTAGCCTGGGAGGTGGAAGAGCAGCTGAAACTCTGACTGCAAGTTCTTGTATCAGAAGTCTGACAAAGCTAATCATAGCAACAACAGACTGTGGAAAGCAAAGCATCAAAGGGCTATGTTTGTACATGTCTGACTCTGATGTGTATGGATATGCATTAAATATTTATATGTGCAACAACCAAACACAGAAGAGTCTGTATGTTTACACACACTTACAGAGATGAAAATCTAAGAATTGTGAGATCTTCCCATAGTCACACTTGTGCGCTGTGACAGATGTGCTTGTCCCCTTGACCAGACTGGCGGTGGTTTGGTGCAGGCTCCAAAAGAGATAAAGGCCTGAGCTGTACACGGGCTGTGAATTCCTCTGTTTTCAATGTTTGCTGAAAACCCACAAAGGAACAGAGCGATTCCTTTATCAAGGAACAGAGCAACTCCTTTATCAAGGAACAAAGTTAGTTGTGGGTACAACAGTCTCCTGCATACCTTTTCTATCTCTCGGAATCTGACTACAAGCCAGCCACTTTATCCTATAAACATGATGGCATAAGTGAGCCTTTTTGGAGCTCTCCCTGCTAGGCAGTGCGGCTGCATGGTGGTGACCCACTCCCCCCTGCCCTGGGACACCTCTCAAGGTTGCTCCTTGAGGCAGAGAGACCTTTTACCAATGACCCATCTTTGGTAAGCAACCAATATCGCGCTTAACCTTTTGTCTTGGTAACTTTGCATGTGGAATTGATGCTAATGAAATATTATATAAGCTTTGCATATATAATCCTTTAGATATAAACTGCTGACCAAGTCTGAGACTAGGATTGGATCCAGCGGCACCTAGACTCCTCTCTGAGGAAGGAGTTTAGGAAGCAAGGGGGTCCTCTCTGAACCTCGTGACTCAACGGGAGGGTCTTCTTTACTCTTTGTATTTCTTCCTTTAGACATAAACCGTTGTCCAAGTCTGAGACTAAGACTGGACCTAGCCACACCTAAAGGGCGTCTACTCTGAACCTCATGACTCAATGCGAGGGTCTTCCTTACTCTCTGCATCTCCAGTCTAACTCGAGTGGAACTCAGTTTCCCTTTGTATGATTCTTCCATGCAGTAATTCACAGAGTGAACCCTGCCATCGAACTTCGTGAAGTCGCACTTTTACAACATCGTATTAAGACCACTTTTGCTAATACCTCTGTCGGTGATTCCTTAAGGGTTGTAAATCACCTCCATTCGCAACATGCACACAGACAGACACCCTTCACTTATAAATCCCAAAGTCCAGATCTCAAAGATGTCTGGACTTCTCTTGCCAGCCCTGATGAAATGCATTAATGGAATCATCCAATTTCTACCCAGTTGAGACCAGCTGCAGGAGGTGTATATATTAAAAACAACCAACCAACCAACCATATAATTAAATATATATTTTTATATATATAAAAAATAATAACGATATAAAATTGTCATTGTGATCTGAAGATGAAAAGCACTTCATAGTGCTTCACAAAGCTAGTTGTTGTTACTGAACTATTTTATCCATGCATTTTACACTGGACTCAAAAAAGGAAAAAAAAAAAAAAAGAAAAAAGGAAGAAGAAAAAAAGAGAAGAATGCCAAAAGCCTGTAGTGATAAAAACAGTGGAAAGACAGGAAGCTGTCATCCTGCAGCAGGTCACAGCTGGGTATAAACTGGACGCTTTGATGATGCATTTCATCAAAGACTGCAAGAGAAGTCCAAATGTCCAACAGTGTCCATCTGTGCGCACGAGTGTAAGTACGGAAACAGCTCGCAATTCTTAGATTTTCAGCTCTTCTGTGTTTGCTGGCAGTTTATAAAAAATAGAGATGAAATTGTAACAAAAGCAGTGGTTTGTACAATATAGCACAACTGAATAAATTTCATGATGCTATTACTGAGCAGATGCCATCCATGAAGCTCAATGATTTGTGTTTTGTTTAGTTACAGAGGAAACAATTTACAGATGTAGAAACTGGTTCTCCCAGTTAGCTATTTCATAGCCACTTTTTCCTGTGCCACCAGAAATCTCTCCCCAAATCTGCCTCTGATCTATTCATCACACCCATACACAAACAGTATTGGTACAATGCAAGAGGATACCACAACATCACAAGTGAGTGACTTCTGGTATTTAAACCAGGCATCAATTATTTGTTTCTCACCTCTTTTTCCTCTCATTATCTCTCAGATGTTTCTCCATCTCTTTCTGCTTCCAAATCCAGCTTTTCAAAGGACACTTTGATTTTTTTTAGTTGCTAAGAAGGTCAGCAGATCTTACCAGTCATGG
This sequence comes from Platalea leucorodia, assembly GCF_965183815.1. Lineage (NCBI taxonomy): Eukaryota > Metazoa > Chordata > Aves > Pelecaniformes > Threskiornithidae > Platalea > Platalea leucorodia. Next base: position 36,223,603 of record NC_138826.1, read on the forward strand.
GCTTTAATTTGGATGTCTGTCATTTTTAATCACTATGTTACATATCTACAGTTATTGTTGTGTTGATTACAGGGAAAGTCTGTGCTGTTTGCTTCATGAATCTCCCTTCTCCTATTTTCCCTGTCATGACCAGAAATTATCCAGGGACTTTAACATCTCTAATGTAAGAAACCATGCAATAGCCTCACAGACTGTATGTTTCAGTAATTTTTAAAACCCAAGCCTTTCCATAAGTAAAAACTATGCGGTTATGAACAAATAACATTAAAATGGTATGCATACATGTTAATAAATGCACAGCTTCCTTGCAGTCTGACCTGGATTACGCAACAAAGTGGACAATGCAAAAGGAGATGCCAAATCTTGTCCTCTGCAAACAGGCCAGACACGCTGTCCATGATACTTCTGTAGGCGCTGACAGCCTGTCTGCAGAGGTACTTAGGGTTGTCTCCTGTGAGAGCCGAAAGAGCAAACACGGAGGTGTTTGGCTATGTGGAATACGTTTCAAATGTAACAGCACCGCAGCTCCGTATCTGCACTTTCTCAAAGCACAGAGGCAAATTATGACCGAGTCAGAAAGTCAGCGTTATCTCTAAGGACTCCCACTGCAGAGTGGCCCATCTGCTTCCCACTCTGTGCTGAATTTTCAACAGGAGTTATAACATGGTCTAGAAAAGGCAAGTCGTAACAGCCTGGAAGCAGAAAAAAGCCATCGGAGGGTTACTAATGAAACCAAATAGGAATGTAAGCAGCACAGTGCAAACAGATAGCAATGCCACTTAAGTAAGTCAATATTGTCTTATAAAATCCTCTTGCTATGCTGTAACCTTTAAAAAATGAAAGAAACATTCCCTTTGTTCTTGAAAGTCTATCTTTTCAGTTCTCCAATGACAGAAAGCAAATGAATTGTTCTGAACATCATTTGTTGCATCTGTTTTCTACTAACTTTTTTTCTTTAAAAGAATCCAGCCATATATACATCCAGACTGTTTCCTTACTGTTTCAGAACATGCCTTGTAGCAAGGCCTGTTACAGCAGTTCAAACTCAGTGAATCCCAAAAGGTAGAGGCTGAAAGTCAAACGGCAAATTTGAATTTGGTGCTTTATGACCACTATACTCTGATTTTTTTGAGGGTATTTGTGTCTCGTCTAATTGTGTCATTAAAAAAAATTAAGTTCATGGCAGACCTTACCTTTTGAAATTTTACAGCAGTGCACAGACACTCATGAACAGTGTTAAAACTGAGTTACTGGGAACGTGGCACAGGGTAACACTCTTGTGGGAAATCATCCCTCTAAAGCGGGACAGCTGATCTCTCCCTGGACTGCCTATTGCAAGTGCCCTCTCAACAGCATCTTCAGCTGGATTGTGAGAGACTTCCCAAACCATCCCTCTGCTGAGTTTTTATCATTCAGCTGGCCTGTGGTCCTACACGACCACTCCAGCCTGTGCATAATCAATCCATTGCTATTCATTAACCAAACCACATGCATCCTCACGACTGCAGTGAGGTACAAAGGACTGTCCTAAGTCATCATTTCTGCATCTGCAGCAACAATTTCGACTGGCTATTTACAAGTACCTTCTGTGTAGCGTTTCATCAGTTTTGCAGCAGGAACAGCCTGGGGAGTCTGGATGGGCCAGAGTCTCCACCTCGGCACCACCTCGGCCCACAACAGGAGCTGTCTGGGGAAACCTGAAGGACATTCAAGAACTCCCATCTGGAGAGCTCCTGCACCACTTGGTTACATCCTTCTTGGTGAAGGTGGCTAGAAGTTCAGTCAATCACCTTGTCTGCGCTCAGTCCACTGCTCCAAGGCCATTGTCTCATGGATACGAATGACTACACGGGGAGCACCTGGACCACACAGGCAATTAAATTAATTTACTAGCACATTCTGTGAAACATGAAATTGTCACATTTTTCTAATTTTTGAAATCTCTTCCATGTTTTTAGAACAAAGCAGGGATGGAGTGCATGGTCCGATCTGACCCCACGTTTTAACACTTAGTAAAACAAATGGCAAGCAGAAAGTACTTCCCCCTCTGGCCTCAAGCAGGTATGATCGTTTCTGGATGCAGAAAATAAGCTAATCAGAATAAATTGATGCAATTTAAAAACACAAACTACTTGAAGAAAACCATTAGGAACTCTGGCAGATGCATAACTAAACACTTAAATTCAGAAGGGCTGAGCTAAAGGTTGAAGATGCCATCTACCCTCTGGACATGGAGTTATAGAGAAGCTTTTAATTACATCATAACAAACCCAGAGTAAAATATACGGTATGCTTTACTTATTCCTGGGGAAAAAAATGGATGGTAGCAAAAGAAGATGTAGACACTGTGAAGAACCGTCTTCTAATGGATTTTTAGATTTTCAAACATGAAAGCAAACAGAAGAGATAGTAAATTCATTACGTAAAAATAAACATTGAAAAACCCAAACTTTTTTATGAATTATAGTAAGACAAAAAGACTGTTATGAACTAGAGTCACAGAATGAGACCTCCGATTCAGTAATACAGGGTAATAGTGCTAGCTGCATTATACACCCAAGTAGCTGTAATTATGCATTTATATGTAGTATATGACCAATCTGTCATTCTTGAGCTTACACTTTTGATCTGTTTTTTTTTCCCTAAACCAATTGACCACAATGCCATTAATCAGATGACAGTAGAAATTGCAAAGGAAGGTAGATTAATGATTTCAGTTTGCTCTCACATATGTCATAGTTCACATCATTAAACACCACATATATTTTGTGGCAAGACAATTAGATAACTTTTGGATAACTGCCTCTACATGGACACTACCTTGCAAGTAAAGACAGAGTATCTAGATTTCAATACCAGCCAAACGAACTGGAAAGTCTAGGAAACCTGTCTCTCACACACACACACACAGAGCCACACAGACTGACCTGCTTTCTTAACACGTTTCTAGCTTTCATTACACCTCCCAGATTAACACAGCACATAGTACATAAACAGACGAAATGCAGGATCCTTCTCCACATCCACCACCTGACTTCCTTGGAAATATCTAGGGCCAATGGATCAAACATAGGTATTTTATGCAGCTCGCCAAAACAAATCATGGTAGTCCCACTCTGCCATAAACTCCAGCTATGAAACAGGGGTGAGGACGAGCAACGAGGGCTGGAGAACGTTCTCCATGCAATTCTCTGCATTCTAGCAGGCAGAGCACTATTAACCTGCCACCAGCTCACCTGGCAACTCCCTTCGGCGCTTCCCTAGAACCGCTAAGTGTCTGGGCGGTTTATTGACCGCATCTATTGCTGCATGCAGCCACCCTGACACAAGGACTACCTACGCACGGCAGGTATGCCTTGGATACACCACAGGCATCATGGTCTACTGCCATTTACATGAAGAATTCCACTTCGGGGCTTTCAGGTATTTAGAAAACATGACTCCTCAATGGATGATGGAGATAAATAAGCGCCTTTACAAATTTAGGTTTCTGTATTTAGAATGTTATGAGACTCCTAAGATACATGTTTCCTGCTTGAGAGTATGTCAGAGGCTACCTGAAAATAGAACAGAAAGCCAGAACCTAGCTGTGCAGTCCATGCAGGTGTGAACACAGCTGCTGAAAGGTCTTTTAACACAATTAAGCTAAGAGCTGTATCAATGACATACAGTTTTAATTCTGAACCCTTCTTATCTCAAATTTTCTCATTCCCCTTGACTGTATCTTCAATCATAGTAATTAAAAAACCTCATCCAAATCTCAAAAATCACAAGACTGGCCAAAAAGTATGGCGCTTAGATTATTTTGAGCTTGTTTTATTTCTAAAGCTCAAGGCTGCACACTGGTCATGTCTTCAAGCTTCTAATCTCTTAATCATGAAAGCCCAAACCATTTTACCTTTAAATAAGGGTTAAGGCTCTGTCCAACTCAAAACAAGGGCTTCCTTAGCAGGGACAGCTATGATGAGTGGCCACTCTGCCAGGCCAATCCTCTCCAGCGTCCCTACCCTGCCAGGCAGGAGCAACAGGAGACCTTGATGTGGTGCAGCTTGGTGCCATGACTGTACTCAGAGTGGACACCTCTGCAAGAACAGAGGGGAGAGATGATGGCTGGAAGAACAAAATATATCCTCCCACGTGAAGCAGAGCCCCAAGAGGCTCACTGTATTGCTAGATGCAGAAGAAAATTGGGAGAACTGGCAAAACTAATTAATAGTAGTAATACCACGTGCTAGAAAGGAGGCCATGCTACAATCAGGTCTGTCTTATGGTATTGTTTTACTCTACGCAGTTAGCCTCTGTAAATCTCTTCTTCACCTTCCCTCTAACATTTTTCGAATTCTTTAAGTTGATTCACAGCACAATCATTTTACCTCTTTCTTGCCCATTCCTACTGCAATGTTCTTTACCAAAGGGTTTATCATTCCACTGAAATGTTGATTCCAAAATTAATCTTTCAGAATGCCTTTACTACATGTGACATCATCTTGCTAATCACCAGTCATGCCATTTTCAGAGTTTACATTTGCTATCCTACTCCTGGCGTTAACACGTGCTATTAATAATCATATTTTTCAACACTTCTACCCACAAGCTATCATTAATAGCTTTTAAAACTACTTGAAAGAACAAGACCTCTCAGTGGTGCAACTATAATTTTAACTACCTAGTATGTCACAACAAAGGAATCAGTCTTCTGAAAAATCTCCAGAAAAATTCAAATTAATACCAAAGTTTGATTCAAAAACTCACCTGGGCTATCAGTAACCTGCTAACATTTTTGCTCAGAAAGATGTATTTGACTAATGGTATATAAAAATACTGCAAAATTCTTTTTCAGAGTGTTCATCTAGTGTTTTGCAAAGAAAAAATTCACAACATTCAAAGATTTTGCAAATATGATAAATGGATTTTAAGTTGAATGAAGTTTAGGACACAGAACATGGGAATGAAAGAAATTTTTGGAGTTAAGGAGTCAGTTTTCTGGTAGTTAAACTACTATACCTTATATGCATTCATCAAGTTTTCAAGTTTCATCTTCAGAAAACAATGGCAATTTTTGCCTGATTGTGACACCAAACATTTAGAAAAGGGAGTCATGAAGTTGTACACTCTACATGCCATGCATTATAAATTCAACAGCAACTGGAATTAAAGATGCTGTTGAGCCTAGGGAGGTACCAAAATCAGGATTACCGGAAACAAAATGCTGCAACAAACCTGTAATGATAAGCTGTAGGTCGGTAACGGACGATAATAAAATTCACCTTTCAAAATTAGTTCATTCCATTAGCAGAGTCATATTTTAGAATTTACCAGAAAACTGTCCTCACAGATTTGTTTTTTTTTAAAAAAAGCACTTTCAGTGTTGCAAAATAAAACAAATGATATATACAATGTAATTAAAACATTTTGCAGTAAAAAGTAAGAACGTACTCATCAAAAATTTACATTTTATGTTATACATGCACCTAGCACATCTGCTATGCCATTGTGACAGATGTTTATTAATATGGGTATCTAATCATATTGCTAGGTTGCTAATGGCTCAGTAATCCATCTTCTAAATACCACTCAAGTTTCTAATTATATGTTGAACCAATTATCAAAATATTTCCAAAGAATTACTTCTTTGGAATTACTTCTTCTATGGCCTCTGAAAAGCAGAATTAACTCGCAGTTTTGTTTCAACAACAACGTACAATTCTATCATAGCAATACATACAACATGTTGTGTTTATAATATGTACGTTGTATGAAAGACTTACTTTAAAGACATTTCCTTTAATCTGAGAACTAGTACAAAAATCAGCTAAAATTAATAGAAATGTGTTTTGATATGAGATCTCTTGAAAGAACATGTTCTATGGTAAGGCTGGTGACCATGGACCAGGTGACTCCGCTGGACTCTACTCCTTTCAGTTATCTTCAGGAATGTATAGATCCCAAATACTACTTCCTCATGCATTAGCCCACCCTAAAATTTCTATGCCTTGCAACCTGCAACCTGTTTTTTCCTCTCAGTTTGGTTCTCATGTCCAGAGGAAATGACTAAATTTCCCCACATCAAAACAGGATGCTGATTTTCAATTTTCTTTTTCTTGTTCAACTTCAAAATCTCCAAGTAGAAAATCTCACATCTTCCTGCCAGAGTACTACAGACCATGCACTTATTTGAAATGCTGGCATTTAGTTAGAGAGTTAATTAGTTAGACAATTAGACAATTCAGTTAATTATTGAAATAGTTGGTTACAGCTGAGCATCAGTGTTTTAAGATTCCTCCAACTGTGGAAATAATAATGGTTTATTAAATTAAAGATCATAGCATCCTTTTCCCAGCCATTAACTACTGATGTCCACTACACATTTGTACTCACCTTTACTGTGGACATATTCTCTTACCAACTCTTCTCTTACCTTCTAAGCCCCTATGAAGGTACAGGTAAAGCTTACTTTATTACAAGTAAGTTCACAGACGATGAACAAGCTGGACTTGTTGGGCTTGAATTTTTCAATTGCCTTGGTTTGTCTGATACTACTTTAGTCCCATTTATTTTCTACTAGACACTGTCTAGCTCACCGACAAGTTGCTGTTTCATGCGGCCACAGAATCAGACTAAAAGGCAACACAAGTTCTTGACAGTGTTGCCTTAGACACCAGATATGATCAGAATCTTTCAGATACAACTCTTCAGAGCTGAAACACCACCTAGTGTCATCCTATTTGTTGCATTTCAAGGGTCAGGGGGTTTGGGTTTGTTTGTGTTTTGTTTTTTTTCCGAATAAAACCAGTAAGTACATTTTTTACTTTTACTTCCTCCATACTACAATTGCCTAACGGGCATAACCAGAGGAAGCAATTTCAGTCCTAGCTAGTCTTCATGACTGCACTACTTACTTGACTTTTACTGAAAAAGTACCTGGCTTTAAAATGCTGTGCAAAGAGGAAACTAATTTCAGATTTTTAGAATAAAAATATATACTTTGCATAATGAAAAAGAACAATTTTAGAGACAGACTGTATTGTGTTTCCTTTGTATTTTATCAATTTGCTACTTGCCTTATTCATGCTTTGAAAAAGAAGTAAACAATTCTCATACTCAGTCTCATACTGTTGACAACTCACAGAGTTACGAACAGCTCTACAGCACCAAAGGAAAAGGGTCATGATGTTCTCATCCTCCCAAATTTCCCACATTTTTCATGGGAGAAATTCCATGAAATTCCAGAGAAATTCCTCTCCTCGTCGCTCTTAACTACTTATGTAAACACAGTGTAACATACAGAGTGTGTAAATGAGATCTTTGTATTGTCAGCCTCAAGCATTCAAATATCATGAGTCAGACTTGAAAATATCGCAGAACTGGAATAAATACCATGAAACTTGAAATACTAAACCTGAGGTTCTTTATATTTACTCTCTGTTTTCCAAGGCTTCAGGGGTCACATTTTCAGGATTTGCTTAACAGCCATGAAACTTACTTAAAAAATGCTGGAGGTAAGTTTCACCTACAATAACATATCTCACGGAAGTAAATATATATAGAAAGATTTCTAATAATGTTGTGAATCGTCAACACTCACTATCTGAGTGCAAGAAAAGAGCAGTTAAAACATGGAAGGTCTTAATTCCTGTTCTGCTCATCAAACATCAGTAAGAAAGCTCTCCTGCAGCCGCACGGTGGTGAGAGATAAGTGGTAGTACGAGAGGAGGATGTGGTCACTGGCTAGAATCCATCACTGATGCCAAAAAAAAAAAAAAAAAAAAAAAGAAGAACAAACCACCAACCAAAAAAGCAAAGATGTGGGAAAAATTATTAACATGGGTGCTGTTTGCTAGCATGTATACCCTCTGGCAGACGGTTATGCCTGCTTATAGTGTTGTACAAAGCTGCTTAGCTCACTTTTCCTGCTCTGCCCCAGCTCAATACAGAATTTGCTACTGACTGGCAACAGAGAGCATTCGTTGCTCCTGCTGCAGAATGCTGGGGGGGAGGAAGGGATTTCCTTCCCCGCAGTGATGCAAGGACTCTCCCGCTGAAATGCTTGGCTGCAGAGACTGCAAACCAGAGCCAGAATTTGGGTCTTACATAGATCATCCCTTACTGTTTTGAACTGCCTGGTGCAACCTCAGCAAGACAGGCCATTCCTGGTTATATTAATTATGTACTTCAAAGGTTTTCTTCTCAACCAAGGCGGCTAGAAACTTTTCTTAATGGACACACAGTTTCTGCAGAAAATTATATTCAACACAATTAACACAATTCAACGGGGCAAGTTACTTGCCATCGGCAAGTGTCACTGTCACTTTGCTACGCTGAGATGAAAGCATTGGAAAAGATGTTTGGCACAGGCTCTCTGGTGAATGAGACTTTTAAATTATATCACAGTAGTTGAACCTTCCTAGGACTGAAAGGGAGAGGTATCCTCTGAGAGTATTTCAGGCATAAAAGGAACATTAGTGGAAATACTGAGTGAACACTTGCGATACCCCTTCCAACAGCAGTAACTTCTTTGGCAGGAACTTTTTCCTGCCATATCCTGTGTTACCCACACCACGACAGCAAACCCCTTGGTGTAACATAGCACCAAGCTCTCACAGTTGCCAGTAACAAATGCCCAGCATCTGGTGCCTGCAGCTCATGCCTTCCTGTATAAGCACTGAGAACTCTTTAAGGAAATCACTTCTACAATATTCATGTTGTCCTCATCTGCTACCTCTGACTGCCCACTTGAAAAGCAATATAGACAGAGACCAGACAGCATTAAGGAAGATACTCAAGAGAGAGAAACGGAGTCATGTATATTCCAGTATAGAAACCTTGAAGTGCTAAATTAACTGGGAACTATGATCTATTTATAACTATTTAGCAAAAGAAAATGTTATTTAAGAGCAGAGCATTACAGTATGTCTAGCAATTACCACAGGCCCATACATACAGAAGAGGCTTCTCAGCCATTACTCACTGAAGAATACGCTGCTCTGCACAGATGATTCAGCCAACAGGAAAAAGATGATGTTTAAACCAATGAATGGAACTCTGAAAATAAACCACTGCCTAATGCTAAATATAAATCAAAGGTGTTTGTGTACATGGCCAAGTACTTTCTTAATTTTAGTCCTAGCTTATACAGTTTACCTTCAGCTCTAGGGAAAGAGAGACAGACCCACCTCAGGACAGCAAGAAAACTAGTCATCAAGTCATCCAGGTGGAAGTGGGAAGCTGACCTGAATGGTGAAAAGCAAAACTACATTTCTCTGCTTCCTCCTTCTCTGACACAACACTAACCAGAAGCATGCTGTCTCCAGAATACCATCCATCCCTGGGGGTAGGCCTATGGGCCCAAGGGTGCTCACAACCCCCCTCCCCTCCTCCTTTACAGCTCTGGTTGCATTTTATTTATTTTGCTTCTCAGTATGTTGATGACACCTGGCCTTTCCATAAATCTAAAGATGACCTCAATGACAATGTCAGCTACTTCTTTTAGGGGGATAACAGAGGTGCATATGTAGGGATGATCTCAATGGTCAGTGAAACAAGTATGACTACAGCAGGTATCTTTAAACAATAGCTTTTCAATAAGTCTACCGTGAAATGAAGATACCCTGCTGACCTCCGAGACTCCTTCCATTAACTCTCACCCACCCAGGGTATACTGAACAGCGTCACTCCTTCCCTCTGCCATCACAGAGCGCACCGAACTAGGGGAATTGTTTGATCCACTACTTGCTGACAATAACGATAGCTCTCGGAACCTTAAGAGTTCAGGATTGAGACAGCTATGGGAAAATATTGTGAAAGAAAATCTTATGTTTGCCATCTGTGATACAGATCCCTCTACATTTCTACCTTTTGCCATCTTCTAACAGCCATGATGCAATCTTTCAATAAAGAAATCATGGGATTACTGCTGTTGGGCCTACGCTGCATTAAGACTACATTTGCGTGACGTGGATATTCCCAAATATCCATATCATGTTTACTCACATTAAGGTCACACACTCTCCATATCCCCAGGTACTGACCTTCAAGTGGTCAACTGGCTGTGGTCATTCTACAAATCGGCCTTGAAGCAGCAATAATTCCCCCGGCCACATGGTCTGTAGCAGACAGAAGGGCACCTACTCTGCTTGTACCTAAACTTGGCTGATGAAAACAAGATCTGGTGCAGGGAGGCAGCACCATGCAGGTATTCGTGTGAACACGCCTCACTGCAATAATGGTGACTGGTGACCACAAGGCTTACAGAAAATCTAGTGCTACAAGCCAGTCCATCCAAACACAAGCTTTGTCCATCATTTCTCATCTCACCTTCTTTCCAGCAAGCCAGAGGTATGTCTCTACACAGAACACAGGCCGTGACAAGGGAAATACCACCTTCATACTAAGAAAGCTGAAATCTCCTCTCAGCTGGTGTCAGGGCAGTCAGGAGTTTGGGCCAGAGGCTTGGTATGGGCATACCTCTTTCTGCCCTACATATTATGCCTCAAAGGTGTCAAGAACATAGTAGGACGGAGAGGCAAAACTATTTGCTAACCTTTATGAACAGTACTACATCAGGTCCGAGGCATACTAAGAAAAGCTGAATGCCACTACCAGTGCCATTTTAAGGAGAAAGATGGAGTTTTAATCCCCAAGGGTACCAAAACAGCAGCTGCCGAAGGCACTGAATAAAAAATGTGTGTTAAAAAATGCTGTATAGTGTTGAAGAAAAAACTGTGAAAATCATTGGCAGGCTGTGTGAACCCTGAAAGGTCCTGGTTTAATTAAAAAACGTTGGAACAGACTCCCGTCATATTTTTAGCAGAAAACACAGCAGTTCAGCACTGTTTCTGTTGTTTACCATGCTCCCAAGGTGAGCATTTGTGAATAGTTTTTCTCAGAAGGATGCATATTCAGAAAAGAAAACTAAACTAAAAGGATACTAAATAAAATGAATCATATAGAAAATACAGTAAGGCTGCTTGTAGCCCTGCAGCTTCTGGGATCAATTATATTTTATTAGATGGCAACTCCATCCTAGCTTGACTCTTGGCCATAAAGAAACCAAAGGTTCAACTGAAATTATTTCCTGTGGATTGATCACTCAGACAGAAGAAAGTCAGATATTTCGTAGGGTGAACAGGCAGAGGAAAAACAATACAGGTGAATTGATTTTTATGAAGATGAGGCCTTATCTTTCTGAAATAACCATGGCTTCATCTGCACAGAGGAGGGTGACTATAGCAAGTGCTACGGTGCTGTGAAACAACTGGTCTGTAACCCAGTTTAGGGAGGAGGGGAAAATAATAGTAAAATAATCCCTTAGGAAAGACTGAAGTCATATACTGAAAAGAAAATTCTAACCATACTTCCTCTCCCCACCCTATAATGTACTTCTGATATACCAAACAACCAAAGCCAGGCACACAATTTGGAAAGCTGCTAGCTGATTTGGATGTGGCCGGGTACCCCCATGAAACCTGCTTTTTAGGGTGTGCTGTGCCTTCACCTCATCTACATGTTAAAGGATATGGGATACATCCAGTACACGAAAGGCCAAAGCCTAATTTTTCTCCAATGCTTATGCATTATTGGACATGGCAATGTAAAAGATAATTTGCTTAAAGTAACTGATTCTTATAAAAATGTTACAAAATCTCTTTGCTTTGGAAAATACGACTTATGGCCTCAAAATTTTTTCATGTTTTACATTCTGATAGAGAAGCCTTGAAAAACAAAGTTGATAGCACTGCCTCTAAGGCTAAAGAAGAGGGAAGAAGATGGCAGAGAAGTCCCTGACTACAAGCATTCCCCTTTCTCCGGACTGCCCACTTGCCTCCTCACTAAGATCAGAGCAGCAGCCCAGAAAACGACACGCCTTTACTAGATTCATCTCATCCTGATAATCACAAGCAAACCTCTGAAGAGTATCTGCAAACTGTGGTGACCAGCACTGCAAAGCCTACACAGCATCAAAAGCACTCCCTTTCGCTTTATAAAATAAAATCCCACTGATCTGTTTCCTTTCTATTTCACTATCTGCAATTACTATTTACCTTCCTTCTTTTAACAGTTACTACTCATTTTTATGTACCCACATTGGGTACTATCTATATTATCCAGCTCACAGACTCTGCCTTGACAATTAAAACTCCAGTCTTCTATTTCACAAACACCAGCCAGGTCAACAGTGCAGTAACTGCCATAAATCAGTTTTTTTCACCCTTGGACAATAAATAGTCAAGAGAAATGTGGGTGTGCATCACAGTCTGAATGTGACTGATCTCTTGTAGAAGTAAGCAAAACTTTCAGTTGAATCAGCATTAAATTCACAGGAAAAAAAAGTAACTAATATTTTATGTCAAATTTCTGGTCATAATTAATTCACTGATGTGCCTACACTTCCAATGAAGGGGCTGATAACTGCAAAAGTTTCCTGTCTTTATTTCTTGGAAACTCTCCAAAGGTTTAAGCTTCTCATTTCTGCTAATTAATTCAGGAGGAACCTGAACATATGGTGTTATAGCAAAAAATATATAGCACGTACAAAATATAGCAAATAAATTCCATAAAAATAGGCCTACATTTTAAAGGGGAAAAAAGCTGGGAGAGGTGCTTTGCCTTTTTAATGACTACTTCTTTCTTTCTCTAGGAGACATTGCTGGGTGTTCTTACCCAACAACAGCTTGAGCAAAATAAACAGAAAAACAAGTCTTGCATCAAGCCATTAAAGTTCACAAGGCAGGCTCAATGACGCACCAACTGGGGAACGCTACAAAAACTGTCACTTCCCTGAACATTATCACAAGAACATCAAATTGTAATATGTCACTGATCATGACCTCATATCCAGTTTGGACATTGTCTTCTTGGCTTCCCCTTCTGGGTGAGCCTGAGCCATCAGAATAGATCGAGGAAAGGGACAGAGGAGAAACAGCTCTCCTCTGCTCCAGCTGCGATGGCCCTGAGTGCACCAATAGGCCTTAATGGTCCTGACCAGTCTCACCTGAGGCCTCACCCCACAGCCTCTGGCCATTGGCCCAAGAGCTCCATTTAAGCTCTGGCCTGCAGCACTCCTAAGCCCTGACCTAATCACAGGTATACCTGTCTTCAGCCCTGTTTCTAGCCCTACCCCCTGGATGGACTTTGGACTTACCTGGCCAATTGCTTGTCTCCTGGATGGACCCCTCATGTGCATGCTAGAGTTTGGCTTTGGCCCCTTCTTTTGCTCCCGGATAGACCATACAGCTGTTTCACTGCTTACCTTGACTGGGATGGCTGATGGATATTGTTAACAGCACCCTGTGTTCCTTGCTACGTTCAGATGCTGTCAGAGTGAGCTGTGCTCAGTGCAAGCTCTGTCTGCACTGGGACTGCCCTTGGATCCTGGCTTGCTTCCCTTAAAGAGCAGCTGGCCTTTGCTACTCACTGACACTGGCCTATATCCTTACACAACCTCAGGATTTCACTCCTGGTGCCTCAAAGGACGAGGAGGAAGATGACCATGGACAGAAACTGAGCAGCCCCAGCCAGAGTGGTGGTGCTGGCTGCCCCTGCAGAAGCCTGCAACTGAGCAGGTAGCTATTACCTCTGGGGTGCTCAGCTTCCCCTTGCTAGGGAGCTGATGCCACCTTTGCCCATCCCTGCTAAATGGTGAATGTCCACAGAGCACAACCTGAACTGCTGTGAGGTGGCACTGCATCTGGCTTTATGCTGGGCCTAATGCTGCTCATACAGGTACAGTTTTCCCTTGGTCTGTCGTGCCCAATGGAGACCGCCCTGCCACAGGCTTCCCAGTTGCCTATGGAAACTGGCCTGGAAGCTGTTAAATTACTGCCTGAACCCCTCTTGCTTTACACTCCTTATGTCTCTGTTGGCAGGAGCTAATACTTGGGAGTCCTGAACTCACTTTGGCCTCTGACTATAGTAGTACCTAAAGATGAAAGGCAAAAGATGGCTCTTTCTGGCACAAGAGATACAATCCTACTTTAATGACAAGGTGTATTTGCTGTAATGTATGCTGTGACTTTGTAGTTGATTTGCTTCTAGTCCTAGATGGATTTATACCAATGGGTAGATAGATCAATTTATCTGTCTTATTCATGATTTTTCTATATTTGAGTATGTCTCCATTTTATTAAGTTGTCTTTGGCTATGTACATGAAGCATGGACATTAGTTCCTCATTAACCTCCTTGCCCAAGCAACAAACATCTCTTTATCCCTTTACTTTTGTGCCTCAACTTTTATGCTAAGGGCTGCGGTACTGGTATCAAGAAGTACTAGGTACCTTGAAATAACTGTTAAGACTATTTGTAAGATTGCTAAAAATGCCAGGAATTCATTGAAATCTTGCAAAGGAGTAGAGGAAAAAATAGTAAAGTAGCAACAGCTGTTACTTATCTGATTTCTTGAGGACCCAGTGTTTTCAAGGAAATACTAGTTACACTTAGAGATGCTGAGACAGGGAGGTCTAAAAATATTTTTCTGTTCCTATTAGTAATTGTTTTGTCCTTTGTATACAATTTGTTTACCTTATACATGAGGTATAACTAACATGTCAACACAAACAAACGATTTATACAGAAACAGTAGAATTAAGAGGCTCACTGTTTTTCAAATGGAACACATTTTCTTGGTCTTAAATCTGTAAAATTCTTTTAGGTTGTGGAGCATGTAATTGCCCTAATCAGGGGAATTAATCTTCACAGCTTCTACGACTACAAGGCATTCTACAACATGAAAGAAATGATTCAGAAATGGCTTTGTACAGTCCAGCAGTGAGTCAACTAAAAACATCACAAAAGCAAACCATCACCAGAATTTTTAAGTTAAGGAGTTTTACATAGAATTTTAACCAGATGACTAGCAGAATTCTGTGTGAGAGACCGTGTCTGAATTTCTGCCTGTATATATTAAATTTAAGAGTTACTTTCTATTCCAGCTGGCAAGTGACTCTGTTTCCAATCAATTAAAGTATTGCTTTAAAAGAACTTCATGTCTACGTGAAAAAGGCTCCACTTCTGAGCCCTGCTACTTGCATCAATACCTGGATTTCTTGCAGGAAAAAGAAGAATTAAAAAAATGGTTTGCAAGCATTGGCAATATAAAAGTTGAAATTAGGAAGGTCAAATGTCAAGCTAAAATAATTTTTTCCCACTTTTCTATCAAAAGTTTAAGTGTAACATTTAATGCTTTTTTATTATCAAGCGTATGTTCACTTTCAGCTTTGATCCAAAGAAATGCAAGTTACACAAAGAAAGTGTCTTTTTAAAAAAATAGTTGTTAAATAGAAGACCAGACTGTGAATGCCTCAGCCTTCGAAGGAAAGAGGCAACTAGAAAAACAATGAAATAATTACACATGCTTATAGTGTAGAAAGATATCCACAACGTAGTTATGCCACTGAGAGAAGGAAAAATTAGCAACAGAACATCGCTCTGTCCTGACATTTTGCTGAAGAGCTTCTGTTTTCCTAGTATGACTTCTCTCTCCGTGAACAATTTTGGGGACTTAGAAGCCTATCCTTCTCCCCATACAGGGGAGAAAACATCATCTCACACAGATCCAACAGTGATTAACTAGTAGAACAGTTCCTGCAAATTTTGTGAAATTAGCTTACCCCAAACCAATCTTTTCCATTAAAGCCTTGCTCTGAAATCATAACTCACAGATCAGCATTTTTCTTCCTTTCCAGAACTGGAAGCGTAATAGCTTGAAGAGAAGATCAGGATTCAGTGAAGACATAAGCAACTGCCCATGCAGCAGTTTAATAACCAAGAGTTACTAGGTAACTACATCATATGTTAACTGAATTATTTGAAAGTTAATAGCATTCGCGGGGGGGGGGGGGGGGGGAACTTAAGTACCTGCCGTATTCTAGCAGCTTTTAGTTTTGAATCACACATTTGTAACTTAAAACTTTACAATGAACTTGAGAGGCTGGGAAGTAACAGTGACAATAATGTGTGATATGTTCAAAGATGCAGAATCAGATATCACAGTAATTACTACCATGAACCTGACACTGTTCTGGACCCACTAAGTACATGCTAGGTACCTGCTGCCAAAGAACTTGCACGCTAACACAGAAGAAGAAACAACAGACAGCTCCAAGCTAGTCTTCAAGTTCATCTTCAAAAAGTTTAAGAGGATCTGCAGACCTACAGGCTAAGGCCTCACCTCAGTCCTGGGGAAAATCATGGAGGAGGTCCTCATGGAAGGCATTTTGAGGGCAGGAATATGATTAGCAAGGGCAAAGGGCAAATGGCAAATTGTGGGTCTGCCAAATCAATTGTCTTCTGTGATGGAATGGCTAGTTCTGTGGATGTGGGGACAGCAGTGGATGTTGACCACCTTAACAAAGCTTTTGGGTCTCCTACAGTATCCTTGCAGACAAACTGAGGCATGGCTAGATAGGTGGACCACAAAGTAGGTGAAAAGCTGGCTGGATTGTTGGTTAATGGTCGGTGGTTTGAAGTTTAACTGATGAATTGTTACAAGCTGTCTAACGCCTTCATTGATGACCTGGATGATGGGGCAGAACACACCCTCAGAAGTCTGCAGATGATACCAAGTGGAGGTAGCAGCTGATACTTGAATGGTTGGGCTGCCATTCAGAAGGACCTCAGCAAGCTGGAAGAATGAGCTGACAAACCTTCTGAAGTTCAACAAAATAAAACACATGTTCCTGTACCTGGAATGGAACAACTCCATGTACCAGTGCAGAGGCAGAACTAACTGCTTAGGTAATGACTTTGCATAAAATGACCTGAGTTAGCAATGTGCCCTTGCACAGTGAAGGCAAACCACATCATGTGCTGAATTACTAAAAGCATAGCCAACAGGCTGAGAGAAGTGATGGCCCTGTACTTGGCCCTTACAAGGCTGCATCTTGAGGCCCTCAGTGCTACAGAGACACTGTCAAACCGAAGAGAGTCCAGAGATTTGGGCCTGGAGCGTATGATGTATGGAGCAGAGGCTGAGGGAACAAAGCTTCAGCCTTAAGAAAAGAAGGCAAAGGAAGGGTCTAATCTGCGTGCTTCCACTACCTGAAGGGAATGATACAAAGGACACTGACTTTTTCCTGAGAGATGCACAGTAAAAAAATAAGGTGCATGGGATACAAGCTGCAGCTAAAAAATTCCTGTTAAATGAAGATGGAAAAATTCTTTACTCTGTGACATTGCCCAGAGAGGTTGGACATGCTAGAATCTCCAATCTTAGTAATTTTCAAAGCTTTACTGGATAAGCCCCTGGGCAAGTTGATATAATGTAGAAATTAGTCTGCTTTGAAGAGGCTGGACTGGATGACCTCCAAAGGTCCCTTCTAACCTACTTTTTTCTATGAGTTGGTAGGAAGAAACCGATAAGCAATGAGATGAGACTGGACTGCTGGATAGCAAGTGACCCCAGCAAACTAACATGCCTACCAGTGTCCACTTCTCAACCTGGAGTGTTTCTGTGATGTAAAGGAGAATAATAAGTTTCCACAGTACAGCACTGAAAGGACACGTTTAAAAAAGAAACTTAGTAGGTGTTAAAGGAATAGGGTGGTATTATGAATGTTATGAGCTGACTGGACACAGAAGCAGTACTGGGTGAGAGATGAAAGAGGTGTGCTTAAGGGTTTTGGCAGTGAAGGCAGATGGTTTGTTTGACGCAGCAGAGGTGAAAAAAGAAGTGTGTAAAAAGGTTGTGGTTAAAGGAACAACAGAGGTGATGCAAAAGAAACAAGAGGCTGCAAAAATGCAGATTCAAAACAAAGCCAATGCATATAGCCATGCACGTGTACCTACCCTCTTCCTACTTTGATGCTGACATGGAGCTATAGTTTATCCCTTCCCTTTAGTACCTCTAGCCCATTTGTGAGCAATAGCAAAAAATCATTTACTGAAGGTAGTTACACATGGTTTAGCTGTATTTTGTAACAATAATGTTGCAGAGGAAAGAAAGCAATGTTATGCTCATTATTTTGGTCATTAGCTGTTCACTGTATTGGTTTATGAGTATTTAATATGCTTTGTTAACCTGCAAAACAGCAAGCATCTTAACATTGTATTTGCTACTCTTCTTACCTAACCTCCTCTTTAGCTGCATACTGTTTATCCATTTAGAACCTGTTTGTGTCACCGTCTAAAAGTAAATTCTGACTTTGTAATTCCTAACAAAAATATCTAAAACACACTATACATCCATGATTTATCATGTCTGTTTAATAATAGTGCTACTGATGTTAATTATGAATACTACAGGGAAAAAAATCCACTCAACTTGCAGGCAAACTGGATATCTAAATACTTTCAGTAATAGTCTGAGCAGTAGAGCCAAACTGTTTAGATTTTTTTTTTCTTGAAGCATTTCTCTTTTGGTTCTAAGACTTCATTCCACAAGGTGATTATCACTTTGAAATATATGGTTGTATAAAATGACTAATATATTTGTATGTCTTTTTTTTTTTTTTTTTAAAAGAAATTGTACTATCAGAGAATGAATATTTAGCACTTTTTAGAATTATATTGAGGCCACCAGAGTAGCAATTGTCATTTCTGATTAAGTATTTGCTGGTATATGTCTTTAGGAATCAGCTGAAAATATTTTTACTAGAAAACTGGTAAAAGAGCATCTACATGAGTACCATATGAGCTATCATATACTATGTAAATATCATTAGCAAAGACACAGTAGTACCATGCATGAAATACAGACTCAGTTAAAATCTTTCGAGCTGGGCAGGACAGATACAGGATGTTAGCCTTCAAAATCCTCATTTATTTGTGGAAGTTGAATTTGTATACATTTTAGAAGCTCTGTGACATTCGGGAAGAATGAGCAATATCAGCTGATTCTGTGTTACAGGATACAATTTAACTTTACACATCTCAACAATTCATCACAAATTTGAGAGACCATGTTTCTACTTGAGGGTAACAACTGCCTGAGGCTACAACATGTAGTTCTGGCAGGACAGTCAGTATCCTGCAAGTACTGCAAAATCATAACTAACATTTACACTACTCTAGCTAATGCACTTCTGCTGCTCATTTTAACAGTAAAATTTATCTGCTTAATCTAATATGTTGCAACAAGTAAATCCTGGTGGTTTTGTTTATCACAGCATGTATGATAAAACACACGCAAATATGCACACACTAAACTGTACTTGCTTTAGAAATAAATTTATCTTAAAGAACATCTTTATATGATTAACGCTAGTAAAAGTTGCTCTTATGATAGAACCCTAAGGAGGGTTCACCTACTTTGCCCACAGTAGTTTTGTCCAAAACAACTCTGTCCTTTCTCATGACTCAGCTGGACAACATCACTGTTGACAGAACTTACACAACCTTAAATCTTTGCGTGATTTTTTATGAAATACTTAAAAGTGGAAGTTGTTTGTTCTCATATGCATCTTATGATGCAAACATTGAGTAGCTATAGACTCTCAAAAGCATCCCAGACTGATGAATTAAATAATTCTGATCTATGAATTCTATGATATGAGCAATGAGGAGAGAGAAAGGGGAAATTTTTATATGTATCTGAAGATGAACTGTAGTTGTAAAGGCACTTAGTCAGATCAGAGGTTTTAGTAATAAAGGTACCATTAAGTTTTGTGGCAGTGACAGACTGAGTTGGTGACCAGGGAGAAGACGGAGTAGAGAGCTGAGACATGTGAGTCATTTCCAGATGGGTGAGAGGAGCTGGACGGAACTGACAGAAATCTGAGGGCTAGGAGGGGCCAGAAAAAGGCAAGGAAGTCAGTGGACTTCAGGGTGCAATGGAAAAGCTCCACAGTATTTCAGAAGCATCTGGCCACTGAAGGGAAACTAGCAGGATCATGGATAACTCTGAAGTGGAAAGGGACGCCAGGAAAGGTAAATCTAATAGTGAGTTATGGTGAGGAGCTTCATGGATAAACTTGAACAGGAATAGAATCCCTCTTCTCTCCTCATCTTTTTGTCCGATGGTCTTTTCAAATCCCAGTAACTACAGAACTGTCATCTTGACTTCCCATCTTCTTTTTAGATCCCCTCTCTTGCTTTCCCAAGCAAAGACAGAAGACCAGGGAGAGCAGATTAATTAAGGCTGAAGACTGTGGCTGTTACCAGGTGAGGAGACTTGCTAGATTGGGCAGCTGCACTTGCTCTTAACCAAGAGTACTACAGAGAGAAAATTTCAGGCTAAGCTGCAGTCCTTGGAAGTACTAGAGGTATAAGCAGAATTATATTTAGGCTTACTGTAAGGATAAAGGGGCACACCTTTTGGGGAATGACTTTGCTAGATTTATTTTTTTGTCTTGCTAATTTGTTTTGCTCTTCTTACTATTTTTCTAATACTAACTCTGATATTGATGCCATTTTATAAACAAATGTCAGGTATCAAGAGCAAACATTAGACATTTTCTGAACAGTTTGCTAAGAGCTGCACTTTAAAAAAAAAAAAAAAAGTGTTCATATGGCCCCATTTGGAATCTCAACAAACCTACAAAATAGGTAGGAGTAAAAAGCCCAGTGATTCTCATTTACTGTTTATACCACAGAAAACTGAAAGGGATTGTCATAGAGACTTCAACCAGGCACTATGAATCCTGAATCCATGGACTGCATGCCATTAGGGCATGCTGTGAAACAGCCTAGCAGAAATCAGTTACCAGAGCTAGTCTCTCCCTGGCATGTCTTTAAACTCACCACAGACAGGGCAGCAAGCTCTGTCTTGTATGTCCAAATCTCATCTGCGGACCTGGTAGTATCTTTCCTGTTGGCAAAGTGCTGTGAAAAACTTGCAGCGAAGACATCCTGCAGTTATTATGAAGGAACTTTCCTTGGTGAGAACAGTGAGGCTGTCCACTAAAACTGTTCTCAAGAAGTTCATGACAGACTTCCCTTTCTGCTTAAACCATTGACCCTATCTTGTTACTTTCTCAATATGAATTAAAAATTGCAGTGTTCTGATCCTAAGCATTGCTTGAATTAGATATACATTCGTTTATATGATTGAAAGAGGACCTGTGTCTGTTTATTGGTAAATACCCTCTTAATTATAAATCTGCTGTGGCAATGGGGGAAAAAAACCCCACAACTCCAGGATTTTTCTTGTACATTTTTAGCCAATCAGCAGAGAAATTGGAATATTTTCACCAGATTATTATTTAAACTATTATAGCAGATGAGGCAATTTCTTGTTATTTACCTCCACAGAAGACACGGCAAAAAGACAGAACTTTGACGTGTGATTGACCCATGTGATTAAATACATTTTTCCCATAAAATTAAAAGCTCTAACAACTTCTTAAACTTAGGCATTTTCAATCAGTGAATGTTCATGCTTTTGCACTGGGGAAAATATAATGTGACAGGACATGAGGAAGAAAAATTCAAATTCTGTAAGCATGCACATATGTTTACATATACCAAAATCCCTATTCTTTCACCATTCCATTTCTTTTACAGGTAATTCTGCCTGCTGTACATTCCAAAACATTGGTGGAGAATAAACTACTGTATAGCAGCATTGCTTCCTAAGGAGAATATATATATGCACACACACGTGTGTGTGTGTGTATCTCCCTAACCCAACGCTGTCTTTGGAGTAATTTCGTCCATACTTTTTCATGTGTTTAAAAACATAATTCATGCCTATATTTGAGATAAATATATAAATAAGCAGTTATTTCAAAAGCCCTTCAAGGTTTCCTACCAATAATGTAATTTGAAAATGATTAGAAAGCTTGGGAAAAAAAGTATTTTCTTATTGAGAGGAAAAATGAGTGCATTTGGGACACTGAATCAATGATGAATCCAAGCCTGTTTGTTAGCTACTTGATCAATTTCTGTAAAATACAGCTTTGAAAAATAGTAACTCTAGAAGTCAGAGGAGACCTTTGAATTAATTGCTTAAAAAATTGTAACCAGTCTTTCTTAAGACAACTCTGAGTCATAGATGCTGGCTGTACCCTAATGTAGTTGTTTATAAGTGCTTCAGAGTTCCTTGTTCCAAGAAACTGTGTTTTCTTTAATGTCAAATCTTTGTAAGTTCTCTTTTGTTTGGGGTGAACCAACTGGCTCATGGGACAAGATTTAAAACTAAAATACAGTGCACAGTATCTGCTTCCCAGATAGATCCTACGTCCCAAATCCAAATAGCTTCCTCTTACTCCCCTAAAAGTCTGCCTGTTCAGATGCCGGTTCTGTTCTTATCTTTCATTTAGGTACCACCCATCAATACAATAAAATAATGTCACATATAATGAAGTCTAAGCAGCAAGTTAAATTAATTGACTGCTCTATGTTTATATAGATCCTTTCCAGGAATTATGTTCACTTAAAAGCTCAATTTAAAGGAAGAAAACTCATTCATTGCTGAGACAGAAGCTATTCCTTTAAAATGGTATATTCCCACACAGCAGGACAGATCTGTCGCTGCTGGAAAAGTGGAAGCGCAAAACCAGAATGAACTACTGCCAGCAGGCATAAATTTTGGACTGAGTTTTCAAGTCAGTAATAGTCCTTGTACAGCTATGGCATTTCAGACATCAGACACCTAAGACTACAAAGGTGCTTAGGTGCAACTAAGTGAATATCACAGCACTTAAATACATCTTCAGCAATCCTCATATCACAACCACTGCACTGCTAGACAGCGGGACACCCTGTAAATGAGAGTTAAGTAATTCAGAATGGGATCTACACAAAACAAAATCCTCCTCATGAAGTCATCTAAGATGGACAATAGGAAAAACTATGGACAAAGAAATCCTTGTATCTCATCCTCACCCAGGGAACAGAAGCCTTTCAAAAGCTGAACCAAGAACTGAAATCCTGCTTTTCCTTCTCCATAACATAACTGGTCAACACTCACCACAGTGGCAGAATGTGAGCCGAGTGTGACTTCAGTGCATAGAAGTATAAATCCGTGTCTATTGCCACCTCTTACTAAGAAATGCCGTAACTGCTAGGCTACAGGGTACACCATGTGTGAGGACTATAGAAATTATGCCTTTGTGGAAAGGGGGAACCTAATATTCATATTCCTGTCCCCAAACTATCCAATGAATATTTAAAAGACAAATACATATGCGGCTTTTGGAACAGCAAATGGAATGCCTAAACACTAGCCAAGCAAACTCCTCTTTTGCACACAGATGTATCCACAGATGGTGTTGACGTATCTCCCACAATTCCCGATAATTTATAGCCTAATACTCTGGAAAGTGAAAAGTAAGTTTAAACCTCCTCTAGCCAAAGAAACCAAATGCCCTGCTATCTTGAATGAATCCCTAAGGTATCAGAAAACCAAACAAACCCTATTCTGTACAGTTCTGCACAGCAGGCATTCAAAGGAGATGTAGATACGCACTTTGGATAGACTCTGACCCAATAAGGTGCTCTGAAAATGCCTAGCCCCTTTGAACAGAGAAGTGACAAAGCAGCTCTCCTGCATATTCAGAGGAGGATGGTAAGTGACAGGCACAAGGGAACCGTCTCCCAGGCTTTGCTCAGTTCTGCATAAGGCCAGAGGGAGAAGTACGGGATTCTGGTCAACCACTGGGGAAGCCAGCAGAGCCAAGCCGAGATGGTGTTTCAAGAGAAAGACAGAAATGGGGCTGCAGCTACAGGCTGAAGACAGATAGAAAACATCAGCAGACCCACTGATAACCTCACTTGTTTCTCAGCTTCGCTGAATGCCTTTGCTGTTGAAGCCATGGAAATACAGGAACTATTTCACACTCCTTGTTCTTTTTGCCTTATTCACTGTAGCCTCCCCCCCCCAAGAAACTAAAACAACAATGCAGTTAAATTTCAGCAAAGTAAAATTCAGGAAAGAAACCTCTACGAAACTCTCATTTCTAGCAGCAACAACCTTCAGCAAACAGACAGAATAAAATTGGCAGGAACTTCATATGTTATCCCCAACAAGCAACAAGTCTGGTGGAGTCCAAACAGGAACACGGGACCACACTTTCAGCAGAGCAAATGCCTGTTATCCACTGCCTCCACCTCTGCCTGTCAGGGCCAAAGCTTACTACTGCAAATATGATGGTATTTTTACAGAATTTTTAACAGATTCCAGTAATCAATATAACCAGTTTTGCATAAACAGGCCTGATTATCATGTTCATACCACCAATCAGCAGCTGCTGCTAGCTGCTACAAAATTGCAACAACAGACTTCTGCTTTTGCTCAATTACTTTGCTCTTGCTCAATTACTTTTCCATCTGTCAAGTATAAGTTTTCTGTGACAATGATTTATAGGATGGCTCACCGCAACAAGGTTCATCATCAAGTTTTAGTAAGCTTATGTCACGTAGCACATACAAAGTTTAAAGCAAGCTGGAAAAATACGTGTTACATAAAATTACAGTAGCCTGGCCTAGTGTCTCTCTGCAGAGGACGTGCTCATGAATGTTCAGCAGGGTAAGAATTGTTTCAAATGAGGTTCTGCAGGTCCCTTCTGCCAAGACTCAGAAAAAGCAGAGACATCTGCCTCTATAATCAAATAAGGAAGCTAAGCCATAATAAGCTACTTCAGATGGTTACTCTTTAAACCAGTCCTAACTTCTGCTAAGCAATCGCTGATTATCACTGGCCTTCACTGAAGTCATCCTGAAGTATTTTTGTTAATCATCTGAGGCATACATATCAATACTTTATGCCATCATCATTCCCATTACCTTCTGTCTGAATAACGAGTTATTCTGATACCAACGTTAACTTGATTTTAGCTGAATATGTAACTGTGGCATAAATGTTGAGGATAATACACAATCACACTAAGATGCCAAGATGACCTCAAAAAACTAAAGCTTTGGAAAGCACTCACTGAGATTAAATAAAAACGAATGCAAGGTAATACATTTGAAGGAAAACAGAGATCAGCTTAAGTAACAAGTGACTCAAATACAGAAATTTACCATTTGCCTGAGTAGCTTCTGATGTAACAAATACAAAATGTCAGAATCTTTTATTTCTTTTGTGTCCAAGAACTTGGAATTGCAGACTGGAGAGATCAAACCCCGAGGTGAGCTGGTGTTTGCTGTGACCTCTGCACTACTCATCCCCAGATTTTCACGGAGAAGGAAGTGAGAAAGCCAGCTGGGTTCCTCAGCACTTAACTCCCACCTTTGATAGAACAACAATAAGAGGAAGGGGAAGATCCACAAGAGTTCACCTATTGTTTAGACAGATACAAACTTTCACTTTACAAGACTTTGGCACTGTTAAAGCAGAAACAAAACTTGAAAACATATTACTGATGGACTTATTCAAAACCAGATTTCTAAAGATGTGAGGTGAAGCTATGTAAGATACAAAAGTATCTTGTAAAACGATTATTGTATATACAGTTTTATAGGGTGACTTTGGTTTCTGTTACTAACAGTCCTAGAAACTGAACAAAAGACTTGGTAGGACAGTCCTACCCCCAAGAAATTACAACTTCAGCATCAAACACATAATACAGGAGTATATATTTTTATATACTTGCATATCTCAAATTATAGTCTAAAAAAATCTATGAAGAAAAAAGATTAGTACAGTTCCTAAAATTTGGAAGACAATAATAAAAATCCATCTTCCAATAATGTAGTTCTCTACCATACTCTGAAGTAAAGACTAGGATTTCTGCTCTCTCTGCCCAATAGATTTTAATTTTACCTTCAGTTAAGTTATTAGAAGGAAAATATTGGCCCGCTGTTAAACAGGAGAGGTGAATTAGTCACCAACAACGCCAAAAAGGCAGAGGTTCTCAGCACTTTCTTCACCTCTGTCTTTACCAGCACTGTCGGGCCTCAGGCCTTGGGAACAAAAATCCAGGTTGATGCAAGCACAGACCCACCATCAGTGAAGGAAGAGTTGGTATGTGAACTATTACAGGAGCTTGACCCCTAGAAATTGATGGGCTGTGACAATATCCACCCAAGGGTGTTAAGAGAGCTGGCTGACGTCATTAGGAGGCCACTCTCCATAACCTTTGAGAAGTTGTGGAGACTGGGAAACATCCCAGAAGACTGGAAGAAGGCTAATGTCACCCCCATCTACAAGAAGGGCTTAAAGGAGGATCCAGGAAATTATAGGCCCATCAGTCTTACTTCAGTCCCTGGGAGAGTTATGGAACAAATCCTCCTGGGGGCTATCACAAGTCAAATGAAGCATGTGACTGGGAAAAGCCAGCATGGATTCACCAAAGGCAAATCATACTTGGCAAACCCGATCGCCTTCTGCAACAAAGCAACCTGCTCATTTGATGCAGGGTGAGCAGTGGACATCGTCTACTTGGATTTCTCCCAAGGGTTTCAATACAGTTTCCCACAGCCTCCTCCTAGAGAAACTGATGCGTTACAGTCTAGATAAGTGGTCTGTGCGGTGGGTGGGGAACTGGCTGACAGGCCACACGCAGAAGGTGGTAGTAAATAGCTCCTTTTCAAGTCACAAGTGGAGTCCCACAGGGACTGATATTGGGCCCAAATGCTGTTTAATATCTTCATAAGTGATCTGGATGATGGGATCTAATGCACTCTGATGAAGTTTGCTGATGATACCAAACTGAGTGGGGAAGCAGACACTTTGGAAGGGAGAGCCCCCCTGCAGGAAGACCTGGATAGGCTGGAAGAGTCAGCTAAGAAGAACCTTATGAAGTTCAAAAAAGACAAGTGTAAGGTCTTACACTTGGGAAAACGTAATCCAGGAGTGCAGCACAGGCTGGGAACTACCCAGCTGGGAGCAGCTCTATGGAAAGGGACCCAGCAGTCCTGGTGGATAACAAGCTCAATATGAGACAACAGTGTGCTGCGGCGGCGAAGAAAGCCAACAGGATGCTGGGTTGCATCAACAAGGGCATCGCCAGCAGGAATAAAGAAGTCATTATCCCACTCTACTCAGCACTTGTCAGGCCACCCCTGGAATACTGTGTACAGTTTTGGTCCCCGCTACGCAAAAAAGATGTGGACAGGCTGGAGGGGCTCCAGAGAAGGGCCACAAAGATGATCAAAGGACTGGGAAGTGTGCCATATGAGGAGAGGCTGAGAGAGCTGGGTTTGTTCAGCCTTGCAAAAAGAAGGCTTAAGAGAGACCTTCTCACCATGTTCCAGTATTTAAAGGGTGGCTACAAAGAAGATGGAGACTCCCTTTTTACAAGGAGCCACATAGAAAACATGAGGGATAATGGGTACAAGTTACTCCTGGGGAGATTCCAATTGGACACAAGAGGAAAATTTTTTTACAATGAGAAACATCAGTGATTGGAATAATCTCTCCATAGACACGGTGGATTCCCCGACATTGGACACTTTTAAGATTCGGCTGGACAGGGTGCTGGGCCACCTTGTCTAGACTGTGCTTTTGCCAAGAAAGGTTGGACCAGATGATCCTTGAGGTCCCTTCCAACCTGGTTTTCTATGATTTTACCGGAGTCATTTCAGAGTTCTCCGTGGACTCTGGATATCAGCAACACTGGACAAGAGCTGCTCTTCAACTTAAAACTGCAGATTATGCTGCGTTCAACTAGGAGCCACAGATGCAAAACTAAGACTGTGAACTGGCCTTGTTAATCTTGATTAATCTAAAGCTAATAATTTGGTGAGGAAGGTGACTTTAATTGTAAAGACTGACTTTATGGCACAGCATGTTCGTTTTCAAAGGTCTCAATACAAATCATATACTCTTTAAAAAGAATAAAAGGGTTGCAGAGTTCAACATGCAGGTCTTTAAATTTCTCTCACATGAGGGTGACTTTGAAAAGTGCTAGCACGATAAAATGGAACAACTGTCTTCCCCAGAACAGGCCTAAGCCAGACCCCAGCTTTGTTAGCTGGTTCAGCTCTATGCAACTCTGCTTAATGTACACTCCTGAAGAATTTGTCCAAGAGGCTTAGATTTTTCTTTGTATCTTGCATGAAAGGACTTATTTTGAGAGACATGAAGTGTCTTGCAAGAGTGGTTGTGTTTTAAGGCTTCACTTACCGATCAGCAACTATTTTATTAGTAACCAGTTGGAAAAAAACCCAAACAACAGTACCTCCCTTTGGTACAATTAATTTGATGATGTTTACTGAACATTTATTCCGTGCATGGCAGGAAAAGCTCCTGAACTTAAGATTGTTTCCTGTATACAAGTATCATAGAACATATACATACTGACAGCAGAGAGAAATGCCAGCTTTGAAAGCTATCTGCTACAGGACACTTTATTCTTTAAAACTACATATAGCAGCATGATACAGTTCTGATGAAAGCAACAGCAAGTAATGTGATATTAAATATGCATGAGTCTGAATGTGTACTGGCAGACATATGCTCTGTACAACATGTTTTATGCTTGACAGCATGGTATGGTACAAGTAGAAAGAACCAACAGGTGAGACAGAGCTATGCCTTAGAATTAAGATTTTGTTACTTTTTCCCTTTCATTAAGAGCAGAAATAAAGCGCTAAAAATGTGCAAAAACCCCAACCAACCAAATGAATAAAAGGGGACAAGAAAAAAAAATAAAATAAGGACAAGCATAGTTTAAAACTTCAAACCTCCCTTCCAACATTTCAGTACTACTAGCTAGTGTGGTAAAGCTAACTACATTAGCTTAGCCACTCGATTTTGTAAAGACGCTGTCACCTGACATTAAAAACTCCGTATTTCCTGCCATACCAATAATACAATGGCCTCCAACGTTTATAAATAATGAAGACCCTTTTTTTGCGTAATTACCTTGTGAAGTCAGTCATCTCCATCATAATCACACACATCCTCTTGGCCAAAACAATGATGTCATTGCTGGTATCGTCCCATATTTCAATTTCTGCATCAAGCTTACTCTTGACTTTTTTGAAGTCAGCCACTTGCTCAGCTATCTTTTCCTTTTCAGCCTCTGGCAGTTGAGTCATCTTTGCCTGAAACACAAAATAATTTGATTTGCAAAACGTCCATGTAAGAGTGTTTTTCCTTTTTTTAAACAAAATCACTGGATATTATTAAATATACAGTTTAAACACTCTGTGGCCTGAGCCAACTGTTCCGGCCTGAGCACTTCTGAATTTCAAAATCTGTATGCTATCATTGGGTTGGGCCAAATAAATTACCTCAGTATAATGGGGACAGTGGTGTCCATGAAACCATTAATATTAATGTAGTGAGAGAAAGAAGACTAAATTCTTCCAAAGAGCCTTTATGAAATATGACTGATAGGTTTTCCTTTTTCTTAGGGATGAAGGAGCCTAAGTGTTTTTAAGTATGCAAGTTACAAAATGCAATATTCTTTCAGGTAGCAAAGAACAAAGGAAAAGGTTTAATTGTCCTAAAACTTCCAGGTATGCTTGCCCTCTCTCCTGAGAAGGTTCTACAGTATCATTTTAAGAACTGAGAAAGACTTAACAGTTCAAATATGCACCTTCTGTCTTCGAGGAAGATAGATTAACATGTCAGAAATCAGTATGTGAATAAGGTTACCAAAAAAGTCTTTTGAATGCCAACAGGAAAACATCCAATATTCAAATCAAGCCACAGCCAAACTGGGCTCCAGCAGGACACAGCTCTATACTTGGCTGCGGCTCTAGACTGGACTGTTTGCAAACATTCCGCCAGTTAAAACTGTTTCAAATAAAGGTTTAGTATAGCTAGAAAAGTAGCGTGTTTTGTGCAAGTTCAGACTATGGAATCAGAACATTCAACCTACACTGAATGCATGTATTCTTCCTGTATTTAAGCGTTAGTGAAGTATTTAATATATAAAGAGTGAAACAAATTCTGAAAATGCAGCATGGTGAGAGAAATATTTTACTTAATATCCTTCTTCATGAGCAAGATTATCAGTCTACTCCAGACAAGGGTCAGATACACTTCCTGTGTCAGAAACAGGCCAGGCAGCAGACAGAGGCTAAGATGTGGGCTACGTGGCCATATAGTAGCCCTGGCCCTTCATGATACCTTCTACCACAGGAAGTGAGGAGACCTTTTGGCCTGTTGGTCTTGATGGCTCTACTGCCATAATGGTTTTTATCTATCACATTCTCTGTGAAGTGGTCCATCTTTTGCACTGCAGGCCATCAGGAACTTACAGTTACATACAGCAACTATTAACATACTGTAATTATGCTGCAATTAAACAATAAATATTTTGTGACTTATTCTTGTTTATAAAACATCTACCATCCATAAAAAGGAAAGTTAAGGCAGTGGGTGAATTACTTATAATTAGTACAATGGATAAGCAGTTTAATATGTAATGGTATGTTTTGCAAGCCATGCCATTTCAGGGATTTTATTTATGCTTGAATCACTCTGTCACAAGGTTAATTTTCCCATTTGTATGAATTACTGGAAATTACAGGTCTCCCAAAGTATAACCATATTACAACTGCAGTCACAGAATTAGAAAGTGTAACTATATTAAGTAATACTTTTCCTGTTTTGTTAAAAAAAAACCCCAAACTAGAACAGACCAGAGAAGACCAAGACATGTTTTCCTCATGCTTGTAGGATAAGCTTGCTGAAACAGGTATGAAACAGACAAAAATAAGAGTTGGGCTACAGAGTCAAGAGAACTGAAGTAGACCTTTTTATAATCTAATACATATTTGCTGATCGGTGGACGCTTATGGTTATTTCCTAGCCCCCAGCTTCAATACTGTTTTGAGTTCAAGAATGCAGGCCTAGAGCTGGAAATCACAAGAAAGATGAAATCTGAATGAGGGAACTGTGACATACAGTATCCTGCTATGTGCCAACAATGAGTTTCAGGGAGTGAGACACTCTCCACTGGAACAAAGGGGCAAAGGAAACTGCAATTCTGACCTTGATTTTTTCTTCATTTCCCTCATACTGCTTTAAAACCATGTACAGCAACAAAATAAAACAACTGTATACACAGCCTTTTAAGCGCAGATATGATTTTCTATCAAAACAGACAACATAATGGTAAATGTGAAATAAAGATCTAAATTGAATGACTGCTATTACATGAGTGCAGGTTTATTTTGTCCACCAGGAAGAAACTATTTTTTCATTACTTCTAAGACAAAATGTTTTTAATTGCAGTAGCAGATAACAGAGTTAAAACTACGTGAGAGAAGTAGTTATATTGTTGATAGTTTTCTTTCTTCTATTACAAAACCCCCAGTATATATTTTTTCCTTTAATTTCCTTGAATTAACTCTTCAGAAGGCTATTTATCCCTGGTAGCTGGGAGTCTCCAGCACTGGGGTTATCTGCATTGTCCCATTTGCCACCTGATTTACCATGCAAGATTGGCGTTTCTTTTCATTTCAGCCCCTTCCAAATTTCAGTCAATTTGCTATCACAGATACCGAAATTTTAAGGTCAGAACAAATTGTCCATATAATGATACAAATAGAGGACACATAGGGAGCAACTACTTGGTGAAGATTTTGATTCTTCTCTCACTGCTGTATTACTCACCACTGAGATCCCAACCCAAAGAACTGGCCTTTCGCCTACCTTTGTCCCTGGCTACACTCTAAGGAATTGACTTTCATATAAACTTACGATTATTCTCTCCAAGTCTTAGACTGACATGCATTTTTTCTTTCCTGATCCCCTAAAATAAATGACGGGCCAGATCCACACCACCAAAATTCTTACCACTTACAGGGAGGAAGGAAGGAAAGAAAAGCCACAAGAAGCACAACACATTCAAACAACTGTTTGTGTTATCGAAAACTCCTGTCTGAGACAGAGGTGAGCCAGATATCCTTTCCAAAGGGAAGAACCTCCCTTTGAAAATTATTTAACACTTCCTGCTTTGTAGGTTGTAGTGTGCCATGTCACTATAGAGAAGAAAGAGACAAAAACTCTTGTTTTTCTACAATTTTGTACATTTCAAAGAAAACAAGCCCCGCTCTCCCGACGGAGCACATGAAAAACTTTTCAGAGCTCTTACAAACAAGAATACAAAATAACATGCTCTTCACATAGTGTAGTTATAAGATAATGGCATAGATTCAAAAAGACCTGATTCATGTCCCTGCTTTGCCTTAGTTGAGAGCTAAGCTCTTCATTCCACCACAGACTCGGCAGCGACAAGAAGCCATCTCACCTATGTTCTTGTTCCCCTGCTGCAGTCAGCTGAACATTTGGTGGAAGTGAACAAGCTCTCTCCAAATCACTCAAAGGACAGGAATAGACTTCAATCTAACTCTTTTATGACAGTTCCAATTGTGACATTTCCTTGTTTTTTCTTGAACTAACTTTGTAGATCACTGTCATAAAATATGTGCACATCAGCTGAGCCTATTTTATCATGAAGGTGAGCATAAGATATGCACTTATAAAGACTATTATACAGATGTGTTTTGAATGCCAATATAGAAGTCCTTTTCTTGAATATGGCACAGAGTTAAGAGTGATTCTGTTAAAATGAGTAAAATGTGTCCACTACCTTTTACAAAACATACTACTGTTTCTACAGAGTGAATAATTGTTCAAGTTTGGATAAAGAGGTGAAAGAGAGAATGGTGGATATTCAGCAATTCATGGCAAAGTGAATACACAGGCTGTTCCCTAGAGATGAACTGTGTGGGTGTGTGCTACTGACAGTTGGGAGAAGCTGGATTTCTTTTGTCAGGTTTACTATCTGCTGTCATCAGTTCTCTTCTTCCAATTTTAAGAATTGTAGCATGCCTGCTGAAGGCCAGCATTCTTTGAACAAGTTCAGAGAGTGCCTCATTTGTGCTGCCATGTCAGTTCCTGTATATTTTTAGATACAATATAATTGGATAAAGAGGTAAAGCTATCAGGAGAGAACACCAAAAGAACAAGCTGTTTAATGCCATTTTTGCATCAGCCTTCACTAAAAAGGCTGACTTAGATGAGGCAATTGTGTCATATTAAATCTAATTTCTCTCTGTCCCAGGGTAACAGGCCTATAGATGAAAAAGCAACATGTCATGAATCTGGGCTTCACCAGGGTTTTCTCACTGGTTCTCATGTTATCCTCATAAATAATCTAGGGAAATATGATCTAGATGTAATTGCCACTGGGTGGCTGTGATACTGGTTAGAAAACTGCTCACAGAATACTTATCAAGAATGCGTGCCAAACCAGAGGGATCTATCAGGCGAAATTCTGAAGGGACCTGCCTGGACTCTGGCATTATTCAGTATTTTCACTAATGGCGTGGATGACAGAACCACGAGTACACATCACACATCTGCAGTGTTAAGAGGCCTGGTTTGACATGTAAAAGTCCTGGTTTACAATTTAAAGCGATTTTGAGAAATTTGAGAACTGATCTGAAAAAATAACAGGATGTATTTCAGCCGAGACATGTACACGGTTTTACACCTAAGAAAAATCACCAATATGCACACAGAACTGAGACGCAAGCGGTTATCAGCGATTCTGTGGGTGAGGATTTGTAGTTGATCAAAATGTACTCTTGGCAAAAGGGCAAATGTCATACAAAACTCATTCTAAAGTATGCATACAGAAGAATATAGTGTAAACCTTACACTAGTGCTTGTTGTTGAGACCACAGCTGGCATAATGCATTTAACAATATGAATAGTCTGGCCACAAAACTCAAGAAGTCATTAACCAGCTGAAGATCATCCAGAGGAGAGAAAAACAGAGCAAAAAGACATACAGAAAGCACTGTCTTAAAGGATAAACAGAGGGTATTGGAGTTATTTAATATGGAGTTTAGAAAACAGAGAGGACATGGAACAAGGATCTACAAGTACAAAATAAAATTACATACACAAAAAAGGAAAGCTCAGATCCTGTGTGTCCATTGCAGATGAGACTAACATGCTTAATTGCAACATATGAGGTATAAAGAAAAAACTTTCCAGTAAACAATCAATTTCAGTAATGAGCTAAATAGAGACAGCAATGCAACTGCTCTTATATATGTACGTGTCAGGAAGAGGTATATTTATTCTACCTTGGGACAAATGGATGGATTAGCTTACTTCTTGGCATTCTTTCCAGTCCTACTTTGTAATAGTATATAGTATTATACTGCTACAACCTTGAGTCCTCCATTAACTTCATCTCTTCCCCTTACTGAAATTGGGGTAACTTAAGAATTAGCAAGGAAATTAAACACTTTTTATAGATCGTGACTCCTGACAAGGAATCTTTTACCATGTATTAAATGTCAAAATTATTGTTAGTAGAACCTACTCGAAATTACAGTAGTTATTTGCATCATGCTTGAATTCTTATAATCAGAATTTCAAGGTTCTGTGTGGCTTTGATAGAAACTAAATTTACAAAATACTTTAAACTTGGCTTTTTATTAACAAAATAGTACATTTCCTGTTAATGTATACCAGCATTTACATTAACCTAGGAACTTAGATGTAAAGTACTTCTTACTTGAGTAAGAATAGCTGATTCATTTGACTTCCCTTCAAATAGCTTCCCTTCAAATAGCTGATTCAAATTGACTTCCCTTCAAAGTATTGTCTTCTGCAAGTATCAATAGGTGTTCTTGGTGTTTGCTTTTATATGTATTCTCTCTTCTTGGACAGTTTAGTAAGACTTTTATATGGCTATAATTTCAAGGCCAAATATATTTTTAGACATATATTAATGACTGTTGTATTTAAGATGTAATACAACTAAAACAATAAAGTAATTCAGCCTGGATTTTCTCATTCACAACATAATACACGCTGAGTCAACTCTTCATCAGCCATGAATTGTTGTGCAAACATAGTATGCAACAAATCTGTATAAAAGATCTTATTCTCAGGCGCTTTTGTCTATGTTTTCACAAAACAGTCTGCAGAACTCTGAGATAAAATGTGAGTGCGTGGTTGACTGAAAGCATTTCTGTTCTTGTCATCTGTAAGTGGATTATGTATGAGCTAAAACATTTCACCTCTTCTTCAGTATGAACACCTAACCTGTAGCAATGACTTTAAAATTAAGCTAAGCTGATCTCTTCACTAATTTAGTAACTTTAAACACTTAAATTTTCTCCTATCATCAGAATGCACATTGTCTTCTAAATCTGAAAATTAACTGGGCAAATACTTACTTGACCTTCTCTTCAATGCAAAATCACACGATAATAAGCCACTAACTACCTCAGTGGAATTACACTGGTCATGATGGCATAAATTTCCTCAAGCAAAATTACTGTGTGATAAGCTTGCAGACTACACTAATTAGACACAAGAACCAGAGGAAGGTCTAACTTGCAGCTGAGAAAAACTGTGTTAGTCCTTGGATCCACAAGCAGTACCTGTTTTTATAGCAGCTAAGGATTTAGTCCTAAAGATCATCTTCAGGGATACAGAACCACCCTACAAATAATAATCAGTATTTCTATCCAGTTTAATTACTGAGATATCCCACAGCACATTGCCCAAGTTAACCTGCATCCCATGGTGTGGGACGGTGCCATAAGCACTATCATATTCATCTTAAAGATATGGAATTATCTGAGGGAAAGATCAACGAAGTAACATTTCCAAGATTACCTATATACTTGCAGAGTCAGGAACATGAATACAAGGTCAAATCTCACCCTGCCATCTCACCACTAATCTATACTCTCTATACAGAGAGAGAGATTCTGAAGAAGTTATAATTAATAAGATAGGAATTTTTCCTACATAAGGAAAATGAGATTTGCTAGTTAAAATGTAGTCTTTGTTACAAGTGGCATATGCACATCACATCTGGTTTTACATGCTGTGATATGTTTTTATGTTGTGATAAAAACAGAAAGAGAAAAGGTGCTTTCATAGGCACTAATTCCCTGTTGGAGCAGTGAAAGATGTGACATAGGAGAAAATACGACACTCTTGACAAAGCAAGAGGAATCCAGAGTGCTGTTATGCAGATCTAGTAACAAGACAGGTATGTATAAATAAAATTGAATTACTGTAGTGGAAGTGCCCAAGAGAAAGAACTCAAGGAGGAAAAAAAGTTCTTCTGCAATCTTGCCATACCACTTCTGGAACACAGACACTCTTGGTATTACCACTGCACGCAAAAGCCTCACAATAGCACAGGAAATCTGCTGCAGAGGACAAAAGAAAAGACGATCCCTGTCTAAACCTTAAAATCTATCTTCCTTATACAGATTCTTCACATTGCTAAATAAGCTCTAGGTATAAATCTTCAAATATCAAGATCAAATAGCACTCCAAACAAAGAGGCCTTAAATCATTGTTCACATTTGCTGCAGCAGCAAACAAATTTGTTCAAACATTTGTTTAAAAAAAAAAATTAAGTTAAAGGGGTATGTTTCTAATTCAGTCAAACCTATAATTTTCGATAAATTTTCTGGGTACTGTGCCATTTATAGCCCTGATACCATAGTCAGAAAACTACGAAAACTGTTCCCAAGTAAAGATACAGAAACAGGCTTTAAGTAATGACTGCTATCTAAATCCTCTAAGAAGGAACATTTACAGTAATTGTATTATTTTTGGGAGAAATGCAAGAAAAAATAGAAATGTACATCCTATACTGTTAAAACACTCTTTTATGCATTACGTATTTTTATGTATTAACCATAGTTTATCTATAAATAACTCTCCCTTCCACCTCTGCACCAAATTCACTGACAGTGCAGATTATATCTTGTGTTTGTAGTACAAGGAAAAGCGTACCCCAGAGATCTCTCTCCACAGCAATAACCTATTCCTCTGATTCTTGATAGCCAGCTCCCTACCTACAACAGTCCTCAGCATTTACTTCTTGCTCTGTGTAGACATCTGGAAGTATGTGTTATTTATGGTTTTCTTTTCAAAGAACACTCCCTTTAAAGAAGTATTCTGGTTTATCTGAGAAGTAGAAGACGATGTGTGAAAATGTGATCTTTTAAAGCTTTAGTGGATCTTTTGTTACTGCATTAGAACAGTAAACATCTACAAACTACTACTACTGTTTTCCCAGTGAGAGAAAACCTTCAAATGCTAAACAATTCTATGAGTCTATGTTTATGAGATATTTACAGCAATATGCAAGCACACCATCTGTACCTGTTCCAAACAAATTCATAGCATCTTATATGGATAACATTCTGAAGGAAAACCTTGCCTTTCTTAACTACAACAGAAATTTTAGCCTGTAATGTGGGGAAAATGTGCTAAGATTTACAAAGAGTAATTTTAATTGGAAAGGGCAGCTAGTATATTTTAATCGCCAATTATGTTTATTGAGTAATAAGATTGTATGGGGTGATCTTTCACATAGTTGTTACATTTCTCACAGTTTTAAGAATCAACTGACAGTTCATTAACATGTAATTGATATGCACATATGCAACACAAGTGAACAGCATTCATTTTGGTTAGTAGTTTTTCATTAATATTTAGGGTCTTAATATTTGTGTTTGGTGAATTAAAAAAATATGTGCTTGCTGAAAAACAAATGTAAATTAAAATGCCGTTTTCTTCACAGAATTCTTTTTACATTGAAAAGTTTTGCTTTTTCCCAACTAGTTCTATAATTTATAATTTCCATTATGGGAATAACACTAGAATCAATCAAGTGTGAGAGATCTGTTATTGCTATTGCTCTAGGTATTGAGCAAACAGGTAATGAAATAGACATTTCTGGCCCCATGGACCTTTCCACATCAGAAAGTTGTGAACAGAGTACAGTTTTGCTGAAATATTATTTAAAATTGAAACATAGAGATTAATGTTTGCTAAATACATCAATTTTGTACTAAGAAACCTTTGGCTATCTCAAAAATGTTTTCAGGCTCTTAGAAATGTTTGACTGTAAACAATAAACAATAACCAGCAATGTAGTGAAGTCCTCAGGTTAAATGATGATACAACAGGAAAGTCAGATTCAGAACTTCCAGAAATACAGAAATTGTCAAATACTGTACTAAGTTTTTCATACTTCCTCAGAATTCACTAGTTAAGCAATAAACTGTAGAATAGGTTCACACATGAACACAGCAGGAGAAGTCTGTAACTCACACACTGCAGTGCCTAAGATTCCAGATATAGCCCTTTCTCTTCTGTGCACGTTAACTTTCTCATATGTAGGTTATTTTTAGTTAATACGCATTGCAGGCTTCAGTAAGACCCGGATATAAAAAATTCCTTATTAACCTAGCTTCTGTTAGACCAAGCCACATTTATGAAACTGTAACCTGTTAGAATTTCATTCGGTAAGTCTAAGAAGTTTTCTGCCTAATTGACATTGGTCACTGGAACAGGCTCCCCAGGGAAGTGCTCACAGCATCAAGCCTGTCAGAGTTCGAGAAGCATCTGGACAACACTCTTAGTCATATGGTTTCATTTTCGGTAGTCCTGTGAGGAGCATGGAGTTGGACTCAATGATCCTTATAGGTCCCTTCCAATATGAGATAGTCTATGATTCTACATCTTCACCAAGTATTTACAACTTATTTACACTTTTTCTCTCTCAGGTCATACACATTGTTCTATGCCCTCTGCACATTTTCAGAAATCTGTTAACAGTTGACCATGATTGTAATGATTCACTGCATGACTTTAAGTAGCTTCACTGGAACAGTAATACAGTAGCATTTTTCCCCTCAACAAATTACTTTTCAAATAAACTGGTGTAATACATACCCTGTCAGTTTTCCCTTCAGTCTGAATACTTGTACGACTACGTGCATCATGGTCTTCTTCAAGGTCAGATACATCTTCTAGCTCCTCAGGTGTCTGGGGAAAAAATGTAAAAATGGATTATTCTCTTTTACGGTTAGTAACTTTGGTATTAATGTCAAACATATATTATAATTTGGTCCAAGATAATGTCTGACAAACAAAAAACAGTCCTGTTCTAGCAGTGCACTGGTTACTAAATGCTAACTAAAATCAAATTGTGTCAGTCAGCTCTGAACTAGTTCAGAATAGCCATGCTTTAATAAAAGCACTGACTTTTAAAGTTAGTACTCAGGGAAGTTATTTTGTATTTAAATATTGTGTTATTGCTGCTAGCAAAGGTGTCTTACAAGAAACCTGTACATGACCAGAATGGATGCCTATGTTTTTAGAACCAAACGATTTTTTTTTACAAGTTTTTCTACTACTTCTCTTCACTGTCCAGAAATACTCGTGTGCCCAACTCTCCCATCTCCATGTTAGACACAGTAGATCTAGTAGGCCCTCAAAAGAGTCTAATATTTTGTCAGTGGGAGCAAGAGGCTTCAGAATCCTGCTGATTTTTGTTGCTACACTGACATCAAATTGTGCTCCAAGTCAGCTATGCGCTCTGGGAGGGAAAGAACACCTCTTCCCCAGTTTTGAATGTGTCACCTCTCAATTCTATCAAGCAGCACGAGTTGCTACACTACAGGAAAAATTAAGTGGCCCTAATTTGCTATTTGTATACATGGCATTATTTCATATACCACCGTCTGTTCTTTCTAGTCACCTCAACTGCCATTTAAGCAACACCAGTTTACTACATGAAAATACACATTTGCATTACGATAATTTGCTATCCTCTTCTACTGTTGCGATGTTTTCTTAGGGCTGTGTGGTTTTTGCCTGTAGGTGGATAGGAAGAAGTAGTTCTTGCAGATACCAATTAATGGTATTAAGCCATCTTCTCAACAAAGGCAAGTTAATCCCAACAGCATTAGGTAAATATATTTACACTTTATTCAGCATATAAGCCTTTCACAACCATTAAACTATTATCTTTCAAACAGTTATTATATATGTTGGGAAAAAAATGTAAATTCTATTTCTAGCCTTCTCTCTTAATATGCTCTCCAAATTCTCTTCTTCTCTCTTCCTCTCCATTCATTTTTTTTTTTACCTTTTTTTTCCCCCAATAAACTCCAAAACATGAGTGATTCAGGCCAGTCTATGGCTTTCACTGTGTATACTGTACGTACTGTAACGTACCCACAGCTAAATGAATCTGTTTTGCTAACACAGGTTTTGGGTACTAATTTCTTCAACCATACATGAGCAACTCCATCAAAAAACATTGTTTAATTTATGAGAAGACCAATTTTCTATACAATCCAGGTCTTCACATTTATTTCCTCCTTCCCACTTACTAACATATTATTTAAAAAAAAAAGTCTTCATGCAGGAGTTCTGATTTTATCATAAATAACAGTATAAAAAGCATAATGAACATGGCTGTATAAAGGACACTAAATAAAACATTTAAAACAAGTTTACTCATATTAACAAAACACTGCACAACGAAGCACACAAAACTTTCGAGATTATGAACTATTTAAAAAATAATATTGGTTCTGCCGATGCAATAGGGCACTCAAAACATTTTCCTTTATCAAGCAGATTCACATTTTAAAGAACCAAAAAAATACATAGAACCAGACTCAATACATAACTGGCAACAGATCTACTACTGAATGATCTACTACCAGCTTGACATCTAGAGTTCCAATTAGAGGGAAATCCTGATGTTCTTAGTATCCCAAAGGCCTGATGTGCCAAGAGAACATGACAAGAGAAGGACTATCAGATAACCCTACAAAAAGACAGGCAGAAAAAAATCTGGTCATTACTTCTACCCCATTTTCAATCATGTCAAATGTAATTTTTTAAATCCAGTATTGCTATATGTTCTCATCTTCTTACTTCTATTGTCAAGTTACATATAAACAAGATCTGCTGAGAGGGACACTGTACGGTTCTGTTATTTTATTTCTGGGTCCATAGCATGGTAATGGCGCTACATTAAACTGAATAAATCCACCTGCATACATTCTTATCATTTGGGCAAGTTCCTCTGTGGCCAGAGGGTGGTATATAAACCACTAGACTTCAATGGCAGCCTTGAAACAAGGTTTAAATAGCACACCATTACTTCAAGAGCGCACAAGTAAATTTCACTGACTGAACAAAGTAACAATAATTTCTATGAGATAACATTGTAAGAAATAAAAAACTCAAAGCTGGTGCATGAGCTGGCAGAAATATAATGCTGGTGGTAAAAAATACACCTGGACTTCCTCAAGAAAACAGAGAGGCAATCCATTTTGGGGGCAAAGATGAGCATAATGCTACACTGGTAAAGCAGCGAAAAGGAACATTTTATTTTCAGGCAAAGACCAACAATGCGATGAAGTCTCTCAGCTTTAGTCCTGGAATTAGACATAGGAAGAATTCTACAGTAGCCAAAAGCTGTTACCATGCAAAAGTTGTTTGAAAACCTGCAATGTGGAAGGAAAATCAGATTTTGCTGTGGGTGTATATCCATGAAATAAAAAAGCTATCACTTTAATGGAAACACTTACAGACACTCTTATTAGAGGACCAATAATAGAAAGGGTATTAGAACGGAGTAACTTTAGCTTCT
Organism: Platalea leucorodia; assembly: GCF_965183815.1. NCBI lineage: Eukaryota > Metazoa > Chordata > Aves > Pelecaniformes > Threskiornithidae > Platalea > Platalea leucorodia. The sequence goes on from NC_138826.1 coordinate 36,264,838, forward strand.
CAGGATTACACTGACCAGGGCCCTCAGGCAGGTAATAGCCTTGATTCAGTGAGAGCTTTACAGAAAAAAGAAATCAGTTTCTTTTTAAAGCTACATGATACTTGGTTACTAGATAGAGAAATATATTGTGATTCTTGGGTTTTTTCTAAACATTAGTTACAATTTTTTTCCCCCAGAGATCATAACATTGGATTTACAGTAGCAGGGCACCATTCCTTCCTGGGTGAACACATAGTTGGGAATGTTTGACAATCCCACATTTTCAATACAGCTTTTTTTCTTTTATAAAACATAGAATACAAGATGTTGTGACAAAGCAGAATGGTTAATAATTTTAAGACAGACATATTATTTGTAAGTGAATTTTAGGTCATGTCAGTAAGAGCTTTATACCATCACCACCCCACAACAAACTGATGTATTTATGAAAAGATTATTTTTGGAGGTATTGAGAGAATTTTGTAGAATTGTATTAATACTATTTTTCTGTAAAGTTGAACTACATAAACACTACCAGCCTAAACATAGAAACCTTAGAGAGCAAAGAGGACAGGAAAATGACATTAGTATGAGGCATCTCTTAACGACAGTCTCAGGTAAGCTTTCCGTAGACGAAAACATCGATCTAGTAATCTGATATGGCACTTTCAAAACTGCAAGTTGTAGAACAGAGATCTCTTTCCAGCTGCACTGGCATAGGGATTCACTCTTCAATTCCTTACTCAAATGCAGAACATTGGGTCAGAGTCTAAGTGCAACTGGGCTCATCTCTGAGCCGCTCTTGGCCCAAATGTTGTCAGAAATTTTTTTTTTTTTAATAATGCATATGTCCTTTCAGGTTAGTAAAATTTATTTGTGGCTGGGATGAGAGGTTTCTTGCAGAAAGCCCATTTTCCTACCCAGAAGAGTGCACTCCCATTTAGTTCTTCCTAAGTCATTTTCTCCAAAGTCCAGATCTGCCAGGTTTTGAACTATTGGTACTACAGAATTCAGAAGAAAAACCTATCCAGTTGTTAAAGACTAAGGATGAAGTTTCAAGCAGAAAGAAGCTCTTGATTTATCAAACCTTAAATCACAAACCATAAACCATAGTCATTTTCAGACACAAAGCATCAAAAATTGGGGGGGGGGGGGGGGGGGGGGGAACGGACGACCCACCATAATAATGAGAACAATAGAAGTAGCTACTCAATTGTTTTCTCTCCTTGGAAGCTGTTTTATGTAATTCAATGCAAGACTTATGGTTTTTCATATTGCTTTCATGATCCGCTATTATTAAATACCTGAGACACACATGTATCTGCTTATATGAATATTCCATGTGTGAACACATGGATGTTCCATATTGGGAGAACTGAACATAATGCAGCTCTCTGCTGATTCTGAATTCTACACTCACTTTAAATGCTACAGTAAGAAAACATTATTATATGTTTGAACTGGTATGGACTACCAGGGCTTGCAAAACAAAATAGGGTGCTATCATCCATAAACATAAATTTTGCACAGGAAGAGCAGCAGAGCTTGAGGACTGGAATAAGAAGAGTGGAAGAAATTTGAAAGTATTGTTTAAGGTTGAGTATTAAGGGCTCTGACATAAACTGTACGTAACCTCCGACATAAACTGGAGTCTCAGCAACTGCAAGTGACAGAAGAGGAAGAGGGTTGGGTATAGGTAGTCAGTAACAGGATGAATATAAGACATAAATGGCAAATTCACTATTAAGACATACAAAGTATGGAATTTCCAGTAAATGTAAGGAAGAATGTTGAGGTAAAATGAAGTCCTGTGCAAGACTCCGGCCAGCAACAACTTACAAACTCATGCGTCAAGGACAGTAGTAAAAAGAGTTTGGAAATAAATGTAAAGAGGAAAATTTAGGAAAAGGTTTCCAGCAATCACAGGAGCAGAACTCTTGAATAGCCTCCCCTAGGAGTGCTGGAGGAGGAGAGAAATCAATTATAAGATGAAGCTTGAGCAGCCTACAACCCAGGTTATTTAACAGCTGGCTGAAAGAGCGGAGGCGTGAGACGGGATGGGACGTCTGCCCCAGCCTCCAGGCCCATGATTCTAAGAGAGATTTTGGTCTTTTGTGAAAAGCCTTTGTTGACCCCAACAAAAATGCATTCAAGTTATGTCGCTACACATTTCGGACTATAATTACATTACTACTGCTGACATGTTACACAAGTAGTGTGTATACCTTTCCACATTTCAATGCTTGTAATAAATCGGCATTCTCGATGGCTTTGCTACTGAAGGCTCAGGCTGAGGACTTAAAATCATATTTATAGCCAAGTCTAGTACTGATGAATTTTACACCGTCTTGGTATTCAACTTCAAGCTGCAACAGCAAGTCGTTACTATTGCACATGGGTGATTTCAGGCTATGAATTACCTTTTCATCTATGAAATGAAAAACACTCTCTGATGACAAACTTTTCAATTTGCTTTTCTACTAGGATTTTGAAGAGAATAATTAATAAAAGCAAGGTCTGGCCTTAGTCTTTAGATGTCTGCCAGCCTTTCCAAACTGGGTGCAAATGTGCTCTTTAGCTTATTTGCTTTTTAATCCAAGCTTTGTAGAACAACGTGTCTGACCAGGTTTCACAGCAATTTCTCCAACACAAAGTTTCTTATGCAAACCCTCCTCAAAAGTGATTATCCAAACAGCTTTATCTAGATCATTCATTTTTAAAGGTCACATACACCTGTTAAACCATCAATCTGGCAAATAAAGGGTCTTGGCTGTTAGAAAACAATGCAGAGCCAAGCCTAAAATCTCAAGACATACAATGTAAATGGTCAAAGAGGCATCATGATGTGAAAGAAGGAAGCTATCTCCTCTTATCTAACATTCAATTAAATGTTGACCTTTTTAAACTGTCATTATATGCTTTTATGCTTTATCTTATCTTGGTTTCAACACCCCCTATCAGTCATTTTTCTTCCCAAATGAATACTAAAATGCAGTGCAGACTAATACCTTAATAGGAGCTAAGTTGACGAGTGATGTCTTTATTATACCACTGCAAATACAGAGTTATTTCTGGTATATAAATACCACAGCAGCAACAGAAATGCTTGTATGCACTCTAGGAGGACCAGAATTTGTCTATTATGTTCTTCACGGAGAACAGAATGGGTTTAAAGAGATTATTTATTCTACTGTGGACATTTGACTAAGGCCCGTATTTTGAAAATTTCATCATGTCAAGCAGCATGTCATTCAGTGTAACAAACTATGGTATATGTCTCACAAATGGGGCCTCTGCAAATATTTAGCTAGTGTCTGATATTTTTGTGTATTAGTCACAATACCACCGTTATCCCACACTTAATTCTGCCAGATGACAGGCTGCCAGAGAAAGAGTTTTGATGCACTAGAGGGAGAACAAGAAATTGCAAGCATTATTTATTTTTCCTGACTAATTTAGTAAGAACCTCATATAATTGTTGCTGTCTGTTCACTAAAAGCACTTCTCAGGTTCTTGCTTAAAACAATTACTTAGAGTGTTATTTTGAAAACAATAAAAACCCACATTATAAAGGGCAAATTAAAAATTCTATGTTCTTAATCTGTCAATATTGTGACATCTCAATGCTACGGCAAATACCATCCCCCCTATTTATTATTAAAAATGATCATATGTCTAGTCCTGAAATCTGTTCTTGGCACTTCCCTTAAAATGACATCTTTTGCATACCACATTATTTGGGAAATTATTAATATAAAGTGAACAAACGATTAATTAAACCAGAGATCAGAACTCTGTCTTTTATAGCAGTATTGTCACCAACTGCTGGCAAGGAACTTGCATCAAATAATAGTAAAATCACTATCCTGCCATAGCCTGCACACATTACAGATAGTTAATTTTCAAATGTAGGTGATAAACAGTTCTTGTTACTAACAGAGGAAATTGTGCAAAAGATATTTTTTTTTAATATATTTAAGCTGTAATTTCAGGTAAGATTAGTGGTGAGAACATAAACTTTGGTGAAGACCAAACAGTTTAATTAATGATGAGACTAAATGATGACCTTCAACACTGAAAGATGAAAGTATTTTCAATAAAAAAATATTATGTTATATGGTAAAAATTGAGGTTTTAAAAATAATAAATGCCGTGAACTCATAGTATGGGGCAAAAGTTACCTTATTACTACTGGATGCTAGGAGGTTTTGTTTGCTCACTTAACAATAAGCCAACTTACAACATTCTGCTCCAGGAGATTATGACAAAAAAGTTAAGATTAATCACCATTAGAAACAGCTAGACAGATCAATAGCCTCACTCCATGTGACGATTCCTGTATTTTCAGTTCTCACTAAGCATACAATTAGGATAACAGTCTTCTCAATAAACGGCCTGGCAGTTAGGAAGGATGTGAGGAATGTAATTGAAAAGTTTAATGTGAAATTTTTGAGAACTGCCTTCTGAAAATCCTTTTGAAGTAAAAACTGTGAAGTTGTCACAGCTGAATAAGTTGGCACAGAGAGTTTTAGCACCTATTTTCTGTCCTAGGTTACACCTCTTTTGATGGAAATCTGTATTTCAGCCCTGTTTTCATTCCTTCCTTTCTTGAAGTTTGATTTTACCTCTTGAAACACTGATGGTATTTTGTAGGTATGCCACTCTTGCATTAGGCATTAGCCTAGAAGAATTTGAAGAGAGTTTTACTCCTGAAAATACTGACCTAGTTATGCTGTTGTAAAAGCACTGAAGACATATTTAAATCTAAAAAGTTGGGGGAAACTTGAAAGTTGCCTGAAAATCACAACTAGTAATGGTATTGTAACCGTGAGGGACAAAAGATACAAGGAAGATAGAATTTATAGACGAAGTAGCAGTTTTTATAAAAAAGAGCGTGATCAGAAAAGAAGCTAAGATTTCAGGAGTACAAATTCTTCATCCGGTATCTGAGGACTTACTTGCGAACCTGAAAGCTTGTTACTTTTTTCCAGTTATTTCATTTCAAAGAAGTGCTTTTTTGGTATGACATTTTAAAAAAAAAAAAGAATTTTAAATCCCAAACAACAACAACAGAAAAAACATCAAACATAGCTATTACAGTCGTACACCTCTGTTGTAACCGAAGTCCCTGCCTTCACTCTGTGAAAACCATGACAACTGATACACAGCTCCATGCAAAGTGTATCCTTTGCTTATGCTTACTGAGTAGGAAACTTCACCACATGGCTTAGAAGCTTCCATTTTAAACTCAAAATGTTAATAATTAACAAGGGCAGAACAGTAGTTTTTAACAGAAGTGATCTGTTGTTCTGCTGATCTAAAATGTATTCCTGTTTCCTTTGCTGGGTTGACATACATTTGCTCCATCTAGTGGGAAGCTAATTAAGATGTTTCATTTATGATGGAAATATTGTTGTTTGAAAACATATAGTGAAAAGCCAATTGAGCCATTGTTCTCACTTTTGCCAGTAATCTTTATAAAGTAAATTACATATGGCCTACCAATTTTATAGTTGTGTTTGAAATAGATTTTATTTCTAAACATTACTCCAACATTTGAAAATGAAAAGAGAATAGAACTTGTTTTCTCTATCACATCTGTATGTATTAAAAGTAGTCTAAAATGTCATTACTATAGCACTGGTTAACTCCAAAGGCAACCAAACAGATGCTTTGCATTTTGACTCTTCAAAAATTCATAATGGTTCCCATTTTCAAAAAAAGACAGAACTCGTGAAGTACAGGTTGCTCAGCCTCTCTTCAGTCCCTGGGAAAATCATGGACTGACTCTTCTTGGAATACACTTCTAGGCACATGAAGGACACAGTGGTGACTATGGAGAGTCAGCATAGATCTCCCAAGGGTAAATCACACCTCATCAACCTAACTACCTTCTCCCACATCTCTGGATGAGGGAAGAACAATGGCTATCATCTCCCAGTTTCTGTAACCAAGCTGGGACATCAGACTTTGGATGGTTGAACAACTAGATGGATAAAAACTGGTTGGATGATCAGGCTCAGATGGCAACGGTTCACGGGTTGTAGCCTACCTGGTGGCTGGGAACAAGAGGAGTACCACAGAAGTCTATCCTAAGACCAGTTCTGTATGACATCTTTACCAAGGGTCTGGAGGAGGTGATGAAGTGCGCACTTAGCAAGTTTACAGATGACACCAGATTGGGGACCAGTCGATATGATTAAGGGCAGGGCTGCCATTCAGAGGGATTTAAGCACACTGTAGAAATGGGCTGACAGGAATCTTCTAAAATTCACCAAGGATAAATGCAAAGTCTGGCAGCTGGGAAGGGAGAACCCCTTGCTACAATCAAAGCAAGCTGCAGCTGCCCGGCTGGAGAGCAGATCAGCTGAAAAGGACCTGAGGGCCTCGGCACATAGCAAGCTGGGCACGAGCCAGCAATGTGTCCTGGCAGCAACGACCGCCAACAGCACCCTGGGCTGTATGAACCACAGCAGAGCGAGCAAATTGAGGGAACTGACTATCTGCCGTTACTTGGCTCTTTTAGACAGCACCCAGAACGCTGCATCCAGTTTTGGTCCCTACCTGATATAAAGACGACACTTGATTAACTGCAGCAAGGTCAGCAGAGGACCATCGAGACAGTTGGTGGCTGGAATACTTGTTACAAGGAGAGGCTGAGGGAACTGGGCTTGTTCTGCCTAGAGAGGAGGTGGCTTCATGGCATCTAACAGCAGCCCGCCAAAACCTATGAGGAGATCATCAAGAAGATGGAGCTAGACTCCACATAGCTGTGCACGGTGGTAGGATGAAAGGTAATAGGCATACGTTGGAAAAACAGAGGTTCAGCCTGGCCATGAAGAAAACCTTTTTCACCATGAGGACTGAGTCATCCCACGGAGGGCAGGAAAACCTCCCAAAGCAGAGGGGATGATTACAGTGAAGATCCACTTAGCTACATACCATCCAAGGTTCCGGGTACTTTCAACAAAAGCCTTTATTTCCTTCCTCATTTTTCATGCTTGTTTGGTTTTCTGTGGGTTTTTTTGTTTGGTTGGTTGGTTTGGGTTTTTTTTAATGTTTAGTTTGTATTTTAATCTCACCTAATGGTGAACTTTGCACAAATGCTTCTTCCTTGTGATAAGATGTAGTGAGATGTGGTAAGATAAATCCACTTCTGTGAACAAGAGATTTGAAATTAAGCTGTGAAAACATATGATACAGCCTGCCTTCCTGCAGAAACTCCCTTTCCTCCCTACAAGACTCCATTTTTTGTGGAAAAGGAGAGTATATCCCAGAGCCTCATCCCCAAAGCCAAAACAAAAAAATTATTTCAAGGCACACACATCCTCTGAAATGCAGATAAGAAAACTGAAACTGCTTTTGGAAAACATCAATATGTTAAAGGTAAAAAAGGTGCAGTGAATACCTCAAAGTTTGTCTCTCTTAAAAAGACATTTCAGTGCCCAGAAAGGACAAGGAACAAGAGACAAAACAGACAATTCAGAATTCCATAAGAAATGTAGGTTTATCAGATTAATAGGTTTATCAGATTAATGTAGGTTTATCAGATTAATATAGCCTGAGCAATGGCAGCCCCTGCATCAAAGATTTTTCTCTAACATGCCAAATCCATCTGTTTCTGTTAAATGAATTATGCTAAATGATCATACTAAAAAAAAAAAAATAAATTACCCTTGGATAGATGAATATATCCCTTAGCAAAAGATTACCAATGGTAAGTACATTTCTCAAACTGGAATAGATGAAATTATTATCTACAACCTCAAGATTTGCTCAAGTTTCTTCAGTCTCAACTGACCCTCTCTACTATCTGACCCGCAAGTAAAATATATCTTAAAAAAAGGTACACAGAATAAGCTTGTCAATCAAAAACTTGTGCATAATTGTAAAAATACAGAATCTAATGCATAGCTCACTTCTGAATGCACAGGTACCACTACCATCATCCTTCCCACACATTCCCACCTATGACTTATTATTGAAATGTAAACTTCTCAGTTTTAGCAGATGTTCCTCCCAGACACTGAGACAGTAAAAATAAAACCACCCTAGCCATGAACCTGTCCATTCCTGCTTTTAATTATCAAGAGGCTTCTGATGCCTAGAACATGCATCCACCCACATTTAGTCATTCAGTAACCAATAACTGTTTAACTGAGTGATCAGTGCCAGCTGATGTGGAACTAAATAACCCATTAAGCACATCATCGTGCAAACCAGCCTTCATGTCACAAATCAGTAATTTGATTCTGCTTTAAGAGGCTGATAGCCTTTACTACTAAGTAGGCTCCCCAAGTGAAGTGGAATTAAACACACCCACCCTCCCAATCACCCCTCAAAGAACACTATTTCAGCTCTTGTTTCTGAACAAATCATTTATTACACGATTTTGTTATAATTTTTATAGGTGCTGAAAAGAATCCTACAACAACAGCTTTTTAGTTATATGTACACTGTTAATACTAATGCATTTAACAGTCCATGGAAAATTCTTCGTTGTGTATGTGAAATTATTTCTTTAATTTGAGAAGGTTTCGTGACAAAGTTATGTGAAACAAGTAAGCAAGGAATATTCCCCTCTAACACATCAAATGAGAAATTTGTTCAGATCAGTATTTTCCCTTTGCATATTTTTTCACAATATGCATCTTTTACAGCCTCTGCTGGCCAGTGAAATGGAAGGGGAGATACACAACATAGGTGTAATACACAAACCCAGACTGCCAAAGATAAAAATGACACAGACACCAGATCCTTAATATCTATGAAAATTTAACAAAGTCTTACTTACGAAATTTGGTTTTCCTAATGTCTAAACTCAATCTTCCCCCATGTAGTCAGAGCTTATTCTCTTTGTATCCGTTATGAACATGTGACACAGATTTTCTCCTTTCTTGCGCAACAACATTTTATATAACTGAAAATGGCTATCATAGCTTTCCCTTCTCTTTCCCCTTCTGTTGCTCTATTTGCTAGGCTAATGAAGACTAACCCATTCGGTATTTTTCTCATAGGTCACATTTTCTAGTACTCTGATTACTCTAGCTGCAATAAATCAGAGTGCATTTGCATAAACAACTAGGGAATTTTGGAGGTGCTCACTGCTCATCTTGGGACCATAAAACCCCACTTTCTTTATTTTTAACTAAGGTACATAAAAAGCAGGATAACTGCAGCCAATTGTAACTGAATAAAATCTTGCTCGGTTACATGAGGTGAAATTGGTCTTTCAGAGATCTCCAGTATTATCTGACTTGAACAGCAAGAACTAATGAGTCTGAATACCAATTAACCATAACCAGCTTAAATTCAATCAGTAACTGGAGCTGATCAGCAATATTTTTATCCCATGGCAATGGATTTAAAAAAAAAAAAAAAAAAAAAAAAATCTTTCTTACCAGAACAGAATGGAATAAAGACTTTTTTTCATGAAAAGAAAAAAATGCCTCTGATAAATACTTGTTAGAAAAGCATTAATGAAATTCATTTGGTTTGTCATTGGTGCTGCCTACCCATAATGTTACTGTTTTGTGGAAACTGGTCAGGCACATGAATAATTTCAATAAAACCCTTTCACAGTAAGTTAAGTATTAGAACCAGATCTGGTTTCAAATCTCTTGAAAAAGTTTAATTTTGGCAATGAGAACAAACCTCCCCGATAAACTAAGAGAGCTGTGGGCATTACAGAATGTAGCTGACGTGATGCCCCAGGTATCTCAACAGAGGACGGGTTTGTAAAGCGCACGAATTCCAACCTGTACACATGTGCGTAAGAGCACCAACTTCACTGAAGTCTTTCATTCTAAATTACTGATACCCAAAAGCTGTGGTGAGAATAGGGCCCTGGTGAGTATGTTCTCTTGTCTCCACAAACCAGAGCAGTGGGACAGCAAGGATGAAGCTATACTCCTTTCATGAATAAACTCAGCACTTCAAAGCCTAAGTCTCTGACATGAATAGTAGTTTGTTCATTTATATTAATCTGCAACTCACAGAAATCTAAGGCAGCAGAACAGAGGTCTGTCCTGTGAACTGGGTGAACTGGTATTTTAAATTGAACAGTATACAACATGAAGCAGAGCTTATGCTTCCATGAAATGGCAAAAGCCATACAGAGAAGCCTCTTCATCAGTGCTGATCTTTATACAGAAAGAACAGTGCCCATTTTAATACAGAGAGAATACAAAATGTGCCTTAATGACACTTGCTGCTAAATAAAGGAAAACTTGAAAGGAAACAAGCTGACGAATAGCAAACATGGATTTATCAAGAATAAATCATGGCAAAACAATCAAACATACTTCTTTGATGGGATAATGCCCCTTTGTGGCTAGAGAAGTAGAAGGTTTTGTACACTTTCACATGATCTCCTTTTAAGCAAGCTTGAGAAATAGGTTCTAGATGAACCTATGATAGTGTTTGTACATAATTGGTTAAAAAAATATACTCCAAAATAGTTACCAAAATTTGTCTGTCAAAATGACAGGATTTGTCAACTAGAATTCAATGGGCATTTGCACCAAGCCCAGTATTTTAATAAAAACTTTGTACAATGGAATAGAGTGAGCTTACTAAGTCTGTAGGTGATACCGAATTCTTAAGAGAGACTGTGATTATAAAGCCAGTGTTAAAATGTAACCTAATTATGACAAACGGACTAAGAAAGGAAGCTAGCACAGTAGGACAAATGTAAAGTACTGAATTTAGGCAAGAAAAAATCAACTGTACAAATAAGAGATGGGAACTAAGTGGCTAAGCAGGAGCCCTACAGAAAGCATCAAGAATTACAGTGGATCACAGGCTAAACAGGAAGCAGCAATGTCCTGTTCTTGAAAATAAAGGCAACCAGACTGTTAGAAGTATCTGCAGGAGCACAGTCAGCAAGTGTATGAAATAAGCCTTCTACTCAACTCACAGTTGAGGCCTCCACTGGAAGTACTGTATCTAGTGTTGGGCACTGCAACTCCAAAAGGAGGTAAACCAGCTGAAGAAAAGGATTGAAACAAGCATGAGCATGATATGAAAAGAAACGCTCTTCAAGTATACAAGAAACAAGAAGGAGAAGACAGCCTGTTCTCCACATCCTTGATGGACCACACAAGAAGTGCCTTCAGCTGCCATAAGCAGACATGTAGGACGGATTTTAGGAAGAACTTTCTAAAGGTAATGAAGGAGTGGAATAGATTGCTTGAAGATACTGGGGAGCTTCCAGCTGTGGGTGTTTCTAAGAACAGGCCAGACAAATGAACACTGGGAATTACTTAAAGTTAATCCTGGTCTGCACAAGAAACAGTATGGATAAGAGTACCACTGTGCTTGAACTACTGAACTGTAACTGGGCATGAAGGAAACAGAAGCAAATATTATACAAGCTTCAAGTTGTAAACACTGCTACCAAACAGGTTTTTTTTAAAGTTAAGATATCTTGTTATGCACAGATTACACTATGGAATACCTGCTGTTAAGAGTACAAGTAAGGACTTAACAAGAATGATAAATTTAAATACAAATTGATATATACAGGAACGATACTTTCATTCTAATTAGACAGTGTAAATCCTGAGAAATAGATGAAAAAACATCCAGCACTCTTTGTGCGTATTTCTTCATTAATGCAGCACACTACTGTTAATTTGTTGTAGGAGTTATTACTGCTTGAAAGTTCAGAATGGGACTTGTGATACTTAATGTAATGTAAAAAACAGACTTACACAATTGAATAGATTTTGCACCTAATTGGTCGTAGATCCTTGATTCATATAGGAAAATCACTTTTGAGATCAGTGATGACATGAATGATACTTTAATTCATGTATATAAATTTATTTGCTTGAATTTATATGTTGTTCAGACACCCAGTACACTATTCAGAATCATTTCAATCATCCAAACTCTAAAATTTTCTCTTATCCTAAATAAAAACCATAATCTACTCATTGATTTCGTTTAAACCTTTTTCTTTTATGGAAATACTAACATATTAGTATGCATATATATGCAGGCAGCATGGATATTAAGGTGTACTTATTTAATGCAGTGCAAGAAGATTTACTATTGTTAATTACTGAGATACCATGAAAAAATACCCCTGCTTGCTAAATATACACTAGGGATCATATGACGACACATTATTCAGATATAGTGCATTAAGTTTGCAGAAAACCTCAACAGTGCTATTTACTAACTTTTAAGTGCTTGTTTCTAAAACATTCAGTTTTTTAGTGTAGTATTTTAACATAGATAAGAGGCAACATAAGAAACAGAGAAGGGAAAGAAATCAGGCGCAAACATCCAGATGAGTCTGAGAGACTTTAAGATTTAAAAGAGAAGAGGGAGGCAGCTTACTTTCACAAATAAGAAATCAAATTCCAAATGGGGGAGGGGAAAGGGTATAAGATGACTTCAAAAAGTTAAAAAGACAGGAAATAACTAGTCATGAATGCTCAATGAACTGTGCCATACCACAGGACCACATAAAGACCAGATACAGGCTGAGCAAGACAGGTAAATGAGGTCTGCAGCTCACAATGGTGGAATGGCCTTTATTTCCCCTTTTAAATATTTTATCAACAAACTCATATTTCTCTGTCATACAAAGTAATGAGTCAGACCTTCAAGCAGAGTAATTGCCAGTTTACTGATTTTAACACAGCTGCTAAGTTTCTAAAAGCAGAAGATGTGGCCCATGACATCTACATGTATCAGTTCGCAATGGCCCACTGTTCAGTGGTGTGCTCTGCCAGAGGCTAAAAATACATTAAATTCCCGTGAGATTTCAATTTGCTTTCATGTTATTTTCGGTAAAATACATTCTTCCCAACTAATTAGTTGGCAATTATTCTATGTAATGGTAAAAGAAAGTAAAAAAATACCACCTAATGACTTCCTCAGTATATAGTTTGCTCTGATTTTTTGGAGCATATATAAGAGAATAGAAGGAAGAGAGTATTTTCAGTTGGAAGGGACCTACAACCACCACCTAGTCCAACTGCCTGACCACTTTGGGGCTGACCAAAAGTTAAAAAAAAAATGTTATTAAGAGCATTGTCTGAATGCCTCTTAAACACCGACAGGCTTGGGGCATCGACCACCTCTCGAGGAAGCCTGTTCCAGTGTTTGACTACCCTCTCGGTAAAGAAATGCTTCCTAACCTCCAGTCTAAACCTTCTCTGGTGCAGCTTTGAACCATTTCCATGCGTCCTACTGCTGGATCGCAGGGAGAAGAGCTCAGCACCTCCCTCTCCACTTCCCCTCCTCAGGAAGCTGCAGAGAGCAATGAGGTCGCCCCTCAGCCTCCTTTTCTCCAAACTAGAGAAACCCAGTCTCCTTAGCCACTCCTCATAGGCCATGCCTTCCAGCCCTGTCACCAGCTTCGCTGCCCTCCTCTGGATGCATTTGAGTACCTTAACACCCTTCTTAAACTGTGGTGCCCAGAACTGGACACAGTACAGTGAGGCCACACCCAATGCTGAATACGGCGGGATAATCACCTCTTCTGTCCAGCTGGTTATACTGGGTTTGATGCACCCCAGGATGTGGTTTGCCCTCTTGGCTGCCAGGGCACACTGATGGCTTATATTGAGCCTGCTGTTGACCAGCACCCCCAGATCCCTTTCTGCATGGCTGCATCTCCAGCCACTCCCCTCCTAGTTTATACTTCTGCCGGGCATTAGTCCATCCTGGGGGCAGAATCCAGCATTTTGACTTGCTAAATTTAATCCCATTAATCATAGCCCAATGCTCCAATCTATCTACATCCCTCTGCAAGGCCTCTTGTTCCTCAAGAGACTCAACAGCACCCCCCAGTTTGGTGTCATCAGCAAACTTGCTAATGGTGCATTCAGCTCCTGCATCCAGATTGTTGATAAACATATTGAACAGAACTGGCCCTAGAATTGAGCCCTGAGGAACACCACGGGGGACCAGTCGCTAGCCAGATGTATTCCTATTCACTGCAATCCTTTGAGCCCTGCCAGTCGGCCAGTTCTTCACCCAGCGCACCGAGAACCCGCTCATCCCACAGCTGGACAACTTGTCCAGAAGGATGCTGTGAGGGACATATCAAACACCTTACTAAAATCCAGAAAAACGACATCCACTGTCTTCACTTCATCCACGAGGCAGGTGACCTTATCATAGAACAGGACTTTCCCTTTTTGAACCCATGTTGACTGTGCCCGATGACTGCCTTATTCTTTACATGCCTTTCAACAGCATGCGGTATAATCTTCTCCATAATTTTTCCAGAGCTGAGGTTAGACTAACAGGTTTGTAGTGCCCTGGGTCTTCCCTCACGCCCTTTTTGTAGACAGGAATAACACTGGCTAGCTTCCAGGGAGCACTGGCTAGCAGGGACCTCCTCAGACTCCCAAGACCTTTGACAGATGATTGAGAGGCGTCCTGCCGTAACATCTGCTAGCTCCTTCAGTACTCTGGGATGAATCCCATCAGGCCCCATGGACTTGTGAGCATTCAGCTGATACACCTGGTCCCTTACAATTTCAGTGTGCACAAATGGAAAGTCACTGTTTCCACACTTGTGGTTCTCCAACTCAGGGGACCGGGCAGCCCAAAGTTGATCAGTATTATTAAATGTTTAACATGCTTTTAAAGTAAGCTTGCTCTGACCCTTCATAACTTCATGATAAGCACAGAAGGTGTAGGCTCAGAGAAAGGTCATAGACCATTTTCCCCCACTGAGAAAGGTGAATCCTGCCAGGCCCCCGCAGGCCTGGTGTCACACAGACCATACCATGATCAACACTGTCAATCAGGGAAACAAATTGAGAAAACCCACAACACCATGGGTGCTCCAGGTATCTTATTACAACAAAATGGTGATTTCTTTTCTACCAACCATTTTATTTGCAGTGGGTTTGTTGGTTTTGGTTGGGTTTGTGGTGGTTTTGGGGTTTTTTTTTTGGTTGGTTTCTAGAAAAGCAATCATGGTTCAGACAAGGCTAAACGTTCCTTTTTCGTAAGAAAAGTCCCAGGCTACAGAAGCCTTTAGCAAGGTCACCTGGCCCAGGAGAAAATGGAAGCTACTAATTTTGAGGATGACAGTATTTTCACTAAAATGCCAACTGTTTTAAATTGCATTCCCAGCCAGTACTATGGCTGTTGCAGATCCTATCCTGGTTTGTCCATCACTTCCCTTATCTTGTATGGGAAGGCATGGCAGAGTGGTGAATTTAACTCTGGAGATGAGACTGAGGCAGACTAAAGTCATGGTGCCACTTGTTTTATTTTTGTCTAGCTCAAACGACTTCCCTGGTGTGTAGAAACTACTAAATACATAGACTGAGACAGGCTTCAGAGCATGTGAACATGTGTGTCTTGGCGTCAAACTTTGTATTTAAACATCCATCTTCTAATCTACATCCATATGCCAAGGTAGCTTTTACTGTGTATGTCCCCGCTTCTAACAAGACTTTTTGAATCGGATTGCTGTTGTATACAATTTCTATACATAGTTTAGTATCTTTAAATATCATACTTGATTACAGTATCTATTTTAGCTAAGATAAAAATCAGAATTCATGCACTAGTTACCCTTTTCCAAACGACATGGCACCCTGTGGGAATTCCAGTTTTCATGCTTTACAAAAGATAATACTTATACTAACTTAGTAACAGGCATGAGAAGTAAATCTGCACATAAACAACATGAGACAACCTGAAGGTAACAGGAAGAAAATGGAAAATGAATGAAAAAAAGGAGAGGAAGAAAAAGAAATGAAAAGGACACAAACAAACAATACTATGTGAGGCAGGACAACGCATAGCTATGGCTGTAAGGCAGCATCACGATTCTTCAAAGAATACTATCCTATGTCCACGGTAAGCTATTCATGTCAGTAGTTGAATGGGCGCTAACATGAGTTTCAGTTGTTCTTTTACTTTCTCTTTGTGGAAGATGGTATTTTTTGGCAATTAATAATGCTCTCCATTTTTTTTGCCTAGGCAGTAGATAAATCTCTGAGCTCATCAACATATGCAAGAATAAACAAAAAAAGGAGCAGAGACGTATCACAGCCTAAAACCCAATTATGCCACGTAAAAGCTGCCTGCCAAACCTCCAAGCTATCTGGCAATCCTACAGACAGTGTAAGAGTGAATCATTCCATCTCTAAATATCTGGGCTGCAGGTAATACTTGCTATTGAGTTTTCTAGAATAGAAAGTATCAGGAGAAAACGAAGTTTTTTATTCAGGAACTAAACACAGAGTAAAATTTCATCTGGATTTAACTCTACCAGCCAAGAAACACATGATAATTTTATAGGGAGAAAAGAGTCCTATGAATTACATGCTTTTATGTTCTACAAATGCACAGTTCAATTTCATATACCAAAAAAACGCAAACACTCAAACAAAACCAACAGTACAGCAGCAACACTATCAGATAGGATGGTCTTTTCATTCAGGAAAAAGTAAATCCCTTCATGCAGATCTTTTCTGCAGTTAAAAGGCAACCAGGGTGAGTCATCTGCTTTCTGATCTGTGAGTTTCCTACAAATGGCAAGAGCAAATCAAGCAGTCAAGCCTGAGATGGTGGAAGCTGTGAGACGGAAGGCTTAAGGCCATATTAATGGAATGGAACAGCAAAGTGGAAAGGGAAGGCTAAGTTTAGACAGATACAATTTTAGGTTTCATCTCTGCTGGGGACTGGCTCCATTTCAGAAGTGATTAGTCTGCAAACCCCAACACTGGCAAATGAAGCTACAATTTGCGCTTGTGCTGCTCTGCTTAAAATCTGGGTAAGTTCTACTTCTGGCTTCGCTTACCAAGGTGACAAGCTTATTTTATTTGTTGACCACAATGAGTCAGACTGAGCTTTGTACTTATACAGGTCGAGGATATTGGTGAGATCTCATCATCACTTCAAGCATGTAACTGTGGGCTACAAGGGGTTTACCGTTGCTTGTTGTGGTTAGCTCTTCCTCGCTGCTTAATTAAGCCTCATACTTGTTTTTTTACACATTTGGAATCCAGCTTTCACAAACGCACAAACATTTTCAGAGCGTATTTGACAGAACAACCCTGTGGGGTCAGCAAAACTCACAGACATAGCACAGTATGCCATGTTCAGGTGGGATGCCAGACTGGTTTCTCACTAAGGCAAAAGGGACTGATTCCCATTCTGACAGCACATCAGCAACAAATATAAAGAATGTGGAGTTGGCTGACATCTGCTTATCTGATTTCCTCAATGAGCAAACTACACACCGATTATGAAGAAGATAAAAGGCAGGCAGTGGTATGATTAATACAATAAACGGAGGTAGAAGAACAGTGGATGTCAGTTATCCAGCTGGCTCTGACACCAATTACTGCGGTCAAGCATGTGGCCCTCACTGCAAGACTACACACAGCCAGCCAGTGAATTTCAGTGCCCCTGAAAGAATGATGATATTCCCCTACCTGTGCTGGCCATGATCCTACTGGAGAAAACCTGATTACGCTGTAGTGAGGGGATGAGCCATTGCTGCAATGGGGGCCATGCAGCTGCTCTGGGTGTAAGGGGGCTAAGTCAGTCATCTGTTGACAAAGCCGTTCTCAGGGACATGTATCTGTGTGCATCCCCAAGCTGCCACCGTCTCACTCTTACCGGCAGCTCTTTATTCCCAGTGCTTCCCATGGATATGCTTTGCTGTATGATAACATGGCAGTTCTTACTATTTTCGTAGGTGAATTTAACACTGTAACAAATTTCAGGATACTTTAAAGGCTAATGGAATTGGCACATATGATCATTTCTCATGCACTATTTCATGCTGGACCATGTCTAGGAAAAAGAAGGCGTCTATTTTCAGAAAGAATTCTGCCCAACTTGCTGAATAATTGGATTTTCTTATATTTTGTATAATCATTTTATGCAGATGGAGACCCAGATAACAAGGCACTTGGAGTAACAAACTAATGTTAATATTACTGCTCTAATTTGCTAATAACTGAAGTATTTGGTATAGCGAACAGCAAGAGGGCCTCAAAAGCTAATACCTAAGTTACATTGAGGGAATGGTGCTTTAAAACTGCAATTTCAACACAATCCATGTGCTAGATGATGCACAGTACTCCCTTGCTGCAACACACTTCACTTCAGTATCAATATACATTGACTTTGTTGATACCAAATGCAATGAAGGGTCTCTCTTCTCTCGTTTTAAGAACAGGCTGTAAGTCCCAGAAGTTTTCAGGTAATTAGGTAGTATCTGGTTTGTCAGCCTCTACAGAATCTTTTCAGGTAAGCAGTACTTAAAAATACCATCTTCCATTTATCAAGCTCAGTGGAGGATTTTTTTTTTTATTATTTCTCCAAAGAATTCTCTTTCAAGGCTTCTGTTTTTTTTCTGAGTCAGTTTCCCTGTTATTACTATGCCTCCTTACTTGGTATTGCCCACCTGCCTTCATCAACTCTGCATTCCAACTCTATGAGCACATTTTCAAGAAAGTAATCTGCTGTGATTCAAGTTCACAAGCAACCTTTTTTTTTTTAAAAAAAAAAAAGGGCAGGAAGGTATCATTAACAGCAAAACCTGAATTCAAATATACCTATGGAATATTAAGGAATTATAAAAACATAAGCCAAAGGAACTATTCAGGGTTAAATAAATAAATAAATTCCTCCCAAAGCTTTTTCACTGTCACCCTGCTGCATCAGCAAGGACATGCATGACAACAGGACCAGATCTTATGCTGTTACACCAATGTCAAAGCACAGAATGACACAGACCACAGCTCTGCTACTCCATTCTTGTACCAGCAAAACTGAGATCACAATCTAGCACACAGATAATTATTATTACATTTTTGAAGTCCAGTTATATATTGAATACATTTTTAATGTAGACTTCATTGCTCTTCTGCATCATGCTAAGAAGAGTCCATCCTACCAGTTAAATGATTCCACAGCGAAAATAATGGCAATTGAGAAATTTCAACTAGGCCATGGACTATACAGATGATTATGATCAGTAAAAGGGATCTATGGCCAGATTTACACCGAGCAATGAAGATCTCTGAGCCAGAACTGGCACTAGCACTGACAGGCCTGATTTCAGAATCAGAACCACAGCCTGAGCTATTAACACTACTGAGAGACTGCAGTCTCCATTTCCAGGCCTGCATTTCTCATAGTCCAGTGAACCATGTGGCAGGATGCGTATTTTAATAGAATATCTGTGATTTGTAACACTTTTGCTGTGCCTCCCAGTTTTAGTTCCAGGAATTCAGCTCTTCCCTTTTAACAGAATAATATTAATTCCATTTCTCTGGGAATATAATTTATATTAGACTGTAAGCACCAAATGGCAAGGAAGGAATACGCATCACTTTTCCTTGCTATAAGAAAAAAAACCTCAGCAAAGATTTTAATGTTCCAGAAAACACACTGCCTTGTGCTTCAGTTTCCAATGAGCCACTAAACTAAAGCCACCAAATCATTCTGGAAAGTTCTGTTTCCCTGAAAGAGAGGAATAGTATTGTGAACAATTAAAAACATGAACATATGTGACATAGTTGCAATATAATTTCATCTCTAAACTGGGAAGAATTGAAATTTGAAGTAGTATGTAAGTCAGAACTGTTCATGCCATCCATTTCTGTACAAAGCATACTGGCTTCTCTGTCTGAACCAGTAACCCTACCACTAAAAGACTTTGATGGTAAGCCATGTAGCAATTTGCTGCTGAGAAGTTCTTAATTCACAGCCTTACATGATGCCTAAGGCTGTACAGCTTGGGCAGAAGATAATGCAGATTTGCCAGGATGGATAATTGCACATTTCTGTTGTAATGGATACGGTATGCAGCCGACACTTTCACCACTGGTCCCTATATCAGCGTTTCTGAAATCATTGACTATTTTTGTCTGTATATACCCATAAAGCCTTTTTTTTCCCCTTTCTTTTTTAAAAACCAACACAACATCTTTGCCATTAGCTGGCACTTTACAAACCGGAAACCTAAAGCAGATTTAAGAAAATTACATTTTTAACTGGAAAAAGAATAAAAAAGAGAAGATGGGTCATACAGTCATGTGCTGAATGTAAACAAGCAGGCATAAACACAGCAACTGGTGAAAATATTATAGTCTAGTAGTTGCATGCAATGTAACAAGCAGTTTGCTTTTATAAATAAGATCACCACACACTATTGCTTTGTTTGCCCCACCAATTCTCCATTACTGCCTTAACACTAATATATAAAAGCAAAAAACAGACAGTAAAGTCAGACTTGGCTTGACAGGGCCCTGGATAACACCCTGCTTCCAACAGGAGGTTGGACCAGATGATCTCCTGAGGTCCCTTCCTTCTGTGATCCTCTGCGTATGTTTCTCTCCTCTCTTTTCCCTCACTGACAAGAGTGTGAGACGAGTAAAATGTGTGACAGTGAAAAGTGAGGTTTGCTTCAAGAGATACTGCAGTATTTTTGGTTTAGAAGGAAGGCACAGTTAACCATAATATTTTGGACAACAAGAGTAATACTGAATAGCATTAGAAGAATTTCAAATTAAAAAAAAAAGTAATAAATGTTAACATACAGCAACTACAGGCTTGAATGTGGTACTATCCAAGTGGTGAGTTCCTGGCACTCCTTTTAAGTACTTACTTCCATTTAGTCATGTCTAGAGTCACCTGGATGGCGCATGTGAGCTGCTGCTTTGGAGGGGAAAGAAAATCTTCACCTTCAGACCTGTACGCAAAATGTAGCCTGACAACATCAAGTCCTTTCTCAGATGCTTACACATGCAATTAGAGAAAGAGTCTACTACTCCAACATATACATAAAACAATATGAAAATTCTACATATTCCTGCTTGGAAGGGGGCATCAGCTTTTGACACTCCTATACCACAGGATGATTTCTCTGTATAGAAATAATATAGTACATGGATGTAAAAGGACAATTTTGGAATTGCACATATGGGGATGAAGGAGGCACTTATTTTCCTACCCACTATTCATTTTATATGTCAAAAGAACCCAGAATCTAAAATCAGAAATCTCCATGTAAAAACCAAGCGAATGGCTGGACAATGGGAGCAGGGGCAGCAGTCATAAGGATGTACAATGAACTGGAAAGTTAAAACTTCTTAGTCTGAAAGCACAAGAATGTCGAAGCACAAAAGCTGTGCAGTTTCTCTTATATTTTGTTAAAAAAAGAAAAAAAAGGAAAAAAAGGAAGGAAAAAGGGGAAGAAGGAGGAAGAAGGGGGAAGGGGGGGGGGAAGGGGGAAATCTAGCATTCCCCAACCACCCTGCTGACTCTAATTCAACAGTTTAAGCAAAGGGGACCTGAAGATGTGGGAGGAGAAGGGCCATCCCTCCTTGGGTGAAATAATGTATCTGTGCTTTGGCTTCCACTCCCATGTCTGAGATTAAAAGGGTGAGCATTCACTTTTTCCTCTTCAGGCTCCCTCCCTCTACCCAAGATGTGAACACACCATCTGTTTTTCAAATCAAAAAATTGATCTGGTTTTCTACTAACTAAGTTTTAAATTTTTTTTGTGGAAACACCTCAACTCTTAAGAATGGATATTTGTTACGGCAATTGTGGCAACCCCAAACTCTGCAGATATTTCTTAGGGTAACAACCTGTCCACATGGTTAAGAAAACAGGATGCAACTTTCAAGGAAAACCAGAGGCTGGGTTTCATTTACAGATACACTGTTGAGCAGCTTTTTGCTCTATAAAGCAACAAAACCAGCAACACTATTACACAGAGAACCAGAACAGTCATCTGATTTGTTGAAGATTAATTAAAGTCCTTAAACTAATGAAATTGGCAGAAAATCAGACCTTTGAGAGTTTGTTATATGGTACATAAACATGAAATACAAGCAAAATGATATATGTAGATGTTTGCCAGAAAACAGAAATCAGCTTTATTTATTTGGGAACACAAACTGACCTGGTACTAAATGGAGATTAGCATTTAAAAATATGTCAGCATGTGAAATTGAAATATATGCAGACTGTGTCCCAAAACTGTTGCAGTACAGAGCATTTTGATAAGACATCTGGAAGGTAGAGTCATAATAATACTGACTGAGTTTATGATGCTAATACAGATGTAAATATAAACAGGTAAGTATTTCTACAACATGAGATGACTTCCCAGGTATACCATGGGGTAAAGAACATAGACATTATTGGAAAATACCTACATAGATCAATTACGATATGAAATGTAACTTATGCGGGATAGTGCTTTGAGTTAAGTTTTCCCCATAATGGTACCTCAAGGTTGGTGATCCTGACTCGAGACATTAAAAAGCCAAGTAATATGTCAGGGCCAAATAGCTGCCAGAAGCTTTTACTTGCAAGTACGCATATTTGACCATGGCACTAAGCAGTTTTAACTCACCTCTTACTTGGTTTCTGCAGCACAAACATAACATCCCCCAGTTAACACCTTTTATGTGACTTGGGATAAAAACCTGAAAAAGGAACAGGTGTCCAGCTATCTTTAACAGACGACAGGCACCACTTCTAGGCTCTTTTTTAAAGGACATCAGATATTATATCCTTTTTCAGTCACATTGCATCTAGATATCTCAATCTTTGGATGACAGGACTGATAGAATAAGCAATGAAAGCATCATTTGAATGGAAACATCTGCTTCGTAACTACGAGTATAGAGCATGTGTCTTCCTAAATAACAAGGAAAGAAAATCCTCTCCTGGTTAAAAAAAGATGACAACACAACAAGTACTAACTATGTTTATACCAGAAGCCTAGTGCATAAGGGAGCACAAGTGAAAATACACAAGAAAGTTCCTGCTTTCTGCCAGGGAAGTTGACAAGGAGCTGAGGGAAGGAAAGGTCAGCTCTGACCTACTTCAGTCAGAAATGGCAAGAAAGTGATGAGACCTGCAGGTCCAACTGGCTTGCTAACTACCGCTGCAGAAGATCTTCCTCTTGTGCAATTGGTGTAGGATAGAAAAATGAAGAAAAAGGTATTTAACAAACTTCCCAATATATATTTGTAATGAATTAGCGTCACTCGTAGATTTCAGACCAACAACAATGAAGTCTACCAAGACTATATGAATTGTTCTTTGTCTTTCCTCCCCATGAGGTCTCAGGGTTCTCTTGGAAAAACAAACAATTTTAAGACTGCAGTACATGCCTTTTTTCTCCAACGCTTCCCTGCTTTGCTTTGTTTTCTCTAGCTTTTAAATAGAGGTTCAATTCATGTGTGCTATTGCCTGCATCTGACAGGATCTAACTCATTCCTACTACAGAAGTAAAAACAGGTAGAAAACCCTGCATGTGTAGGATAATTCTGTCATTAATAAAAGCTAAGGTAGAATTTAAACTAGACACTTATTAACTGGCTGAAAGAGAAACAGGATGATAAGGTTTTCACCACTTATCTTCCTTTCCAAGAAGTCCATGTTCTGAAAATTCCTGTAACTCTCCTGGATACGAGAAATCGAAGTCTGCTGTGATGTCTCTTATTGAGAGAAATCAAGCGTATTGAAGAGCTCACAAGCTCTGTTATGGATGAACTCTTCCATTTCTTTAAAACAGAATGAAAAACTACCCAGAATTTGCAACCAACAAAAGGAGAAAAAGGGAACCCATCCCAAGGGTATTCCGAGGTAGGCAAAACATTTTTTAAAAGGGGCATGCTGTAGACACCTGAATGTGTAGCTAAACTGAGTTTGCTTTTACAAAGGAAATTAAAACCCGAAGTAAAAGACTATTAGCTAAATAAACAGGAAGATAAGGAATGGAATGGGGATGTAGTGAGGATCCAGCTGAAATAAAAGTATCTAGGTATGACAGAAAACCAAAATGAATGCTTCGCCTCAGTTGGGGGACGGGGGGGGACGGGGGACGACGACACGACGACACACACACGGACGGGGGGACGATGACACACGACTGGGGGTGGAGATCATGTATAACATGGTGCAGAGAATGGCTGCTCAACAGTAATAAAGGCACAGTCTGCAAAAGAAACACTCAAAAAGCCTAACACCATAAACTGATGGAACCTATGGTCTCCATGCCAGAATCCTGAAAGAAACAGCACATGGAATACACATTCAGCAGAAAGGATTTTTAAGAAATGCATCAAAATGATGCATTGTATCAAATAAGAACTACAATCTCATATCCATTTTCCACCTTTCATAAAATTAGGGAACAGAAGTTCCTCACTCACTGCTTCCATGAACGTAAGAGTAGTAAAAGCATTTTGAATAGAGTATATGAACATTTTGCGCTCTTCTTCCTCTCTGGAAAACTCACAGCAGTTCACTTTTTATCCTCCAATAAAAACAAGGAATTCCATGAAACTTTGACTTGGTGAATTCTTTTCCACTGTTCTTGTGTGTATTTCTGTTAGGATGACTTAACTACTGCTTCAGCTATCAGTAGTTATTATTCATTTGAAGTCATTACCACTTTCCACTGTGTTTAATATCCTAATGGGATATTATTAGCTGTTACTTCAATCCAGCTGTCTCATATTCTTCAACAAACTACACTTTCATATAGAAGCTCCTTTTATTTTTAAAGATTCTTTCATCAGTCTTAACATTATGCAACATTTAATACATATTGTCTCAAAAACTGTCAGCGTGTTTCCTTTGACTTCTCTATATATTTCACATGGCAGAATTCTTGTCTTTAATTCTGCTATCTACCCTAATCTATTTCCATAACAGCAATATTCTGATTAAAACACTATCCAGATAATGCCCAAATGTTCCTGTGCAAAATCAAGCTTCCAAAGCCTCTACAATTTAACCAAAATCAGATGCTTCAAGAGTCAAAAAAGGACTGAGGAATGTGGACGCTAATAAGCACATGCAGCTATACGCCCTGGATCAAATATCTGATGATTTCAAATCAACAGCTACCACTGGATGAATTAATTCTTGAGAGTGAAACAATGAAAAGCATCTTAAGGGAAGCACCTTGCACTTCCAGAAGCCTTTCTATTACAGCTCATCAGTGCAGCACACCTTCCACTTTTTAGTTGCTCTGAAGTGTTATTCACATTATACCTGCAGGACTGGAATGAATGTTTTATGTATCTAGGCTTAAGCTTGGATGTTGAAAAGCATATCTGATAATTTGCATTAACAATAGTATTTGGCAGCGTTTTATAGTTAGGAACTCTATTTTTAAAAGCATTCTCTCTCTGTAATTACATGCTTGAAATGCTTCCTGAGGAACTGATCTGGAGAGTTTCTGCTTTTACTTTGATGTTGAAAAATTGCCTCCCTGTGAATCAGTGTCCTTGTTCATTTACACTTCTCAATTATATTTTGATCAACAATTTCTTTCCCTGATTCAGTCTTGCAATCCCCTGTAATCGGCAACGCATTGTTCTTTGGCACTGTATCAGTAAGCCCCTATTAAGTTGGCCACAGAACACTTTTATTTCCTCACCTTGGCTGCTGTGGTAACAGCATATGTCTGAATAACCATCAGATTTACTAAAGCTTCTTACAGGCAGACTGAAATGAAACTGGCATTGTCTGGAATGTATCTAATTAGGAATGCAAATACATCCTTACTCAAAAAATGAATGCCAGGGTTTCCTCAGCACTCTGTGCTGGCAGTCAGTATCTCTAAGGGATGGTGGAGTAGCTGACTATCATTTCACCAAACCTCAAAAAAACCCTCTCATGACAGTGTCTGAATAATGGTATTCATTAAGTAGAAAGCTGCACATGTCCTTTTTAATGAATTATTATTTTTTTTAAATCTCCTGAGCTTTTGTTAAGACTCTGCAACTGCTGGGCTGTTGAATACATTCAAATACAGTTGAATGCACTTCAAGCCACATTCATTTCCAAGGCAAACACAAACATTGTTTAGGATAATGGGAGGTTCAGTGCAGGTGAAGGCAGGCTCTTATCCCATTGGTCACAACCTCAATTCAGAGGAGGAGGAGCATCTGCCCTTTGCTACCCACAGCTCCAGGTACAGCCAACAAGGTAATTGCTGATACTTTGTTTCTTCTTGCCTTGTCAAATCAATATTAAATCAATATCAAATATAATATTAAATATTGACATAAATTGATATAAAATATCAAATCAATATAAAATATAATATTCTTTTCACTTGCAAAGCAGAAGTGGAAGATGGCACTGAGAAATCTTCATCTTAATACTGTCTATCTAGGTGGCGTGCAATGACTTACGATGTTACAGATGCACTATGCGCTTACATAGTACACAGACACTGTGCACTGACTTTGTGCTATGCATATGTACAGTCTCTTCAGATGAAAGTGTTCTCCCCTCATGCTTCAGGAAGAAGTACAGGGGATATAATATTCTTTTCTTTTTTGAGTGACTGTCTACATACATACACACATCACAGAGGACTAAGATTATACGCTCAGAGTTTCCTGCAGAGCAGTGTCCACGTCTTCATAGAAACTGAGTGAAGCTTTGTTACACTCCTCAGTGCATTTCCCACAAATGAAAAACTCCATAAAGGAATAGTCAGTCATCGTCATCTGGAGTTCAAGCCCAAGAAGGCTGGACATATGGAAGACCCAGATCTCACTGAGGAACACACAGAAACATTTTTTTAATCTTAAAAAAACAAGAGTCCCTGAGTCACTAAGGGAAGGTGGGATGAGCAATGCAGGCATTAAATGAAGCTTAACTGATCTAGAAAGAAAATGACATGTCCTAACAAAAACTCAGCCTATATTCACTGAAAACAGGAACTGATCAGAAGACCTAACAGAGGATTGGCCTTAATCTGGTTTGTTTTTCCAGATAAATCCAACTCACATAAACTCCTCCTGCCATGGGCAATATCCTTTATGTTTCAGGATCTCTCTTCAGTATAAAAACAATTTCATAATTGACGACTGCAATAAGGATGAAACATTTTGAAGATTTTGCACATTTACATTCCTACTGAAACTGTTTAACGTATACGCTGCACTATGTCAAGATTCACTACTATTTTCCATATTAGAATCACAGAACGGCTTGGGTTGGAAGGGACCTTTAAAGGTCATCTAGTCCAACCCCCCTGCAATTGGCAGGGACATCTTAAACTAGATCAGGTTGCTCAGAGCCCCATCCCAACCTGGCCTTGAATGTTTCCAAGGACAGGGCATCTACCACCTCTCTGGGCAACCTGTGCCAGTGTTTCACTACCCTCTTTGTAAAAAAATTTCTTCCTTATACCTAGTCTGAATCTACCCTCTTTTAGTTTAAAACCACTACCCCTTGTCCTGTCACAGCAGGCCTTGCTAAAAAGACTGTCCCCATCTTTCTTGTAGGCTCCCTTTAAGTACTGAAAGGCTGCAGTAAGGTCTCCTCGCAGCCTTCTCTTCTCCAGGCTGAACAACCCCAGCTCTCTCAGCCTTTCCTCATAGGAGGGCTGCTCCATCCCTCTGATCATTTTTGTGGCCTCCTCTGGACCCACTCCAACAGGTCCATGTCTTTCTTGTGCTTTCTTGTCTCACGACAGCGGAGTAGTGGGGCATCACATCCCTTGACCTGCTGGCCATGCTAGCCTGTAACATGTTTTTATATTTAAAAGAAAAGAGGAATCTGTTTCTTACTTTCTTCTCAGCCAAAAAGACAATGCAGAAGACAATCTTCCTTTGAAAAATGTATCTACATTTTATTAATGTTTAATTTTATTTAAAAACAAAATTGCTGAACATATAGATATTGCAGCTCAGTTGTTAAATCATTTGAAATGGGCTTTGTGGACTAAAGATATTTGGGGGAAATTCTGCATCTGACAAAATTCTGTTTCAAATTTTAAAAATAAGCTGTTCTGAAGCATTTTCCTGAACTGCAGGAAAAACACTAGGATAAGCACATCGATTGTGATTGTGTAAGACTGACAGAAATCAGGCTGTTAAGTCTTCTGGTGTGAAGCTGACAAAACTTCAACAAGAGATTATCAGGATCACCTGAATATACTCTCCCTTCCTACATTCCACTAAATAAGGCTAAGGTTGAAAAGCTACAAGCAGATTTGGGGTTGTAGCCACAAGTTGATAATTAATGAAGTGAATGAAGATCTTTATCAACCAAACATAAATAAATATTTTTAAAGAACAAAACACATTTTTTTGCAACATTCTGACCTGGTACTCAATGCAATTCCAGCCTTCTTGAGTTATAATCATGTGTGTTTTATTGTCATCCAAATTTCCCAAATCAGTTCAATCTGGATTTCAGCTCAGGGGCATTGTTCACATACACAGTTCTAAATTCTCCTGAAAACACCACGATGTCTTGAACTATCTCAGAAATGAATATTAAATTAACAAATAAAAAACTTACCCGAATCATCATGACTGAGCATCTGATGTTATGAATTGTATCATACACCTTCTTAGAAATGTCCACAAACTGATTATCATCAAACGTATGCACTGTGTTCTTGCTTAAGCTCTCCAATGCAATATTTACTTGACTAATAAACTCTGGAATCACTATTCAAAAAAGAAAACAGAAACAAAACTCGGTGAGCATAAAAAGGATAAAACATGTAATTTTTCTTTCTGGCAAGTTCCCTCACATTGATTAAAACGTTTTTTTAAAAAAAGCATTATAGTAATAACATGACTAGTTTAAATTGGGAATACATTTGTAATTTTTATCGGTGATAAACACGCACTTGGTGGGCATGTAAGCTGTGGATGGTTATACAGTACAACAAAGAAGAAAGTATTAAAAGGGGAGTCAAGGAAGCAGTTGTAAAAACTTGCCAGTGATTTCAATAGTAATTTTACCCAAAGAATCAGGATGAATAACCTGGCTCAAAGTTGGAACTACTATTCAACAGATGCCTACTATTTCAGAATCTGCTTTCGGTCTGAATGCAGACAAAACTACTGAGAGTTTGATGCTTATTGTCCAAATTAAAAAGTCGCACAATTGTAACCTGGACTTACCAAGGCAGTTTACCTTGTTTGATTGAATCAAACAAATTGTAAATTTTGAGTCAGTTTGATATTAACCTGTGCTTTACCCAGAATGTCCTGGGAATTTTCTTCTGGTGCTCCATGGCCTTATTTTGCATAGTGACTTGGTACCACTACATCTCCCTTGATCCTTCACATGAATTCGAAGCAAAGGAAACCCAACACACAGAATAGGGTGAAGAAAGAATACAGCCAGAAAACCCATCGCACACAGAAAGACCTCAAACAAGTACAGATCAAACTCATTTGCAACATCTCATTTCCTATCACTTGGAGACTGAAGACACAGAAAAAATGGGAAGTAAAGGGATAGAACTCAACTTCTGTAATATTCAGTATGAGTAATGTATACCTTGTGGAACAGAAGCTTTTTTCAGGCAATGTGCTGGTTTCAAATACAAGTATAATAATAATTCCATCCCTCCCTCCACAATTACATGCTGCGTAATTCATGAATTCATACCACATGAAAGCAACACTACCAATACCTTGAGTATGAATCATTTCAGGCAAACTTTGAAGTATATAATAAATGTTTATGCAGGCACAGACACAGCTTCAGCTGAAGTTAACAGGACTTCTGAATTAGATAACCTGGCAACATATACTTTAAATATTAAGAAAGATGCCACAATAATGCTTTAACCCCTAACTTTACATGGAGAAGCCCACATAACCCTTGGAGACATTTAAATTCACTCTTAAATTACAGTAACTTCACTGTCTTTGAGCTCAGCTGTTTCTCTCTAGAGTGCAGAACAGTTACTTCATTTGTCAGTTCTCAGAAATAACAAACTTCAGTTAATTCAGTGATAGTGTGAAGGCTCATTTTCCTCTGTAAAAACAGGTGTCCACAAATGCGAGACAAGTAGATGCTATTTAATTTGAAAAATAGGATATTTAAAATCCTTTCTCCTCTCTTCAGATTATCACTCGAATTACCTTGCCTTCTGAAAAGGTCTGTGGGAAGAACAGATTTCTCAAATGATATGGAAAAAAAGACAAGGTACGTTTTTCATTAGCAACCAAATGGAATAATTGGGGAGAGCAAGCACGTATTTATTTAGTGCTTTTTTAATGTTTGGTTTTTTTTTTAAGAAACACAAATATACGATATTAGAATATGACATCTTTTTTTTTTTTCTGTTAAACAAAGATCTTGGCTCCTAGATTGTCAAAATAATTGCAAGTGTGGCAATTTTGAACTAAACAGTCACTTCATACGTTTACATAAAATTAAACGTTCAGCTCCTCACATCCGCTGCAAAAATGCTGCAAAAGAGAATATAAGAAGTTTCCAGGAATTCAAGATTTCCATTGGCATAGTCAAAATCATGAGGTCTTTTCCAGTCTCCCACATCCTCACTTCTCAGTTCATTGTACTTCATAAACTTTCACTTGCAGTATTGTGAAGCACAGACTCCCTGCTTACCAGCAGCATTTTCAGTGGCTGCTAACTGCCTGCAGCCCTCCTCTACAGGACAGGATACTTCTTCTCAGTTATCTATTCAGGCTCCATCTTGCACTCCATTCTTATTCCATATGCTTACTGATGGCCTTTTTACAGCTTCTTCTGAGGCCAAACTCATTATCACGGTGTATTTTTTTGTCTGAATGAATACATCACTTGTGAAAAAGGATTTTACGCAAATATGTACTCCACAACTCGGTGGAGTCAGTGCTAAACCACAGGCTGCACTTGATTACAGAAATATGATCTCAGTGACTTCCCGCTGATAACACTTTTAAGATGGCTGCTTTTCAGCAATATCATTTTACACACAGACAATTAAAACACAAGACTAAACTATAACTCTAAAACATGTACATAACAATCTGCTAATCAGGTATAAAAATACACTTGGGCTATTATTAGGTTATCAAACAGTTCTTATTATTTGGTCATTTACCCTGTATCTGACTGGATAGTTCCCTCAAATCCAAGACTCCTTTCTTGACTGCATGTGATTTATTTAACCAAATGACTACTCAGAAAGAGGTTTTGGTGGATATGAGAGTTCTTATCTATGGATCACTTGTATCAAAAATACTTTCACTTCACACACCCTCAGATGGTTCAGGCATTGCTCTGAAACACTGCATGAAGTGGACTAGAATTACATTAATAATGTGCATCTTTGCTGTACTCTACTGTTCTAGGCAGCCTAAATATAGAGGAGAAGTGGATGCAGGTAAAAATAAGCTGGACAAGACTGATTTTTTCAATACTTCAAAAGCAAAGAAAAATTGAACAGGTTGTAAGTAAAATGAAAAATTGCAAGTGTTATACAACTGAGAAGTATTAATAGTTTTTTTATTTTAATATTAAAACATTTTTGAAGTAAACTTACAATTTTTATTTGCATCCCACCCCCCACCCCCACCCCCCGAAAATTATGAGCAAATTTCAACATGAACATCTGTAATCCTGCCTTTCCTGAGGGGGAAGGTGTGGAAAGGAGGAGGATGTTTTGGAAAGTACCAATATCAGCATTACGATTATGAGCGCAAGTCCCCAAACTAATTTACAGATTTTGTGCCGCCAAAAATACGTTCTGCACTCTTCTTGAAATTAAGCTTATTTATTTTAAAATTCATCATGTCTTCCTTAATTCCTCTCCTGTTTTAAATAAACAATATTATTTGTCTTTTCTTGTAGGCCATGTCTTCTTAGACCTCTAATAATTCTTGCTTGATTTTGTTATCTTCAATGAAAACCAACTAACGAATCCTGTTTGTAGTTTAATGCTGTCATGGCCCAGCTCTTAAATCAGAGGCTACCACATCTATATGTTACAATCACATTAGGTAATACAAAAAAGTAAACTTCACTAATCACTTTATTCCAGTTAGCAACTCTGTGCCTGTTATTTTTAATAACAAAATAATCCGGACAACAGGTTTCCAACTTTTCAGAAGGCCAGTGATAACATGTGAAAACACAAGCCATTCTACTTGTACCTTTTAATGAAGTTAAGTGATTAACATCACTTCATCAGCGATCAAGATAAATATTGAAAAAGCAACAGTCTCTACAGCTAGAACATCCACACGTTTGCAACACTCACTTAAAGAATGCCTTAACAAAATTAATATAATAGACATGGACAGATATGACCTCCTAGATCAAAAAATAATTACTTCTTTTTAATTTTTTTTTTCGATTCAAAATGTTTATGGTTTTTAATTGGGAACAAAAAGAAAGGGAAAAAAAAAAACACAAAACCCCTCTTTCATTTATTTGACAAAGAGGGAAAAAAGACAAGCATCATCTTTGTAAAAAATGAAACATGGGTTACTTATTTTTCATCATTCTTATACTCAAGTACTGAAAATAAGACTATCTGGTCTTGCCATCTCTGCAGGACAATCCCCAGGTCCCATCTCTTGTGCTTATGTTGGAATGATATAGGTAGGGTATGGTTCTCCCTCTCAGTTCCTCTCACCTTAGAATGCCACAGTTTCTCAAAGGATGTCAAGGGAGAGCAGATGTGGTGGATTACTAAATGCACATACACACAATTTATCTCAAGAAAAAGGATTTGTGGTAAATAACCAAACTTTCACCTTCAATGTTTATCTGTATGTATAAACACTGTGAGCAACTTACTGTAAGGTGTAAATAGACTGGAAAAAGGTTCAAGAGCTCCCACTAGAATGAAGACTGAAAAACTACTCTTTCAAAGGCAGCTTTGAAATGGAAATGAAAACACAGTGCCCAGATGAATGAATGAAGTTCTCTGTGGCAGACCTACAGATCCCAGCTACAGGTAGACT
This sequence comes from Platalea leucorodia, assembly GCF_965183815.1. Taxonomy (NCBI): domain Eukaryota; kingdom Metazoa; phylum Chordata; class Aves; order Pelecaniformes; family Threskiornithidae; genus Platalea; species Platalea leucorodia. The sequence goes on from NC_138826.1 coordinate 36,297,540, forward strand.
CTGTAAGACTGCCATAGCTATTGCTTGAACTTTCAGTTCAGTGACCTTTCAACAAAGGAGAAGACTCTTTGTTGGGCAGTCAGCCATCCAGTGAGACACCTTCTATGCTCAAATAAAAGAGCCACAGGACTTTTTGGCAGGAGATACGAAAACATGAGCAGCCTTCCTAAAAAGTTTGTCTTGTCAATATACAAAACAAAAGAATACCCAGAGTGAATAAGAAGTTTCAACTAATGAAACACTCAGAATAAAAATCACATGAAGGTTAGCACCTAAACTCAACCTCTAATATCAAAGTGAGCAAAGAGTGCAGGAGAACTTAACGAGAATGGCATAAGGAGGATTTGTTGTAAGAACAGGAATCTCCACCTTCCGCAGTCAGCCGAAGTAATTGCTATGAAAAAGACCATTGTTTTTTTTAAAAAAATGTGGGAAAAACTGAGTGAAAAAATGGTTTTCCTCCAGGAGATAATAAAATCAGGCTCAGTTACTATTGATGAATTAGGATTCTAACAGGAGGAAAAAGTCCCATGAGAACTTTCAAAAGCCCACCAGAAGACAGATTCTAAAGAAATAAGCAAAAGCCAAAAGCATGGTCATGTAATGCCTGAAAAGATGCTGAATTAACCTAATATGAACCTAGTATGATCACAGATCACAGAAATAAACCAGATTTGCAGGCAGGCAAGTTAAAAGAGATGAATGCAGCCTAGACCTATGCCAAGCCACGTTTCAACCATGAAGCCTAATACCTTCTTTCAGCACACTAGGCCTATTAATTAGCCTCCAAGCAGAAAAGAACAGCCCCACTAAAATCTTGAAAACCATCCACCATTTAGACAGTAAGATGGCAAAAACCAGAGGCTCAGGTCTTGATAATGGCCTCAGTTTGTTGCAAGAAGATCTGAAATCACAGGAAGAGCTACAGGTCTCCAATCTAAGAGACACAGCAAGTCCTGACACCAAAACTGCCTGGGTAATGCTGTAGCTCCCCATTTCTGTACATCAGCCTAAAGGAACTTCAGTTGCCTACAAGACCAGGAGGGCTCCTTGGAGATAACTCAATAATATATGAATCCAAAGCTCTCAATCCAGAGAGAGAAAATGCTAGCCTCAAGCATAAGCAATCATTAGGAGCAGTCTTTTTATTAAAAGCTTAAGTGCTGCAGAGAAAACAAAACCCAGAATCCTACACTGTTATTGCTTCCAGGGCAATTTTAAACCGAAGAAACTTTCAGAGTTACTCTAGAATAACATTTAAAGGTAAATTTAGCTACCAAAGCTCTAAGAGGGAGCTGTAATCATAAGCAACATGAAAGAAGACCAAACCACCTGAACAAGATGGCTCTAAGCCTTCTAAAGATGAAGAGTAGACAGATGAACTTTTTTATTTAATCATAAAATTAGATAGAGTGGCTTGTAACTTGCGAAGTCTGTGACACAGCAGAACTAAAAGAGCACTAAAGGCTGCCTGCGTTCACAGCCTTCAGGGCTGTTAAAGATGGTGAAGCCATGAAAACAGTTTGTCATAGCTAGGGCTTTCCTAAGAATGGAAATATAGCTATAGTATATGAAGCCCAACTCATTAGATCTAGTAAGTCCATTGTTGACATTGAAGTATATGGATAGATTTCTATCTTCTTGTTCTACAAAGGCAGTACAGTCTAGACTTACAGAAGGATCCCAAATACATGTTTTATACCTTACCTTTCCAGAAGCACTTGCCATATCTCTACAAGCGAGCTATGACTGTCAGGAGAAAAGGAGGCTGAGGGGAGACCTTCTCACTCTCTACAACTACCTGAAAGGAGGTTGTAACAAGGTGGGTGTCAGTCTCTTCTCCCAAGTAGCAAGTGATAGGACAAGAAGAAATGTCCTCAAGTTGCTCCAGGGGAGTTTAGATTGGATATTAGGAAAAATTGCTTCACTGGAAGTGTTACAAAGAATGGGAATAGGCCGCCTGGGGAAGTGGTGGAGCCACCATCTCTGGAGGTATTTAAAAGACGGGCAGATGTGGTGCTTAGGGACATGGTTTAGTGGTGGACTTGGCAGTGTTAGGTTTACAGTCGGACTCAATGATCTTAAGGGTCTTTTCCAACCTAAATGATTCTATGATTCTGTATGTGATCTCTCATATTTTACCTTGAAAAAGAGGTAAAAAATTGAAGAGACAACAGTGGAAGCAGTCCACGGAAATCTCCAAGTCTCCTACTTCAAAAATGAGCTCAAAATTATTCTAGGCACCAAGAGCTCATGAGAACTCATAAAAGTCAGAACCAGGGATCTTATATCTTATGTTACCAAGGAAATTACCCCTTGCAGATGTAGTTAATCTTAAGATATGGATACGAAGAATGCTGCTTGAAGTGATTTTCTCTTCTCTTCTGAGTGTCAAGGACCTAGAAAGTCCAACCAACTCTGGAAAGCCTTTTCAGGTGGCAAGGTAAAAAATTACCTCGTTTTCAGTAAGTATTCACATTACGTCTATTAAAACTGACTGACATTTAAAGGAGAAAAAATAATTCTGTTGACATTTTTGGTGGGCTTTAAATCTCCTGACCAGTATTACTTTCTGTGCTACTGCACAATTACACTTTCATTGCTGTATAACACATGTATTTTAGTATAACACACGTAACACAAGAAGGACACGACCCATACGAATACTAGATGACATTCAGAACACTGCACTCACACTCCCTACACAAACAAAATGAATCCGAACCCAAAGAATAATAGGAATTGGTGCTATCTGCTCTCTCCTATTAATAGGCATGCATGGAAATTCTTTTTTAAATGTCTCTGCCACATTAATCTCCAAAAATAGAGTGTTTGTGTACTCTGTCCACTATTGTTTAACTATTAAAGAATATTTAAGTGTACATCTTATGTCTTATTCTTAATTGTACATATAAAAACACCTCTTTAGAGTGGAGGCCATTATTTACACATCAAGGCGCCACAGTGAAACAGTATGAAAGCACAGTGCATGTAGGTCAAAGAACAGTTGTGAAGCAAAAATAAAACCACAAAAATACGAAAAAGCTTTTGGGAAAAACCTCAGTGTTGACAAAAAACAACAAAAATAATAACTACTATTAAATACTATTCAAAACCACAATCCCACATTACTATTTAAAACTGTTGTACCATGTTCTTTATTCTGTTATTGACTGTTTAAATTCTCTTCAACTGAACAATTTATATTTCTATCCAAAACATTCTCTAAACTAAAACAAGTTTTTCCCAAAAGAGCACTGAATTTTACTCAATTGCTGGACCACATTAGGATATTTTTTTCATAGCCCATAGAATAAATCCACTGATCATTGACTCTGATCCCATTTTTAAAATATGCCTTCTATATCACGGTTTCTAAACACCACACTTAATGATATGAAATACATTGGTTTCATACAAAATCAGTTATTGCAGAGCCTAGTATCCTAGTATTGCAGAACCTACTATCCTCCTAACATTTAATCATGTTCTTGGCCCATCAACTCCTTTCACAGCATAGGTATTTTTATCATTATGATGAACACTCAAGGCATTCTGAACAATGGAAGAAAGACAGAACTTTAAAAAAAATTGTTACATCTCTTTATAAAATACCCTGAAAAACTGAACTCAGTTTTTCACTACTCTATCTAAAAAAGCACCTACTGAACTTTGAGAACCTGATCTAAAATCTACCCATACCATAGGGGGCTCTTGCTTTGACCTCAGTAGGTGAGGCATCACACTAGGATGGATACTGGCCTTCAATCAAGACCTCATGCATTGCAATATGCTAACTCACAGTCTTTCCTAAATAAAGGAACTATATTGTCCATCAAATCTGAAATTCCCTTCCTTTTCTAAGAGTAAAAATTTAACATTTCCATTTCAGAGAAATATACCATTGATGCTTTTGAGTTCTGTAGGTAAAAATTATCAGGAGCTGTTGATTAGGAAAAAGAAATCTATCCTTGTAACAGACAGCTAGCAGATGATAATTTTTTAACAGTCTCCTGACTTTCCTATTTAAAGGAAGGCACTTATACAATCCTTATAAAGAAAAGACTTGCCATGTACACTTGCACCAGGTAAATGCTACAGGCAAGCAGCAAGGGTATAGGCATACCTTCCATCCCTCAGGTTAACAATCCAAAAAAAACAACAATGGTAAAGCAAAAAAACCTAAGACAAAAGTAAAATAAAAACAAAAGTAAAATAAAAATGAAGAAGAAGAAAAAAAAAAAAAAGTAGTAAAGCAGCAAAGTAACAGTTACTCTTCCGTCAGGAAAAAATAAATAATTTTTTTCTTGTCATGTGAGGTAATTCACTATTTCTTCTCTGTATGCCTTTTCATTTTCCTCTATGCTCATCAGCATAGCTTGAGTTTAACTTTTATTATGTTCATCTAATTTTGTTTAGCATTGAGAAAGCCACACAGTAAAAGGAATAAGTGCTTGAACTCTACCCTCCCTGAGGATGCTTTTCAATACTATATCCTGGAATTGTACACTATGTTAGATTGAACTCATCTAGAATTTATTCATGAGAAAGAAAGATTTGCTTTAAGGATGTCCTTCATCTTTCAGCAGGAAGTTCACATGATTCCTCCTGTGGCAGCAAAAGCATAGAGTTGGGGCAATTGGTGTGTATCTCAAGTATTTTATTATCCCCCATAATATGATCACCTAGCATGAAAGTCAGTGTGATGGGTATAGATAGTTGGCTTTCAGAGGGTTTAAATAGTTCTCCAGTTGCAGGAATTCAGCTAAAGTGAACCATAAGCAAAGTTCGGTTGAAAAGATTAAAAACACAGATACCAATTAAATGCAGGGTAATACTAGAGCAAATAAGAAACCCAGTTAATAACTGCAGAGTCTTTATTCAGTACTTCTTTATTTCATTTCACTCTTTGATACCAAAGAATAGTTTGCACTTCTTGTAATTTAAAAAAAAGCATTTGCAAATTTCTTCTGGAGTGGTATCTAAGAATTCCAGATAGTAAGAACATCGTATATTCTGCTAATCCAGTTTTACTGCTAGGTATTATGTCTATTCTTAATGTCATTTCAATCTAAAATGGTATACGAAGAACTAATAAATAAATTAAATAAAAACCATTTAAGCTAAGGCAACTGCACTGGCCAAGGCATGCCATCTGAAATATAAGGGCTCCTTCTGGCAGAAGCTTGAGCTACACCACCCAAGGCATGCTATTTACAATGGAATAAACTGTTTAATGACTGATGGAGACATCTTCATTAGATGTATTCAAAAATACATTTAAATAATAATGGAATTACTGCAAAGAAAGATGATCCTGCACTCACTGCAAAAGGTTGAACTGAACAACATAAACGGTTTTTTGAAACACCAATCATTTATGACTCTGTTACAAATCCACCTAATACAATGCTATTATGAAAATCAAGCTGTTTCTAAATTTAACTGTGGTACAGACACTTAACTTCAAGCCTGTATTTTTGTGATACAATGTTAAAATTAGTGACATTTAATTATAATACTGTATCAGATGACTTGCCAAGACATACATATAGGTATATATATATATATATATGAAAGGAGTAGAAGAACTTTGTGACTGTTTGTTTTATATATCCCGTCTACTTCTTCCAGTATTACCATTCATATTTAATCATCGTCTTTTGGTAACAAGCTTATAGGTTATATGCAGGAAAAGGGATTAAGATTTTTGGAATGTCTAACATGTGACACACTTAGCTCATGTTCTTCTGCCAATCTCAATCCTAGGCCAACATATGAGAGAAAAGATCTCTGAATCACCCCTTATGCCCACGCCTGCCCCTTGACTATTTAGAGCATAAAGAACTATAAATGATCTTCATGGGATTTAGTATTTCATGCCAAAGTTTTTGCATACTGAAAGTATACTACAACATGAAATAGCCAAGGCAGAGGCCTGTTACACATAAAAAGAAGCTGCATACTAAAAGCAAGATATAATTAGTATTTGCTTCTCTTTAACCCAGACATATGCATACTAGAATAGTGAAACCAGAAACTGTGCATAAGCGTTTTGCAACACTGTATGCACTCGCAAGGTTGTAAGACTACGGGCATTACCAACAAGCATTTAGTAACATAGCTAAGCATATATAAAAATATATATAAAATAAATACATAAAAATTACATATTTATATATAAATGTATAGAATAAATATTTCTTTACAATATACATACATGTTTACATATATATTTATACCTAAGCTATGCTGAATATATGACAGCAGTTTTGTGGTATTACATCTTTACAGCTAATAAGCGTAAGATTTTTAAGAGTTAACTGTCCTGAATGTGAAAAATTAATGATAATGAGTGAGACCTAATTATTGGCAGTGTGTATTATTAATGAATGACAATCCAGTAAATTGCTGCTTTTAAGTTTGAAAAGGCCCTAATTTATCCCTCTTTTAAACACACGCACGACAGTGATTCAACTTCCTACCTGGAAAACAGGTTATTTTCATTTGCACCACGACAACTGAGATATATACAAAGTCACTGTTGCTAAGCCAGCGGACTGGACGGGTATGGGTATGGGTAATTGCTTGTGACTTCAGAATCTGTGAGCCTCTGGACTTTCCCCTACTCCAGTTCTCTCTCCACAGTCCTTGCACAGCCTGACAAACGCACATAACACTGCAGCTGGGAACTAAGGCAGTGCCTGCAATTAAACATCACGGTTCAAGACTTCAGTGGTGACTTAAAGGGTTCTTTTCCCCCCCACTGCAAAAATATCGGGGGGGGGGAGGTGGTTTTAGGTTTTGAGGGGGTAGATTGATTTCCCTGTAGGAGGTATCAGAGGCAGGTCACAGCATCTGAAAGAACAGAAAGATACTTTGAGATCATATAAATAGTCTACCTTTTTTAAAGCTCTCTATCTACTGCATTTTGCTGCCATGCTCAAGGACAGACTGACCATGAGATCTCAGATGAGAAAGACATTTTCCCCTAGGTCATACTGGCGAAGAATTTCATAAATTTTTTTTTCGCATTTCTTAGCAGACAGTATGGACCATGTGGGCCTGTCTTGTCTCATCAGTTCCCTGCTATTGCAGGGCCTTATGTGCTGCGGAAATATCCACTCCTCCTGAACTCAGATCACAGTACAGAACAGCATGACCTTCTTTAGTCTAACTGAAGTCACTGGGCTTAACTTAGAGGCATCTGCACTAAATAGAATGTCTTGTGATACACATAAGGTAAGACTAGTAAATACCCTAAGCCTGTATCTGCGAAAAAAAGAAAAAAAAGGGGGGGGGAAAGGGGGGGGGAAAGGAGGGGGAAAGGGGAAAAAAAAAAGGCATTATTACTTTTCGAATTTCATGGGGCACGCAGAGGCTTCAGTTTACCTTCAGTCCAACTGCAGACTACCATCAAACCTCCACATGTATGTCCTCACTTCAGAACCAGGGATCATACAGCAGCATGATGACAAAGTTCAATGAACTGAAGCAGTTGAAGACTTTGTGTTTTGGCTGCCAAGCTAGTTTTGAGGTGCTTTGCTATTCTAGTCCAACTTGCTACCAGGCCAGATAGTTGACATGCGAGTACTGGTACAAGGAAGGCGTTAGGAAAAGGCAGATGGGGCAGATGGGCACCACTGCCGTCAAGAAAAGCTGCATTTAGAGCTGTTTAAAATGACTGTGAACTGCAGCCTCCATTTCTATGACTAGAATTTGTTACCACAGATTTCTAATGTTTTTCTTCACTGGCATTGTTATATCCAAGGCCAAAGCTCTGCCAGCAAGAGCAGGGGGCCGACTAACACATCAAGCAATTTCTAAAGGCTCCTGAACAAATACTCCCAAATAGGGATTGTTCAAATGTACTAAACAGGACGCAGGAAGTGCTGTACAAACCATTAAGAGGAAATGGAGGTCTTCCTACAGGGGAGTCCCTCCATTATATGTAAAGGAGACTATCTGAACAGAGAACAGCTTCTCAGTAATTTAGGTGGGGAAGAGAAATCCTTAGAGTTGAATTGGTTGTTTCTAATGAATAAGCATTATGCTATATACTGCTTAAGCTAGAGAATGGTGTTAATTAGCAAAAAACCTAAACCAGTCAGACTTCTATGAGTATTATTACATGCTGTTTTCTGTTAATTTTATGTTTAGTACGCAATTCCCATGAAATTTAAGTAATAAGAATATGCTTAGCAAAGTATATTAAAGGGATATTTTGGGGTAAGACTACTTTAGTCTTTAAAAAGACCAACCTTTGAAAAGGTCATTTGAAGTCATTTAAGAGCACTGAAAAAGAATTACCTTTTTTGAACTAAAATAGAAATCTTATTAAGGCTGATCTGGAGAGAAGTACCGAAAAGAAGACAGAATTCACTTCATGCAATAAATTCACCATTGTATTAGAGTCTACCTACTTGGGTAACAGACATCCTGGAACAGGGAATATGTTCTTACTCCGTGTGCAATACAGCCCCCATTTTGGCTAAGGTTTTATACATTAACATTGCCATGACTAAAGTGTGGGTTTCCTCGCATGCTCACTTATGAATGCTGAGACTACCTGCAGACTGCCCATCTGCTTATTCCACATATTTACTGTTACATCCCAGAAATTACTGGTTAGCATTACCCTGGCCTATGCCCTGGGCTTGTAACTCTTAGTGCACCTTCTCCTGCCCTTGAAGGCAATCCAAGCATCTTCAGAAGATCCCCAAAGCATTCAGGCTTCATCCAATAAAAAAGGAATTCCAGAAAACAGTATGTTGCTGGGTAAGATGAATTTGTTTGTAAACATACCTACTGTAAGTATCAGACACAATCCATATAAGCATTGTGTCTGTAAACACTATGATTTTTTAAAAAAGAAAAAAATACTGCAAAATTATTTTTTCGCCTTTTGTCTGATAGATTACAATTTTTGAGTCTTAGAAGACTGGTTTCATTTATTTTCTTGAGCATGACCGTAACACTTTATCATTTTAAATGCCGTCTCTGTAACCTTCTATTCAACTGCATAAACACTATGTGTACACACACACACTCTCTCTCTCTCTCTCATATCTATTGAAGACCAAAAAAAAAAAGAAGAAAAAAAAAAGATTCCAGAAATACTACAATCTCTTTGTCTTATCACTTGCAACTGGAAAAAAGAAAAATGAAACCTGTTCTAAATCAGCGGGAGAAGAATTAGCAGTCCACAAGAATGGAGGATAATCTGTAGGGATGTTAATAACAAACCAACCAGTTTCTAGCACTTGATTCTGTTATCAAACAATATCAGTACGATAGCAGGCTACTCTCACTGATTTTTTGCTAATTTTATGTCAGGATAGACAAAGCACTCTCTGATTTTTAATACCTAGTATCTGATTTCATTTCCAATTAAACACTGTTACAGTGGGTGGGATGTGGCAAGTTACTGTTTTCATTTGGAGGATAAGGAAGACAGGTAATTTAATTTAAGCATGTAGAAGTACTGGGGAAAGCTAGCTAGAACAATAAAATCAATGGACAAACACTTAAGTATCTGTCACTAAATATCTCTAAGTATCTCTGAGCTCTGCTTAGTGAAAAGTCACAGAAAACGAACTGTATTTTTAAGTGCAAAGTTCTGTTCTCATCCTATAATCGTTCCCAAAACACAGCTTATGCTGCATGAACATACTGACTTACCTGGAAAAATGCAGACACATTTTATTAAAATTAATTGATAATTGTTTTTTTACAAACACAGTTTTGAAAAATACAGAGAGGGTAAGCAGGGAAAACCAATTAAGATGGGTCTTGAGGTAATGGAAATCTCAGACATTATGTCTATGAGACAGTGCTACATTCACTGAAGTTAATGGCAATTCATTCTGGGAAAGGGACTTTGTGAAAGAAACAAAATTGCTGTAAGATCATTTCTGAATGTTAGATATATGGACTACACTTTTGTTTTTATACAGCAGTGTTCACTGTAGATATGAGCATGTTCACCTATGAAGTCTTTCCGCATGCTCTTATTAAAACTGTACAGATCACTTTGTGCTAAAAGGCTCTGCCTTTTCCCTAAACTACAGTGCAAATGGCTAAGTACAACTACTACTCTTGAAAATTAGATCACTAACATTGTCTCCAAAAATGAAATAAAAATGTACAAAGAACCAAGAGAAACACATACTGGCATTTTTACATTATCTGCCAGTCCCCCTCCCAAAGGGGAGGTGGGGGGAAAGCACGTGCACAGAAAGCCTCGCTGAAGACACACTGGTAACATCTGGACAGATCTAACACTACAATGTCCAAATGCCTTAGCCTGTGAAAGTGGGTGTCTCTAATCCGCTGCAGTACTCTGAAAATGCTAATATAAGGGGAACGGCTGATACATGAAACTATAGAGGGAAAAAAGCCACAGGGCAAGGGGCAAAGGATTGCCATGGATTAAAAGCTGAAAGTGGTAGGAAAGAAATTTAAAGTGACAGGCGTCTCCCCTGAGCAGTGAGGAGTTAAGCATATGGTGCTTCAACAGATCAGCAGGGGTGAAGACTATTATTCATAGACACTTTCACATTCACATACCTTTAAGAGTTATCCGGGCATGACAAGTAGTTGGTATCCTTCATTCCCTTAGGGCCTTCAGCACAGATCAATGGACAAAAATACATCCCTCTGCTAACACATACAGTAAGAGTAACGGAGTTTAAAGTTAATACTGTAGCTAACGTGGACATTTTTAAAGGGACAAAGCTAGCAAAGGGACAAAGCCAGACTCCTTCCTGTCATACGGAGTGATTAAATGTTTTCAAGACTGCAGTGGTCTCCAGACATACTTAAGACACTTGGGGAAAGCCAGGCAGTGCAATTCAGGACAGGATTTAGTCCCGTTAAGTTTCATTAAGCTTAGGTAACACATAGTAACAAATATGGCTGCCTCTCAAATGGGAAAGGGAACAGACCCTTGCGTTGGACTCAACAACAAGAATGATGTAGGGCTAGCTGTTTTCTGTGTGTTGCCCTTGCTCTCGACACTCCCCCAAGGTTTCCAGAAACACTCTGAATTGCTATAGCTGCATAAAAGACAGAGCAGAAACCAGAATGGGATTTAGCATTTGTTACCTTACATCAGTGTAATAATCACTGATAGTACATCTTCTGAAATAGTTACCTTTAGTTCTGCCTTTTATGAAAACAGATAATAGGGCACAGCTTGAAAATGGTCCAGAAAATGCTCTTAATGACAGCAAGAAACATGACGACTTGAACAGGACCAAGCGCGTGCAAGGCAGAGGAGCATCTACTCTTAAGGTACCCGGTATAGGACTTTTCTTTTTGTATTGAGCAGTGCTTATTGCATGGGAGTCCTAGCAATAGAAAGAAGTCATCATCTTTACAAAGGGGAAGCTTTTGTCACTTACACAATGGCAAAGAACACTTGTTTCTACGTTTTGCCATAAATCTGTAGACACAGCATAAAAATAAATTGCATCATTTTGGAAAGAAACAGGTCTGTGATGCCTGCATCAGCCTCTTCTAGGCTTTGCTTACTGATCGCCATTTAACTTCTAATGAACTCAACAGCACAATGACTTTGTTCTAGGCACCTTTATCTCAGGTTGGCGTGTGTCAATTGCTGCGCTGAAGGAGTACGCTGCTTTCGTAAGGTGCAAGGTTGATTACTTCTGCATTCTGGTCCCAATTACTGCACAACACCCTACTCACCAGAAGGAACACTAACTGAATGCTTATTTGTTTTGCTATACAGGAGTGGTTTTAAAATGATATTTTTAAGGCTTTCTTGAATCAGAGTTTCAATTATAAAATAATCTAAAAAATTTAAAGGTCATTCAAGTAAACAAGGTCAGGAACTCTGACTGAGACATTTCTTCCTCTTCACAAAAGTAATGTTTCCACTAAATAAGATTTTCTGAGGGACAAAGAATAATCCAATTCAATGACAAACAGAAATCAAATTTCTCCAAGTGATTTTTTTAACTAAAAAAAGTTCAAATTCTATTCAAAACAAACAAGCAATGTTGTCTGATACAATGTCATCTCATTTTCTCCACCCTATTGTATTCTCTTGGGGATGTAACTATAGATGCTTTTCAGGCCCTACTTTTATAGCAGAGCAAAGGATGCCCCAATTTAGAAAAAAAAAAAAAAATCACCAAACACAGAAATAAGAACAAAATAGGAAGATATTATCTAATCCTGCTTCACTACTCCAAGAGGGACCCTCTGTCTAAAATGAGTAAGATGTTCCTTATGTTTGTAATACCCATAGACTGGCATGCATGTTTTCAGTAAAACACTAGAATTAAATATACAGTACTTTGACTAGTGGTTCACGTCACTACCTGTCACATCTTATTTCAGTCTGACTTGCAACGTCAAATGGTCAATGGAATCCTTCAGTACTATATGCTTTCTACAGAGGAAAAGGCAGAAAATCCATTTATTTTAAGGAGAACAAGTCCAGGCCACAAATCTGCAAAGGAACCCTTTGTACCCTAACACATGCTCGGTTTGTATGATCCTTCTTAATATTTCTCATCTAGCCACTTTTCTTTGCAGTTTTTACAACAATTTGGGATTTTTTTTTTTGTTTTTAGTTTACATCTAAAGGACAAAAATGAAACATGCTTTTGTTTTTCCTTTGCATGCCCCACTACACTTCATGCAATTCATAAGAGACAAAATACAGGAATGTAAAAGCAAGACCCTTTACAAAAAAAAAAAAAAAAAAAAAAAAGGCAAAGCCATTTTTATTTCTATTTTTATTTTTGATGATTGATTTTGAGACACTGCAAGAATGCCTCTTTTGCAATGGCAAAAGTAGTAAAATGTCAGAGTTTCATAAATAATGTTTCAGACTAGAGATTCTGTTTTACCAAACATAGCAAGAATGAATTTGTCTACACAGCATTAAGCACTGGGTGTATACTGTTTTGAGTACCAAACATAATGGGCTCTTGAGCCAAATACATACCTGTAACAGAAGACCAGACTACACCAAACGTTCTCAGTTACTGAAAAAAGGGCCAGAGCAGGCAGAATATGTGAGCAATAACTGCAGTCTTTCTGCCCATCTCTTGCTAGAAGGATGAAATTTAGAAAGGCACATGGGCAGGTGTACGTGAACAGGAACAAGAACACTTGCAGACACCTCTGCTCAACACTGCCAGAAACCAGAAAACAAGATTGCTACATTTCTTGCCTTTGGCAGTAAAAATATATCCCTATAAAATCAGCTGCATCTTTGACATATGAATGATTTATTTCCCAACTGTAACTTAGATTATTTCATACCTGTAAGATAAAGAATCAAAACAAATCTGAATGTTATCATTGTTAACAGTTGGCCACAAGGCATAGCTATTTAAACTGGTATTAAACGAAGCAATCATCCTATAGGGACAGAAAGAATTGGTTTCCTAGTGGTGAGAAAGGGTTTCCCATGAAAACAGGGGAATGCTCACAAGCAAAGGTGGACTGAATCTGCAGGTATAGAGAAAGAATTGAAGCAACAGCATTCTTCAAATTTCTCCCTCTATGTACTACCCTAACTAGAGAAAATAAATGGTGCACCAGAAATGAAAACTAATGGCTATGACTACAGTGTTCTGAAAGAGAGCCTTCAAAGAAGTCACAAGAGATACTCTGTCTCCTCTTTGCATCTTGCCCGCTTGCAGACAACCTGCAGGGTATTAAATGACTATACCTAAGTTTCTGGGCTAGAACGTGCTCCAACAGTACTTGAGAACCTGCTTCTGAGGATGTGGGGTCCAACAGCGGTGAGCTGTATCTTGAGAAATGGCTGTTTCGCCTCATCATCAAAAGACATTGTACAGTGCACATGCAAACACTCTGTTCATATAGCTGAGGAACTCTGGTCTCATTAAAAGCTCCAAATTACATGCAAAGTTCAATTTGCAAAGCTTGTATTTTGTTTTTAAAAATGTTTCCAGGTCTGAAACATCTTGAAGCAATAGTTCCATTCAGATACCTCCAGAGATCTGTGCACACATTACAGATCTGCTGCTCATCCAGTACTTACTCCTGCTGTGCTAATATTGACCTAAATCCATTTATTTAGGTGTTAATTCCTAATACTAAGACAAAAGAACATTAGTCCATAATATTTTAAGCATGATACTGAAAGGTTAGACACAATTCAGTTCTCTTGCATAATTAATTGGCTATCTTAATACGAACCTCACCCAAAACAGATCACTCATTAGAAAACAACCAACAATACAACCCCCGCCAAAAAAAACCCTGAGGCCAAGAATTACGGCGCTATAGGGAGAACTTCTGTAATATTTAAATTTCAAGTGATATAAAACTTCAAAGTCCTCTCTCAACAAAACTTAGGAAACAAAACAAGAATAAAACCTCCATAAGGCTGATGAGCACCAGATTTAGTGAAGTATCAGGAAAATGGAATGCCTAAATCTGAGTTAGCTCCAGTCATCCTGTAAATTAGAGAAGTAGGAAAAAACAACCCTGATCCCAGCAGTTAGTAATATACAAACTTCTGTCTTAGCCCCAGGGAGTCCTTCAGTGACAGGGGAAGACAGAAGACTGGTGTTGAAGTGGTTATTACGTGCTTGGTACAGGGAGGTTTTCATGTACTATGGTGATGTTATGTCAGGAGGCACCAGCATAGTTTCAGAAGCTCAGAACGTGTAACTGGGCCAAACTGTCCCAATATTATAACCATGCTCACAATAAGTTGGTCTTCAAAACATTAGCAGTAGACAACAACCTAAACAGTTCCTTTTGAAATGCAGCCATTTACTTTGGTAGATTACTAGAAATATTGTCTTTTTAGAAATCTGGTTCCCAGTGGGTGTAGTATCACCTTACAAAACCTAAAAGTAATTCAATTAGCCAGAAGAGACAACCCTGCACAAGATTCCCAGCTTGCTTTGGCCCAAAGACAAAAGAAATTGCATATCCCACTGGGAAATATCAGAAATAAACACTGTTATTTTAGGCAGAATCAGATATTTTGGTTTTGACACATATGTTAGCAAACAACAAAAACATAAAAGAAAAAATTGCCTTTGGCAAAATGTATTTGGGAAAAGGGTCATGCTACTTTTTAGTACTATGCCTACTACAATAGTAACTTGGAATTAAGTAATTTAATCAAGAAGAATTATATTTCATGGAAGACTGCTGACATTTAAAAAGCAAGCACAAGAAAAATACAGCTTGGTACCCAAAGTCCTCCAGTTCCCAATTACAGTGAAATAGCAATAAACACTGTCAACTGCAGAAAAGATATTTTTCTGAATGGTTCCAGAAAAATACTGACTCTAAATTTAATATTAATAGCTAGCCTCAAAATGATTCGGAAAACACTGCCCCGTGACAAAGACAAACTTTGTATGTCTGCTTCCTGTCTTTGCTGTACCACCTTAGTGGACTGTGCACTCGTACCCTACCTCTTCTTTACTGTTCCATATGACAATGAACAATGGTGAAACTCTGTAAATAAGAACTGGGACCCATGGGGTTTGAGACACGATCAGCAGAGTCAGCGGCAATCATTCCAGCAGTTCCAGTGGATTTGAAATATGTCCTAAATGCTAAAGCCCATGGCGTAAGCGACCACACAGAAACTTTCATTACTAGAACATGGTATTACTGAAACTGTTTTAAATGAAAACTGATAAAGCTATGTTGGGATATTTAAGAAATATGTTCAATTATAGTATGGAATCACCTGAAACCACTAAGCCTGCCAGCTGCAGAAAATGAAATACCATTGGGTAGCTTGTTTGTGGCCAAGGTGACAAAAACCTCAAGGTTCCCTCTAGACTTTAAGCAGTATTTTATTACCACGTGTGGCCTTTTTGTTGTGCTATTCATGGGCTTTCTGCCTTTTTGAATCATTTTGTAATTGCCTTTTCATTTTAAAAAAACGGAAATTTTTTCCAGCCTTCACAATGTTGCCTTCTGGACAACCATTTCTACTCCAGGAAGGTAAGAAATGACTGTTCAGGCAGCAAATGGTGTCCTAGTAACATTCTTCCCTCACCTGCGCCTACTGCAAAGGCCAAACCACATTCACATCCATGCCGGAAGACAAAGATGACCTGGAAGTATAGCTCCCAGCTTGAGACAGGGCCTGGAGTAGCTGCTACCATATTGATATAACCTGTAGGAGGGTCCCCAATTTGGATGGCTTTGGGATTCTCCTATTACATTCCTGAATACTCTGAAAGTATACATAGTTCTCAAACTTACAGACACTTAGAATGCTGCATTTTAATATGTAAGGTTGCACCTGTTAAAATCAACTATAAGAACATGAGTAAACCCTACCCCAAGAGTTTTATCTTGGTGGTCCTATTTGTAGTGGAGAATAATTTTCAGATTAGGGAGCAAAATAACTGCAATTAAGCAAATCAAACTGTTTCTGCACACGAACACACTAAGCACACTTATCACATAATCAAGCATCTAGCTATGTCGTAAATACAACTGCAAACCCAAATTAGCAATCCAATCTCCAGACTCACAGATCTCTGTTTTTATTACAGCTGAGGTTTTAAAGACTTCCCGTCAAATGTGTTGAGGCATGAGCTCACCATCTGACTGAGCTAAAAAAGGAGGCCAAAGAAAAAGACTTTATAACAAAGGAACCCAGGGTGGAAATTACTAGAATTTTGGGTATAATGAAAAATGGAAATTATCATATCCTTCCCTTGCTGCAAGCAGCAGAGTAGCCCTCTGGACACATGGCTTCCCTGAAGGTGAAGACATATCAGAAGAGAAGTTTTCAGTCTTGGGACACTCAACCCTTTTGCTCACACTCCTCTAAAGAACATAATGGCAATTAGAGTCAGAAGAAAACACAGAACACCTTTCTCTTGTAGAGAACAATTCTGCTGTGCTTCAGGACTTTCACAAAAAAAGCTTGGGTCTGGATAAGGAAATGAAGGAACCCACTTCTACTGGCTCCTGCTTGCTATGGGTTTCAGAAGGCTCAGGTTCCCCACATCTACCTTAAACCACTTAGCAATACAAAATGAATAAAACCAGTCGGGGAGGGGTGGGGGGGCAGTTTTAGTTCACTGAAACAAGTGTCAGGAAGCAGAAATTTCCTCAAAGCAGATGACTGAAAAGCATAGTAAGCATCAAAGCATGCATCAAAGGAGGGGCATCTCCAGGTGCTCTGCAAAAATTCCCACATACAGACAGGGCTCCAGGGAAAAATAAACCAACCCAACGAAAGAACTTGAGAAGTCATCTAGTTCGCCATCTGCTCAAAGCAGTGTAAGTTGTGCCAGGCTTGGTCCAATTGAGCTTTGACCAGAACCTCCCTGGGCAACCTTTTAAAAGCAGTCACATACATTTGGATAAAACCTGTGTATCTTCTTATGTTATCAAAACTAATTTAACTGTATCTACCACAAGGAACACAACTATTTTAGAACATTTTTTGTATATTGCACTGGGTTTGGCTGGGACAGAGTTAATTTTCTTCATAGTAGCTAGTATGGGGCTATGTCTTGCATTTGTGCTGGAAACAATGTTGGTAACACAGAGATGTTTTAGCTACTGCCGAGCAGTGCTTACACAGAGCCAAGGCCTTTTCTGCTTCTCACCCCACCCCACCAGCGAGGAGGCTGGGGGGGGCACAAGAAGCTGGGAGGGGACACAGCTGGGACAGCTGACCCCAACTGGCCAAAGGGCTATTCCATGCCATATCACACCATGCTCAGCATATAAAGCTGGGGGAAGAAAAAGGAAGCGGGGCACACTCGGAGTGATGGCATTTTGTCTTCCCAAGTAACCATTAGGCATGACGGAGCCCTGCTTTCCTGGAGATGGCTGAACACCTGCCTGCCGATGGGAAGTAGTGAATGAATTCCTTATTTTGCTTTGCTTGTGTGCACAGCTTTTGCTTTATCTGTTAAACTGTCTTTATCTCAGCCCATGAGTTTTCTTACTTTTACCCTTCCGATTCTCTCCCCCATCCCACCGGGGGGGGGGGGGGGGGGAATGAGCAAGTGGCTGTGTGGTGCTTAGTTGCTGGCTGGGGTTAAACCACGACAAATATCTAATTAAAACCTAAAACCAAATGGAAAAGTGATAATGAAAACTGTTTCAAGTGGAATTTGAAGATACCTGGAAGCCCAAAAGATCAAGCATAGACAGAACAGAGTGAGCAGATGATCAGATACACAAGGGCCCCCAAATCAGACAGGACTGTCATGAAGAATGAAACTATTCACACAACCTAACAAAATTGCTTGTATCTTTCTTATTTTTATACCAGAAGATGAAGAGACAGAGAACATGATGCTCTCATGTACCAGTTCTCTATTGAAAACAGGATAGGATACCATACAAAATAAAGGCAAAAAAAAATTGTAGACTATTGAACTAATTCCAGTCATACTATTCAGCTTGCTCCTTCCCTTGATTCTTATCCCAGAGGTAAAAAAGCATTCAAAGAACCAAACTGAATGGGCTGTTTGCACTCAGTATACTGACAATAACTGCATCTTGCAGCACATATTTTGCCCCACGACAGAAACCTTGCCTTAACCAACCAGCTACCAATAACATTAAAAAGAACATTCTTCAGTATTTACCTGAAACTTAGTCAACTAGTGACTACTTAAATCAGCAACATTTATGGATATTAGTCCTGATGCTAGTGTTATCAGCAGGAAGAAGTTCTTTAGGTCAAGAGAGTTCTGTACAAGAACCTAGAGAAACCATGAGAATGATTAATTATAATGGGCACTGACTGTTCTGCACATACAGTCAGGGTGAACTCCAACTGCAACGGACTGCTGACAGACAAGAAAGTGATTGTCAATTAGATTTCCTGCTACTTTCAATTCTATGTAGAGAGTATGGAAAGGCTGAAAAAGTTCCAGGAGATTTTTTTGTTCTGTGGTTTGGAGTTTACAAAGGCTGGCTACAAGAATACTTCCTCCTAACCTGCAATGCAGAAAAGAATAACTTTTCTCCACTACTCAGAATAGCGAGCTTTAATAAAGATTCAAGAAGGTCAGCGATCAACTCTAAATATACTCACGAACAGTTAGAAACTGAATAAAACTATGTGAACAGAACTAACAGTGCTTCTAACACCATTAAGATATGATCTCTGAGGGTGTTCTTAGGTACACGTACTTATTTGCCTTATTTCTTTCACAGAATAATATATAAGCAAGACAAGTGAAGAAATTGAGTAAATACAAGATGACTGTTGTTATTTAGATGAAATCTGGAGCACTGCTGAAAATCTTCCTATTAGCTCTCGGGGGGGGGATCAACATAGTTATAAAAGAGCACGCTACAGAGCGAACAAACACTTTGAAAAATAGAGTACCAATAGGCTTTAAATGTTTATCTGACTATCTGGAAATGTATCAGATTAAATCACGTAGATTGATTACATCCATTTGCAATGTTGCTATGCTTCACCTCCATTTAATACATGCTACTTCATATAAGAAAGCTGCATTAGCATTGTGGAGAAATTCATGGATTCAGAATGAGGTATCTGCAACCCTTTTACACTAAATATCCTTCTCAAATACTAACGTTACATATTTTTAACAGCAAGCAAGCCACTAAGGAAGAGAAGGAACTCCTCTCTGGGAATTTGACATTGCTACTACAGAATATGTATGCACACATTGAAACATTTAATTACGCAGAAAAGATGACTCTCATATGAATGCAGCTGGTGTCTAACATGAGGAAAAAAAATCATAAACACATTGTTGAAAAGGACTTCAACGTATCACTTGGATCAGTCTCCTCCTTAAAAATAAGACCAACGCTACATCAGGTCAGTCATAGTTTTGTCCAGCTAAGTCTTAGAAACCTCCAAAGACACAAATTTCATTGCATCTCTGTTCTAGCGCTGCACTACACTTTTAATAAATTCCCCCCACACACCTCCACCCTGGCCCCCATGTCCTACCTGAACTTCTCATGCTGCAACTTGTGGCTATTGCCCTTTGTTGTGCTATCTATCTCTACCAAGAAGAGCCTGGCACCATTGCCTCTGTAACCATCTCTCAAGAAGCTGTAGGCTTCTAGTCGATTGCCCCTTGGCCTCCACCTCCCCAGGTTAAACAAACCCTCAATCTCTCCCCCTCCTCACAGGTCACCTGCTCTAGGCCCCTGGCCATCCTGAGAGCCCTCAGTTTTCCAGACATCCTTTCCCAGCATTTCTGAATTTGGCAAGGCCTTTTTGGAGAGTGTACAGTGAGTACCTTCCTGTTTCCAAAAGACACATTCTCAGATTTTTCCTCGCCTTCTTTTTGGCATTCTTGTTATAATCAATACATCACCTTTCTTTAATGTTTGGTGTGCTACCATTGAATATTATTTATTTTACCACGAATGCTTCCTCAGCGATCTGCTTCATTGTTATTTCCTGCAATCTAGCCTCCCCTTCCTAAAAACCAAGCATAGGAAAAAAAAAAAAAGCACTCCAGGAAATCTAAGAACAATAAAACCAGGTCTATTACTTGTAGCCATCTTCTAGAACAGATCACTAAACACTTCTGACTTCAAACCTAGAAATCAGTTTCAGGAAATTATTTTAAGCCTCCCTCAACATCAAGAATAAAGTTACTGGAAAAACACTAATAGTCTGATACAAGAAATGCTACCTTGCAGCTTCAGTTCAGGAAATAAGTTATCCAATTGCTTCAGATAAAAAAAAACCAAAACAAACTAACCAACCAAACAACAAGCTGTTGAAACATTTATGGCTTCTCCCAAGCATTTCTGTTGATTAGGAGGGGCATCAAACTGTTTACTGCCTAACCTAGCTGTCAAGCTCTGAGTATTCCATGAGAGAAGCATGGCTGCCACTTTATATTGCTTTGGAAGGGTGAAGGTTTCTGTAATGAATTTTTTGTACAATGCCCAAGGCACACACATCCCAATCTGCTGACTGAAGCTATCTACTTTTTAATTTTTAATTCTTGACAGCAATCATAAAGGAGCATGAGTGACAGATAGTTGTATATTCCTGCATGAAACTCCATGATGAATGCTCTAAAATAGATCTATTACTTAAACTTTGACTGCTATCTACTGAATTATTACAAAACTCTTCTACTTGCAGTTGTTTAATAGCCCTGGGTAAACTGAGGAGCCTGGTCTGGTGTTCTCATCAACTGCGAGTCGAAACAAAGCCCACAGCAGACAAAACTGCCTTCAGAGATGACCTTGTACAGTGCTGGCAGTGGTAGGATTCTGGTAGAAAACAGAATCTGGTCCCCAGAAAGTAAGGAGAAGCGCTATTTACAGAAATCTTTACTCAGCATATAATGCGTTCAATGCCACTTCTCCAAATACTGCCATGAATGGCAGTGCTGAGAGACTTGCTGAGATCTGAGGTGAACAAAATGGCCACAAGCATATCATGTATGATTTCAGCAAGACTCAGTTTTACTAATTAACAGATTTATAATCCATACATAAACAAACGTGCATACATACATCCTACTGAATTATGCATACGTTCCCCCATCAAGATCTGTTGCATCATTTCCAAATCTTAACAGTTCATAGTTACTAGGGAGGGAACCAGGCAGAGCTGAGGGCATGTTTGCCAGAAAGGAATCTGGGTGAGACACCATGAAAATCTTAAGCAGAGCACAGTTTGGAATGGTTAGCTGTATACAGTTGGAAATACTATTGGGGGAAGGGGGGAGACCATATAATTTTATTATTATGATACAGCACGTGTCGTGGTTTAACTGCAGCCAGCAACTAAGCACCACACAGCCCACAGCCGCTCGCTCACTCCCCTTACCCCAGTGGGATGGGGGAGAGAACTGGAAGGGTGAAAGTCAGAAACACCCGTGGGTTGAGATAAGAACAGTTTAATAATTGACGTAAAATGAAACAGAATAGCAGTAGTAGTAGTAATAATAATACAATAATAATATACAAAGCAAGTGATACATGATACAACTGCTCACGACCCGCCAACCAATGCCCAGCCTGTCCCCAGGCAGCGACCACTGCCCCCCAGGCAGCTCCCCGCAGTGTATATACTGAGCATGACGTCATACGGTACGGCATAGCCCCTTGGCCAGTCTGGGTCAGCTGTCCTGGCTGTGCCCCCTCCCAGCTTCTTGTGCACCGGGCACAGCACGGGAAGCTGAAAAAGTCATTAACTAGTGTAAGCACTACTCAGCAACAACGAAAACATCAGCGTGTTACCAACATTATTCTCATACTAGCATTATACCAGCTACTAGGAAGAAAAAAAACAACACTATCCCAGCTGAAACCAGGTCAGCATGTTATGACAATTATGAATTTTACTATTAAACATTAAAAAAAGTATTCCATGCAAAAATGAAAACTGTGGAAGATGCTTTTTGTAAACTCAGGTTAGAAAACAACAACAAATGATAACTATGAAGAACTGAGAGTGATCTAAGACTGAAGAAGAAGAAGTTATCGCAATTTTTCAGGTCTATGGAAATCCTTAATTGAGACTGGATTCATGTTGAAGCCTTAAAACAAGAAAGTCCTCATAGACTATGGAATACAGAAGTAACTCTTAAGCACTAGTGATTTATGAAATAGTTACTCAGTCCACAGTTCTGTTTAGGAGGCAGATAATGCTCTGACATGTAAATGTTACAAAACTAAATGGTTAGAAGAGCGGTAAATCCCAAAGAATTCAAAACATTTTGGTCTGTAGGAAAAAAACAGTAGGTATGCCTTACCAACTGGCTCCAGGAAGCATCAGAAAAAGCCAAAGCTGCTAAGTTAAGAAGTAAAATGTTCCTATTACAAAGAATTTATAAAATAGACAAAACCAGACTGCTGTAAGGCAGATGTCATCTCCAATGCAGTATGCTGTTCTAAAAGACATTTTAGACAACTTTGAATGTTGAATGGCAAAGGAAATAATTGTTAAACTGGTGTCTGAGACATAGAAGTTAATCATGGACAAATGCAACAGGCACAGCATGTTCATCATAATTCTCAAAAGAATGCAAAATAACCATAGTATCAGGGTTTGTAGGTGCAAGACCACAAGAAAAAACATTATGACAACAGTAATGCAAAAACACTGCCACAGAGCCTCTGGAAAATACATTCAAAATAACCACCCGAAAGGTTACAGAGCTGGAAGTGAAAGGCAGACTACAGAATTGCAAATGAATGGTCCTAACATTACAGAGATTAAGGCACTTAAGATCCTGTGCAAGAAAGTCACAGCTGAGAAGGTAATGGTTTTGATATGGGCACACAGATAAAACATGCCCATGTTAGAGAGTGTGCTTCAGGTAGAAATACCTAGTACAAAGAGCAGCAGTAGTTCCTGATCTTGTTATCAGCTTAAGGAAGGGCTGTCATTACAAATGGACTCTACTGAATGGGACCAGGACAGTGATTCGTAAGATCTAAAAGAGAAAATACATTAAAAGGGATAGATAAAGGTTATATACACATTGGAAAGTCATGAGTCATTTCTTAAAGTAGCCTCAAGTGAAGAGAAGCAGTGAAGATTTACCCCAAAGTGACACATATAATGAACACAGAAGGGCAATTCTACTTAAAAACAAGAGAACAACAACAAAAAAACCAACCCACCCAACAAAAATTGTCTCCTGGAACACACGTAGATGTAGATTTACTATACTGAGTGGAAAAACAAAGTGCTTACTGTACATTATTATACTATCATCCTCAATTCCCCTACAGGAATAAAAAACTGGTTTTACTAGGGGCTTGTAGAAATTAAAGAAACAAGGACAACAGTGGTGTTCTTACTTTAAGGAAGGCTTACACAAGTATCCTCTGCTCCAGAATCAGACTGCAAGTAAACCTCGCTTCACCAGGGTACACGGCAAATTCATTATCATGGGAGCAAGATTTAGAATTCACAAGAAATTCTCCCTTTTCCAGTTTCTTCTGCAAATGCCGCTTAAACCAAGACACTCTTCCCTCATCTCCCTCCCCTCTCCCCGTGTAACTACCTGGGAGCAAGACCATGTATGTCAAATCCATGCTGCTAATACATTTGTATTTACTATCCTAATTCAGGAAAGTGATCTAACAACCAAAAAAATATCAAAACTAAACTGAAAACTGTAAAAAGAAAGTTATTAGCTTATTCATAAATTTATTTTATATTAATGCTGTGCTTTAAATGCTATTCTTACTAACTTCTACCCTGAGAAGGAGGAAAAGTTTTTGGAGACTGTGTTTAAGAACTAGTGCCCTAGACAGGGAGTCTGCACTGGGCACTCTGAAGCTTTTACTGAGCAAAGCCTGCTGGAACAGTGCACTGAAGAGGAGTTTCCTCTCAGTACCTTGGATGATCACTCAGTGCAACAGCATTTTAAAGCAAGCAAATGTGTAGTTAAAGGCATCTTAACTCCCACACGGTGTTTATAATCAACATGGACATTACTGTTCTTAAGAGTGAGGAAAAGCTATTTTTGAGCTACAGGAAATGAAAAAAAGACTGGCAAAAAGAAACGGCATTATGTTCAGGGTCATTTTTTGATTATCTGGAACACAAAAAAAAATTTGATGACATTTCTTCCTATTTTTCAGAACATTCTTCACATCTGAAGCAAATCTTACAGTTTTTAAAGCCAACATTTTTAACATAGTTTCACAGAAGGATTAGAACAGAGCCTTACAGAAAACAAAGCTAGCTGCTTACTTAACCGAATGGAGGTTTTTGACTTTGTAATAGAGTAATAGTCACAAGAATGAAGGGTTATTGCTTAAGTTACAGTCTTACAATCATTGTGTAATTATAAACAAAATATTTTAGGATAAGTCATGCAAACATCCTCAGCATTTTTTTGCATGCCTTTTCCCCCTCTTAGCTCTTACAATAATTCTCTGTTGAATAGTTTCTTACAAGCTGTTCCTTCTCTGAGTAGTACACCAATTTCACAAGTTCACCAATTCCATAAGCTTGCATACTTAAGCCTCACTCCAGTTTTTCTATCAAATGCTTTGGGGATATTTTTAATATTTTACAGTGAAAAGACTCAGTCCTCTTTAGCTGTCTTCGGGCTTCACAAGCAAGGGTAAAAACCTCTGAATACTAAACAGACTTGAATAGCAAATATCTTTAAATCTCATTCTGAGGATGATGAATGAGCAGTAGAAAATATTTTTTCATTAAAAATACTTGTGTTTTAAATTAATGAAAACTTTTGATTTTGCACGCACCATAGAATGAGCGAGATTCATCCACCTCATTTTAGCTACCCCCAAATAAATCACCCAGAATAATGTTGGTCATATTGGTATCTTTTATACTACAAGAAGAGATAAGGAGCTTCATTCATTCTATCTAATCTGAAGATGTGTCTTAGGAAAAGTCAACCAAGTCTCTGGGGGTTCTTCTCTCTCCCCATTTTGGCTTAGATGGTGTGCCAAAAGAGGATAAAATACGTATCAAATGTCAGAGTGGGCAGGAGAAAACAGAACACAAAGCCTTCTTATGTTTCCTCCTTGGTAGGTGTCCTTTGGGTGAGAGAGAGCGTAACATTCTTGAACTGGAGAAAACAGACAAACCCCACTGCGAAAGGCTCAGACACTGGACAAAGGGAACCGTCAGTCATTTTGCATAAGCTGTTGCGACAAGTCTGCAAACTGTATTTGAAAAAGGCATGTGAAGCATCTAGGAAAATACAAAGTCATTAGCTTGTGCACATAAGCATGCAAGACATGGAGGTAAACAGAAAAGCTGAATAAAAAGCAGAAGATGGAAGGAAGCTCGTATCAGATAACACTAATATCTTTTATTGCTAAGATAAATTATCTTTTCCCAGAGAAAAGCAACGCAATAGATTTAATCTACCCTGCAGTGGATTTAATAAGGTACTGTACAGGAAAGCTCTGTTTCAGGTGGAGTAGATCAGTATTAGTATGGAGGCTACACAACTGATCACACTGTAAGGGCTATAAAGTGAAAGGAGACTCTAAAAGGTGGCCAAAATAATGATCTTGGGACCAAGAAATAAACAAATATATATATTCATTAGTGACACTGGCCAACAGTAAGATGTTAAAACATGCTACCAATATAGAAGACAGCTGGGTCAGGAAGAATAGAAAGACTTTTAGTACAAAACCATAGGAAAGGACTTCAAAAAAAGGTAACAAACTTGTGAAGGTTTTAAAGAAAAAACACTGAGCGCAAACTCAGTCCCTCCAGAACAGGTCTAAAAGTTCAATGTGTTTGGCCCACTAGGGCCAAGTGTTTTTAATCCAGGTGGAGACAGAAGAATTGTTCACATTGACACAAGAACAAAACGTACAAACTGGCCATGCATAAATGCTAGAAACTTGAGGAAAATCTTTCATTAGAAGTAATAGGCTTACACAGCTCTCAAGGAGATAATGGGGCCACAAATGGCCCTTGGTATCCCCCTGCTATGTCAAAGAACTACAATTATGTAATACTCAACATAAAGCTCCTTGAGCCTCATGAGTAAGTCATGGGCACTGTCTGGATATGAGGTTTTCCCCCTCACTCTGTAATGTCTAAAAACTTGTACTTACCCAGATGATGACTCACTTAATGAAAAACACTTCTTGTGTACTTTGCCCTTCAATCCCCAATTACAAGTAACACTGCTGGTATCACATCAGAAGAGCAGTATTATCTAAAACTGTTACATTCCAGTCAATTCAACTACTACTTCATATTTTATGGGCGCAAGTATCACATGAACAACAGTTTTAATGACTTCCAACGATACTTATACAATTTAGGCATATGGGTATTTGTAAAAATCTGACTTATGTCCCTCATACTGAGAAAGTGTTTGGAATTCACAGTTATGGGCACAGGTTTATAAACATTTTCTGAGGCAGGAAGAAATTTTCAAATCCATCTTCAAATTCACATTTGATACCACCATCCTGACTCAGAGATTAAACTCTGTCTTACTCCATACTTCTAAGGGAGAACAGTATTGTGTGTCATACCAGTATCTGTCTCAGAACAATGCCTACAGCTGACCTTTGAGAACAGTTACATTTGCTTTTAATTCCAAGTACAACTTCATTACTATTCCTAAACTTAAAGTTAAGCCCTATCCCTATGTGAATTACAAAGTATTTCATACTTCTGGTTGTAAGAAGCTGTGGGCAATGGTTTGCTGTAATTGTATCAGCACTACTGGAATAAAAAAACATGGACTGAAAACTCCAGTGATTCCGAGAAAGATACCTCCACTAGTTCCTTAAGACAGTTAAAATACTTATCATCTTTGTCTCCACCCTTTTCCTTGTTTTTTACAAGATCCTTAGATCTAAATAACTAGAGGATTTATATATGTGTATACATACATATATATGCATGTAGTGTATCATTTTACTTTGACATGAAAGCAAAACCATAGACAAAATTTACAAGAAATTCAGGCGCTTTTACTACATCAACAGATAAATGCCATAATATAACTGCTTTACTCTAAATTTAACTGCTGCAGATTCTGTCAGGCAGTAAAATAATAGAGTAGACTTTGGTATTTAAAAATTCAGTAAAAGGTTACTCCTCCAGTTTTGAAGGGGAAATACCTTAGGTTTTTATCAACAGTGTTTCTAAAGGTTTCATTTTGCTTTCATCCAACAGTACACAAACCCTATCAAAATGCAAGGATCTGCATATTTCAATCTAATCAACAGTGCCAGACATTAGGAATGACAGAGAGGTACCAGTACTAACATTTTCACAGTCTTAACCATACCAGAACAGCCTGAACCACAACCACCTTTGTACTTAGAAAACCGAGATAGGAAATGCCAGTTTAAACAATTGCCTGCACGGAGCATACAGACCATATGATTGAACACTCTTTTCTCCAGTGGTGCATAAAGGTTTCATACAGACCCTGGGGCACGTATTTCCAGGGCATGATTGTCAATGCTGACTTCCAATCATCTAGAGTAGGGAGGTGGCTGGAATGCTTTCCAGCTCTCCTTCCTACCCACATACGTATATGACCTTCCCACTGAAACTTGAGAACAAGAGGGGACAGAGCATGTCCCTGTCTTGTTGTGATGTAGAACAAGGACGTAGTCTCACTCAGACCAGGAGCTGGGAAGTGTTCCTGCATGCCACAATTAGTTGTAGCTCCATGAACTTACACGGTATCACACAGGACCTCTGTACAGACAGCGGCAGTCCAAATGAACTATCCTCACTCTCAGATCACACACTATCTTCCTGCAGTCTTCTGCTTCGTTACTTTCCAAATTGATCCTATGGACACCAGCCTCCTCTAATATGTGACCCTGGCATATGTCTAAAGCACATCCATCCACTGACCTGAATTAAGCAGCTGTTTCGTAACGTAACGGTGTACAATCACATAATCACAATGTCATAATGCATACACACACAGAGTGCAAATCAAGGCTGCAAAGACAACTTTAGTTCTGGTATTACCTAACTTCTAAGAGCTCGACTCCACAATATAAATGGTGCTCTTACAGGGCCTTGTTGGTTTGCTTGGGGTTTTTCTTCTTGTTGGTGGAAAGGGAAGGGGCAAAATGGAGGAGCAGCATAACATAAGCCTGAGAAAGCAGACACTGCATCATATGGTGGTGTAGAGAACCATTCGGCTGTCAACAACTTGTACCTAAACAGGACTACACAACTTGAGCTAAGAAGTTAAGCACCAGGTTTTAATACCCATTGTACAGCAGTATTGTGGTATTATGGTTGAATATCTCACTGTACCATCTCAAATATATCTGATGTCTTCCAGCTGAAGAGATTCAGCGATCTTATGCTCTTCTCTTGAATATACTGTAATGCAGAGAACTTAACCTCTTTTTTTACAATTTAACCTCAGTCTTCATTTTAACAAACAGTAAATGCATCTGTTTTTCTTTATGCACAATTTCTCTGTTCTGTTAACTCCCATTTGCATCCTTACCATTTCTGGCTCCTGTTCTCTTTCATTTGCGTTTTTATTTCTCTGCAATTTCCATGTATGCTATTACTCTATAACTCTATTTTCACTAATTCTATGCCCTGCCTGCAATAATTTCTCTTCAGTAACACACTACCTTTTAACTGGGCATAAAGGATGCACTTCACTGCCCTGGGTTACTCAGGTAAGCTAACATAGGAGCTAATCGCAGCATAAATACCCAGTTCTCTCCTAGTGAAGTGTCACCTTGCAATCAGCTGGCTCCTGAAAGACCCAGCAGTGATACAATGTTTTGGGTTACACCTGAGGGCTGCAGCCTACGTGCATTTTTCCTATAAGCTGAAACAATTCAAACAAACAAAACAAAAGAAAGTCATCAAGCAACCAAAAAACCTTGTACAATTTGATGTCTGTTCACTGCAGATCATATAAATACAGGTAAGAATGAAAAGTACATGTTTCTTTTTTCCACTCTTATTGACTAATGCAAAGATAGTGGATTCTAAGGTTTGAAGTACTGCAAAGACATTTGAGCAGATGACACCATGCTTGATGTCCCTTGACACAAGCAAACATTCCAACCAAAATCAGTTTTATGTCTTCCTGTCTTTTGCAGATACACAGATTGAGGTACATTATATACTACTGTCAAAGCAAGGCAACAGAACAGAAATCAAGTGTCAACTTCTAATGTGTTTAAACACTACCAGTTTTAAGAAAGAAGGGCTTAGCTTTTACATGGGAATGAAAACTATGCTTTCCTATAATTGCTGCTTGCCTTGGTATTTGTCATAGTACTTTCAGAAGTTATAAAAAAATAATGTCGTTGAAAGTTCTCAGACTTTCTCATCAAAATGTCAGAAAAGGACATAAAAATAGGCAAGTCTATTTCAAACTCTTCTATTTTGTCCCTTTTGCCACTTCATTGCAATGTCATTTCACTCTTGTTTCACATGAAGACAATTCTGTCCTGAACCTATTTGAACTGATTAAGAAAGAGCTCATACAAAATTCCTGTCTTTTCTTGCGGTAAAATAAAGTAAATGTCAGTCAAATGTAAGATACCAGAAATTTGTTTAGACTGACACAGGTATGATTTAGACCTCTGAGTTCATGAAGCTAAATCCTAGATTCCAGGGATGTATGGACTTGCCAGAAAACTTCCTAATGGCAATTTTTTAACTGGCCAACCATTAGACTTGCAACCACTGAAAACATGGAAGCCCTGGAAGCTCCACAGATAATTTTTTTTTTATTAAGTATACACTATGAAAGGCCAGAGATTCATTTATATGAACAACTGGTTACATGAACAACAGAATCTATTTATAGAACAGTGCGGTTACAGCCCTGCTGCCAGTACAGGGATATTCCAGTACAGCATACCCTCTTTTTCAATATCATGAAAAAGGAAATGGACGCTACTAACCATTTTAGGATGTTCCAAATGAGCATAGCAAAACTGAAGATATTTGGGGATATTTAACCACTGTTCAACAGTCCTTAAAGTGTACGTACACACAAATCATGAACCTGCTTCTTTTTCTCTGAGTTTGCCTTTCATCTGCTTAGAACAGATGTGGCAAGATCAGTACAACGAAGTGGAAAGCTGCTGCCTCATCAGTTAGAAGTCTCCAAATGTCGTTATTTGCATTTCTTTAAAAACTCCGGTAAAAGTCTTCCATAACTTAAAAAAAACTTACATAAATTACATAATTCAAATAAAAATTTATGAATTAGTTTTGAACTGCATGGTATCATCATAATTGGATAGCATGCTGAAAGGAGATAAGAGACCATATAGTGAATCATTAGTGCATAATTAGTGCATTAGGTCAGAGAATCACAGGATTCACTTTACCTGTAGCATATAAAGGAAAGTTTATACCACTAAAGAAACTGAGAACATAGCTTAGAAATCAGACTTACCATTCTTGGTCAAATATTGAACATTCGTCATCACTCCTTCAGTGTAAGCCCCTGGCTCATAATTGTCCATCTCACCCGAAACAATATGAGCTACTCTTGAAGCACGCCCTCGGATTGCACCTGCTGCACGATCTAAATTGTCCGCATTTTGCTCTCTCAGTGCAATGATACACTTGTTTACATCCTCAAGAATATGGCTTTCTGCAAATAAAACAACATTTCTTTTAAGATGGCACATCTTAAGCAATCAGACATATTTTAGACACGGAATTGACTGCATTTTTTTTCCTTCCCTGTTGAAATGCACCGTCCAACACAGGCTTGGATAAAAAACTTGCAACATGGTAACTGTCCTTTTAATCCTTAAAATAACTTATTGATTCCTAGAATTCAAAGGTACAGTAATACTCCCCTAAAAGCAACAGCAACAATAAAATATTGAGTCAGAAAGTGTTAGAAAAATAAGAAAACCACAAAATCTTACATATGTAGCAAATATTTGCAGAATAAAGGAAAATTTGAAGGGATTAAAGCTGTTACTTATTGTAGAGACCTTCTTAAGCCACTGTGACAACAGGTTCTGTTACGAGTTGTATCTATGTTGACAAACAATTGCCCCAACAACTAAACTAACTACTTTTACATCAATGTGTTAGGATGTTCATGCTAAACCAAATTCTTTTGTGAACAGAAAGAGCAGTATTTTTGCCTAGTACTAAAATTACACTATTACTTATTAAATTATTGCAATACGTGTCATTATTACAAAATGTGTAGTAATTACCTATTTTTCATACAATTTACATTTCTTCTTATAGTCATATATTTACTATATTACCATATATGTTATTGGTCTATATACTATTGGTGACATTTAAATAAATATGTGCAAATATATCTCTATGTATACATACATACATACAGTATCACTTACCAATACATAACACAATTATGCAGCACTGGCTTTCCTGCTACAGCTACTTTCATTGTGCCTTCTTGCACCCTTCAGCTATCTCTGTCATCTCCTAATGATATGATATGTCTTTTCTATCATCATGTGTTCATTCCTACAGTATTTTTTTCCTTATTAGAATTTCCCTCTTTAGAATTCATCATCACCTCACAAATTGAAAGCCACATTGAGGAAATAAATTCTAGTTTTCTTCATCTTTTCTACAGCATGGCAACTGGTTTATTGTCAACGCTAGTTAAACGACTTGCCACAACATACCCAAAGCCTACCCATTTTTACTTTACTATTTAAAACATATGTATGTTATAATGACCTGTCTGTCCAAATACACATACATTCAAAATTTTACATTTCCGGCACAAAGCAGAACATAAAGTTTGGGAATAGGCAGGACAACGTTGTTAATCTATGTGAAAAACGAAGTAAGACAGAATCTCTGAAAGTCAGAAAGTCTTTTAGGGACCAGTTCTCGGATGCGAGATTAAATGGGTTAAAGATCATCCTCCTAGTAAAAAGCTTTAAGAAAAAAATAAACATGCATAAAATCGTGCCATTACTAAAGGGCTGAAAGAAGCAATAAAACAGGACTATTCTTCCATTTAAAAAAAACAAACAAACAAACGAAACCACAGCAGTATGTATCATAGAATCATGGAATCGTTGAGTTTGGAAAGGACCTCTGAGATCAGTGAGCCCAACCTGTTAACGTAACTGCCTGCTCCACCTCTAAACCACGTCCCTAAGCACCACATCCACACGTTTTTTTGAATACTTCCAGGGGCTGTGATTGCACCACTTCCCCGGGCAGTCTGTTCCAATGCTTAACCACTCTCTCAGTGAAGAAATTTTTCCTAATATCTAATCTAAATCTCCCCTGGCACAACTTGAGGCCATTTCCTCTCGTCCTGTCGCTTGTTACTTGGGAGAAGAGACCGACCCCCACCTCGCTACAACCTCCTTTCAGGTAACTGTAGAGAGGAATAAGGTCTCCCCTCAGCCTCCTCTTCTCCAGGCTAAACAACCCCAGCTCCCTCCTAAGACTTGTGCTCTAGTCCCTTCAGCAGCTTCACTGCCCTTCTCTGGACACGCTCCAGAACCTCGATGTCCTTCTTGGAGTGAGGGGCCCAAAACTGAACACAGTACTCGAGGTGCGGCCTCACCAGTGCCGAGTACAGGGGGACGATCACCTCCCTGGTCCTGCTGGCCACACCATTCCTGATACAGGCCAGGATGCCATTGGCCTTGGCCACCTGAGCACACTGCTGGCTCATATTCAGCCGGGTGTCGACCAACGCCCCCCAGGTCCTTTCCTGCCAGGCAGCTCTCCAGCCACTCCTCCCCAGGCCTGTAGCGTAGCATGGGGTTGTTGCGACCCAAGTGCAGGACCCGGCACCGAGCCTTGTTGAACCTCATACAGTTGGCCTCGGCCCATCGATCCAGCCTGTCCAGATCCCTCTGTAGAGCCTTCCTACCCTCGAGCAGATCGACACTTCCACCCAACTTGGTGTCATCTGCAAACTTACTGAGGGTGCACTCGATCCCTTCGTCCAGATCATTGATAAAGATGTTAAACAGAACCGGCTCCAATACTGAGCCCTGGGGAACATCTTCTGAATATAGACAATATTTAACATTCACAGGGCTTCTTCAATATTTGATAACGTAAGGTAAAGAAACACCTGGGAGCTGAAGAAGTGTACGTTACACAGTCAACCAAAGAGGTCCCTAGTGGTGTCTTTGCTAAGCATGGGAGTTGAAATAAGCTGACTCTCTCTTCCTTACAGATCAAACATGTTTATACCTGGCAGTCACCTCTGATGCAGGCAGAACTTTGACAGACTGTCTTTTTTTTTTTTTTTTTTTTTTGGGGGGGGGGGGGGGGGGGGGGGGGGAGGCAGTTGCCCTATGCCAAAACAAATTCAGCTGCTTGACACACTTCCACACTAAAAGGCACCGAACACTCAGTACAGAAGACACTTAACTCATCTTGAACCTTTCTTTGCTATTTCACTCCACTCTATATGATTTAATGACCTGACTGAAGGGAGTTTGATGTTGATTTGTGTCTGAGCCAGAGAAGAAAAATTATTATAACATATATAAATACAACATGAGCATGGCACATTGGCATTTCCAAGTCACTCATGCATAACATCAACAGTTAAAAAAGAACAAAGATTTGGATAGAGGGAAGCACAACGAGAAAATGGTTGCTTAAAGACTGATGGAAGCAACTGTTGGGTTGACACAGTCACAAATGAAAATGTAGACAAATGCAGAAGAGTGCCAAGCAAAGAAGAATTATACAATTCTTCTTATATATTACTACCCTTCTGTCTTTCTGAACATCCATTTTCTTAATATTTTTAAATGGCGATAGTAAAGCTGTATTTGTGCTATTTTACCAATGGCAACAGTAAAGCTGTATTTGTGCTTAACAAACTGGTTTTTGATACTCAAATATACAGTAATGGAAAAAAGAACATCAGCAAGGAGGATGGAGACAAAGGAGAAAATACTGGTACTGAAGTAAAACTGGTACTGAAGTAAAACCAAAGTGTAACAGACCTACATAAGAATTTAGATCGAGCTAGAAGACAGTGTCAGTAATGTCAAGATTTAGAGAGAACAGGTATGTGGTATGCTAGAATTCCCATCTGTAGCACCAATACTGAAGGGCATATTTCATTTTTTCAGGCAAAGTAATGTAAATACAAAATTTAACTTACGGTATAGAGGGTAATACCACAAAATTTAATTTAAAAGATAATATGTTTATGGCTTTAAAGCGTAAACACATCTTAAAAGCTACCGTATTAGTTTTGTTATTGATTCTCCTTTCCTACACAGGCCTAAAATCTGCTGTCTCCCAGAGAATGTAATACAAGCACATTAGAAATGCAAGATGTGAAGATAATAAATTTGCTCTATCTTCAGAAGTACCATTGTGAAACTTCTCTTGCACTAAGCCATGAAATAATTCAGAGCTTACGTGTTTCTTGTTAACTCACATGACTGCTGTTCAGTTTGTCAGTATGAAATTATGTTTTATATTATACAATAAATTGGACAACCATGGTAACTCGGACAGACAAAACACACCATTAGGTAATCCTGAATTACTAACTGCATCCGGCATGAGCATCTCGGGATTGTACCTATGCAAAAATTACGAGTTCTGGTTCAGTTTATGAAGCTGCTACATCACAGAATGCCTCTGTGAATATGGCATGTCCATATCCTTTCAGGTACATGTCACCAATCTCCAAGGTCAGCAGAAAAAAGAAAAGTTTAATAGTGGTGACTTTGTTAGCACTGTTCGTTCAGTCTGTGCATATTCTGTAACTACACCCATGGACTACCATCTACATGGAAGTAGGGCAATGAGAGGACTGGCAACTATTTTATTTCCACCTATGCCAAACATATAGGCTGTATATTGTCCATCCACCTTGTACTAGAAAAGATGTGCAACACCTTTTCTTGCTACATCCATACATTGTCACATGTAAGGAGTCAGTTGACAACAAATGCCATACTTCCGGCAAAAATTCACAAATTCTTGTCAGCGTAACAGAATGCACAGACGATACACGCACTCAATGAGCACAAACGACCTTGTCCCCCCACACTGGTACTATACAGCAGTAGCCTTTCTGAATATCCACAGCCAACACACAGTCTCTCACGGTGTTCTGAAGCTCTTCCCAGATGAGGTACTTCACAATCAATAAAACATTGCTTAACTTAACTTTCCCAAGGCACAAACAAGCTTCTACATTTGCCTTAGCACATCTAATGGAAAAGGAAAGAAATCAGCACTCATCACAGTCCAGCTGAGATTGTTTTAACCTGTATCTTACACATGCTTCCTCCTCCTATACAAAATGCATTAGATCAACTTTTGATTTCCATCCAAGTATTCTAATTTCCAAAGCAGACAAGGAAGATTAGGATGATGTACCATCTCTTTGTCATGAGTCAGAGTGCCTAGTATAAGAGTTAATTGTAACAGTGGATTGATAGATGTTTAAAGAAATTGTCAGATTGTCACCATCACCACAGCAATTATCATGAGCAGTGCACTGTACTTTGATTTTCCTTTGGGATCTTAGTGTTAGTCGTACTGGCCAAAACCCATATCTCAGCTGAACTAACCACTGGATAATAAAGCTGTCTTTGACAAAGCCATGACTCAGACTGTCTCTGGGACAAAATCAATAGCTCTTCCTTTGCATGTCATCTGAAGAAAAAGACAGGTGGTGCCCTTCCACTCCACTTGGCACTGATAAGGCCTCAGTTGAAGCACTTCTTTAATAAAGCTTCTCTGCTCAGTTCAAGAAAATTGTGGACCAAATGGAGACATTACAGAAAAAAGAAAAAGAAAAAAGAATTATTAGAGATTTAAGAAATATAGTATATGAAGAGGCATTAGGAAACTCAATTTGTTTGGGCTCCTACAGAGAAGATGGAAAATAAAACATAGTGTCCTGCAAGCCCTAAACCATAAAATTAAATGTAGAAATGTATGCAGTGATAGTTTAGCCTGATCAAAATTATTTCTTTCTTTTACCATCTGTTGGCATGATAAAATGTGAAGCAAAAAAACTTTGTACAAAAAGTAAACTTCCTTTCAGACCACTCCTATTCCCTGGATGTGGTACCTTATAGCATTACTCAGAAAAGGATTCCAAGTTTTCCGATAATGGCACTACCTAATATGGCAAAAGACAGGCTCACGCAGACTCATGATGCTTTAGTGAACCCCAAAAACATATTTGGAAGCAAATAATTATTAACAGTATCCATACTTAGATTTATCAATTTCTGGTGCTAAGTTAAAAGAACAAGATCACCAAGGGGAAGGTACAAGTCCCAGTATACAATTCCCTGTTTTCACTCCTCCTGCATTCAGACAAAAAACGAAGCTGCATTCAATTCCCACCTTCTTCCTACATACTGAAGTTCAGAGAATACTCAAGGCTAACTCTCCATGAGCAATCTCATGAAATACATTTTCTTGGCACCTGGGGTTCTTATATCTACATTCTACAAGCAAGACAATCTCTTAGTCACTATTCAAAAAAGAAATCACTGGTAATCACTTAATGTTCAAAGTCCCTGGCAACTTCAATAGAAGAATTTTTTAAATGAATAAAGTAGTGGAGAAAAAGAATTACTCAGAACAAGGAAAATAAATATCCTTTCTTCTCTGATTGTATTAACTAAATATATTTTATCTGCCAAAATGAAAAAGCTAGATGATAATTTCTAATATTATTTGTCACTAATACAGCTGACAACACTGTCATTCCGTCTCAGACCAAGAGTGGTATTGAGAGGCAGGGTTCACAATGGTCTAATATTCACTCAAACGCACACATGCTGCTTCCAAAATGCTCAGTTTTTAGACACATACAGCTATAAAATAAAATGCATGTAAATGTCTATTGTTATGTCCATCTTAAAAAAGGCAAAGAGGAGGATCCAGAAAGCTACGGGCTAGTGCTTCACCTCAGTTCCTGGAAAAATTACGGAACAAGACCTCACGGAAGGCATTTCCAGGCACATGAGGGACAGGAAGATGATTATGAACAAACAGCATTGATTTAACAAGGGCAAATCAAGCGTGACCAGACTGATTGCTTTCAATGATGAAGGGCTGGCTCCATGGATGACAGGAGTGCAATGGTTACTGCTTACTTCAAGAACGTTTTTGACACAGTCTCCCACAGCCTCCTTACAGAAAAACTAGAGTGACAGCATCTGGGTGGGTGAACCACCAGGTGGATGAAGCAGCAGTCAGACCATCAGGCTCAGAGAGGAGTGGTCAGTAGTTCAAAGTCAAATCAGAGGCTAGTTAGGATAGCTACTCTTCAGAAGAGTC
Source organism: Platalea leucorodia (assembly GCF_965183815.1). Classification (NCBI taxonomy): domain Eukaryota; kingdom Metazoa; phylum Chordata; class Aves; order Pelecaniformes; family Threskiornithidae; genus Platalea; species Platalea leucorodia. The sequence continues at coordinate 36,335,260 of NC_138826.1, forward strand.
GATGCTGGGGCTGATACCTTTAATTTCTTCATTAACACCTTCTGCAATGACATAGAACACATCCTCAGCAAGTCTGGAGGTGACATCGACTTGGCAGACTGGCTGGCTGGTACTCTAGAGGACAGCGCTGCCGTTCAGAGCAGCCCTGACAAGCTGGACAAATGCGCCAACAGGCAAGTGGTCAGAAGTTGAAGCAAAGGAAACTTAGGACTTGATGTAACGGGGGGGGGGAGGTGGGGAATTCTTCATTATGAACATGGTGAAACACTTGAACAAATTGCCTGCAGAGACCAGAACTGATGCAGAGAAATGGGTGCACATGCTTTTGTTTTCAGGTGCTACATAAAATAAATCACCATTACTTTCAAACAACACTGAGAAAGTCTGCCACAACTACAATCTCTTCCTGAAAGGGGAATTGTGATGCCAAGAGATCAAATTTGGAAAAGCACGTACATGGAAAGCCTCCTGAGTTAATAGGCATGCTTCATGTTAATGGGTATTCAGCTGTAAGGACAGATTTTCCTGAAAGAATATGACTAGGAAGCGTGCCAGAGAGCTCCAGGAAAGAGTGAGCTAACTTGAAGAAAGGTAAATCTAAGAGTGTCCAGTATCACGGGACATAAGCACAAAAATATGGTGGCTATCTCAAACAGTGAGCTGGAGGCTGCAAGACAAAAGCTACAAGACAACAGAAGAACAGGGATGGAAAATGAAGATGAATGTGCGCAGAGAAAAGAGGGGATGGCATAAAGGCACCCCCCGAGGCAAGGTGCTGAAAGTTCTTCAGGATCTATCACTATCTGTGCAAGTCCCTATAGACAACTTTTGAAGGAAAAGGAAAGCAACACTTTAAAAATGTATAATAAATTTCTTGTTTATGTTTTCAGAAACTTCATTCTGTAGTCTGAAACATTAACTTCAGTTCTGTTCACAGAAAATACTGAAGTGTGTATTTCTTTTGGATTTTACCTTAGGGTGAACAAAGGATTGATTGAGTTGGCAGCCTCTCCTTGAGGTTCATTTTCATTCACATTTGCACAAATGATTCCAAGATGTTAGCATTTAAACTCAAGAAAGATAAAAAGGAAAAAAAAACAAACAAAAAACCCCAAATCCCCCACCACATCACCACCAAAAAAGAATATCTGAAAATAAGAATGTTTCTTAAAGTGAGTGTCTATTAATTACAGAGTTGGCAGCCCAAAACCATCAGTTTAATTGGCTAACGAAGGTTTCAGATTACAGAAAATTTCTCTCCCTGCATGAGCGAGAACCTTATATCAATATTAATCCTTTCCAGAGTTATATTTCTTTCCCTCATTCATTTTAACATGCTTACAATAAGATTTGGTTGGTTTGAGATGCTAACTGCTTGTGCTTCAATCCTTGCCCTCAATTTCTTGGACACAAAATTCAGCTTACAGGCAGGTTCCTGGATTGTCAGCTTCCCCATTCAGCATCCAGATGTATTCCAGGATCTTGGGGAAATGAAGAAATCACAGTATTAAATTCTCAGCATGTTTAAGTCTCTCTTCCTTCCTAGAGCTTTACATGAGCCAGGCTCTCAGATCTCTGAAAATGAGGAAGTACACTCTAAAAGTATACAGGCCATCTTGATGTCTAGATGATCTGGAGAAAGGAAAGGCAGAGAAAAAGCAGACCAGAAGCATGGACACCTGGATGGGCAAGAGATAAAGAGACACCAGAAGAAGCAGAAACATAAGCATACCCAGCTGGGTAAGGGTCACTTCTCTATCTACATACTCCAATTCTCTCCTGGGCTACAAGACCAAGGAAACACTTTCCTCCAGAAACACATAAGGGTGCTATGCACTCATACAACTTGCCCCTCGCCTCTTCCTGTGGCCTAGTCATCTTAAACACACCCTTCTTCCGCCAACTGAGATAAATTATACGTTTTAGGGACAATCCACCTCATCCTTTACATACACATGCAAATGTGTTCAACTGACTCAGGCCTTAGAAGTGCCCATTTCTCTCCTCTGGCTATAAAAAGCTGAGAATGCTTAACTCAGTTTTTATTCCAAAAATTACAGGAGATGGTTCATACTCCCCTTATCCACGATAATGTACAGGGCAACAAGTAATTTTTTATGTATTAATACTCTGTAATATGACGCTGAATTTATATGACAACAAGGGAAAAATAATGAATTGGAAATGGCAGCAGGACATGAAAGAGAAGACAATGAGCGAGAAAAAGAAATAGAGCATTCTTGTTTAATCCTTGGAAATCCATAACCACAAATCATGTCTGCAATATGCCCTCTCCTTCCCAACTGCTACTAACTTCTAGAATGTACATAGCAAATTGTACTCGGACTAGCCATGTCTCAGCTATGAACCTAGGTAACTATAATTATTCTCTCCTAAAAGAGCATTCTCGTCATCAAAGTAGCTATAGCCAACATACAGTAAAATTTTTCAAAGAGTGTAATTTACCTTCCAAAAAAACCAAGTTCAACAACTTCAGCTTCTCGAAGTACAATGGAATAAACCCCTTCAACTTTAATTTGACCATGGTAACTCCTCATAACACTGACTAGAAGGCCATTTGGCCTAGACTAGGAGACTAGGCAGCACTGGACTAGAAGACCTTTTTTTGGTCTCAGTTACTACAGACAGACTGATACTTCAATGTTACATTATTTATACTGGAATTCTCATGGTACATGTACATCTCTTACACCTGAACACCAATGTGGGGACTGGCAAACGACCCCCCCTTCCTCTTCCATAGCAACTAGTACTTCAATGGACCTGCATTACACACCCAGCTTTGCTAAACTGCTCCAAAAAGTGCCTCCACCATTTAAGCACATTTACACCTAATGCAGTAAGTGCTTCCAGACAGATCCAAGAAGACATGAGTTAATCAGCATACATCCCTCATCTCCTATACCACCTCCTAGAAATTTAAGTTTTAGTGAACACAGCATGCTGGAAGAACACTGCCAGGTAACCTTAACTCTGCATTAACAGATTAATTGACTCTGGTCTTTCACTTCTTCGCTGAGGTGTGAGGCTGGTGAATGAGAGATAGCAGTCAAAATGGAACAGGTGAGGATCTGAAGGGGGTGGGGGGTTGGGGGGGGAAATCACTGCAAGGATAATAAGGTTCACCAGAATAATTAACAGTTGCTCAGAGAGGCTGTAAAATCTCTGTTCTTAGTCTGAATTCAGTGTGGGCCCAGCTGTGAGCAGTAGGATAGACTAGACCTTGAGGCCCCTTCCAACCAGAATGATTTTATGACTCTCTGATATAGAAGGAAAAACCGGTCAGAACTGCCAGCAAAAAAAGCACGGGCTGACATATCCAGGCTCCACAAATTACTGAAACACACCTTCTCTGCATCAGCAAGTCCTCTTACAGATTTGGTCATAGAATTATCCAGAACATTTGCCACCAACTGTCAGCCTTAACCTAGACTTTTCTTCTCAGTTGGTTATCTTAGACAGAATAATTGCTTTTCACTCTTCCCTTTAGCTATTGGATAATGAAGAATTGTTTGCAAAGTCATGTCCTATTTTCCTTAGTATGTGGCACCCAGTTCATAAAATACACAGGAAAACCATTTTCTTTATACTCCATCTGGGCCTGTTCCCTTCACTTACACAGCAACGCACAACCAAAGCATTTATTATTCTCCTCAGAACATTCCCTCTCAAAAAATAGAGGAGACATTTTCCCTTTCTGTCACCTTTATAAACCTCAGGTAAAAATTCTCAGAGGCTTCTTTTTCTGGTAGATGAACTACAAAAGGGGAGAGACTTTTCTTTGGAGTTGTTTTTTTTTTTTTTTTTTCATTTGTTTTTTTCATTCCCATCAGCTTTTCAGCAGTCTACTAGAACTGTCTGGGGGAGAATTCTTAACTGCAAGAGAGGATTCTCCTTCAGCATATGAGCAGAAGCCTGTGCGTCACACACAAAATGCTCCACAAGCCTTTGTTCAGTCTTTTGTGCCCCACTTGCCCCTTTTGAAGGCAGAGTTGCTTACACAGCTGATGAATTAAAGCAGATAAGACACTACCAGGAGGAAAAAAAAAAAAAGTTGTATTCTCACTGCTATGAAAGTAGAGATTCAATTTTCCATATCATTTGCTCTGCCAAAAGAGAAGAGCTGAAGTCTGCAGTTTTATTGCCTTAGGTGAAATATGAGCTGGCCCTAAACTGGGCATAAATAAATCTGTTTTCTGCCCTTCTATGGCTGGGAAATGGAAAATTTATTGTTGCTTTCTAAATTCTGCATTCAAAATCCAAATCTAGCTAAAGTATTATCTAACTTCATGAAAATATCTCTTAAAAACTCAGAAAGGCCTTGATAAATCATAAATCCTTAAGTTTAAAATGGCAAAAGCAATGTTTTCTGAATAACAGATTATCTAAAGGAATTACTTTATACCAGGAATTACGTAAGAGTTTTTCCATTGAGCTCCAGTCTTAATCTCATTGGATATTAAAGTCTTTTGAACAGTGAAATAATTAGCCAGATTACAGGGAAATAGTTCACAGCATGTATCTTAAAAATCAATGCATAGCTGATATCCTAGTTAATAATTTCAGGGCAGATGCTATAGAATGAAGAGCTGGCAATCTTCCTAGTTTGGACCAAACAGCATAAAAGAAATTTGCAATTGCTGGGGAATACTCAATGTCTGTCTTTGGATCAGCTGGAGGATTTGGTCAATTTATCACCTTCAAAAGATTTAATTTCCTCAGGGGTGGGGGAAGGGGGGGAGTGGGGAGCATTAACAAACATGAAAATTTATCATCTATTTCCTTCTGCTAGATTAGTGGTGTATAATTGGAGACCTTTTGCGTTACCTGTTTTACAATGTGTGCAACAAAGCAGACCATATTATGTTAAATGGTAACTATTTCATTTAGGTCTATAAAATACTGTCAAAACATAATAGCCATCTGTCACTCTTAGATAATTGTTCAGGTGAAAACACTGACTTTATGATAATATTCTCTTGTAATAGCTTTGTATCTGCTATACTGAACATCTGATGAACACCTAATAATTCTGTTTAACACAACAGCCAACCCAAAGATAGGGCAAATGTTAACAGATGGAAAACATTTAATTGACGAGATCATTTTGGGTAGGAAACTCCAAAGTCTCCCTACAAAAATGATAAATTCTAAGTTGTGATAAATTTGTCCATTTTCCTGGTGAAAGCATTATACTCATCTGTGAATTGCATTGTTTACTGTTGAAAATAGTAATCTCTTGAAGTATCAAACTTGCAGAAAGAAAAATCTTTTCATTAGATCAGTTTTTCCACTGAAGCGTAAGCTGGTATCATTTTTGTTGGGGGTGGGGAGTGGACGTTGTTTTCATTTGGGCGTTTTTTGGGTTTTGGACAGCTTAAGGCTTGGGGTTTGGTTTGTTTGTTTTACAGTACCATGCACCACATTTCTGGGACTAAACTTAAAGTACCTTCTAAATTTATTGGCAACAGAAGTTTGGATACGTAAGTCAGACTTTGTGCAACCCATGAATTCAATTAGGCACGTTCCTTGATTTTGTACGCCCCCCCCGCGCCGATGTGCTAAGGATTCCCAGCTTAGTAGCAAACAGGCACATGTCCTACCCCTCTGCTGGAGGTTCCAAAGGGTAGGCCGCCTTCTGATCGTCAAGAAAACCTCATTAGTATCCTACCGCTTGTTATCAAGTTCACAAGAGGGGACCTTAAGGGAACACATCCCATTCTGCTCCACACCAGCTTCTGCTCATCTTGTGCATATACGTATGTCTGTCTTCTCAAGTTTCATTTTTAAAGAAAATGTGTTTGACATGCTGCACACTAGCCCGGCTGGCTAACTTGCAGTAATAAAAGCACACACCAGAAGTTTCAGAACCACAACACAACTGGAACCTGCTCTCCCAGGTAAAGATTTTGTATCATATCCTAGAAACAGAAGGTCTGGCATTCTGCACCACAGTAGCATTGTCACTTTAAACTCTCAGTACCGCTGATCAAAACTCTTCCCTCATCATTTGGTTGTGCTTGTTTAGATACCATTTTTTAGAATACTTGTGTATGTTTCCAGTAGGCCTCATTACAAAAAGCAAGCAAATCAATTCCTGCAAAGCTGCACAAAACCATTAAAAGCTACTGCCACAGCTGCAGCTGGAAAGCTATTAGCAACCAAGCTGTTAGGAAATAAACACACAAAAAATTAATCCCAATCTGCATCAAGCTGATGCATCTTAGACCATGCTCCAAAGGCTGCCAAATCTGAACTCAGCCAGATCAAATACAAAGTGAATTCCAAATATCTTCAAAACTCTGGAAGAGGATGCCAGTAGTTTGCAAAGCTTGTGATGAGAAACAAATCTTGTAGATAACTAGATCTCAGCAACAACTTACTGAAATTCAGTAAAAAGTCAGCAGGAATTCAATATGAAATTTCAGTTTGTGGATGGAAACTTTGAATAATCAAAAATTATTATTAAGACCACTGCTGAACTGCACCACTGAGCTCCTTAGTCCTGCCTATTTACTGAATGACTTTATACATCTGATTTGCTCTTATCCTCTACAGCTCTGCAAGAAGGTCACCACTAAAACGTTCCCATGACCTCAGTAACAGGTACAGATGATCTTAAATTAGAAAATGCTAACTTGAAATAGCAGGTTTTTATGGGACAACACTTGCCAAAATGGTTTCCCAAAATCAGCGTCTGATATATGGTCCAATTTGGTTACTAGGATATGGCATACCTAAACAAGCAGTCTCTAAGAATGCATCAATTATCTAAGAAGTATAACACCATTATAATGTTTGCCCTTGAGTCTACGCAATCAGTGTTACACGAGTAATTCGCATTTAGATTGGTGTATCAGGGACTGCCTGCTACTTTTGGAGCAGGGATATGGGTATCAAAGGGAGGTAGGAGGCGACACTAGATTTTCAGTTAAAACAAAATGGATACAGTCAGCAACAACAAATTTCCAGGAACAAGACATTCCTCTAAAGAAAACTGAAAACAAATTGTTGAACTATTAGTTGTGACATGTAACATAGCAAGTTCTATTAACCTTGACAACAGACTACGAAAAATTGATGACCATGGTGATAGCTTCTCCAAGGTGTTTGGTAGGAATCAGGGGAAACTAAAACCTATATATAATATTTCTGTTGGGCAAACTGGTAAGAACTTTTATATAAAATAGAACAGAGAGAGATCTGAATATGATGTAATTAAGAAGAGTCAAAATAGCTTTGTAGAGCAGAAAGCCATGTATCACAAACTGGAGATTTTTAAAGGCACCAGTGAACAGTGGGATACGTGATTCACTTGGTAATTACAGATGGGATTTCCAAAAGGCTTTCAAAATAGTCTTGCAACTACTATTCCTGGACAACTCTGAGATGGCATGGGATAAGATGACAGATTTTTCCTAGGTGTTACTTACTTCTTACAAAACAGAAAACAAAGGATAGAAATAAGCAGTTTTCACAATTACGTAAGCCAGCAGTTCCACAGGGATTGGCTCTGAAATGGTGCGATTCAATACTTTCAGAAATAATATAAAAATAGAGTACTGAAATAACAAAAGGAGGGATTTTTTTGTCTTTTCTCATTTAGGAACTCCAAGTTGACAAGGAAGAATTGAAGATGGCTATCATAGTACCAAGTGATCAGTCAATAAAACACAACACATTAAAATGTCAATAAACTCAAATTAATTTGTATACTGAAAAAAAGCCCTAAGTCTATATAAAATACTGAGCTATAAATTAGTTACTATTAAGCATAGAAATTTCTGAAGTCAAGTAAGAAAATTCTAGAAGCACACTAGCTCCATGATGATTAAAAGGTAAAACAATGCTAGGATTTCCCAAGGAAGACCTGACAGTAAAGCAAGAGTTTTACTATGACAGCATAATCTATGATATGCCTACATCTTACATGCTGTGAACATTTCTTGTCCTTACTGTCATCTAAAAACATCTATTTCAGTAAGCAGCAGGACTAAAACCAAAAAACCCTACTTCTTCCAAAATAGATCTCTAAATTTTTGAAATAACAGTTATATAATGTTACAGAAGATAAACAGGTTAAAAGAAAGAGTAGGAGACAGTAAAGGATATGCCCAGCAAGGGCGAAGTCGTATGATGGCTCTGACAGAACTTTCAGGTGGGTCATTAAACTGATGACTGATGAAAGCTACACCAGCAGAAGCAAACTTTGCATGCTCAGTGACACACACATCAAGCCTTTAGTCTTGATCAAAAAGGGAAAAATTCAAAGCCATTTTCTTACGCTCCATGGTGAGACCCATGAAGAGGGAGCTTGACTGTTTTAGCTTAGTGAATTCATATTTATCCTGTAGCGCATTATAGCCAGGCCAAACAAACCTGAGGTAAATGGTATTGAAAAACCCACTGTGTAATTTACCTTCCTGTTTGAATACCGTTGCACCATAAGTGCATCCATCTCTACTTAGATTCTTACATTTATTCTCTTTCAAAAAGCATGGCATGGTATTTTGCTATTGCAGGTGCCAAAAAGCCAGCATGAAAACATGAAATTTAATCTTAAATCTCTGAATAGCATCTTGTTTTTTTCCCTATCTCCATGCTATGCTAAGAGTGAATCTATAATTGGCAATTTTTGCGATGCATTCATCTGTAAACATGCTACATAGACTGGAAAAACAGTAATAAACTGAAACAGAACTTTGAACCATTGATGGAAAACTAATTATATCAAGAGAGATAAGCAAGCCAGAAATCTGAATCATTCTCTTACTCCTTGCCCAAGTATTTACAGTATATTTTGCAGTTTACTTTGAGTGACTTCAACTGTCCAGATTGCCATCTTAATGATTTTAGCTGTGCAAAGTAATTTGAAACATGAGCCTTATCAAAATCTAAAATTTAATGCTATACTTACAGACTGAGGCCTGGCCTTCTGATTCATTGCATCTGAGTACTATTCATCAAGTGCGTTTTTTTCATGTAATAGAAGATGTAGCAATGTTACAAGGTTAAAAAAAGGGTGATCTCAGCTTTCCAAACAAGCACCACAGAGCATCTTAGATCTCTTAATCCCAGAGTCCAGACTAAGAGCTTTTCAGCATCCATAAAGAAGAAATGGATGGCGTTAGTGAACGGGCATTATAATGTTTTCCTTTGTAAGTGGTAAAAAGAACATTCTCCCACCCATAACATGTTTAGTTGTTGGGGTGTGGGGGTGGGTTTGTGCGTTTTTTAAACTAAAAGCATTTAATAAGAACACAGACTCTCTTCTGTGTTCTAGAACATGAAAAACGTTCTAGTGTGATTGCAGTTTACGCAACAGTTCAACAGGAACCAGAATAAGGGCTTCCCCTTCCTCCAGAAAAAAAACAAACCTACCCACTATGGTCCAAATCACATCCACAAAGGAACACGCAGGAGGCCCAGGACAACAAATTCCACTGCTTACCCATGAACTGGGCACTAAAACCAGGAGCAACGAGGCACCACTGACACTCAGGACTCATCCAGGAAGAGGCCCTCCTGCACAGGCTTAAAGGCCTCCCACGCTGCCAAGCAGCAGAAACCATCAGGGACAAGGAACAAGGTAGATTTTCCGTGGCAACAGAATCAACAGGCCTAAGATTTTGTGACTTGTGCTTATGTGCGCACTTACGAAAACGAAGCAGGATGTCTTTGTGCAAGTACATGGCATATAAATATAGCTACAAGTTGCACAAGATTTTTAAATAAAACCTGTATGTGGAATTTAAGGGAAGTACACACATGTTCCAACAGTGCAATGACCTCTGCTGGCTTTGGCAAAGGAGAGAAATTTTAGGCAACAGCTAAATCTAGCTACAATGGTAGAGACCAGTGATATGGCATGAACTCATTTTATGCTTTTTATGCTCTGTTTTTTTAAAAAACAGTATTTTATAAACAGCCTAGTTTTGTTTTCCTTTAGGGGTTAATAAAAAAGCAACCGTAGCTAATAGAAGCAATCTCACCAAAGCCAAGTCCTGGGTTCATATAATACCCATCTGCTCAATTACAACAGTCATAGGTAATGTCCAACTACCATAAATTGAGACTAATTAAAATTAGAGATGAGAGAGCTTTACCCACAGTAATTCAATCACACACATACAAATGCCCAAACATGCAATCAGTCCTGTAACTGCAGTGATGCATGACTTGAAGTGAACGGCCTTAACGGTATTATTCATGGCTTTGATGAGTTCATAGTCCTTTGTTATAGTACTACAATAGCAAAGTTACTGCAAATACCTGAAGTAGCAAAGTTTGAGGTGTTCCAACAGTCCTCATTCTCCCTACAATATACCTAACTATTTGCTAGCAGATATAGGTAGGAAATGAGTAACTTCTTCAGTGATGCTCCTTAAAATCTACTGGGTTGTCTCTATGCAAGCTGTTCTGCAATGAAAGAAAGATTTCACTCATTAGACTTGCTCCTGTAAGACAACAGTTGTTGGTCACAGGCAAATTTTTAAAATGAAAGAAAAAAAAAAAAAAAAAGAAAAAAAAAAGACTAAAAGAAAGACTTAACTCCAGAGGCAAAAGGTAAAACCTTGAAGACAATGAAATAACATACTAATCTGATGAGCCCAAATTACATCCAACACTTTTTATGCGGATTAAGCACAACTGCGTATTTTGGCAAAGAACAAGTGATTAGTAAAGCATAAATAGTTCTGCCTGGAGAAGTACCTGGACTGCAATAACCTCACACGAGAACCTTCCTTACTTAATGCAGGCTTACTGTAGGTGTTCAGAAAGATGAAAGCTAACACACATTCCTAAATCACTGAATAAAACCACAACAGAATAAAGTGCATCTGAAAAAACTGCAGAGATGTCATACACTGTTTCTGTTTGCAAGTGGTTCTGCTAAATTAGCAGACAAAGCATTAATGTTTTACAGCCTTACCCACAATGTACTAGAACACTGTGGAAGTTTGGATTTTTTTAAATGAGAATGGGAGCGTAGGGAAGAAGGAGATTCTAGAAATTCTAGAAATTTTAGAAGATAAACTTCAAAGGAAAGAAATTAGAAGATTCTGGGATGCGAGGGGAAGGAAATGGGAAATCTTCAGTGGAAATGCACAGTACTAGAGAACTGAGGAGACTTAGGAATAAAATGAGAAGAAAGCATGTACAGAATGGTTTCTGAACCTTGAAATGCTACAACATTGAATATAACGTTTCTGAATTTTTAAATGAGTTTCAGTAGTGGGCATTAAATAAATTTCCTAGCATATCTAAAACTTCCAGTGGAATATGAGAAGAATTAGTAAGGACGAACAGGATTTTACAGAGTTGGAGTAGTATTTTTCAAAAGGCATCTAGACAATGTAGGGATTCTCTTCCACTACACTTTCAAAACAGTTTCAGCACTTCTGAATGTTCTATCATTTGCCTCTATCTACATACTTACAGTGGCCTTTATTATGAATGGCACCTCTACAAAGAGCTCTCGCCATGCCTAGGCTCATACCTGTAGCAATTTTTTACATGTAAAAATCCAAGATGATCATCAAAGCAGAGATCAGAAGGAAGAATTCAATAAATAGGTCATTGATTTCCAAAATTTTTCGCAAGGTTAGTATCACAATTCAACAACACTGATGTCATCAGTATATTGCAATAACTAGTTCTACAAGTTAAGAGTTTGCAGAGGATAAAAATACTAGGTCTAACACCTATGATGGGTTCTCTAGTAATGGCACAAAGAGCACAAAAATAGTTTGTTTCCAGACACTGATTTAGTGCAGCGAAGGACAGATCATGGCATGAGAATTAGAACCTGTATTTTGGCAGGAAGGCGTGATATACAAAGAGCTGAAAACCTATCATATCTAATCTCCACTCTTCTTCCAGTTGCCTCCTATCCGGAATTTGTCACTCAATTCAAACCAATGGGGCAAACAGTCCTTTTTACCATCCAAACCTTCTGGCAATTAACCTGGGGAAAATAACATCGGTTATTACATAAAAGAAAATCAACATGCCTCAGTCACTCCAGATAAAACTAGGTAAGCACAAGACAATTTAAGGACTTGCAAATGAATACACATCAGAAGTGAACATTGTGAACAGGTAAGTTGTTTTCCCTTATATTAGCTAACTTGGCTATCATACAATGTTTCCCTACTGCATGACCAACTTATTTATGGAGCTCCACTATTTAACAATTCCTGCAATTATGAAATAACTGATATATACCCAAAAATGAAGAAATCGTTCAGTGCGATTCCAGCACAACACGACCCCAACGCAAAGAATAATCTATGTTTAAACACCTCCTTCCCTCTCATCTGTCAATCCATCAGCAGAAGACTGCCTGAAGCTGGAACAATGACTGCAATTTTAGTTTGGATGCCAATTTCAATGCTGAACTGTGACAATCAGTGTGAGTCATCACATAGATCCTGAAAGAACCATGACCTCTGGTTAGCAGACAGAATGCACAGAGCAGGACAGGGTGAATTATGTTAATTACCTCTGGTGCTCAGCATCCTTCTCTTTCAAAATGTCATCCATTAGCGTAAGTTAAATCCTAAGCTATTTTTACCTTGAAGTCTGCTGCTTCTGTTTCAAACAAGAAAAAAGGGTTTTGTACTAAAAACCAAAGCTTTCTCTTCCCTTCAAATGTAACAGAAAGATACTAATACCCCCTTCACATCTTGGCCCGTTTCCATCCTCAGACTGTGATGGCAAGTTTAAATATTGTTTCACATCTTTGAGGTCCCAGAAAAAAAAGAAAAAAACAGCACTGGGCAGACTACGACACAATCCTGGATAAATGAATATGATGAGATTAAAAGGACAGGCAGCATAAAGAAAGTTATTTCTTAAGAATACCCTTATACAGAATGTGATGCTGGATAATGAAGAACAAAGGTTCAACAGCAAAGTAACTCCTACAGGGCAGAGATAATGAAGAATGTGTGATATTCAGAGAGTATTACAAAAATTGGAAATGTAGTTGCATATAATTGCATGTTAGGGATGTGAGCAGTCAGACGATGGCATGATTTTTTTTTTAAAAAAAATGACTGATTCAAAGTAATTTTGAAGATGTATAGGGAAAAAAAATCTACTTTTATTGTACGAGATTGGATAATGCTAGGGATCCGCTACAGGTTTGTAGAGGAAAAGGGGGGGGGGGGGCGGGAACCACAAAACCAAAAAAAACAAAACCACACCAACCAACAAACTTCAAAAGTTATTAGAAACCTAGCTACCAAATGGAAATACATCAGACTGGAAGATCAAGGGGAGAATTCATAAAATTTTACGTTAGTCTAATCTCAACAACCTTTTTCTGTATTCGGGAGAGACAGACTGAACATCCAGAAGAAAAAGTGATGCCCTCCCAAATATCTCTAAATGACTGTATCTCTGTCCACTGAGTACAGAAGAAAAAAGGGGATATTAAATTAAGTTTAGGAAATGCATTCAGCTGTCGATTGAAGAATAAATGCTCAACAGATTTTGTCAAAAAATTCACCTATTTAAGAACTGCTTTTCTTAAGAACAGATTATGATATTATGATTCAGAACAAACACTGGTTTGATTTTAATTCAGAGAGCGCTATATGGAAAGACTATGACTCCATAACTTAAGGTCTCTTAAGGGTAAACTGTGGTAAGTTTAACAGAACTGCTCAGTGGACTCAATTGTACTCATGAGTCTAGGCGAGTAAGAGAGGGAAGAACTGTACCAAACTTAAATCAACAAACTTCTGCAACCAATCCTACAACAGAAACTAAGAGAAAGTCTACAAGGAACACAAACAATGCAGGCAGAGATAGAGTTGAGACACAAAAGTCCATCTCACACAGCTCTTCCAAAGGATGTAAAAAACTAAAAATAGCACTTACAAACCAGAACAGCTTAGAGAAGAAAATTACCAAACAGAAATTGAGGTGCTATGAAATTCAGCCAACGAGTCTAACGATCCAAGAGGTTTCTGCCAGGGACCTCTTCTAAAAGTTTTCAACAACTCTGTTTTAGTACTACACAGAAATAATAAAGCACTGCTTTCCCCGCCACCCAATGCTTCAGTGATACCAGTCTGAAACCCGAGAAGGGGAAGGATAATTACATGGGCATTTCAGACCTTACAAAATTACATGCATTTCAGTAAAAACAGATGACTACATTCTTAAGTAAGAAGGCAGTCTACTTTTTCTGAAGCAAATTCTCGAACACCAATACATGGTCAAAATATTTTGAAATATGTTGTTACATAAATAACAAAGTTTTTGCTTTCCATCTACTTAAATGTTTATTTAATGTACTGAAATACTTGAAAACAAGAAGAGCTGTACAATAATGCTAATTGCAGTTATTTTTATATCAAATAACGGTATGCTCCTGTAACTTTCAGTTGCTCAGTTTAGTAAATAATTTTAAGCAAACAATTACAAATGAAATGCTTATGGTAAAGCCTTTTCTATTATAAGAAAGGGTATGCTTTCTGACGTATATAAATGGTAGTCTTCACCACAACGCAACTACCGCACTCTCCAACAGCTTTACGATAACGTTCTACCTTCTGCTGCTTTTCATGACTTAAAAATAGTTTCTGATGGCAGAGGTTTACATGAAAAGGCAACTTCTGTTCTAACACTGTGGTATCTCACTGTTTTCCACTATGCTTGAAAAGACTTAACATATTCTTAGATTCCAAGGGAAGGATTAAGAGACTTAAAACAAGTTTCTAGCCCACACGATTTCAGATTTTTAGAGAATGCCTTGCACACTCCAGTTTGTAGTGTGCTCTTCTCACCTCCGTTCAGAGGGAGAGCCATGCAACATTCCCCTGAACGTCCTCTCCAAGTCTCTACGTGACACTGGATCACGAGTGTAATAGGAAGGTGAACTATGACTCTTCTCCCCCTTGCCAGCAGTAACTGATTTGTGCCAATTCTTCAGTTAAAAAATTATTCCCTTTTGCCTACTGAAGTCTGCTTGAATGATCGTTAGTCCTATCACAGAACTTCCTGTGCAGTCTCTGAAGTCTTCATCTATCTATTCAAGACATTTCAGTCCAATTTCTGTAAGAAGTTGAATTGTGGAGCACTTCTGCATACATTATGGTATACTCTTCTGTTCACAATACTAAAAATAGCATCTTCTCCAAATTCTGCTTCAGATTGATCTGCAGATGTCCACATGTACCACTATCAATTTAGCAGCAGAAACTGCACGGGGGAGTTACAGAAACCCTTACCTGAGGCAAACATTTAAGTCATTCCACTCACTATCACTCCATTAAATAAATGGCAAGTAACAGAATTTCTGGTAGATAAACAAACTGAACATCAGACAAAACCACCTGAAAGTCAAATGACTTATTATCCATTATTGGGAATGTATTTACCTTTAAAAAAAAAAAAAACTGGTTCAATTGAAAGTGTTGATGAGATTACATGAGTCAAAATGCACTTTTGACAAATTGTATCTTAAGGAGGTGTTTGGAAGGGCAGAGAGTGGAGACATCGTTACACTGAGAACACAACAGGAAAGGGTCTATGTTATTTGCACACAGTACATGAAGAGGAGGATATATTCATACATGAGGAGGGATGAGGGGGGGAAAAAAAGATATGAACAAGGAAATGTTTTTATGAAAACATGAAACTTCCATTTGGCAGAAGAGCTAACATAATAAGGATTTAACCATAGTGATATTACAAATATGACAGGCCAAAGCTCAGATAGTATGGAAGGGTGGAGAGAAGGTTCATTAGATGAAATAATCATAGTTCGGGCAAGGACATTGAGAGGAGCACAGAAAAGCAGCACAGGGGTCTGCCATTCAAGCTCTTCAAGAGGACAAGAGAAAGGAAAAATCACAGGTCCTGAGAATTTTGTATATATAAACACACTTCTGATGCTTTTCTTACCTATACAGTCCTTGTAGAAGTTAACCCTTGGATTAAAAGATCTAACTCTTCTTTTACTGATTTGCTAACACATAAAAATGTAAAAATACATTAACATGTCATTGCAATTACACACCATCACCAGGAGAGGAAAATACACACACAAAGGAAGGAAATACTGACATTTCATATTTTCCATCTATATCCAAAAGCTTTATTCATGTAATTTTGAATAAAGGTATTAAAATAACACAGAAGAATCAACATCAGAAAATGAACATCACAAACTAGGTCTTCAGCCTAACTGTATCAGAAGAGAGACACTTAAGAGCCAGTTTACAAGAGCAGAGTTGAGGATAAAACTTAAGATTTACCAATATAAACAAAATTACAAGCATATCAAAACTAGTTTCCTGGAAATTCATGCATCAAATGCAATAGCACATTTCAATTTACTTATATGAATCTAAAAACTTCACATCATCATGATAAATGGATGACAGTATTTTTTAAACTTAACGTCAGTGGGTTATAAAGATTAATACCCACATTCTTCCTTGCATAAATTGACTATTCAAAACTGATAGGCCAAAGCCGATCCTCTGTTCTTAGGAGGTATAACAAATCTATGAACAATGGTATCATCATTTATAACGTTTCATAATTGCAATGGCATTTTTTATACATTTCATTAACTCTTGCTTTCCTTTATAAGGAACAGACTATTGTTTAAACTGGCTATTTGCAATCAGTCCTCTTTTTCACTTGTAAAGACCTGATTTCATCTCTTTTTTGTCTTCTGCAGTGCTAGTTTCCTTTGAACACAGTATCACATACAAATAAATAGAAAGAATAAAACAGAACTGAGGCAAAAGAAAATCCAATTTTATGAGGAGAGGTGAATCTAAAAAGGAAAGACCAATACACTGGAAAAATAAGAACCGCATTACTAGCACATTCAATAAATGTCGTATTAGCACTTTAAAAACAAACAACAATAAAAAAACTCAACCTTTCAAACGCTCACAATTCACCCTTTTTGATCTGCCACAGAATTCTCCTTCCCCAATGCTACCTTAGAGAAGTGCATGTATCACAACAGGAGAGAGACAATTTTCCCGTATGCATACATTTCGTTTCAGCAACCCCACAAGTGGCTTGCAAAGAGTCACAAGGAGATATTTTCACAGGGAGATGCGTTCCTTTCCATCCTCTGAGCTATAGCTCCCTTATTCAGCTTATTTTAAGGACAGAAACATAACATCCTGGATTCAAGAAACACAGAGACTAATCCACTCACTACTGAGCTCTGTGCAAAATTTTTATGGTGACATTAACTGAAGTTACATTGTACCTTAAAAATTTCCACAGCAGTAACGCAGCTACAAGGACTGAATTTACCCTCCAAATCATCAGTTATCCAGAATAACTCACATTAATAACATCATTTTATAGAATGACTTGCCATCCAGGTGACACTGTGTGAAAAGGAGATACATAATGTAAACCACGAAATAGATATTCCCAACTCTTAACAGGTTTGGGAAGTACATTTTGTATCTGGTAGAAAAATCTAGCCTATCAATCAGAGATATAATTAAAAATAAATTTTTAAGAAGGCAATTCTGTTGTATGATTTATAAGTCTGAATCATCAGAATTACTAGGGAAGGTGCATTTACTGTATTTACAAAAAGAAGTGTACCGTATTTCTAATATGATTTTAACACTACAGGACTGATCATTTCCCTTGCCAAACTGGAAGATGCAGTCAGGGATGCAAACTCCACCATTCAACTCAAATGTGAATATCTGACACTCTTGAGACAGCCCAGAATCAATTCTGAATGAAGTATGTTATTTAAAAAACATTTTCCCCCCATATGCCCACGTTGGCATGTGCTGTAGAATACTATTTTCTGTAGAAAACACAGATCCATTATATATCTATTCTCATATTCCTTTCACCTGAAACATGACACAACATACATTATCTTTCCTAATTACCAAGTAATTTCCGAAAAAGTTAGATATCATCTTCTATTACACATTTAACTCTTCTATTTAGACAGAGCAATATATGAATGTTTTACTCCCTCAGAACACGGTAATGGTGCTAATACACTAAGGAGCCGACCGAGAGCAGCTTGCACCATTCCTTATAATTAGTCTTAATAATTACTTCTTTGTACATGAGCTAATTAAAAAAAAAAAAAAAAAAAAAAAAAGTCTTTCCAAAGCAAGTAGGTGACACTGCCATAGGGAAACATCTACTCAGCAGATCACTTAAGAACAAGCCTGACACTTGAAGTTAAACAAATTAAATTAGCATGTGCCAAAAGGTTCTACCAAAGCTTACAGAAGATGCTCTACACATGGTTTAGAGCAAATATATGAACCTTTACTTTTTTGGACCTCATGATACGTAGGCCTACACATCACTGCTACTTAAGTTACAGTTTCTGCTTTTACTTACTGTGAAATATTATTAATCTTTCAGCTGTGCTCAACCAAATAATATAAAATACACCAAAAAGCCAGGAGCCTACTCTGAAAAGAGTCACTGCCCAATGACAGATTTTTTTTTCCCCAATTATTATTGGAATGTCTAACTCTATTCTTCAAGACAAGGAAATTTTGAAAAAATACCTGAAATGTGCCATTTAATTGAATCACAGTTATGTAGTTAAAAAGAAACGTTTAGCTTAATGAATTTGAAAGCAGAATTTTAAAACTCATGAGATTTCAGAGTAGGTTAAAAAGATTCATATATTTAATTCATTAGTGATTGACTTGTTTCTTCCCTTTATTAACAGCTCTAGCACTACCTGCAGAAATTTCAGTTTCAGTCCAACAGGAAAGATTTGCAACCTCCCAGACCCTATAAGCAATAGGAAGGTTCATGATTGGATGATTGGCTTCAATTAAAGGTTAATTTACACGGGAGGGGTGGCGGGGCAGAATCCTCTGGTTATGTTTTTCTGTACTGAGATGCTGAGATACATAGGAGAGTAGCTCAATGAATAACCAACTCACATTAATTGCAGTAAATTCTTCTACATTCAGACCTAAATCACTTGCTAGGTATACCAACTGACCACTGTAAAGCAAGGAGAACTTTCATGTTCTGAGGAGAAGTCTGTATCCAGCATCAGCAGGCCCAGAAAGAGCCTGAACAGCCATCTCCGCTTACAGTTTTTGCACTGTAATATCCACATCCCAATCACTAGAAAAAAAACACCACTCAGTTACGAGGCCTCCAGTCCAGCAGCTTCCAGTTACCACAGTAAAGTTGGTATTTTTTAAGATATACAAGTAAGTTTTAGAGCAATGAATATCCAAGCTAAGTCCCCTTTTATACAAGAGTCCACCCTCATGTTTAATGAGCAAAGAATAATTTGGGAAAATGAACTTAGTTCTGACTTCACTTACAATGGTTTCAAACTGCTGACATCTGCAGAACTAGTCACGTTCTATAATGCTGCATAAACCAAATAACCCTCACAAATGGAATTAAGCCCGTTGAACATGCCCAGACAAAAATGGGGCAAGCACAGGGTCCCACTGGCCATAAGGAAACACAAAAGTTAAACCACATTTAATGAAGATGAGACAAGTTTTTCCTTCCTGTCCATATTACACTCAATTAAGAGAAGTCAAAAACTTAGAATTGGGATCTTTAAACCGCAACAAGTAAAACTGTTTTCTGTCTTCTGTTTAAATGTTGAAGACACTCACTGCTTCAGTAAATAGCTTACTGCTATCAAAGGTCTCTTCAGTGAGGAGATTTAGAAGTACATTTTGTTTGACAAATATTTGTAACTCTGAGAATTCTGGGAATGCTACAGTGCATTCCACAGTAATTGGAACACAGGATATCATGAGAATCTCCTGTTTTATGTAGAAGGAGCTCTAGAAGGAGCCTTCTGACAGCTGCAGAGAGGATTCTGAAACTTAAAGCTAAATGAACCTGCAAGGGGGATAAATGTACCCACTATAAGATAACCACTCTGCTTCATGCACCTAGTTTGCTCAAGTAACTTCTACCCAGCTCTACATTGTGCAGAGTAGAAATATCTACCGCGCAGGGACATTTTTAACAGAAGCAACAGCTTCACAAAACCTTACACAATCTTATCTTCCATTGGTTTCCTGTTGAAATGTTACGAAGTTTTCAGAGCATATAAAAGAATAATCAGATTCTGAAAATTATCATACCTGATACAGCAAGAAAATCATCGATACTTGTTATATCATCCACAGCTTCAGTAAGAACATGGATGTGATTCTCCCATGTACTCCTATACATCTCCATGTTGTTTTTCACAACTTGACTTTTTGGTCTGGCAGCAAGAGCTAAAGCAGCATTAATAACCTGTACCAAAAATAAACACAAAACCCGACATCTAAATAATTATGTCTTCAGAAATAAAATTTTATGTTTTACTTAAAATTGCAGAGCAGCATTTCTGTTCTCTAAGCAAAAGCATTGCTCAGCTTTTGTTTCTGTTCTCAGCAGCAATATCATTCAGATCATTCAGACTAACTTCCGTTTTAGCTTCATCAATTAAGAAGCTAATGGAATAGGAGAATTCATACTATTCCAGTTTAGAAGATACTAATACACGGAAGTTTTTACTTACACACACTTAAGGCACACACATATCAGTACAGCATACATCCCTTCAGTTTTGAGTTTAAACTCTTTAACAACTATCATTACAGAGCTTATTATGGTGTATCTTCACTGAAAGAGATATTAGCAGCCTCTATCATGTAAAAGTGGAAGGTTTTACCAGGAAAACAGGTATCTCTTTTAGCATCAGTGGCATGGGGCATAACACATACTACATCTATATAAAAGCAGCAGACTGATATTTCTAAATCAGTTAGGTGTAAAAATAGTAACTATGTTCACATGAAGAGGGTAGATTCTATCTCTCTCAGGAATGACTAATTGAAGATGGAAATATTGGATCCTGAAGTGATTACTTTTACAGATACCTCTTCAATCAGTTCATTAGCTAGAGAGGTTTTTTCTCCTAATATGGCTCTTTGTTGATGCTGTATCTGTAAACATTATTTAAACTAAACTAATACATATCCCAGGTAGATGCTTAATATTAACCTTACACTAACGTGTTTTCCCCTTCCCAATATTGCTTATATATCAAGAGAAGACAAAACACCATGTAAAGCAAAAAAAGGGGAAGAATAAAAACAATATACCACGATATACCACAATCCCCAGTGCTGACAGTATATATACATGGAACATTGTTGTGTATCATGCCACTGTAATCAAGTCATTGCACCAAAGAATAAGAACTAGGAAATTCCTCATCCTAAGCCTATCTGATGTGTCTTTACAATGATATCAGTCCTCTTGACCTTCTTCTGGATCAGAAGCTAAATTTGTAATCAGTTTTGTTTGGTTGGTATCTTTACATATCACATGAACTTACACAGCTGCTGAAATCTAAATAATGACAAACTTGCTAACATTTGTGCTCTCATAATGAAGGAACATACACAATTAGGCTTTCACAAGGATACTGCTGGGATTGAGCCTTTTTACTAATGATTTTGGTAAGGAAGAATAGACCATGTGCTTATTACTTTACCAGGTAGTTGGAGAAAGAGAAGAGTATGCAACTAGAATGAAGAAAAGGAGAAGATTTCTTCATCAACTCCACAAGTGATCTAAAAAACCAGAATTCTACCCCATAAGCACAAATATAAAAGCATCCTATTGTCCAGCAAGAAAAAAAAAAAATCCCACTAGGCAAAAGGAATTTAGAATTGGAACCAAGTGGACAGGTAGCAGCAAAAATGCATCTGCATTTACAGTGCATCAGTCAATAAATGCAAGTCCACCATGCCAAGTAGTTGAAAAAAACAAGGTACTATCTGAGAAACTAACAGCCTGAGAAGTAAAAACAGAAGAAATACCTGAAAAAACATGAGGCAAGTGTTTTGCTCTAGTTTTGCACTATTAAATTTTTAAAATACCCTATCCATTTTGAAAACCACAAAATACACTGAATAAAGCTGAAGTTGTCATTCCCCCCGTTTTCCAGATTACTAATACCCAAATTATTTAATTCATTGGACTATTAATTTACTTAATCCATTTGACAATGAATTCTGCCTTCATATGTACAGCATGGCACCATGCAGCTACCTTAAAGAACATACTATCAGATTACCCGTATTTGGAAAAGAATTTAAAATTTTAGTAAAGAACCAAAGTAAAGTATCAAGTTAGTTCTGATTAAAGGGAAAAAGTGCATGCTATAGGAAAAAAGTGCTGAACAGTTGAGCAATTATAGTTTGAAAGTCCTGAGTCTGATCAGTCTGCACAGCTTGTTGTTTTAAAAATAGCTGATGATAACAACAACAATAAAATCACTCTATCTGCACCTCAGACAATATGGGATACTCTTTAAAGTTTTTAAAAAAAAAAAAAAGCGTCTCCAAAAAAAAGCATTACCGACAGCTACGGTTTCAGCAGTTTGCCTATGAAACAATTTTACAGAAAAGTCCAGCTCACAAGCCGTACAGCACATACATAAAGAAGCCTAAAGGCTCACTCAAAAGAAGTCTGATTTCATGCAGTATCCTTAAAACAAAGCCACTGACTTTTAAAACAGTAGATGTTACAAGCGGGTGACAGAACACTGCTCTAGCCATGCCCAGTAAGGACTTAGAACCGACTACTATTTTTCCTTTTCTGATTATAATTTGGTTTGTGCTAAACATGGTTTTATACATAGTTTTCAGACGTCCTTTCAATATAGCCCCTTCGTTATCTCTAATACAATTTTATCTTATCCATGCTACAGATGCACAAAATCGGCAGCAAAAACATTTATCAGCTGTATCATCTGGCAGCAGATCTGTCTTGATGGTGTATGATCCTACCCCTAAAAGCAGGCACACCATTTATGTGTCTCATGTGAAAAACACAATCCCAATTCCCCACTCTTATTTATTGGGTTTTTTTAAATGCAATTGCCAAGAAACATACATGGTTAAAACACTGAATGTGCAGAAGGTGCCTTATATTTTAGTTTGTAAATAACATTCTCTCCTCTAATAAATTGGAGGAAAGAATCATCATAACTTCCAGGGAGATTAGAGGAGAAGCTCTCCCAAATGAATGCTGAGTGCAGCCTGGAGTGCTGCTAAAATCATGCTTTGTTTCTAACATCTGAAAAATAGTAATAGCACAGTGTAAGAGACTGGAATGTCAAACCACTGCCTCAAAGCTTGCTTGTGTATGCTTGCCTGATAAGACACAGCGGAATTGCGGAACCCACGAAACCTGGTGACACTGCAGCCTGCGGGGAAACTTAAGCAAACCTACTGAGGCAGCAGACCATTCCTTTGCTTATCAGGCACCATCAAAGCAAGATACCAACCATCATCTGGGCTGAGCCAGAGGCCCGCCAGTAATACACATTGTTACCCGACAATGGTCATATATAGGCGAGACGTAGGCGAGACCTAAAGCACGTGAACGATGCATGGGACATATATGCATGTACCGGACTGCGGACACGTGCCATAGACTGTGGAAACAAACTGCAGTGTGCACCCACCACTGAAGAACTGAAGACTGAGGACCAACGGGATGCCCCTGGATCCATGGTGGTGACTATCCTTTGCTTATCTTTCCGAATGCTTGGTTTCCTCCTAATATTTCCTGCCTTTCCTATCGCTCCATTCTTCTGCTTTTATCCAATAAAAACGGCCTGATAGGCGGCATTTGATCTTGTTTGTGTCTCAATCTCACTCTTGGGATCATTACAAACCTTCCCCGAGCCCAGAATCGGAATCGGACCAGGACTTTACACACAGCAATGCTGTGTGTAATTTAAATTTATAGCTCATCAGAATGTAGACATTAAAAAAGTCACCAGGGACTCTGAAGCCCTATTCAAAAACACCAAAGGTGTCTATCTCCTAGGCATAAGCAAACTACCGTAACAAACCCTCTGCCTACATTCCCACATTTCATTTGCAGCACCACTTTGGAAATGTAGGGTCTCTTCCTGCAAACATTTATTTATGCTTGGATAGCCAATTCCTTCTGGCTTCTCAAATAAGTCAACAGACCACTCAAGCTGTTGAAGGTTTAAATTTCCATTTACGTACACTGGTTCTACTGAAGGCTCTGCAAGTACAGATTTTTTTTTTTTTTTTTTTCCCCACCAAAGAGTTAAAGCAGGGAATTTAAAAGCTTATTAGGGTTCAATTTTATGAAGATAAGTGTCCAGCATTTTCCTCTGTTATAGCACTACCTTTGGCACTAAACATACTCTGAATAAATACTTTGAAGTAGGCAGTAACACACTATGCTAAAGCCAGCCTCAATTGACTTCCAGTTTCACCAGTAATACAAACTACTTCCTTTGTTTATTAAAACAAATGCTTAAAATTCAAAATACGCAACTGTAAGCAGTTTGTGAACTAGACTTCAGATCATCTTTTCAATTCTGTTGCCACGTTTCTCAGGATCTGTGGTGATGGGAGTCCATTGCTGAAGGTTTCTATTGGACTGACAGTGCTTCAGCAATAGGATGAAATGGAAGTTTTAATTTGCCAGGACAACTTTATTTCTAATCTGTAAGGAACTGCAGACTGTGGCTATTCCAAGTAACCTGGTAAAACTAATAAAAAATCCCACACATGTACAAATGAACAAACTAAGGTAGGAAGGGCCTGCACTAATACCCCTTCATTTTCTTTATCCCTTTTAAAATAGACTGAGCTTTCAGTTCCTGAACACTGTTCTCCCAGGTGTAGACTAGAGGCACAAGGCCTTCTTGATAGTGCCTAATTTTAACTCCCAGACATGGAAAATGAGGAAGAAAACATGGTGACTCAAGACCTACACAGAGACCATGTTTCCAAAACAATTCTGCATTTGGTATTTCAGGAGTACGACTTCTGATGACAGTACGTATCACATCCTTCAGCTCCTCACAGAAGCTTCTGTGGAACAAAAGCAACCCGACTTAGCTTCAGCTCAGTGCCCAAACCTCTTTGGTTGAGAGGCAACGCTGCCTGTGATGCTCTTTTTGTATGAAGTGTAGAATATACAAACAGAAAATTCAGTGTAGTACTAGTCTGCTTCCATATATTTTTTAAAATACTATTAGCAGTTTAACCATTTTAGGACTTAGTATAGGAATTAGCAGAAAACTCTGTTTCCTTTGACCTTGCAAGACTCATTGTTTTTCAAAGGTTCAAGCCATACTGATAAGCACTTACACTTAATGTAATTTATCCTACTCCACCTTAAGCTTTCCTTTCATCAGCCAGAACACAATACATCACGAGAAAAAGAATAAAAATTTCAGTAAACACGCAGAACAAGAATTTATAAAGCAAACGACATTCTTAATGTTGGGTGCTTATAACTATTCCAACACTATACTCTGAAAATGTACAATTTAACAACAGCAGGACAATGTCCATGTACACAAATAAATGGGGGAGAATTAAAAACCAGAGGAGGAGAAGCAGAAGAGAAGAATAAAACCAACATCCCCAGTAAAATATATTGCGAGTTATCTTCCGCTTTCTAAAAAAGGAAGAAACAGTTCAAATGGCACATTGGTCCCAGAAAAAGCCATAAAAAGACTTAGCAAAATACCTTAATAGAACAGTATATGCTGGTACATTAGCAATGAGAATGCAACCTTCACCGTTTTGGTCAGCCTATTACTAGCAATCCTTTATGTTGCAAATTTGTTATAGGAAAGACTGTGATAGAAAGGACTAGTAGTACTGGCAGCATATATAAACTGTAGTATAGAAGTGAGGGGATATATGACAATTTTCAAATCCATGACAGGTAGCTACTAAGTAGGAGAAATGAAACTGCAATCTCTGCCACCAGGAATAAGGCAGGAAGTACTGGACAGAAGTGTAGCAAGAGAGAAGGTTGTTTAGTTTTTTCTGTTGATTTTTTATTGTCTGTTTGTTTCTTAAATATAATGCCTAACTGAAGGGACAGTTAATATGCACAGAAACAGACTGCCTGGATAGACTCTAAACTCTCCATCACTGGAGGTACTTAAGGGCAGGGTAGTTAAAACATCTGCCAGGAATATTTTATATCTCTAAACCACAGAAAAGTTGATCCTGTACTGGTGGGAAAAAGAGGAGAGGGAAAGCGGACTGCACATGACATCAAAATAGAGCTAAAATTAAATGGTTTTCTGACTTGGTAACAAACATTTGTTATAGTACAGGAGAAGAGCAGAAGTTCTAATACTGCCAGGGAGAAAAGGCATAAAGGCTGGCATCAAACAAGCATCATCTACATACTATGGGACACTTTTAAAAGGGTTCGGATGATTGATTTGTAATTCATGGTTTTTTTCAATACTAACTGTAAACATTTGAAAATGTTATACAGTGAATAAATACTTGACATTACTAGTTAAGTCTCAAAATTCAGTACTTTTTGGAAAGCATGTTTCAAGCAACCAGCACATATTTCTATACAATTCATGAAATTTTTTTAAGATGCAAAACACACTCAAAAAACGATTCACTGCCAATCCCTGTTCATGCCAGGGATTTTACAACAAAGATTTTGAGCTTCTGCCAGGTGGAGATCCAGCCCAAATTTTGTTTCTAGGACGTGGACTGCACAGATCTGCAGCAGGCAGGAAGAAATACTACTCAGCTAATACAGAAGGAGCAGATCTGTTCTGCCTTTGCTGCTCTGATCTCAGAACTGCTTCCTAAACCATACTGTGAGATGGGCAAACTTGCAAAGAGCTTTCAGAAAGAGTGTAACTGGGGTGCTTTCTCTCGTGCTGACAGTGAGAAACATGCATGGGAGTCCTCACGAAGCTAGGCTTTGCAGCACAAAGACTTCTGCATGATTTGCAAGCATTAGGTCCCATCCTCCACACACCCAGCAGCCTACAACATGAGCCGGTAATAAAGCACTGAGAACACTGGCTATACAACTATACCAGTGTCTGCTGCCAAAAGGGTCCAGGAGATGGGCTACAAAGATGGAGGAAAGTGTGGCCAAGTCCTAGCACCCGATTAAATACCCTCTGAGCCTCCTAAACCAAAACAGGATCTGTACATCTGATCACATTTGGATATTCCACAGTTCCATACGAGAAATAACCTCTGGTTTCTTTATTTCAACATCAATACCAAAGATACAAGAACTTTCCACATACAGTGGTAATACATAAAAGCCCATTTCTGTTTGGTTCTACAGCAGCTTCCCCAACGCTGTCTTAAAGGTAAGAAATTTGCAGGAGTTGAATCTTCACTGTTTTCATTGCTATCACATTTGATCCAATTCCACAGGATCCGTTTTCTGAGCTAGGGGCTCAAAATTTCACCTCAATAGTTCTTAGGTCACATTGGTCCTGTTTGCATTCACCACACTAACTAAACAGTTTACATTTTAAAATGTGTCCATCGAGGCTGAAATACTACACAAGTAATTTCTAACTTTTCTGTTCAAGCCTCCAATAAGATATTATCTGAAAGTCAAACCTTATTTCTGGTTGGATATAATAAAGTCTTTTTCTTCCTGTATTTTCTTCTTTGTTTTGGTAGATTTACCAGGGGATTGGTAAAAATAAAAGTGAGACTCTGTAAAAAGCTGTTTCGGTTTCAGAAGAACCATAAAATTTTTATCTTGCCAAATGCAGTAAAGAGGTAAACTGCTTGGGAAGATCACCAAAACTGTTCCAAGAATGTAATCAACTTTATTAAATGGGTGAATTTAGAAATCCAGATGACTCCAAATTTCTCTGGAAATAAAGTCCCAAAACCTTTACTAAATGCAAAAACCTCAGCACAGGCAGGCAGGCATCCTTATCTAACAGTACAGAGATTGCACTGACACAGAGAATAATGGACTCTAAGGCTACACAAGATCTGCAAATCAGCTAGTCTGACCACCTAAATAACACAAACCATAGAAGTTACCTAAGGCTTCCCTCAGGAAGTTTACAGCTAGAGGTTATATCATTTACCTTCTACATAAAGGCAGTTAATCCTGAATTAAATATTTCAGGTGGCAATGTTCCTTATGGTTCCCAAGGTAAATCATTCTACTGCTTAATATCCTATTAAGAAAAGAGACTTAATTCCACTTTGAATAAATGTGACTTCCATGGTGTGACAATACCTACATTCCATAAAACAACTGAAATTGATATCGATTAAATTAAAATCCTATCATAGCCAAGTTGCAGAGCAGGGTATAGACCATGTGTCTTTGTTTTCCCTGGGAACCATGTCAAGGTGACAGACCTAAGGGTTAAGCAAGGTTGCTAAAGCTTGGCTAAGCACTGCTATGCTATTGGCTTTCTTCTATCTGGAACTGTCCCGATAGCCAAGATTCATTAAATTAGGAGCAGCAACCATGAAAAGGTCCTTTGTATAGGCTTAGAAGGAGTTCCAAACCTGTAGTCATCAGTCTTCGTTGGACATTCCCAGTATGACTGGAAAAGGGGGCTCAGATCCACCTCAGATCCAATAGGAACAAAAACAGTAAGCAAGAGGCAACTGCCACTTTTGCTCAGCGAAACAGTGCAATACAATGCTGTTCATCAAGATCAGTCTCATGTTATTTTTTTTGAATCATCTGATTTTTTTATTTTTTTTTTACTTAATTGTAGAAAAATCAAACTTGGCAAGAAGCTTTATCTGTTTTTTATTAAGAAATGATACGATGTATGTCTTTAAAATCTTTTGAAATACTGGAACATCACTAATATTTTGAGGTTCAGAACAAAATATAACTAGAAATCCAGAAAAAATGTGAATCCACCAGTGGCACTCACATACAAAAAACCTAAAATGTATGATTTAGACTGAGCTATTTTCAATATGCTCTAAGAAACTTGAAGAGATACATTATCATGCAAGTAAAATGGAGTTTTAAACCCTCTTTTCCTGTAAAAAGAAGAAAAATCAAAAAAGAAAACACACATACTTCACACCAGGGCGCTCACATTCTTACCAGCAAGAGACCAAGCTGAAAGAGTTTTAGCCAATTTCTTAGGCTTCGTGGAGCTTAATTAGCTTTTCTGCCTCACTCCAATTATCATTTATGGCATAAATTTATCATAATCTGAATTGACCTCAAGACACAATGAGAACAAAACTAATCTGAAGTCATTGTTTCATCACTGCTTCCTGATCTAAAACAGGGTTATAATTTGTTGCTGGCCAATTAAATACAGCCTTACTCTATCTTATTACAGCATATTTAGGCTGTTCTAATTCCATCATTACCTATCATTATTTTTTCCCCAAATGTTGTCCCAAATGTTGTATTTCTGCACTACAGATCTCACACTTCAGGTAAACATTACCAGAAAGTTGTTATTCCTCCTGCTCTACTGCTTGGGCATATCGCCAGGAGCTAAATTAATAGTTTTCAAATATCTCCTTGCACTTCTGAGCACAAGTTAGCTGAGGGCAGCATTTATTATTACTACTTGTACTGCAGTAACATACATATGTCCTCATCAAGTACAGGATAAACCACATTCTACACACTCCATTAAATGAAAGCCAGTCTCAAGAAGTTAACAGAACAATAACAGAAGATTGCACAAGTTAAGGGAAGCTTGAGGATAGAGCGAAATGATGACAATAATAAAACAATCCTACATGCACTCTACTAACTAGCTTCTGAACAGTTGATGGCTACATAAAAATACAGCTAAGGTAAAACGAGATTTGAGGCATACACAGTAGGTGTAGCTTTCAGGGAGCTACTCCTGTGCCTAACAGTTTAAAACGAGGGAAAAAAGGGGAAAGGGGAAAGGGGAAAGGGGAAAGGGGAAAGGGGAAAGGGGAAAGGGGAAAGGGGAAAGGGGAAAGGGGAAAGGGGAAAGGGGAAAGGGGAAAGGGGAAAGGGGAAAGGGGAAAGGGGAAAGGGGAAAGGGGAAAGGGGAAAGGGGAAAGGGGAAAGGGGAAAGGGGAAAGGGGAAAGGGGAAAGGGGCCCCAACAAAACTCAAAACAAAACAAAAAACCAAAACCCACCTGAACAGCATTCAGGGGGTAGCCTTAGGCTATAGGACAGTTACTCCTTTATTTTAGAAATAACAAACTGGAGTCCAACAGACATCTATCCTGTCACACAAGGGAAGGAAGCAATGTTCAGTGAGATGGTGCCTTCAGGTAAGGATGAGTCACCCAGCTTAAGGTCAGGCAAAAGGAGACAACAAAAGAGTAAGAAGTGCATAGCAGGGTTGGAGTAACATTACAAGAGAATACTTTTATCAGCGTTTTAATTAAATAAAACAAGGAAAGAAGCAAGGGCAAAGGTCTGATGTAGCAGTAACTACAGCAGAAGAAAACTAGAAATTTCTTAGAAGTAGAATATAAGGATATGGTGAATACTGAAAACTGTTAGTCTCTCTAACCAAATCAAGTCTTAATTAATTGCTTGGGTTTTGCTTGGTGATTGTCTTTTTTTGCAGTTGAATGGCTGGTCACCCAGCTTTACATTCATCTGCACCTCCAGCAGATGAGTTTCCAACAAAATTAAGTGGGCAGATCCACCAACTTGACACAGTAACAGCAGAGCCAAACTCAGTCAAATATTTCTCAAATATGCTAGAGAAATTTACCTCCAAGAAAAGAAGGGTCAATTCTGCCCTAGTGTAAACTTATACAGTGAAGTTGAAGGGGCTGAATTTGGAAAAGCTCACCCCAGGATAACATGGTTTAGCAATGTAATCAAAACAGGAACACATATAGCTTGCTTTGGGAATAAATATTCTCAAACCATTTTATTCATCAGGGAGATCAGTAACACCTTAGAAGTCTACGTGTAATTACAGTCTACGTGTAACTATGTATGATTTCACGTGACGGAGAAGAGAGGGTATTTAAGCCCTCTCTCATTTATAACTGAATTCTCAGGCATCCATTTCATTTATCTCACTTTTGTCAACATCTGTAACCAGCCTTTCAATCACCTACACATTTCTATGCCACTGATATTCTTATAATCCTGCCTCTGTAGGAGGTTGCTACAAAGGTGAATGTGTCACAGTTCATCTGATGCACTAACAAACCAAAGTTGATAGTCATTATCTTACTGCCCTTAAGAACTGTCCCACCAGAATTAATTCACTGCGTTTTCTGTATGCAGTATCTTCTCCAGTTACATGCAACGACATCTCAAAAGCAGCTACCATATCAAATCCAAGAACTTCAGAAACATGTTTCTGAAATGAGAGTCTTTTCTATTTAGAACTCAGTTCACACTTTTCAAAACAAGATCTTAAGACTGGAGTCCCCATAAAAAGAGGCTTCGGACACCGAGTTTACATTTCTGTTTGTTTCGCATTCTGTCACTCATTTTCTTTTCTCCACTGGCCACACTATGCCACCTTTACCCACATGATGCAGTAAACAAAGCTACAGTGTTCACAGTGACTAATGTTTAAAACAAATTAGCATGAAAGGCACAAACTCTAACCAAAGCATGGGCAACTTTGCTCTTCAGACTTGACCGTCAAGTGACTGACTACTTCATCCTAGCCTTTAGAATGATGACATGCTTCATTTGCTGTGCATGGCTGGGGCGTTCATCTCTAAGGGAAAGGCGTGGACAACGACACAGAAAAATAACATCTATATATACAATAGTATGTATACGGAAAATAGATTGCACTCAAACCTAGTGCAGCACAGCTCTCATGGACTCAGCCAAAAGGGACTTTCAGACACACATACCTAAAGTATACCTCTTGTGCATAGAATACAAAGATTTAGTACCAATCTCTATTGCAGAAATATAAAAAACAGTCTCACAAGGCAAAGTCCAGATGGGGACTCTGCTTGTTGCCTTCTCTAGTCTCACCAAACTGGCAAGCACAACAGTCTGTAAAGCTGGCGATTCTGAAGAACTGCTCATGTTCACAGAAGATGTGAAAGGCCATGAAGTTCTCTTGATTTGCATGCAGAGCTAATGTCTCCAAAATCTGATACATGATTGAGAACCCTGGCCCCAAACATTAAACTAACTCATATTTCTTAGTATTAAAACTGTACATCTATCATATATGCATGAATATAATCTCTTATGAGAAAGAATTATTTTGTGTCTTAATATTACAGGATAACTAAATGTAGTTGAAAACTGGTAGGTTTAACTGCCATCCTGCTTCCTGAAATACAGTAATAAAAAAAACGGTCTCCAATCAGTTCTTCCTCTGTATAGGATAGCGCACTCTACATTCATGTAAATAAACAGAAACTTAATTCAAAGCGTTTAATTTGACCATAGTTTTGTTACTGGAAGATGGAACTTCATAGTTGCATATTTTTATAGCTAAAGAAAGTATAATGGGACGGTTATACTCAAGGTGAACAGTACATCAGATGTGCCATTTGATTCTGTCATGTCTAGAGATCAGAATGCATGTCTTTGTTTAAAATCAACACTATTTTGTGCATCTTATATTAATTCCAATTCATTTATGTGAACAGTTTCTAAGCATACCTCACAAGATTCATCAAGGTGTGTGCATGAGTAACGCACCAAAATAACACAGAAAACTATTTTTTGAGCTTTCAGAAGGTGGATTTTTTCCAAGCTATTACTGAACTAATCCTCTCATTCCACTTCACAAAAGTAATTGGGACAGCATGATGTAAAACTCATGTCCAACTATTTTTGGTCTAAGAGAACCTGAAGTTTTTCTTCCTCCTTTCCAAAATGATCAACTGATTGTCAGTTGAATGACAGGTAATAGAAATTTAAACTGATCATTATCAATAGATAATGCAGCAACATCATGAAATAGTATTTCCTAACACAAGGATCGCTACTAAAGAAACCACAGAAACATGTTGGCAGTCTGCTATTTTTGTTCTTTTAACAGAAAATTGTGCAGAACTTTATTTCTGTCAAGCTGTGCCTTGTATTTCTCAAACAACGCAGTGGGGGAGCTTAAGTATCAGGACATCCCCAAGCTCTGTAAGACAGCATCCGTATTTACTACTAACCCAAAAAACAAA
The DNA here is from genome assembly GCF_965183815.1 of Platalea leucorodia. NCBI lineage: Eukaryota > Metazoa > Chordata > Aves > Pelecaniformes > Threskiornithidae > Platalea > Platalea leucorodia. Next base: position 36,368,224 of record NC_138826.1, read on the forward strand.
CTTGCAAGCAAAAAAAACCCACTATAATGATAAAAAGGCTCAGGGATATATGACACTGTTGCTTTGGCATGTACCATAAAATGCCATTAAAATAACAAAGGTATGAAAAACCCCTAACAATTTAAAAGCTTCGAAAGCAGAGTACCTTGTATATAAAATACTTAATCATAAAATGTATTTCAGTCAATATCATTAAATAAAATTGAGATCATATTGATAACACAGCTCTAGACAATAGGCAGATTCTACCCACGGGGCAAGTGCCTTCCAAGAGTAAATAAATTATCTGCTATATTTATTAATAAAATCAACTTTAATTGTTCAGTGAATTTAAAAGGTGAAATCTATCCCCACTGAAAATAACTAAAAGGAGACACAAGGTTAGGGAAGATCATTTAATCATTGTATCAAAAGTGACACATCAGTGAAAAAGCAAGATTGTACTTCCACAAGAAACTTCCCTCCTCTTCTGAAAAGAGAAGTTCCATCCACAGCCCACTGCTCTCTCTCACAACATCCTGAAAACCTTCTATCTCAGCAGCATTATCAAATACTGATAGTTATGAGGAGTTAGGTGTACTGGTGGTATGATGGGATAAACACATGACCATAAGTTTTTACATTATATTCAGAAAAGATTAAGACACCTATTGCTTCGGACAGAGACTCAAAAATTCCAGCAAGAAATAATAATGCAATAGTAAGAACACAGCAATCCCTAAAATACTAAATGCAATGGTTAAAATACTTAGGACAAATTACGATCCAACATAAAATTTCAAAGTCCTATTTGCAATCTCTCTCTATTTTGGCAGAACTAGCATTTAAATAATGTATTGTATGATTCTGTTTCTTCCTCCTTTCCTATAATTTAAAGTAGGAAGAAGGGATTGCACTGGAGGCACTTCGTTTGATAGTGACATAGTTGACTATGTTTGGTAATAAGTTTTAGAAGTTAAATATGGATTTACTTATTCTGAGATTATTAAGTAACTAAGTTTTGAGAAAAGGTCACTGAACAAAGTTCGTATAAATTAACCCACTGTTCAAATCTAGCAAAGGCCTTGATACCAACCATTAAGGGCAGATTTAATTTCTACGTTGTTATTACAAGCTACCGGCCAAGAATCTTGCAAATAAATGACAAGCGCACAGGTAAAGCAACCCCTCAAGAACAAAGAGAATTGTGGGGTAGGGAGTAAGCCAACAATACTACAAACATCATTGATCTGATACTCCAAATTAGAAATCAAAGACCATCCTGCATAGCTTTATCTCCTAATGTCTGGACAGTGGTTGCTAGTGACACACAGAAGTATGTTTTTATTATATTGGGGTAAAGCTTTGTATTTTATTAAAACAATTTGTGTAACTTCACTCAAAAGCATACCTCCCAACATAGCCTAGCACTGCTCAGAGGCATGGTGCACCCCTCAGGAAGAAAACAAAAACAAAACCAAACACAAACAAAAAAAGCCAACCAAACAAAAACCACCCCCTACCAAACCAAAAACACACACACCAAGCAGTCCTCTAAAGCTCCCCCTCACCCCCATAAATAACTATGTCTTGGTTTTATATAGGGACTACATGCACATTTCTGAATGCATTTGGAAACCTACAGAAAAGGCATACAAAGCTATCTTTAACACTTCAGGGATGGAGCAGAAACCCTAATAAAATATTCTGAGACAAGAAAATAAAAATAAAGCTTAGAAAAGAGACATTCCCATTATTTTAGTTTAAAATGTTATGAAAGTGCAGAAGAACTGAAAATGCAGTAAAGTATTCAGTATTCACATTTGGGTGCATAGTTTGTTTTTTGGAGACAGAGGACAAAACAGACTTTAACACTTAAAGACTGATTTTTAAATCCATTTGACAGCACCTTCCTTCCAGAACTAATTCACTTGACCTGACAAGTGAAGCAGATCACAAAACACATTGCAGGTTTTTTACAGGTCAGATTGCAGGTGCCTGATTTGCATGAAATTAGTAATTTCAGTTGTGAAGTACTTTCAATTTCTCTATTTTGCAATACTGAAACAGAAGTTAACCAGAAAACACATACTTCTGTTCCTCCCTTATTGAATAGTGTCTGTAAATGACCCAGGGAATGTTCTGGATATGATATTCAAAGGTATAGGGAGCGGACCGCACAAATCCCCTAGTTTATTTCAAGAATCAAAAGTGCATTTTTCCACTCAACCAAAAAACACTGTTCCTCAAACTGTATTTTTTTTATTAGATAAGGGATACTGGGTGTGTATGTCACTTAGGAGCAAGCAAATCATAACACTGGTCAGTTATTTTAACCAATTTTAGCCACAGTTTCAATTTTCTAACTACACAATTACATTCTTGTGTCCACAGTTTTACATATGTGGGGGACAAAGAGATTCTGCCCAGAAAGCACAGACCACAAAATTTTAATCAAGCCTTGACCAATACCTTCTCAAATGCAAATTTTAATTTCAAGAGAAGCAAATTCTTGAAATGGAAGGCTAAAATAATCCTCAAGACTTACTGATAAGTGAAAGAGGAAATAAAAAAAAATAAAAAAAAAACCAAACAAAAAAGCACAACAGAGTTCCGTTTATCATGTTTCATTTATTATTTTACACTGAAAACCATAGTGGAAGTCTTATCTTCAACAGTGCTCCATCCAGAACTGGAGCTCCACTATCTGCAGTTCAGTATAAACATATTAAAGTGAGAACAAAGCCTCTTGACATAGCAATGCTTTTTAGAGATGTAAGCTGCTTCTGCATTCTCTTAGGCTGCGTAAATGCTCTATCACAGTATACCAACTATACCAGTATAAAAATTATCAGCACTGGTGATAGCTGAGTTTGCTGATCAAACTAGGATAAGCCATACTGTCAATAGCACAAGTTATACTCCTATAGCTGCAGTAAACCTTTCCGGAGTATGCAGACATAAAGGAAACTCTCCGTGGGAGTTTACAGTCTTGGGACTTGATCTTGAAAGGTGTTCAGCATTAAAAACCCGTGTCTGAACACAACACCCATAACTATCAATTAAGTTAGTTGCATACTGAAATGACAATATAAAAATGAAGCTTATGTAATTAACCTTCTGTTTATTGGATTTCATATCCAAGTAAATCTTTAGTCCAATTTACAGTGTACTGCATATAAAATAGAAAGGTCCTTATGAACTCTTCATTCATGTAGCAAACTTCACACACACAAAATACAACTGCAATGGAACTAGAAAAACTGCAGTGTAACTACACTACTATTACAGTCTTTGAATATTTGGTAAGAGGAACACATATATGGATTAAGTTTATATACAGAGCTAAAAAGAGTGCGCTATCCAGAAAAAAACTCCTTGTGAAAACATCTTTCCCAGTAGACTATGCACGTATGGGTAATAATTCTGCCTTGGAGATACAGATCAAGCAGCAACAGAATCTGCATTCTTCAAGAGTTTCAGTGACGGTACAGTGGAACACAAAGTCAGTGTGACTGCAGTTATTAATTTAAAATTCATTTTGCAGAAATTAGAAAGAAAACTTTGCCTGAAATTATTCTGTTTAAAGTAGCAGTGACAGCTTTAGGATGGTACATGAAGCTTTTTCTAACTCAGAAGAGCAAATTAGCCCAGACTCTGTGTCAATATCAACAGTAAGGCACAATCACCCAAGAGATACTCGAATCAAACAAACTGGTGCTGTACTTGCTACTTTTACTATTACTTCCAATGCTGCTCTTACCTATATATTTCCTAATGACTTTTGATTTGGAATTTAGTAAAAGCAGATAGTCAAATTGCCAGATATACTTTCCATTTATCATTCCACAAATACAACACAGAAAATCCACTTGCAGATCACGTCGCCTCTCTTTGCCTTCTTTAATGACATTTTAGCATCTTAGTTTCCAGGAAGAAATCATGAGAACACAAGAATAGTCGTCATCTTCTGCCTTGAATTTGATGCTACTTCAATGGACACCATTTGAAAGCTCAATTTAAAAACTTGAAAGAAACCATTTAAAAGCTCAATTTAAAAACTTGGAAGCTCATCACAAACATGAATCAGCCAAAATTTGCAAGATCCACCTCTTCACACTTCTCCAGGTCAGACACTTCCCTGAGAGACGTGCTAGAATTTCCCCAACTCACTGACCATGCATCAGTGACAGAGGAAGAAGAAAGGTGTGCAGGGAAAAAAAGAAAAAAATTCTTGTGCCTTCGCTTTGCCAGCTTGCGCAGAAGACACTAGAAATTGCCAAAAAGGCTGTTCCTTAGCTGCAGCTCATAGGACGTATATTCACATACAAGAATGTGGACCATGCAGCCCCACCCTGTCGATGCTGCAACTACATCGAACTTATGTCTACCTCATTCACTTCCCTTGATGCTTGCCAGACTAAGCGCTTGCGTATGTTCCCCACCATCTATATCACCAGTTGCCTCCAGGGTGCTGAAGCACCCATAAGGACGTCCATCACACTTCCAATATTCCAGCTGAAAAGCATCTCAAAATTAGGTAAACAGCTGATAACAGCGATATGCCCAATGCCACAGAACAAAGTTATGGCAGATGGAACCACATATCAATAGCGTGGTTTTAGCTTCTTGCTTCAACAAGAGAAACGTATTCCCTTGTCAACCTATGCTATTTACACCTCACTATTACTGCATGCTATAGCTATTTATATTCTCTGCTCCTTATTGCTATCCAGCCCCCTCTTCCAAAAACCATGCAAAACTACATCTCTTTAACAGCCGTATTATTTTGTTATCTTGTACTACTTTAAGCTTTCCTACTGTATGACCACCCTCCTCCCCACACTCAGTAGATTTTTTTTATCACAGCAAGTCTCTAATAATGTTTTATTGCCTTTCTTTCCTTCCCTGGCATTCTGCTGCAGGACTGCCACCAACAAAATGTGGCATCTCAGGAAAATGTATAAATTCAGGAAAAAGGATGAAGTTGAAGAGATAAGAAAGAAATACCTTTCCAGGAAGAATACTTTCAAGTTTTAAACGCACAGGGAAAAATAAATTGTTTCCAAAACATTGATAGCACTTTTGTGCAGTATGAATCTACAGCAAATGCCTTTCCAGCAACTTTAAGAAACTTGATCATTCTCGTGTCTTGTGTCCACTAACTGCAAGTGGGGCAAGCAGAAGAGGATAAAGCAGAACAGCTTCTGTACCACTACAGAAGTTGAGGCCACTCAGGGTTGGTATTTTTTTTTAATACTACAAACTGAGAATTTGTTGAAGATTCTATTCTAAAACAACAGATGCTGGAAGATGAAAGTGAAGACTCAAAACCTCAAGGCATTTTGTAGTTAATTATTCTCTCTCCAAGTACTATCACAAAACAGCCAAGCAGTCACAGCCAACATGAGACTTCCAGGGCAATCTAAGAGTCATATTATTATTTTTTCCCCCCCTTCAAACGCTGTTTATTGGAAAAGTTCAAGCCAAAGCAAACATCCAGCTAACTATTTTTATAACAGCACAAAGCATTAGGCCTTCCAATACGTTTTGGTAGCCCACAGCTTTAGGATTCCATAGTACCCTGGCCAGCTAAAAATACCACATGCTTTATCATCTTTTTAAAACAACAAACCTCAATTTTCACAAACAGAAAAAGGTAACATCCTACAACTACTAATGTCTGTAAATGATGCTAGAGGATATGACAGAGGTTCTTTTTTGTATCATTTTCAGTCCTCGTCAGATAGCCAGACTCGAAACTGGAGCACAGCTGGTTTTGTACATGTTCCTTTTCTGCGGGTTGCCCATCACATTAAGGCTGCAGTGTTCTGATGGTTCAATGGACTATCCGTCCAAATAGGATCATATATTATTATACTTGAGGACTAGACTAACAACTTTTTTCCATGCAATGTCTCCTGATAGCTGGTAACCATAGCTATCTACTAATACTGAAAAGAAACATTAACTTCTAACACCAAAGCTGCGTCACTGTCAGCTCAACCTGGCATTAGTCTGCACTGCCGCCAAAAGCAGTGCCCTGCTCCTCCTTTAGACCCCTTTTTCCTCATTCCTTCCCTTGAGTCAGCAAGCAGTATTCATACACCCAGACGGCAAACTACATCAGGCAACTGACTTCGATGAAAACTAACCTTCTTCCTTGCTTCCCAGGTTAATCCTCAGCTGTATCAGTTTCCTGAGCCAGATCACTGAATAGCTGTATGATTGCTATTGTTAGTCATAAGGAAGGAGGCAGAAATAACAGCTTGAGAGTAGGGAGGGAGATTAAGTCTCTAGCAGCACTGATAATGCATGCCAGATTAAACTGGTTGTATAACAAAGGTGTAAGAGAAAGAATTAAACATAGGAATGCTCAAGCAGACTACCATAGCTATCAAGGTTAATGACAATTGCTTCATTAACTTTAGCAGCATTGTGTGTGGACTTTTCTAACATCGTGAAAACCTACATGAAAAATGTATCACTTCACCAAAATATCTTTCCTTTTGTTTTAGAAATATTAAGGCATGATATGTACTTTTAATTAATCTCTCAATTGAAAGGCTGGAGATGGTACTTAAGAAGATGTCTGATACTGTTAGAGATAACTAACATCTGTTTTATCTCTTTTAAAGCAGATGGTAGAGAACTCACTGATTTACTATGTTCCCCCCCATTACTTCTGCCCTTGCACAAGTCTGCTATATTTGAAGAAAATGGTATTAAGACAGATAAAAGGAGATGCCACACAGACGGTTCAACCAAGAAGATGAAACAATTGTGGTTATTAAAGTGATATTGGTGAAGAGTTTTTATGAGGTTAATAAAAAACTTCCTCAGTGTCCCCCACCATTTAATGTACCAGAGCAAATAACAAAATGGATGATTGATTTTCTCTGATGAAAAAGTAAATATGTAGGAGATGTAAATTGCTAGCTTCAGAAATCCACAGCATCATAAAATATATAATTAAACTCCAATACCGGAAAAATGTAACACATCAAAAGATGCTGCCCACTTATTAGCTATCAAGTCTCATTTTTGTGAACGAGAATCTTCAGGTTTGTTCAATACAGTACCTACTTTCTAGAAAATAACACAGACGCAAATAATATCCATCTATCTGTATCAGCCAAAAAGGGCGAAACAATTTAAGTGTAAATCGAAACATAGCTCAAAGGAAAGACTAAATTCCCCTGTTCACTTTTATAAGGTAAAAAACACACTGATAAAATGTTTAATTTAGAGAAAAAAAAAATTTAGAGGACATTCACATTTAAAGCTTGAGCAAAACATATAGGAAGCATAGCAAAAGTTATGATCATAGCTTTAAGAAAGAATGCAGAGAACATGCAAGCCCTGCTTGCAAATTAGAGCTTCTCAGTTGAATATTAGTATGTGTAGGGCACGCTGCTGTCACTGTTTGGCTGCTGAAGGCTTCCATGCTACTTTGCACCAAATTGTAGGTGTACTCAGTGTACTTTGGAAGAGGACAGAAGTGGCTTGTAGACTGGACTGGAGATGCTTTGTCTGGATCTCTTCTACAGACAAACACACACACACACACACACACACTCTCCAAAGAAACCACCTCAGTTCCTCAACTCCTGGTTCCCCAGTATTGCTGAATTTACTGATAAGCACAGACCATTTCACATGATCCTAAAAAAACACACAAGAGAGACAGGAAAGAAAGCATCACTACAACAGTGCTGAAATTACTGAAATTCAAAGAAAGGAACGCTGCAGGGGCTGGTTTCTTGCAAGGAGTCTTGGCGGTTTTTGCCATTCTCCTCACTGCAGGTACATGTGTCAATAGAAAAGCAAATCTGTAAAACCAAAATACAGCATAAGTTCCAGACAGTCATGTTGGCATTGAAAACACAGATGAATTATGCTGGACGAGCCAAATACAAAATGTTGAAGACAGCTGTCCGATCAGTATTTGAATGGCCTGGAAATACGACGTGCATAAATATATTCCCACTGAGCAGCTCAGCATCTTGCTTACCTTAATACCTCTCCATGTTACTTGAACTACCACACTGATTTATTTACAAACTCACACAGCCAAAACTTCAGCTTCTATCTTTAGTGGTTTATCACATACCAACTAATATTAAAAATAGCTAACAGCATATTAAGTTCCAAGCAGCAAGAAAAGATGGCATTGAGAATTAGAGCTGTATCTTCCACAAATGTGCAAGTGTTATGCTCTTTTCATTAGTACAATTTTTTTTACATGTATTGTAGGAGGGGAAAGAACAGCAAATATAAAAATAAAAACCAACTGCAACAATGAACCCAGTATACCATACACTAAGTATATTAGAGATCAGTGCTCAGGTAACACAGGTCAATACATACCACACGTTGTCTGTTCCAGTCTATGACCAGCAGGGTTGCAGAATAGCAGTAGCTGTTTTCAGAGACAGTTATCAGCAGGACTTTTGACTGTTGGCCACATCTACACTCCATTTTGGGAGCTGGCCATTTTACTAAGAATTTACTAACAGTAGATTTTATTTTACTGAATGGTGTTAAATAACATAATCCAAATATTACTTAAAAGATGACAGATACACCTGCCTAGAAATAAACATTTTGATTCAGATTGTGAAAGTGCTGAAAACTACACTGAAATAGGATGCTTAGCAGATGCTTTTGCATACATTAAACATTCTTAGTCAGAGTTCTTTCTGTGGGAAAGGTGAAAGCCCTCGCTTAAGAAGTAGTAATTCTGTGTTTTATGTAATTTCTGCATTGAATTCCATATTGAAAGAAAAATTACATCTCAGCAAAATGATCCCAGCAAAGCCAGTCACCCAAAACAGGTCCTAATGCACTGCAAACCAAAATAATAATCAGCCTGATTTAAATACTAACAGGGCTCTTTTCAGGAAAGAAAGAAAAAGAAATATGACCAGAACGTTCATCTTTTGTCCCTGAGAGTTTTTAGAGTGAGAGAAGATGAGTCTATACATATATTTTTATGCTCTGAAATTTAAACAGAAGCACTGGAAATTTCTGAGACATCCTTCAAGAGTGGGAACACTTGCCTTGTGTCCTTTCTAACCAAAATGTCTTGTGTCCTTTCTAATCTATCACAAAGACTGATAGGGGTCTCTCTCCCAAATCCCCCAACAAGTTGTGCAAGAGTTCGTAAGTGAAATCATGTGATTTGAGCTCCCCTGTGAATAGCATTGAGAACAACAGAAGCATTAAGCAGTTTCTTACATTTTGATCAGTGAATTTACGAGCCTAAATAGAAGACGGACTCTTCTAACGGAATTTGGATGAAGAAGAGCAAATTACGGGGCCCAATGAAGTCAGTCCATGTGTCCCTACTAACCGAAGTTGGAGTGAAACAGCAAAGGGTTTTCTCTAAGAGGCAGTTTAGTTTCACAAGCATGGAATCCAACAGACACACACTCTTTTTTTGATATCAGATGTTTCAGTATGGATGTTTCGTAACAGTATAATTCTCCCATTTTAAGAGTTGTCAGAAATCTGGTGTGAAGTATTCTCAGAAGGTTTTTGCAAGATCTCAAAATTAAGTCTGCTGTCATGAGTCATCACTACAAGTTGCTAGAGTCTAACCTCAACTGGTGTCCGTTTCTCACTCCTTTTCATATACCTACAGAATCACGCATTTAGCTAGATCCTAATTAGGTTTTTGTGTTTGTTACAGCTTTTTCCTCACAGCTGAACTAGAAGTGTTGTAGGAACAGGACTAACAAACTTATGCCTCTGTTTCCAAGTATGCCAACTTAACTTCTTGAATAGTGCTTTGCTAAGGCATAAGAGGAACTGTAGGTGCAGACGTACAAAGTAAATGAGGGTGGGAAGGGAAGGGAAGTATGGGCACTAAAAGAACTACAGAATACATTTCTACTGAAGGAGAAGTAGGATAAGGGAGAAACAAAACACACTTAGATATGCATTTGCTGCATATTACGAACTCTGTAAACCAATATGAATAGGTAAGAGCAAAGCCTGTGACACGAAGCTTACTGACAAAAAACATCTTATTCTTTGTCAGTAGTCAGTATTCTTTGTCAGTTCTGAACAAGCAGTGCAGGGCAGAAATGCTATCACAGGTACCAAACCCCACCTACAATTGGGTACTCCACTGTAGAACAATTTTAAGATTAGAGGTATCAAGGTATTATAGGCATCAAGAGAACACACACATCAACTACCACTACAAAACAAATAAATCAAAACCATATCAAATCTCAAATATTTGTTTCCAAACGGAGACACTCTACATACACCAGCGGTGAAAGTCAAGACATGTTAGAACCATGCAATTTGTTTTAAAAATAACATCTTCCCGTTCATACTTTTCCTCAATAATTAGTCATCAAGGCAAAGCACTAGCCTCTACCGATGTTACACCAGCATATGAGAGAATACAGAACCAAATGTTCCATGGTTCTCAGAAGAAACATGCCCTTAGATAGAGTGCCAAGGACTAAGAGGAAACCAGCTTCCACCTAAGCAACAATAAATATTTCACTACACAAATTCTACCATATTGGGATGCAAGTCTTGGTCCTCAGCCTCCACGTGTAACAGGCACAGCATGATGTGTAGTTTTATTGGACAGCGTAGTCTGTACTGCAAGTTGTTCCTTTTCAAAGCAAGCTGTAAGGTGCCCTTGGCATCATATCCTGCCATAGGAGTCAACCACACCAATCCACTTGGATGCCTGAGAGCCATAAGGTCTTACAGTGGCTGTGAGGCTGATGCTGTCATTAAAGGTCCGCTCACTCACCTCCCCTACTTCCAAATGGTTCCTTCAGAATGGCGTACGGCTGTGGTAGGCAAAAAATAGTTTAAATTGTGAACACTTAAAAGCAGCAGATAACTGGGGCAGGGGAAGAGGAATGTCTGAACTCTCAAGCTCAAGCTTGGTACTAGCTAGCTGCAACTGGTATGTGCTGGTTTTAAATTCTGTTAACATCTCAACTGAACAAAGCTGACATATCCAATTGTCCAATTAACAGCGAGACACAAAACAGAGCCACCAATTAGGAGGCGGATCACACTTCATGCTTCTGCACATGTGCTTAGACTGGGAAAAATCGAAGGTTTAGGGACCCAAAAAGAGGCTGATGAAGATCCTGGCAGGAGAAACAGTCTTGGAAGTGAGGAAAGATCCTGGAGGTCAGGAAAATATGAGGAGATAAAATACTGGGAGACACCCAGGGACCTGGGACAGTAAGACCCAAGACAGGTGACTGCAAGCACATGTGCAGGACAAAACCATCGTAACTTTCTGCCCAACCTTCCCAGTCTAGCAGCAATCTCCCTGCAGGGAAGGAAAGTCGAGATCTAGTGAAAATAAACACTGGGGAGAAAACAAATGAGTGCACATGTGGTATCATCAAGCAGGGTAAAAACTGATCTCCCTGGTTCTTAAATAAACCCTAGTATCCAGATCTCCTACGGGCTGTAACTCTATCTTGCTTGTGACAAAGTTTTTGGCCTACCACAAGGCACTCACTCTTCATCATATGTACTCAGTAAATTATGTGTAATGGGCACTACTTTTTAGCCAATAGCTCGAATAGCTTGAATACAAAGATGAGACTCAGGGAGACAGCATTCTCCGAGTCAGTATCACTATCTGAGCATGTACGCTTCACATCCAAAGTGACCACAAGTTTACCTTGCTCAGTGTGCATTTCATACCCATTGAATCAACATTTTCCACATAATACATTTTGCATTGACAACAGCTACCTATAAAGAAGGACATTTATGTCTTTGCAAACTTCCTCCAGCAGCTTAGGAAGTAGTTCTGAAATATGCTGTAATATCTGCCTTAGGTTCCAATATATTCCTGGTTAGGTGCAAGTTAAGAAGAGAAATGAGGTGACAGCTTAATATACATTTAAAACAGCTCAAGATGCACACTCTCTCTCTTTTTTTAAGGCTACTTTCCCTCACCTCTATTTTTATTTTCTAAACACAAAGAGCAACTCAACCTCTAATGGATTTCCTGTTACATAGATTTCCTTCTCACCTAATAGCTTTATAACTAGATGGTTTCCATCTCTCTCTCAATACTTAAGAGAAAAACAGAAGTCACTGTCTGAGGTTCTGGTTATACCAGTGTATACCTAATCTTTTTTAAAATATCGGATAAAAACATTGCATAGGGTTGAATGATTTTTAAAAATTTATCACCAAATAAAGATTAAGCTAAACCATGAACATTCATGTGCTTTTCCTGCATTTTGCTTCACTGCATGACATACCAGAACAGACGTGGCTCCCTGCAGAACTAATCACACTGCGCCATTTCAGTAACTAGTAGCAAGCTCCAGCAAGATCTCATCTTCAAAGGAAGTGAGCCTAAAATTCACTTTTTCAGGTGTGGTTCTTCCAAAAGAAGCCCAAACCTCCTGCTCCTTAAAACTCTCCAGGGATCTTTATGCTAATAAAAAGGCTCTAGCCAGAGCCCTTTGACATGCTGAAGCTCTTACCAGCTGCTGCCTTGAGACTAGCCACTTCTGATCTCCACTTTGAAACATCTGTTCCAGCTTTAGGCTCAAGGTCATTCCTCCCCTCCAAAGTATCAGCTCAGGATCCGTTTGCATTAATGCTCTCAGCACTCCCTGGCTCCCATTCCCTCACGGAGGAAAATGTCATTATCTCTCATTATGTGCATCACAGCACCTCCACTACATGTGTTTCTGACAAACATGAGCTTCATAGAGAACAAGCACACCTTCACCTACCTTAGCTACAGTTCAGTCTTTCTTCTCTGCTCTCCCCCAACATCATATCCTTATCCCAGGTTAAGTCACATATCTAAAGCCTTCAACTCCATCCAAGATCCGATCAACGGCTTCCTTCTCACCTCCTCGCTCCTTCAGAGCCTGTTGCAGAAGGCATCTTACTCCTCAAGCTTATCCCTCAGCAGAGCTCCCCAACCCAGCAAAACCAGAGGCCCACCTTAAGGCAGGTAAGGAAAGAAGACCTAGTACTAATACAGAAGCCAGGTCAAATAACAGGCCAGATCCTCCCTATACACAAATACACAGGTTTTTCTCAGTCTTTCCTCCCTTGTTCCTCCTCTGGTTGGCCTAGTGTGACAGACATACTTGTTGAACCACCCGAAAGCTGATTAGCCCGTAAAAATGTAAAAACCTATCAAGAATTTAAACAGACAAGCCAGATCCTTGTCTGCTAATCTCTGGTTTCCTACATTTGGGATATTTTTCCATCTCTATATTGACAGGTTTACCCTCTTATCAGGTATCTTTGCCTATTCCAGAGAACCAACTATTAGAGGAACCAGAGACTTCTTCAAACATACCACTGAACTGAAGCATAAGGGTAACAAACCCAAGATCTGTATTAGCAAAACAGCTTTACAGATTTATATCCTTGCTGTTCAAAAACAGAAGTTTGTTTGCTTTTGTGGGTTCTTTTCCTTTTCTTTCTTTCTCATGCATTTGATGAGGTCATGATTTTGTTTGCACACCAGGGAGGTAACATGGACACCCACACAGAACAAGTGACATTGTAGATTTTACCTACCTGACAATACTCAACAAAATTCTCCCAACCAAAAGCTAGTAACATGAACAGAAATAATTCTTCCTTCATCAAAACATAGGCTAGCAGCTCTTTATTTCTTTATTCTATTCATTATTATTTATTGAACATTAAATATTTTTAAAATTTATTTCGCATGAAGCATTCATGAAATTTCAGGAACAACAGGTATTATGTGTTTCATATCAGCTCTAACATACATGCCTAAATTATTTCATTTATTGAACAGTCAAAATATTTGCTAATAATCTCACCTGAGGAAAAAAGAAAATATTGTCAGAGTTCAGAATCAACCCTCTACATTTTAACTACAGTACAGTATAATTAATGTCTATGCATTAAGCATGTCTATGAATTCTAACAATTAAAAGGCTTTCCTCCAGGGTCTGCCAATTCTGTATCTGCCTTTTCCCCAGTGCTACAAGGCAAGTTTTGCTGGTCAAACCTGCCAAACTCCCAAGAAACTGAATGATTCAAGAGAAAACACTGATCTGTGATATTTTCAGAATATCACATTTCCTTGATAGAAGTTTCTTTCTCCCCAAGTGTTGCATTTACTCAACAGGCATAAAATGGACTTCTCAAGCTTGTAATTGAACACATTATTAACATTTGCTCTTCACCTTCTATTTCAACTACATTTAGCATTCAAACACGCAAAAGGGTAAGAATATTTAGGCCACCCTGTAAACTATAGTGTTCTTCAAAGAACTAATGATCTTGAAATTATGCAGCCTCAAGGCTGAAACACTCAGATTCACACACCTCAGTAAAATCTTTCCTTTAAACAGATGTAACTGCAGTTTTTCTCTCTCTGTAATTCTGAATGTGACAAATACAGACTGAATACTTTTTATAAGATATTAAGTACCAAAAATTTATCTGTATCTGTGCTGTTTTTCATTCATTTGCTTAAGACAAAAGCTCAAGCTTTTGAATTGATGATAATCAGAAGAATTCATACTTTAACATTCACATAGACAAAAAACAAATCAAGTGGTAATAATATTTCAAGTTAAAGGTCAAAACATGTCTTGCTTTCTAAGAATAAAAATACTCCCAATTTGCCTGTCACATTACACTGTTCATTCAATCAGGCTTAGTTTCAGAAACAGAACAGCATGTTTCTTCAACTGCAATTTTTACAGCTTTTTAAAACTCCCAATCAATACAGACTATTAACAATTCCTATATTAACCACTAAGAAAAAATAAACAAATTAACTGAGTATTTGCCCTTGATTTAACATTTGGTCTCTATTTACTACGCTAAGCTGTGTGAATGGAATGTGAATTTAGACTGAAGGAGCATGACTAAACATCTGTGTTGTGTGACAAATATACAGTGTGTGCTCAGTGCGCTGTCATGGGGATTAACTGAAAAAGTCATACCTGTGGGCACAAAGTCTCTATGTGATTAGCTGCCACTTGGACAATTTTCATTCCATCTTCATTTGTTGACAACGAACAAGCAAGATTAGCAACCTTAAATAAACAAAAAAACAGTTTTGTTAGCAAGTATTCATCCCCAGACTCTCAAACTTGCCAACAAACATCTCTGCTAGAAAGCTTTCACTATTTGGGGAAATTAATTTGTCAAAGAACATATCTGAACAAGGAAACACAAGAGGAAAAAGAAAAAAAAAAAGGAGCCGTGGAAAGGGGTGACAGTAACAAGAAATCTCATGACCTCTCCTCAGCTTATGTTCAGTACATAATAGCTGTAAAGTGGTGTTTAGGTAATATCAGGAAATTTCAAAGTAAGATCCTAAGGCTTCAGCTTCACTGCTTGTGATCATGCCTGTTAATTTTTCAGAGCCTTTCAAACCATGTCCAACTTTTACATTTTTTTTAAACATAGTTTTAAGACCTTGAAGATCAAATTACATTTGCCTCTATTTGTTGTAATGAAATACAGAATGATTTATGCCCTGAGCTATGCACAGATCATTATTTTAATTAGTGGTACGATTTTCTACTGAAGTAGTCATATCGGTGCAACTTATACATTTTCTCTGTAAGGAAACTTGAAATCTGTGAAAGAACAAGTCTACTTTCTGTTTTATTTTACTATACACCACGGAGATACAGCTTCCTTCAAAGGAAAAAAGCTCTTCCATGACACTCCACAGTTCAACACGTTTGAAGAGGTGAAGGAAAAAGAGCACTCACTTCAGCTCACTGCAACTCAATATCAACAGGCTGTAACACACAGGCTTGACAAAGGCACAAGAGGGGTTGGGATACTGGGATCCAGTAGATCTTTTCAACCTACTGAAGTCATATAATTTCCTTATGTAAACTCCTACACACTTCTTAGTCTTCATAGCCTTCACTGAAGTAGCTATATTACACATATATATCACTCCATTGTTCATGTAGATCAAGAACTGCCTGAGAAATAGATGTCTCTAGTGCTGCAAATACCAACACAGATATAAACACAGATATGCATAGTTAATTTGTAACTATTCAAAACTCATGCAATGAGTTCTATAGTCCAGCTGCTGCAAAATAAAAGCAAATCTTCATTTATCAACATTTTAGGACGCTATTTCTAAGTGAGAACAATAGTTCAATGATGATCTATTACCGAAGGCTTTTATTATTCTTACTTAATTGATGTAAATAATTGCAAGGAATTAGTCAGAGCATAGCCAAATTAATTACTTTTCCTATCCAAAATTCAGAAGAGACTAAAGTAAGATACTTTCTGAAGAGGATGAGGGCTAGGAAAGCATGGCCTTTCATATACACCTGTGCCTACATATAAATACTTTATGAACCTATCCCTGGTATTCCAATAGAACCCACTGGTTCCCCACCTGTGTAATGTGTTATCTTGTCCACATAAAAAATAAGGGTTAAGACTGAAGAAATCCAATTTTCATAGATGCACTCAAGCTGTGTTCTCTTTTATTTGAAGTAAACTGCCATGGGTTTTTTAACACAGTATTTGAGAAAAATTGTTTTTGATCCTATGCTTCCCCTCCTGACTCTTCAGCTGAAAGTTACCTACAGATGTGTTGGTATCATCATAATACAACTCTAAAAGACACTATCCCCTCCAAAAAAAATCAGTTATTTTTCTTGGGATTGAAGGTCAGGGTTTTTCAATATTGGTTACAACAACTAAGCCACGCTGGTTTGAATATTTTAATTTCTTTGCCCCAGTCACTGAGCTGCTTGTGTATCCCAAATGTAACCCTGCATTCTTTCACACTGCATTAATAAACCATCATATATAAAAAGCAGCACTCTGCAAGGCTCAGTGCAAATATTACTTATCTATCTCTTAAAGAGCTCCTCGATGCCTAAAGCAGTAACATTTCAAAGGGGGGGGAGGCAGCACAAGCCATTCCATCAGAACAAAATAAACACTCTCAGCAGCTTTTTCTCTTTGCCATAAGGTTCCTCAGGTTTTCCAATTTCATTTCACAGTTCCCAGAAAAACTTTACTTTTAATTTCTTGGGACCCACTGCAAACATGTGTGATACGTAGCTCCTGTTTATCAGTAACAACAGTTTTAAGATTGAGTTCTGTGCTGTAAGCATTAAATGTTTTGTCCCCGTCTTGATGTGCAAGGCAGATACAGAGACAGCTTAAAACTTTTTTTTTTTTTTTTTATCCTGTTTCCCAGTTGCACTGGCTGAAACATCTTGGTACAAATCCAGTCCTTAACAAAAATTCTGTCATAGAACGACAGAATAATAATTCAGGTTGGAAGAGGTTTCCAGAGGTCATGTAGTCCAACCCCCTGCTCAAAACACGAGAATGAACTCTAAACCAATCTGTGCCAATTGCTCTGTGTAGCAGATCAGCATGTGGGGACAAATTATGTATATGATACCAGACCACGCTGAAGACTGGAAGGGTAAAAAAGCATGGCTCGTCTCTGACAAAACATGCTCAGGTTAGAAAGAATCTCTTAATCCACAAGTATTCTCTTTTATTTGAAGTCAACAGCCATGGGGTTTTTTTAATATATATTGAGGGAAAAATGTTTCTGATCTTACGCTTCCATTCCTGATTTTTCAGCTCTAAGTATTCCTTCGTGATGGCTCAATTCATAATAGTATTCTCAAAACACAAGTAGCAAACTAAGGAGATAAGCATTAGGAATTTATGTTAAGCCACTTTACGACAACAAACAGAGGCCTGTATTATTTACATTAGATGTCCTTTAAAAATCAATAAAGTTAAAGAAAGTAGTATTTGGCTACTTTAGAATAAATACATTCATCATGTCACATTTCTGCTGTGTATTTGGAATTCATACTACAGTCCTGTACTGACAGTGAATTTAGTCCTTTGCCTTTCATTTTGATTGACATAAGCAAATCTTCCGTTTCCATTAGAAAACGGGTAGAATTTTCTTCTCCTGGCATTTAAGTGACACCACTTTTCTACATGTAGCTTATGCATATGTACAAGGGTTCTCTGGCAATCTCAGTAGGTGATTAGACTAATAGCTGTTCCACCCAAAAGACAATCCAGATTCCAGTAAGTCATTAGCATGTTCTCAACCACCAGTGCACTCACTGTTAGTATTCTCCTCACCAGCTCCTGAAGAGATCTCCTTAACACAAATCCAAAACACAGTAATCCAAATAAATCAAACTGAAAGAGTCAAACAGGGTGAGGGGAGTGGGGGGTGCTCTGTGTGTAATTTTTCCAAGCATAGGGCAGGGCATTTGAGAACCTGAGGTCTCTTTCAAATCTGTAATGTTGCTAATAAGGATGACAAGCTGTTTCATCAGTACTAAATGCCTGTAACCCGTAAGAAAATCAAGCCCTAGCTCAGAGAGGACCTATCACCTTACTTTCCTGAAAGTATCATGCACATCTTGGAAGGTTTCTCAAACAGCAAAAATCCCTTATTACGCTACAGTCTCCCCACTAAGCAATACAAGCTACACAAATACATCATATTTCTTTTGTATTCTCTGAGAAAGTCATGAGCTTCCCTTAAAGGGACTTCAAGCCCAAGTACACTGCAACTTCAAAAATAAGTAAAATTGCAAAATGAAGAGCCAGTGATTCCTCTCAGTCAGAATATCATTCTCTTTCTGAAGAGCAAAGTTTGTCAGGACAAACACAAAGCTTTCTTGGAGGCTGGTCTGACTCAAATCAGCTCCAACAGAACTTTTTAAAAAAAAAAAAAAAAAGGCCATCAGAAAATTTTCAACTTTCTTTTTACCATGTGAGAAAGCATATTTGTTCAACTTCTACTACTCAATGCAACATGTCTATTTGTAATCATTCTCTCCAACATTTCCAAGATACTACGAAAGCAGTTGCACAGCTCTTCCTTGAAAACCTGAAGAACAGTGAACAAACCATCCATGATGAGTTTTAGCAACATAAATTAATACACTAATTAAGGTGCAGTGGGAATAGGAAGACTTTGAACTGAGCAGGTAAGTGCAGCACTGACAATAGACAAAATACTCCATTAGCCTGATGGATTTTTAGATTATGAAGGCACCAAAGACTATATTATTTGATGCCCATCACCTGTACACAAAACCTATACCAATGCACATTTCTTTTATACTCCTGAAGTTATTAAATAAGCTTCTTACAGGCACTTTAACTTGTGTTTTTATTTTTACTATTGACTGAGAGTCTGCCTTTCTTTATTGGGGGGAGGAGGTTCCTCTCTTTAGAATCTGGTGAGCCAGCAATTTTTCAGGCTAGAAATTGTTGAAGAATAAGACCTGTGTCTCATTATTGTTATTATACTAGATGCAATCAGTAAAGAAAAAAAAACCCCACCCACAACACACAAAAAACCCAACTAATCATATTCCTCTCACTGACTTAGACATTACATGGAGCATGCGTGTATATCTAGGAGAGAGCACAACTGGAAAAGCTTTTATCTGAAAACGTGTGCATGAACTTTTTCAGTTCCTACTCTTTATCTAACAATTGAAAGGAAAAGGAAGAAGTATTTAAAGGCTGAGATACATTATACACACACAAGTTTGCACTGTTGTCAAAAATTCTTCAAGATGAAAGGCTTTTTACCTTGACTATGCTCACACAAGTGCACTCACACTGTGTATCCTAATGTTCTCTCCCCAAGCTGAAGAAACATGCTTTTAAGAAGTCCTCAGCTTCTTTCGACCTCAGATTTCCAAATGCTTTCCACTGGAGATTACAAGGCAAAAAGAGAAAATACATATAGGCAAAACATCTTGGAGATCCACTAACTTCTCCCAGTGGATCTCCAGAAAAGTGTGACAAGAAAGATTCTTCAGAAAGGCGTGATAATTTGCAACAGCCAATGTCCTAAAGCCATATATTGCTGGAGATAATTAAGATAATGTAATATCCTTCCTGTAGACAAAAGAAAAGCACTCCCAATCCATTAAGAGCCTCAGGACAAGTTCACAAGTTCACATGGAAAGTGAGACTGCCTCTTCACTGTGAGAGGACCAAGAGGTCTTACCATGTTGATTCTGCTGACAAGAAAGAGGAAAGCATGAATTCTGTTGGCAAGAATCCTTGGGAGAGACATTCCAACCGCAACTCAAGGATGCATGATAGTGGTTTAAGAATGAATCATGGTTCAGAGTTAACTCCAAGGCAAGAACACATATGCAAAGCCAAATGCAAAAGTGAGATTTTTAAGTACCAAAAGAATAAATAAATCACTGCAGTGCATCACCACCTGTTTCATTCTCAGTAGAGAATAGCTTTACTGTTCAATTGTCCACACCACAAACTAAGTTAATCCTTAGTTTAGGATTAAAATGCACCCCCAACAATTTTTTTCAGCCAAATTCACTGCACTAACTCCCCAAAATGAGCATTTTCTTGGGACTAGATAGTCAGCCAACTAAGTAAACTCCTCTTATGTAACTTTTACTAAATGAAGCAACACATTCTTTAGATGCGATCCTCCTCACTTCACCAATACGAGCTCAGTATCTTCTCATTATTTTATCCAGATGCTTAACTCACTTATACTGTAAATCACTAAGGATGACTAAGTTGTTAATTCCAAGAAAACTTGTGTGTCCTCTTCTTGGTGAAGACTTCCTATTCTTCATAGTAAATACTTTCTGTCAAGAAATTCTTTCCACCGAGAAAAGACCTTCCAAAGCTCTGCCTACCCTAAAGTTAACCAGGTCCTTCACCACACTGCAGGGTAAGCCCGAAGTTTGTCTTTTTTAAAATTTTTTAGCATAGTGTGAAGAACTCTCTGGCAACCCAATCCCTCCCGTTGATAACCCTACAGATATTCTTAAGATCATGCTAGGAGCACATATAGCCTTGGATGACAAATGCTCTGTTGATATTTAAATGTTTGGAATATACCCTTAATTAAAAACAAGGAAAAACAATGGTATGTCTGAAATAAAATCTGGCATGTTTCAAATTTCAATAAAATTTAACTTGCATGTCTCAAGATTTCAAATATCGTCTCTACTAGATAAAGGTTAAAATACTGATCCTGTCGGTTTGCCAGGCTTTTTTTTTTTTTTTTTTAAATGCAGGTAATAAAAGATCACAACAAAAACCTATTGCTGTTCCTCAAAACCAAGCACAAGTATTTCTTATACATACCTCTTGAGAACACTAACCAGATACACTGTCATTTTAACGTGTATATGAATTTACCAAGTCACTGACACGATGGTTGTAATGTAGGGGGTTAAGAAGGCCTAAACCAAGATGAGGACCTTGCTTTGCCAAAAGTTTCACAAGAGACAAAGCCTCAAAGACCTTCTGATCCATTAAGCTTTATCTTTGTAACCGCCAAAGAGATGGGCACCAAATACAAACAAAGGAATCTGGAGGAATTCTATTGAATCATTCTATGATTCTATGACACAAATGGACAATAAAGCAATCCATTGAGGTAGAGATTAATCCTGAGTAATCACAGTCCAGAAAATATTTCATTTGTAGGAGTTGAGAGCAACTGAATACTAAACTGGGGAATAACATCTGAATTTCATCATTACAGCAGTCAACGTGGCTTTTGATATAAATTAGATACTCTATGTAAATTGATTTTAACTGTTAGTCTGCTCTCCTCCAACTCCAAATGAAAAAAGGTACTAACATATTCTTTGCTTCTAATTTTGTGGTATACTGAATTATCTTCTACAAGTTTATTAAGTGTTCTTAGCTTCTACCACTAGTTTTATTCTGAAGCCCTACAAAGTCTTCTGAGGAAAATGACTGTTCATACAAAGAAATGCCATGGAAAAACTAGGAAGGTCAACACTCTATACTTTTTTTAAGGAAAGGGCTACATTGATGTATGTATGTCTTCTAGCTGTTGCTGCATTTTTATATGCATTTATGATTACTATGTGCATTTTTATGAGCTTAATAAAACTTACATAGACTAGAATATTTGCTTAGAGTGAAAAAACGTATTCCTGTGTACTGAAAACTTACCTCCAGTGAGCAATAAAGAGGTATCACAATGTTGCTTGTTTTCAACCCATTTTCCACCGTAAAACTTAATTTCTTTCCAGATCAAGTCAAATAGTAATACTGAGCTATTTATAAGATGCTGCCAGAGTTTATATGTTATTTTTGCATTGCTTATAAAATGCTTTAGGATACTTCAGGTCAAAAGTTACACTATTATTTTAACTTTTATTAGTTTTTTCTTTTGTGAGAATAAAGTTAGAAACGATACTCAAAAATACTTTTAACATATATTATGTTGCTTTCCCTGTCTCTTTTAGCTTTTCACCTTCCACTCTTCCAGACAGATTCTTGAATCTGCTGATTTATCTACTGTGGGGCACTACATGTCTGCAAGCCTCTTCACTCATCTTTTGGTTCCTTTTGCACTTCTCTTAATTTTGCATGTGTCTACCTCTTCCATTTTCTGCAGAACTGAATTATATAGTACTCCATTAATGCCATAATCAATACTGACACAAGACTAGCTCCGGCTTGTGCACCAGAGGCTTACCACTGCCCCGTTCAACTGTAACCAACTACCTTGTTAACATGAAGAAACTCCTCAGAGTATTATGTAACTTTAAACGTTTTCTCTAATGTTATTTGTCATGCATGCTACAGATTCTATTTCCATAATTAATTAATAAATGGTATTTGAATACCAATGGACTAGATTGTTCTCTTTTTTTTTTTTTTTACCCAACATAAATCTAGAATAACCCACTGCAACTTGTTTATTTCAAGTTCCATGTGCTCAGACAAGTCGTCTCTCATACAAGTTCATTTAGGAGATTGTTTTGATAAACTGGGCCTCAACCAAAATAAAAATGGAAAATAAATTAAACAAACAATACTCTGAGGCAAAGATCACACACGTGTAAGGGAGAATTCTGCACAATAACATTTCAGAAATAATTTCCTTTTCAATAAAGGTGTCAGGCTTGATGCAGAGCCCCATTAGGCTTTCTCTCACTGCTTTGGGTCACAGTAAAGACAGCTGAAGAACTAAGTTAAGGATTTCCTCTCTAGACCTCAGTAAGCAGAGCCCTGGTTACAACCAAAGAAAAGAGATTGTAAGAGATTGTATTTGGATTACATCTGTGCTCTGGCAGCCCAAGTTAGCTGAAGAGTTCACTAAACAGAAACTGTCTACAGGTGTGACCTGTCTCTCACTGACAGTTTCTCAAAACATGTACCATCCACACCAGCGTCAGACTTAATCCACTGGAATAACCACAAAGTGGCCTGTGATATCTTAAGAAAGGTCCTTCCTTGGGCCCAAACATAACAGCACATGAAAGATCTAAATGTAAACTACTTTATGTAACCTATCCCTTAGCACTGCTTGCTGAAACGTTAGCAACAGAGGGCTTTCCAGCAGTACCACATGAGTACAGGAGCATAACGAAAACTACCTGAAAAGGAGAATAGGACAAGCAAAGAACTGACTAAAACCCAGCCAGTTTACTGCCTTGTCCCTACCTCTTTCTTCATGCAGACAGAAAAAAATGCCAGTATAAAGTAAAAAAATTATTTTAGCAGTAGACAGAAGTGTTGTATGTTGTATCAAACTGGAAGAAAGCATGCTTTTCAAAAGGAGAAAGCGACTACCCAATCCTATAATCATCTAACCAATAACCAACCTTCTAGATTTTCCTTATCTCAGTCTGACAACAAACATGGCAAGAAAGATAGCAGTTAACCATGGAGCAAGAGAAAGAGACCATCCGTCACGCACAGAATTAGCCAACTCCTTAAAACATCTAAGAAGAGGAGTGATCAAAACTCACTGCCAGAATATACAGTCCTTGAGGGAACTAGGCACTAGGCACAATACACACTGAAGTACTTTTGAACATATCAGTGAGCTGGGCTCAACTGTCTGACATTGACCTGTCTGACACTAGCAGGATTTGATAAACAGTTCCCACCAGTGAAAGCCAGTAAGGATCAGGGTGCATCAACTAGTTCTCAAAACAAATACAGCATCTCAAATTCCAAATATCCCATATATTTTCCAGTTTTTAACTAAAATACCATCTTATGAGAGGCAATATTTTGCCTGTTCTCCCCCATCACCTAATCTTTTTGTATCTTCTTAGGTGTTTCAGTGTAAAATTTCAAAATATGTCTTTCCTTCTGCATTAATATTTTTTCCTTTCCTCCCTGCATGAAACCCTCTATCTCCTGCACCTAAATACTAAAGAGGCAAATAAAACACATAAAATAAACTGTTGTTAG
Organism: Platalea leucorodia; assembly: GCF_965183815.1. Taxonomy (NCBI): domain Eukaryota; kingdom Metazoa; phylum Chordata; class Aves; order Pelecaniformes; family Threskiornithidae; genus Platalea; species Platalea leucorodia. The sequence goes on from NC_138826.1 coordinate 36,392,461, forward strand.
AGTACTCAAGATTTCAGGCCCTTTTCCTCCATAAAACAAAGGTAAGATCCAAACATATGTATGAATACATCCTCATTTATTTTCTTACTGCTCATTATTCAAATATTCTACGAAACAATATCCATTACCCTTGTTTTAAGGCTTTCTGCCTTAGACTAAGTAACACACAGTTTTGTCATACCCAAGCATACTCAGGTGACCTTTGTTTCCCCTAGCCACAAAATCTTACACTCTTCCTGTCGTCAGAATCAAAATCTTCACCTCTTTGCCTCTGACTGGTTAACTGAGATGGAAATTGATCCCAGGAGATGCAGCATATTTCCTCCAAGATGCATACACCCTCTATTATTTAAATCAGCGTGAGCTAAGAAGACTCAGTATGCTAACAAAATGAAACCACACAGCTCTCACTTAGCACTGAATAAATGTTAGTGGAGCAGGAGAGGAAACAGACTTCTTTCCAGCAGTGTAATCACTTCGTTACAATGCCAAAAATTCTTTCATTTCAATGTAACTGTTTTCAATTCCTTGAAGAAGTAGGACACCTGACAAATAAAACATTAAATGGTTGTTTCTGAATAAGAAACAAAAACACAGTTCATGTAACAGTTCTTAAAAGAGTTCAAAATTGAAGCAGTCCCCTACAAAAATTAGATATTTATCCTTTTACAAAAACAGCTATGCTTTAAGCATATTGTTCCAATGCAACACCTGGACTGCTTATACGTGCTGCATATTTACATTTTTATAAATAAAAGGCCAACCATACTAAGTATAAATTAATTTGACACTACATGAAAAACAGAATTCACCTCTGGAAAGTTACAAAGAATAACCACTCGGAAATATAATAAATACTGTATCACAAACACTTACAAAACCTCATAACATAAGGGGGGGGGGGACGGACGGACCCAGCAACAAACCCAGAGATAATCAGAGAAAATGAAAGATCAGTGCAACAAAACATACCTTCAGAATTTAATCCATCTCCGGATCAGCCCTTTACAGAACTTCTGCCTCTGCAGAAAGTATGGCAATTCATTTTATATCTAACATTAATATTGACAACCTGCTTTGGCAATATAGAAAATATGTAGCAGTACAGGTTTCTGGAATACGTATTTTTTGCACTAAGAATCAGTTAATCTATATTCTAGTTCATTCCCAACTATCATTAACTACTAGTACAGAATTATAGATGTGTGTGGTGCTTGAGCACTTACAATCAAATCTGAGAATAACAGGAGAGTCAACAATAACACATGGAGGGTTAGCTACAGCCAAATAAAATTTGACATGCAGAACGTTCATGCACATTACCTAGAAGCATAAATAAACTCTTCAGCAACAAAAGAACACTTTCTTCTCCATAGTTGAAAGGAAACAAGACAGGGAGACACAAGCATACACTTACTCAATAATACAAATTCAATTCACCATATTACCAAAAATAAAGCAGCTCACATCAGCCATACAAACTTTGATACTAATTTTCACACATCCGCCATTAATAGTACCTACTTTATTTTCTGCAGGACACAGTACTGTGTTACAAATTGCACATGACAAATTCAAAACCAGTGAAACTATTTATCCTCTAAAAATTACTACAGAATTCAGCATGTCCAATTTCTCTTGAAGTAATCACTTCTTGAGACAACAAACAAAATTTTGTTATGATGAGTTGTCGTTTTGTTAACAGGGCTAAGAGCAAACGGACTACCTTAGATCCTTAATCCTGAAATCAGAGCAGCAACTCTGTATTTCCCTGGAAACTACTGAACAGAAGTTCAATGATACTAGCAATAACCAAAGGAATACTAAAACATAGCAATGCATAGGACAAGATTCTAATTTCACTTTACATGTGAAAATCCCAAATACTATCACTGACTTCGGTTAAGGTTCGCACCAAAAGTTGACACCGACTTTCCAGAAACACACTGCTTTCCTCCCTAGATATTTAATTCAAACAAATCAGTACTGCAAAATAAATGCACAAAACCATTCAATCATGTATACCAGCATACATGGTTGGTAAACTGGGACAACAAAGTATCAATGAAGGCAGTATTTGCTAACTTATTAATAACGGTACAAATTGGTTAGTACTATAATGAAAATCCAAATTAAAAGATAGATAGAATGAATATATAACAAAATTGGGAAATAGGGTAAAGCTGCATATCTTTTCATACTGCATAACAGGAAGGATTAACCTGAAACTTTAGGCAGTCTTATTGTCAATCCTGAGAAGACTTCTCCTCAAAAGGGAAAAAAATACTTTATCATAGAAATAATTTTCCTGATAGCCATGCAAAAGTATAGTCAGAGGTCCTCCCGCCCTTGGGAGAAAAAAAAAAAAAAAAAAAAAGTCATCCAACTTCTTCAAGATTCAGCTTGTGGCAATATCTGAATTCTACCACTCTGAAAGCCTTCCCAGAGCAAGTACAAGGTCCATCTCCCAACTTAACAGAGGACGAAATTTCCTGAAGAAACTGGGTCAGAGCCTAAGGCACCTAAGGCACAACCACCAGCTCCTCCTATCTCACACAAATAAACACATCAGATGTGTTTAAAAAATTCTTTTCAAATATTCGTTTTTCAGAAAGAAAAAAAGTCCCATTTCAGAACTTGTCATGAGTTAAGTCTCTCTTTCAGTTTCTTAAAATCTTCCTCCAACCCAACTGTCTCCCTCCAACCTTTGGGACAGGATAGCACCAATTCAGCGCTGAACGGTGTGCAACCCTCACAGCATGTTTGCACACAGAAAAATAATAATAATAAAAAAATCTTATTTTCAGAAAAATTTTTGGTTTTACGCTTTATGATTAATTGGATGACTCATTTTCCCCCCCCAGGCCTTCCAACGATTCAAATGTTGACAACTGCTGTTTCCTAGAATTAAAATAAAGGAGAGTAACTCAGAGGAACCCTCCTAGAGAAGGCTACCTTAAGGATTACCAGAAAGCACGGTACAGTCTTTCATATAGCCTCATTCAAGACAGGAAACAATCACAAATTTATGCCTCTGTGTTCTGTATCTACCATAAACAAAAAAATGCATGCATTTCACAGAGGTACACAGGACAAAATACACCTTAGTGTTTTATTACAGAGACCTTTAGTCTATTCTTGTCTGCTTCCACTGAACAGGACTTGAAAAAAAAATTATCCAATGGAGAAGAACTACTTTACCACTCCATTACCAAACAACTTTAAGCATAAGGATAATGCATAATAATTAAGTACAAACCCTGACCAAAATACTACTCTAAACTGGACTGTATATCCCTCACTTCCACTGATGAGCAGCTGCTCACACAAGTGCTCCCAAAAGCTCACTGTTGCTTAAATGCAGTCCTTCATCTCAAAAAAAGCCAAACATTCTGACTCGAACTGAAACTGAAAATTTGGCAACCTAGGAAAAAAGGTACTTCTTAATATATTGTTCTCTATCATTGCCTCACGGATTGCTATTTTAAATTTTACACTGCACAAAATTAGGCCTTAAAACGACAAGGTCACTGAGCTCACTGCTTGCAAAAGGAAAAGACCACCTCTTAACACCGACGACTTGATAAGGAAGAAAAAAAGCACAGATATTAGTAGTTTTTAGCAGCCCGTATCGCCCTGCATGCTCTGGGCCGCGCGCTGCGGGCCCACGCAGGTTCCTCCTCCGCACCTGGCAGCTCGGCACTCAGAAGAGCCTCGGCCAGGAGCTGCGGAATTCTCCTTCCAGAAGACGCCAACCCGTGTTTGGCAACCCACGTTAAAAGCTCAGCAGGGAAATGTCTAACCAAACCACCTGCTCCCCCTGGGCAGGACCCGCCATCACTCACCCCGCCGAGCGCTCCGCCACGCCACAGCCGCGGGCTGCCCGCCGAACCTTCCAGAAGGAGCGGGGCGAGGCGGGGCGGGCGCTGCCGGAGGGCGGAGCGCCCTCCGGCCTGTTCCGCCCAGCCGCTCCCCGGCTTGTTCCGCGCCGCGGCCATCTGGTGCCTGCGTCCCAAGCCAGCAGCGCTGGAACGGGACCGAGTCCAAGGGATGGGCGCCCGGGCCTCGGCAGCCAGCCGTCACCCGCTCAGGCCGCGGCGGCGGGCGGGCGGCTGAGGGCGGAGGCGGCCCTCCCCCGCCGGGAAGCGAGGGGCCGCGGCAGCCGGCCCGGCCCTCGAGACACCAACGGCCGGGGCGGAAGGGCCCGTGCCTGGAAAGCCTCAGAGAGCCTTTTCCTTGAAAGGGTAGCCTCGTGAGAAGGCACTTTGAACACCGTGATTTCCTGCTCCCGAGGGTTTTGTTTTCTTCTCGCTGAATATTAACTAGCCGTACAGGACAGGCATGAGGTCGGGGTGCGTGCTACCTCTATTCAAAAAACTTTCCATACTGAAATGAATCGAAATTTTAAATTGAAATTTAAAGCTGTAAACATGCTCAGAAAGCTGTTCATGAAGAAAAAAAAAAAGCCAATTGTATTTGCAGTGGCTATAAAACAATCCATAATTCACTCATAACGAAGTACATACGTGTACGTATACTAGATAACTAACTTGTCTGTGAAGCAAAAGAGATGTTACACTGCTCCAGTGGTAAAAATCTAATCTGTGCCACAGGCACATAGTATATTCTCGTGCATTACATTACGTCGTTACTGCGTTGCAATATATTCTTATGCATTCACTATAGGCTACATTTCAAATATCTTGTAAAAATATAATTAACCCTCTCGTTCATTTTTACCCTTCCTTTATCCCTTAAATGAGTATCTAAGTAATTTTTCTCAGGTTTAATTAGTTTTTCTTCTCCTCTTTGTGAATGGTGTCGTGAGCTGCGTTCCTGCAGCTACTGTGAAAGCCATCCATAGACAGCGAATTCCAATTGCAGTGGAGCTGGAGGTAGTCTCCTAGCTACTGTCGTTTATATGGAATGAATGTTGTACTAACATAAAATGTTTCTGTGCCAGTGGAAGTCTTTATCTCATGTTAATCGAGTTTAAAGGTTCATAAAACATTTTATAAGAAATCCTTGACTCATTTTTGCAATGCCATCTCTGGTCTAGGAAAGGTAAAACTGATCACAAGGGAAAACACTTAAAACCATTTATCAGCCTTGCAACCAAAACTTACATATAAAATCATCCAGACTTCCATCTGCAGATTGCAATGCAGTCTGAGGCATCGTGTGGGCTCACCCTTAAGCATGTGGATAGAATTCGAAGTGTAGGATTGTGATCTTACTAAATTCCCTGACAAAACTCCTGTGGCGACTGTATCTTGTTTACAGTACACTGGCCTTGAAAAAGGGCAAATGAATTCACTGTTAATGACTGTAAAGCGATGCACAGATGAGAAACAATCCTAATGCACAGCAGACATCCATCCAAGAGCAACAGCGTAAGAGATGTGGGGGTAACTGATGTGTTTCAAAGGAAACAAATCTCTGTGCAAGGAAGTCTAGAATTATAACCTGTAAATGATTCCTAATAAAGGGCTGACAGGGTACATGTTAATTAAGCTAAAACTCAGAGCGGTGATCTGAACTTCCCATCACAAAAGTACATGGGGTGTGGCTACTACTGTCCGTCTGTCCCTTTACTGGACCAGTTGGGTAAAAGAGAGCTGACAGTGTTGTGACTGAGGACAGTTCATTAAGAGAAAATGTGCCTAGATGCTTTAATTCTGTCCTACTGAGTCCAGCAAGGAGGTTCCTTGGGTCTAGCAAGACCAGCCTGTGTTTTCCAGAAGAAGAAAGTTTTAGAAATTTGGCATGAACTCAGTATTTTGAATACTAGGCTAACAGTTATTAAAAAGCAGTATAAGGTAATGATGGTAAAATGTAAGCATTGTGATTTCCTTGGAAGGAACTATGTTGACATGATTGCATACTGCTTGAGTTTGTTGTTCAGTTTCTTTGAAAGAGCTGCTGCAGAGCATGAATTATACCAAAGGGAAACAGCTAACAGTATGTGCCTTTTGTCTCACCCAAGTCATCAAAAACAAAACCACCCATCTTTCCTGCTAAACAAAGATCGCTTGCCTTCCTTGTGATCAGAAATTCTAGTCCATGACTTCCCATAGTATGTTTTCTTGATAATTTCCTTGCCTTTTTTTTGAGAGTTCAGCCACTATTCTTTTAATTTTATTTATGCTGTTAAGTCTGTATTATGAAAGGATTTGTCCTACTTTTTGTTTTCTTGCCTTAAATACAAGATATTAGATAGCTTCTCTAAGTATTGTGCACAAACTGCATTTCAGAACAAGACTATTTCTCAGTTACTTCAAGGTATTCAAGAATTCACGTTGCTAAGTACAGTCTTATAAAAAGCATCATGCTGGCAATGGGGGAAAAAATACTAGTTCAAAAGCCATTTGGCAGTGGTAAAATACCTAGAAAGATTCCTAGAGAAGTGATTAAATTGAGCAAACAAACATGTTGCCTGATCCTCTAGAAAATACTCTTAAAATCATAGAATGCTTTTGGTTGGAAGGGATCATCTGGTTCCACCCCCCCGCCATGGGCAGGGACAACTTCCACTAGACCAGGTTGCTCAAAGCCCCATCCAACCAGGCCTTGAACACTTCCAGGGATGGGGCATCCACAGCTTCTCTGGGCAACCTGTGCCAGTGCCTCACCACCCTCACAGTGAAGGATTTCTTCCTTATATCTAATCTCAATCTACCTTCTCTCAGTTTAAAACCATTACCCCTTGTCCTATCACTACACGCCCCAGTAAAAAAAAAATAACTCTCTCAATCTTTTTTATAAGCCCCCTTTAAGTGCCAAAAGGCTGCTCTAAGGTCTCCCTGCAGCCTTCTCTTCTCCAGGCTGAACAACCCCAGCTCTCTCAGCCTGTCCTCATAGGAGGGCTGCTCCAGCCCTCTGATCGTTTTTGTGGCCCTCCTCTGGACCCACTCCAACAGGTCCATGTCCTTCCTGTGCTGAGGGCCCCAGAGCTGGATGCAGTGCTCCAGGTAGGGTCTCACGGGAGCAGAGTAGAGGGGCAGAATCCCCTCCCTCGACCTGCTGGCCATGCTTCTTTTGATGCAGCCCAGAATATGGTTGGCTTCCTGGGCTGCAAGCACACATTGCTGGGTCATATCTAATTTTTCATCTACCAATATCCCCAAGTCCTTTTCCATAGGACTGCTCTCAAACAATTCATCCTCCATTCTGTACTGGCACTGGTGATTGCCCCAACCCATGTGTAGGACCTTGCCCTTGGCCTTGTTGAACTTCATGAGGTTCACATGGGCCCACTCCTCAAGCCTGTCAATGTCCCTCTCGATGGCAGCCCCTCCCCCAAGCATATCAACTGCACCAGCTCGGTGTCACCCACAGACTTGCTGAGGGTGCACTCAGTCCCACCGTCAATGTCATTGATAAAGATACTGAACAGTACGGGTCCCAATACGGACCCCTGAAGGACACCACTTGTTACTGATCTCCATTTGGACGCTAAGCCATTGACTGCAACTCTTTGGATGCAGCCATCCAGCCAGTTCTTTATCCACCAAATAGTCCATCCATCAAACTCTTATGTCTCCAATTTAGCAACAAGGATGTTGTATGGGACTGTGTCAAAGGCCTTACGGAAGTCAAGACAGATGACATCTGTTGCTCTTCCCTTATTCACCAGCACGGTCACTCCATTGTAGAAGGCCACCAGATTAGTCAGGCACAAATTGCCCTTTGTGAAGCCATGTTGGCCGTCCCTAATCACCTCCCTGTCATCCATATGCCTCTTGAGTTCTCTTAGCCTGTGGAATAACAACTTTAAACAAAACCTCATGTCTTAGGCTAGAAATCTGGTTTCCAAAAGAGGTGAAATTAATGCAAACCTATTCTCTATGCATACATGCATATATATATATATACACACACACACATTATGCATATAGATATGTTTGTCCTCAAGAACTTGAGATCTCATTAGCCAATTTGACCCAATAAGGACCAGATCGTTTGACAGAAGGATAACAGCCTCTAATTGATGCACTTCTGACAATTTGCATAGAGGGTCACATAGAGAAAAGAATATTCAGCACCTCCACTGACAGGAATAAACCTCCTCCTTCACCAGATATCACAGCATCCATGTTCTAACGGAAAAAAAAAAAAAAAAAACAAAAAAACCAACCAACAACAACAAACCCTAACAAGTACACACACTCACAGAGATATTTGGTACTTAAGAAGCAGAAGCTTCAGTAAACTGATGTTAACATTATGATGACGTGTGCCTTTTTTAGCACCTTCAGAATTATTCTTTTACAGGTGACTGACTCATTACAGATCAGTACTATCAGAACTATGAGACTTTTGGGGACGTAAGATGGAATCACATTTATCACAATTTCTAATATTCTGAGGAACTTCTAAATCTGGTTTCTGCAGTAATACAAGAAAAAAGTCACTACCACTGCACTTGCGTCGGCTGTCTTTACATGATCAGCAAAAATGTTAATTGTGTATTATGTGTATTATGATGAGGAGTCCATGTTGAAGCAAGACAATTTCCCTTTTGGAGCTCACATAACGTATGGTACACCCTGCCTCACCGTACTAGGTGGCTGACGTTTCTAGCTGTTGAAATATGCCCCTCAGACGTAGAAAGTCTGATAAATCTTTGGGTTGTTTATCTTTTGTTCCCTTGCTTCACACTTATGCAATAAAGCCTCTGATTAAAAGGATTAATGAAAATGTCACCATTTATCACCTGAAGCTCAATCAGTAATAGGAAAGTTGGGCCTTATTTGATTAATTACATAAAGGTGCAAAAATTCTCACATTATTAATTCAGGACTTGCTGCAAGATGCTGGAACTCTGTGAGACCCAAAATAGCAAGGTTCAAAGTCTTAAAGTTTAGATACGCTTAGAAGTACATGTTTGACTTTAAGCTAATTTTATTGAATTAATTTTCCTAATTCACTATTTTGACCACATTAGCTCTCCATTAAGCATCTATCTACCAGCTCCAATACATCAAGAACAAGTTACCTGTCTTCAAAGGCCTCCTTCCATCTGCCTGCCACCTCTCAATTACTGTTGCCAGGCTGCTTCTATCAGAATTTAAAGCATTTGCACATTTTTCCTGTGCTGCCTTTCATTTTAGAAATAATTCCACACATCCCCCACAAATGCGATTACCATCTTTAGGCTTCCCTTTTGCATGCTATCTGCAAACAAACAACCAAACAGAGCAACACCTGACAACAGAGGGTCTGTAGGCTGTAACCAGTAAGGCTGTCTATGCTGTCACATCATCTGGACAAGCAGGTCAGTTTGCTGAAGAACTCTCAGAGCCTTCAGCACAGAAATGGGAAATTGCTGAAATGGGAAAGCAGGGGTTTAGACCTAACTCTTGGGCTTACTGGCATTAAATTTGCATTTCAGACATTAACATTTTGATTTTTAAAAAAGTTGCAGAAAAAAACTATCTGTAAGTAAATGAGGAAGTGTATTTTTTGGTTTTGTAGTTAGATTGGTATTGCTTGCTACAGACCTATCTAATCCCAGATTTGCTAAAATTAGCGAAGTCAGCAGTTGGATTGCTAAAATGGATCCACTAAGATTTTTGGATTTAACTGAACTGCGGCAACGAAGATCCTACAAGAAAGGAACCTCCGCTGCCCAGATGTCGTGGATGTGCCGTTAACTAAACGCTGCCTGAACAAGCAGGCTGCACACTGGTCTCTCTTGAAAGTGAAAAAGTCAGACAAAAACAGGGGAGTGCTGAATGGGAATCTGAATCATACAACTGAGGATGCATAGAAATTAGCAAACTGAAGGTGGTTTTCCTCTTAAAAACAAAGCATTGTGTTAACTAGCTAAATAAGAGTAAAAAAAAAAGAATAAAAAACGTGATAAGGGAGGGGAGTTAATTTGTCAAGGATAGACTGATTATAGAAATTAGTATGGTAACGTAATGAAAATCCACTTCCCATTCATAAATATTGATGATGCTTAAAAGTGCTTATCTTATTTACAAAAAATGTCCTACAGCAGTTAGTCTGCTGACAGGTACATTTTATTCCCCAAATGCTGACCGATATTCTGCATGCATGTCTCTATATGCTAACTGCTTCATGTTTCATACTTAGATATATGCTCTTTCAAGCAGAGAACCACATTTAAGTTCTGTGTCTGCAGATCGTAGTGTACAACAGGATCCTGCATCCTAGTGACGGCTGCTCTGTATGTTTATGTACATGACTAACAGAAGTTAAACTGTAATGCAAAAATAGGGACGATAATATACTCTTCAACTTGGGGTCTTTAATTGCTATTTTGACACAGATGTGATTACATGATGATACCACTGAAAGTATATTACGGGTTAAAGAATAGTAACAACAAAAGTGCCAGCAAAAAAATTACAAGGCCTAGACTAGGACCTTATGTCTGGGGATGAAATTCCTTAGCATTGAACTGTCTGAAACTAAAAACTTCTACATAATAGGATTCATGTTTCTTGTCTTCTGATTATGATCCTAAGAAGAATGATAAAAGATTCTGCTCTCTTCTGATATCCTGAAAGTTAATAAAGATGTTCCAGGAATCTGTCAATTTGACCCTTCCACATGCAGTTGTTGTGGAGTTTTGCCACTGTCAGTAGTAGCTTTGTTTTTCAATACCTCTGTAAAATCAATACTAAAGAACTAGTAATGAAGCATTACAATGTTATTTTTATTTAGAGTTTACCAGTCTGTGATGAAAACCCATAAAAGTGGGTGCAGTGCTGAGAATACTCAATGCCCTATTGTCTTTGAAGGTGGTAGAAATAAATCAGAATCTTCCAGTTGACAGTACTTTGTATATGCAGCACTTTAATATGTAAAGCAAAGTTCATTTAATGATTGTTAAATTAAATTTTAGATTAAGTTGCTATCTGCCAGGAAACTATGTAAGTGTCACCTTGGATGGCAAATCTGGGTTGTTTTTTTTTTTGTTTTCAGAATTCAAGTTAAAAAAAAATAATAGCCGTCACAGGCTGCTTGAAGGTTCGTTGTTGTAGACCCAGGAAAGTACAAAAGTGAGGTGATTTTTTCAGGGTTTTTTTTCCTGCATCTTTCAGAACTATGGTGAGTTCCTCTCAGAACCCAATTTTCTGGGTCAGTATATTTAAAATTTGACATAGAAAGATGTAGCAAATTACATACAAAATCAGACAAAGTGGCAAAAAAGAGCTATCATCTTTTATATATATGTCAATAAAACAGATTGAAGTAGTGAGAATTTTCCCATTGTACTTGAAGAGAAATATTTACTGTTTGTATAGAAAATGAAAAGCAACTTATCACGATTAAGTTGTAGATTCCATGTTGAAACTGACTTTTGGCAGAGCTGTTTTCCACAGGAGGCAGATGTAGAAAGCTTTAGTTCAAGAGCCAGTAGCCCTGTGTTTTGCTTGAGAGAAAGCATGAGTTTTCTTGTAGTATGCTTATTAAGTTATTGTCAATATAGATCCCTTTTGATTACCCAATACTTACTATTATTTCCACTGTGCTGGGTTTTACAAACATTTTGATTAGTATGTTTAACCCTGAACACATTTCATTTGCACCATATGTAAGTTCTTCCATATTGTTTGCCAAAATGGCATTGTACTTCTAATAGCATTGAATGAAAAATTATTTTTATATCTCTGTATATCTCAAACCTCAGTTTCTTCATAGAAATTGCACCAGTTAATGGTTTGCTAAATAGAAAGAGTTAATTCAGATAAACCCTTACATGGATATTCTTAACTGAGTTTAATGGTGACTGATTTTGAGTTAGCTAAATTCACTTATCTCTGGTTTATTCCAGGCCCTGTCATTGATCCACATGACAGATTCATTCTCCCTTTCTGTCTCCTTCTGCAGTTTATCTGTCTCATCTGGTTTCCCAAATCTAGGGACCCAGATATTTCTTGGAGTCTCCAGAGTGCTACTGAAACACAAATGAAATAAATTCTACCTTTGAAGAACTTAATTACTGTGAAGGATGAGCAATTCCATGAACTTGGCTCATGTTAGTTCAAACACATTTTCTGGGTCCAGCTCTTAGGTAAATAGGAAAGGCTCTAAACCAAGAAACTCAAAAAATATTTATACTTCAATTTAAAATAATAAAGGTGCCAATCCCAGACTGCAGTCATTCCACACACAATAGTTTGGTCATGTTAAAGTGGCAAAAAGCTATGAACTCTCCTATGAAGGTGGTTTAAATGAATTTCTCGTATCCTTATCATTGTGTTCTGCTATCCAGAGACAGAGACAACCTCCCCAGGTAAGGGGCCAGGAGCCCTATATTAAGCAAGGAGTGCCTGGACCCAAATTATAAGCTGTGAAGCAAAGTTGTCCCAACACATTCAGGACGTCAGTCTCAACTTTTTAAAAGCTAGTTTTAGAAGTAGCTGAAGTAACAAGAGCCAGCAAGTTATTTTATTCAAGATCTTAATAATATTTTTTCCTAAAGAAACTTAAAGATTCTGTCAGTATTTGTATAGTTTGTTCCTATGCATCTTGTATCTTGTTCAACTGGAAAGTGACAAAACAATTTATTTCTCTACATATATTTTTATAACTCAAGATTTTTTTCTCCTTTACAGCTTTTAACTTCATTTAAAAAGAATGATTTCTTAAGGAGAATTCACCTTCGACGGATGTGCTGGATTTCCTGCACTAGAAATCTTTATGTTAATTGGCAAACTTGTTTTTTAACAACACTCTGTATGTCCTGCATGCCTTTACTGTTCTATATCAACACATTACAACACTGATGCACTTAAATATATGTGCTCTCTGTTACTGTCCATTGTGTGTAACAGATTCAACCTTAGAAATCCTAATTCCTAGAAGCCAGCATTGTCATATTGGAATACAGTCAAAACTGAAAAACACAAGGGCAAGAATTAGGCAATAGGCTAAACCCTCAAGTTTATGTATCAGAGTAGTGGATCTGAAGTCAGTGTTATTAGATCGAACTACAGAGAATATGATATATTCGGGTACTGAGAGATGAAGAACACCAAGTTCACTTCATCATTGCCTCCACTTCTCCTATTAAATCTCTCAGCCTCTGCTTGGTACAGCTGACCTTTAAACACTGCAGTGGGAGATTTGCATCTGTGCCAAAAGAAAAGATAATCAGAGGATTCTTCCCTGCTCCCATCAAATTCCTTTTTTAATCTCAAGTTCACCCAGCCTATCACTCCTCCTCTCAGAAAGCATTACATCTCTTTGATAGATCAGCTCAGGAGAACAGCCTGTCAGCTTTCCCAAACAAGAAATTTCTAGTTACGGAGGACCTGCTTTTTTTCTTGTGTAGATGTGACATTTCAGTCTTCCTTTTTACCTATCTTTTATTCATTTTTACGTACGTATTCTCTCAATATCAGACTTTCTTTTGGTCTTTGGTAGAAGTGAACCACAGCCCAGAACACTATATTCACTGAAACCGGGCATGTCTTACAAGGGACTATAAAGTACAAACAAGTCCCCTAAAGCGTTTTATTGTTATTTTGTCATAATTTTCATAATATTAAATTGTGTTTATATTCACAGCTAATTTTGAAATTTCCTAGAAGACAAGAAGACACCGTTCGAAAACGTTTCCATATAATCAAATATTTCAATTGGATTTGCAATTTAATTGTAACATTTTAAATGAAAAGGCATTTCAAAGGAAAAGCTAAATGTGTGAAATCTCAAAGCAGTTAATCTTCATTTTTTGAAATATTTTTATCAAAATTGCTGCATTATAATAAGGAATTCCAATTAATAACAAGCATTTTCTAACAGAAACGTATCTTTTGGGAATTTATTTTAGCCAAGGCCCACAGACAGAGTACAGACAGAATCTTAACACAAATCTGGTTGCTTTTTTCATTCTGCAATATATCCTAGTTTTTCAGTGTCACAAAATCAATATTCAGACTTACAAATATTTGATGCAGTATATGAGCAATATAAGGCACTGTAGCCTAGAATAACCTCCATCTGAAGAATGTTTAATGTGACCTTTGGTACTCATGAAAATACTTCAGCTGCTGGGTTTCCATTTCATATGTGGGAAGCATTCAATGTAATAGCCAAAGTGGGCATTTTAATGTTTGGGGTTTTTTTTTTTTACTGTGTTACTAGGACTATTTCACTTCCCCCATATATCTGAAGATACTATTCAGATAGATACTTTTACAACTACGAGATTCTGTTTTGTGCAATTATTGTGCAGCTATGATACTGCAAAGATGTTAACCAAGGTATCTCAAATACTCTGCCACTGTTTGAACTTTTCGAATACTATCACTGTCCACAAAGCACCAGCCAATATTCCTGGTAAGTCTGCCTAACCTCCCAAGTGTATGCATTTTTTAACAGAAGCTAGAACCTCTAGGGCAAGAGCACAGAATAGTTAATAAACTCAGGAGAGAGAGAAAACATAAGAAAACAAGGGAGAAGATATTACCTGTAGTTGCTACCACCTTTGGAAACATCACCCCAGATTTGGTGTGGTATTCAGTCTTTCCATTTTGCTGATGTTTTGTACTTCACTGAATTTATATACGTACTTCTGAACTGTATTATATTGTTATGTGTTAAATCAATTTTGAAAGGAAAGAGTGTAACTTCCAAATGCTAATTCAGAAGAGAGGTATTTGTAAGAGATATTAATCCTCAAGCTGATTTACAAAGGTCACCGGCCTACGAGGATACTGTTTGTTTCTTAAATTACAATATAAGCACAGAGTCAGTGTAGCGGGCGATTTAGCTTAGCTTAATTAACATTTCATATTCAAAGACAAAAAAAAAAAAAAGTATGTTCTTTCTCAAGACCTCGTTTCTATTTGAGAAGTTTTCATTTTCAGATTAAAATAGAAACCACAGAAAATCTCTCTTGATATTTCAAATACTACTTCTAATTTCCATATCAAATTCATTGTTGGAGAAACCTTTGTGAGAAGATGAACTTTTGTTTTCATAACGTCCAACTCAGTTTACTGTATTTATATACAAAACAATATCATAACCTACTATTCAAACATCCTGGATCTTTCAAAAAAAGATGAGAAAATGCACGGAACAACAGGATACACCTGATTAAAAACTGCTATATGGAGCATAAGAAAATGCAACATAATGTATGTCTCAAAATAGACCAACACTCATCTCTCAAGGTACAATTCATCTCACCTCACTTCAGCTATCCAGAAATTAGACATCCAGACTAAACAAGTCATTTAGTCAAAGGAGAGACAGGCACTTAATATAAGCAAGATAAATCTTCTTCAGGAAAACTTTATCTTGGGTTACGAGTAAACGGGGTAAATAAGGTTTTAAATTGAAAAGTCCACCTGGAGCACTGTGTTCAGCTCTGGGGCCCCCACAGAAGAAGGACATGGACCTGTTGGAGCGAGTCCAGAGGGGGGCCACAAAAATGATGAGAGGGCTGGAGCACCTCTCCTATGAGGAAAGGCTGAGAGAGTTGGGGTTGCTCAGCCTGGAGAAGAGAAGGCTCCGGGGAGACCTTAGAGCAGCCTTCCAGTACCTGAAGGGGGCCTACAAGAAAGCTGGAGAGGGACTTTTTACAAGGGCAGGTAGTGATAGGACAAGGGGTAATGATTTTAAACTGAAAGAGGGTAGATTGAGATTACATATAAGGAAGAAATTCTTCACTGTGAGGGTGGTGAGGCACTGGCACAGGTTGCCCAGAGAAGTTGTGGATGCCCCATCCCTGGAAGTGTTTCATCCCTGGAAGATCAGGTTGGATGGGGCTTTGAGCAACCTGGTCTAGTGGAAGGTGTCCCTGCCCATGGCAGTGGGGTTGGAACTAGATAAACTTGAAGGTCGCTTCCAACCCAGACCATTCTATGATTCTATGACCAGATTCAGAAATTTATTTTGCAAGTTTCTGCAATCAAGTAAAATATCAGGGAATGAAAATTAAACACTGATGGTTTTATCAATATAGCAACAACAGCATCATTTACAACTCACAGAGTCATAGAATAACAGTGTATATTAACATTTACAAAGGACATATTAGAGTAAGTAATAAAACTATGCTGATTCAAATTACAGCTCACTGATTATTTTGAGAATGTAATATCATCTCTTTATTACAATATGTTGTCCTGTCTCCATTTTTAAATTGATATTATCAAATTCATCAATGGTGCAATACTAACATCATCATCCCAGCTCAATGGTGTTGCTCTGAAGCCTTGTAGGTCTGTGGAACGTGTTCAGCTGGAACAGTGTGTTTGACAGGATAGAGCTGAGACACTGCTTTTTAAGGAGGAGACTTACTGAAGTTGAATGCATGAATGGATTCAGGAAAAGCTACATTTTTTTAAAATACTGTTTCCTTAGTTTGGAGAGAATTAAACTTCAGCAGACAGTACATACAGCTGATTTCACAGCACATATCTTCAAGTGCAAAAAGTTACTTTTATATGATGAAAAGAAAATAGTCATAAAGCTTTTTGATGCGATAAATATCTTTTAGAAGAGCAATGTTAAAATCAAGCTGAAATGGACAGGCCTGTTTCCATACATGGAGGCGATGGAAGAATGCCCTCCCTGAGGTTGCTGTGTATGCAGTACTGAGATCCAGGCATGGAGATCCTATGACTCCTCCAAGAATCGGGGTGGCTGAGAACCAGTAATTCTCAGCTGATACAGATAGATTAACATCATTTTTTCAAGCTCAGGAACAAATAAGCAGGAAACTGGGAGAAAGCCGTGAGCCAGAAATTTCCTTGTGGTCACAGTGTCTGCATTAACTTTTTATTAATTTTTTTTACGCATCTTTTACCAAGTTATTCGGAGTAGTAAATAAAAGAACTAATGAAGATTTGCAAAAGGACCTCATGGTACTAGATGACTAGATGATAACACAGAAGATGAAATTCAATCTAGAGAGATGCAAAGCGAGTCATTTTGGAAAAAAAAAAAATCCAGTATTACATATCTATGATGGACTTCAGCAGACTAGTACTAATCAGGAATAAGATTTTGGGATTATCATATAAACTTTCTGTGAAAGTTGCAGTTTAGTGTTCACCAGTCGTCTGAGAAGAAACACTGTTAGGAATTAAATAGATGTGGAAACAGAGAACATCATGAAATATCTGAATATCTTGAATAGCATGCACAGTTCTGACCTACCAGCTCATGAGCTGGAAGGTGTGGGCAAAGGTATAGGCAACGTACCAAGGTGATCCTTTTATGGCTTCCAAACAACGAAAATTTAAAAAGACCAGAAATACTCAACTTGGAAAACAGACAATTGAAGGAGGATATGACAGAGGTCTGTAAGTGGCATGGAGAAGGAAAATAGGGACTGGTGCTCATTTTCTCTTCTAATACAAGAATTCAGGGATAGCAAGTGAAATAAATGATCATGTGGGGGTTTCATGGATACTTCTCTACACAACACACAGTCAAGCTGTGAAATTCTTTACCATGGGATGTTATGGATGTCAAAGGTTTACAAGGGGCTCAGATCCATACCTAGAGTGTTTTACATTCAGAAAAAAAGGACAGTGAGAATGTAAATCCTTTTTTTCTTAGCTTTTGTTCTCCAAGACAAAAACTAGGGATTGCCAGCATCTGAGCTGGTTTTCACATCTCAATGCTCAGCATCTTCACTATGTCCTATGTTCTATAAAGGCTATTTGCAGCTGACAAAAGAAAAAGACTTTTTTTCTTCTGATAAAGAAGGTATTTTGTATTTAACAATATGGGCAGTCTTGCTTGCATCACTGGCCTTTGCTGTATTGTTTGGTGCCCGCAATCCATCTAAACCCTTGGATGTCACAGCTACATGTAGATGGTAAAGCTGCCTTCATGGTTATATTAAAATTGTCTGATGTCTCATCTACCTCACCTACCAGCCTTCTCTAGTATGGTTACTGTCATATGCCATTTTTTGCAACAATTTTTTCTTAGTTGTTTAGCTTTTAAAATATTTTACCTTCAACTGTTGTCTCTGTTAGTATTCCATAGCCAGGTATCTGGCCACCATGATCTTGCACTGCAATACTTGACTTAAGTTATTCTCAGTTGCAGAGATCAAGCCCAATTCTGTTATAGCATACATGACTAGCTTTCCAGATTTATATTTCATAACCTGAAAGTTGTAAGGGGATTTGTTTGTTGGATTTTATAGCAGTGAAGGAAATAAATAACAAAGGAATGAATATGAAGACTCTCCTGCAAACATGCAAATCATAACTGTCATTTAAGAATCTTCTAATAAAATACAAAGATGCTTGACAACTTTCTCATAAACTCTGGAAATGTTGTACAGGGTTGGATCTTAACTTAACCTGTCATCCAACTTACAGATGGCAGACAACACCATGTTATGAAACATATCCCTGGCAAAAGGCTGGGCAGCTGTCCCAAAGGGGACAGGTAATGTTTCTACATTAGAAGTTTCACCAAGAAAAAGTAAATTCTTTGATAAATCAATGGACAATAGACATAGCAAGGATGCAGAGCCAACTCATCTCCTTTCTATCTGTCCTGTCCTTCTTGCAGAATCAGGCCCCCTGATTTTGGTAGTACTTTTAGCTATACCTGATTTCTATGGAATATCCATTACCCATGGCACCATGTTCAGTTGGAAACCAAGCTCCATACATATTTGCCACTTCTCAGTTTCTGAAGTATGTGTGTATTTCTAAAGTACGTACACTTGTGAAAACTAAGATTAGTAAGATCTAAGTCTATCTATCTGTCATATTCCTTGACAAATTAAAGCAACAGTGCAGTGCTCTACTACTGTCAATTAAAATATATATATATGTATTCTCAGCTTACCAGGTTTTAGGCCACTAAAAAACCAAAATATGCCTCCAATTTACAGCTCTAATGTATTTAAATGCTATTCCAGTTTTATCAATTGCATTGGTATTACACTTTCCACAAAACAGCTGCCATAATTATTTTTCTTTAATGATGCTGTCGGAAATGACTGAATTTTTCTTAAAAATCAGATAAATCTCTTTATATGTACAAAGCCCCTTTGTGGCCACTTGCTTAGCCGTCAATACTTTCTCATTTTTGTTTTGTTTTACGTCTGATAGGCTAGCAGTTGACGGATGCAGTACAACTACTATCTAATTAATTTGCTGGAGTGTTTAGCAGTACAGTTTCTCAAAAAGCCATTAATCAAGCTCTCACTTGAAGATACTGGTAAGTGCATTAAACTAATATAAACAACTTTTAAATAAAATACTTCAGGTCTAGTAGATATCCGGAAGATAACTTCCATTTTATTTTACAATAATTTTCAATAGCAGTATACAATTGTCCTGGTTTCAGCTGGGATAGAGTTAATTTTCTTCTTGGTAGCTGGTATGGGGCTGTGTTTTGGGTTTAGGATGAGAACAATGTCGAGGATACACTGACGTTTTGTTCTTGCTAAGTAGTTGCTAAGTGGCGCTCACAGTGGTAAAGGACTTTTCAACTGCCCATGCTCTGCCGGGTGCACAAGAAGCTGGGGGGGGCCACAGCCAGGACAGCTGACCCAGACTGGCCAAGGGGCTATTCCATACCATGTGACGTCATGCTCAGTATATATAAACTGGGGGAGTTAGCCGGGGGAGGGGGGCAACGATCGCGGCTTGGGGGACGGGCTGGCCATCGGTCGGAGGGTGGTGAGCAATTGTAGAGTGTATCGTTTGCTTTGTATTACTATTGTACTATTATTACTTGTTATTATTATTATTATTACTACCGTTCTATTTTTATTTTACTTTAGTTATTAAACTGTTCTTATCTCAACCCACGAGTTTTCTCCCTTTTACCCTTCTGATTCTCTCCCCCATCCCACTGGTGGGGAGTGAGCGAGCGGCTGCGTGGTGCTTAGTTGCTGGCTGGGGTTAAACCACGACAACAATATAAGCACCAGTAAAGCAACAATTTGGAACAACTAATTCAACAAGGAGGTGGCACTGTATACAGTTTCTCTGAAAGCCAGTTACTTAAAACATTTTTAAAAGTATGTTTTCTTCACTGTAGGCAGCATATCAAGTCACAGTATAAATATAAATATGTACACACACACTGTATATTTACACATACAGTTAGATCAGTCTACCATGTAATAGAACTCTTTTATACAACAGTCATGAGACTTGCTTTTATCTCCTCACATGATTTTTTTATCATTCATTGATTTGCTTGTAAAATAAATATGTCTGATGTCCTCAGAATAATCTGGATAAATGAATCTCTCGCTAGTATTTACATTCATGAACTATACACATACTTTCCCTCTTAGACTGCTCTGCTTAATAGCAGTTAAGTAATAAGTTTAGGTAAAAACAGAAGGTTCTGAAGGTAATCATTCAGTGAGGTGACCAAAGGCAATCTCTAAGTTTTTGAGGCATCACTGTCTAGTCTGGTTATCACTTTGCAGAAGGGACACTGCAAAATGGACTAGTAATGTCTATGCTGAAAAAGGACATTTGACTTTTTTTTTCCCCCCCTCTCCTTTCTAGGTAGTAACTATGCTGGAATTGCAAAACTATGCTATAGTTTTTCCTACATCACTAAGAATAGCTGTCTTCCGCGCAGTCTTAATGTTCACAAGCAGCTGCTACATGTCCTTGTAGATTTTTTAGGCAGTGTATGTGTGCAGCCATCAGCCCCTTTAATCACAAACCTACCCTGATGGCCAGCTATTCCTTGCATTTGGGAAACAAAATCAAACCCATGAAAGGAAATTAATATTGGATTTTTAGGTTCACATCTTCTAAATTGAATAATGATTTGGGTATTTCAGCTGACCTGGACTCAATTCCAAATTCAGTAAAGTGATCTGATCTTCAGAGATCACCTGTCCTTTCTAAAAATAAAGCCACTTCAGGCTGGTTCAGCTTCAGTATTAAAAATCTGAAAAACTTTAAAAACTTTGGGTTTGTGTTTTAGCTTTCATTTAATTTCGCAGCATGGTCAAAATAAGACACTCTTGTAAATTGGAGAATAATAACTAGTTTTATTCTGTAACTACATGACCATGAAGAGAAACATAAATGCAATACTCTACTTTTACTTTAGCTGTTTACCTCTTTGTCTTTCATTATCTGTAGATGACCCAAGATTAATGAATTCACTCTGAGCAAAATAGTTTTCCTAAGTAAATTTTCAGCCACAGAGTGAACTCATTGATTTTTCCCATTTTTGCATTACAGCACACAAAAGCACTAAAAGCTTAAAAAACCCCACAAAAATTAGCAATGGGTTCCTTACAGGCACTTGAGATAATATTCCTGCAAAATCCATGACTTCAGTATTCCAGCAGTGTTTCAAGCTCCAGTTTGAATGAGTTTAAATTAGTGAACATTTAGTCAGGTTTGCAGGACCGATTGTCCAACAAACTAAAATCTCCCCCCAATTCTATTTGCAAATTTCTAAGTGACAAAGAAGTATCATTTATAAGTAATAAAGAAGTATATCCATTAGAAATGAATACTGAGTATACAATGTATGCAAGTGAATTTATTCAGCATATATGTCAACATGCTTTCAGTCTGCTAGGGGGTTCATGGCTCTAAACGGTGAGTCAGAGCACCATTTCCTCTTCATTACACACGCTATAAACTTTCAACGTGAGAAAGCTGGCAGACAACTAACACTAATATGGTGTCTCATGTAGTTTGAGTAGTAGTATTCTGCACACTTTGAGCTAATACTCCTTAGAATCACACATTTGATCAAGTTCCCACTGAATATCTTTGTGGAAAGGCTTAGACTAATTTCTCAAATTAGAATTCCCCACCACCTAATTTCTATGCAATGAAATGCTATATAAATTCCGATACCACAAAACCCACCATCTTACTGCATATCATTATATAAAAAATGGAGTATGCTTACTATTACCCTAGGCCATCTATGTATTCTTTCCTGAAATGCCAGGCCTAATTGTTTTATGATATCTGCCAGCAAAGGAAATGTGCAGTGGCAAGTCACTTATAACGTATATTCAAAAAAGAGTGCAACTCCATCAAACATACCTCCACAAGCCTGCTGGTATGTTCTCGAAATATGGCAGCATATTCCTTTATTTCTTTATCTCTCCCATTTTTAGCAGCTTCAATGAGAACTAAAAGTGGAACAGTGGTATCTAAGAAGGAGTCCGAGATGTGATCTATAATGGCTTTGCGGAGCTGCAAAAGAAAACATTACATTAGTATCTGATAATTGGACTATTTGTTAAAGTCTACTGTAATTATTGTCCATTAGTATTTTATAACATAAACAGGTACACACTGTATTCCTGCATTATTTGCAGGATTATGTGTCTGAAACCTACTGCAGCTGCAATTTATCTATTACACAGAAAACTCTATTTAATTTTAGGAACAATTTTAATATACCACTACCTAAATATGCATGTTTGTATGTGTGAGTGTATGTGTGAGTACAGATATATAAAACACTTAAACATGTATTAGTTCTGTTGAAATCAAGGGAGCCAAACAAATATTCATGTTCTTTGATGAATAGAATAGACTACTTAAATGATTCCACACATGAAAAATTACTGTTAGACCAACTCTAATGTCTCCTGGGTATTCTCTCTTGAAGTTCGGATGCCAAGGGAGAAGGCTATTTCATTTTACAAAGAAAATAATAATTTAATTATGTTTGCACTCACAAAATAGTCTACATCACCTGTTTTCATAATTGCAAAATTACCCAAGTATTTTCTGCCTTGTTGGAAAACGCAACAATACAGTTTGATTAGCAAAATGGTAGCCTTCATGGTAATTATGAGATTACTGATTATGCCACCTGATAATAGATTAATAGAGCAAGAAGACCTACAAATGAGTCTGAAGTTCAATTTTCTCTATTTAAATTAATTGTTCTTGAACTTCTTACTTAAATTATTAAAGAAGTGTAACATTCTGCTACAAATGACCTCTCAAATTAGGTTTCATGTAACCTTATAACTGATCACTGGGACATTACTTCATTTAAGAGGTTATTTTCCATGTTATAAACCTACACATGGCAACTGTTCATTTTAATCGTAGAACACTACAAGAAATACACCAATCGTAACAATACATGCAGCGCAACTAAATTACCAAGTCCACTGAATTTCTTACTGCAAAAAATTATTTTTACAATATATATAAAAGATATTGACTGGAACAGAAAAGAACACAAAAAGCTTTTAAGCTTTTACATACTGACAGGTTTGTTGCCAAAGGACGAGTTTTCACTTAGCATTTTGCTCCAATGTATCTATGTAAAAACTCAGTAGAAGTAAAGACTCCTACAGCTAGAAAAATGAAAAAAACCACAATCTTTTTGATGCTTCTGTCCTCGTAGGTAGGGCAGTGAACATGCACAGCAGAAATAATAGCAGAGAAATCTGTTGATTATCAGGACAAGACTTGGATAGGAATTCCATCACTAGCTTTTGGACAGCCTCACCATTAAAGCCAGCTCTCATTGACTCACCAGGTACATGGGACAGACAAATCTTCCAAAAAACTACAGGTAAGTTTACGTTTGGAATGTTTTTCTGTCTTCTAACTTACTGTAGCATATCTCAGCTACTATCTGGATACATTGTATGTTCTCAAAAGTAATTTACAAAGACAAAGGCTATGGGTTTCCAATACAAAATTGGATTTTTACTGTCATGTTCACATTCCCAGCTTGATTCAGGCTGGAGTTTTAAAAAATAAGAAGAAAGAGATAATAAAAAAATTCACTACCAGGAATAAAATACATTGAACCTCCAGTCCTGCCAAGTTATCTGTTAAAATTTCTGTGTTGGAAAAGTCCAACTGAAGAAAACAGACATACTCGCCTGCTTAAAATTAAGTACGTGAATGTGACCTTGAGGAATCATAGTTTAAACTTTAAGATTTCATTTTACAATAACCAGCAACAAAAAGCTGTGGACCGATATCCATGGCCGATGATTCATTATCTCCAAGAGAAATATTTTTGGGTTCTGCATAGCCCAGATTGTAGGACTTTGGCAGCCTTAATGTATTATTTGAGGACCAGTGACTGCAATGACCTGAGTCACATTTGTGGTGAGCTTGAGGCATCCAATTTTCAAACCAGCAGCCTAATTTTCTCTCTCATCACATAATTCTTTGCTGTAGCTTTTTACTGGTTTGCTTGGTTTAATTAACCTTTCACATATAAATTATCATTATTATTCTGTTCTAAGAAATCCTCTATCCTGCAATTAAACAGTGAAACGCATCTTCTTCTTCAAAAAAAGATAATGCTGTGTCTTTGCTGAATACAAACAAGTTTGAAATTATGTTCCTGTTTCAGCTATGCGAAGGAATACATGAAGCTGAGATTTTCAAAAGATGGCTTGTGTAGCATTCAAGAATTAAAAATTACAATGTAGAAAAAAGAAAGGAAAAAGACAAAAGAAAAAAGGAATATCTGAAGCAGTATCTATTTCTCTTCATCCTAATCATAACAATCATTTTTTCCATGACTTGATAAGTCTGTTTCTGACTCCGAGCAAAATGCTAAAAGCTAAGTAGCCACATAGGGAGACATAGAAACAGACAAAGAACAGCACCAGTAGTGCTAGCAGGCAATAATAGGGAAGCTATTGTGCTAGAATTAAAATTTTTCTCATATTTTTAAGTGAAAGAGACACCATCAGAAGAGGGAAAGCAGAGGGAGGATGATGTCTGACAAATTGTTTTATTTTTAAGGTGCAAGGTCTTATTCTTACCCTTTGAGCAGACTGTTACAGAAGTGGAAGCGTGAAGAGTTTTTGTTTTGATATCAAAGTGCATTAAAAAATAACATAGAAACATGTTGTTTATAAAACATGGGGCATAAGGTTGTCAAAAACAAACAGTGGAAGGTAGAGAAAAAAATCCCAGCAGCTGTTTGCAACACTACTAAACATCAGTATCCTGATGAGTACAGAAAACTGTGTTTGCCTCTATTTGTCTATTGCCTCACAAGACTACACTGGCAAAAGTCCTGGAAGAACTAGTTGTTATTGAGGGATCTCTCTTTTCTGCTTTGAAGGGATGCCAGGGAGACAATCTCTTTTGTGTTCAGAAAAAGCTATTCATGATGAAGAAGCAACATAGAAACATAAGAATATCATCAGGAATAACATTTATAAAAAAGCCCAACCAACCAAAACTGTGGAACAACCATAAGAGAAACATCTGTGCAGTCCATTCACAGTACTCTGGGAAACAACTGGGAGGTAAGAACGGAGTATGGTAATTTCTCCAAATTAGAAACTGGAATGAATAGGCAATTCCTTCCTAAATATTCACACAGGTCTACTAGGAAGGGAAGCAGTGATCTAGGTAAAACTGCATACACAGAAATGACATGCACATCTCTGGCACAATACAAGTAAAAATCAAAACAAACCAAATAGTTTAAAATCCCCACAAGTACTGTCCAAGTTCCTGAAGTGAATACAAATAATTTCATTTGAAAAGTCAGAGATTTTTACAACTTCCAGAAGACACTGTTCTTGAGATAGCTACTTTTGCCTTCAAGTCTTCCCAGATGCAAGCCTTCCTTTGCTTTACTTACTGTGGTCTACAAAGATGTTCCATAGGGGCCTATGGCATAACCCACAATCAGGTGGTGACTGGGCCAGCGCTTATGTGATGGTTTTGCTTATTGTGCACTACACTGAAGAGATTTCAAAAATACAACTTCATAAGATTTCATCTTCAACCTCAATTTTGCAGAGGCAATCCCAGTAATTGACTGAAAGCAGAGTACATTGTGCACACTATAGCCCCGAATCCACTATGAGTGTCTAATGTAATATCAGCTGTGGTACACAGTATCATTAAAAAAAAAAATTAAGTATTATAAAACCTGTAAGAGTAGACCAAATAATAATTTTCATCTTTCTAGTAAAAGTGCTGGGAGACAGAATAATGAATGTTCGTAAGTGAAAGCAAATAAGACTCTACTGCAATATCTGCAGGCACAGAACTCACAATTTCATGTTTCCCAGATCAGGAATCAGATGTGCAGTAAGCACTCTTCCTAAAACAATTCTTATACAATTCACATGCATGAACACAGAATTGGAGGAAATAGATTAAATATTTCTCATAGATACCTTGCAGTGGAAAATGTCAAGAAGCCATAGAGCTACTCTGGTTAGAGAAAACTACTAGTTATAGATTGACTATAAATTGGGCATGATTAGATTCAGCCTGAACATTTTACAAAGGTTTACAGAAACACACAAATTGAATTAGTTAACAGATTTTAAACACTGTAAGAGAGTCAGTAAACTGTAATAAGCTAGAGTTTAATTAACTCATGGAAGAGACTGTAGGACAGAATGGGAGAGTTCCTAGACACACTGAGCTTGTGATGCAAGTTGCTGGGTGTCTGAGCTGAACATATTTTTGATGGAATGTGAGCAGAAATTGGATAGCTAGTTAGTTGTAAACACTATATTTATATTATATTCATCTCATCTTTCAAGGCTTCCCCTGGCTGATTATGGGAGACAGGAAGGAATTTATTCATCATCATGAAGCATAGGCTGGCTTGTAAGACTGCACACAAAGTTGGGAGGGATATTCTTCCACCAGAGAGTTGATAAATAGCCACAGCTAGAGACAGGATGAAAGCAGCGTGTGCTCATGTTCTGTGTAGCCATAAATTTTCACATAGTTGGTTGGGGCAGCCTGGCTGAGAAAACTACTGGCTTTCTAGCTCTCTCTTTTCTAAACTGGCATATTATATACATTCAACATGATTTGCAATTTTTCTCAAAGGTGTTCCTTGCAGAGAAAGGATGTAAACACAGCTGATGTCTTCTGCTCATCTTCTGCAGTACACTGAAGTTGTGGCTTTTGGTTCATGTCTTACGTTAGTTTTAGGATATTGGGGTGCAAAATGGGTGGGTAGACTGTGGACCAGGTACTCCAAGGACCCTTTTCTGTTGTATGAGTTCTCACAACTGTAAAGAACTAGACACATTGGCCCAGTGGTCCCTTCAAGGTATCTGTTCCAACAACCAATAATAATTCAAGCTTATTTAAAATAAAACGAATCTTGATATCCAGAGTACATCACTGATATGTTTCTATAGCAAATATATATTTAGACATGTACACATGCAGAGTTTTGCCTATGTACATACAAATATTTAGCCAGTATCATTTGGTAGGGTTTTTTCCCAGAATTTTGAAAATTTGTATGTATGTATTTCTATGGAATAGTGTAACTATCTTCAGTATTTTTTTAATATAGAAGAAATCTTTATTTTCAAAATACAGTGCGACAAAACCTGAAAATAGCAATTTGGAAAAGCGTCCTTCAAGTGTCCTTTTCTACCTTTTCAGTTCCCCAGGTTGCTTACCTGTCTGCGGAGGTCTCTTGTCTTCTTGCACATACTATCTATTGCAACATTCAAGGCATTACTTCTCTCTTTCTTGTCAGTCTGTAATAAATATATAGAAAACACAACAATGGTTATTTGTGATCTCTTAGCAAGTATGTTCTTTGTGTCCTCAATTCATCAGAGCATTTGGTAAATCATACATGCTTAAGGATTTTTTTGAATTTTAATACGTTTCAGAAGCCAGTAGCACAATACTCGCAGAATGCCAATTTGTGACGTTAAGCATAATCCACTGAATCAAAACATATGCTTTACTAGCAGTATATAGGAATGAAATGAAACACTTTTTATCTTCTGAATTGCTGTAATACTCTTTCTATAGTCCAGGGTTACTTATGGAACAACACTAATATAATTATTATTATTGATACCAATCCATTATCACCATATTAATATGAAAAATCATGTTATCTCTCTACAACCAATTTATAAATTCAGATGCCCACAATGCAGTTTGGTAGTGCTTTAGTCTGCAGCATTCATTATTTTACTCCTGTAAAACAGAATGGGTGAGCTCCAAAATGTCCAAGATGTTGCAATGCAAACACTGTCAGTGAAAATGGACAATCTCTTCATTTAACAGCACATTCATTCTCAGCATCAATAGAAGGTTGAGGTCTTGAGACAATTGAGAGCTCTTCAGAGGATCAGTTGTATACTTTCCAAACAATCTTAACTTTTTATTTCTATCTATAACCAAAGTGCTTATATCATTATTAGCTATTTGAAAAGTATAGTTAACACTTTTATTGTAGTGCCCAGCATTTTTTCCATACAATATTACCATAGTAGTTCTGTGTCTACTAGCTGTTTTGAATAATCTTCTTTTCATGTTAGTACAGAAACTATATGAAAATCCAAAATATCTGATGAACTCTGTTTCTCTAAAGCAATTATTCATTACTCACTACCTTGGACTGCCCTGGTCTAAAGGAAAGAAACCACAGACAGTGAAAGTGTTATTACACAAGTCTTAAGTCAGTACACATTACATTTCCAGGGAAAGGACCAGATTCTCATAAATGTTAAAGAAATAGCTATGTATACTGACCATAATATTTGGGCTTCAGTTATAGTACGCTAGGAAGTCTGTATTATGAGCATGACTGTCTCATTTTGTAAATCATACTAAAATAATTACTAGTAAAAACAAAAGTAGTAATATCTTGGTAGGCACCTAGGTGTATAACCTTGTTATGTACAATATATCATACTTCAGTCAGAATTAATGTCCTTGCTAAAAAAAAAAAAAAAGAAAAAAAAAATCTGTGAACAGAGCAATACGGTTAATATTAAAGTAAGGACTAGAGATGATCAGGAAAGAACTTTTACATTGCAAATGAATGTGTAGTGTAATAAATGCCTTGAAATGATTAGTACATTCTCTATCAACTGAAAGGAACAATTACTTTAAAAAACTGAGCTTATATATTCAGGGTGACTTAGTAATTTTCCTACTAATTCCCATTTCTGAAATTGCTAACAGTCTTTGCAGGGAACAGATGATCAAACACAGGTCTTGGAGAGAGGTCTGAACTTCCCCTTGAAACCTTCAAGGAATCCCTAAAGGTAGATAATGACTTTGTATTTCACAGTAATGTGACCATTTCTCATACCAATGCTTGCATAGGAACCGAAGTAAATAATGAATCTTCTACTATGTTTTGCAAGTTATTGTCAGCCTTGACAACAAAATTGATCCTTTCTAAACTGCTAGGTAAACAGGACCAGTAAAAGCATTGTGGATACAACTCAGCTTATGCCTATGCGTTTTCAGATGACAAAGATGCAGTTCCACATTGGCACATCCTTTAAAAGCTTTGTATTTAGAGCCTATTTTTCTAAGAAGACAGAATCAATGTAAAATATTGGGATTTTTTTAAAGTTGGCAACTAATGATGCAACTGGCTCTAAGCAAACCTAAATCTTCGAGGCAGCTAATATGAAATAACCAGTATTGGGTCTGGCTGAGATGGAGTTAATTTTCCCCACAGCAGCCCTCAATTGTGCTGTGCTTTGTATTGGTAGCTAGAAAGGCGTTGATAACACACCAGTATTTTGGCTGCTGCTGAGCAGTCCTCGCACAGCATCAAGGCTGTCTCTCCAACATTTCCCCCCCTCACCAGTGAGCCAGGGATGGGCAAGATCTTGGAAGGGGATGTAGCCAGGATAGCTGACCCAAACTGACCAAAGGGATATTCCATACCAGATGATGTCCACTCAGCAATAAAAGCTATGAGAAAGGAGGAGGAAAGGGGGGCATTCATTATTTACAACATTTGTCTTCCGGAGCAACCACTATGTGTACTGAAGCCCTGCTTCCCGGGAAGTGGCTAGACGTTGCCTGCTCATGGGAAGTAGAGAATAAAATCTTTGTTTTCCTTTTGCTTCTGTGCACAGCCTTTACTTTTGCTTTTATTAAAATGCCTTTATCTTGACCCACAAGGTGGGCTTTTTTTCCCATCTCATTTTCTCCCCCTCCACCCCATCTTTCCGAGGAGGGGAGTGATAGAGCAGCTTGGTGGCACCTGGCGTCCAGCCAAGGTCAACCCACCAAAAACCTCACTCAGCAAGTGGCATAAAAATATTGAACAGTGAACAAGGAAAAAATACTTTATTTGCAAATTCTTAACGTAATTGTCAATAGTCAATGTCTAGAAAGTAAACCTAACTATAACTGAAGTTATCCTTCACCTCCTGTTTTCCCCAAGAACTAAAAACACTGTAAAATGCAGCTTCAGACTGTAGAATGTGGACAGGTCTAGAATATCGGTAACCTCCTAACTGCAGACTCTCATTCTTCCTTAAAGAAATTTAAAACTCAAAAAAACACATTACTGTTTGGATGAATCCTTCTTACAAAGATTTAAGTATTTCAAAATTGTGCACAGTCTGTTAAAGTCAGGGGGACACCTGACTACAAAGTTTACTGTGGGAGTAGTTTTAAACATCAATGGCCTCATGCCATGTTGTCCAGCTTCTGTAAGGTATTGTCCATTGGTCCCAAGTACCTTTGAATGCTGAATTACTCCTTTAAGTTAAGTTTATATTCCTCTGCAGACTTCCATCTCAAACATGTACGTGACAGTAACAGTTCAAGATTACTTTTTAATAGCTGAAAAATACCAGATTTAATATTTTAAAAGTGTATATTAAAACAATGGCATAGTGTAACTAAACATGATCTGAACTTCTCTACACTATGTTCCACTCTCCAGTAATATAGCTAACATGTCTGTATTTGCAACACTCTGCATCTGCTTGTCAATTAACATTCTTCTCATGACTGCTGTACTTAAAAACAAACAAGTCTATCCTGAAATAGTTCGTTCTTGTACAGGGTGACTGAATGAAGAAAAGGGCTAGGAAAATTATGCACATTATTCTAGGCTCTGGATTTCAAAAATCATGCAGTTGAGCTCATTCCTTTCTCTCAGTTTTCCTGCACTCAGCTAGTTTTATTCTGTAAAATATATGTAATAACGGCTATACGGCTCCCTTGTGAAGATATTACAAGCAATATCCAGCTCCTATTTCAATGCATTTTTAGCATATGAAACATTTTACAAGCACCAAGTCACATTGTTATTAATACTGCACTAAGTGAAAACAAGTATTTTTAATTAACACTGCATAGCCTGAAGATAAATGCTGAGTATTGCCAATAATACAGGCCTATCTATTTCACACACTGGCAAACAACATTAGTGGAATGACTCAAAAACCACATGTGCAGAAAATCTTTCCTGTCGGATTTTCATTTAAAACAGTACAGATCTAAGGGCAGATTCTCAGTTGAAACAAATCACCATATCTCCACTCTTTTTAATGGAGTTCATTTATATCAGCAGGGGTCATGACCTTCACAGGCATTACAGATCCTTCTGCACTCCAAGGTATACAGATGCAAACTAATATGTTTGGCCACACAACCTTGAAGGACTCAAGAACATGTCTCCAGTGGAGCCTCTGTGCCAACAGTTAACAGTATTAACAAAGACAACAGTAATTCTATAACCTTCATACTTCGTTGACTTGAAGAGATAGCGTAAACAAAGGAATATAGTTATTTTGATAAGGTTTTTAATTTCACTTTGTTTATACTTCTGAAGTGCTACAAATGTTTACCTAATAGTTGCACTGTGTCTCCCATCTGAAAACTGATCAGTAGGTTATAAAGAAGATTTGGGCAGAACTACTTAAGTGATCACCTAATCTCTTCAAGTACTGAGGCTAATAGATATGGGCTAAATTTATGAAAAATTATATTAAAAAGGATATATAAAAGGATACAATACAATACAAATCAGTATTAAAAGAGTAAATACTATTAGTATTCATTATGTGAATCAAAGAACACCACCCCCTTTAGCCATAATCAAGAATTCAGTTACAACACAGAACTGAAGTACTCTCATTAGCAGGACTAAAATAAACAAGATCTGACCAAGTGAAATGGAGCCAGTTTATTTAGGTATGTACTGGTGATAAAGTATTCACAAGGATTTACTTAAATCTTGCAAGGCCGCACTCCTTGAGGTCCCCTTATAGTCACCAGAGAAAGTAATCACTTTTGAATCACCTCTGAAGGTCCTGAGCCTCTACTCGCTTAAAGAGTGGTGAGAGAGACGTAGTTTGGTAGGTTGAAGTTTTGTCTTGTGAATAGTCCCTGAAAATACTCATTTTATATTAAAAAACTCCCACAAACTTTTAAAAGTAAATTGTACTAGGCCTTCATGAAGCACGCTGGATATTTTGGACATATCCACCTGAAATAGGTATGAAGATTTCAAATATAAAGTCATTGCTTTTCAAAAGTAGCCATACATGTTCAAAAAAGCATCTGTAGACTCTAGCTTTTCAATGTTGTGGAGTAAAAGGGAACAATATTAACGTATAACATCCATGGTGAGATCAGATGTCTTCTGAATTCCATATTCCAGAACTGCTGGAGTCTTAGCTATAAACTTAAAACCTATTTTAGTTTAGTCCTAAAGGATTCCTTCCAGTATTTGTATGGCAACAACACAGTCAGGAGATTCTATCCATGCCATTATGCAGGGCCTCAAGACACAACAGCTGAATTAGGATCTAGACTGCAAACAGCAGAAGCGGTCAGGATCTATCTGGGTCCCATATACAGGAAAAGTGATGCTGGAGTAGTGAATGGAAAGCCTGACCCCTGAGTCTCACTCTAAATTTTTAAGAACTGTCCTGCTCAGCCAAGCTGTCTGTAAAGGAATAAATATATGCAGGTACTGGGCAGTATAAGATTATAAACAGACTACATCAATCTAAGCCTAGTTATATCATACACGTCTGTGTGTGCCATTGACTACAGAAACTACAAAGCAGTAACTTATCTTGATAGGCATCCTGACTTATAAAGAGTTATTTGTAAACACACGAAACAGGCTTGAGATTCAGGGCATTCCTGATGTTTGAGGATATTCAGATGCAAGTTCCTCTTGCATCCCTGGGCTTACGTATTGGTTTAAAATAACAGAAGTTAAAAGAAAGCAATGATACTTCACTGGAAGGTTTAAAATTACATATACAATTAAAAGCAACTTTATAACCTTAATCCACATTGTACTCAAAGGCTGTCTTGAAAATAGATTTCCATACTTAAAGGCCTATGGCGAGAAACTGAGCACATGTTTTGTTTCCTGGGATGTGTCTGTTCCCAAACACTCACTGTACAATCTTGGGAGGACTGAATAGAAAAAAAATCCAACCCACTAGCATGATTTTCATTGCTTATCTCCAGCAGCTCTACCATGACTCTGTGATAAGCACCTTTTGATTTAGTTCAATGTATCCAAGGACAATTTTATTTTTAAAAAGACTAGCACATTTATTGAAATCAGTTCTCTATGGAAATATTAAAAAAAAGTCAGGCAAAAAGGTAAACACCGATCAATACTATGATAAGTTAATAAATGTCAGAGCTCTAATTAAATGACTGATCATTTCAGACTATGTGTTGACTGACAATAATCCTGTACTCAATAATTATAGGGTCCTGTACATTGTACCTTAATAAAAAAAAAAAAAACCAAACCCTCACCCACCCTAAATAAGATATTAAAACAAAGTCACAGGCCTTATAGAGATACCAGGCATTTTATGTCTGTTGTTATAATTCAGCATTTAACATTTAACATTTTTTTGGTATATGGTGCTTATAAATGTTTCCTCTTTTGAATCATAAAGTCATTCTGAATTCTAGAGAAAACCATAACAGTGATGAAAAAAAAGTTGTATAAAAAGCAGTTTCACAGTTTTTGTGTGTGTTGAAATAATGTTGCCATTACTTGGGAACATTCCATGCATGGATTTGTTGTGCAAAGACAAAAATAAGACTTTTTTTTCATACCCAGCTCGTAGAAACCCTGATCTTTCAAATCCTGTTGTGCAATTCAACAAAGACAACTGCAAGCATCTGTCTCAGAAAAAAACAAAAAACCATAAGCCTTTATAAGGGAAGATGCAGTTCAATCCTGTTGCAGTCTTCATTTATATTAAAACATATGAACTAATAGAGACGGGCCAAGAGGTTTGTCAACTTGATTACAGTGGGTTTGTTTCTGCCAAAATTAGTTAACACAGTGCTTCAGTCATCAATAAGTAAATAAAACTAATTTCACTGCTTACGTACTTTGCTGGGAGAAGGCAAAGGACGTGTCACCTTGAAGGTCACATGAATAGTGAAGAAATCAGAGATGTATGCTTGGCTGTGAGAAGTGCCAAGTCTGGGGCAGCCACACCACAAGAACGTAACAGGGCCCCAGAAACACCCTGATGATGGGAACAGCATAATACAGCATGGAAGGTCCAAATCAGCAGTGTTTGAATAACCTCTGTCTTTTTCATAGTTCTTGCCAAAGTGAGGCCTCGGGGCAGCTATTTCCATATGGATAGCCTCCCTCCCTCCGACACCTCCTCTTGAGGAACAAGTAACTCGAACCATATCATCTAAACCCTTCTCCCACCAGTGGGCCTTACTCCAGTCAACTTGCTTGCCGCCAGGCTGCTGTGTGAGCCTGCTCCCTGCCCCTTGCTCCTTGCACTGTCTCTGCTAGCTGCAGAGTCTGCACTGCACAGCAACAGAAACTTCTCTGGCGTTAGGCCCCTTGGAGTCCCTGTTTTTCTTGGGGCACCGTACGAATAGTATTACCAGAACATGAAAATCAAGCCCCAGCTGTCTTCTCATCAAACAGTGATTTGTACCCAAATGCATCTGGCTTCCTAGTTCAATCTAATATAAAGAGGAGACCTCTCAAGTAAGTTTTCTTTCTTACTGCCTTCTTGTCTCATTTTAGACTGATAAATCCTTCAGTCCCATTACTGTTCAGTCCCAAGCCTACAGTTCCCAGCACAGTAGGAACAAAAACTCTTGTAATCAGTAGGCAAAATCAAAGAAATTTAAATGCTCTTTGTACTTTCTTGTACCAATTTGTATATCACTAGGCCCTAAGAATATTTGCCCCTTAAATGCAGAATTAATGGAAACAATATTTTACCCTTCAAATTTTCAACTTGCTCCTCAAAGTACAACTTCCAAGTAAAAAACAAGATCCCCTGTTGAAGGTCCTGTGTATAGTTAAATAAACCAAAACTATGATCTTCTGCAAAGCTATAGATCTCAATGGACAAGTTTGTGTCAGATTCGAACACAAAAGGAAGCCAGTTGTTTACAATTCTAGTTTTCAAGTATGTTTCATGCTTTTAAACAAACTTTTTAAAAGACCTCTTTGTTCCCCATCCTGGAAGCGGATAGGAATAACTTTTTGAGTGCAAATAACCTAATTGAAACAATGGGACTATTTAGATGCATGAACAATTATATGCCTGTTTTTCTATTTTTTTCTTTTTTTTTCTCCAAAATCTTTAAGGATTCACAGCTTATTAACTGCTGCCTGAGAAATCTCTTAAATGAACATTTTAGAAGTTATTCAAGGAATCCTCTGACAAGACAGTAAAGGTAGAACTTGACATTTCTGACATTTTAAAGAACAAAAATTCCTTTGAAAAGGCAAAAGCTCCCAGGCCTTTTCATACAGCATTTCAAAGCATATTTTTACTGTACATCAAAAACCTGCAAAAGGAAATTCATTTTGAAGTATATTTATTACCTTTCTTTGTTAATATAGGAAACACAAAGAATGAATAACCCATGAGTATTTTAAGTTGAAAATCACTATATTTACTCAGTAACACAGATTCCCTACTCTAATAAAACAAGACTAGTGCACTTTTTTTAAAGACACCTGACTCAAGAAAACCTATTTCTGTGAAGAACAAGTAAGTATATTTTAAAAAGGGGGGGGAGCCAAGGAAAAAAAAAAAAAACCAACAAGGGCATGGAAAATCATATGCAACTGAGCAAATAAGGAATCTTTCATGTGGAACTGTTTCTCATTATAGATTTTTTTTTCTCATTATAGATTTTTTTTTCTCCTCAATAGCTGTAATATGAGATCGTCATTTTTTTCCTCTTCAAGCCATCATGGACAGCTCCCTATGGATCTAATGCTGTGAGATGTGAAGCACCTCATAAGAAATGAATTACCTCAACCTCTATCGATATCAGTTGGAGTACCGAGGGCTCTCCTCACTGTGTCAATTACCCTTTCTCAATCAATATGCAGGAAAAGTCTTGAATTTAAAGCCTCTCAGTATAACTCTCTTTTAGCATTCAGTTATATCTAGTTCCTAATACTGCAAAACAAATTTAATTCTAAATGAGCATGCATGAAACAGCCAAAAAAAAAAAAAAAAAAGAGAAAAAATATTTAGATTGTATAAGCCTTTAATTAAAAAAAAATAATAACCGCAGAAATTTTCAGATCCTAAATTCTCAGAAAAAATTACGTTGCTGGAGTATGCGTAATATTGCACGTTCTAATCCACTCTCCGAAACATCAGTGTCAGACAGCCGAAGTCGGGGACGGTAGCCGGGGTGTCTCAAAGGACAGAGCTGGATCCCTGGTTTCTGGTAAGAGAATAAGGATCTTAAATTCTCTTGAAAGTGACTGTGAGCAAGCCAAGGGAGGAAGGAGGAACCTATGCTCTTTTCAATTTTTATTGTTTCTTTCTGATATATAAGGCGAATATCTCATTATATCAGTTTTTCTCTTACTTTTTCACATTGGCAACACTAGAAAAATTCAGCATAATTCCACGGTGATCCTAAAAAACCTCCATGTTTTTCTACTACTTATTTGGGGAAAAGAGTCACAGGAAGTGAATGCATCCTAACTGGTCTGTCGCAAAGCAAATATAATGACCACTTACTATTTCTAATGCAAAATCAAAAGCCACAGTTACTTCATATTTGAAATATGACAGTCCTTACACTTGACAGAGAAATCATAAAGGCCAATGTTACTTTATTTTGGTTTGTATTTCAACTTTAAAACTATTGGAGGAATTGGCAGGGAGTAAAAAAGACATTTCAAATTTCTTTTAATCAGATGTTACTGTCATTCACTGATGATGCAGGAAGGAAAGGCAAACATAACTAGAAATAGAGCAATATCCATACTATTGAACTGACAACAATAAGCATACTTAAGGTTAATCTGCTTTTACTAAGAAGCAATTTTCTAAGTTCCTAGTACAGAAGTTTTTAATTGAATATCCATCTACCATTCACCAAAGTGTTCCGGCAGTTTTACAGCAGGAAACTAGGAAATTAGTTGGAGAAAAGCTCATCCTACAGCAGCAGCATAAGACTTCCCTATGATGAACTATCATATAAATTGCTTGGAGATTACACGCTGTTATGAGAGGGAGGAAGGGGATGGAGGGGGAAGAAAATTCAAAATAAAATATAGTAGAGTTGCTGAGACAGTCCTTCTCATCCAGATTGTTTAGAGGTCTTAGCTGTACTCTAAATCAGAAAGTTATAGTCTTAAACAGGAGACACAAACAGGGAAAAATGTCCAGCGCTAAGCTACTCGAATTCTTCCATACCTAGGGATAGACTGAGTTAGTACAAGTTCCAAAGTGGTATTTCTGCAGCAGAGCAAAGGCACATCCTGCATTTCTCAAGATAACAAAAACAATCTTACTGTGGTTTTAGATGTGGTATTTTAATGCACTATGTATTACATAAATAGATTCCAATAGACTTACGAGGAGTGCAACAGCATTCAAATCAAACAGCATTATACACACACACACACACACTTTTTTTAAAAAATATATGTAGTGATTACAAATATATTTCTGAAAAAAAGATCTCTTTCAAGTCCGCATAGCCACTCCATACCATCCAATAACATCACACTTTCTCCTTATATTCCCATTATAACAGAGTAACATGAAGAGATAAAGAAGGTAGAACAGTAAAACTAAGAAGGTAATTTCTTTTTTTACTTTATGAAGTTTGCTATGTTGACATATTTATTATTCTGAGATAATCTGTATGATCCTATTCATGATCATTTATAGAACAGACATGCCATGATATTTCTTTTAACAGAAAACCAGCATACTCTTGTATCACCATGGATGGGTAATGAAGATTGATTTCCCTGATTCCCTTGATCTGAGATTTCAGCTGTGCACATGTCCATAAACAAAGGAAATTCCACTTGTAATTATTTTAAAAAAACATTTAGTTTCACTCACACATAACTCACACTCTGTAACATTTCTGTGGAATGATTTGGAGGAAGCTCTTTGAGACACACGTGGGTGAAACCATGACAGAACTTGGTCTACAGACAGAAACCTTATGCAAATAGCTACTTGTCAAAGACTTCAGCTCTAAACCAGGCAAAGTCTGGTCATTTCAGCTAACATGCACGTTATGGATTTGGTTTTGTTCATAACTGTATTTTTAAATAAAAGTTAGAGGCTGAAACCCCAAACAGGCAAAAATTGTAATTACATGTAATTATGTATTCAGTGTATTAGTTAATCCCTTTCTAATCCAGAGCAATTAATTTAATTTAACACCATACTGTGATGTAATATGTGAATCTAGGAGGCTAGGAGTCACTTAAGAATGTGCAGTGAATGAAAATCCAGCTTTTAGGGAGAGGACTAAGGTGAGTGGTTTAAACATTTAGCTCTCAAATTTACAAATACTTCAGCTAAACACTCACCAGCATCCTGTACATATAATGAATCCAGATTGTATGAATTCCTTTATACGTGCCTACACAGAGGACTAAGATAAGAGGATGGCAACATAAGATGTTTTGGGGATTGTCAGAGCGAATAATACTTGATGCAATCACTTCACCAGGTGAATTCAGTACTATCAGTCACTCCTGAATAAAACTTACCATTATTTATAGCAACACAATGAAATGACTCCAAGGTGTTATTCCCAGAAGCTCGTGACTAAATGTTTTCAATACTCAAATGTTATTTTAAAAAAATCACTATTGTTAACTAGAGAAAATCTATTCTACTTCAGATAGTTTCTGCTGTTAGCACTTATGGGGGAAAGAACATGAAAGAGATTGATAAAAGAGCACTTGAATGATCCTTTTACACTGACAACTGCCAGGAAAGAGGCCATTGCGTAGCCATTTATTTAGCAGATTGATTTGGACAGTGAGAAACCGGAGCATTACTGTGGCTGTTAGATTACACTCTCAGTACAAGTTTGAAGATCCTGGGCTTCTGTGCTACAAGAGAGAAAAAAAAGCAATTTGTTAAATGTAGCAGCTAACAAACGGAGCAAGGGAGGCTGTATGTGATGGCATGCAGGGAAGACAACTGAAAATTACAGTCTCCTACAGGGCAGGGATTTGCAGAATCCTGCATGAGATCAAGAAAGTCTGTTATTCAGGGCATATTCCTCTGCAGTTCTATGCAGAAATTCTCTGGGCTTTTTTCTCCTATTTATTTTTACACAGAAAAAAACCCAAATATACCTGTGGAAAAATTCAAACTCAGCATGAAACATTTTTGACATTCTAAGGAAGTGATCATACTTTATGTTGGAAGTTCTTTTTCTGCAGGACTTTTAGTTTAAACATTGTAGAGAATTTTTGTCTAACTTAAGATTTCCAAGTTTCATGTTTCATTTTTTTAACCATTTACATCCCTAATTAGCAAAGAATTAATATACTATAAATTAACTTGCATACAATTGCCATCAGCTCCATGAAAGAGTATAGCAAAAAAGGAAAGGAAATAGAAGTATCTAACTAGAACAGAATCAGTAGAAAACTAACTAGGAATTATGTTGGGTAAAGCTAGAAGCAGAAAGATTCATTAAAGGTTTAAGAGAGACGTGTGTAAGTTAAAAACCTGTGCTGATGCATCATTAATTGTACAGAGTAAGCTTTTAACTGACAGGCAGCACTGAAGATCAAGTAAAGAGTAATGAAAAGTCCTTGACATTAGCAGAAAGCTCAAGGACAACTATTAATACATAGGTAGAAGAAAAGATACAGGAAGCATAGTGACTTGTGACTATATAAGGTAAGACTCATGCAGACTGATGAAGTTCGAAGGTCAAGAGGAACATACCCTGTGGAGGTATGGCCTATTGATTTTAACAGTAGTGTTCATACTTTTAGGTAGCAATACATAATGAAGCAATGGGTAACATAAATGCTCTGTAAAAGAGAATTAATGGTTGGCAATCTGGTGACAGTATTTTGCAATGACACCAGTTATCTCAGTTGAAGTAGAACCAGGCAAGGTGTCTGAATACCCAATAACTTGAGCTAGTTTCATGGACTATCACCACTGAACGCACATAGTGTATCAGAAGAAAAAAACCTAACAAGTTCAAATTAAGTTTTGAGTGGAGCATAACATTTTAAAAGTATGCTACTTATGTCTTATCAAAAGATCAATAAAAATTACAAACCCAGGGTCTACCAAAGGCTGTGTTGAAGGTAGGCAAGCATTCTGCTTCTTTAAGGCACCGCACCCACTTGGTATACCTTTATTGGCAGAGATATGGTGGTACACTGCCACCACACAGTAGAAAAAAAGGTGAGAAAAGGAGCTTTAAAAAAAATAAAAATCAGAAAAATAAAATAATGTGAGGTTTTTCCCCAATACAGTAATACCACAGAGCTCAAAGAACATTTTTTTACTTTAAGATTTATACTAATTCCTTCACTTTCAATGAAATAAATGAAATACATGGCTGAAATCTAATGAGTAACTTCCTCTTTCTAGAAATGTGCACTACTGAATTATATGTGAAGTTTAAAGAATGTTAAAAATACACAAAGTCAGAAGATTAAAAGCAAAAGGTTAAGTAGGATCATTGTAAATGTTGTTCACTAGTTGTAATGTACACGTAAATTCAGATACATGCATTTATATTAAAGAAATATTCAGGCTGTTATAATGACCTATAACCAGGGTCTTAAAAGATATGCTGTCTGTTTGCATACTGTAAAAGTGGGCACATTCATGCACCACTATATAAGATTTGAATTTTTTCCATATAATATCTACAGAGTGTTTGCTCTCGGACCTCCCTTATTGTTCCTCAAGATAGTGCATGTAGGTCAGAGTAACTGCCACTAGTTCAGTTAACTCTCAACTACACGACTGGCAGATAAAGAAGAATAAGAAAAGCCAGGTGGAAGTCAAACGTCCACAGAGACTGCAAACTTCAAGGAACAGTTTATTGGTAAGGAAGTTGTCTTTATCCTTTGCAAGTCCTTGTATATATTCTAAAAACAAGTGCAGTCCATTACCATTTTCATTTATTAGCTAGCAGAGAGTTTTGAAGTTTCTCATGCAACTACTGATGGTAGTGCCACCCTGCCAAAAGCCACATCATCTCCTGATTCTTCAAAGATGCTGTAGCATTTAATAAAAGTGGCAATGGAGCTCCAGGTGGCAACACAGCTGCCATCTACGGTTACAATCTCAGCCCAGCCAAAGAAGTTTTTGAGGACTCTTACAACATGCTCTGACTATTGTAGGATGGCTCCTTTCAGCAGTTTACCAGCAGGCCCAGATACAGCTTGCTACCCACTTAGATAGTCCTCTCGGAAACAGTTGGACACAAAGGTCTCCCAATAGTAAGCATCAGTAAGTTGAAAAACTTCAGAAAGGGACAGTTCATTGACTCTATGTGGTGTATGAAACATCATTTATGTGGAGAAAACACAGTATTCAGGCACGCGTTTAAAGATTGCGCTAGTATGCATCCTGCTGATAGGACATGATAGGTGTGAAGAAGAATCTTAATTCCACCATCTCCCTGCTGCTTCAAGTTTTGTTGCTATTAACTATATACCTATGCACTTGATGATACACATAGACATATATTCAAACACATCGTAATACCCATACATACATATATAAATATACAGATAACAGTATGTCAGACTGTATCTGGTTTACTTTATAAACACTCTTTAGACTGAAAGAACTGCCAATACTGCATGCTGACCTGATCGAAATCCGAAAACAGCAAGTGCACAGAACTGAGTGACTAACCTGACAACTTACCATATTTGAGAGCCACCTGTTCAAGCATTGCAAATCAAAGAAAACCAAATTTTCTATTAATTTGAAACATACTCACAGTTACCATGGAAAATACTGTTAATAAATGCCATGAGAGTTTAGCATGTAGTAAAATTGTGAATGAGATTCTGAGAATGAAGATAATGTTGATACTTATTAGATATATTTATCTTACTTCAGGCTTTCCTGAATAGAATACTTGCTATTGTACTATGAACAGTATGGCAGAAAGTAAACTTTCTTCTGTAATCCCTCCCACTCCACTCTCGTTGCACCAAAAGATATCCCTACATCCCTATTTTAAAATCACAAGGAAAATTATATGCCTATTTGTGGGGGGAAAAAAGTGGAATCAGTTAAAATATCAACTGTTTATGAAAGTTTATGAA
Organism: Platalea leucorodia; assembly: GCF_965183815.1. Lineage (NCBI taxonomy): Eukaryota > Metazoa > Chordata > Aves > Pelecaniformes > Threskiornithidae > Platalea > Platalea leucorodia. Next base: position 36,434,731 of record NC_138826.1, read on the forward strand.
TATTAAAAAACTCAGTGCTAAAAGTATAACTTCAGTTTGGCATCATCTTTTGTATGTAAATAAATATATTTTAAAATACACTTGTAATATGAAATACATTTCAGTGTGCTATGCTTCCAAACTGCCACAACAAACACTGCCTAAAAACAAATGTTTGTGGATATCTCCTTTGTCAAACTACTTAAATCTATCACACTGAAGGTACACATTTAAATATCTGTCTTTCAGGGATATTAAAGGGTGCATATGTTCATTTTTAACTAGAGTATGTGTTCCAGTGTAGACAAAATACCTCTACAATCACATGACAGTATTATATATTAAAAACAACTAAAATAGTAATTGAACAAAACCACATTAATGGGATCCAAGAAAATGTAAGAGCAATTGTACATGAAAAGGCTTTATGTCAGATTGTGCTGATAGCATAAGAGAAAATGGGTGCTGTAGTAAACCATATTACATAAAGAGCAAATCTGATGTGACAGTGTGTCTGCAAAGAATGTTAGTAAGAACAAAATCAAAATCATAAAAAAGAGAATGGGAAAGCTAAGCAGAAAAGGCAAAGCAAATATTCCAGGCAAGGTTTGTTCTGTAATTACAAAAGAGAAATTAAACAATAAATTATGGAAGAGCTGTTATTTCCTACTCAAAAGGCATGAGTGAGAAGGGTACTTGGAACCGAAACGAGTTTGTAGAACCAGGGCTTGGTTTTGCTTGTGTTAGACTATCAAACTCAGGCTCGTGATTTTTTTTTTTTTTTTTTTTTTAAGATTAGTGATACACTTCTTTTATGCTCATTCATAACAACAGCAAATATATAGGACATTTTTGCCATGCTCAGGGAACCTCAAATGGGAACGAACACATAACTGCTACTACAGACATACACTGACTATCTTAAACTGAAAGGTACGGAGATGAAAAAACCAAACAAAACTCTCAACCATGAAAGTGACAAAGCTGAAGGCTCTTCTTACCAAAGACTTCAATCTTGGTGCTTTGTTAAGCTATGCTGAGTGCAGGAACTTGGGTGAGAAGAGCCAAAATGCTTCCAGATTATCTTTCTGCTAAATCAGGTTCAGAAGGACCTGCATCCTCACACACCATCTAATGAAACTATGGCAGTTAAAGAAAGCCATAGAGAACTATGCCACTGTCTGAAGTCAGAAGATGGCAATAAATGACATGCCATGATCCCTGCACACTACTCTTTGCCTAAAGACATTAAGCCTATGTTAGCAGAGCAGGTGCCAACTAAAAGATTCTCTTGCTTTGGAGGAATCCCATTAAGCTCCTCATGGCAACTGCTTGTGCCCACTGAGTGATCAAGAGAGGAGAACAGAAGACAGAGCTACAGGGCACAGAAGCTATGTCTGATTTACACTACCCTGAGAAGACAATCTAAACCCGACCTAAGGAAAGGGAAAAAGTAACTTTGTGTTGCAAACTGCATAGACAGGATCACTTCACATATTCCATACTGACCGAGTCCAAACGCAAAAGCTGAGAGATGTCCAACGTAACAATTTAATTAAATCATCATTATTTATCAGTGGTAATCCCATGGCACTTTCAAGCGTCTAAAAAACAACGTTCTCTTTCTTAAATTAGTGACATTTGAAGAAAAACAGGTAGATAGAGGCTATAGAGACTGGGACAAAACAGAGCTTTTAAAACATGTCAGTTAAATCCACCGTAAGCAGCACAACAACAGTGTGCTCTGAAAAGTCCCTAACAATATATGGACAATGTGTACTTGGAGCCTCTGGCTATTTTTATCCATGTTTCAAAAAGTTTTGAGAGGGAAGGAGGTTGTTAAATTTGTGAAAAACATTAAGAGCAGCAAGTTTTGTTTAGAATACCCAAGTACATACGTACTCTACAGAAGCTCAAAAAATGATGCTTATAGCCATGTTAGCTTTGTTACTGTTTTTGCAGTAAGCACCCACCGCTACTCAAGTGATAGCAGAAATTACATGCATAGGGTAGATTAAACAGACCAGATTAAATACACTGAATAATATCCTCTTATTTCTCATACAATAAAGAGATAAAGATCCCATGATATGCAAAATATCTTTAACCACTTATCACTCTATGTATTAGTTATGGCATTTACTGAAAATATTGCACTTTTAACATTATTAACTGTTTTAACATTAGTTTGTTAGCAATCACAATGTTATGAAATGTGCAATATACAAATAAGTGCTATGCTTTTAACAAATTTCATCACTAAAATATTATCCTACCTAATGGCATCCAAAATAATTTTGAAAGATAAATACCTTAAATTTTACCTGTAACCTGAGCCTAAATAAATACAAGTCAACAAAACTGAAAGATTCAATGCATTAGTTGAAAGAGCTGGTAAACCTAAATACACAGTGGGCAACTTTGTTGATAAAGCCAAAAAAGAAAATAAGAACAAGCTGCTAAGAAGCACAAACAATGCTTTGCTTTCATTTTCATATATAATTGAAATACCGAAGAGTAGTATACTCAGAGGCTCTAAATGATGTATGATGGAAATCAGTGAAGAAACAAAAATCAAGCAACTGGAATCCAGCATCAATCCTACAGAACATTCAACATAGGGCAGAGAATGACAGGAATTGCCACTTCTTCATAACTTTAAATTTCTGAGGTTGTTCCATGCAACACTGCCATCCCTGAATTTATAAAGTACTAATTAGAATTAAAAAACACATCATCACTTAGAAGCCAGTTCCTCATCCACTTCAAGCATGATATGAAGAGACATTGCCGTAAAATGAAGGCATTGACCGACTCTGGAGACTGAGGCAGAAAATGAACAGCTTCCCGCTTAGGGAATAAGTTTACTAATGGAAAATGGAAAGCTGAGCATGAAGAAGCCAGATGACAGAATGGCATCTTGGGAAGGCTAACACAAGGAGGTCTGAAAACGATATCTATAATTTTCAACAGGTTTACTGTTCACTTATTAGGCAGCAATGTGGAATTGCAAAGCAGGGCTTTATCAAGCAGTTTTGTCCAATCTTTTGAAAGAGAAACTGAAGCTCAAGAAACTAAATCTTTGGTCCAAAAATGTCTCTACTATTACAGAAGTAGTTCAATTAGCGTCCTCTGACTCTTACCGACTACAATACACCTTTCACAAAGTATGGGTCATATTCCTTGCTGCATAATGACATGCACTGTTAAAACACTTAAATTGTCACAAGAAAAGACTGATCCAATTTTTAATCCATATTAAGTCAGATTCAACACACTGATAAATAAGCCAGAAAATGCCATAAATTTTATGTGTGCACAACATGCACTTATTTAGAGCACAGACAACATCAGTACTACTCTTGGAATTTATATTTAAATGAATATAAAAAGTTGCTAAACTGAAAAATGCTTTTAAATTATCTCCCTTCATTAGCACATGTACTGCAAAGTGATAGAAGCCAGCACAGAAGACTCAGACTGAAACTCTAAAAGCTAGTGGTTCATACAAAGGATGCTAGGTACCATCTGTGACCTCATAAAGAATTTAACCTCGACAAGTTTTCGGACCATTCAGCACAGTTCTAACAACGCATTCCAAAAATCTCTTCATTTTTTGGACATGTGCCAGAACAAAATTAAAGCCTTTCTTACTCAGTTTTGCTAACTGCAGAAACTCATTCACCTGAGGCTCAATGATGACAACTTGATTTGATTGCAAATCAAGATCAGTAAGTTTTGTAAAATACCTTCCTGTCTGCAGACTGCAAAATGCTATGCTAAAAAAAATAAAGTTCTCTTTTTAACCTTTGAAATATCTAAGCCCCACTTGTAGTTTAACGATACAAAAGTTGTAAACATTTTCAGATTCTGCTACAAGAGTCTGTTTAGATTCTGTCCCTCTTATTCTTCATACCTTAAGTATTAACTTGGGTAGGTCAAAAGCTTTTGAAAACTACACCTTGTCATTAAGTAATTACTTGGACTCTCTAATATATATCTCATATGACATGGCCCTAGAAATACAGCAATGCTTGTTATCTGTGTCATGTTAGTTAATAATTTCTTGCCAGATCCACATAGAGATTAAGGTAACTTTCTCAATAAAGAGAATGCCGAAGAACAGCTACCCCTAGTGATCAGAGAAATGGGAGATGAAGTTCGAAGTCTACCTCTGTTTACAGTCATTTCTCATTTTTCTCAACAAGCTTGTAGCCAGACACACAACAAATACTGAACAAAGACAATACCGGAATGTGCATACACATATTGGGCAAAATCACTGCAAATAATTTTACCAGAAACAGCTTTCTGAATAGGTTTGTGTCACGTTGTTACCCCCAGGTCAGAACTCCAGCTTCAAACACTAATGTATCTCCATCTAAAGAGTTAAAGCCCAATTTAAATTTCTCTGGCCTGACCCCCTGAAACACAGAATAGCAAACAGATCCTTCTCTGGGTGTCTGTGCAATATGAATGCACTTGAATGGGCTAACTTAAGATCAGTCTTTTTTAAGTGCCCTGATCACTAAGCAAAGATCCCTGCTGTGGAGAGTCAGATGTGGGAGTGGTACCACTGGCAGATGGAGAGCAAAAGGTAAGAATGTACACTGGGCACCTTGGGGCAGAAGTCCTCAGTCCAGCAATGGGAGTACCCCAAGCCAAACAGTGTAAGGGAGAGGACATCAATGTGTTTATACTGTGCCTAGCAGAGTCCCAGTTCACAACAAGAAAATCCAGATGCTACCACAGGAGAACTATAAATGGAAAAAACTTAACGTGAGTGTTCTTTAGCACAAGAATGTTATTCATCAGAAAATCAGGAGAGTCCATAGCAAGTAGCAATCTTCCTGATTTTTCTTCCGTGAGTGAATACACAGCGTGCAATCAAACTGGCTAAACACTGTCCATGAGAACGCACTCCTGATGGATAATTTAGTACAAGCAACACAGACTATTTGGAGATGTTATTACCTGGAGCTTTCTGAGCACTGTATGGGCTCTTTACTTAAGTTACACAATTGTATTATACAAGTGGGAGTTCTGTCTGTGTTCATAAATAGTATACAGTTACTTTAAAATATGCATAATATACTCTTTATAGGCTCAAAAGATGGATACAGGGCTAGGAAAATAATTTTTACAAGGAAGCAAAGAAAAAAATTAGCATAAAGAATATTCATGTGGCAGGAAATTTAAAGCACACAAGCTGCAACAGCAAGAAGAGATAAGAGTGAGGAAGAAATCAAAATCTCAGTGAAAGGAAACAAAACTGAGCCAATTTAGAATCACCATTATTTTCCATAAAGCAGAAGGCAAAATCACAACAGTCCTTGCTTGGAACAGTCTAACTCGCTATAAGCTTCACTCATCTTCTATACACATATCAAATCCTTTTCTGAATTGTATTTGCTTCAGGACAGTCCTGCTTGAGCATCTTCCTTACAGCTTCTCTCTATACGCACGCTGCCTTCAGTCCTCTTTTTTTCTCATAATAATCAAAGATACTATACCAGCCTCCTCCATATCCAGCTTTTCTCCAACTGATAGTCTCTGGTTATTGCTCTTGTCTACCTTTGCATTCATCATTCATGGATTTACAGAAGTTTTGTGTGGTAGATTCTGTGTAGGATCTTTGAAGAGATTATTTAAATCATGTCTTCTCCTGCACATAACTTGTTGCATTAGCTTTCCATGTAAGTAAGAGAGAAGCTGAGTGAAAGGAGAGAGAGGGAGAATATGTATCTGTGCAGGTATTTTGTTCTATATAACTCTCACCTTTTTTCTTAAAATTGTTTTCACTTTACACGCTTTCTCTAAGCCCCACAGTGAAATAAGCCAAGACAAAAAGAGCAGGTTACACTACAGATGCATGCTTTCCCACAGGTGCTCATTTCAGAATGAAAACACTCCTCTGAAAATAGCAGAAATTAATAACATAGCATAATGTCTTTAAAATAAATAGTCTAATCCAGAATTAGCAAAAAATACTTCTGTCATTAACGTTTCTGTTATATGATACCATCAACTCTGACTTTATCTGAAATAAGGGAGAAAGATGTTTGAGAGCCCAAGTAGAGAAAAAAAAGTCAGTTATTCAGAATATATTTAAATTATAGGAGAAGTAAAAAATAATGGGGGGCGACACACAAATGTCATTATGTAACTTTAGACCATGTGTCTTCCACTGACTCAAGTGTCACATCCAGATGGCCACAACAATTCTCCATGTAGATCTCCACAGAGGAAAACCAGAAGGCGGATAACTGCTCTCAAAGTGGTAGAAGCAGCATGGAGCCGGCTCCAGTGGGGCCGTGGTATTTTTGACAGCGCAAAGCTCGGGCAGGGAACCAGTCAGAGGCCTCCACACCTGACACACAGTTAATCTGCAGCCTGGACAACCTGCCTGTGAGTGACAGGGAGTTATGTTATGGTGGTAAGCATGGACTATGATTCTGTGATTCTATGACTAAACTGAGAAATCACTGAAAAATTTATGAAACGCCTGTCCCTTTTAAAATAACTATTTTTGCAAATTATTTTCTATTAGATTAAAACACTATTTCCACTCTGAAAGGGAAAAGAGAGAAAGTGTGCTGGTCTGTTACAAAACAGGGAGGCATATTTTCATCACTCAACAGAAAATAAGAAATAAATTTCAAGCATGGTCTGTGATACCTGTTCACCAGCAAGTATTAACTGGGTATATCTTAATATGAAAAAGACAATATATGGATGGAGCCAGACTCTCACAAATTCACTTTGGGTGGGAAACAGCTGAAACCAAGGAATATTACTTCTAGTGCCAGGGAAAGGTGTCTGCCAAGAAATAAAAGCAAGGTCAAGCCAAAGATACAATCTCAAAAAAAAAAAAAAAAAAAAACTATTCAAATGTAACACTGAAAGTAATTTGGAAGCTGGCACAGGTAAACACAGAACAGACAAGCAGGAAGACAACAGCAAACTGCCAAAGAGTAGACAGTATCAGCCACTCTAATTAATGTGTTACTACAGGGCACACCACTGAGGAGTGTGCACATCTGGTTTCTGAAAGGGCCAGCACATATACAAGTGGAATTATCATCCTGCTTCAGTCTGCAGGACCACAGTCCTTTCTTTCCAAAGATTCAGTGCTACTGTGGCAAGAAAATTTGACTGATGAGTATTATCAAGCCTGATGGACAAAGCGTAGCTGCAGTTTATGTAACAAAGAGCCAATACTGTATTACTAAGACAAGATAAGCTGTCATATTAATCATGCTATTATCCTGTTTTTCTAACATTCATCTGTATATATTAAACTCTTGACAATCCTTCTCATTTGTTTAGACACAATCAAATACAATAAGGCCCCTGCTGGAAACAAGTAAGTGCAATGAAGGTAATATTAATTAACAGTAATGGAGTGCTGGTATAAAACTGTTCTCATCGACTTTTATTGCACAGTAGTTAACGCTGTGAGATTTTCATGAAATATTCATCTTTAGTCTATTGTAAAATATGAGTTATAATACCGATCTGGAAACAATGAAGACTAGGAAAGAAAACAGTACATCTACAACTTGCAACATCTTCGAAAAGCATTTCTTAACTGATATACCAAATATGTTATATTGTGAATAAGACTAAGTACCCTAAGTACTAGGCTTACTTTGAAATATTTATGCTTCAACATCACAGTTAGGTATTTCTTCATAACTGTACATTAGAATGGTTTCACAGGCTACACTGTAAGTGTTTTTATGTTAACTGGTTGGAAAAAACATTTATATATTCAAGCTGTATTTAGCAGGCTCTTTTAGATCCTTGAAAACTTGACTGGGTAATATTGGACTTTAGCAGACAGGCCACCAAAACCAAGCGGGCCAGAGCATTGAATCAAGGAAAGAAATGCAACAATCATAAACATAGCCTACACAATAATAATAACAGCTTCCCATGACAGCAGATGAGGTTGTGGCACAACTATAAATGCATTAATAGATTTGGTCTCAACATTTTTGTAATGCAGGAGTCTCTGAGGGCAAGAGCAAATAGGGATTTGATTTGAAACCACACCACATGAAAAAAGTCTGTCTAGTCATATAAACCATTATGCAGTAGATTTAGCTTACCTGTTTAGTGCCTTACATCCATGTTTACCAGCAAACAAGATTCTCACTAAAACTCTTCACATAAGCATCTCTACTGCCTTGATGTTGTTTATCATATGGCACTAGAAGTTTACATGAAAACTGTTGCAGAAACAGAGACAGCAGTAGCAGTACTCTAGCGCAGAAGCACTTTTTAGTATGCTTACACACCACAGCCAGTAGCTTGGCAATCACCTTTAGTAAAGTGATTCTTTACCTTTAGTAAAAGGAAGAATAAAGGGTTTTGAAGACTTATGGCTATTCATTCTGTCAGTTTCTCTGTGATTTCTTTTACCAGTGCTTTGTGAGGAAGACCTCTGATGTCCATTGTAAAGGTAGGAGTAAGAATCCTATCAACCACTTTCATAATGAACATGGAGGAACTCGCACTCACTGAGCACTCTTGAATATATTTCAGTCATTTCTGGCTCATCTTACAGACTCTCTTAAGACTTGCTGGACCTGAGCTATTTGAAAGAGGGTTCTCTTTATGCAGTTCTTGCAAGCTTTTCTGCATGCTCTTAGTTTAAAGTCACTCTGATTTAACTTTATTTTGTTCGTATTTACATTCACATTATTGTTCAGCCATTTTAGCTTTCTGCAGCTGTTTCAAAGTCTTCTCTGATAGGTACTATGTGTTTGCTCTGGGCCTCTAATACGGTATATTCAAACAGTCTCCACATAATTTTGAAAGGGTTCACTCGTAACTGATCTTTTGTTTATCTTAATTCCTCTGTTCCAAATCAAGCACTAGCATATCAGATGTTTTTACTTTTGCTGCTTCTGCAAAGACGTTAAATCTACACGCATTATATAGCAGCTCTTAAAAAGAACATTTTGAACTAAGTTCAGTGTGCCATTCAAGAATAACTGAGGAGTTTCTTCTTACTTTACACCTAAAAAGAACTGGGAGGAGGGCAAGCAACAAAGTAGCTGAACAGTCAAAGAGATGCAGACTGCAATTCAGGAAATACACCAGCCAGTTCTTGTACCCCAGAAAGGAAAAATAGGCATAAGGGAGGGAGGAATCTGTGATATATCCTCAGGACTGAGTTATGCTGCAGTCTTCCGCAGAAGCATAATTTGCTGCACCAGATATATGTAATTGGGAGACTCTATATTCACATAAGAAACCTCTTTATAAGTGAACATGGGTTCATTTATGGCTTCTCAAGAGAAGGTAGAATAGTACAGAAACCTGCCTGGATGGCCACATCTCTGCATTCCTTTTTTAGCCTCAACTAAAAGGAGGAAGTTATAATAATAAAAACAACAAATGTCATTTCAGACAACAGATAATATTGTATCTATATCTTACTCTGAAGTGCTGTCCACTTTTGTTATTATATTTTTGCAGTGGTTGTGAAAAGTGTCATGCTTACTGTGCATGCTGAAGTTGAAATTGGCCGTGTTCTCTTCCCTTCCCTTTTTTTCAATTAAGTGTTCCCAGGACTCAGTCATATTGTAGTGCTCCTACATCAAAGACCTGCCAAATTTGTATGGTTTGTTAAAGAACTGTATGTTAAAGGCAGCCAACGAAAGTTGGTGGTGAAGGAGTAATTCAATTTCTGCTCATACTCATTTATCATTTGGCTTGTTTGTTGAAACTGTCAATCAGTGTGTGATTTAAAAGTTTCCTAACATGGGCACTGTTGCTGATTTCTGATCATTAACATTTGGTTAACAAAAAAAAATTACATACGCACACCTAGAGTACTCCAATTTTGATATATGCAGCATGATTATATAAGGGCAAAACCTGTGTTTGTTATGATAGCCACATTTCATATACCAAATCTAACCATAGTTCTTGTTCCTGCCTAGTGTATTTCTTCTCATCTGATGTGAATTCATTTAAGAGGTACTACGCCCACTTCTGCCTTTTCTTCATTATTTTATATACTGTGATTTAACTGTATTTTTTTAATGAGAATTAAAACAGGTAGATAATGATGCCAAAAGAATGATGCTGTATCAGTGCTTTTTATCCTAGCTAAAACTTCAGAATACAATGACATCTAACCTTGAAGGACTTAAGCATTTTTTTTAAAAAACAGTCTTCTGGGTATCTGTACTATCTGGGTATCTATAACTAAAACATAAATCTACCCAGACAATATGAAACAAGAACTTGGCCAGACTGGAACTATTTTTCACTATAGCTCTAATTAGGAACTTTATTCAGTAGAGAGGTTTTATCATATGAATAATTCCATCTTTTTCACTGAAGCATGATAAAAATAGGCTTTTAAAATGAGCATATGCTTTAAGAGCCTGAAACAAAGTCAATAGGACCCATTTACATGGACTTCAATGGACAGATAGTAGAAAAGAACTAAAAAAGACCAGTAAAAAGAGGCAAGATTGCCCGTGTTAAGCACGTACGTGTAAGGTGCTGCTGAATCAGAATGAATGCCATTACGATTCTTCACGCAGATGCTTTTGACTTTCAGTAAAGTTTACCTCTTTATACATCCGTGTAGGTGAGCACGTGTGCATATATAATGGTATCTCCCCTATAAAATCCTTTCCTTAATATATAATGTTAAAAAAAAAAACATTAGTTTGCTGGAAAAAACACCCCAAATCACCTAAAATCCACAGGAAATTAATTCATAACTGAATTTCTGTGTGAATTCCTTGCATTTTCTAAAGCAATTGCCAATCCTATTTTCAAGATGTCAATGCTTTTTTCAAGTGTATTTCTGTTACAGACAATTTTGTATCATTAGTTTAAAAGAAAGATATTTTTAAGGGCAAAAAGCCAAAAACCTGGGTACTTTCATATTCAGAGGCAATTCCATGAACTGCCTGATTTTGACTAGGCCATTCTTTACAATGAGAAAATAATTTAAGGATGTAAGTGGCATGTTATTACTTAAAGAGAAACCCCTCTTTGAGATACAAATCCACACAACATAAACTTGTTCAGAGATAACAAAAAATACAGGTACCACCTGCTACATAACTGCCCCAGCTGTAATAGGCATGAAAACTGAAAATTTAAGGCAGCTTAGTCTCATATAGAGGCAGACCACTTTAGCTATGAAGTTTACAGTCAAAAGAGTAAGCTCAGTTGTACAGCAAGCCATCTCTAATACAGGAGGGAGATGCACATACAATTTTAACGTTGCTGTTAAAACCCACTCTAGTTAAAGCATATGTAAACACAGAAAAGATTAAAATCTTATTATCTGCCTTGCTCCTACTTCTCTCATAACCTCCAAAGCAAATAATCAACTTGAGCATAATCACAGTAACTAGACGCTCAGCAGCGTGTGATCAACAGTAGCTTTTCTCCCACTACATCTTCTGATGCTTTTAAGCACAGAAATGAGACAATTTTAAGCACTCATCATCTGACAGACCTAATAAGCAGTGCCCTGGACTTCTCAGTGAATCTGGAATAGAGCTACGAGCCCACAGTTTACAAAATGCAGACACTCCTGAGAGACACTTTCAGCTCAGCCACTGATACACTACTTTCTTGGTTTATTTTACTCCTCCTGCAAAAGAATCAGATCTATAGCCAAAAGGTCTTCTGTGACTTGGGGGGACATATATTGACTCATCAGTATTTATACTTTGTTATTATGTCAATACAATCAGTCTAATGTAATATATCATTCATATTGTCATGAGTACCACTGCAGAACTGTAAAATATAATAGCAATAATTAACTCTAACACTGAGCTTTTCTCGAAGTGTTTTGTAAAGAAAGCAAGTACTCTTCCCTTATTTTGCCATAAGAAAATTGAGGCATGGAATGGTGAAGTTACTTGGCCATTGCCACCTTCAGACCAATAGCAAAGCCAGGAATAGAAAATAAAACTAAAAAAAGCAATCTTTAACTCAAAGCGGTCACACTTGAAAGCACAACTGAATACATATATGGGGTAACCAACACTGCAGACAATAGGATAATCTTTGTTTCCTGCCACAAGACTCCCGATGCAGGCCAGGGTTTCACCATACAAACTCAGTATCCATTGACACCAATTGTTACTGTAACTTATTGCTGTGAAGAAAATGAAATACAATGTCAAATAGAAGTCTGCCATTACCCAGCTAACAGTCTTAAACTGAAGAGGCATACATGGGAAACTGAATAGACAGCCTCAATTTACCAAAAGCTGAATCATTTCACCTTTGAATCTCCCTGCTTTTGTGCTTACAAAGCTATGTCTTAATCTTATAATCATTTTCCCCCCTTCATAAAAGCAGAAGAGTCCAACTTCTACCTTTGCCAGTCTGACTTGCTGAGTAATGGAAAAGTACCTTCCATCAGCTCAAGACAAGGTTAACAAGAAGGGAATCCCAACCTCCTTGGGTTTTTTCAGTCAAAAATCCATCTAGGGCAATAATCAGTAGAAACTTTTCATATCTCCTGGGAGCAATAACAAGTTTCAAAGAAAAAAGATAAAACAGAGTTGTAGAGATCTCTTTTTACAGTTTATGGATATCAGGCAAATGGAAAGTAAGAACAGGATAACTGTGGTAGGAATGAACTCACTGCTGGAGAACAAAATAATTTGCAGGTCATGCAAACTAGAAAAATTAAAATGCATTTATTCTGCTTAACCTGGATCTTACTCTGTGTGGCATTAGAAGAATGAAATAATTGTTTCATTACTCATCTTAACAAGGACCCACAAATTAGATACATTTTCCTGAACTAACCCCTATAAATTCCAGAAACGCATTCTGCAAATGTTATGGAGTTGGGGCTATAGAAAGAATCTGAGTTGGCTGGAGTACTGCTGCACATTACAAACTAAGACACAAATTAAAGATTACAGCAGAAGCTTAAATTTATCACTTCCAAGATGAATGAGTCTCTGCAAGTTGTTTCAGTGTCTTTGGAATGGTGTACATCACATAACATTACGAGCAGTGCCATCCCTGTCTGTCTTGGTCATCGTTAAACAAGCAGTACTGAAAATCACTTTCTGTTATTGTTTTGTTCCATGGATTTGGGGATGGATAAATCTTATTTAAGTTCTCTAAGGTGACAGTTCAGAGTGTTTTGGATGAACAGTTCTTTGTTTAGCTATGAAACTACAGTCAAAAGGCAGGTCAGAGCACAGCAAGCTATCATTCATGATTTCTTCTTCTCTCACATTAGGAAATAACTCTCAGAATGAAATTAATTCATTTTACACCTCCACACAGTCCTTAGCTTTGGGCTTAAGATAATAAACAAGGATGCCAGTAAATAAAAGTAAGCACCACCCTTCTGACTGCAGTTGATATACCCTTTTTTCAGCAGACCAAACACAGCTGCATGTTTTGAAGTTTCAGTTTTCCTCTTATTTTCTAAGGACATACAACTTAACCCCAGAAGCTCTTTTCCTTACCACTTACATTCTCAGGTGCTGCCATTCCAGCACTTCTACAGAGCAGTGGTGAATCTCCATTGTGATAATGCGTGTGTATGCTGAGATCTGTCTCTCCAAAAAGAGAAAGGATGCATGTGCTTCCCAGAGCAGAGCAAAGAACAGACTCTCTCACTGTCCTTGCAACCTCTCCCTACACAGTGGCAATGGCACAGAGGAGGTTTATTAGCCATTATGGGGCAATTCCCCACGGGCCTGTACCCAGAAGGCTGCCCTAGCACCACGCTCCAGCCTGCAGGGAACAAGCGGGGCCACTGCACATAGCACTCACAGATAACAAACATATGGTTGGAGGGGAGTGTGCAGAGGTCTCCCATTATTCTGTTGGGAAAAAGAGGACGATATCATGAAGCTTTAAAGCTCTTCAGCTCTTACACGGTTTAGGAATCAATGGTACCCCTGAAATATACCATCAGTACAAAAGCTGTCTGAGGACAGAAAGAGAATAGTGAAGTACTTTGTGTCTTAGGGCGACTGATAAGAAGTGTTAATGCAGGATGCGTTAAGTATAAAATCATATGAACTCCAAAAGGTGACAGGATGGAAAAGCCAGAAACATCCAGCCTGAGACTGAGGCAGGAGCCACTCGTGCATATCTATTAGCTACCAGAACAGCTAATCCATCCAGATTTTGATAGATTTATGAATCAATCTTTTGAATAGTCCAAAATGTGATCATTGCTGTACGTGAACCAACATTGAGCCTTCACAAAGTAGGCATTTTTTGGTCGCTAATAACTTGAGGTTGCAAGCTACATCTACAAAAAAGCTGAGCACTAAAAAATCTATTAATTGCCAAGTCAATGCCTCCCCTAATTGAAAACATTTCATTAGGTGGGATATTCAGTACAATGACATCTCCTCTCCCACTACAGATCACCTGGCAGAAAAAAAGTGCAAATACATTATGCAGAAACCAAAACCGGGGTTTGCAACTCCAGTGTACTGTGGCTTACTCAATGTCAGAAGTCATAAGGGGCTGTGTGGATCCAGAAATGGAGCCAAAAGACTGTCATGTCGTCATTTTCCAGTCAAGAAGCTGAATATTGAGGCTGTATAACCTGCTGTCACATCAAGACTGTAGAAGCAACATCCACGGCTGCTTTACAGGCCTGACAACAGGGATGCCTTTCCTCCTACATGCCTTTCCGGCTTCGCTGTTCCACAGGGTAGCTTTGCCACATAGGAGTACAATCATGGAGATAAGCAGCCAACTTTTAATGCATTTAGTCATGATGAATACTCTGGACTAAAAGGCTGTTAGTATTATCCAGTTTGCAAAGCGTACTTTGCAGTTGTGAAATGTTTATGACCAGCCAAGCCTTTGTTAATAACTCAGCAGGACAATCCTATAATGTAGCGTCTCATATAATGTGAAAGGCAGAGTCTTGATGCTATTCATACTTTGCTTCTCTATTCTTTTTATGAGATATGCACATGAAATACTGTTTATCGCCATTACAGGAACACAATTATTTGCTAAGTACAGAGAAATATCTCTGGACGAGATTTCAACTGGCTTCAGCATGAAAAAAAAAAAAAAAAGATTCTCAGACACCTAGAATCAATTACTTCAGAAGCAATAGCTATACAAATAAAACATAAAAACAAGCACCTTCAAGCTGTTCAGATTGCCAGGAAATACAGGGTCTAATTTAATATCGATACATGCCGAATGGGAATTTACTGGTGTGCGTGTCAAGTAGATTTGCTTAAAGTAAGTAATCATTAAGAATGAGAAATATTTGTATGGCTTACTTGCCATGTCACATGGGATAAGTTTTTTTAAAAAATCCTTTTTAAGGTCTTTTTTATTGTTCCTACAAAATGGACTTAACATAAAAACTGCGTTACACTTTGCTATGATACAGTACCTTTATTACAGGCAAATTCCCTTTAATTTTCTCGGCCTTTAGGCCACAAATCTTATAGTGCTACACAATGGTTATTTATTTCTTTTATTTGTTGTGTTCCTAACCTGGTATTCATTTTCCTTCACAGAGTATTTTGATTAGGTTCATAGTCATTCCAATTTGGATGAAGGAAAAAAATCAAGCTTTCACAATTTTGCACTTGACCACCACAAAACTTAGATTTATTTGTTTTCTTTTTACTTTAAAATGATTTGTGTAGTCTTTGGGATTTACGCCCAAATGGGCCTAGCTGACTGGTATAGTCATAGATCTTAGAAATATCAATTCCCTTTGAATGGCTTAAAAGCTGCATAGAATGTAAAACAGAACTGGAATAAATGCTGGCTGGACATCTAGCATCACATTCAGAACTGCAAATTCATCTTTCTAAAACAACCTGTCTTGTTTAGGATAGTCTCAAACAACTCACATCTACTTTCTAGCTAGTTTATGAGATCTCAGAATTTAGTGTTTGCGTTATGTTGACAATATTGCATTTGACAGCTGGTGGGGTAGAGGGAGGAAGTATATGTATAGGAACTTATGCTTCTGATCTTAAAGGTTAGTTAGCTTCTGAATTCTATTCCAACCTCTTATATTTTGATGAAGCTCATTAATCTTTAACAGTATAAATTAACAGATTAAATTAAAAGTACTGATCTATTTTCTAGTTATTTTTAGTCAATATTTGAAAGATCCTAGTGTATTACATGTTTGCTACTTTAAATTTCAAGTCATCTGTTTTTAATATCTGGGTCTATTGATTCGTCAATGCTTGGCAATGCAACAATGAGAAAAGTCACACACTGAGATATAGAAAAAAAGACATCTTTCTTATTCAGTTCAAATCATTTGACTTTTAGTATCTACAGTATTGATATCTACACCTGAACGAGATGCTTTGAACTCTTACTGAATCAACATAGACCATGGAATTAAACTCAGCCTGAATTTGGCCTTTATATTTGGTCAGACTGCAGACTCCACTGACTGTACTGACTCAGCCTCCCAGCACTGTGATGGGAACCTAGACAGCTAGGTTAGGTGTAGATCACTACACTGAAGATACTGAAAATTAAGCAACATGAGTTCTACTCTCAGTGTCCAAAAAGCAGAGATCCCTTTCTTTTTAGATGAGTTTGATGATGTCATTATAAAAATTTCTTTCACTGCATCATTGTAAATTAAAGGCCTCACTCTTTTCTGTATTTTCTTTTTGCAAAGCAACATAAAAGGCATGTCCCCTGAGTCAAGCAAACTTTTTATAACTTCCCTAGGCACTAAATTAAAACATCTGAAATTGTTTACCTATCAGCAAACCTGAATGAAAATGTATAGAACATACAAAAATTATTTCAAAGATTTGATAGAAAATAGTAGAAGACGTAATGCTGTCTCCACTGAAGGCAGCAGGAACACTACCACTTGTTTAAATGGAAGCAGAACTGAATATGAACATTTTTGCACAAGAAGGTTTTGAACTATTTTCAAACTAAAACATGTATTTTCAAAAAAATATATATTTTTTAGAAATATACATTTGATTTAGGTTTTTTTTTCCTGAGTTTTTTTAATTCAAAAACTCCTAAGTACTTCTAAAGTAAAAATGAAATGAAAACTAGGATTTCCTGCTTGAATGATTTTCAAACAAGAAGGGCAGTCTTAGAGAAATGTTACTGAAAAATCCAGATTTTGAGATAGCATTTCTCTGTAGCATGCCATTCTGTTTTATTCCTGTGAGTGGTGAAAAATCCAGATGTAAAAATCATACCAACATATTCTCTTTCAGCAGTTCAAGCCAAATGGGAAGATTTCATTGTACTACAATGATATGGAGAGTTTCGTTTGAAGTTAGGACACAGAAAAGCCTAACATTTTATTTTCTTTCCGGTACATTTAATAACTGGAACTATATCTGGGATTCCATAGAAGCCCTATGCATCTCCCTCACAATAATAAAACCACATGAGAAAACCTGTACACTGCCTGAGAGAGAGCTGGCTGTCTCTGGATACCTAACAGGAGGTGGCTGTTGAGCCAAAGAAGCTGATGCCTCCCTCCTTCCACACTGTTCCCCTCAGCCTGGCTCTCTGTCCAGTCAGTTATGCAAAGTCAAACACACACTTCTAATTTTAAAATGTAAAAAGCTTTCTATTCCGATCAAAAATGTTACAATGTTATAAACATCCATGTTTCCATAGCCTTAGACAGCATTTTCTTACCTCAAAGTCCCTTTTCAGAGCAAGAATAATGATTTAAAGTTGGAGTTTTCCAGAAGATTGAAATTGCAGTTTCAAACCAAAATGTTTTGTTCGATATGTTCTATGGGAAAATAAACATTACTACTGGGAATGCCATTTAAAAGTGTATCAGGGGCCCATGCCCAGGCGCTGGAAGCAGGGCTGAGAGGTCTCTGTGAGAGGAGGCGGGGGCTGCCCTGTGCTGGACACAGCTGGTTCCCGCCGGTTCCAGCAGGTTCCGGAAGGTTCCGGAAGGTTCTGGAGCACTGGAGTCAGACACAGCTGAGCCCCTCAGCCACACTGGTCGTGCCTTGGGGAAACAGATTTAATAAAGGACAAAAGCACCAAAAAGGAGAGGAATAATGAAAAACAGTGTGAGGAACAGCCCAGCGAGGACCTAGGTCATGGCAGGGCGGGAGGTGGTGGTGCTCCAGGAACCGGGGCAGAGACTTTTGGGTTTTTTAACGTTGGTTTCCAAGACAGATTTCTGCACAAAAAAAAAACCTTTTTCAGATTTACAGATAAAACCTTACCTTGTGGCTCTATATTCATTGACAGATACAGCATATTATGAAACTTAGAGATAATTTAATATAATTAAACTATAGGCACAATCTGTAACACTAGCCAAGAAAGAATATGGCAACTGAAAGCAAATATTAACTCAGTGAAAGCAGCAAATAATGTCTACCTGATAAAAAGCCAAAGATGAGTAAACAGGACAGAGGTTGATGCTTTGTATAGCTCTTAAATTCTGCTCACAAAGCTAATTCTAATTTTATTTTCTACCGTAAACCCATCCGCTTTAAATCTCCCTTACTGCCTGTCATTAGTTTAGAGAAACAAGCACTTTTTTAGCCAAAGAAAAGCCTGTGTTATGCACTAGACCAAGTCTAAACTAGAAATTTTAGCAATATACAGATATCAATTAGATGTGTGAATTTTAACAGTATTTTGCTGTTATACTTGCAAAAAAAATGGAGGAGGTTTTGTATAACTTAATTCAAAGAACTAATTTAATGCTAGTTCTCGTTTTGTTGTTATAGCTGAATTTTCTAAAATATATCTTATAGCATTTCCTATGGACATTACCCTGATTAGTGTAGCTTAACGTAGAGCAGCTGGTCTAGATCGTTAGATTTAACTGATCCAAAGGATAAAAGAGAGAAACTGTGTTGCTGTGTATGCAAATACATTGATATTTTCATCTCCTCGGTTTCCATTGTTCCTTTTGTTATTTGTTTCCAGCAGAATATGGTAAAGAGGTTGGACTTTAACTACAGTTAAAAATGTGGAATGAACATATATGATAAAATTATGGCAAACTATTTACCCCGCTCCTCAGAATCAGCCTGATACTATGTTCTGATTTTTAAAGATAAAATTCCTGGTTTAAAATTTTTCTTTGCTTGTCCGAAGTTTGGCTCTTCGGCTGTTTCAGATATGAAGTCTTTGAGACAGAAGAAGGTCCTGACTGTCCTAGTGATGGACTAATCTTCTCATAGAGAACACCTCCAATTGCGTCTCCAGCAGTAGCTGCGAGAATACAG
Organism: Platalea leucorodia; assembly: GCF_965183815.1. NCBI lineage: Eukaryota > Metazoa > Chordata > Aves > Pelecaniformes > Threskiornithidae > Platalea > Platalea leucorodia. The sequence goes on from NC_138826.1 coordinate 36,453,942, forward strand.
GTGGGCAAAAGCCGTTTCCTCAGAGCTGAACTGAGGATGCTTGAAGACAGACAGCTCAGTGCCCAGGGAGTGGCAGAACATTGCACTAGCCAATCATCAGCACATGCATTTCTGTTTGTATCCAACAAGATACAACAGGACATTTCCCTTAAGACCTAAGCTACTTCATTCTAAACAAGCATAAATAACGTGTTTTTCTACACAATTAAGTTAATTTTGCTTATTATTCAGAGCAAGAGCCCGGTGTACTCCACAAGTCACTCACGTACAGCCCCTCAACTGAACAATCTGAAGGAGGGTGTACATATTTATGCAGAGAGACTATAAAAATGGGGAGAACTATAAGATGATAGCATGTGCAGCCTTTGTTTGCAATACATTTTACATTGATGGATTTCAAATAAACTAGCTGTCGCTTCACCACTCACAGGAATAAAACAGAATGGCACACTACAGAGAAATGCTATCTCAAAACAACAGCTGTATGCATACTTTGGCTATGAGTGTAACTGGCACACAGACCCAGCAGCATTGCCTATTCTATCATCCCCCACAGGGAATCAATCCCTGATTACATTTAGCATGGCCTCTCTTTTGCTACCTTCATTTCATCTGCTATGAAATCACAATTCTCTGTTTTCATTTCCTCCCCAAGCTTGCTTCATCCCTGAATTCCTCTGATTACTAATTCCCTGTTCACAGTCTTTGTATATCTTTCAAGAGCCAGAGCCCGCACCAGAGGTCTTTCACATAGTGTTTTCCCCTCCAGAAGCGACCCTGCATCCTTTCGTCACAGAGACTGGAAACAATCTCACTGCACCTAGTTTGGGGCCATTCCACTGCCTCAAGATAGTCACATGTGAATAAAGACAATCGAAGGGTACTGTCCTGCCTTCACTCCTCAGCTGGGAGACGTGCAATGACCATGAGAGTAGCCCCAGCCCCTGCATATCCTCTGTGAAGAAGCTGACTGAGCCTTCCAAATTTGGTGAACCTGATCCTGTTGGGTGACTTCAGGGAGAACCCAGCAGAAGTTTCCTGTCACCCGAAATGCTTCTTGAAGGCATGATGATGAACTCTGCCCCTTTGAAGTCATTCTAGATGCATCATTGTCATTTTTGCATACTGCAAAAGGTCTCAGATACACCTCTATAGTGCAATTAGAGGTGAGAAGTAGGATATCAGGTTTTAGAAGTCCTGTATCCATGAAAGCCACTAAAGTTAGGTAGCACTGCAAAGAGTACCCTGAGTATACTCTCTCTCCCTCTCCCTCTCTTTCTCCCCACCCCCCCCAAAAGCAGAAATCTGTGCCCTGCAACTTACCCAGTGGTGGAAGGAACATGGCCAAGCCTCACAACAGTACTTCCACGCTGCTGAGGTGGAGGGCAGGTGGGAGGGTGTCTGTTGCTTACTCACTTTCTTTATTTAAGGTGATATGAGAAGATTCATAGTACGTGAAAGAAGGAAAGAAGTGCACTCCTCTGGGTTAAGTGTGCTCTCAAATCAATATTCTTGCCTTTGAGATTATAACATAGCTGACTGGTGTACTAAGAACATATTGACATCGCTACAGTTAATGTACAAGGATTTCTTGCTTACTGAAGACAAACCAATTCATCATAACCGCAGCAATGCTGAATACCTTGAAGAGTAAATGGATTCTGTGAGGTTTCTAGAATGTTCTCAAGACTCATCTATTAATCCTCCATTCATACCCATTACTATATTGAGAACTACACTAATGTTTCTCACATAAATTATTTTCAGATTTTTTTTTGCTTATATTCAACACATTACAGAGTAAGACATGAGTAAGCCCACAGGAGCCAACGTAATGTGATGTGAAATTCAAAACCTACTGAAAGTAAACCCAACTCATATTTAGGACACATCATCTTGGCTCTTCTTAGAAGGACATATAGGACTATACAAGCTTTTGAAAAATGAGCAGAACATCCATGAAGTGTGCTTTCCAGTGGATTTGTACCATATGCCTAACAGCCCGTCCCATTGTCGGCTCTCCCTCCCACATGCCCTGTTCATTTAACAGGCCTCGTGGCAGCAGACAGCACGGGAAGCCTGGTGTAAGATAGGTGCCAATTCACCCATCCAACTATGCTGACTGGCCAACAGGCCGATGACTCCCCCCTATGGCTAATGGGTAGTTACAACTGCTTTATGCTCCACGGAAACGTTAACGTGGACCTCTTTTCTCCAACCAATAACTGATTTTTTTTTTAAATCTTTATCATAGTGACTTCAACAATCAGACAGATTTGGCTGAAATCAGCGAAAAGTTCAAAAATTATCAAGTGGGGGCCCACAGTCGGCAGCGTAATCACTTAAACTTCATTTTCCTAAGAAGCCAAGCTAATAGCGATTATTTTATAAAAGCCCCAAGCCAGGAAAACACATTAAATAAGTTTCCAATTTTAAGTATGAAGAAGTCCAATCAAATAAGCAGTAGCATAGCAGAAGGTTTTTGAGTGCAGTAAAACTTTGCATACCAACAAATAAGAGAGCCCTCATACTGGTCTCACCTTCTCCCACCTGCAAGTGAAACCAGCACTGGACACCAATGGGACAGGCTTAATTTAAGCAGAGACTAATGAGCTCATGACATTTCCTCCTCTGATGATGTAAATAAGACTTTTCTCCTTGTTTTTAGAAGGTTTTCCTTGTTTTTATTTTGGGATATAGATTCCTTTTAACCAAAACAATGTGTACAGTATTGTTTTAGCATTCACTCTAATCTATATACGTGTATTTTTAATCTCGAGCTTGAACAAAATTTCAAGATGGGAAAAAATTGCTTTTGAGAGAGATTTCTTACTAATGATCTGACCAGTAAAATATGGCTTTACATTGCTCAGTAATGTAGCTGGAATTGTGTTAATGACACTGCCTGCAAGAGTATGCTACAAAATGTAGATAGTAGCATATAAAAAAAAAATACTGAAACTACTTTATGCAGCAACCAATTATTTATAATACATATGAATAAACAATTTTAATGTACCATTAAAATGACATTGTGTTTTTACTATCTTTCGCCCCCTTTTTCCTCTCAATTGTAAACAACAACAGAAAATGTAATGCCATGGAAAGAAGTTTACCATATCTGTATAGGACATATACTGCATTTATAATGGAGTGCAGGAATAGACTGGTGTGAGGAAGCCTTTAACAAGAAGAAGGAATGCTCTTAAACAATAAATATGAAAGGAAAGATTCAAATGAATAGATGTCAAATCTTCAGTATGTTGTTGTTACTAAGTTTCCTTCATCCCATTCACCTACTCCAAACTATACTGAAAAATCTCTAAAAAATACAAAATATTTTATTACTCCCTGTTTCCCAGACTTACAATTCACTGAATTTTCATATGACTATCTCTCTCTTTAAGAGTACAGTACAGGTCCAATAAGAACCATTCACCTAGTTTACAATAGTAAAGTGGGCAAAACTAATCTTTGCTGCAGTTCAGCAGAACAATCTACATAATACAAAAGCAACTCATAAAAATGACCCCAGGTATGATGTTTGTGCTCATGTGCAAAAGCTTTTTCAGATGGTCCCTGAAAGATCAGTCCCAGTTAATTTAGTGTTCCATTAAACCCAACCACATCAAAACGGGTATATACACAAGTGTTTGGGATTTCATATAAATTCAAGAACATGTGTAAGAGATCAGACCACAGGTCCCCACTGCTCCATCTCTGACAGTGATCAACCGAGAAGGGTTAGGAAAAGTATGTAGGGCAGAAAAAATACACACTGATACTTTCTAAATTATGTGCTCCCACCTATTGGCAATATACAGCATAAGGGACTTTTTGAGCCAGAGGTGGTATCCACCTCCTAGTACAAATCCACAGCTGCAGTGAATAAAAATGTGTCTTATTGCAAGCCAGGCATAATTCATTACTCTTTAGTCACTGAATCTAAAAGCAGAAACAATACTCTCTGACCTAGGTGACCACGCACACCATGAACAATAAATTGCAAATAATTCAAGCAAACAGTTTATGCCCATGGGCTAATATTTGTTCACAAAATATTTCAACATTTGTGAATAATATATAAGTGAAGAGGAATGCCTGTTCAGGAACAATTTACAGATAAAATAAATGCTACTTTAGCTAGATAATTCTTTTGTGATAAAGAGTTTGGCCAACTCCCGTGCTCAGAGAACTGCCCGTTTTGGTGGTCTCCCCTTTTCTTCACCCCTCCAGGTCCCATCGGGGATCTGCATTGCTAGATGATTAAAATACAAGAGGAGGGGGGATTGATCCCATACTATTCAAGTTAACCGAATAAACTCCATGATGATAACAAGCCTTAGCTACTAGATTTGTCATCACATTCCATAAGTTGTGTTTCTAAATCACTTGCACTGCTTTGAAAAGTTCATATTGAAATACTGAAGATTCCTACAAGTTTTCTCCTTTATTATGAAGGACTAAACAATAACATAATATATTAACTAAAGTATACATTAAAAAAAATAGCCCATAGTAAATGAAGCCAGAGAAACAGAATATTTCCAACAGGTCTGCCAATTGCTAAAGAAATTATACATATATTCTTATTCTTCCGAATCTTGTTCACCAAAATAAACTTAGTAGGTTATCCTCTTTGTTTTACAGTTCATAAAATGTGTATACCATTATAATAGTATTCACTGTACATACCACTACTATTTTCAATCTTTGCCACATGAATTCATATAAAATATGAGCGTCAGCAGAAAGCACATGTGTTTCTAGATACTACTTAAAATGAAGCATCTCTTAGTCCAGTAACAAATATACTCTCTCACACATCAGAATTCCTCACTGTTTTGAACGGCAATGAAGACAAAATATACCAGTGCTAATGATTTTGTCATCAGACCAACCATATTATGCCACACACTCTGAAAATGACATTTTCCTTGGCCTTCCAGTCAGTGCAAATACAAAACGTGTGAAACACGCACCTCAAAAATGTGGTTTTTTTCATGAGTAAATAGCCCAAATCTTAGCTATGAATCTAAATACTTTTGAAAACAAAAACGTGGGTCACAGGCATATGAACAGCTGTGCATATAGTTTTACATGCCTGCTTAATGCATTTCCTGATAAAGTGAAGTCATTAACATAGCTAACATTTGCCTTAACAGATATTTATACTATAATCAAAATTGAGATCTAGGAATTGTGAGAAGGTGGAAAACAGCCCTGGGAGGGCCATGAACAGCCAGGGAAGGACATACCCAGCAGTCTTGGTCTGCAGGGAACAGAGGAGGAAGGATAGACACCCAGCTGTCCTACGGGGTATCGGGCAGTCATCTTCAAGTGTCCGCCTTTCCAAATGCCAAGTAAACGTTGCCCCCAGGTACTCCTTATATTTCCCACTCTGTCTCCCAGTCTGTCCTGCCCTACAGCCTTCACTTCTCAGTTTTCCTCCCTCAGAGTTTGGATCCCTCATGTTTGTGCTTTCACCCCTCAGTGGTTCCCAGCTCACAAATCCACAAGCCCAGATGCTGTCTTTTCACTCCAAAACACTTCACTCTTAATTTTGAGAGACTGTCACATGCCTGCTGGGCGCATCTAGAGGCATAAATGCTTTTGCTTTTGTTGCTGCCTCTCGTAACTGGTATTCCAAGGATCCGACTTCACTTGAAAATGTGTTCATTTCTATAAAATTAATTTTAGTCATCACGTGCATACATAGTCTTGCATTTAGGTCCGATTGTGCAAAAAATTAAAATCAAGTAACTGCTAAGTATAATCATTTTTGAAATGAAGAAACCGAAGCCTCCTTACAAAGAACATTTTATACTTTTACAGCCTATTTCTGAAGTTCAGCATCTCAGCTCAAACTACTAGTAACATTTCTGCAACTTACATTTCAAGTTTTGACTCTGGGATGACAATTCTGCAGAGTTGCAACATTTGTGTGTTTATTTCCCCATCAAACCTAATGCTAAACACTGAAGCTAATATTTTCATACTTTACACACTGCAATTACAAGTTTATTTCTATAAAATACAGTTCAGTTGCTAGAGATGTCTCATAAACCCTCTTTTTTTCCTATCATTTCATTTCCAGCCCCTATGGTGACAATTAGGCATTCAAAAAAATTCTCGGTACTTTAAAACAAAGTTTCCAGACAACACAAGGATAGAGTTGGATACAGGTAAAACATCTACAAAAATGCCTGAGGAACAGAGACTTCAAATCTGGCATGCTAAACCCGATTAAACTCTTCTACAGCACACAGAACTGCAACTATTTCTACTACAATTTGAATTTGGCCCTGAGTGCGGAATAAGCATTTGAGCGCTACTGTGGGATGGCTAACTGAAGGATCACGATTAATGCCCTCTGGCCCACAGAGGATTTAAGGAAAGCAGCTCACTGAAGTGACACAGATTTCTCAGATCATCTGAGCTTATATGGAAGATACAAAATACAAAGTTCTATTTCTCTGGCTTTCAGTGGAAATCATATGGGTTAGTTATTTAATCAATGGTAATTTGACAAACCAGTAAACCAAAATGCATTTCTATCAAAGCAGAAAAAACATAAATATTTTCATTTCATTTACAGCCTATCATAAGGCAAAGGCATATACCCAGTATTAATTTAACAGAGAAGTCTGCTCAACACAAACCACATAGTTCTGCCTACACTGATATTTACCAGTTGTAGGAGGAGCTGGGATTTTAAAACAGTGGAAGCATGAAGCTCGGCATAGCTCCTGCCCCTAATTAGCTTTTTAAATACTCTGAAAATGCAGTATACCTTCAGGGAAAGGGTATTTGTCCAGCCCCATAGGCACACTGTGGATTAAAAATTGTACCTCATCACTGATTTCAGTATGTCACCTCAGCCACAAGCATGCCAGAGGTGGTGGCTGCCAGCTCTATTCAGGTCAACCAACCTTAAAAATTTTGCTAGCACTGGTGGCATTTAAAGCTATATTTTTTATCATCAGTAGGTTAATATGATTTATATTTATACTATCTTCCTTGAAAGCAAAATAAACCTCTCAGTAAAGAGCCTTTTCTAAAGCATCCTCACTTCAGCATCGAACCATTTGGCTGTCATTAACTGAGTCACATTTATGCAGATGAGGAATTTACCAATAAAATCTATGAACACAGTTATCTTGTTCCTCATCTCTGATTTTCAGAATCTAAACAAAACAATAAAACTGCTGATTTCTTTTATTGTTATCAGCCCATGATATTTTGCAATAATGTTAAGCTGCTTGCAATCTCGGGAAATGTATGCATTCAAACATTATACATTCTAAAACTTAATGTCATTTAAAAGTGCTAATGCAATGAGTACGATAAATTAAGACTATTCTGTATCTGCCTTAGTTTTTATTAATTCCATGTTTATTAGGCATTGGTTAAATCCAGTTTGCCAACAGATTTTAAAGCAAATACCTTTCTATTGTCCTGAGGAATGAATTGCCTTTTGCTGCAATAGCAAAACTCTGTGAGTCACATGTTTCTAACAGAACTTTTCTAATTATTTGAATTCAAATAGCTTCCACTGTGGGAGATGATTTGGCTGCAGTCTGAGAGTTGCATCACCACAAGCGTCCAAAGAAATCACTTTAATACACACTCAGAAATGAACAAATGCTGTTTCTGCAAGGTGTCGTTTCCACTGAGACCAGACTGGCAGGCAAGGCTCTATGTTCCTATAATTCCATTCTTCCTCAGGGAACAATTTTTGCCATAAAAGTTTTATTCCCATTGAATAATTTTAACTTCCCTTAAAGAGAGAGACCTTTTCTTGCTGCAGGATAAACAGAATTTTAAAGATTTGGGACTGAAGTTTAACTCATTCCATGCAGTGTCCACTACCTTCAGTCTGACTACGTTACGCTCCAACCAGAAAATGTGTCTTGCTGGAGTCTGTTTACTCTCTTCCTCCTCTCTTTTTGTTATGTTCAATTACTCTATGCAGAAAGATTCACCATGTCTTTCCATCTCCCAAGTTGTCTTTTCACGTAAGCCTAACTAGTGGGGAAGAAAACAAATGTGATGTTGGGTAGCACAACTATGGGAGACCTTCTGGAGATGGGCATTCCATACCCAATACAACAGGTTAACACCCTTACATACTATCATTAACTAAAACAGTGAGGGTGGAGAGAGAAATATGCATTTCATTCCCTAAACACAGCTATAACTCTGAAAAGAGAAGCAGTAATAACAACACTACTAAATATTTAGCTAATCCAAAGAAATCTCTCAAAAATCTTCCATCACAGAATGTGGACAAGAATAGTTTGTGTTAAAGACGTAAGTACACTGAGACTGAAATCCAAAGTACGGTCAGGTTTTCCTCTGTCTAATTGTCTGTCTGCCTATTGTCTGATATGCTTTTCCTATCTCTGCTAAGGTCCATCTTTCAGGTAAAGCTGGTAGATTACCCTGATTTATCAGTGTATAAAACGCTATGAAACTAAAGCACTATGATTCTAACAGCAGTGAAGCTACTGTATATACTTTGTGTCTGTTGTGATAGCTTCATAGCATCAGTTAAATAATGGCAGCAACTACTCTCAACTTTCCAATGAAGTCAATATGGGTCAATGAAGTCAAACCATCAAGCTGTACAGAAAGTTGGTCTATGCACAGTTCTGAAAAGAACTATCCTATCTTCCATTCTTCCAGTCTTTTGAAAACACTTGTCACGTCTTTTTCTCAGTTGGATTATAAACTCCTAAGGCTGGGATTAACCCTTTCTGTATACTGTCCACTGTCACTGCTCCAGCCAATAATTTATGCATTAAAGACCTACAGAGAATTTGTATTAGAATTTAAAATTCTGTTAGCAAGTGTTGAAGAAGATTGATAAATCTAGAACCATTCCATCCCTGAACGCTCCCCATTCAGTGGTCCTAAATGCAGAGAGACAGACAGCTACTCTTGCCTAAAACAGCATTTCATTTTTTATTTCATGATCCTGATCCATGATGAGCAGCCAAGCCTAATATTTAATACGTAGCTGAACAGAGAATTAAGCCAGAGACTTCAAGATCAAGCATTATACTTGACCTTCAGAATTTTGTTCCAATCAATACCTCAGAAATTGATTTTTCTCTTATTCAGTATACCCAAATGGTTTCATTAAACTGAAAGATTACATGACCTCCCAACAAGGAAAGGCCATCAGAACCTATTCTGTAGTCTGTGTTATATAAAAGCCCTAATCAGCAACCAGTGAGTATCTGAGAATATCAAACACATCCACCTCAGTTATTATACGACAATCATACTAGCAGTGGTGTTCAGAAAAAATTATGTACAGAATATTAAATTATCAAATTTTTGGACTTGGTTAAATGTCTGGCAGCAGAACACACAGCTGGATTTGGACTGCATGAAAGTACAACTTCAGCCATTACTAGTTCATTGCAGCAAGTATGTAAGAAAGTTTCTTAATACAAATGCATTCAAGGAGTTTGATACACCAGCAAGTTACTCCCTGTCAGCTGACAACTTCCCCCAATTGCACTTCTAACCTAGAATAAATGAAGTAACCACATTACTGTGATATTAGTCCCAATCAGTTTCTCAGTGCTTTACTCCTGTAGAGGTGGTGAGGTCCAAAGGATAAAGGTGATGTCAAGGGTAGCCAACAGGGAGCATGAGATTTATCATAGAATCACAGAGTCATTTAGGTTGGAAAGGACCTTTAAGATCATCGAGTCCAACCATTAACCTAGCGCTGCCAAGTCCACCACTAAACCATGTCCCTAAGCACCACCTCTACACGTCTTTTCAATACCTCCAGGGATGGGGACTCAACCAGTTCCCTGGGCAGCCTGGTCCAATGCCTGACTACCCTTTCCGTGAAGTTGTTTTTCCTAATATCCAACCTAAACCTCCCCTGGTGCAACTTTAGGCCATTTCCTCTCGTCCCATCGCCTGTTACTTGCAAGAAGAGACCAACCCCAACCTCATTACAACCTCCTTTCAGGTAGGTGTAGAGAGTGATAAGGTCTCCTCTCAGCCTCCTCCAGGATAAAACAACCCCAGTTCCCTCAGCCGCTCCTCATAAGACTTGTGCTCCAGACCCTTCATGAACTTCGTTGCCCTTCTTTGGACACACTCCAGAACCTCGATGTCCTTCTTGTAGTGAGGGGCCCAAAACTGAACACAGTACTCATGGTGCGGCCTCACCAGTGCCGAGTACAGGGCGACGATCACTTCCCTGGTCCTGCTGGCCACGCTATTCCCAATACAAGCCAGGATGCTATTGGCCTTTTTGGCCACCTGGGCACACTGCTGGCTCATATTCAGCCAGGTGTCAACCAATGCCCCCAGGTCCTTTTCTGCCAGGCAGCTCTCCAGCTCCTCTTCCCCAAGCCTGTAGCGTTGCATGGGGTTGTTGTGACCCAAGTGCAGGATCCGGCACTAATACTTTTGTACTACCTGGACCCTGGCAACAGTCTAATAAATGGAAAGTCCTCCTATTAAAATATCAGAGATTCTGTGGGCATATGTAAAACAAAAAGATATTTTATATATATATTATAAAATATTATATATTTACATTTTTACTATCAGAGGTCCTGCTTTTCCTTGTTTCCCAAAATTCCCTCTAGATCCTGCGGTTTGCTTTCCTTTCTCCTATCTTCCTGCTACACCATGCTGTCATCTCAAACCTTCCTGCCCTGGATTTGTATCCGGATTTGTGTTCTGCTACCCTAATCCCACAATGACTATAATCCAGCACTCCATTTACGCTAACCACCCTTCTTTGATCCCTCTTTCAGTACAGCTGTTTGAGTCCAACGTATGCCTGTTTTTTACCTCAATTAAGCAACTTAAGGTTTGTAGGGTGGAGTTGTTTGGGTGCAGACATGGGGAAGAAGGGGAATGAAAGAGCAATTTTAAAAAACTCCACTCAAGACAGCAATTATCAAAAAAAGTCTTTCCTGATGAGAGCATAGTGACAAGAAAATGCTTTGGAACTGAGTGGAGGAGAGCAACATTGCATGGTGGTTTTCCCTAGTATTCATCCAAGCTCAATAGCAAATACATCCATTTGTCTGTTCTCTATGAAAAAATCAAAAATCTTGCAAAGTGACTTTTAACTTGTATTTCTTTAAATAAAATTAATTCTAGAAAATCTGAGTTAGGGTTAGCCTGGTGGAAAAACGTGTGGACTTTCTCAAGCAGCCCTCAGAATACCAATCATAGAAAAATAATAAACAGAAATTTTAAAAGTACAGTTTAACAAATGCTTAATCTCAATGAATCACCAGTAAAAGGAGGAAAAAAAACAACACCACAAAATTTATTGCCTGGCCACACTGAAGTGGTGGGAGTTTTATCTGGCAGAGAAGAAATAAGGGAAGGAGTATTAACCATTCTGTGCCTTAAAACAAAGCTGTTCGTTTTTTTTGTTTTTTTTTTTTTTTTTTTTTCCATTCAAAACATGTTTGTCTGATTATAAAGCTCTGGAAGATCCCAGATATGAAAATAGGCATATAATAACGTATACTATTTCTGAGTTTGACCTGCTATTGCCTTTTTAAATAAAGTTATGGCAATTACACAAAAACTCTTTGGCCATAGACACTCAGATTTAATCTGAAGAGGACATAATATTAGTATAGATAAGACAAACCCTTCTTTGGACTTGAACAGGGAAATACTAAATTTTTTTCCCAAGCAACGAATACCACTTGCCCTATCCTCACTCTGTCAGTACTGTTTAGACCAACCCCAAAATGGAGAGCTCTAATCTTTCCCTAACCCTAACCACATCTACCTCCATATAGCTTCAGTAAATAATGAAATGTCCATAAATGATAAAATGCCTCCTCAGTAAGAGCAGTGATCTTCCTTGCCCCAGCTCTACTGCAACTCTGCTTCTGAGCACCTTCCTTAACATGAGAATCTGTAACTTTAATCCTCAGCACAACCTTACATTTGGCACATCCAGTCTGGGCCCAGGCGTGACAGCCCGAGAAAATCCTAACCTCAACTATAACTCTAAAAAAATATTTTATTGAAAATAACTGTGAGGAGTCCTTACACTTCCACAGAATCAGTCCAATAATGGCCACAGAAGCCTTTATCTGGATATAAGACAAGCATATGTCAGTGTCACACAAAAAACCAAGACGTGCAAAACTGGTCAGAAATTAGACCATATAGTTAAAGTGGTAATGGCTGTTGTTTCATGGAGGCTTGTATATGTACAGCAGGGAAAAGCAGGGAGAAATATCACAGAAAATGAGTCACAAAATAAGTTAGAAGATCTAATCTCATCAGACCCTGGGACTGTAGCACCCAGAAAAAACTAACGGAGCATGTTTTTTGGGCTGCGGTCCAGCTGAAAGAGATTTGAAACAGTACTGACAAGGCTTAACTCACCTGCTCTTTGATTCTTGTCACGTACAGGGAAACTGGAGTTAACAAAGAAGATAATCTCTGCCTCCAACATTTACCCTTCCTCCTAAGCAGAACTGTAACATTTGTCTACCTCTCACATCAAGGGGGATACCAATACAGACATGCCCAAACACACCTAGAGCTGTGACTCTTCTCTGAGGAAACAGATTCTTAACTTTACTTCCCAGTTCCTATAGTTTCAAGAATATGTCTTGTAAGTTTTTATTATGTATAAAGGGAACAGCTAATTCGAAAAATGACCAGTGAAAAAAAAAAAAAACCCTAAAAAATTCAACTTTCCAAATTTCTGGACCAAGATAAACAATAAATTACAATAAACTATAGACACATTTAAACAATTTCTAGAAGTCAATCTCTGAAGATGTTAATCTATTTAGATTGCCAAACAGCCCACCTACAAAATTTGCACAGACTGCAATGTTATCTATGAAAACTAGTTTCCATGTTGGCCTCTATTTACCGACCTTTTTTTAGATCAGTTTTATGTATCTAAAAACTCATGGTTCTACATAAATATACACAATATCATTAAATTAGTAGATTAACTTTCTAATGAATCATACTTAAAATGCTGATTAACTTAATCTGAAATGACTTGTGGGAAAACATCGGTCTCTATTTTTCGTTGATAAAATGTGTTGGAAGTTTTGACTCTTTTTACAAGAATCCAAAACCAAATCAGGCCAGTGGGTGCAAATGAAAACCATTTCAAATTCAAAGAAATTCAAAAACTAACTCTAATATTTTAAGCACATTATTAATAAAATTTCTATTTCTCTACATTCATTTATATTTAAATGAAACATTTCTAAATTATCAGCATAAAGTACTTCAAACAAGCTGAAACAATTTTGTACTCATTTTGAAAATCATCACCTCATTAAATAAACCGTGAAGCCTTGATTTTCAACACAATTTGTGACTTTAAAAAAAAAAAAAAAAAAAAAACCAAACTTGAAAACTGGTAAAGGGTAGGGGTAACTTTCCCTGCCAGTTTCTAATATCTACAACATAAAATCTGATGTCAGTTTACTAAAACAGCAGCTCCTAGGGAAAAAAAAATAAAAAATATATATATAATTTCTATATGAACGCACAATACCATCTAGACAGTCCAAAAACATGTAAAGAGGGTCACAGGTGGTGCTCCTCTGGGTGAAAAGATCAAAATAAAAAAGCCAGATAGGGAAGAAGACATAAATAAATGTAAGGAATGGAATTCTTCTTTAGAAAGAAGTGTTTCTTGGTGATAACCCACTCATTTCACATGTATTCTTGTTGATTTACTTCTTCGACAGTAACAAATGTTAGCGTTGAGGCTCTCTGGCTCATTTGCACAAGTCCTTGACGATGGGTAAGACAGCAAGAAGTCCTGATGTCAGGAAAAAAATTAAAATCTCCGTTTCAAAATTCAGTGACTCCCTCTTTTCTTCAGCCACCAAAGAAAGCACTGAAGAGCTGCTCCATGATTGACTATTGTTTTCAAACATCGAAAGGCTGAAGTAGAAGGGGGAAAAACTCCAAACCTTTACAGGGCTAAAACTATAAGGATGGAAACACAGGGTTATACTTACTTATTAAGTATGTTACTCTTGTTTATAGTAAGGATTTTCAAGGCTTTAGAGAGGAGAGATTTCAGGATTTTGAGAAAGCAAATTACATATGTGGAAAAATTCTAATCATTTTACATTAGTAAAATGTATTGCCTGTCCAGAGAGAGAGAGGGGAAAAAAAAAAAAAAAGCTATATTATAGATCTAGAGAAGCTGTTCCCAGTTTAAAGGTGGTAACAGTAAGGTAGGCTGACATGCAACAGTGACCAACTGCACAACAAAATAAGATACTGTCTTATGGAAAGAAAGTTGAAAACATACGTTCACCTCATGAGATGGAAACCTGCATGGTCAGCAGCCGACTAGAAAATCAGGTGGTTTTGTTTGTTTGTTTTTAATGGACAAAATGAGAATAGCAAAGTTCCTCATGGTTAGAAAAGGTTTGAATAAATTGATACCTTTTTATCTAGCTTCTGTAGTTACTTTCTGAGGTTCAAGCATATTTTTATTTTCATTTGCATTTCCTGAACAAGAAATGGATCCCAAAGAGACTGCACGAATGCCTAAGAAAAACCTTTTTAGCTATTTGGAATTCACAATAATACTGTTCTTTTGTTTCTTTTTTTTTTTTTTTTTTTTTTTAATCTGACCTGCTAAACTCAACAGGTTAAAAGTTAGACATTACAAATAGAAATTTCCTTAACAACCTCTTCTGAATTTCTTGTTAAGCATCCTATGGAACTGGCAAGAATAATTACATACCATAGACTGAGATAAAGCCATTACATATGGCAGTAAATATAATGCTTTGCGCTTTTTTATGGAATAATCCCTATTTGGCTCAACTGAAACAAGAGGTCTGAGTCACAGGAAATGCGTTACAGAGAAAAGTGCACTGAATTTTCATGAATGTTATATTATCTTGAAAAACTCTTTATGTTAATTTTTTGAACCATGATGCATACAATAACTTCAGTTTCTTTCCAGCTGTGTGCATAGGAGCTTGCACTTTTGAACAGCTCACGAATAGCAGTGAAATTTACTTGAAAGTCACACAAAACTGTTTCTCTCTACAGTGCTTGCACCAACTGAATAAATGCTGTGAGCACAGATAGACTGACTGTCTTCAGAAGCATTCATTATTGTTTCAGCTACGATTAAACGGGAATGACAAGTATCTTGATAAAAGGATTATCGCATTTCCCTTGTAATCTTTTTCCAGAGCAATAACATTTTGCAACAGTCTTCAGGAAAATCAAAACACATCCCTTGTCTGCTATAGAAGAATTCCTATAAATAAATATCAAATGGATGTTTATTTACTTCTTTGTGCATTAGAAAGTGATTCAACTTAGATTTCTATATTGATTAAAGGGAGTGGCACAGAGAAATAAAACACCTCAAATCACAGAACACCACCACCGTCAGCAAGCTGTCATGAACCTGAAGGCTGACACCCTACAAACTGGTACCAGTGCACTTGGATACACACGCAGGCTCACAGAAACTACTCACTTCAGTGTAATGTGGATGAATATGCATGACTTAAACTGACCTTTAATTGTAGATCTAAGAAGGGTCTGAGAAGGGTGAAACATGACATCCTATATTCTCATACTACTTAGCAGAAATGAACCTTGCAAACAAGACTTTTAACCAGTACCTGAGGGACTTTTCACAAGGTGGTGAGAATCTCATTATCTCAGCCTCTTTCCCCATGGAATACTAATCCTGAATAACTGGACACAAAAGCTCCCCTTTAGAATGGCAAATAAGATATCTGCTTCAGTTCAAAGTTAATTAAGATGCAAATTGAAGACACAATGTTACAGCATAGCTCCCTAACCCTAAATGAAAACATTTAATAGTACGAGGGACAGCTACTTATAACAGAAGAACATTTTTCATGCCAGTATGTTTAGACTAAATGGTATATACCTCTCGAGGCAACCAGAGCCAAGCAAATTTTAACTTTATGGTGTTTACATGGCTCCTGACTTATGAAGGCAGTCTCCATTAACAGACAGATTCATACTGTGTTTTCTTCACATGAAATAATTCCCTTTCTTGGGGAAGTAAAGACAATGGGAGGCCAGTACAGCTGACTGATGAATGCCAAAACCTATTCCATTAAATAAAGGTAATGCCAAAACTCAGGAGAGGCAGCAGCACTTTATAGTGAGTGCCATTTATTCGTTTTGTTTCAAACCCAGCAACAACTCCTATAGATTGTCTTAGACTCCAAGACAACAAAATATTTCCATTTTGGATTTTATCAGTCTTCTAAAAACATCGCCTACAGCACACACAAGCATGTCTAACACATACTCACAAGTTCTATAAGAGTTATTAATGCTTAAATTAAAAATGCATAAATGGAATCTTAGTATAAAATATGATAGATGAATCACCTTGAATATCAGGAGTAAAACTATCCAAACAGTGACTCTACATAAAATATTTACCTCTGACCCTTGTTCTAATCATGTAGAGTACAAATTAGAGACAAATAGAGACAGTCTAATTCCATAGGGAACAGAAATCAGCAAAATATACTCCCAGTAACTGTTATGTTACATCATGAAACTTGTCACTAAGTTCCTAATAATGACCTCTGACAGATATCAAAAAAACGTGCTGAAGGATACTGTTGTTCGGACATACACATTCACACCTGACTCACCGATATGCCTATTCACTAGCACTCCTGGAAAGTATTTAAATAGTATATTGCTCCATAAAATGAGGAGTTAAACTTTCCATAATTTTTAATTCTTCTTTGTTGTAGAACATGAGAAACTCCCTAATGATTTCATAACTGGTTTCATATGTGGTTTCTGCCATTCTTGAATGGCAATTCAAGAATGGGAACTGAAACAAAGCAGATTCCTTTGCTGCTGCTGACTGCTTTCGCATTAAACTGCAGCAAGTCAAATAAGCTGCTCCTGACACACATGACACTTCCAGCCAGCCTCTGACAAGGAAGCAGCGCACGGTACCAAGCAAATCGTGCAGAAAGCAAAAGACAAATACTAGCAAAGGGTGGCAGAGGCTGCAAACCTGCAAAGCGCTGAAAGCATTTACTCTTTTTGAAGTATATTCTAGGCACAGTGGGACACACAGGATTTCATACATTTGTGCTGCAAGTGGCCTAAAGTAAAAAATACCAAGTAAGTGGCAATGTAAGCAAAGAATACAAACGTACTAGATAAACACTTTAAAATAAAAGGACATAAAATAGCCATCAAATACTTCTAGTAGCTGTGAAAAAGAACAGCAACAGAAGAAAGGTCACTAGCATATCTATTAAATTATATGCTGAACATTTAAGAGGCTAATTTTGCCAGACTTAAAAGGATCAGCAACTCCCCCCCTTAATCTTTTGGATGCAACTTGTTGTATTAGTTCCTGATATGATATAGAATTAAATATTCAGAGAGAGAGAGAAATATAGCAATGGAGAATCCTCTCCCACTGTGAAATTCTGCAAATGAACCACATTCATTATGTGATAATTAATACTGTCATCAGTTAAGACATTTGACTGTAAAAAACTGTGCTACAAAGAGTAGGAATTCTCTCTTTCTCAGTGTCCCCAATCTAATTTACAACAACCTTTTTTAAGTAGAAGATCCAAGTTGGAAGTTTATCAGTACTATGCTAATTCCCACCATGTCAGTAATGGGTAATGACAGAAGCAGGCTTCCACAGTCCTCACTAAAGGTACAATAACCATCACAAGCAGATTTGAACTTTATGCGCAGACACGAATAACCAGAGTAGTAACTGTTACTGGAAACCTTTTCTACATCTGGCTTTGGATAAAACTTTGTTTTATCAAAATTAAGGAGCTTTGCAAAATCAAGTCTTGCAGTTCAACTGTTAGAGAGCCTGGCATATTCACTCCTGTGTTCCTCTCGTGTTTCTGTGTGTACGAAAGGGTGGAATGTTAAACCCTGGTCTTTACATGAACATATGAATTATCAACTTCTTTAAAATGTTAATCTTTTGATCAGCAAGTATCTGATATTTATGTGAGGAGAAAATATATCAAGGACATTCATAGTTTTCTTTTTGGAGATTCTCTCATACAGTGGTGTTCTGATAGAACTCCAAGACTTTTATCCATTTACAGATATCTCTATTCTAACAGCATATTTCTACTTGACTTTAAATCACACAGAGAGAGAAGAACATTGAAATTGCTGTCAGATAAGAGCACTGGATCTCTTCCAGCTTTCTGTCTCAGAGTGGCAAGTACTAGGTATTTTAAAGGAAACTGCAAAGATCTTCATAGGAGACAGCTCTTACTCAGTAACATGGCCACACAGTACCTTTTTTTTTTTTTTTCTTTTCCTAACACCCATTAGTTACTTTCTGGCTTTTACATTGAAACATGAGAATTTTATGTCTTAGCTTTTACTACCCTATGTAAATTCTTTATGCATGTAAACAGCGCCAAGGCACATCACCTCAGAAGGAATCCCACAGAGGTTGTATTGTGGGGTTCGATTGTCATAGTATAAACCAAACTGTACAGCTGAAGTGATGCATATTGATGAAGTAAAAAAAAAGTCAAATGTATATTTAGCTTCCCCTGAAAAGTCTTTCTTTACTACTTTTCCCATGAATTTCAAACTAAACAACATTTTGTCATCATTCTATTTACAATTGTTCCCTGTATTAGATTTGTACATAGTTATCTTAAGATTAGGGTCCTTTCTAGTCTTACGTTGATAGAATAAAGTACATTCCTTTCCTAGGAGCTTACAGTCTTACAAAGGAACATGGCAAACTGCTCAACACACAGCAGCAGAAATCCCCACAGGAAGTATTTTTGTTGTGCTAATTATATTGCTACATGTCTATTCATGCTCTGGATTTCAATCCGGTCAATTTGTCCAAATGACAAATAAATGATGACACAAACATATGCTGTAAGATCAAATCAGCAAGCCACATGATTTCCCTATTACATAGACAGAAGATTTTTCTGTCATATATCTATGACAACAGAGGTACCTTGTAAGAACAAGTGGAGGGAGATGCGTCTGCTTCCTGCACCTCTGGAAGCAAAATGTTTGGTTTTGAAACGAGTTCATGTTTATAAGTCCTGACTATTTTCTCCCAATTCCTTTAACCATTTAGGGACACAGAAATGGAGCCGCTGACTCACTCAGGTTCAGCTCTCCTGTGTCTCCACTATGTGGGCTGACCAGAGTCTCTACTTGATTATCAGTTGGCAGCATTCCTTGCTTTCTAACCTTTTCTGTATGCAACTAAGCTGTAAGAGAGAAAGGTCTTTTTAATCTTCTTACCTACTTAGGAGATACAGAATACTGGATAGAAGGATTTACAAAATGCAAAAACTACAACATGCCTATCCCACTACTGTTGCAAGAACGAGAAGAAAGGGTGAAAACTCTAATTCTTCTCCTCATGTCAGCTTCCTCTCTTCCTCCCTGTGCCTGCAGCACTCTTCAACATTTTGGTCAATCAGAAATTAACATTTTGCAGATATTTATTGTTTTACACTGTGACACAGCAGGCAAATGCCATGCATAATATTTGAGTCCCTCTGAGTTGGTTTTGTCATTTTGTTTGCTGTCATATCTACTGGATAAGACACTTAGCTTTAATAAACAGGAGAGTATACTGTCACAGAAATCAAAATAAGTCTGCAGTAACCAAGATTTTTGTTTTGAAATGAATTGTAAGGGAGTCCGTTGCACTTTTGTAAATCACTTAAATATGCTGGGGTTTGATTGTATGTTGATTTTTTATTGAATCACGTTTAATTTAAGACAATTTTCTCGGGTAGACATGACCTGAAAAGATGAGCTAATACGTCATTTAAATCACATATGGTTTCTTCAAACCTCTGTTTGCCAGACACACCAATGGGAAAAGAATAAGAAGGATGGCAAATACAGAATGGAATAGTCCAAACATACCTGCAACAATTCACCTTTCGTATTCTTTTTTTTTAAACCAGAAAGTTCTAGTCCATCATTACCAGGCACAGACAAGTGACCTCTGTGACTAAGTAGAAGCAGATTACAGGCTGGTTAACTAACCAAGACCGTCAGTATAATTAAGATTCTGAGCTTTCTCAGGAACACCAGCTACCAAAGCTGGAATATCTAAAAACTGCTGTAGCTTGCTTAATTGAAAAAGACTTGATTGAATTATTAAAAGCTACAAAAATCTGAAACTCTTGATGAAAAAAAGAACAAACATTTTTTGCAGGAAAATGCCAGAAAACAGAATTAGGCTGAAGCCAGGGAAGGAAGTGAGTAAGCATGCAACTGTAACCATTTGGGATAAATCATTTTTATGCTAGTCACAGTGTGAATGAACATAATTATATGCTTCTTAACTTTGTTCATGTTTTTCTCTTTCAGTTGCAAATCTGCTCAACTGTCATGTTTAGTTTTCTCTTCAAAATGTTACTAACGCTGTATAGTAACACATCACTCTGACTGTCTTTGGATTTGAAATCACAATCTCCGAACACCACGCTTGAGTCCAAGCATGAGTCCTAATAGATGTAAGCTAGAATGCTTTTTTCTCTGCAGAGTTTTTCATGCATAAGCAAGTGAAAGGAGAAACTGGAAATTATTTTAGAATATTTCAACAGGTCAAATGAAATCAAGGTGTTCTGCACTCTTCAATTGCTTATGCCTGTATGCCTGTTTACACTGAAGAGCAATCAGACTAGGAAGTAGCTCTACCTACAAGAATAGTCTCATCTACTAATCTAGGTCTGATCCTAAGAAATGCTATGTATACATATCTTTCATTTCAACTAGCTGAAAAATGTTAGTCACCCATCGCTATTTTTATATGGAAAATTAAAGGTAATATCCAGCGGATTTTTAAATAGTTTTCAAAATGGTACTCTTGTAAGATCAAAAAAGGTCCTACAGTGAACAGAAGTTGAGAAGCTTATTAGCTAAAGATTTGAGATAATTTTGCATTTTAAAAAGAAGCCTGTTTCCCTATATTTGATGACTATGTTGTCCTCACATGGAATATTGCTATTTAGTCATTCTAGCTCAAAAAAAATGCATCAAAATAAATGATACCCATAGCAAGTAATAAAAATGACAACAGATGTGGAATAAGTTGTGTTGGAAGTCCAAAACGGAATAGATGGCTTAGCTAATGGAAAAGACATCTTTGAAAATAACTAGTGTCAGACAAAAAGTGAAGCAAGTCCTCTATCGTGCTGATCAACTATAGGATAATTAAACGTCACTATCCCTCTCTCATAAGTGGGGATACTGAGATCCAAAGAAAATTAGGGTAAAAGCTGAAGTTTGGAAAGCAAGTTATAAGATTTTTTTAATGGCTTTTGATACGATGCGGATGTCATGGTTTTCCTATAAGGAAAGTTCTTGCCAGCTGCCTCCCTCCAGCAGTCAAGGAGCCACAGCAGCCAACAGACATTCCCACACTGACCTGACAGAATAACTAACTCTACATCTTCAGCATATAGTGAGATAGCAAAGCAGTTTCATTTGGAGAGCCAAGGTGCAACTAGTTAAATGCACAATAGGGAACACATCTGAAATTCATAGGAATATGTGTGAACATTCATTGTATATATATGCTCTATGCTGGAGCAACTGACAAATATTAATTCCTCAGGGAGTATACATAGGGTAGGAGTTCAGAAGGAGAAGCTATAGGCAAAGGCATGAAGGTAGAGGGAACAGCTGAGGAGGAAAGGCTAGCCCTGAGGTTTTTTACACATTAACACTGAAGACTGAAAAGGTCTAGGGTTTGGTGGAAAATAAAACACTGTCAAAATGGCCACATTACTGACACTACCACGACCTCATTAGTCCTTAGCCAAATGTTACCGTTCCTATTCTTACCAATAAGACAGGAGATCCCTCCTTTCCCTCTGGCCAGAACTGGACACTGTCAGGATTTCTGCCCCCCCCCCCAATAAAGTGTCTTTCTGTCAGAAAACATTTATTTGTATAAATCTTCTGTTGAAACATATCCATTGAAAGGAAAATGTCATCGGAGGATGACTGCAGTTTTCCAATTCATTCTCCAAAGAAGAAAAAGTATTTATGTGCATGCATATTTCTAGGTAGACTATCAGATAGAGCCAGACATTCCAATATCCTGAGTAGCCCCATGGTTTTCTCTTCAGTCTTATCGAGACACCAGAGACCTACACTCCTTCCTTTTGCTACTCATCAACCATGACTATCATTGGCAAGTCACGTACTCTTCAGCCGATGAGAGCTTGGAGCAGCCTGTGATATCAAACAGAGCCTCAAGGGCCACCCAGGTACATGTTCTGAAATCAGCTGCTCCCCATCCCCTCTGATTCTTCACATGGTAGCACAGAGCTGCACCAGGGATGTCACATTGCTGGGACCAGGCTGCAACTCTGCTTGAATTCAGCTACGCAATGCTTCCAGCCTGATGTCCCAGCCATTATAGAGTTCTCCATGAACAAAACTTTTCTAGAAGGTCTCCATGTTAATCTGGTTCCCCAAGAAGCAAGTTCATTACCTTTGCCACCTATCATAGTCTGCCACTGACGCATATGTGGAATTGTTATAGCAAGGTAGAAGTCAGATACCCCTAGGAGAACAAATCATACTTCATAGGCAAGCATATTTCATGGTGACACCTAAGGGTTTCTGAATACTTCAGGCTACATAAACCCCAGACGTGCTGCATGGACAATAAGACAGCAGGCACTCTTCCAGCAATGGCATCCTGGCCCATAAAAAAGTGGGAAGCATTTGCAACAAGCCTGGGTTTGTTCTAACCTAACCTCCCTGGCATCTTCACAGAGACTACAGGAAGAATCACAAGCAGAGGCCACTAAGACTGCCTTTCATTTTGCACCTACACATCTCCAGGGCACTACTGGCGTGTATCGTTCATGCTCTGCCAGTTGAAGCTAGCACTCTGTCTAAGATGTAATTAATTTCCTTCAGTGATTATCATTTGCCTTCTGCTGCTTCTACTCATATTCCCCTTTCACCAAGATGCTGGAGGACAAGCCTGAATGAATCAAGACTAAATCCACTGAAACAGAAGCGGCACCTACTGATTTCAGAAAGTAAAATGATAGCTTTGCATCTCCTGTAGTCATGTCTCCAGAGGATGACACTGATGCACAGGCTGCTTGCCTTCAAACACCTTCAAAATCACAGGACAAAATGTCAATTGGGGAACAGTTGAGTGTCCAATGCCTCACTAAGGATGCAGGAGTTATGATAGGATCCAGAAAATCTAGCCACTGGATGCCATGAACAAAGGTTGTAGGCTTGTATGCACAGCATTATCTACCCTGGGACAGTTAGAGGCCCCTGTGACCTATCCACAAAGCAGAGATTTAAACAAAACTGTACAGCTGGAAAAGCTTCATTATTCAACAGTGTGTAACTGTGCATGAGGAAAGCAATAGCCTGTGTTGCCCTGTGAACCACAGCACTGAGGAGATCCTCCGGGTATACACAAACTGACAGATGTGTCCCTGATGTCCTCTACAAGCAATCAGATGTTATGGAGGTTACTGACTCCTGGAAAGGGGGCACGGCTTCTATTCAGCTTCAGATGTTCCTTCAGCTTATCACAGAATTTATAACGTGGGATCCTTTCACCCTCACAGAGGCCGGGGAGGCCCTGCAAAGCTAATTGTTCCTAGCGGGAGAGCAAGGGGATATTTTCATTTATCCACCTCCCCCATCTACACGTACCACCATGGTCCTTTAGGTCACTACTGACAAACTGCTGGGATAAGACCCTCCCTACTCGCAGTCCTCTTTCCCTGTTTCTTCAGGGCATTTTCTCTTGCCTTGGCTTCCCTTGCCTGCATGTTCCTTGAACCTGGCTTTCCCACACTTCCCTTTCCTTATGTCTGCCTTTGGCAAATGCTGCATCCTGAGTTTCCCTCTGTCTTCCCACGCTCTGATATTTACACTAGGAGTTATACTCCCCCAGCTCTAATCTGATCCTCATGGAACAGTAGGTTCATTTAATCACTGGCTCAAAAGCTGCAAACACATTTTATTAGACTTATCTACTCTTAATGATACAGCGATAGTACGCTGCAGTACCATTTAGAACAAGCTACTATTGCTAACCCAGCTGACTCCTAGTTTCTTTATAGTGAAATAAACTCAAGGGAAAGACATACATTGTCAGTTCACAAACCCAAAAAGAACACAGTGCAGCACTTGTTAACTCTGGTTCCCCAAAGGGACACGCGATTACACACATAAAGGCACTCCTGGACCCAGGAGCTCTATATGTGAACAGAAAAATGCCGTATCCAGAAGTCTAAATTCTGAAGTTTGCGCATTAAGAACGTAATGCACTGTGGCTAGAAAGGATCATACTGCTTTTCTGAATGGATTTCTTACGGGAGTAACAGAAATGGAAACTCTTTTTTAAAATGATTTCTTTTTTTGTAACAACATCATTAAACAAGAGCTGCATTTTAAAGAGTAAGCATGAAATGTCCTGAGGAAGGCTGATGAGAAGCAAGTGACGGAACAGGGGAAGGCTTTTGACTGCTGATTTACATGGACTCCTACTAGCACCTGGTAACTGCTGGTTCCTTATGCTCTGGGAAGTATACATCTCTTCCTTGCACCCCTCATCCCCATTCTACTGCAGCCCGATAATTCTGTCATCTCTCCTTTTCAAATGTACTTAGCAAACAGATGTACCTGGTCATTACAGGTACCTTCTCATAACCCTGAAAAATGCAAGATTTGCCGTTTCCCCTTTCCTCTGCAAAATGTTTCAATTCCAAACCAGTTCTCTGGAGGAACAGGCTTTCACAGTGAATGCCATGTTTTGATTCACCCTTTACTATTCTGGTTGCAGTTCATGTTAAGCTTTCCATAGGGAAGTTGCAGCTAGGTACAGAGACCACAGCCAGAATGAAGGGAAGAAGAAAATATACTAAAATTTAACTACATAAGCAAAACCAAACATAAAATTAAATTAAAGCAAATTACTGCAAAAACAGATAGTAGTGAAATCTATCTAGAACAATTTCCAGGCAGAAAACCTATTGCAAGTTTAGTACCAAGAGAAAAATCTGGGCCATCACTACCTTGGGATACTGCATCATTTCCAAACAACTTTGAATTTAATTTGCCTGTCGTGCTGATGAAGAAAACAATGTGTTCATCACAGCTCCGCCCAACACATCGCTTTTCATCTGTATGAATGTTAAGACATATTTAGCAGCATATTTGTCAATGTGTTTTCTGAGGTATGTCATCTTCCTCCTCAGAAAAAGCCCAGAGAAACAAATCGGAGTGAACATGGAGGCATACAATCCAAAACTAATAAGCTTCCCAGGTTCTGTGGCATCTCAGTTTATGTCTAAGGCTGAAATCCCAAAACACAGACTGTGTGTGAGAGCACACAAATAAATGAAATATTTCTCTTAGGAGTATCTCTCTTTGCAGAATTGCCTAAAATGCTGTCTTCATAGGCAGAAGGGAAGGAATAAATTGTTTCTGAGCACTAATATTCAGTCAGTGTGAAGTCACTGAGACTTCTGTTACTTGCAGTTTTTACCTCCTGTTCCTGACTGGGAACTGCTGTTCCAGGACAGGAGGCAGGGCCATCTAAGCAATGGTGCAGAGGTGAACTAAAAACGCCCTGTGACTACAGCAACTATCCTGCAGAATGAATACACACAAACTCACATGGAGTACGAGTTAAATTCACACTCAGCCTTCAACAGATTCCTGGATTTTAGGCACTCAGGAGTTGCAGTATTAGTGCTAATGAAAGCTGGCTTATCCATAAGAGAAGTTAACCAGTTTGGCCTTGAGTTCTTTTTTCCTGGTTACATGAGTGAAATGGTAATGCAATGGGGCTGCATAGATACATAACGTGTAGTTGATACAAGGCAAAGGTTAAACCACTTACAAAGGGTATCTTCTTATCTAAAATGCAGCTTTAACTTAATTCTCTATTTTTCATAGTTTATAATATGGCCAAACTGGTCCAAAATTTTGTATGGAATGTTTCATACTGGGAGCAGCTTTATTTCCACAATTTGAAAAGAACCCATTCAGCTGTATGAAGATACAGAAATGTAATTTTAAAAAACTGTTTATCAGACACTGGCACTTTTCCTGCTTGTGTAATTCAAAAAGGATCTCA
Organism: Platalea leucorodia; assembly: GCF_965183815.1. Lineage (NCBI taxonomy): Eukaryota > Metazoa > Chordata > Aves > Pelecaniformes > Threskiornithidae > Platalea > Platalea leucorodia. The sequence continues at coordinate 36,480,109 of NC_138826.1, forward strand.
GTAAAGAAAATTGAATTTGGCAATCCATTAACATAGATTTGATGCTCTCTCTGTTCATCTCTTGATGTCTCACCCCTTTCAGAAAAATGAAGATAACTCATGGTAAAAGAGTGGCTGTTCCCTCTTATTTGTCCAGTATATTGGCAATTATTAAAACCCTGGAAAAAGCTACTGAATCTCTGCTGACTCATGGTGGCAGAGAAGTTACTCGTTAACTCCACAATGAAGATGGAGCAGGGCGAGAAGACAGAAAGAGGAAAAGCCAGAGAAGAGGCAAAGTTTGGGGAGAAGGCTCAGACTGAGCCGGCATACTAAGGAGCACCAGCTCTTCAGGAGAAAGAATTTGTATGTTATCTGAAGCTTTACATGCTGTGTTTGAACCAGGTGAAGATTTACATCTAATTTCATGCCATCTAAGTTTAGGAACCTAGCTGAGCCATTTCAATAAAGAGTTTACTTGTCACAGGCATCCTCTACTGTCAACAGAGGAAGAGTAGCAGTTCCAAGAGGCACAGTGGCTTACCGAAGGTCTGAATTGCCCTCTGAAGCTGCCAATCCTGCTCCATCAAGTACAGAGAGCCCCCAAGGCCGTGATGGAAAACCCATAACAGGCACACCAGGACTGGCACGTGACACTCCTGTCAGCAGAACAGCTCCCCAGACTATCACAGTTCCCAGTGCAGTCTGCAGTTTGTCGCTGGCTCCTCAACCCTACAGATGAGATTTAAGAGCCAGAAACAAGCTGTAGTAGAGAATGGGAGATGGTGACGGTGACAGAGATTAATGGAGGAATTAACCCTTTCCCTCTCCACAAATCTGACCCAAAGGGGAGAATTTTCACAGGATGTGCCTTGATGCAGGTACGTATTTCTGACTCCTGATATGAAAGATGTTCCTAGTTGTTAGCCAGGGGCGACTGTGCTCCTAATTTAGGCACTATAGATAGGTGCATTAATACTAGAGGGATTACTCTAAGCCTGAAGTCATTCACAGACTGAGTACGAGGCAATGTTGGCATTTTAATGCATGGAAATTTTCAGGTTTCACCTCATTTTAAGTTCTTCTATGCTCACAGCAGTGAATAATAAGGGAAAAGTCAAAGCACATTATTCCAAGGGGTAAGGATTCTGCCTCAGAAAGGAAAAGCAGTTCTCAGAGCTGTCTGGTTGCATTTGAGGGACTGTAATCTGCACTCTTCTTTTAACGAGCAGCACATTTCTCGTCAGGCTCCAGCCTATCCTTGCACGACAAAGAGCCATGATTTTACACTTCCCCACCATCATCTCTGATCACATATTTCTTGGTGAAGGAAGACTGCCAGCATGGTGCATTTGCTGTAATGCCATCTTACCTTTGCTCTGCCCAGGTAAGAGGATGTGTCCTTTCTCTACAGCACGCAGGAAAGAAGGGAAGAGCAAAGGAGAAAAAGGCTCTTTATGTGATATAGAAGGACTGCCCAGAGTCACACATCTAAAAAAGCTCTGCATATTGTAACTTCACGTAAAATTCTGACCACGTCATAAGTTACAGTCAAAACAATTCACCTGATTAAGGTACTACACCAAGCTGCTTAGCCCCTATATTGTAAGGGTTATGGAAGCCTGTGTTAGAAGTGTTAGTGTTGTGGAACGAAGTGACAGCAAGTTGGGAAATAAATGAGCACAATACTCTCTGCTAACCTGCTGGCACTGTGCCTTTTAACAGAGAAGAAAAAAGCAAAAAGGCAATATGTCAGCTCCAAAACATTTTTCATGTTGTAAAATATAGTGCCCCCACTGAAACGCTTGATAAGAGACACACTGAGGGGGCTGATACTTCACTAAAAAATAGTGAGTTATTGCAAAAAGGTCATGTGAACACACGGCTAATGCAGTAAGAAAAAAACCCCTTAGGACCGAAAATTTGTATCTATGTCCTACAAATGTCATGTTAGCCCTTCAGACGAAAGTCTCGGCAGCGCATGCTGAGCTATTAAGCTCAAGGATGCAAAACAGCTTTCACAAAGAGCAAAAGAGACTAAGAGGATTTGGCTATTTCAGCACACCTCACTAGTTTACATCGAAGCTGACCATTCTGCTCCTATTAGTCACTCAGAACAATCACTCTTTTCCCAGCAGAGCTTACTCATTTGCAAGATAAAAGGAAGACATTTCTGCACATGCCCATAATATTCTTCACCACTGGGGGCAGCTTTACATAAGACTGCGTTCGCCGAAACCAAAGCAACAGTCGGACGGAGCTTTCAGAATGACAGTATGCAGAAGTGAGCAGAGCTTATTCATTGTACGGGCTTATTCTACCTTCTATGCTACAAAGCAGCTTCCTAGCCGGATCGGGTACTAAGTGAGGGAACTGCTGTGCTATGGAATACAGATGTGTGAATTCAGATAGCTAAATGGTGCTTGGAGGAATCTAACATGCTTTCCTATAAAGAGAAATTTTAAAAGCCAGGTTCCTAACTATAAAGATGCAAAAACGTAATATCCATGAAGATCCTATTACCTAGGAAGAATTTGACATTTTGCTGCGAATGCTGTGTTGGGATTGATTTATTCTTGGAGTGTTCTGCATGGCTGGCAAAGAATAATGTTCCAAAATCGGTCCATCTCCCAAGGGGTCCAATTTTTCTTCCTGGGTGTCAGCGAGCCCTGACTCACTACAGTGCAGCTGACAGGGGCTGCCATGCTTGTGGCACACTAAGCAAAAAACAAAAGACCTAAGGACGACCTTTGAACAACACAAAGGATGGGTATGTTTTTCATGTTATTTTTTTAATGTATAGTTCATAGCCACTGCATAGCCTGTGCTTTAATTACTCCATAGACTTACCTTGCTGTGATTTGTTATTACAGTTAAATTGCTTAGGGATTACACCTTTTACCCAACTGTTTTTCAGTATTTCTATAAAGGCATTCTTTAAAAAAATCTGAGTAAAGAAAACAATGTGAAAAGTAGTTGAGTCGAGCTAGGGATTTTTAAATGATTGTTGAAATAAAAGATTGTAGCATGATTGAAAGAAATGACTGATGTGTGGGGGGATAACTTTTCTAAGTTGTTTTTATTTCCAGGTTTCAATGTAATTAGGCTACTGAGCGGATCAGCTGTAGCTCTGGTAATAGCCCCTACTGTATTACTGACAATGCTTTCTTCTGCTGAACGAGGATGCCCTAAGGGCTGTAGGTGTGAAGGCAAAATGGTATATTGTGAATCTCAGAAATTGCAGGAGATTCCCTCAAGTATATCTGCTGGTTGTTTAGGTTTGTCCCTTCGATATAACAGCCTCCAAAAACTAAAATACAATCAATTTAAAGGTCTTAATCAACTCACCTGGCTCTATTTAGACCATAACCACATCAGCAATATTGACGAAAATGCTTTCAATGGAATACGCAGACTAAAAGAGTTGATCTTGAGTTCCAACAGAATCTCCTATTTTCTTAATAATACCTTCAGACCTGTGACAAATCTCCGGAATTTGGATCTGTCATACAATCAGCTGCAGTCTCTGGGATCTGAACAGTTCAGGGGCTTAAGGAAGCTGCTGAGTTTACATTTGCGGTCCAATTCCCTAAGAACCATCCCTGTTCGAATATTTCAAGACTGTAGGAACCTTGAACTGTTGGACCTGGGTTATAATCGCATCCGAAGTTTAGCAAGGAATGTCTTTGCGGGCATGATCAGACTGAAAGAGCTTCATCTGGAGCACAATCAATTTTCTAAGCTCAACCTGGCACTTTTTCCAAGGCTAGTCAGCCTTCAAAACCTTTATTTACAGTGGAATAAAATCAGTGTGATAGGACAAACTATGTCCTGGACCTGGAGCTCATTACAAAGACTTGATTTATCTGGCAATGAAATAGAAGCTTTCAGTGGACCTAGTGTTTTTCAGTGTGTGCCCAATTTACAGCGCCTCAACCTGGATTCAAACAAGCTCACATTTATTGGTCAAGAAATTTTGGATTCTTGGATATCCCTCAATGACATCAGCCTTGCCGGGAATATATGGGAATGCAGCAGAAACATTTGCTCTCTGGTAAACTGGCTTAAAAGTTTTAAAGGGCTGAGGGAAAATACAATTATCTGTGCCAGCCCCAAAGAGCTGCAAGGGGTGAATGTTATTGATGCAGTGAAAAACTACAGCATCTGTAGCAAAAGTACCACGGAAAGGTTTGAATTAGCTCGAGCTCTCCCAAAGCCAACGTTTAAACCAAAACTCACCAGGCCTAAACATGACAGCAAGCCCCCTCTGCCCCCAACTATTGGAGCGACTGAATCGAGCTCCGAACCTGAGCACGACACAGAACACATCTCCTTCCATAAAATCATAGCAGGCAGCGTGGCCCTTTTCTTGTCTGTGCTTGTGATCCTGCTGGTAATCTATGTGTCATGGAAGCGTTACCCAGCCAGTATGAAGCAGCTGCAGCAGCGCTCTCTCATGCGAAGGCACAGGAAAAAGAAAAGACAGTCACTGAAGCAAATGACTCCAAGCACACAGGAATTTTATGTAGATTACAAACCTACCAACACTGAAACCAGTGAGATGCTGCTGAATGGAACGGGACCCTGCACGTATAACAAATCAGGCTCCAGGGAATGTGAGGTATGAACCATTGTGATAAAAGAGCTTTTAAAAGCTGGGAAATAGTGGTGCTTTATTGAACTCTAGGGACTATAAAGGGAACGTTTTTCTCACTTTTCTGGCACAGCTATTCCATGTCACTTTTTTGTACATTCATAATACTGGTCATTTTACTCTCATACATAATCAACTCATTGAAATTTAAATACCGCAATCAATGTGAAGCCTGAGCTCTGGTTTAATACAATACCTATTGTACAAACCCTCTACTGATTTCATTAAAGTCTCTCTTGCTTTTAAATAGAAAACTTCTTTCATAAGTAATCCACTGCACCTGCAGCGAGTGTGCCTCTGTTTAGGGAGAAAAATGACAACAATGAAAAAAAAAAAAAAAATCAAATTCAGCTTCCCACCCCCACCCGCCCCCAACCTAAGCCCAGCCCTTGCTCTGAAACTCACTTTTTGAACCAAAACCAAACTAAAGATCCAGGTACTGTAGCATCATATGAATTCTGAGTTGTCTGAGGAGAGAGATGGTGCAGGAACAGCTGTGAAAGAATGCCTGATTTCTCCCCAACACAAGGTATAACAAAAAGCCAGTGGGGAGTTAAAGCACTGTCTTAGGACATGAGGTATCACACCAAAAGCAAAGCAGAGGGAAATCTAGGCTTAATAAAAATTTTAAAATAAAAATGTACAATGGGATTTACTGTACTGCCTTATAATACAGTGTTTCTAGGGCTGAAAACTATTAATTGAAACCTGTTTATGTGACTTCATACAAAAGGTGCCAGTGTTTATCCCTTACATCCAGTTGCCTTTCAGAAAGTAGTCAAAAGGCATTCATTAAATGAGGAGCAGAAATTCCTTATTGATGCAATTAGAGGAGCTCAAATGTGCAGCAGCAAAAGCAAGACCACTTCCTGCACACATTTGTTTCAGCACTCATTAGAAATTCTCTTTTCAAGACTGTCAAAGACATTAATGTAGCTGAGGAAATCATTAAATCTGTCATTTTCTTCTCTTTCTTTTTATTTGCTGGGCTGGGCTTCTTCAGGTTGTGTGATGTGTTTTGCACACTGTCCCTCTAATAACTAAATAAAGCTGCATTACTTACAAAGCCAAACAGTGTACATTTTAGAAATACTACAACTGTAAAGAGCTTTTAGAGAAAATTGGTTACTCACTGATCTGAGAAGAGTGCATCCAAAAACCCTTAAAGAAAACAGTGACAAATTATTTTTCTCTCTTAGCAAAACCCTAATGACATTACCAGAATTCACAGATACTCATTTTTAATGTGTAGTCATTCGTCAGTGTTTCTGGACAAAATACAGATTTGTAACCCAGCTACTCCCTGCCCTCCCTCTCCCAAAGTCATGTCTTCTTGTTGGTTGCAGAAGAATATAACATCCCCCATATTTCCAAAGAAATCATTTTTCCTATTCTGATTATCAGGAAGGGGGGGACGGGGCAGGTGGTTCATTCTTGAAATAATACAGCAGCACCTATATAGAAGCAAGTCAGTAATTTAATTATCTCTATTTTGTGACTTGTTTTGGCTTAGTAAACTGTACGTCTTCAATCCCTTGGGAGGGAACGTTTCTACAAAGCAGTTTCACTGCAGCAGATTAGAAAAAGCAAAACCTTAGCAGAATGTTCCCCTGAATTTTTACTGGAAAAAACCCAATCACAGCCAATCACCTTGAAATATGCTAGATACAATGAAAACAAAGCTAGAAAGCATCTCTTAAAAAGAACTAATACACTTGAAGGGGTTTTGTTTTGTTTATTTTCATATAACGAAGCCATTCTCATTTTCAAGGACTGTAGTGAGGAAATACCTGAGAGTAGAAGCTTGAGACTATACTGAACCCTCAACACTGAGACCCCGTTTTACTGAGTACAAAGAGGACCCCACACAATTAATAATGCAAGTGCTTGAGACGCTTTAGCAGCACTGAGCAGACTGATTTTTAACCTGAGTTGTACCTTAGAAGTTGCTATTAAAAAGTCAATACACATTGAATTATCTTAGCTATTATGGGATTCAGTTTCCTACCAGCAGGTCTTGGTTATCTCTGTACTGAAGGATTAGAGTTTGCTGTAAACTTCGTGTTAAGAACCATCTCTGTACTTCTACAGGCTTTAATGTCTGCAGTGGTGACCAATATTAGGCACAGACAAAACAAGACAGATTTGGCCCAAAACATACGTATGTTCATATATACATACACACACATGTGTGTATGTGTGTGTGTATATATATATATAAATATATATAAAAATAAAAGAAAATTTTGCTATTTAGTTTTGGGAGTGCTAACTGCAACCAGAAAAGAATTTCATACTATTAATTTAGAATTTTTGCTATTTGAAAATATTCAATACCTCTTCTAATACTTCTTAATGGACTGTGATTATCAATGAGTTCTATATAACTGAGTTTGACTTTATATGCTTCATTTTATGTTTCTTTAATGCCTTGTTCTAACCATAACAATACTCAGAAAGAACCAATCCATAACCTCCTACAGAAAGCAATACCTGTAAAATTATCACTAGTTCTCTTTGAAAAATATTTAATTACGGGCATGAAAAAGAAAATAAGGCCAGTATGTCATTAATCATAGATGGATAACAAAAATAATAATGAAAATCCAGCATGTCTATATTCAAGCACAGACATGCTTAGGTCAACTAATTAATTCATTGCCTGAAAAAATACAGATTCACTTTTCATGAATTTCCAAACACATACCAAGCACAGATGAATGCGTAATTGTTGCTATAGTCATTGATAATGAAACCATTGTCTCATTACACGAAGTAAGATGCCCAGTGTAACTCTTTGAACCTTCTTGCGCAGCCTGAGGCCTGCGAGCTGAGTTGTTAAATCCCACTCTAGTGGCTATGGCTTAGAAAACATTTTAAACCAGCTTCACAGCATGTTAAAACACATTACAAACCCCATGCTTTCATCTGTGCAAAGACTATACGAACTAAGCTAAACTTAGTCTCACCACTGTCAAATTAAACACTATAGAAGTGACTCGGTTTGGGTGGCTAGGCCACCAGTCACAAATTCTAATAATCTCGTAGGAAACAACCTGGTCTTAGCTGAGCAACTTTCAGTCCCTGTGAAAGGCTGCCCCTTTCCTGAATAAAAATGAAGTGTTAAAGCCTCAAAGATTCCGGAGAAGAAATTTCTCCTTTGCTTCTCTCCAGTTTGGGCAGCAGGTATCTAGAATTCTGATCCCACTTTGTCTTGGGTTTTGGATATTTTGGTGCCAGTCTCTCACAAAACTGTTAAAACCTTGCTGGGGTGATGCCAAGGAATCCTCAGAGAATGTGCAACAGCTATGATGGCTCTTACAAACCCCTAAGCCTTCAGACAAATATTTTGGGCACCAACTTAAGGGAGGAGATGTGATTGAGTGTCTCTAATGACCTGGCTATCCCTTAATGGATCTGATGCTGCCTACATATTCCAAGTTTAGGAGAGCAACAATGCATTTTGAAGGTGTCTAGGTTTTGTTTTGTTGTGGTTTGCGGGTTTTTTAATCGACTTCTACTCCTTTTCCTGAGTCATACATGGTGTTCTGGGGCTACCACTCGAAGACCAGGGCTTTTGAAGCCACAAAGTGCAGTACTCTTCCATGCCTGTTTTCTTTTTCATTGGTTTTGCAGTCTACATTTATTTAAACAATGTGGGGACAAACGTTAGGTGGAATCACCACACAAGACTGTTTCATTTTATGGTAGCACCCTAAAAGTCTTAAAAGAAGTCAGGACTTCCTCTGCTAGCCACTGTGCAAACACCTTCCAACAATCTCTTACATTAAATGTTTAGAAAGGATGTTGAGAAGACAGAAGATGGCAAATAAACATGACAGATTTGAGGTAATTTGCCCAAGATCACGCACCAGTTGAATACTGGGAATATAATCCAGTCTCCTCACACCAAGACATCCTCCTAGCCAGTGAACTACTTGGCCTCTCAACTAACCAACCTAGCTCCTGGAATATTCAAGTGGTATTTCAGAATAATAAACCACACAGAATGCACATCTTTGGAAAAAGAAAATAACTAATGTACTAAGCAAATTCAAGGAGGCTGGTAATGTTTCACTGTGTTGAGATTACCTCCAGCAATTGCAGAGTAAGAGAATAATAATGAGAACAAGTGGCTTGAGTATAATGAATGCAAGCTTCTCTACTGGCTGGTAGGTTTTCATTACTCACTATCTGCACTTACACAGTCATCACAGCTTAAGGTTTGGCAATTTTTTTTTTATTATTATGAAATAGTGAACCTTGATATAAAATGCAATTGCAAAATGAACATAAATGTACAATATTCCTGCAAACACAATTAGAAATTTTCAGTTTGCTGCAAGCTAATGGTCCTTGCTGTCAGCCACTCAACTCTAGATAAATATTCTCTTAGATGAATTTCTGTGGAACAATAGTGACATCCAGCGGGTAGTTAGCTTAATCACAGGTATCTATTGTCTATATCAATTCACATACAGATGCGTTTGCCTTTCTACTTTGTATTCTTCTGTATCACATGATAGTAGCATCAAATCCTTTCAGCATACTAGGTATTCAACTGTATTTTAACTTCATCTCTGTGTATAGGAGTCATAACTTGAACGTAGTGAATGAGTGGAGAAAGTAAGAGCAGATGAATGCTAGCGAGAAACGGTCTATCCAGTGTGTAAGTCACCACTGTCAGTAAAAGGCAAGGAGCATATCATAAGTAAGGAAGGACAGGAGTTGTAACAAATTCGTGGCCACTGATTTACAACTTATTACTTATAAAACACCACTAAGTGACTTTAAGATATTATAAAATAAACTCAGACTACGAACAACTCATTCAACTTCCTACCAGCAGAAATTTAAAAAAAAAAAAAAAACCCAAACCTAAAAATTTTGAGTTTATTTTTACAATGATGAGAGAAAGATATTATTAGACATCAAAAGGAAGGGCACTCACCATCTGGGAACAAGTTAAAGTAACAGCTTCATCTCGAAAACACACAATGTACAAGAGGGACAAGAAGCCAATGATGAAAGATCAAATTCACAAGCACTAAAAAAGCCAAACAATGGGAAACTCACCAGTGACATGAATATGCAGCATATTTGCTTGGGCAGAGGTTGCTTGCAGCAACCTCTGCTATGTTTTGCAGCACCTACTTTAAGCCTCAGAGTAACTCTATGCCAATGTTACTGGCAGTAATTTTAAACCACAGTGAATGACATAAGCCAATGAAATCAGGATTACGGCTCTGTTGATAACAGACAGATTTCATTTCCCTTAAGAAGATGCACAAGAACTCATTTCACTCCACACTGAATGAAATACAGTCGTGTTTCTAACTTTTATGTACTTAGGTGTGTTTGGAGGTCACCTATCAGTCCATGACATGTAGCCTTGATTTTTATTCCTAGGTAGGCTTTCTAGAATGGGTGTCATCACAGTGGTACAGTATGGGATTTTGATGCGATCCTCAGGGTTATAGCCAAACTATTTCTTGACATAACAGTGAATGGAATGCAGTAGGGAGCAGAAGTACAAAGTGACTATGTTCAACAGCTATGAACAGATCACCAAGGAGGTTGTAAAGTAATAAAAAGGAGTTTATTCAAGACACTCTGGGATGGCTAGCTGTGAGTTGATGGCCAACGTTTTACCTACCAGAGAAATTGCAAATCTCATTTAGAATGAGCACAAACATCGTAAAAGCAATAACGAAAAAAAGATTTGCAAGTAGCAGGCAGTATCTTTTATTTTACCAACTCATCATAGAAATCACATCTCCCTACAATTCTTGTCTTGCTCGTATTGTTAGACTATCACCATAGCATTAGCATTCTAATGTAAGAATGAGCACTGTATACTAAGAAGGGACAAAAGGGCGGTTAATCCCTATTTATTAACTTTTTCTTTCTGAACAGCTTAATGAAACTTACTGAAGTTATTACAGGAAATATTTTATATTCATGTGAAAAATCACAAGTTTAAGATTATTCATTACTGAAATCAACCAAACTCTTTAACAGAACAAAATATTTCATTCTTTACTTACGGTTTCTTGCTATTTCTCAAAAACTCTTTTGCTTGCCAAGAAGAAACTGAATGACTGGAGAAGTAATCTTGAAAAAGAGTTCTCCAAAAAGCCCTCAAACATGTCTTCTTAACCACTAAAACCATTCCCTTCCTATGTTCCTGTGTGACTAATACATTGACTATGTGTCACAGCTTACACTCTTGACTGAATGCTAAATTTCTATTACTTCAACATTAGCAGTAGCATTGACATCATGTAGGACTTCATAATTACAGTTCAACCTTGCAAATTCTCAAAGCATTTTGTGGCAGGACAGCCAGACTCTACTAATACATCATAAGGACATATGAAAATAAAACATCCTAATTACTCATCTACTTAGACTCCAAACAAGGACATAAATGCATTACAAGGTTTATTGCTTCACTACACCATTGAGAAAATCATCTGCCCGGTTCTGTGTGCAAATCCTTTTCTTCTTCATATTAAAAAAAAACATTTAACTAGCTAGGTCTCTCAGGAACTTCATTGCTTAACGCTGAAAGAAAAAAACTAAACACGTTGCTACTGGCAGCAGTCTGCAGAAGTTGCTCTCATGAACTCAGCCCTTATTTGTTCTTCTCATTGAAATCCAGCAGTAGCTCCTATACTTGTCATGTATTACACCTGCACTGTATCCCATAGTGTGATGTACTATCTGAAAACTTTGCATCTTTATGGGCACTTCTGTTCATGTGCATAATTATATAGAGAGGTGGAAAACAGAAAAGACTCAGGGAAAGGACTGCATATAGCTTACAGGGCTAGTAAAAAGTTAGGGAAGATCACTCAGCTTTTTCAGAAGTTAACTGGTTTCAAAAGAGAGAAAATCACATTCTAAAGCAAAACTGGAATGTTAAAGAAATGTTTGTGCATTTCTTGAAAGTATTTTAAGCATCTATTTTTTTTTTAAATTGCTACTCTCTGGTTCTGGGCATCTTTAAAGATCAAACAAAAAACTTCTCTAACTTTTATTTCACACCTAACTTAATGAGAGGGAGAAAATACCTTCTTATAATGTAAGACACCTTTTTATGAAGCTGTGGGACTGAGTTGATATGGGAATAATCAAAATATATTTCATCTTACTATTTTACTGTTTCTTGTATGATTATTTTCAACACCTGTAGGAATTATATGATACTGCTAACTGGTAACATGTACAGTACTCTAGCTGCGCACATTCTCCTGGTGTTTATTCTGTGCTTCATGTCAAATCATGGGTTTTGTTGTTGAGTCTTACATGTGCCCTTTATGGCCAGGAACATCTTACTGAATGTTTGAATACCAGTTCTGTAGCTAGTGTCTATAATAATTGGTGCTGTAGAACTCATGTTTCTGATTTTAAATCAGGCACTTATATTTTCCACTTCCTTAAAGGCTGCAAAACTCACAAATCAACTTCAAAATAATGTAATGAGATTACCATCCCCTTCCTGGTTCAGCCGTAACTCAGGGGAGAAAACGTGCGCAACATGTTCAAAGGTACAAAACAAGATCTCCAATGGAAGCTGGGCATCCTAATTGCCTTTGTAATTCTTCCCTTCATTGCCCTCAAGATTAAAAGTAGCTGTAGATGAAGGAAACGTGAAGACTGAACATGTGTTTTGCTAGAGTGTAGATAATAAGCAATAATAATACATTAGTCATACAATCTCTGAGCCACTGAAAATACAACCGTCATAAATGGATTCCTTATTCCAAAATACAGACTTTATAATGTATATTCTAGCATACACATTGTTTCTTGTTTGCTTTTCTTTTTCTTTTCCTTTTTTTTTTTTTTTTTTTTTAACACACATTATGCAGAAGCATCTATTTGGCTTGTGGTAAGTTGTGCAAAAGGTGCAGATGATAAAAGTATAAAAAAGGGAACACAGTTTACAAAATGCAAACTGGAGTCAAATAGAAAAACACTTTAGACTTCATCTTAGTTAGTGTTTTATTACTAATTTTTCACTTTCCTATAGATTACCCTGTTCATTTTAAAACAGACTATAGGAAAGATTCTCAAAGCTGCAAATGGGAATTTAAACACTCAGATCCCACCCACTTCTTGCAATAGTTGAGCACTTAACCTTTGTGACAGAACATTACCTCCTCTCCCCTTCTACACAGAATTTGAAATTTGAACAAGACTGTATGTACGGTCTATGAAGTGCTCTAACCAGCTTCATGAAGTTAGTCTATAAAATTACCTTCCCACAGACTTTGGCAAGTTTTCTTGCAAGTGAAAGGAAGCAGTTGGACCTCAATGATGTGCAGACGGCGGCAGAAGTATCTTATTATCATTGGGTGCGGTGCATATTGAAAAAGGGTATATACTGGGAAATGGCCTTCTAACCTACTACAAAAGGGACTGCCACTAATTCCTGGCACACAGTTAAAATTAACTGACCTTAGAAAAATAATTACCTGTTTAAAAAACAGCTACAGATTCTGGAGTCTGTTTCTTAACCAGATGAGTTCATTCCCTGCATTCCTCACTAATAACAATCATAGTAATCTTATACAAAAATATTTAGCCAAAGTTTGAGAAAAGGATCATCTTTTCCTCTTCAAAAAAAGAATAAGATCAAATAATCATCCCAGTACCTCAGAGTTTTGTTAGCAGTGCACTACTACTTGTAATATAGTACTTCTGTATCACAGCATTAGCCTTCCAGCCATCTGTAATGACTCATATCCTTAGAACAGCGCAGGCTTCATTCTACATTGCTTCCTACCAGTCAGCTTCTCCTGAATCACACTGTACTATCCAGAATATATACGCATTGCATATAATAGAAATTTTCAATTCAAAAATTAATTTCATGTGATGTTACGCCTGTGACTCAGTGTAATATACTTATCCACCTTCCAACAAAGGATCACAACGGACGGGGACAGAAACCCTTCAGCTGGAACTTTTCCTAAGGCTAATTGTACCTATCACAAACAGCCTCTGTACTTTTGGGACTAAATGTTCAGTTTTCCCTACTTTTATTTATCCTTAACAACAGTTTCCAGGCTACACTACTGATACAAAATGTGGGCCTGCAGCAAAAACTAGCAATATTATTATACGAGCTCAGAAGCTCCAATTACTAGCCAGCAACTTGTTCTTCATTGAAGAACACATTTACTTCAAACATACATGATGCTGGGCAGCATATTTCTATTCATCTCTAGTGACACTAGCAACACAAAAATAATTTTTCATTTTTCTCAGTGAATAAGTCACAATCCCAGAGAATATGGGTGGAAACATTCTAAATCAGAATCCTGTATATTGAATCTTTATACCTTCCACATTTTGCATAAGTGACTTCCTATTTTTAAAATAGGTATGTCAAAAATAGCCTGTTTGCCACAGGGGAAGCAATAAACTTCGTGAGGCAGTCTGCATGTAATTGCCAGTAACCAAGTTCCTTTCACTGAGAGTTTGAACTTATATCCAGTGTTTATTTTAGAGCCTAAGGAAGCCTACAGTACACAGGTATGGCATCTCAACATTTTCTTACTTTTTTATTAATTTTTGCATATGACCTTTCTTGGGACAAACCTTGAAATATTTTAAAGTGAGAAGTTATTGGCTATCAGGCTCAGGAGAAGGTGGTAACATTGTAGGGGAAAAAGTGACTGAGAGTGGTATGCAGTTGCCCTTAATTTGCATGCACTAAAGGCCAGCAGTATTCATGGAGGTTGTTTCTATGAAAGCTTAATAAAGCACAGTAACTTAAACAGTTATGGACAATTCCTTGCTATCCAAAGGATACAGGTTTTTCTGTAGCCATAGCATATAATGGTAAGTTCTGACATGTAAGAAATATCTTGCAGCAGTATAAAATAATTTGATATCATAACGTAATAGATTGCAATCTCAAATCTGTAGGCATGCTGTATTTGGACTGTAACAGTATCCTAAATTAAAAACACCAATATATCAGTAATAATAATAAAATGCATTTTTCCAAAGCCAGAGAAATACTGATATGTATGCTTTGACTTCATGTATAAACTGACATGGCAAATTCTAAATTTAACAAAGCCAATTTCTTTCAAAGCCTCATCACACTAATTACATCCATCAAGTGTGTAAAATACATTTTGTCAGCTAAGAACAGAGGACTTCAATTAAATATAAATCCTTATTCAGCACTCTAAGCTGTTAATGGCTCAAACCCATAAATGAGATGATGAAAAGAAAATGCTCCTACTTACAGACTGTAGTAAGAATTTATTATACGCATTCATTATTTCCACTTAGTTCATGTACTTAAGAAAGTGTCCCATATTTATGTCAACACTCCAGTATCAACAAAAAAAGATACCAAAATAATCCTGTTTGTTTGTGAATGTGCATGTATATATATTTGGGGCTTGACAGTCATTTCCAAGAGAGATGACCTTCTTCCCTAACGTCCCATAACAGCCAGTGCGACACTCTAACCAGCTGTGATCTGCCGCTGATTCAAACTTCAAGCCACCTTCTGCGCAGAGCTTGCTATAGCTATTTGATAACTTTTTTGCGCAGTCCCAGCAGCTAATTTGAAAAAGCATTCCATATTCCCAAACCTTTCCTCAGCCATCCAGCAGCATGGCTATCCAAAACTAAGTTCACCTGGCAGGTACCAAAATTCTGCCTCAGAATCAAAACAGAAGAGTCTGTCTTTTAAGCTGTATGGGTGATAAGGCGAGGAGAGAGGAAATTGTCAAAATGGTATTTTAGACTAACTGTCCAGCATTTTAATTTTTCAAATAAGTAATATGAACACTAATGGCAGACTGCACAGCATGCCCGAGCTTATAAATTTTTATAATGAATTTGGATAGATCCTCTATTTGAATTAATTTAGCAGAGCAATGGAAAGAGATTTACAGAACTACGGGTGAACTACTACAGCAGGATGGGGGGAAGACATGAGAGTCAGAGGAACACATCCCCGTTCTCCGAAAGTTGCAAATTTCATTTCAATTTAGCCCCATCAGGATTCATGAATTTTCATCCTTATTGTAGATCGCAGGATTTTCTGTATGTGCTTATAACCGTAAGGAAGGTTATTATGGGGATTTCCCAATTGCAAGATTGGGATCCCCTAGATCAGGCTTACTTCTCATAGAAAGGAAAAGTATCATTATTTTGATTTGTTTTTCAGATTTCTCTCTCCCACTCCACTCCCTTTCTTTCCTCCAGTCTGGGGTCCTCCTCTCTTTTGATTATCTACTTCCCAGAAATAAAAAGAGAATCCAAGGGCTACATATAAGCGTACCAGATGCCCTTGAATTTCGACCAAGTCTCCCAAGTTCTGCCCCTGCAAAGCCTTGTTTACAAACAACCTCAGCTCCAACACCAAGCAAGCTTTCAGCAACAAAGAAACGTTAGAGACATTTTCACAATAGTTTTAAATTACTTCCCCCAGTAGAGAAGACTCATTGATCAAATAACAAGTAAAATGAGATACAGTGAAGTGATTTATGCTCAAATACTAAGAAAAAATAAAATAAAGCCGTTTTGAATACTTGTACCTTTCTGCAGGAACCCTATCCTATCAATTTTAACTGAAAATTAACATACTGTTCAAAAATTGTTATGCGTGAGAAAACAAAAGTTATCTCACATTATAGGCCTTGCCATAACAGCATGCTGATTAGTTACAGAGAACTGAATTTTTTGTATCAATGCTTTACTGGGGCACTATATGGATAGGACAGACAGGACATGTCCCTACACTGAAAAAAGGCAGCAGATTTGCCTAAGGTTAGTTCCACACTAGCTTAATTATTAATTAATCTCTCCCAAATGCATTTTTTAACGTACTTAAAAAGGCCTTTGCAAATAGAAGTCCTCTGTTTATCGATAGCATAGTTTTCAAGGCGGACAGCTATGCTGCAGTATATAGACAACATTTCTTCAGCTGATCTGGTTAATTAAAATGCATGGTTATAACAGGCTCTCTTAGAACTGCAGCTGAATAACCCATGATCCCTTTTTTCTCAGTACCACAGAACACTTTGCGTCTATTTAATAGGGCTGTTTCAGGATTTAATCAAAGATTTCCAATCTACATTCTGGAACAAGGAGTCTCTCCCTTTTTAAAAGGTTTAAAATAAAACACCCATTTTCATAGAGGTCCCTTCTGAATATCTGTAGCCCGTGCCCCTTACCTGCACCTTCATTCAATTTAATGCTTGTTTTATACAATTTAATACTTCCTCTTCCACTTCCCTGCATCTCCAACACAGAGAAAAAACAAACAACACTATCACATGGTCTTTCCAGCATCAATCTGTAAGTCCGGTTTTGTTGAATGAATTCAGGAGAACGCATTAACAGCTTTGAAGGGGGAGGGTAACTGGAAGAACTGCAAAAGCTGATAGAAAACCTGTGCCAGGCAGAGGATGGAGCAGGACTGAAAGTGGAAATCCACCTGCTATGTAGCATTTGCTAACACACTGCAGTGGTGCTGCATGCTAATATAAGTAAGAGAAAGAAGAAGGGGATTTGCTAAGGAATGTTAACTTTGAAGATGTATCGGCATTAAACTGTTTGGAAAACAGCCTGGAATAAAAGTCAACCATTCAAAACTAGCAGACACATGAAAACACAGCCCCTCCCTATTTCTGTTTATACATTGTAAAAATCACTGCGATAATTACAAGGCTCATTTAGTCAATAATGGTAAAACATGTGGATACCTGAAAATGAAACGTCTTCAGTTCAATTTCAGTTCTGACTGTATCTGACTCAGTTCCTTCACGGGTTGGACCAGTTGGTCATTCACCCAGAGCTAATGTGGACAATTTGTGACAGTACTCTAAAACGATCCTCTAATTCAAACCTCTAACTCAAGACCTCTAGTCAAATACCTTGACTGAGCTGGCCTATGTATCTTTTTCAAGGAGTACTGGAAAACTTCAGTACGTTGACGAACTTCTGTATCCTTCAGAGAAAGATTATATATTAGGTCTCATCTGAACATAAAGTTCAGCCGTCCAATGAGCCTACCAAAAATGACTGAAAAGAAGCTGTTCTCTAAGCCATATTTTCCTTTCTAATGGGCAAATTCAAGTAGGCCTCCATGGTGCAGCCTGCAAAAGGGCTCCTTATTGGCAAAGCCATACTGAATGGGTGTTCAGGGCGCTCCAATTACCTTTGCAAATGCCTTTACATTCTTTTTATGCCACTGAAGCAACATAGATTAGTGAAGAATCACTGCACATCCCTTTTCTGCTTGTTTCATTCTGTTTAAGAGTTTGTTTAATGGACAAAACAGTGCACTTGCCAGGATCTTCAACAGTAGCATTAGCTTTCTCAGGTTAACTGTCAGCTCAGGTGTGTTATTTTTTAGGAAGTGCTGTTTTGCTTGACAGTAGTAACACTGACTATAAGAAGAACAATATATAACAGCAATAGCCTTATGCTTTGCTATTCTATTAACGTTCCAGAAATCAAAGCTTGCAGAGCTTGTGGGAAAGAAGCCAGTGACCATTAACCTTCACTTTATTTTAACCTTTTATAATTTTAGGAGTTTAATTTCAGGCTTGCAGCCTTCGGGCTGCAGAGTTGAGATTGAACTAAATACAGCAAAGAAGCAAACATGCGGCACAAGTTAAAAAAGCTCTTTTCCCAAGACCCCGGTCGTCTCCCCCAGTCCTAATGCAAAATTTATTTCTAGGCATTTATCATATTTTTCCATACTTGGAGTAAATGTGACAGAGTTTTGATTTCAAATAGACGAGGCAGAGAGATTTTCAAATCTTCACTAAGAACCTAAGGTCTCTTCTCGCAAGTAACAAGCGATAGGACGAGAGGAAATGGCCTAAAGTTGCGCCAGGGGAGGTTTAGGTTGGATATTAGGAAAAACAACTTCACGGAAAGGGTAGTCAGGCATTGGACCAGGCTGCCCAGGGAACTGGTTGAGTCCCCATCCCTGGAGGTATTGAAAAGACGGGTAGATGTGGTGCTTAGGGACATGGTTTAGTGGTGGACTTGGCAGTGCTAGGTTAACGGTTAGACCTGACAGTCTTAAAGGTCCTTTCCAACCTAAATGGTTCTATGATTCTACAATAATCCTGTGAAATTTCCACTAACTTTGCACCACAGACGCTATCTGCTTTTGTAACAAAGAAATGCCTCCTGGTTTGATAGTGGCCATGTCAGTAAGTCCCCAAACCTCCCTGAGAAGTCATGTTGAGTAGGCAACACCTGACTATCTTTCAAACCCTGAATTTCTTGTCAATCGACTGGAAGGATCAGGGCTGGAAGGATGGCTAGGACAGCACACTCATCTCTTCATTTTTGCCATCCATATGAATCCAGCAGAAAACTCCACTGCTACTAAAAAGCAGGAAATCACTCCCGTACCCTCATTCTCTCCTTTTGTTCAACTCAGATTGGTCCACTGGAACTCAAGACAAGTTAAGAGTTTTCCGAAGGATAAGCGTCCCATAAAACTCAAAGGAAGACAGAGGACTTTGTGGGTATGGTTACCATAAAGCCACAAGGGTGTTTCAGAAAGTTTAACCCTCATAACTAATTCATACATCAAAGCGTTCCAAAAGGTTAGCTGAATTTTACACAAGACTGTCATACGCTGCAGTTTGTAAATCAGCAATATGAAAGTAGGACAGCGGTATCATGCTGACAAGAGGCCTTAGCATTTAACAATTTCCTCACTAAAGAAGCATGACTTGCGATGGCTGCAACAAATCCACTCTTTTCAGTATCAGCTCTTCAGCACAGCCATTGAGAGAGGGAAGGAGACAGGGAAAAGAAGCCTAACATGTCACCTCCCCTTCTCAACACAAGGTATAGCAGTTGAAGCGTGCCCTTTCCATAGCATCCACATACTTCTGTACCGCATGAGGACCAGGCTGGAGAAGCTGAAACATTATGCTACTGTTGTGGAGGGATAGACCCAGAAACCACAAATGGCCTACACTTTACACAGATCTTAACAGACATGCATTTTGCTAAGGCAACACGCAATGTTATTCCTGTTGAAATTACAGTCCCTTATGAAAGATACAGAACCATTTGGTCTAAGATTTAGAAAATTCATGATGACTGTACAAGGTGTGAGGGAAGCCAGCACTACAGAGAAAGGATGATTTCATCATAAACAGCCCTTTTTGCATGCTATTTTTCAAAGGCTTGATTGATTAAATAATATTCATTAGCTCCTATTACACACAAAAGCTGCAGAAGAGGGCCAATCTGTTCAGTGGAAAGGAAGATGGCACCATTGATTCTTCATGTCTTCTAGAAATCAGGTTCAGGGGGTTCAGGCCATCTTGGCCTGTAGGTGAGAAACAGCTGCTAATACCCTTTATGTCATGTCCCAAATCCTCCTCAGGGAGAAGAATCTAGAGCCACCACACACTGTAAAAGGGGTTGTGTTTTTTTGTTTCCGAGTTTTACAGGTTGATGGCTTTCAGTAATGGATTCTGTAAATCTTTTATATCACTGCCTTTCCTGTGTTTAATGCTCCAGGTGGGAAGGTCTGGCAACAGGCACAGGCAGTGTTCTGACACGCTGCAGTGTGCCGCTGCAGAAGCGTCGGGCTGCTGCCCACCAGCCCCCAATCCCTCCCAAACCAAAGGAGGCCACAAAGCACCAAATTATTTTCACTTTTCCAAGTCAAGTCAGTCCCCCAGTGAGCCAAATATCTGTTGTGATGTTTGCCTGCTCACCTTCACATTTGTTTATGTTTTGGGAAGGCAGTAAATAAGGACATGAAGACAAAGATTTCCTCTAAATTATACCCTCAAGAAGAACAAAGTAAAACAGAACTACATCTCCTTTGCTTTGTTTCTTTGCTTGGTGTATGCAGAAATAAAACTCATCAATCTGGCAAGTAATTATTCTTCATACTCAGAGTTTTAGTATCAAATACAAAAAACCCTACGTAATTTTCCAGGAATTTCTAACAGAAAATAAACAGCTCATCAAGTCAGGTATCTATTAATTAATAAATTAAAGATTATAACATTCCTCCCCAACTGCTTCATAATAGAATTAATTAGTTGTAATCAGAAATAAATGTCACTCCTTAAAGTAATCTTAACAACAAAAATATTGAAGCACCTTTCATTAGAGAGTCTTGAAACACTTTACAAGATATTATTAATGACATTTATACAGAAAAGACACCTAATCTGGTTTCCGTATAGACTATGGCAGCACTGGGAGCCGATCCTCAGCCTCCCACCGCCAGTCCCCAGCTCTGACCATTAGATCTGTGTGACTGCTGATTCAGCACAACTCAGGGCAACTTTGTTTAATCGAGCCAGAGTGGATTTCCATTGCTGTTTATACCTTAAAACTGGTACTCAAATAAATGTTGTACATTATCAGTAGTTGGGGAAAAGGGCTGCCCCTCACTGCATTTTAAGAACTTTTTCAAACAGTGACCTCTTTGTGGGGTGGGTGGGAAGAACACCCATCACACACATGATGGGTGCCTCACAACCATCAGGGCAACTTTATAGGGTTTTCCCAAAGGCATGTATGCTGTAACTCTCAGATGTGCCAAATAGCTTCAAATGTGCAAGGGAGTCCGGCTCTCCTAAACTACGTAGCTCTCAGCTGCAGTTCAGGACACCCTAATGGGAATTGCCTTCACCCCAGCATACATGGAAAACATTACATTTTCATCTTAGCTACTGTCTAGCCCCTTCTTCAGCAGCAGTGCTGATCACATTTTTGCTTGTCAGATGAACAAAATCTCATTTTATAAAGTGAAAATTATATATTATTCCTTCCATATCCTTACTTTATTTTTTAAAGTTTATTCATTAACACTATTTTATTGTTTTTTCTTACTCACAAAGAAAGTGGCAATTGGGTAGGAGACATGAGTCAGATGAAGTGAGAGCGAAGGATTATGCAGCAGCAAGGGAGCAACCCCAGACGCTACCATCTGAATTTAGAAAGGTACAGAATTTTTGAAATTAAGATATAACCTTAATCCCATAATAGCGCACTTTCAGAAGTGTTGCTTGAAGATCTATAACCTGTCAAACCATAAAATGAAATTACTCAGAGCTTATAATCACCACAGAAATCAAGTAGGCCTGTTGTGGTTTGGCAGGCTTTCCTCCTATGCTGACAAATATAAAACAGATGATGGTGGCCTACAGAACTTTAGGGAAGCATAATGCTTGACAGCAGAACAACACTGCATTGAGAAGTATTGTATATCTTCCAATAAAATAAACAAACTAAAACTCTCATAATATCCATTCCAGCAATTATGACCACCATAATAAATCCAGTGTTTGAGTTTTTTAGTTTTAAAAGACTCATTCTACTTTGTGAATTATGGCTATTCTTTCTAAAGTGGCTCATGATCTGATGTGAATACATGATTGCCTAGAGACTCATGTACAGTCAGGTTATTGTAAAATTATTACTGTGAATGTCTATTCAGATGAATACTTTCTATAAATTGAGAAAATTACTAAAATCAGATTTTGTATTTAGCATCTAATAATCAAGTATTAATAAACTTTTTTTTATTAACAACAGCTGAAATAACAACTTTGTATTTATAGTGCCAGACAAAATTCAGTTTCATAGCTAATCTCTATATATTGATTTCTACTATTTGTCCTACCCAACATGACTTGGCAAAAGCATGCCGATGTTGTGGTTATCTTTTCCAAAAGATCCAAGTTTACTGATCAAAAGCAACCCATTTTGATCCTAGTATTTTTATTAGTACCAACAAGTAGCACTGAAACACACTTGTCTATGATAAACTAATGAAATCCAGCTTAGATAAAGACAAGCAGTGATCTAACCTGGCAACGACCACATGTCAGTATTATGCTTCACCACAAATACTACATATAGAAATGAAAGATGTGTCATCCAAAAACCAGACAACTTGAAAGATATAGTCAATTTTTTTTTAATATAAGAAATATTATAATAAAGTGACACATTCTGAGCACACAGAGCGAGGCTTGCCCGTGCAGAAAGAACAGGGGATCATGAAGAAGGAACCGGACTAGACCGAGGAATGTGCTACCCTACCCTCTGCGTGAGGAAACCACATCCTCTACAGCAGAAGCAGCTCAGGAGAGTTCTCCTGCATTCCTAAATGGGGACCAGCTACACACTGCCAAATGCTGCTTTTCTCCATTTCTCCCTGCAAAACATGATGGCAGGTGAGGAGGGGGTGTAAGTGGTGTTTAACAAGTTGAAAATTCTGTTCCAGCTTCCACTGACCACATTAGCATCACAAAGGAGTTGGAATACTAATGAGATTATGGCTCTAGAGAAACTCGGAATCAAACTGAAATAAATATCAACCTGAAAATTGTTTTCTTTAATCCCATTGTGACTCTGTTTAAAAAGCTCAGATCATGATGCTACATGATACAATGATCTACCTTAAATTCAGGGATGCATTTGCAGAAGCACAGACAATTGCAATACCTCATAAACTGAAAGAATATATAGACAGGGTATTTAACTATTTGTACTTTCTCCTGAGCTAAGGATATCACAATCACACTAGGAAATGTCATACTAGACCTGCCTAGCAGGCTTTCTAACTGTGAGTAACTGGTGTCTAACAACAGGTAGAAGTACATATTTAAAAAAATAACAAAAGACAGGCTACAATAGTTAGAGAAAAAGATGCTACCATCTTAGCCCTTAACATATTATCCCTTCAGGCATGTAGATCACGTATCATACTTTTAATTTTAAATAACATACTTGTAAGTGTTCTCATTATACATTTAGAAATGAAATCTTTTTATGAAGAAATTCTACTGAAACCTTAACATCACTGAGTTCTGGCAGCAAGTTCTACTGATGAATTATGGACTGTGAATAAAAAGATTTTAATAGGCCATTTTAAAATCA
Organism: Platalea leucorodia; assembly: GCF_965183815.1. NCBI lineage: Eukaryota > Metazoa > Chordata > Aves > Pelecaniformes > Threskiornithidae > Platalea > Platalea leucorodia. The sequence goes on from NC_138826.1 coordinate 36,503,672, forward strand.
ATTCCTTATCCCTTGAATCAAATGCTTCTAAACATTTTGCTCAGCAGGCTCCAAACCATTTCTGTTTCAACTAATCATCCTTCATATTACATAATTAGAATTGAACATAGACTCAAGAGAAAAGGTGAAATATTTACACAGAGGCATTTATTAATTTTCAGTGTATTTTCTAGTCTATCACATATAAGCCCATTTATGTCATCGCTGTACTCTGAACAAGCCTTTTGAACAAAGAAGGACACCACACACTTTTTTCTCACTGCTAACACTTTGCTTAAATATTAACAGCAGATGTTTATAGTTCAAATTATTCCTACCATTGCCAACAGGCATTACTTTAAATTTGTCAATTAATTTTGCTTGGTATGGTACTGCCCAGTCATCTAGCTTTGCTGAGTTCTGGAAGGTCCTGGTTGCAGTTCCTAGGTTTGACAGACCTAAACAAATGTATATTATCTGCACATTTTGCCATTTTCCCTTTCACAGAGACTTCAAATTGTACCGCATGCATCTAACCTGAATACCTGAGGGCTCCCTGCTGTTAACCTTTCGCCATGTGGAAAACTGACACTTCATTCCTTCTCTTCATTTTCTATCTCCAGCCAGTCCCTTCCCCCGCAGAGTAGTTCCCCTTTCACCTCGGGACTATTTAGTTTCCTATATAGCTTCTTACGAGGAACCCTAGCAAAGGCTTTCTGAGAGTCCAAATAAATTCTGTCAATGTGCTCTTCTTTACCCAGTCAGACAGTATTGATTAGCTATTGTGGTAAAGCTGTTCTAGAAAAAAAAAAAAAAAAATTATTTTCTGGGTTGGTGCTACTTTTAAGCACCTAAGACAGTAGTAGTTAGCCCCCATTTACCACAGCTACTTGACATGACATTTAGGAGACGGATAAAAAGCAGCTATGTGCAATATTTGAAGTATCTACCGTACCACCTCCCAGGAAACACATAAGAAGGACTTTCCAGCAGCAGTTCTGAATTTTTCTCTTTGGTGAGTTCAGGTCAACCCCATAATGTTATCTTTAATTTATTTGTTTCCTGATTTAATTATGTTTAGTGCTAGTTTCCAACAGGATGTGCTTATATTAGGCTAGACATACTACAAAGCACTAAGGCTTAACAGAGTGTAAAGATACAGCTGTTATCTTCATTCATACGCACTGGATTAAATCTAGAAAAGTTTATTACAAAGCTATCATTCTGGAGGGAGGATGCAGTTCTCTTACTTTCCCTTTGGAAATCAGTGAGATGAATATGAAAATCAAGACTTATTATGTCAAAAACTACCATTCGGTAATGTGTGTAGAATTAAATCTTATTAGAATCTTATTGAGGTACACTGCAAAAGCATGTAAATGACAAAAATTAAAATCTATTTATTTTACAGTTGGCAAATCAAAGTGTATGTAATACTAGACACAAATAGTATGCAAGTTTACAAGCATAGCCAATGTTCAGATAAAGGCATATTTACTTCAAGTAATGTCTGTTATTCTAACAATCCATGCATGAATGCCACCATACTAGAGTAAAAAGAGAAGAAAAATAACATTATATAAATTATTTGTTTATAAAACACATATTTGAGATCAGTCACATTTTTGGCTGTCCTATTAAAATACCACCTTACAAAAACTAATACTATCTATTCCGAGCTATTTTTCACTAAACAGGTAATTTGCCCTCTTTATGCCACAAATAGAGACACCATAGATTAACACATTTTAATTAAACATATTTTTATACATCTTACATATATAAAAACAGAAGCCACTGCTTATTAACAACAATAATCAAATACCATTAAATGATATCTCCAGATATCTTCATGGCACTATAATCCAAACAGAACAACTTCTTTTGAATGCTAATCCACGTAAAAAGATACAAGCCTGTGTGCTTATAGCTAGGCTACCAAATCCAAACATAATCACCTTAACTTCTATTCCAGAGGTATATTACTAGCATGAGGTGGCCTCATGCCACTGTGGGAGAGGAAAGGACAGGCAACCACACCTAACTTCACTGGAGCAAACTCGATCCCTAAATTATGAATGAAGTCTCTTATCATCCATCCATCTAAATTAGACACAGTAAAATCTTAGTGGTATGAATAGTCCTGCTTAATTCCATCAAACTGAACGAGCTGATGGATGTTCTTAAAATAACATTTGGATGACTACTTTAATAGGGTTTTTTTTTTTTTAAGATTCAGGTCTCCACAGGCAATTTCTCTTTAGGTGGCTGAAACAGGGTTTTAAAAATTTAGCTCTGGTTTGAACATTGTTCATATACATTTTCCCTTCAACAGTTCTGTAGAGTGTTCATTCTTAATCTACTCCAAATATTTGTAGATATGTATTTAGAAAAGGCATACCTTTTCAAATTATGAAGCCATTATAACACACCTGTTGAGAGAGACGCTTCAGAAAACTAGCTGTGTTGTGCAAAGGTAGAAATACTGCAATTTTCATAGTCAATGAAATGCAGACCTCTATTTACAAAAAAACCCAGAGAAATAGTTATCTTGCAGGTGCCAACAGAGCAGGGTTTATTTTTTCTTTTTGTAATCAATTTAAGCAAACAAACCTTAAATGAAAAACCATTTGCAAGTAGGTTACAGAAATTTCCATGTAATACAGAATATGGTTAGTTCATCTGCCTGCTATTATTAGATCAAGATTAGATGTATTTGTGCTAATGTTGTCCTTACAGCCCCCTAGAAGGTTAAATATTCTCTCACTTCTGTAATCCATCAGCTGTTCTCTGCTTGCATGTAAGATGTTACATACTTGTAAAACAGCACCTGGTGGTGAGAGAAAGGAGGGAACACGATTGCCATACGAGTCCAAAATTTGCTGTGGTTCAAAATCTTTTCATTATATAGCTTTATGCATCTCACTGCAAAAACAAGACTAAAGATTATCTTGCATTATTCTCTCTGGGATACGTTATTGCTAATAATTTTAAGATTATTTTAGGAAATGATTTGGTCAAATTTCTAGAGCAAAGCAGTATGGAAAAACATTTAACCCTAATTGTTTGGGAGCTTATTCTTCACGAGCCAGCATGCACAATGACACAAACACTCTCTTTTCTCACTAAAAATACTGCAGCTCCCTCTTGTCCTTGTATCACCTGCCTTGTATTTCTAAAGTGGAACTGCAATAGTATCAAAAAATTTATCTAATGCTATCAACAAGCAGCATGCCTCACAATGTCCCCTGGCGTTCTGCAGATTTCAGGGCATGTCTTCAGCCTCAGCATCTCCAACTATGCTCAAAATCAATCATGACAAACATATTAACTAAGGCTGACTCAGGAATGGATTTAAGCAACTGACTGAAGTTTCATTAATTTGAGTCACCCACCCCCATAAACATAAATCCATAATAGAGCATGGACACTCATCAGTCTACCTGCAAAATTCATCTGAGTATTGACACTTCGTAAAAGAAGCAGAGGATCCCCAGAGAAAGACAAATGCGTGGTGAGACTTCATGTCTCCTTTCCCCCGTCTGTCCACAGGCATGAGTGTAGAAAAGACATAGGCCAAAGTCAAACATGAAACAGCGAGAGCATTTCCCAAAACAGGTAGAAGAAAACCAAACCAAACGTACATGTGTTTCTATACAAATGCTGAGAAGGTTAAAAAGGAGACAGGTAACCTAGAACACCTACTTCGAAGTGAGTATGTTTTGAAGCATGATAAAATTGATCTCTTTCACTTGGAGGAGAGAGATCAATTATTGGTACATTAGTACCTGGGCATAAAGGATAAAGAAAAGATGTGATAACTCATGTCAATAGAGAAATCGTGTTAAGAAATCATACTACAAATAGCTTAGAATCAAATCACAGCTTGGTGAAATGTAGCAATAAATAACATAGAACCTCTACAAAATTGAAAGTCTGTGTACAAATACAGGAGAAATATATTATTAAGGACAATCGTATCTCCGTCATTTGCAACAGCAACCCTGTCAAGCCCAGAGAAATTAGAATAATTGCTAGCACAGGAAAACCAGCAATAATGGTAGGGTTTAGTTATTTCAGACATGCTGTGGTGCCAAACCTAATCTGTAGATTGTACTTCATGGAGAGGCTAGACAGGGAACCCAGTAAAAGAAAACCAACTTGTGACACAGTCACCAGCAATGTCAAGGACCTCATCGAGAATATTACTACCAAGAAGACAGTCTGTAAGAGGGACCCTGATATATTTAGATTCAACATCTCTACAGGAGACAAAAGCCCAAAATAATCCACTTGATTTTAAAAAGGTGAGCTAAATAAAAATGAAAGCTTATTAAAAGAAAACAAAATATCAAAAGGTAAGTGTTGGCAGGTAGCACGAAGGTTAGGTAAGCATCGCATAGTAGAAGGTGAGAGCAAGCATATATCACCCGCCTCTAAAACATCTGCTGAAAGACTAACAGCAAAAAAGGCATTGTGTTTAAACAGCAGGTTAAGAGAGGGTATAAGAAACAACAGTGTCAAAAAAGATCATGGCGTATGCATATCAGTATAACAGAAAGGAATATAAATCATGGCAGGTTAGTTGTAAAAAACACAGTATGACAGACCACAAAAGAGTTTAAGGAGCAAGCTGCAACAATACAGTAAGCTATAGCACATCCACTTTATCCTTTCATCAAGAGCAGGAAGGCTGTCAAAGTCTGTGGGATTGTCAAGGTGGACTAACCACAGAAGACACAGTGATTGCAGAAAATCTACACGAGTCTTTTTGCACATTTAGTGCAGAAAATCTTTGGGAGGTTTCCATAAATGAATCCTTCTCAAAGGACGATGCAGCTGAAAACGTGACCAAAAAAGAAATGACATTTCATTGCAGAATAAATTGAAAGAGTAAACCATAAGAACTCATCAGCACCAGCCAGAATTCACCCCCAAATTCAAAGGAAATTCAAGTAAACTAATCACTGTGGCATGCCATCTAATGCTTTGAAACCACACCTGTATCAGAAGATCAGAAGGCAGCACGTGTGACTCAGGTTGTTATTAAAAAGCCTTGAACACAAGGAACTGGATACCAGTACACACAATGTCCATCCAACATGAAATAGTCGTAACAATAATAAAGAACCAAAGTAACAGGCACATGGACAATTACAAAGTCTTTACAAAGAGTTAAGGAGACTTTTGCAAAGCAAAGTCACACCTCGCAAAGCTACTGAAACTTTCTGTAGGACTCCAATAAGAGCTGGGAGAGCTTTACAACTAGTTCTTAATTAAAAATCTAGAAACCTCTTAAAATTATATCCATTGTGGAGAGATTGACTTATAAAATGTAAAATCAAAATTGTCACACAGACAGAATAAAATCCAGCTTTCTCGACTCTCAATCCCATATCTCTCAGCTGGGGTTTTCAAAGGTTAACAGAATTGGGCACCAATGGGCACTTCTTTAAATACTGGAATTTAACATTTTTTGTTGTAGTTCTGTGGCAAAGTTAGCTCCAGCCATTCCACTAACAACTTCCTCCAACTCATTTCTGTTATTTCAAGGTAAAATTAATTCCTGGAGTGGTGTTATTTTGCGGCTTGAACACCATAATTATACAAACCCCAAGTTACTAGTTTAAAATAGACACATTGTTTTTCTTTCACCGTCTCTGTTCCCCTACCTTCAAAATTCTCCCAGCCCTTATTCATCACACTCCAATAGGTATTTGATAGCTGACAACATGGCAGACACCTAACACAAATATACTTTTAAAGTTTTTGACGAGAAAGACAGCTATTTTCCAGGCAGTGAATATCTGTGACCTCCCCCTTTTCCTAAGCAAAGGGAAGGCTGTATGTAAGGGGATGCCCCCAAGGCAGACTGAAGTAAGAGCTCACCGAAGGAGGACGGAGACGGGCAGGGGGACACCCTGTTAAAAAGCGCCCCCAGGAAGCTCTGCTTCTATTTGTTACTGCCCCTCTCCCCCAAAAGCCAAGCTGCCTGCGCCCGATTCAGAAGGCAGCTCTTTTCCTTTTCCCCTTCAAGCTTCCCTGTCAACTCACACATGGGGCCCGAGGTCCATGACGTCAAAGCAAGCTTCTGGTTTTGTACAGCACGTCCCTACTCATGAGGTTTTAAAGTAGAAGTTAGAGAAAGAGGAAAGTTAAGAGGCTGGGGAGAGGGGGGGAGTAAGAGGGAAAGTAGGATAATGAAGAGGAGAATCCAAGCACTTTTGGAGACACAAGGGGATTAAAAGAAAAAAAAACAGATGACTGTAGCTCTGCAGTTTAATATAGCAGTGTTAAATATTGCACTGAAGCGCAGGTATGGCGGTTGTTTTCTGCTTCTACCTTGTAGCAGTTTCTTCTTTGGAAGGGCACTGCTTTAATCAAGATCAGGCACAAAAGCCTTGGAGATTCACTAAAGCACTGCAGTTTTATAAATCTAAACAAAAGTTGTGCATAGTGTGTCACGCGTACACTTCTATGGAAAAAAAAATACAAATGGATCTTTAAATCTGTTCTAAAAAACAAGAGTGAAGAAAACAAGGGATCCACTCATTCTTTCCAAAACCAACGCTTCACAGCCACCATCTTCACTTTAATCATTATTTCCTTGAACAGAGCCTTAGGGGGAATGAAACAAACTGATTTAGGCTAGTTTTAAAGCTACACCCTAAATATCTAAAAGTTGTACAGCATGCTCAGATTTGGAGAAATTCTACATGTCCACGGGTAGCAGCAACCCGAGTCCTCTCTCTCAGCCTGTGCACTTTCTGCTGCAGTCTGCATCTCTGCCTGCTAGTATTTAGTGTAGACCATTTTGCCTGGCAAGCTGGCTTAAGTGTCCTGCTCACAGTCTCAGGAGTCGATGAGATGGAGACCTTCAACCCTCTTCCGAGTCATGCCTGCCCACTCTTCAGCCTTAAACACAGTGCTGGGAGAAATAATCTCCCCCTGTTGTGAGGCTGCTCAGGACACTGAAGGAACTGCAGGGCATTCATTTCCTGCCCAGGCATGTGAGGCAGCTCATAATTAAACCTTCTGCTGCAAAGCTTTTAAATATTTTTCTATTAACTTCTACAAGATATTTTTTGAGCAGCTTTACTTACATAGTACCATTGTGACTTCTAGAAGAAATGTTAATTTAATATGCTATGCTAGTACTTCTTCTCTGACAACAGTAAAAGGAAAAGCTTTATAATACAGAAGAGATTTGATTTAGCAATTAAACCTTAATTTGTATTTCATTTAGCAATATGAGAATTCTGCCAACATCTTCAGAAGACTTTTAATATATCTGCATTAATGCATAGTCCATAACCCACCACTGCTTTCATTTAGTAAGCTCTCTAATGCAGCTATAGTTGCCAGATCAGCTGTTACATGTGAAAAAAATTTTCTGGTTTGACAAGATTCTTCAGTCAGCCTCAGTGAAATACAACAGAAGTAACTCTAAACTTCAACTTCCAAAAAGCTCTAATACATTACACTTCACATTAATCAGAAGCATATGGTCTTTCAAATAACATACAGCCTTCAGTGACTCAACATTACTGTTCAGAGAAGCAAGGGTAGTACGTTAAGCAGTTCTTATGTCAAAACAACAGTCTTTCAAAATACAGGGATGACTCCTTCTAATTTATCTGTTTTTCATGCTTTAAAAATTATTTGCAGTTTAAAAATACAAAAAGGAATGATGCAGTGTTCCCTTTAAAGCAGAAAGGCAGCAGGACAGCTCCTGTCAGCCAGCTACACAAAGCCCCATGGTCAGGGTCTCTGAGCAAGCCAAACATTTAAGCAAAAAAAGCTGAGAGAGAATTTTGCTCAGAAAGATATTCTCGTGAGGTTTATATCGCATCATTATACTAACGTAATCTCAAGGAGGTGCATAATTTAAAAATCAGCTCAAAGTATGTGTGCCCTGTCAATGGCGCAGCAGGAATTCATCCTGCTTGCAGTGATCCTTGAACAAATCTGCTGTATGGAAGCTCTACACCTAGATGCAATCTGCATTTTCTTGTACTAAGTAGGACGGCCCAAATTGTGCAGATTTTCCAGAACAGTCTTTTAAAATTGGTTCCTTATTACCAGTCTAACAATGCTTTTTCTGTCTACTTCCCATACATTTATGAGTGATTATGCTTTTCTGGCCTGAGTCACAAACTTATTATTTGAAAACATTTTCTATCAGTATGCAAGCCAGAAATGGCTACCTACTTGAACAGTCAGGAAACTTGAGTTCTCCCACATGACTCATCCGTCTAATACTAATAAAACAACATCCCTCATTTTTTTTATTTTCAGAATCAAACATCAAGAAAGAAAAATTACATTACTGATCAACAATACTGAAAAAAAATAATATAAATGAAAATTTTATTAATATAGCATTAGGATCCACACCCCAGCATTCCAAGAGTAAAAATAAAGTCTAGAGCAAATTATTTATTGTGAAGGATTTGCCCAGGTCTAGAATTAGCCAGGGCTAATGTCTCCTTTAAATGTGTTATAAGTTGTAATAAAGAAGAAAAAACAAAGCTTAAGGGCCAGAGTGTGATCCCCTTACTTATATTGGCTAATGTTAATCAATGGTGTTTCCATAAACTCGTATGAGTAACTTATCTCCACAGGAGCTAAGGACATCACTATCTAGGTCTGAAAACACAGAAGACTGGGAATATAATAGAAGAAGAAAAAAAAAAAAATCTTTAAGATAAGCAAAGCTCCTGCAAATTCAAGATTCTTCCTCCTGCCCAGAGAACACAGGATAACAAACAGTATTTCATGCAAGAGAACCAACACTCATTAGCCAGCAGGCTACTGTGCTGACAAAAAAGAAACTCCCAAAAGGTTTACAATGACTTGGCACTTTAAAATTCCCTTAGGTAACCACTGTGAGGTCTATCACTTACCAGTGAGTACTGCTAATGATTCCCTTCTCCAGAGGGAATTTGTATTTAGATCCGACAAAACACTGGTGAGGCTTTGATGTCATTTTTGTTCTAGGGAAGGATGAAGACAGACCATTTAGATATCTCCCCGGTGCCTGGGACACTGTTCTAAACATTTTGTAGAAAATCAACTCTTAAGTCCTGAGCTCAGCCTGAGATAGATAACTAGAGAGAGACAGACTGTTGGGTGGCTTTGGTTGTTGTTTTTTTTTATTAAATCTGTTCTTTTCAAATTAGGCAGAGCTGGGATTTACAGTTTAGCACCACTGTCCCAAATCAGTGTCTAAACTACCCAGTTACCCACTCTCTTTTTTAAATCATTTGTTCAATTCAATTAATTCAGCTGATAAAATGTTACAATTTCAGCATGAAAAAAAAACCAAACACATTTCTCTGTGATTTTGGTTTAGTTTGCTTGTTTGTTCTTAACTACGTCAGCTTCCAAAAGCAACTGCAGATGCAAAGCTACTCTCCAAGCTCCCTAACGACAGTAATACTTCTAGCTGCAAACTATAGTGGCAGTGAGATGCAGGAATAAATCCTGAGGAGCAATAGGGTAGCTGATAGGAGTCAAGAAGTGAGAAGAAAGGTGCTAATGAGCGGTACCAGGAGGCCTGGAGCATTGGAGGGAAGTTCCAGGGTGCTGCAGGCAGGCAAGGACGGGGGAAAGAGGACTGAGCCTTACGCATGCTTTCACTGCACAAGCTAGACTCTGCTGCTGACACAAGACAATCAAAAGTCTATGTATTTTCTGCAAGGCCTTCAGAAAAATTAGCAGACTAGATAATGAGACAGAAACCCTTATCAAGGAGGAGAATTCGCTGATCTTTTCCACCCCAGGCTGCAGCTTCACAATTACTTTAAACTGACCTAATTACAGACTGTTGTGAAAGAGGATGGGAAAGACAGTCGGGATTTGCTCTCCCTCTCTTGTGCTGGCACTACACCTGGTACTGGGCACACTGAGCAGAATTTGGGGTTTCACACAGGGCACTGATTCAATTGAAAACGATTTTTTTCTGCTGTTTTTAAATCCTTATCAAGTTACCAAGGCTGGATCAGTTCCCTCCTTTGGCTCAGCCCAAGCAAATCAAGGGCACACTTAGATTAAGCAGGGCATGAAACCACAACTGACGGCTCCAGCTCCACGTAGAAAGACAGAAAATATCCACGGTCCTGGGCAACTCTCCTACCTTTATAGCATCTCCCTGCGGTTCTTAAGAGGTCACATCCACCACTACTTTATGAACATTTCCATCCTGCTCAAATCACTAAGGTTTTTTATTCACAGCAGTAGGCTACAAGACAGAAAGCCTCTGTGTGCCTACCAGACTGCAAACAAGCAGTTACAACGTATGCAGTGTGTAGTGGAGACAGATTTTTAGACTTCCAGTAACATGACACAGTTTAGCAAGGCATCGGGGAAGAACATTTGGCTATGAGTTTTCCATAAATAGCCAATTTGCAAAAAAGCTGTTCAAGTTCTAGAAATCTGTTGCTTTTCTATTTTCAGTTCTTTATCTCATTATTTTATATAAATGTTCAGAACAGACTTCATACTTCTGAGATTTAAAGTTGACGTCTTTGTGGTTTTTGGCTGGAAGGCCACATGCTTCACAGACACAAATGGCCAGAAATTAATTCATGTGATAAACTAAAAGAGGGATCAAATGGCAGCAGCTCCAGTTCTGCAAATCCAGCAGTAATCATTCAAAAATGAAATAAGAATTTCTTTATAGGCAGAATTACCATTTATATTTGTCTGTAAATAAGCAATTTATTTCTTTTCAGATCCTGCTCAGACAAACCATCTTTGAAGCTCTTTGATGTTTCTCAATGACACTAAATAGATGCAAGAATTGCCTTTTGGCAATTCTCTAGGCCCTTGTCCTTGTTCAATGGCTTAAAAGTCACGCCTTCTGGCTTACATCTAGCTCCATACTTGACAAAGTTTTCTTTTAGGGTTTTTTGTTAGGTTTTATTCCACCCTGCCCCAGTCTCTCTCATTCTAAACTGAAAAAGCGCAGAGGTACCAAGACAATAATTTTGGGGTCCTGCTGAAACAACCTGGCTTCAGACACACACAGTTCAGCTGTAGGACCTTTTAGGAAGTGCATCACAGTTCACTTCATCTGGAATAAGGAGAGAGGAGTAGGGTGAAAAGGAAGCAGAGAAATTATATCACGGGCCCTTGGAACTGAGACTGCAGAAGTAATTACAAGTCAAAGACAAATCCAGAAACAAAGTCACTACTGCCAAAAATTAGCATGAAATGTTCTTTATGGAAGCTACCACTTAGCATATGGGTCTAACTGTAAAATTCTTCCATTACTGTGCATCAGCTATATTCATGAAATGTGAGGGGAACAGGCCTACTGAAACAGACAAAGCAAGACCCATGTAAGTCGGGAGTGAGCACATAGCAACTCACAAATACCATCTTTGATAGATCTATCCTTAAAACTCTTGTATCTGCCTTTACTTTCACACTAACAGATTTTAGAAAACTCTTGGTTGAACTTAATCATGAAATTTAGTATGTTCACTGCCAATCCACACATACGCTAAAATGGCTGTGGATGTGCAGATGAACACCGAGAGCTCATCCTTGCAGAGAATTCACTTAAGACCAATTTTGCACAGATTATCTATTAATTTCCTAAGCCATAAGTCTATGAAAAATATTACCTTACTGGTATTTCCCAAGAACACTGAAATAACTGAAAATATTTCAGCATTTTCTTGGATCATTGTTGCCATGAATAAGCCATACCATTCAGGTTCACTCAAACCCGGTTTAGACTCCTCGCAGTGTATCTGATAGCAAGAGAAAGTACTTTATGCTGTAGGCGTAGAACACTTCACATACAAAATCTTTATGAAAGACGATTTTTCACTTTACGAATTCCAGTCGAATTTGGTGTAGCATGGTGAATAATTAAAGCAATTATAGCATGTCTTCTTAATCTCATCAAAACCAGCTTCTTGTGCTTCATGGAGAACAAACGAGAAAGTTATGAAAAATCATTTAATGAAACGTTTTTTTGAGAGTTGACAAAATACAGTCCCTAACATAGCTGCTTTACTGGAAAGTGGAATCAGATTACTCTTATAAGAACAGAAGAGAAAATAATATTTTCCCACATTTCCTAACCACCAAGAATTATTCTTCCCCTTTTTGTTTCATATTAAAATAAAGGTCAAGTCAGTGACTCAAAGAAAACTAATGCTGTAAATATTGACCTCCATAGGTCTGAAATGATGGCTGGTACCACTGAATCCTTGAAACATGGTTGGAAGAAGTAAGTGAAAAAGTTTTGTAAACTACTGTAGAATTTTCTAGTGCTGTGTGCACCTTGTGAAGTCTTAAATATCTGCCAGACAGTATAGACAGAAGTGATTTACAACAAACAAGTTCTGTTCAAAACTAGCTGGCACTGAAGAGCTGACTGATCTTCATTTAACATGATTACATAACCATGAATTAAAATAAGAACTCTGCCTTTTCAATGTGAAACTCAATTTGTCATAGAGTGTTTCTTTCACGCTTGATGACAAATGACAAGATCATTTCTTTCTGTTTTTTTTTTATGTAATGCAACCATAGTTAACAGATATTTACTGCAACATTTCATTACCCAGGTTAATATGCAGTGTGGAATATCCTAGTAGTATGTTTATAGAAAATGCAACTTTTTAAATGTCACTGAGTTGAAAGAGGTAATTGGAACAGGATGAGTGAAAAATTCATTTGTTCCTTCTCCCTGAGGACAAAGACATCTTTTCATCAATGGAAAATGAAGAGGAAAGTGGGGAAACAGCTTTCTGAGAAACAGCTTTGCACATAAACAGGTGTAGAGGCCTAATTTACAAAAATAATGCAAAATGCTTAATTCCATTGACCTCTGCCAAAAAGCAGCTTAGGTAGGATCCTTAAAAAGCTTCAGCTTTGCACAAACCCAGAGCTTCTAATAAGGCTGGATGAGAAACCCTAGACTGCTTGTGAAACAACATATTCCCCAGTGGAGCTCTTAGCAGACTAAATGCACCCCTGGGGAGCTGTAATTGATTATGCTGCTGCCAGTGGCTGAATAAACAAACAAAGGAGCAGACTTGGTCACAGTTTCATTTATCGTGCTTTAAAACTCCATGTTGTCATATTTTTCAATTAGTAAGTAAATTAGTTCAGAGTGTAATCTTTCCCATTTAAAGATGAAAGAAAAGGAGTGGTATCTATTTGTATTGGAAGTCAGGGACACGCTCATTCTGCTGCCCAAAGTTCACACACACATAATTCCTACACCATCACAAGAGAAAGACAAGCAAAATGAACCTCATAAATTCAAAACACTTTTCAAACATGTTTATGATGCAAGCAAGCCTTTTGTTCATACAAAAAGAAGTATGCAATTATTGTTTAATTTGACAATATTACTAAATTTAAGTAGTACAAAACAGCATAGCATTAAGAGGTATTTACTGATAACACACCGATTAACTGTCAAACAGAAAAAATTGTCAAACAGAAAAAATCCCCAATCCCATAATATACTAACAGTAAACGTAATTGACTTCAGTGGGAATCTTGGATAAAAACAAACACAGGATCAGACCCAAATATAGTTCAAGCTGCAAGTCTAGAGAAATAATCCTACTGCTATGTAAGAGACAAAACTGGTCTCACTCTGAAATAACGTTCATGAAAGTTAATGAAAGACTTGCTAGTGTTTTATCATGGGAATCGGATGGTGCCTTAGCTTTGTTTCAGTGTCGGAGGCCATTAGTCCTCTCTCTTTGTGATTTCTAATGGGCCAGGAAAGGGCTGTGGGGAAAGGAAGAGATACGAATTCTCATTAGCCAAAGAAAATAACTATCTGAAAAGCCGATTCCCATAACAAATGAAATTCCATGATTCCCACTAATAATTCACCCAGAAGATTTTTAAAACATCCGAAATACAGCTCAGAATAAGGGTTAGTGGCATCAAAACTACCTACCATGGTGCATAAGTACTGTGGATGTGGGTCACTAGATTTTTTTATGCATAAGGCACTGTAACATTTGTTACTTAATTACATTTCAGAAGAACTGTGGATGAATGGGAGCATCTTTTTTAAAATTCTGCCCCACAGTTCTAATTAGCCTAGCACACCCAAATTTAGGAGAAAGAAGATTTTCAAGAAAAGCTGAAAATAGCGCTGATGGGAAATCTGGAGGAGATAGTACTCAAGAAGAATGATTATATACAAAATGGAATTGGAGAGAGGAAAGAACAGATACCAGAGTTACCTTCAAATAGGATAAGCAATTAATGTTGGCTCCAGGATATTTTATAGATATTTTATATAAAGCATAGGAAGTCTAGCAGAATTATTTCACTCTAATTGACCTGAGCTGATACACTGCATCCAGTTGCAGATACGGCATTTTCAGGAAAACAAAGAAAAAGGTAAAATAATCTAGAGAAGAGAAAAGAAAATTAGAAGAAATATTGTTAAAATTACCTATGATGTGTTGAAATTGGTTCAGTTTGGAAAAGACTGAGGGAAACGAGAGAACAATCCCCCACTTATAAAAATTTGTACCAAAAGGATTAATAATTAACATTATCAATAACAAATGGGGAGGGGAAAAAAAAATAAACAACAAGAAAAAAATCCAGTAATTTGCAATAAAGATTTAGGCTGGGTAAGAGAAAGCACTTCTTCAAACTCCATTTGCAGGTTTTTCTTCATCCTTCTCTCACAGCAATAGTATTTACTGCCTCTATCCTACCCAGGGAAGAAAGCCTGATCTGTAGAAAGACCACTGTGTAAAAGCACACTGTTAGGCACTGAAGCAAACACAATTCGTAGCTAAGAGCAACTTTCCTTCGGTTTCATCCATGCTTCTGAGTTGCCAGATGTTGGCAAAGAATACATAAGCTTCTTACAAGCCACAAATAAAAACCACAATTTATCTGAGGTTCTATGCAACTTTAATACTTCCTATATTAGACTATCAAAAACATGAAGTGGTCTTAGGTTAAAGCAATGTAATGGATTACAAATTTGTCAGTGTAAGTAGAAAAATAGACTGAAAAGAAACACAGATTTGCGCATGACAAAACATAAACAGCTAGATGTATAAACAATACAGAGAAAGATGAGCGATTGTCAATAGGCTAGCAAGAGAGGTGAACGATGAGGTTCCAGGACCAAATAATGACAAGATGTCCTAAAAGCTTCTCCCTCCTGGATCAAAGAGTAAAATCAGCATGTATTCCAGTAAAGAGAGACTCGAAACCACCAATACAGAAACTGCACCAATAAACTACAAATCATATATTCAGCACAATGAGTAATAAAGATGCCTCAGAAATATAGGAGAAGCAGAAGTAGCCAGATATGATGTCATCAAGCTCATTTAAAATTTACCTAAAGCTAATTATAACAGGCCAAGCTCATTCCACCTTTCAGGATAAATCAAGTCTATGCACTAACTGCAAGATGAAGAAACATGATGAAGATTCTTACTTCCTTGCATCTCCCTGAAAGTCGGTATAAGCTCGATTTTTCAAGGTACATCCTTCTCTGTAGAAATGGCAATATGCAGTAGCATATTTCAAGGCAGCTCAGTTAGGAGGTTGCTAATATGGTGTGGAATTTCGCAGCAATATGAGTGGACAGATTAGCAAGTGTTTTAAGCATGCAAAGTTGTTCAGAGATGACTACGACCTTTTATCATGCGTAAATACATATGGCTGAAAGGTATTTAGCTTCTGGCAGATACAGAAGGATAATATTTAGGACAAGTGATGTGTATGGCACTTAGTTGTGGAGTCTGGTTTGATAGCCCATGTTACAAACAGTTCTCAAAAAAAAAAAAAAAAAAAAAGAGCCAAACATAAAAAAGTGGTTAACACAACAGGGTGTTATGAGATGCAACTAAAACTTTGTGTGAAGGGACAAAAACTTACAATAATCCTACCTTTTTTTCCATGTCCCCCCCAAAATCCCTAAAGCAAATGGAATCAGACTTGCGTCCCATCTCCCCGGTATACAGCACAGGCTCCAGACATAATGGGCAGATTTTAAACCTGACTATCACATTGAAAAATAAAGTTAAGGCTTGCCATTTACCCAAACCTTTCTAATGTTCACACCCTTTCACCTGCTGCCAGTCAGTGAAATTAATTCAGCAAGCAGATTGTGTAAAGACAACAGATTATATCAGTTTAGTTTTCCTCACTTGTGCTGTATACTATTGTCTTAACAGCTGATTTGAAATGCCACCTAGGGTTTTGGTGCAATCATGAAACTTGCCAACACTTTGGAGCTGAAAAACTGCAGAATATGAATATAAAATACGATTAGAAATACCAAAACTGTGAAAGAAAATACAGATGGATTTTTCAAAACATGGGATTTTAACAAGTATGCTTCATTAAATGAAATGTGAATAGATAGTATTTGTCTGAATTAAATGGATGGCTCAGCAGTGCACTGACAGGACAGCCCACCTGATACAGGGGATCATGATGGTTCTTAGGGCTTACATAGCGTCCCATGCTGCTCTTCCACAGCCCAAAAGTCTTAAAAATCCTCTGAGAAGAATAATTTTTGTTGGCATGTGTGCATGTAAATTCTGCAATGCCTAATAGCTGTCCTTTGCCTGGACAATTACACAAACAGGACTAGTAATTTTTTTTTTTTTCTGTATCAAGTGAAAACTCCAGCTCTCCACTTCCTTGTACCATATACTGCAGCTGGAACTGCTACAACTGTCTTGTTTTTCAGTGTTTGAATAGTTTCTCTTTTTGATCCTTAGCTAAAATTCTCACTTCACAAGCCAACAGCCACAGGTCTTGCTATAACTGACTCTGACGTATACAATACAGGAGAAAATGCATTTCAGTAGAAAACTGGCCTTCATCAGTCCTATAGGTCTCTCTCCTGTACCTAAACCAGAAGAAAAGGGTAGGCTTGGCTAATCCCAGCTCAGCTGCTACTGAGTCTCTGCCAAATGCTACAGGAGAAACTGTCACTCGAAGGTACACCTCCTACAGAGCAGTATTGTGTCTGTGCAGGCTTCCTACCAAGAACAAAAGTCAATAGGGCAGCTAGGCTTGTCTAATGTTATGTTTGAATAAAACATTTCAGAGACAAGCAGCAGCAGAAAACCTAAATACAAGTCAGAGATGCTCTTGAATCAAAATCCTAGACCTGATCGGCATCCCAAACACTGGAAAGTCCCAATACTGGACAGCAAGCAGTCCTCTTAAGAAATATGTCTGCAAACTTTGTGACCGCTCTCTACTTAGAAGCCTGCTAGGATGTAAGCTGAGAAAAAATAACTTATCCCCATTTGAAGGCAAAGCCATCCTCATCATGACTGATTTTGTTTGCATAACTGGATGAAATAAGTATGTGCCAGTATGCCAAAGGGGACTAACAAATTAGGCATTTACCCAACATAGCAAGTACAAAGATTTTTTGCAAGCAACAAAGTATCTGTGGCTTTTCTCTTCACATTTGTTTCCAAATGTGTGGTCTTGCCATCTTTTCCCCACAGGTGAGATAGATACGAGACATTACATAATCTGTCTTGCAGCACTGAGACGATATTAGCCAATTTGTGAGCAGATCCAAACTAAAAAATGATGGTACAGATTTTACATGCCAAAATTAAGTGCTAATAAAAACAGACAATATCAGTCAGGTGTGTTCCATGTGCATAAAATGTATGCAAAAACCAGCCATGAGGCCAGAGGACATTAAAAGGCACAATCTCCCAAGAACCTCTCCTCTATGTTTGACGTGTCCTAGTACTTCCAACCACTGAAAGCCCAAATGAAAGCTTCTCTATAGCCCCCACAGTTGTTCTTTTTTCCCCTAATGCAATTTTAAAATATATCAAAACTACCTAATTCTTGTGACAGGCATATTCATCCAGAGACCTAATAGCATCTCTTTCCACTGCGCCATATTCGGACAAATGAGACCAGTTCTCCAATACCTTCGTAAGAGCTATGCCACTCTCATCTGACTGCGAGGAAATGGATTCAAACCCAACTCCCTTCTCAGAGGCAACCACACAGCAGATGGTAACAGCATTAACAGTTGCCACCTTTGTCTAAATGCCCATTGGCGCAGATTACACATCTAGTTACTAACTTTCGAGACACCCTATTCTCAAGGACCAGGTTTGCTCTCCTTTTCTAACTATGCCCCATAAAACTTGATTTAGGAAATGTACTAAATTTCCCTACTATATTACAGGTAACCACTATCCCCTTGGTGTTTCTTATACAATTAATTGCTTTTGACTTGAAAATAAACACATGCATTAAAATTGTCTTTTTTTTATAATTACACAGTACCCTTCCCTGTAACTTCATCAGGCCTTTTTCGCATTTTTTAGCGGCAAGTTACTTAGGGAAGGCCTTATTCTGCTGCCATTATTATTGCCAAGTAGTTCAAGCAAATTTAATGGCATTGTTTGTTAATGAGATACTACCCAACATGAGAAAGAATGGATGAATCCAGCTCCCAGTAAGGTTATCAGCCTCATTTCAGCTAGAATACGCTTCTGCTAACCACATACACATTACATGGTAATTTTCTCCCAACTTTCCCCTGTGGTAGCTTTTCAAGTGGTTCTTAATTAACTCTGTTTTATTTATGAAAGCATATTTTGCTAGACTTTCCCAAGAGCTTTAGTAAACAGCTATATGAAGCTTGTCTTTACTTAGCACATCTCCCGTAATGCTCTCAAAAAGGAGGGGAGAAGGGGAGAACATTTAGAGGGGCAGAGCTGTGTTGGGGGTATGAAGGTGTCTGCTACTTTTAGCCTCTCTCTTAAGCCTGATTTCCTTCGGAAATCATAATGTTTTTCTGTGCTTGTATATACGCAAGTGCCAATTTGTCTCTTTTCTTGTTGGTTTTTAGCCAACTAGCCTATTTTTGGCCTAACTTAGTAGAGGGCAGAGCTCTTAAAAATATAAAGTTCTTACAAATTCTGTGAATAATGGGAGCAGAATGTAAGAGAGAGACTGTACGAGTATTCTCGTTGAAGGAAAGACGCAGGGGACCATTCAGCTCATTAGATGCAACAGAATTGAAAAGAAGTAACTTCTCCCTCCAAGGCAGTAAAAGCTTCCATCAACACTGAACATCCATCAACAGCGAACCTCTGATAATGCTGTTTGCCACACATACTTCAGTAGCAGATGCTAAGTTTGCAAAAAGAATGGCTGTTAATTGTCTTGAAAGGATGCCCATCACTCTAAAGAAAGGCAGGAAAGTGTTTCGCTGGTACTGAAAAAAGCAGCGCTCTCAGCCAGGGAAGAGAGTTGAAGCATTCTGCACCTCACGTTGGTGTGTTATGCCTCAGTTTGCTGGGCTGTACCAATCACATTTAAAAACCACAAAGAACGTCAATAAATATATTCACCTTGCAAATCATTTGTTAGTGAAATGTGCTGTCTCTTTCCATAAAGGGAAGGAAGAAACAGAATTAAGCCAGAGAAAATTTTGTTCCAGATACGTCTGGGTGAGGAGATGTGGTTGGATATCACTATGTGTCCATTTGTCTCCATTCCTGTTAGTTTTTAACCAGCTAGCCTGTTCTCGCCGAGTTTGACCCTACCTTTTTTAAGACACAAGTGATTTTTAATTTGGAAAGACAGGAGAAGGCACAACAATTTGTGTCATTAGAAACGTCAGTTCTACAGGAGAGTCAAATGAATGTGAAGCTTAAAGGCTTTGCATTTTTACAACACTTGCCATTAAAGCACTTGGAAATTAAATGAAACTAAATTGCTGAAAAAAATTGAGCTGTGAAAGTATTTTCACTATTTTTAAATGCCTGAAAATTTCAGAAACTGAATAAAAGTAGGCTGAAAGAGTTAAAAATTTTAAAATGTTTCAATATTTTCAAATTTTAAAAAAATTCTTATCATTACAAATGATTTTTTTTTTGCACCAAAGGTATTAACGAATGAAAAACTTTTTAAAAAATATACTGCCTAAAAATTAAACATTAGCTTTCACATCAGTACAAAAAGCTACTTTTCAAACCCAAAGGATTATTAGCTTGTTTTACCAGAATAAAAAAATTTACATTTAACCCCAAAATAGCCAACCTTCCCCCATGATGTGACAATGAATTAGAAGTTACTAGATTCATTCTTAAAACACAAAACAGAGAAACAAAAAAACCACCCAAAACCAAGAAAAAACTTGCGCAAAGACAGGAGGACTCAGATGCTCCTAGTGACCAAAAGAACAGAGGGAAAGACTAAACATTCATGTATTTTGAGTCTATGCTCACCACATTAGCACTGAAGTGAAAGAAGAAAGTGTTAAGCAAGCTTAGTACTTCTAAATTCTAGAAATGGATGCACAAGCATGGCTATCACCACAGGCACACAATTAGTTTAGCTAAATGCTTATTTTTCTAAGCATGAAACCTCAGTCAGAAATCACAAATTTAGTTCCGAAAATATTCAGACTCAAGAAATCATTAAGAAACCATTCGAATCCTTTTGGGTTTGAATCAAAAAGCCTTTCTAATTTGTTTTCTATTCTCTTTCCTACCTATATTTTTTTCCTTTTTCTCTCATCTGCGCACAGTCAACGCTGTATATTTGCTTTACAGCCCTTCTCTCCACCTGTGCTAGCACACCGAGCGCGACCTAAATGCCTTGGCGTCCTATCATCTCACGAATCGCATCATACAGAACTTTTGCATTAACTGCCACTATACTGAGGGCATTACAACGGAATGCCAGTCTACAAAACTAATTTTAAAAAAATATTCACCTTACCAAAGCTAGTTGAATTAATTCAGCATAGATTAATGTCTCTTCATTTTAGGGACCCAGGTCTGTGAAATAAAGTTTGAAACTTGGGACTCAAAACCCATTAGTAAAGCTAGCTTAGGAAAGGAGCCGATAGCTGACTATATACCAATTCTGGCTTTCACAACCACTGAATTCATACAAATAAAATAATATGTTTAGTTTGATAATTTTATCACTTTATCAGGTGTATAAGAAATCATACCCTTCAACTGTATGTGCATTTGGCTTGGCAAGTGAATGGACTTAAATGTATAAAAGTTCCAGAGTCAAATCAAGTAGAAAAATGTAGTTCTTGCCAAAGAACACTGAATTGCTGTTATCTACACATCAGAAACCATGATCTTTACTTTTTGTAAATTCCTGAAGAGTCCCTTCAATACTACATACATTTCTGTACCATAATGGTCATCATATAAATACACAGTATAAAATATAGCTTTTAGATCTGCACATCTTACAAAAATCGTGTCCTTTCATTAGATCTGGCACTCCTATTCAACTGTGCCAACGTTCTGCTTAAAAGAATGGAGTAAATAAAGTTTCTCTTATTTTTTGACCCTTTATGAATTGTCTTACATTAATAAAATATGTTTCTGACAGACACCAGGGTTTTGTAAGCAAACATCAATGTTTTCCACTATTGTCTCCCTGGCAGACTCCCCATTGCTTCAGAAGAAACCTTCTCTATCTGCAGCTTTCACTTGTATTTTTGTTTCAGGCTATAGAAAAGTTAAAAGCAATGGCAGACACAGACATAAATAAATAAATAAATAAATAAATAAATAAATAAATATCTGCAAGTGCTACCTCCAAGATTTCCATTTAAGTTCACTGAAGTTAATGGAGAACACCCAACAACATTGAATTGAGTAAGATTCCGACCAAGCAGTTACATTGCTTCATTCTTGTGGCTGAAGGGTTTTTGAAGACTTTTTCATGTCTCCCAGTGAGCTAACCACCTGATTTAAATCTTTTGTGCTTATGTTAAATACCATTTGGTAGCATTTTTCAGAAGTTTTCAAATTCTTAGCTTACGAATTTCAAAAAAAATGTCCAAGAGCAACTATTTGCTTCTTCTAATTGTCAGCACACCCTCTGACACTGCATAGTGTCCAATACCGGTACAGTCCTTTACACTAGTAAACAGTGGGATAAATACAGAAACATCTGAGGAAAAGAAGGGATACATAGTCTAGGCAGAGGATTGAAAATTACTCCCATGACTCCTTCCAAAGTCTTGGGAAAGTTATCTAACTTCTTTCCTTCGATTTCCCCCTCTATAAAATGGGAATACTAATACTTAACAACTTTGAGGGATATGATGAACATTGTCATACTTGTAAACTGCCTTGAAGGCAAAAAACACTATATGAAGGCTAAGTATCATCCCCATCATCAGAAATTCATGGTGTATCCTTTCCTCCTCCGTATATATGAAGGCAGGAAATTACCTTACCAAGGAGATTGATGGCACCTGGAAATTGTAGGCAGCCATCCTCTAAATTACTGTGCATGAGTCACTTTAAAGTATTATAGTTTTTGATTCAGTGGGACTGTATTGACTCTAGCATATATTATCAGAAATGTATTACAGAGATGTTTGTAAGAGGGGACTTGTTACTGTACACTACCTGTAACTGGTACATAAAGCAGCTAGGGTAAATTTCCCAATGATGGAAAGATATTGGCTGTATTTCAGTATCCCCATCCCAAAATATGTATTTCAGAACATGTCAGAGAGAAGCTCTGCTGATGTCTACCACCACCACCACCAGTGAAGCTGGACCCAGACCTAAATTCAGCCCTGTTGCATTATGCTGCATACATCTGTCCATTACTTCTTTTTCCCCACACACATCATTACCAGTGCCTGCCCTTGTAAAAAAAGAGCCAAGAAATGCAACTTATGTTCAAGGTACCCCAACACATCAGATAAGGAATTGCACTGACAAAAGAGATTTCAATCAAAAGCAAATTTAGAATAAGAACTATTTCTGGCTCTTTCAAATGATTCACAGCCATATATATCCTCAGCAAGTTTAAATTAAGTTTCCTTGACATTAGTTGAGCTCTGCTGCTTAACAGGGGATGAAGATAAGTTATTCAAATTCTAAGAAATAATTAAAGCACCACTGGAGGTATTTGAAGAGGAATCTCCATTGAAATTTCATTTCTTACAGCTTCATCTTCTGATGGTGTGCATCCGTTAGTCTTTGCAGGAAGCAACTTCACTCTGTTAATTCTATGACAGCCATAGTATAAGGACATGAGTTGTTTGGGTTTGATCTTGTTCAAATGAAATAATATTGAGTGATATGCTATGTGGCAGTGACAGCATACGCACTGAAGAAAGTTTAGAAAACTAAATCAAACTACTCAGGCTATCTTGACACCCATCCTTCTGCCCAAGCTCTCAATAATTTTTTTGGAATCCAACATGAGACAATCAAGGATTCACCCAAAGACCACAGGACAACCTCAAAATGTGGTCTTATATCTCAGAAACAGAATACTAAAATGGAAACAATCAAATCTGTAATTTTTTTCCTCTCTCACCTGCAAAAGGCTGCAGAGTGCCTCATATCAGTTTTAGCCTTGAAGTCTGGCACTTTGACTTCAAGGGTTAAATTTAAACTGCTAGAACATATCTTCTTCTGAAGGCATTGAGCAAATTCGACAGTATTTTACGTACTGAAAAACTGCTTCATCACTTTTCATCTTCTCATTTCTAGATTTGGCAAGCCCAGCTTTTTCAATCTTTCCTCATAGGTATTATTTTCTAAGCCTCTTACCATTTCTATTTCTCCAGCTTGTCTACATCCTAAGAGTGATGCCCAAACCCAACACAATATACTTCATTTTCATAACTAAGTAGTGTCCAAACTGCACTTATCCTAAGCATGAGTATTGTAAATGTTTCAGCAATATGTTATCTTTGTAAAAATACAACTGAGTCTCCCACCTCTTCAGATTTTGCTGTGTGCGTATTTTCCCAGCATACAAAGGTGAGAAAAATGAATTACATGTTACTTAAAAAAAAAAAAAAAAAATTCAAGTCTTGCTGTCTTGGCTGTGAGGAAAAGACTGAAAATATGAATTAAGTCAACAGTAAAGATTCCAAAATTGAGGTGAAAAATAAAAATAATTTTTAAATGCATTCATTCCTCATCTCCTTTTTCCAAACCTTATATTGTGATTTTGGACAGTCCAGTTGATGACTTTTGAACACTTCCCACTTTTGAAAAGTTGCCAGTGCTTCATATAAGAAACAAAGCAAAAGGCAGCCCTGAAAACCCTTTTCTCTGCTACATTTAGAATAAAAAGATATCTACTGACCTGGTATGCTCTCTGCACTAGAGTAATGGAAGTCATAAGTAACTGGGTCCATACTATGAATTTTATAATTTGATTCTTAACATCACTTTACATTTCCTGTTTCCAAAGGAAAATGAATACTGTCACACATAGCTCATTAAAAAGTGTTCTAGACCAGTTTTTCAGCCTTACATATCATGATGGATGTTGGGAAGAATACTCTGGAAAAACTGAAGCTGAAAATCTCATTTGGATTAAGTTCTTTCACATGATCTCTAAGAATGAAAAATGGCTTAAGGTCAGAGAAAGCAATTTCCACATGTATTTTCATTGTGCACAAAAGACATGTGAAGTTCTGTCTTCAGTAGATACAATTCTTCAATTTAACATTGATTTTGACTTGATAATTTTAAGCGTGACATGAGAAAAGTAATGTAAGAAAGTAGAAGACACATGGAATCATGCCAGCAGAAGTTAAAGGCTCAAAAAACTTAACACAAAGGTTAAAACCTTTCTATTCATCTTATTTAACACTGTATAAAAAGAGGCACAAACTTATTCCTAAAAAGCTTTTTTCTTCAGTTATACTTGTTTCCATGGGTGATAAAAATCAAATGTATTTTAAGCCAACAGACAACTCAGCACAAAAAGACTTCAAAAAAGGCGAAGAACCACTTAATTCTCAAGCTATCACAGACAAGCACAAATTCAATTTCTATCAGGAAAAAAAAGCAAAACCTTGTTGAAAGAACTATAAAGTACCCATTCACCTTTTATTTTCACAAGTGTATCCAATGCAAGCCCTCAAAACCCTTTACAGGGAGTCTTAAGTTGTCAGGCACTTCTTTCCATGCAGCCAATGCTTGTTTTGCTATAAGAGAGGCATTTTTATTTTTCATATGAAGAGTAACGCAACTCTGATGCTGGAGTTCTGAATAACCTGACATGTCAGTGTGTTCTCTGTTTTGCAAAATAAACAGCATAACTCAAATACCTAGGCCATTGATAGTGTGATTCAAAGCATCACTCTTCTACATCACATTACAGATACCTGTACTTCTACTTGCAGTATTTTTTTCTAATTTCTAATTGTTCTGATGCCAGCTGCCTCTCTATTTTATTGGAGCAGGACAACCACCACAGCATGTCCCGCATTTCTGCAGTGCTGCTTTCACAAGAATGTTCCCATTTCATTCACGGCCCTTCCTGTTGCGCTGTACACATCAACTCTCGGGTCTGATACTTCAGTGCATGATTTCTCATGCCATAATACATCAGCCCAAAATTTGCAGTTACGACTTATCTCCAAAACAGTTTTATAAAGATGTGGATAGGCATGAATAGGTAATGACTAATAACATCACCCAGTTTATCACTAAATCAAAAAGCACTGTCCAAAGGTCAACATTAAAATATATAATTGATGAGGGAACTGAGTTTCAGAAAGGGAAGTCCCAAAGATGACCAGGCCATTGGCAGAGGCAGGTGACAGAAGCCAGGTTTCCTGCACCTCTTAGCCTCTGCACTGGACTGACACAACTCTGAAATCCCACCACAGTTTACTGACCCTTTGTAAACCCAGGCAATGGTGTTAAAAAGGAAACATGTCAGTTCACAGAAACAAATTGTTTAACTGTTCAGGATAATGTAACTAATATAGAGAGTCATCTGAACTTCCTCTTTATTTGATTAGCCAAGATTTTATAGCTAAAGTTTCAGGATTATGTGGGCATAGCATACTATATCGTATCAACCATTAAACACAAAACCAGTTGATTTGCAATAATTCCACCTTTAAAGTGAGAGTTCAAAAGACTCAGTATTGGAAGCACATTGCTAGTAGAAGCATAGCTTTGGTGCATAGTAAATGTGGATATAAAATGTAGTCTTTATGAAAGTGAAGCATTGATATTAATGAACAAGGCCAGGAAGGTCTTGTTCATACATTTCCATAGAGCTCTGTGAATACTCATGAGTCCTAACCTCTGATGTCGTGGTGTGCCTTTTCCAAGACTGCTTCTCCAGCGGATCTTAAACGTTTCACTCTTCATGAATAAAAAGGTAAAAAAATGATTACTATTCATGACATTTCTTAAGACTGCTGTTGATCAAGAAAAGTTAAGATGGAAAAAAATTACAGGAAATATGATTTCAGAACCTGTAGTCTTGCCAGACTTTTGTTAGCTGCCTTTATGTTCATTAAATAACAGGGCCAGCAGGAGGATGGGCAAGTCCCCTATACAGGAGCATTAACTCTGATTAAATCCTCCCTGTCCATTTAGGCAAGAAAGTATGACCTGGCAACACTGCTTTCTCTCCCTCGCAAACAGCCCCTGAACATGAGGATTTTTCATTAGCTGAAGCTTCCTTTACACTAGCAGACTCACTAAAGGGAAGAATCCACTGGTCCTACCTCTCAATCTGTGCCTTTGTTTGCAGTAAAAGCAACCATTGCCTTGCTGATAATCACAGTTTTAAAAGGTCTTAGACTTATGAATTCAGCAAAAGAAGAGACAGATAAAAAGGTGTCGTTGTCTATATCAACCAGATAATTCTATAATCCAGCTCCCTAGTAAACAATTGATGAGTGCCAAGCAAGCCATTGCAGCAAACTCTAAAATTAACAGCAATCATAAAATAAAATACAACTTCCGTAATGCCTTTTGTTTCTTCCAAAAACAGTTACCAGCATTTAGCTTTATTCTTTTCTCAACTGCTGCAAAGCAAGCACAATGTCACTCCACTGAATACAGTGGAAGTATTCAAGACTAACACCAATGCAATTGAGCTGAAAATGTGAGGCAGAAATGCTGGAAGTTTAGAAGGACAAAAGTCTTTGCTGCCTAAAGAAAATACTAGGTAAAACACATTACTTTCTAGCCTGTATGCAGAATTAGTAACATTTTCACAGTAATCAATTTTATCAACCATGCCACAATTTTTAGGACTGCTCTACTTCAGATCTTTAGGAAACTGTCTTAATCAGGGCAGTAGTCCATTAGTACTTTATGCTACCACTGGTCTTTCCTCTTCGTGGTCTGACAACAGCATTAAAAGACATTGAAAGCCTTGGAGAGTATTACCTATTTCAGATTCCTGACTGGATTTTACTAGTCACTTCTCTGTCATCTTACCCCATATAGGCATCCCTCCCAGTAGCAATCACTAGTTTTCAGTGACTTTAAAATAATTCTGAGATTGAGTAGGTATCTTACAGTATTTTCTTATGAATAAAAAGCTGTAATTGGGTGTCACAGTCTCCTGAATAAATTATAGTGCCAATACAAGAAATTAAATGCTAAGGAACTAGCTAATAATGGGCCAAATCTTTGGATGCTGTAAATGTCATCAGTGGCATTTTTACACTGGCAGAAAATTTGGCCCTACAGATTTAATAATGTATCAGCAGACACATTTCAGCATTTTTGTGGAGGCACAAATTGGAACTCATCAGGTTTCTGCCTAATGGAAGTAGCTGACAGCCAAGAAACTCATCTGGAGTATTTGAAAATTAACTTCACTAATCCCTTCCATGCACTCTTAGTACGCTGCCTTCTCCTCCAGCTGTTAGAAGTCATGCTTTTGTAGGAGACACAGAAACCAGGGGAACAAGGGAATGGCTAAAGCCAGCAACAATAGGATGCATTTCGGACATGACTATGTGTTGAAAGCTCAGCCTTATGTCACATTTCTCTCTAATGTTTCAATGGTTAAGTATTTTTATACATGAAGGATAGTTTTGATATGCCAAAATGTTATACAGCTTGCTCGTGTTCCCACTAAAGTTCACTTAATGTGAACTTCTAATAGGATAAATTATAATATTTCTCATTTTCTTTCAGATTCTTACTATCCTATTCACATCTGAAGTGCATGGTCTCTATTTAATAAATGTAATCAGATTTACAGCTTCTTCCACTCATTTTTATAATGAATGTTATAAAATAAGCTCAAACTTCCAATATGGAAGTTTCTTACCAACTACGTAAGGAATAGGAGGAGCAGAAGACAAAAAGAAGGTGTAGTTCATGCCCACTTGGTGTAATCTGACTGAGGACTGCAATGAGCTACCAGACTGAGTCAACTTCAGGAATAAAAAGTTGCATTATTTCTTGATGCTATGTTAATAGTTGGATAAAACAGCCCGGTGGCCTGATGCTTAGACTGTTATATCAGATATATCACGACGATGGGACAAGCAAGGGAGGATCATCAATATAGACACTAGTATCTAAACATGTAAATGCTCATCTGGACCAAACCTGAAAGTTATGGATGCTGATTCATTGTAAAATTACCATCTGATTTTTATTTTATAATACCAACTTCTGAAATTAATGGGAAAAGCCACAAAACAGCGTGCTAATTCATATTTTAGTCGCACTTCTCAAATAAATCCAGCCTCCTGTATTCTACACGCATGCAAATATAAATACAAAGTTCCTTTGTAAAAGTTCTTGAAAGGTTTCTGTGTTCAAAAAGGATTACTTCCTCAGAAAGGTGACATAATAGCAGCACTTCAAACACAAAGCCCACCGGAATTCTTTTGGTTAAGATTCCGTGCATTCCTGTTCATCAAATGCCCACTCGTTTCCTCATCTCAGGAGACGCCTGCTGAAAATGATTCTTTATTGCTACTCTCTCTTGCTCTGCAGAGACCACCTCCAGATTAGCAAAAGAAACTCATGCCCATTAAGTTGTTAGACTCTGATGAAATTGGCACAATGGTGCCCACCGGGGTAATTTTAAAAGAGTGAGAAGGGGGACTGCATGAAGGCTTCCAGCTGGAAGTATATTTTTAGGTGCTATTTACGATTCACTGCAAGCAAGAGTAGCTCTTAAAACTGCAAAGCAGCTCTGGAAGCTATGGGTGCCCCTACCAGCTGTGACATTTGCTGGTGGTGGACAAACCTTTTGAACTAATGCAGTCACACCTCTTGGGGGGAATCAAAGAAATAATGACATAAAACATTTTCAAAACAGGTGCCTGACATTACATTGCTTAGACGTGGCCTCTAACACTAAGAATCTCACCCATGGGATGTAAAACAGGTTCTTACACAGTTGGATTTTACAAGCTTTCTAAGATATACAGTTTCATAAATTTGAACAGCCTTCTAACAGCTTTCTGCCCCCAGATTATCGCCTAACATTTATCTTTGTCAGGATGCCTATATACACATTATAATGTGACTGTGATCTTCTGCTTCCCTTAATTGACTGATAATCCAACTACTTCCAATTACTTAAATAGATTATAAACTCAGAGAATAAGAGTCAACATTTTCACACTGTATATATTTATACTAAGACCTGTATATAGTTATATTAAGACCTGCTTAAAGGATACAACATCAAAAACAAGAGAAATAAGTAAATCAGTCATTAGCAATTAATTTGTTGCATTTTTCAAGCAAAGCAGCAGATTCTGATTCCTGAATTCTGTCACTCCAGGACAAACAGTTTAGTTTCAGTCCTATTTCCTACAACATGAGCTATCAGTTAAGGGTAAAGGATATAACAAGTACCGATTGCAAAAGGAGCAGTCATAACGAAACTTTATCAGCTAGTCTAAAGATGCAATGGTGGCTCCTGAATCAAAGAAAACAGAAAATCAATTTCATGTGAGAAGTACTTCCACTGTGTGTCAGCCTCCTGATCAAACCACTGAGGTTTGCTGATTAACTTTTCAAGGGACTGTATTACTCCCCTTGCCCCAAACATATAACATATGCATCTATAATTTAATCTAAAATGTTACCTATCTAACAATCTAACAACCTGTCTATCAAACTGACCATGTTATCAACTCTCTCCGACTCTAATGACACCTTTGCCTTGCCATGTTCTAGAATTAACATCTTATTTTTTCACCCTCATTCCTGTGTAAGGCTTTTACTTGCCAATTCTACATTTCTGAAACTTCTTCCCCACAAAGATACACAGATTCTCTGTGCCACAGCTCCCCTTTGCGCTTTGATAAAACAGCTGATATATTGCCTGGAAAAACTATTAGTTTTGATGAAGAAATGAAGATTAGTATGAGAATTCTGTGGTGCATAAGGAATTAGTTAAATGAGAAGCAAAAATTTAGTGTTTGAAGAGAAAGTAAAGGGCTGGTGAGAGATTATAGATGGGTTATCTCAGTATTTTCATTAATGATCTTAGCACAAAAAAGTAAATTTATGCTAATGAAATTTGCTGATACACAAATTTATGAAGAATCATCAATAGAGGGGGATTGGAGTTTTACATTGAAAGGGAGAGATGTCAGAGAAGATTGCAGTAGTAGGAAAAAGATTAAAATTGATGGGAAAGTCATGCATTAAGAGATTTTTTTTTTTTTTTCGTAAGCAATGGGCTTATCCACTGGAAATAACAGCGAGAAAAAAGATTTTAATGTATTAATCAATTCCAACCGCTATGAAAGGGTAATGCAATATGGCTGTGAAAAAGGTAAAGCTGATCCTAAACATGTCAATTGAGTAATTTTCAGTAAAGAGAGAGGTGTTAACATTATTATAAAAGGTACAAGTGGGAGTTTCTCTTGGATAGCACATAATTCTGTTCAGGTATATTTGAGAAAGAGATTCAAAGTGAATCTCTGATGCAGAGAAGAACCTGCATGACAGTCACTAGGATGGATGAAAGGATATTAACAGGTTAGATTTTTAGTATACAAAAATGAAGGACAAAGGAAAAAATTAGGTATATATCAGTAAATAAACCCCAGAGAAAAAAGGTTAATTTAAACTGAAAGGCAGCGAAACATGTTTATATTGACCCTATAACATTGTAATCAGAAATTAAAGAATTTCTAACATCAGGAAAATGAGGTCCCAGAGAAAAATTAATAAAAGAAAAGGGAAGGGAATAAACCTGGGTTTCAATGATGAGCTTAAACAGCAAAAAAGGAACCTCCAAATTTATGTTCTGTTTATCTCAAACCATTGTGTTATACAGAACCCTTCCTGAGACTTGTCTCTTCTTGCTCTCTATCAACACAGCCTTGGTGGGATTGCACGGAGGCCTGGGGGTTTACGACAAGAATGCAGACTGTCTTCTGTTAGCAACTTCTGCACATTTGAGTGTACAGGGAATGAAGGAATATCAGGAAATGAATGAGGAGGACATCTCAGAAATAGCTAACTCATTCCAACACACCGCTGTTTTGAAGTAACCTCTTTAAAAATTATCGGTGTAGGTTCCTGAGGCGCTAGGAAGTAGTTCTCGAGCCCTTTGTATGAGAATCAAAAGCTGGATTCAGCAAAGTGATGTTTCACAAGCCTTTGCCCTTAGATAAGATATCTTTTTCCCCAGGTTACGTTTGATAGTATCTTGCAATTGGATTAATCGCATTGGATTTTAGACTAACCTACCTCCCTAGGTTCGCTTGACTAACTGATATTCATACAAAACATGATCTCTGGTTATATGCTTTGAATTATGGGAAACCTCAAATCTCTGACAGATGCTGTACTAAATTTAGTTCTGATAAATACAAGAAATGCTTACTGAGCTATTTTTAAGGCATCTGTACTAAGATTTTAGAAGCAGAGTTCTTTGGCCATCACAAGATTTAATCAAACAACTACCAACAGGTAAATACACAGACCTTTTTCTTGCCCCTAAAAGATCTTCTTCTAGCATGAAAAAAAGATTACCAATAAAGGAAGCAGAGCTAACTAGAGAGCCTAGCAATCTTGTTATGGTCCTCCAGTGACACACTACCTTTTGACACACGTTTTGTTATACATTCCCTTTTGGACACAGAATGTTTAAGGTCATGGTTATGGTTTCTACAGTGAATCCTCAATTATGAGAGAAGTAGATTTTTATGGCACTAGTCTATTCATTTACCAAACTCCTTAATAAAGGTGAAATGTGCCCCAGCTGCTTTCTTGACTGTGTTGTTTCAGAAATCATGTTAGTATAAAATGTATTTTTATTCTCAGGGATTTTAGGAGATGAATGACAAGCCTTAAGCATTAAAATATTCCTGAGGCAATGCAGATGCCAAATATCACACCCTGTAATGCTCTAACACTTCTCCAGAGAACTTTAGGATTATATAGAAACCTGAAAGCAGGGGAACTGATGACTTTTCTGAATTCAGTGAGGTTTAAACTCTCTTGTTTACAGAAGCTGCTGTAGCTTTCAGACGGATCACAGTAAATATTTAAGACACTTAAGGTACTCCCATTTGAAAAAAACAATGACCATTTGGGAGGCATGGGAATCATTAAGCTTATCCATTATCAGCAATATAGCTATTTTGTATTATTTGTTGTTCCTCCCACCTTTTATCTGTGGTGACCCTATACCTATTGAGAGGTTGCCATCCCTATCTCCATTTAACTATAGCTGTGGACTGCCTTACTGGTTGAGGAAAAATGTCTGACAAAATCCACAGTTTAAACAGTGCAGAATTTCCACCTTGACCCATTTGAACATACATGTGTCTCAGTGCGTTTAGACAAGCACTTTAGCAGCTTATCACATTTTGGCTGGCATTGCATAGCGGTCTCAAAGCAAACCAACTGCGCTCCTTTTGCATGAAACTAAATCTGAGGATGTGCTCCAAGAATGTTTCAACTGCTTGTGAGTGCTCCCTCCGCAAGATCAGACATGGTCTGAAAGAAAATACACGCAGTGCAAACTCTGAGTCCTCCTCACCAACCATTTCACTCTACACATATGCCTCTATTGCACTCACTAATCCAGATGTAGCCAGTGGTTTCTCTAGAAGCTCCTCTAACACACGCAATACTGGCCTGAAACTTTGCCCATTGGCCCTCACAGTTCTTGGAACAGTGGAAGCTGAGTGAAGTCAATAATTAGCCATATCTTTTTTTTTTTTTTTTTGCCTAATGAAAGATAAAAGTATTAATAATTTAATCTGGTACCATATTGCGAAGTTTCTGTAACGCAGAGGAGACCCTAGATTAAAGAGTAAAAAGAAAAATGAGGTTGCCTTCTCCCAAAGATACCCATCGTGATATGCAGAAGCCACTCTCCCCATGAAACAGGTCTAAACTTTCAAACTATCATCTGCATGCTAGGCCATTTTACATAAGCAACATGCATATTTTCAACTCTTTTCCCTCTTCCACAGCAGGTGTGATGAGTACAAGGTATGAGAAGATATGAAATCAGGCCACATTAACATTTCAAGTAAAATTTGACATTTGCATCAACTACATTAAAAGACTGAATTTTAACATCAGCAAAGGTACATAAATATCACCTAATCACAATTTCCCAAATTTTCATTTGGCAAATTAAGGAATGCTTTCTGTTTCATGTCACATCAATTTCAGACTTTTTTAATTAAAAAATCAAATACACATCAATATGCATGGTTAGATAATATAGATGCATAGAAAATGTACTAGTATTTTTAAAAATTTTACAAGAAGAATTATTTTACTGGTAATTTTCTTTGCAAAACATTGCCTCTGCAGTAAAAGAAAACTTTTCATATGTTCTTGACAAATATCCCTCTGCAATGTTTCCTGTCAAAATAGTTTCAGGCTGGTATTAATGGAAGCCATTGATGGTACTGCAACAACATCACACTGTTGGAAAAGGTAACGAAGATCCAGAGGGATTGCTGTACTATGGCAGAATGATGTCACTGCCAGTCTGGGGAGATGACTTCAGAGTAGTCGCTGGCCATGAGAGTCTTTGGGGATGGCACCATGACGACACCACCACACCGCAGTTCTAGTAAAGCCATAATACTCTGAAAATTTAATTTGATTGTTTGGCATCTAAATAAATTACTCACACAGGACCAGCTGGAAACTAATCAAGCATTGACTCAGCAGCACTTACTCACCAGTCCCATAAAATGATAAATAGGGACTTTCAAAGGAGATGAGGTATGAGAAGAAGGGGAAGGTAACAAGCAAATTATTTTGTATGCAACTGCTGTGAGAGACCTCCCTAACAAATTCTGCATCCATCATAATTACAAATAGGCACAACCCAAAAATGTGTTTATTTTGCTGGCATTTGAATTCTGAGCTCATTTGTAGATCCCAAGCACTGTTTTTAAAATGTTACAATACAAATAATGTCTCCCAGAATCTGAGACATAAGATATTAAGATCTAGATGCAAATTTTGCAATTCAAGTCTATTTCTACTAATCTTAAATAAATCTTCAATCAAATGTCCTGAAACCACAGTTTCCAAGTACCTGTCTTATGGGGGACAAGGGAAGTAAGAAAGAAAGAAAGGGAAAAAAAAAAAAAGAGGAGGTAACTCAATCAAGTAGCAACCATATTTACCTACTATAATGCTATTAACTAATACAAAGCTCTTAAAGCCAGGATTTACCTTGTTCTTCTCTATACAATGCACAAATTTTGTTTTCCAACCCTTCTGGTGATAGTAACATGAAATAAAATTTGGTACAGCTGTGAAATTAAAAAAAAAACACTACACCACCAAGATGTTCATTAAGTGCCAAACAGGATTACATCAACACAGAACACGGGCAGAGGAGAAATCTCCTCCTGATCTCTGTCTGGTTGATGCTTCAGACTATAAAGCTATTACAGAAGATCCTATAGCAGGTACAGACACCTTTCTGTTTTGTCATTTCACCTTTCTCAGTATGCTTCGTGTCCGTGTTTGAAATTAATTGCCAACAGTAATAGACTAGATAAATAGGATTTTGGTGTGATGTATTATCCAGGAATGCATGATAAATCATATTGCTGGCACCTTTCAAATTCACTTTCTCCTCGAAAGGCATATCTGGTTTCCCACTTAAAAGCTCATTTAGTAATTATTTGAAATTATTTTTTCCAGACTTTGTCATGCTTTATTTTTGTGTTAGACTTTACAGGCTTGATTCTTGCCTCCTTTAAAACAGAGAAATGCAAAACCCATAATGCTCTGTGCTTGTACGTGCACATACTCATAAATTTAGAGCAATGACTTTACAGCTTTAGTTTTATGAAAAATGTGTGACAAAAATGATGGCTTTATTAGATGAGAGCAAAAAAAATTTTTTAGGCATAAAAAAGACCTCTGAAACATAAGGACCATTCTTACAACATAAGGAACAATTATACTATGTATATACATATACTATTATGGCAGGTATGTTTGTCTCTAATTGTTCTTCACTTAAAACTGCTTCTGCCTTACATGTGTCTCTATCTGCAAATACAGATGAGAGGTCAGGTTTGAGAGCGTTGCATTTGGCCCGTAACACTTTAGAGGCTAAAATGGGTAAAGCAAGGTTCCTTTGGTGGGTATGATAACTTAAATCAGAGCAGAAGGTGGGGCAAAACCTTTCTCCGAGCAACCAGCACACCAAAACGCACGCAGGGGAAAGAAACGCCAACGTTCCCTCACACAGCACAGTTCCCACGCCACCTTGTCCATCTCCCAGGAGGAGGACAGGCAATCTCCACGCAGACACCCTGCAGAACTCAAAACCTCTTGAAACAAAGAGAGAACTATTTTCAAACTATGTGACTGAATTCCATTCTCTCAATTTTGCTGCAATAAAAATCGCAGTAAAATTAAGATTCGCTGGGCCTGTCATGCCTATATTCAGATGTCCCCAGTTTTAACATCAAACTCCAAACAACTCGACTTCTTTTATATGGGTTCTAGTCCACTGATGAGATTTTAACTCAAAATCTACAGGTATAAAAAGTAGTCACAGGTTTATTAAATATATACCATGTTGGATGGGACATATAATGTAAAAGTTAAGCTAAATACTAATCTTTATAATAAAAACAATTTTTTTCTACAGTGTGTTTAAGCTAATGACCTGAAAAGCCCCACTCCCCACCTCATGTAAACTTTTATTTTAATGCTGAAACAAACCCAAATAAAATTGTAAAAATACCATGCAGAAGGTAAAATTATGGAGGTCCCTATGACTTTCAAATTAAATCTGTGGCTATAGCTTTGACCAAACACTTTATCTTTTTTTTTTTTTTTTTTAACAGTCATTTCAGTCCTGCCTCAGGAAAAATGTGATTTTTCAAATACGTACTGCACACTCTCCAAGTAACACACATTAAACAACTGGAAAAAATGTTGCACAAGTTAAAAAAAACCAAAAACAACACAACAACTTTTTGTTATGCCTAAATTATACCATTTCAGAATAAGTAAAATATTAGAAAAGGACAAGAATAAATCCCTTAACTTGAGGCACTCTTATTAGGTTAGCTTTCCTCTGAATAAATGTAGTCTTAATGAAAACTGTCACTGCAAAATGGAATGCAATCATTAGATAAACTATTGAATTACAAATTCTACCCACATGTGAATGGGTACATAGGGGTTTCACAATATTATGAGTACATTTCTGCACCACAATTACAAAGGAGCAGAGCTGCCTGAATTTTCCTTCCAAACAGTTTATTTACCACAAAAGGCAACAATGATTTCCTAATGCTATTTGACAAATGTGGGTCAAATGTACCAAATTGTTTTGGCCAAAACACTAAAAAAATAAGGGAATATCAAGGATACCAATGTAACTCAAACCTTTTTTTCCTTTATTTAGGTTCTTCAACTCTTCCCATAGCTAGTTAGAGTTGTTGAGAAAAGGTTGTGGCGAAATTTCATTAAATACAGTAAGAAATATACTGACAGGTAGCAATTTTTTTTAATACGTTTACAACTTTTTCATACATTATACAGGTTTTCTAATTAACATCAATGACAAACTGAACTCCTACAATGGCTAAAAAATGTCAAGGCCCATACTAAATGAGTATCAGCAGCCTTGAAGTTGATTATACTATGACCTGTGCGTATTTGCAAAATTCCATTGCAAAATTCTGTTTAGTGTAGTTTTACTCCATGACTATCAGCCTAATTTCTTGCTGAATGCTTCAGACCAAATAAGAGAGTAAATATTAACTATTCAAAATTGCAAATTTATCTTTTTTAGTAAATACATGAGACGACAACCTTCTTGTCCTGAATGACTTAAGATATATCCTCTTTCTATGTTAGTTCAATATAAAACACCTGCTTATGAAGATATTGGCAAGCCTTCTATTCACATTTAATTTACTGTATTGCTGTAACTCTATCATAAACACACCCATGCATGAGATTAAATGCAGTTTGTGAAATATGAACATCACTTGTTTAATTTGTTTCAAGTAATTCATCCCTAGTGCATTTAACAACATAATTAAGGTAACACTGGTGCTGTTCTCTACTGCATTGTGTTGAGAAGTGCTGCACTTAAACCTGCATCAAGGTCACCTTCCCCCATAACTCTCATAATCCCAAATCACCACACAATAAAAAAACATGCTGTCAGTGACTGAACAGATTTATATTCTTTTTAACAGCCTAATAGAATTAAAGGGTTGCACCACCTCGAACAGAGGCCAGATTTTAAGTTACTAGGCATGTAGGAACATTAGACACACACTTAAAATGAGCTACAACGCTTCCCACGTTGCATAAAAGTCAGCTTCCTCAGTGGCTCTTATAGGCCTTCAGAATTGCACAAAAATTTGCTGGGAAAGGAGAAGTTGCTCATTATACTAAAACTACCTCACCTAAATATCTTTTCTTTGGCCTATTTAAATACTGTGAAAGGCTATTTATGAGGCACTGAAATGATACGTATACTGTCACAGTAGAAAGTAAAATCACGATATGTATAAAATATGGCAGGTTCTACTACTGCAATTAGCTTCACACTGGTAGATTAGCAGGCCTACAAAAAGACCTCTTTCAGTCAGCTGAGCTCCAAATTGGCATTGTGTCTCGCAGATCAAAATTCATTAAATAGCACATTTTATAATTTCCTTGTTTGTATTTCCACTATATATGGAATATATGGAAATACATGCATGGGAAACTTTTGTACTTATTTCCCCTAAGTTAGCTTTTATTAGACTTTAAAAGACTGGAAAATTGTCAGTATCACAGAACCGTATTTGCTATGTGAAAGGTTACAGTCCCACAGATTTTCTCTATCCTCATCAATCTTCGTCCAACCCTGTCCCATCTTAGGGCATAAATTATACTTTCAAGTCCTGCTTCCTTAAATTAAGGCTTCCAGAAACTAGGGATGCTAAGATGGTACCAGAGCATTTGTCACTACCTAGATTTTTCAGTCAAGCTAATTAAAAAGCATCTATTCCTGCTAATTGAAATGCATAGCTCCCAAAGAACCCGTATTCTGTGTACTCTTGGATACTCAGGTCCTATCCCACAAACATTCTGTATTGCTACTGACCTCTTCCTGATGTAGAGCACTGCCAGCAGAATCATCCAGAAGTTCTTCAAGTAATAGGCCCCCCATTTCACAGAAACAAAATAATAAATCACCACACAAAATAAGTACACTTCTACAGATCACACTGCATTTTACTATTTCATTCTCCAACTTTGTCGTAAAGGTAAATTCAAGCTATTAAAGGGGCAAGGAATAGTTTTACTGACTTAGCATTTCTGTAGCTTATATTTCAGGACAGCAGCCCCCATGAACTGCTAACTTGAACAGATCACAAAGAACATCATCTTTTCCCTACAGAAGTTCATTTTTATTTCACTGTGTGATTAGTATAGAAAGGCTGGAAGAGAAATCCTTTGATCCAGGAGGATAATACTTTAGAGAAGACCAAATGATATTTTTCTAAATTCCATCATTGGGCAAGAAAGATTGACTTAATCAGTCTGGATTTCTGGAACTACTCCATTTCTACTTTTCTTTTGATCAAGCTATATATGTTAAGA
Source organism: Platalea leucorodia (assembly GCF_965183815.1). Lineage (NCBI taxonomy): Eukaryota > Metazoa > Chordata > Aves > Pelecaniformes > Threskiornithidae > Platalea > Platalea leucorodia. The sequence continues at coordinate 36,542,503 of NC_138826.1, forward strand.
TGCAATAACTCCAGGCAGGCCAAATTTATGCACAAGCTTCTTTGAACTTCAAACAAGCCTGCTGGACCCTTTAAATTATATTTTATCTGTAACTCAATTACAGAGAAGTTGTTCTCTCTCCTCCCCCCAAGAAAATATATTTCCATTAGCATCATCTCATAATTTCATATAACCTCCTGTGGAATCCTATTTCCCTTGTCAAATGTGATCAGCTTCCCTAGGAAACTTATAGACTGGAGTTAGCAAAGTATTTATTCACAAAGCTTTCTGTAGTCTATGCTCCAGTAAAGAGGATTTCAACATTTAAAATAGTTCCATTCTGGTCATATATGAAAAACCAGAAACATACCTCCTAAGTTTTGTACTACAATCAGTTTAGTTCTCACTGAGAGCTTGTAGGAAACTCACCTGCTTTAGAAATAAAATCGCTTATTATAACTTGTTATATGCTAGAGATGGCTAGCCAATCTTGGGAGGAAACTACTTGTGACAAAAACCAGACCGCTATCATTTAGCTATGTCTAAAAGCAGATGTAGTACCTGCAGCGAATACCTGAGTACTGCACAGGAAAGAATTGCAAAGCAAACTCTGTAGATTCCGATGCTGCATGGATATCGTAGCACACAGACCTCGAGCACAGTGGGAAACTGCTGTTCCAGTGTGATATTATGTCAAACAAAATACTTACTGAGTTGTCTTCTGACATATCTGTAACTCTAATACAAAAGACAGTTTGTTTCTACTGTAGGCCAAGATGGCAAAGTCTCCTTTTACTGTACAACATTGCTCTGTTGTCAAGAAGTCACCTAGTGCACCCTCAGCCAAAGGACACAATCAACTTTTCCTAGATCATTCTGACAGATATCTAAAGATGTCCCCATGAGAGAGAATCCACACCTTCCCTACACAAACTGCTCTTTTTTTTTTTTTTTTTTTTTGCTATCGTTAGTATTAAAACAAACGCAGCCTGTTGCTTCCTATCAGTCTCAGTCCAGGAGAGCAAGCCCCTTTCACCAAAGCAGCTTTTAAGCTCCCCGTGTGGTATCCACCAGGATTACTATCAGGTTACTATCAATTCAATTAATAATGTTGCTGATACAGAAATAGAGATGGAAACTTCACGCATCTTTGTGCTTGGAGAGGCAACTCAAGCCAACTGTACTGCACACAGGCTCTACCTACACATTGATTCTCTCGCACACCACATTATGCTATTTAGCCACACTGGTGAGGCCAAAACTGTGAATCTGCTTTATTTAATTATCTGAATTATAAAATACCAATAAATAATTTCCAATAAAACTTCACTATCTTTGCCAATAACTTAGCACTCTCAAAGCTTGGGCAAAACTGTTGTAGACAGATGAAGACAAACCTTGAGGCCAATTAACAACTCCCGAACTTCAAGCTGATTTTCTGCAATTGTATGGACTTGTGCTCTCAGAAAAAAGTATATGGAATAGACAGCAGTTACAGATACCCCCCGCTGCTTATCATGCAATTGCAGATACCCTCCTAGCCATTGAATGATTTTCTTCACAAACAGATCTGACAGTGAGAACTTTTCAATCCTTTCTGAATTTGTTCTGAAGCAAGTAGCCTATGCCAACTCCACACTGCTTCGACACTCATTCTGCTACTGTACTGCAGTATATTCAGCTCATTGCCATGCGCAATATGAAAAGAGGGCCAGGCCAGAACACGTTGCCAAAGTTAAGGGTTCTGAAAGAAGCATTAGCAAAAAGATGCCTAGCTTCCAAACAAAAACCGAGTAGCATAGAACATATACATTTAATTTTGCAAATTACCCAAGAGTTATTTTGACAAGTGTCGTGAATTTATTAAACCCCAATGAAATATATCAGCAGATTAACCCCCTGTTTTCCTTTTACATCTACTGTGTTATTAGCATAAGCCCAGTCGAATCAGGTCTGATTTATGATGCTTTAACTAGGAGACTAATAAAATCCATTATCCCACTCTCCCAGAAATAAACTATGATATGTACCATTCTAAGTGGCTTGATGAGGGGAAAAATATTCCATCTAGCCCAAATCTTTTGTAATTCAAACATGAAAGCCCGTGCTGTCCATCCTACAGGGCTCTCTCCCAATTACTGCTACCACTTTCACCAAGGTCTCTTTCTTCAGGATAGGGGAAGAGAGAAACACCATTAGAACTTCTACAGAGAACAGACAGAAATGGCAGCCATCTATTTTGAGCAAAATATTACCTCAGCAAAACCAGTTCAAGATAAAATAGAAAAAATCTCTTTTCCTAGGAGTGCCTCTCTCAAGAGGAAATATTCTCTTGTATCTCCAATGAGCCACCAACAATCAACACAAAGAAATATTCCTCAGACCTACAGGCCACCCACAAGGGTGCTGCAATAAGATGCAAATGCAGAATTTCCAATGTTTTAAGCCTGCTGTAGGTGCTACCCTTCAATCACTCAGCCCCTAAATACATTCCCAGGCTACAGGCTATCCAGGATTTCCTTATGACAGAGCTATGCCATATGCTATAAGCTACATACTTATGACAGAGGATTCAGTTCTCCGTTTTAGGCACATCTTTTCCCATAATTTCAATTAAGGTGCAATTTTCCTGTTTCACAGTTTAACTCTTAAAGAGGAACATCATAGGTGTGATTAACACATACACTAACATAGACAGACTTTGCAAAGAGTCCTGAATACAGGGTTTCTCAGTCAGTCGCAGAAATCTTGGGGAGCGGGGCTGCCATCTATGTCCAGAATAGCATAATCATTCCTTTACTTGCTCCCCAATTGTTAAAGACGGCTTCAGCTTTCCTGGACCAGACCACTCCTTAATCAGGTGACTTTACTACCAATGAAACCTCTCCATGAAAACTCAGTCACTATTTGTGATACCTGCATTTGAAGAGACAACCAGCATGACTTCAGGACTTCACTTCAGTCAGTCAGTTATGTCTCCATTTGGAGTGCTAGCACAACAGAGAGGTGAAAAGAAAACAGAGCCGAATAAAAACTGAACAGATGGGACTTTGGCAAGAACGTCTCTGATCCCACACAAAACACAGATCTCTCCAAATTCTCTCTTAACTTGCTTGTTGGCTCTATTTCTCTACCTAACAAGAATTATCCTCACTCAAAAGTGTGTTTCTTTGATGTATACTTTCTAATTCTGGAAACAATCAACAGTCTTTACTTATCTAGGAGCTTTTCAAGGCTAAAAAGGGGTTTGTTTTCTTGGGGGGGGGGAGATACACCAATCACAACTACAACAATAAAAATCTTCTATCTAGAAGCTTACTGAGAAAATGTTTACATCAAACCAGCCTTTGGAAACACTATAAAGGGAATTTTTTTGTTCAGATTCAAAGCATCTTTGAAAACATACGTTTTAGAATAAGGCTGGAGGGACTTGGGGAGATCACCTTGTCCGTCACTTGCCCCAGCAGGAATGGCCGTGATGCTGTCATCCTTGACAGAAGTCTGGCTAATCTATTTCTACCTTCCTTCCTGTGAAGTACACATTACTATTTCCTCCAGCAATCTATTACAGTGCTTAATTATTCCTAACATGAGGAGTTTAATCCAATTTAATCCTATTTAAGACCTGCTTCTTGTTTTACCCACCATGGATGGAGAACAGATCTTCCCTTCTTTGCAGCAGCATTTTATATATCTGAAGGGTTTTATCATGTCTTACTTCATCTTCTCTTAACTAAAGACTCCAAACCATTCCCCCTAAGTCATCATTTCTAGATTCTGATTTCTCCTGATGCTGTCCTTCAGTCTCCAATTATTTTGTATCTTTCTTTAACCACACTGCTCAATACTAGACAATATTCCTCTCCAGCCAATGCCTCATCAGTGCTGGACAGAGTAAAAGAATTATTACACGTGCCTTGGCAGTGAACTACCTCATATGCCATGCCTTTTTCATAATAGCATGATAATGCTGACTCGCATGCCCTGTGCCATGCACGGACACTTTCTTGCTGAATTGCACTTACCCAGTTGTTTCTCACCCTATGGGGACACAGCTGACTAGTCCCACGTGAGCACAGAACCGGGCACCCTGTCTTTTCAAACCACCTCTCCTATTTGCCAGTGAATCTAATTTCTAGTTCTGTCCTCCAACATACCTGTAGTCTCCTCCTACAAATCTAATACTCGGCTCCATTAAGAAGCTGCTTTAGGACCAACATTATCTAGGAGAGGCTCCTGCAGGACTTTATTTGCTACATTCTTCCAACCTGAGAATGAAACTGTACAGCTCACTTGTTAGAATGCTCCTCCCATCCCCTCACCTGCATTTCAGCACATAACGAATAAGTGCACCTTCCAGTCCACATTCCCTAACATGTCCTCTTTCACTTTCAAGGTTTTCCCGTGGCATCACGGTCAAATTAACATACACTAACAGATCTAATTTAAAGTACCCATTTTATCACTGTTTTTTCAATTTAATAACATTCACGCTGTGTGTAAATAACCAGAAAGACAGCCTATGCTAAAAATACATTAAAAATCTACTTTCAAAACACGCTGTTAAAATACATATAATATGCAAAATACACATTCAGATTTCTTCTAAAGTGTTTGTACTTTGTATGGCTACCAGATAGAAAACTGTGGTTATGACGCTGTGTACCACGAGCGTCACAAGGAACCTGAGACACATAGGATATTTTGGTGTTCTGGCACGTGCCCTAAGCAGATTTCCTGAGACAGGCACGTCTACTGCCTCTGTTCAATACACCCTGAACCTGCTGAGCCAAATGTGCTATGCAGATCAATTGCATGCATTCAAAAAATAGAAGTATGCCAGCTCTACTCTTCATAAGTGCAGCTCAGGAGCACGGAGTGACCTCTTAGAAAAAAATTCAGGCATACAGCTTTGAAATCATCTCTCTTATTTTAATATACATAAATTTGAGAATTCACACAAGAACATGCAGAAATCAAATAGAAAAGAGAAGCAACTGTGAGTATAATAAAAGCTAATTCACTTACCATGCATTTGTCTATAGCTACCGTGAAAATTGCTTTAACCAGTCGTAGCTGTAGGCTGAGAATGAAATACACTCTTTTTAAAACTTAGCAGAAGAAATAGGCATTAATGAAACACTTTGATTTTAAAAGTAAAGATAAGAAAATTGGAAATCAAAGTTCCCAGAGCAACTGGAACTCTGTCATATTTTATGTGCGTATTGAAGTGAAAAATGAAAATACACATATGCACAAATGGAGAGAATTACAAGAACTGCCATGAAACAGTGTAACAGCACAGTATTTCTTCAAGGGCAGGATTCATCAGATTTCTGTTTCACTTCCCTCCTGGAAATGCAGCATACTGCAAAAGAACTGAGAGCTGGAGCCAGGAACACAAAGGATTTCCTTGAAAAATGGAAAAAGTGTAAGAACCTTTCATCTGGACGGGACTGAAATCAGGATTAGTACTGTTATACTAGCCAAATGGACCACAGTTGTACACAGAGGAAAAATTCTTCACAATTGGACCAGTTCTGATATTAATTAGTGCCCTATTCAGCTTAAACTACTGATCTTGATGAAAAGTGGCATCAATTACGACAGGAGCAGATGTTCTTTGTAACACTTTTACGTACCTAACAGACATCATCATAACCAATTAACAAACACTTCAAAGCCAGGCTATTATACACACCAAACTACAGTGTTACTCAACATATTCATTTTGAAAAGGTGTAACTTGCAACTAGTGTACAAATGCAACTATGCAGGGTGGATGCACGGGAGAGTTTAACAGGGGATGTTAGAAATAAAGTCAGTTTACAATCTGACTACAGCTTTTAAAAAAATCACTTACAATAAACAGGTGCTCAGTGCCGTGTATAAAACTGAGATTTTGTACGTGATAACCCGTTATCATGTATTAAGCCCTGATGTCACAGTTAACTAGGAGATTTCCGAAAGGACATCAAATGATACTGAATACTCTTTCAATACTCTGAAATCTTGATTTAGTAAATGCTCTCATCCTGATTTCTAATAAATGAGTGATTTCAACCTGTACATACAAGAGGCCAGACTGTGATACAAAGCCTGGATTTGTGGAATTATTCAAGGACTAATAGTATATTTGTCAATGAGAGTGAATATATCTGTGTCTCACTGTTAATTCAGTAGTCAGTTGAAAATATTATTTGATCAAAGCATCCCTAATGCTTTAAAGTTTAGTAACAGATTAGGTACAATACCAAGATGATGTATCAATCTTCAATTCTTATCATTTATTTGAACACAGAGATATACTACTCTATGAGATGTAAGTAGATGCAACAAAAATGTGAAATATCTATGAAATTGTTAAGACACTGACAACTAAAAGAGAAAAGGAATATTTAATGGTGACTAGTTTAAAGATCCCCATCCTATACTTCAAGCAAGATAATTTGGCAATAAGCACCCAGTAACATTAGGAATAAATATGTATGTAGTTCTCTTGCTGCTTAAACAAAACCAGTCTAAACAGCCTTTTCAATCTGCAGTATACAGCTTTAACTTCTCGCATATTCTACAGACACCAGAAGCAACTGTTTAAACTTCAGGGAAAAAAAAATGCAAAAGTGGAGTAGGAAAGTTTTATGCTAAAATCTTTCTGCATCAAGAATTTCACTAAAAAAAAAAAAAAAAAGAAAAGAAAAGGATGTAAATTAAATGGAATTTCTGTTATTTCAGTGCAGATTTATATGTAAACAAGCTGCCAGTTCCTTAGTTCAGACTACAAAGGCTGAACTATACTGGAGGCTCCAATTCCCCCTTTGGTGGCAATCAACATTAGATTTGTTCTGAACAAAGCATTTTTGGATCCTTTTTCAGACATCTGGTAAAAAACTCTTTGCATACACTATTAACTGGTACATGAGAAAAGCACTTTACCCCAAAAAACAGGGATAATATTTTATAATGTAACAATATCAGACTTCTTTTATATTTGGCATGTCTACATAAATAGTATGGTAATAGTAGCACTGCATCTTTTCTAAGTAGGTCACCATAAATATTTGGAATTCTATTACATTTTTCAAATCCAAAAATTAGGACTCCAGTGGTAACAATCTCGTTTTGCCAATTATGCATCTTGGTACAACCATCCACCTTATATTTATAGCAAATACTTCTACAAATAAAAAAAAGAGCCCAAACTACAGATTTCAACATAGAATACAGACCAGCCAATTTAAAGACCCTGTAATGCCCTATAGTTATGATGTTTATATGATTAACAATCATGCTAGTATACAGTATTATAATATGGGCAATGGAGCAGTCTGCCTGCTTAGGTGATGGAGGAGTCCATTTGTTTCACTGCAAAGTAATGCTGACTCTGTCATCCAGGAAGTTAATGATGGCTTATATGTTAACAACCTCCTAAAAATTAGCTACCAGGTTGGCTGGTTTGTTTTGACAACTATTTGCCAAGAGTAAGCATCCTACAGGTTTTGAATATGTCCTCAAACTACTGAGGGAAAAAATGGCCATTATTTGGACCTCTTGCCCACACGCATAACCGTTTCCCTTCCCTGCCAGCCACAGCCTCCGAATAAGAATAGGGAGGGCCAGTCTTTGAGGGAGTCAGGCCATAAGGTAAGGAGGAGAACACAAAGAGCCTCTCTCTTTCTGCCCCCGTGTCAGTGGCTATTCATTTGCTGTTTCAGTAATGCAATCCAAACACTCACTTCATGCCCTGGCTTTGGAGTCCCTGAGTGACAGCATTTTGCAATGTAAAGGTGGAACCATATGCTTGGGTGGGGGTTTTTCCCCCTAAAATGACAAGAGATTGCTATCTTCAAAAGAAATGTAGAAATAAAAAGAAATACTTTCTCCTGAGACATGGAAATCAGGCCCCATCCAGTTTTATGGCACTTTAATATCACAATACATATGAGAAACGTTTGGGTGATTTGGATGAGACAGGGTTAACATTGGAGATGTTCTTTATTTTACTGTTGCACATTCTGTCTGAAATGGTGGTGCAATGCTGAGCAAGGGAAAAGATGGCTGGCAGGAGCAGTATGAGTCTTTTAATTATAAGAAGCTACATCCTGGCTGGGGCTTTATGTTAAACAATTTGCTGGTTAAGCAACCACCTGTTCAATCAAGTTAGAGTTGGCCCTGATTGAAGAAAAACATTTAGAGAGGCAGCTGAGAAGTATTAATAATCCTCCAACACTGAAAAAAATAAAAATAAAAAGGGACATACCGTTCTACCCATCAAAGCAGAAGATGCCACAAAATTCAGTAAAAAACACATTTGTTGCATATATTTTAGATGTTAGAGTAATCTACTGAACAGGCATATTCCTGATTACAAAATAAAATGAAGATAGATAAAAAGCTCTGCCAATCCTCGTGTTACCACGTCCATATAATGGAGCTCTTACAAGCAAATGAGGTGCTGTGCCACACACGTACAAAGGGACGCCCTGTGACAGAGTCACTAACAAGCAAAACTACATAGGAAGATATGCTACTTTACCTCAGGTAAAGGAGAAAAGGAAATTAAAAAGTACCTATCCAAATAGCTACCATGATGTTGCACAGAACTCAATATATTACGATCACAGCACAACTGGGAGATTAAAAAGGACCCCTGACCAAGGAGAACAACACTGGAGAGATATATCAATAAATTATACTATGCTTTAAAAAAAAAATAAAATAAACCCACAATACTTCTCAGGAAAACTGTTTCATTGATGGAGAGTTTTTCTCTAGAAGGGTGTTTTCAACAAGGAGATTAACAAAGATAGATAGCTTGACAATGGCAAAGCTTCCCATAACTCTGAAAACCTAGCATTAACTAGTTCTCAAATAGTACTGCTCTCACTGCGCTAGTTTTTCCCAATCAGACAGCTAGACAAGTTTAGCTTTTTAAAACCTTCTTCTCATGGCATGTGCATTTGTGTTGCTCTCTGTGGAGATTCTGTCCCAGCAATATCATCATGCTTCTCATATTTTGGCTAAGTTGCAACTTCCTTACCTTCTGTTATTCATCCGAACAAGCTGCAAGAGTTAATGATTTCCAGCTCATACTGGCTTTATTTCTAGGCTGTGAGCATCAGATCAATGTCATTCAGACCTTGGGGGCAGCAGAGCAGTATCAGTGAAAGAAGTACAGTAAATGCAGCAAGAATAACAATCTGGTTTCTCACATGCAGTAAAAACGCTACAGTCTAGAGACTGTGTTTGCTGCAGGGAAGCAAAGAGGTGATATAAAGCAGTAGCACATGTTGCTCAAACATCTCCAGGGGCAGAAAGGAATAGGTAGATTAAGGCTAGAGACTAGAATGCTTTAAGGATTTGTTTGCTTGTTTGTGTCTCTTCAGTTTCTTTTAGTCAAACAACATGTGTGAAAGCACCACATACTAATCAAATAAAAACAAAATATAAAGAACCTCAGAAACTGAAAATCCCATTAGGCTGCAGGTATTGTTCTTATGGATTAAAACAGACCATGTCATGGAGAACAAACGAATATATCAACAATTTAATGCAAATCATCAGCCCAGCAATACAATAACTTCTCTGAATGGCAAATAACAATTTTTACTCTTCTCATTTTTTTGCTTGTTAGAGTTTTTCTTTCTAAACAAAAAAAATAGTGTGTCATTTATGCAAAGTGCGTAACTACTTTTCACAAAATGACTTCATAAGACTGTTTTGAAAGCTCTACTGCAATTTTTACATTTACTCCATAAACTGAATGACGGCGTGTACTGAAAAAGCTGGATATCTAGGATGCTGAGTGGTATATCTTACAGATACAACCTCAGTTTAAAATTAATTGTTCCTCCTTTCCTTGTTGCACTCTTTCCAAGTTGCCACCTTATCTCTGGAGTAGGTTGCAACAGAATTTTTCCATCCCTTCTCCCAGTAACATCCAGACAATGGTAACACTGAATACAGTGTTCTTTATCGTTTTGCTTTCTTACTTTCAAACCACAAGTTATTATTTCTGTATAAGCCAATTTTAAGCTATTGCTGTTACAAGATTTAAAAAACACTGCACATAAGTCTGCACTGTAGAACACAGAGCGATGGAGAAAGGAAGTAACCCAACTCTGAGTAAGCTTGCTTATAAACAAAAGGCAATGGGGCTGGCAGTGCTACTAAGATACACCGACCTAATGTGGCTATGTTGTTTCTGGGATTTGAATTAGCAGCTCTGTACCACAGTGTGTAATGTAGAAACTCCCTTAAGAGCATTTTCATTGGACTGTAGGCTAAGAGATTTACTTCCTTGAGTAGAATACCTTTGCTCAGTGTTTTCAGATTTCCAGAAGTCCAATCAGTGCATTTCACTGTACTGCCAAGGACATGATCTTCAGATATGACATGTCTTTGATACCTTAGGGAATGGTGAAAACATTCGTAGAGAAAATGCAAGGTACTATTTTAAGTGGCAAGAAAACTACCAAGGATTACCTTGTGTTGACAGTAAAGGAAGAGCATTTTCTTGGGCAATCACTGCAGCATAAATCAATCTACACATCAGTTTGCTTTAAAGTAACTTCTTTCTCAAGCCAGTCTTCACTTACTACAGAAATTCATACATGTGAAATTAGTGCATTTGCCTTCAACAATCAATAACTTGGCTGTATCTTTCAAAAATCATGATGATTATTTTTTAATAATAATATAAAATATAAATATTATATAATATATAAATAATATATAAAATAATTATTTTATCGCCAAGTTCTGAAACAGCCCTAGGAAAAAGTAATCTTTTCCAGGCAACGCTTTGCCTTCTCCAGATCCATTTCCTATCAATGCCAGATCCAGAGTGCAGATACGTCAAAAGATTGTGGCTGCCCAGACGGCTGTGTGGAAGGCAAATTACAAGTGAGGACCCACCTGTGTGGCTGGGACACAAAGCCACTGTGGAGGCACAAAGTCTTCTAACAGACTTCTAGCTGACCAAAGCCAGCTCTGATGTAGGAGCAGGTGCCACAGACTCAGCACATAAAGGAATGAACTATCTCAAGAGCACTGAAATCTACATTAGCTTCCCTGTAATTAAATCCTTTCCTTGAGCAATACTACTACTTTTGAATCCTTATGTGACTTATAAAATGTGTTGTTAACGTTCATGACATTAGAGAAATTTTGTCTGTACAACCGTAAAATCCATTGCTAGAAAACAAACATGTGATCCACTCCAGTTAACTTCACTAGCTTCAAAGTAAAAAGTCTTTCATAAGGAATTTTCCAATATAAATTTGAGAGACTGGCAGATTTCTGTACTAGCCATCTGCGTCTTTGGTAAGCTCAGCTGAATAGTTCTCTGTTCATCTATTTTTAATGTGCGAAGCACATTACCAAAAGGAACAAAATGATAAATAGCAAACTATTCTTTAAAAAGGCAGAAAACATCTCTCTCCATATGAAGTTATATAAAACATTTCTCTTTTAGTCTAAAATCACCCTAAAGAAATTCTGCCCAAATATTTAAAAATTTGCTTTGTACATTTAATTAGATGTTGCCTGTGACACCTGATTATGAAATTTGGTCAGATTTTCAGCCCATCTGGCGTGCATATTAAAGCATGCAAATCCAGATTTTGAAAAAGTTGTCCTAGAAATTAATCATGTTTTGGTCATTCTCATGTAAATTCCTGTAATGAAAGTTCTACACAAAGGTTTTCAAAGAAGATGGATTTAGAGGGGGTTTTATAAGAGGTAAAGTTAGCCAAGACAATTCTCTGTGGAATCACACAGTGGTCTCAAAAGATATAGGCTCATCAAGCACCTATACTGGCCCTTCTTCAGGTCTATTCAGTTTCTTTGGATGAAGTGTAGTGCTGTCAGCACGTGTAACCAGTGCTGTAAACAAACATCTATCTTCCATTCCTGCAGTGTTCAGCACCACTTAATCCAGCTTCCAGATCCAAACACCACTTAGCACAGCTGATGGATTCCCTGGTGGTCAAATTAGGATGGTTCTGAGTCCACAAATGCTGCTGAACTGCAGCACCCCAGGAACTTACAGGTCAAAAAACTAAGGAAGATGACTTGGGGTTGCTGTCTCTGGTTCATGTACGTTAGCATGCACTTAAGTGCCATTTAAGCTTGTACATCCTTCTGTCAATGAGGCCTTGAATCTGCTGCATGACTTCTAAAATCAGATCCGTAAACATTACTTTGAACATCCAGTACTTTCACAGGGAACGATCCAAATGCATGCCAGCATCCTCTAATTCAAAAGCAGTTTTTCAAAGGTAATCTTGCATTGCCTAGGATTACAGAACCACAAGAGCACTCCATGGTGACTAACCAAATAGAGGAAAATCCTATTCTTCCTTCACTGACAAAACACTACTTGAGCCGTGAATCAAAGTCAAGCAAATGCAAGCAAGCTGTTACCATACTATTGTCAGCAATCCCATGAAAGAGAACACTCCAAAGAAGTGACACATACTAACTGACCTTTTTGTTTCTTTATGGCTAATAAATATTAAAACAGAAATTTATGATTACATAAAGCCACATTACTCATAACACCTTTTGCCTTAAAACTCCTAATACTATATAGAATAGGTGGCATCAGAGCCCTTCATATGAGACAAGTCAAAGTCTGTTCCTATTTTTTATTGCTATACTCCAAAAGAGAGAACCCAGAAATGCCTATGGCAATTGAAAGGAAGAAAAAGGGGATCCATGCCACATACTGGTGCATAACATACACCAAACAGTGGTTTGCTCAAGCAGCCAGGCGATAAGGAACAACTGACATAGTGATTATCTATATTCTTTCATGACAACTTAATTAAGTCCTTTAATTAGTAACAGCCACTAAGCATTGAATTACTACTATCAGTAACTCAATCTGTTGTTGCTAGATGGCCTTTTGTGTCTGAACGTGATGTCTCAGACAAGATGTGATGGTACTTTGCGAACACCATATGCTAATGGCATGATCTGGCCTCAGCAAAGGAACCAATCCTTGGAATTATTCTGAAGGTACTCAGAATTGGTCAAAAACACATGGATGCCTTTTTTCCATCAGAAAATTCCAACTAATGAAATGTGTTTTAAAAAATTTTAAAAAAAAAAAAAAAAAGGAAAATCTATCCACAATACTTCACTAAAAATTCTGGAACATTTGGATTAGACCAAAATGTTCTCATTACGATTTTAATACACTGTTGCCATTTTTAAACTCTAATTAACTTTTCAAAAAACAATTTTGATAATTCATATTGTTGCAACTTCAATTATTAATACCGTGTGCAACAAAAAGAGTTAGAAAAAATATTCTAATTCAAAATGAAAATGCTTCAGTGCTGTGAAAAACTTCAAAAGTCCTGAATTATTTTTCATTCTAATTCACTGTGTATCCAAAATCTGTTTTTTCAATTTCCACCTAAGTGAAAGTTCATATTCTATCATCAGGAGCTGCCTAGAGCTAGTGCAGGTAGAGCATGCATGCTTCAGAATGTACGTCTCTCAACATTTTGAAAAGCAGCACTATTTAATTATCTTTAACACGCTCACACCCATTAATACGGATGGCTCACACATCATCTTCATATTTCTCAAATACAGAGGGTGATTTCCTTTATTACCAGCACAGTCTTCCCCCTCTTGTCCCTGCTATCGCTACCACCTGCAGGCAGTAAATACCGCCACTAGGCCAAGCAGACTGACAAACATCTAGTATACCTGTATTTAATTTTTCTTTGCACACAGCTGGGCTGGTTTACTATGCCCAGCTCTTGAGCCCTCGAAGTTTGTCTTGTTTTCCACAGAGTTTTCTCACTTGTTCTAACAGCAAATAAGCTATCTGAACAGAAACACATCTTCTCTTGTAGATTCTGTGGAAGTTTCCATATAGAATTACATAAATGGAATATATTTATTACATTTTCTGTAATATTTTCACTTGTTTCAAAAATATTCAGGCTCCATTCTTCTTCTCCAGGCCAGACCTGTTAGAAGTTCTGGCAGTGCTGCTCATCACCCATTTTGTGTGCTCCTTTAAACTCATGCTGGGCTCCTGCTATATATGTGGGCTTTTTTTAATACTGTTTAAAATCTCAGGTTGCACGTTCTGAAGAGAACCATCCTCTGCCTACCCACAATACCAAAAATAGTACAAGTTGCTTCTTTTATCACAGCAACATGACTCCATTTTGACCTAAAGAAAACATGCTAACCAAAACAGCTATGCAGTAAGTATGTACTGATGTCTCTCTCCACAGTTAATATAAGAAAGTAAACATATTTGCATGACTGGGTACTAGAAAAGATCAAAGTGACTGGGTTTAACTGGCTGCCTCTAAATATCCTAAGCAGTTTTCATTTCCTTCACTACTTGAGCATTTCTTTAAAGGGGAAATGTGCTTTACCTGTACAAATCTGAAAGGGATACCACTGGTATCAACAGGAGGACGGGGTTTTAAGGTCCACTTGTCAAAAAAGCCATGAAGGGGAGTAATAACCCAGATAGAGACTGAGAGAGGGTCTTTTGTATATTAGCCCTATTCAAGTTCCTGTACCACGAGGGCTCTAAAAGAGTCAGCTATACAGAGATAACAGAGCAGCCTCCTAATGGCTTTTGGTAACTACCACACTGGGCTAAGCAGATGAGTCACCTGGAGATCTAAATCTCAAATTCCAGTCCCAATTCTATGACCCATGCAAACCAGCAATTAAGGTCATCTTTAATGAACCAAAAAGGCCTATGACAACTTTTCCAGGTTTGTTTTTTCTCTTTTTAAACTGCTCTACTCAGCTTTGGTCCCCTGCCTGCACACCTCTAACTCTGTCAGTGTATTGTCTATGCTCCCTTGCTTCCTATAATTTTCCTGAAAATCTGCTACAGCAGCTAACTAGTGCAGCATTTAAGAGTGAAAAGGATCATGAACAGCCTGGCTATCAATAAACTGCCACTTTATGCTCTGAATGTTTGGCCTGGATTTTAAAAGAATTAATATTAAATTGGCCAAATAATGCTTTCCTGCCCTGAAAAATTTGTAGTCCTACATTGAAGAATTGTTTCATTATGGACAGATATACAAATATCCAGCCTGACTGCCACATAAATATCTTAGGAGCAGTGCAACTGATGCATATGATATAAATATTTTAACAAGTGCAAATATTAATATTTCTTATCAATAGAAATAATCTAGCATTTACTGCTTGGGAATGTTACAGAGCTTTTTCTCTCTAGAACTATACAGTGATAAAATATAATATGAAGGCCACTTACACTCGCAGAGGGAAAGAAGTTTAAAAGAATAGAATTATTTCATTAGCACAAATATTAAACAAAATATGTAGAGGATGTCTTGGTTAAAGAAAAGAAACACTGTATCATTACTACTGTCACATCAGAAAATAACAATTTTATATTTGTCAGGTAAACACGGTGAACTTATTAAGAACCTTTCCTGAGAACTGAAAGAACCATATATCCCATGCTCCTCATCCACGAGATATATAAATTATATTAACCCCTGCTCTTGCCTTTCAAGCTGCATCTGGTATTAGCCTTCTGTTATAATATCATTCCATTTTTAACAAAGATCTTTCTTTAATTTCCTTAAATAATTATGCAGAGCTTATGCACTAATGTATTCAGAAATATGTCACTCAGATGAGTTTCATGAAATTACACTATTTTGTAGAAGTAAACAAAACGCTGCTCATTGCATGGTAAATTCCAAGAACCAAGTCTGTTAAAGCAGTATTTTATTTGAACATTAAATGTAAATTTCCCTTTTTCTTCTTTTAGATATATTAATCCCTATTAATTTTATAAGTTTCCAGTTAGAAATTGGACTTTTGGTTTAAATTCTTCTGTGTTTTGAGTTGTTTCTCCCAATATCCTTCAGGAAGTCTCTTCTCTCTGGGTGAACATGTCAATTCTCCTACCACTAACAAAGAAAGAGGACTTCATTCCAGGAGAGCCTCTGCCAAAGCTGCACTAGCATTTTGCCATCGTTCAAAAGGGTTTTTTAAGATAAATGAAATTGCCCTTGTTCAAACAATTAGAAAAGAGCAATATGCTAGTTATTTAACTAAAGTGTAATGGTAACTATATGGACAACCGATATTTTTTCCTATTTTAGTTATTCTTTGAATAGGTAGATGATGATCCGATTCTTTCCACTCCTCACTTGTACTCTTTGAGCAACACAAACCCACCTCACAGAACAAGGACTCCTACTCCTTAACCGTTGTTTTGTGGCTGTGTACACCCAAGTTAACCCCCCTCAACCTGTCTGCCTCCACCCCCCATTCTGTGATGTCCTGGCGTTGCCTGAGTTTCGGCATAACACTTGCTGTGACACACAGCTGCAAATTACCACGGATAGCACTAACTTGCCTCTAGCCAAGCCAGGAGCTCCCAGCTCTTGCTTCTTCAGCAAAGCAAGGTGTATTTCAGAGCAACAATAGGAAAAAAAAAAAAAATAGCCTTTTATCAGCTTGGTGGGGAGAAGGAACAAGAAAGGAAGGATGGGAGAAAAATACCTGAAATTCTGTGCAGCATGTACCAAGTTTTTCAATGAGAACAGATGCATTATACAGTGCAAAATAGATTTTAAAAATAAAACACTTCCTGCAATAAACAAACCATTTAAGCGTCAACAAATGATTGAATCCCAAGGGGCTCTGTCTATGTCTTCCAACTAATTTAAAGATCTACATGCAAAACTCAGCATGTGGAGCACATTTGGATTTCAGTCAGGTACTTCAAAGGACTTTGCGACCATAAAAATCAGCAAATGGATTAAAGCAGTCTCAGTACAGGTTTTCCATCTCTGACAGGTGTGTCTGGATTACTCATTCTAATAATGTTACTCATATCATAAGCTGATGCAAGCTATGAATGTAAGTTAGATTTTTTTTTAATTTGATTTATTAATTTGTTTGAGAACACTGTACACAAGAGGACACCACTCCATGGAAACTGGTTGTTTAAAATGTAAAAAGTGGAATTTATATTGCAACACACTTGAGAATGAAATAAAACACACATGCTTAACATTCTCATTCTTCATAAGCAGTTTCCTATATCCAAAGAGACATTTTCATGATATGCTTTTTAAATTAATCCGCACATGCCATATGTATCTATGTATGCTTTGGCCAACCTCAAGTACTGATCAGCATTGCCTCACAAAATAATGCAGCAGTACAAAGAGGTATCAGAGAAGGGTAAGGGGGGGAGGGGGCGGTATTGGTTTTTTGTAACTTTTCTTACACACTTCCTAAGGCTCCTGGGACTTGAGATTTCATTACATAGGAATATTCCTAATATCATAACATATCACTGACCATCCAATGCCTGAATATTACTGAAAGTCAGCCGAGAGCGCTGTAATAGCAGTCGCACTCATCAGAACAATCTAACAGCAGACCTCCTGCACCAGCTGAAGAACTCCTGACTGATAGCAGCTAAGCTAATAAAATTAAGCATGGCTGCATCTGCATGAAGGGTTTTGCCAGCACGCCTGTGCTGCTGAAAGTGTGTGATGTCTTTTCAGTTACAAGAACACTGTGGACGTGATTCTGCCAGCTATAGATGTGACTGGAAAACCTCTTCTCCAGAAATGTCAGGCGAAGAGGATTGAAAGCATCAGGTTTCAGTTGTTGCTTGTTGTGGTTTTTAAATTGGTACCCCAGTTTAATCTCAAGCTATCAGTAACGCAGAATTCAAACGAAATACATCAAGTTGGTCTTCAACTCAGTTTTCTACACACAAAATTTTGAGAGAGAAAAATCAAACTAGCAGAGTAAGTAAGGCTTCCTTCTTGGTCTCAGGGATAGTGCAAGTTCTTTTCCCTTCAGATCTATAAATCTTTTGGCCCTGGCATCTGTTGGCCCATACAGCTCTAATTTATACAAACACTAGATTAACTACGTGGATGTCTCATCAGCTCATTCTAGTAGGCTAGTCACAACCGCATGCAACAGTTGGCAGGATCAGACTTTGGACACTAGGAAACCCACAATCACAGTCCATTCAGCAGGAGAACTGTTTAAATGTCAAGGGCTAAAAGCTAATGCTCAAAATGTGAAAGTGCAGCAGGTGGTTTCACTGTGAGTTTGTCTCAGCACCACCAGGCTTTCCTGTCTCCTTTCCTGGAGTCAAGAAAGCGTATTTTGGGATTTGACGCTTAAGGAAAGAGAGCGTTAGGGCACCTTACTGAAAAGTAGCCAAAGAGATACAGTAGAATACAAGGAAAAGCAAAGGTAAATGAGATAATAGACTAATGGCAGCCAACAACAACATAACTGGAAGATGGAGAGGTTACACACATGATTAATATGGTTAATAATAAGAAGAATGCTTCCTCTTAAAGACAGAAATAGGGGGAAAACAATAAAACAAGAGAAGTAAGAAAGAAGAGGTTAACAGCTGGGAGATAACACAGAGAGAAAGGGCAAAGTAGAAAAAGAAAGACATCTATATTGTCTGTATTATCAAGTTTCCTGATGTTTCCTAAAGCCCCTACTACTGGAGCTTTAAGAACTTCAGCTTTCACTGCAGTTAGAACCTAGTCTTCATAGTTAGATACAAAAGCTGGATCATATTCCCCAACTGCTCACACACCAAAAAGTAAACAAGAAGCTAAAGATTCTATCAACAAAAATACCCGCCTTTTCTTAAGGTAGGCTCAAGACTTCTTCAGAGTCTGACTCATGGTTCTGAACACTCAGAGTAGGTAATACTTCAGCTTCTGGTTTATTCAGTGTTATTTATTTTGCTGCTATTTTATTTCTTTGTAAACAAGCCTGATGAAAAGTAATGAGATTGCCTGTTATAGCACTTAGGGGATATTAAAATTGCTTGTTACATTAAAATAATTAGAGAAGAATAAAGAAAATAAGATCATATTAATCACACTCTACAGAAGCCTATCCAATATATAAGAATCTAAACTTTGAGGAATAGAGTCCTCAAAAAAAACCTACTTATAGCGCTATGATGGGCCAAAAAGTTCAACTACCAACCAAAACCATCACACTTCATGAAAATCTGTAAAAATAACTGCAGTCTGTGCCATAACCGATTAGATATTGGATATAGCCACTCTTCAGCGATTTTTGCTCATTAAGAGGAATACCACAGAATACCATGCACAGGCCTTACTCTCCACAGAGCTCTCCTAAACAAAAAGTCCTCCCTTGGGATTCTGCAAAACATCCTGCATGACCAGGCCCTAGGATATTTAACTAAACAAGGCACTTTAATTAAGCCTGGCTTGGACAAGTTTTTCTAAACTTAACTGTGTTACTTTGTTTCTTCAACTTTATGATACAATAGGGTTTTTTTTAAGGCAGATAGACCTCCCCTAAACATGAAACAAATCTATAATATAAATCAAACTAATCTCACCGGTTCCTTTCATTCAGCTCCCTTTCCTTCTACATATACCAATAAAGTCTAGTTTCCTTTTTAGTATTCTAAAACTTTCAGGGGAGAAGGGAAGGAGCTGCATTGACCCCTTCTAGGGTTTGTCCACAAAACTTAGAAGTGTACGCGTACAATATATACACATCTACCTACATATGTGTGGCTTACAAACATATTCTCTTTGAGATGTCTCTACAAACACATTATTTACTTTTCAAAGGTGTCTTTTTTCATGTGCTTTTTATTCATGTAAATTCTTCATATTTTATCTACTGATGGCTAAATAATGAATTATAACTAAGATACAGTATGATGGTGAGGTTCTGCAAGCTGCAACAAACTTTACTAAGACAAAAACAGATAGCTTTTTTTATATGTAACAAATGCTTGCTATCTAATACTTTGAACGGAATCTATCATTTATCCAGCATCTAAAGTAAAAGCTTTATCTGTGTTGATTTACTTTTAGTCCAACAAAGTTCAGAGCTGTCTTTTTTAAATGATACTTCAGTAATTATGCCTTCACAGCCTATTAATAAACACCAAGTGTTGTATACAAATGAAAAACAAATGAGAAACCTAGAAAGGTTAGTGCTCAAGAGATATGGATCTAATTGTAATAACATTTTTAGAAATACTTTAGAGTAATATACACCTCATT
Organism: Platalea leucorodia; assembly: GCF_965183815.1. Classification (NCBI taxonomy): domain Eukaryota; kingdom Metazoa; phylum Chordata; class Aves; order Pelecaniformes; family Threskiornithidae; genus Platalea; species Platalea leucorodia. The sequence goes on from NC_138826.1 coordinate 36,562,575, forward strand.
ATTAAATATTATGAAGCATATTTCAAACAATGCATCAACTGAAAGGATAAATTTTTACTCATAATCATACACTCTCATACTTACTTCCCCAACTCAATTTACTACATTAGAACTTGAAGGACTGTTACTTTAAAAAAAAAAAAAAAAAAATCCCAAACTGCAGCCTGTTAAAGTTAAAAAAAACAAAAACAAAAACAAAAAAAAACCCAAAGCAAACCAAAAGAACCCCCCCACACAAACAAATAAAAAAACTCAAAAAGGCAGGGCAGATACTTACCTTGTCAGGCAGAACAGTATTTATAACTTGTTAATTTTTTAACATTAATAGCTAACATGAATGTCTAACTAAAATAAAATGTAATACATGCTGCTTTCAAAGTCAAGCAAGCAATTAAAGCTAATCAAGTCACAAGTTGTTCTCATCCCACGAATGTCACATTCTTTGCAGGAAGGAAAGATGTTAAGCAAATGTCACCCTGTTCAAATTTTGAGAAAACTAATAACATGCAAGACAAAACGTCCAGCAACTAGGAAACAACAGCTCACTATTTCTTAGTCTGAACCCCAATGAACCGAATCAGAATGAAAAATAAAACCTTTTTAGTTCTGCTTCCTCCTCTTCCTTATCTTCTGCTTCTTAAAAATAAAATGAAAGGGGTGATACTCTGTAGCAGCTGTTAGCAGCTGTTCACTTTGGCATTTCAAAAACTGGCAAAGGCCATTGTCAAATCTAGTATATTCAACTTGCTGAAAAATTTTTGCCAATTCCTTCTACTTTAAGATACCAAATCTACATTGATATAACTAAAAAAAAATTGCACGGTTTTCTCATGGAACCCAACAGTGGTTGAATGCTCTCTGTACCCTCTCCCATCCCTCAGAATAAATCAGCTTACTGTTTACATGTCCAACATTCAACACAAAGGTTCAAAAGTACTGGCCTCTGTTTTTAAAGGTGATTTTTACTTTTTAACACCACCCTCCTCTCCCAGGGAATATGCTGCATCATAAATTACTGAAAATTCATGTTAAACATTGAACAGATACGAATACTATTACTGATGGACTATAATTCTAATCATGCACTTACTAAAGCTTTTTCTTTTTTGGTATCAATATAAACACAGGGCATTCAGGCACTAGAACAAGTCAAGTCTAGAAGCAGCAGCTACTTCAATAGGAGCTTTGAAATAATGTTTCTTATATTGCCATGGAGACAACTGTCCTCACATTCAGTGTGACTGAACGGATAGTTTAAAAAGCTTAAAATACAGATGTGATGCAGACCTCTCATCTGTCCTCTGCTTCCTCACTCTTGTCTTTCTCTGATAAGAACGTACAGTTACGACACATGTTTAGTCTAACGTGGCAGTGAAGACTGGGCACAAAACAAATGCATAGTAATACATGTTTGGTTTCGGTTGCATTTGTTTCTCACAATGTAGGACCTCAATTTAGGTAACCAGAGATGAACACGTTGGAATAGAAAAACTACCAAACCCAAGCAGATCGCTACTGTACTTTCTTGCCTAGATGTACTGCAGAGAAGGAAAATCATAGCAGAAGAAAAACAAGTGTTCTTGAGCAACAGAAAAGAAATTTTCATGTTGAAATAATGTACAACATCTGAACAGATGTGTCCTTTGAGCAGAAAACACAATTCTCCCTCACCAAGAGGGCATTAACGTAACGTTTGTGTGAAGAAAAATTTTGCTATTTGATGAAAGCTATTGTCACTGCTTTCACTTTTGGTAGATTTTTAATTACAGCCTCAACTGAGTAGAAATTAATTTTGAAAGAAGCAAAAAAAGCTTGAAAGCATCCTTCCCTTTGCATTCCTTCACTTGCACAACTTCTCCCTGCCATTCACGAGTAAAGCTGGGTGAGTTTAATACCAACGCCTTGTGACATTTCATGCCAAAGTTCTCACCAGTCGATCTAACGACATATTGCCCTTTCCCAGGCCTTTAGAATTTGGACTTTGAAAGGTTGAAATATGCAGACACAAGTTTGAAAGAACAACCACCTAGAATTTAGAAGTTTAAAGGAAAACTAAGATCTTTAAAAGTGACTAGCACTCCTTGCAGCCATCCATTTTCAGCACTTTAAAGCGACCACAATTTAATCCGAGGTACTCATTGCCTTACAGTAAGGCCTCCTCACAGTGTATGCAAATACCAACAACAACAAAAAGTAACTTCCGGTAACCTTACCCCCATGGCCGAGTTACATTTTGGTAGAGGAGCTAGGAGGATCTGAACTGTAAATCCATGACTGTCACAAATTGGCTATAACAGGTTTATCTATTCCTTTAACAGAAGCTTGAGTTTAATTATCTCCCCTGCTTCACGGCACAGCACTTTTAGGCAAATACATGCTTGGAGAAGCAGACAATGAAAGAAATGGGACAAGATCATAATCAGATAGGTACTTTCTTTTCATAACTATACCTACCAGACACCTCTAGGGGTTTCACAGAAAGCCATTGGACATGCTACTTAAGAGAGAAAATAAGGGACTTGTTACATGCAAGACCTGCCTAGATCAGAGACAGGCTTTAAATCCAGGGGTGCAGGGGCAGGAGACGTAGGCAAAGGCACAGAACAATCTTGTTACCGTCCTGTCCTAAGACTCCATAAGGAACAGGGACTCAGCTTCAAGGAGAAGCCAGTTAAGAAGCTTGAAAGAGTGTTCAGGTAATTCTTGTGCAACTTTATCAATAAACCAGAGCCCTGCAAAGTACCTCGAATATCCCAAAACCTACCTAGGTTATTGGAACAAAACAGGAACCACTAAGGAGTGGAGTATCTGCAAGGCTACTACACTGTGCCCGGGGGTGTATATTCAACGGGTTTTCTCCATTTAGAACAAAAAGAAGTTTCTATCATGACTCAAAAAATTCACAGAACTGCTATAGTCCAGCAGCACTGGAACAAGACTTTCGGGTTACACTCTTACATAGCATTTTCTCTGCACCTTATTGCAACAGAAGAAAAAGAAACAACCAAGTTAATATAGCCCTCTTAGGGCAATAACAGTGTTAGAGAGCAATGGAAAAGGATTTGGGGAAAATCAGTTTCTCTTGAGTGAAAACCAGGATATAGAAAACAGGGTAAAATGTTCTGAAAGGTCTGCAGTAAAATCTGGGACAGGCGTTACAACGCCCTGCAACATTGCCTATGAAAACAAAAGGGCACCTATGGAAGACTGCATGGAAAAGAGGCAGACAGGAAAAACCGAGAAACTGTGCCTATAGCCTCCATTATGCAAGGTAGTTCTGGCTACAAGAGACAGCTTTCGGAGAGGGCAGGGTAAGATGCATTTCAGTGGAATGAGCTTGGGGTAGGCCAGAGGACAGAACCAGTGGGTTGGCAGAGTGATGGAGTCACTGGAGAACGAAAGGCAGATGCAGAAGAAGTCACCAGGCATTGTGTGAAGCAAAGACTTAGAGAAACGGAAAGGAAAAGCAGAGGGCAAGACAGGAAACATGCAGATGAGAAATATGGGAAAATAGGACAGAGGGTGACAGAGGAAAACAGGTAAATGTGTCTGAACATGCTAAAGAGAACAGCGCAACGAAGTTCAGAGTAGGCAAGTTGGGAAGCTGAGAGGGGGCTGAGAAAACAGAGGTAGCAAAAACAAAGCACAATTTGACAAGTGGTTTGCAAACACGAAAGCTTGTGGGAAATAGGGGTATTTAGAGAAGAATCAAATGTATTCCGGAAATATTGGCTAGTAAATATGAATAAAATGGGTTCAGTGATGCTTTGCTGAGAACAACATTCAATAGTGAGGTTCGCAGGTATAGGAAACAGAAGAGAAACTAGGAATTCAGGGGGTTCCCAAATGAAGACAGAAACTGCCTTCACTTGTAATTCAAAGTCTGAAATCAAGTTGTTAAGATTCATGAAAGAGCCAATTTAGATCAGATTTCTTAAACACATTAATTATAATTTATTCTAATGTATTCTCTAGCTAATAAACCCAAGGTATTCTATTCCTTCCAAGCCTTTTTCTGTTTTACAGGCATAAGGATTCAAAAACAGTACTATTCAAAATTGAACCTCCAATAAATGTAAATAATACGGCAAATACATCACAAAGACAGACTAATGGATGGTAAAGTATCAGGGTTTTTTTGAGGTTCATTTGAAATAACAGGACTCTTCACAGTGATCATGAATAAAGCATTTAATTTTGATTTATGCCAATAAAACCTTATGGTTGCGTGGTATATATTACAAGGGCTTGTTCCTTTTTTTTTTTTTTTTACTGAAGCCAATAGCAAAATTCCACTGACTTCTATATGAAATAGATTTAATTCTCATATGTTGACCATATGCTGATATATTCCCATGCCTATGTTGTAATTCCTATATTCTGTACCTTTTCAGAATGATATATCACAACTCCATCACTTCTATTGCTTCCATCCTTCAGCTCATTTTATTCTCCTATTTCAGCATACAACCTGGTTCACTTATTTTCATCCCTCCTGTTCATGATTTTCTGTTTTTCAGCTCCTTATCTCTGCCATCTCCATGGATAATATTCCTTTGCCCTATCATATATTCCCATGCCTACATCCCTAAGCCACTCCAGGCTATACCCTTATGCCTTTAGTTTCCAAGCTTTCATTTCCAGGATTCTGTGGATGAGTCTTGAAATCCCCCCAGGAGGTTTGAACACCCCATGTCCATTAAATTTAACAAAATACCAAAATCCTTAGGCTGAAAATATTGCCTCTAATTCTAAATATAATAAATTCAGAAAAAAATGCAATTCTGTTTCTTATGAAAGCCAAGCCAAGGTCAAGCAATCAGATAAGAACATAACCACAACACCAGAAGCTTAATAAATGCTGTACGCCTTTCCTAGAACCTTTCCCATCTTTGCTGACTGCCAAGATACTCATCTGTAGCTAGAAGCATTCGCCTCCCCAACCAGTTCACATCTGTTTAGTAGTGAATATACTTCTGCAGTCTGGATAAAACAACCTATTTCCTGCAGATCCCTGTAATTGCTAGAGAGAAGCCAGAACCAAATTCTCAGTCTCATTTAAAAAAAAAACAAAAACCAAAAACAAACAAAAAAAACCTAAAAAAACCCAACTTTCTTTTTAATCTGTGGTAACTTTTCAACTGCCAGTGAGGATCAAAACAGAAATGCAAAAACATCAACATCCCAAACACTGGGTTACATTCTTTCCAGGACTGAACAGAATTATTTTTTTAAAAAATCTGGTTTGCTATACAGTTTTGTAAATGCAACCTTTTAGGCACATTTTCTAGGTAAAACAAGTCTGGAGTTTTAGACTTCCTTACTGAAAAGATATAGGATTGCTGGAACTCTTCCCCCCCCACACTGTACAGAAATTTAATACTATGCAATGAAATTCAGCTTGCAGGACAGATGCTTCCTTGAACAGTAATTGCAATTTTAAGGCTTCTGAACTGTAAATCTGAGATAAGCCAAGGCTTTTTGGATGCTCATCTGAACCTGAACTCCAAACAATATGAAGTTCACACATCACTAGTAATTAAACAATGCAGCGTTTTTTACTCCAGAATTGCTGTCAAAGAGATGAGAGCTATCATTAGAAATGCTGTGGTATTATTTATTTGAATTTTTAAAAAGTTCAAAGAACAGGAAGTTTATAGAGAGAGAACTTTTACTGAGACACATACCACTATCAGAAGGAAAACAGGAAGGAAAAATGCAAAGGAGGAAATACAAACAGGGATGTTCCTTGTTTAATGACCATGCCATGAGGGTTGACATCTCTTTTCCAGGACTATAACCTGAGAAGCCCAAAGTGATCCAGCACACTTAGACAGCAATAAAGCAGCAGGTGGTAGCAGCTTCACGGGCTGGTTACAAATGAGCTGCGCTATGAACTGGAGTGACCAAGAAGTCTCATTCCCAAATACTTACACTAAAAAGAAATACGGCAGGTGGTCAGATCCTGACCATTCTAGGAAAGAGAGACAGAAGGCAACATAGTTAAGGAGGGGAAAAAAGATGCAACAGGAGAAAAAGAGTAGGTCAGAAGAAACTATCTGGGAGATTTGTAACAGATCTAATTTTCTAAAATTATAAATTAAAATTAGTGATTAAAAATCACTGATTTCCTAAAAGGTGCAGATTTTGCATTCTACAGGAACGACCTGGTTACAAGAGAACCAGTGCAGATTCTTTTGAAGAGTGCCATCATTCCTGGCTCATGCTTGCCCAGAATAAGGTAGAATTGCCAACACAATTTTTCACTTCAGAAAACAGCAATGGAGAACACTACACAAGCTAATCTTTTTTCAGAATGGAAACTTTACCAGACTAAGGAAAATATCATTAATCCAAAGTTGTTTCTCTAATCTCAGCTAGGCCTTAGATCTCCTCCTATGTGGCTTCCCAGTCAGGCCTGTATGTGTATGCATGAAAGAATGCATGTATGCAATTGTCTACATTTCATGGCAATTGCACATATAGCTTGCCTAGCTCACCTTACGCTGCTGACCAACTTCCTGCAGAGTTGCTTTTCTGCAAGGCCATCACGTCAGCATCAGAAAGAAATCAGAACAAGCCCATAACCATAATCAGCTTGTTTCTGCCTATAGGTCTGAAGCAGTTAAAGTGCTCCTTTCATCCCTTCTGCTTCCTTTCCATTCTGATGTTGCTGAAAACAGGGTACGATCAACTGTCAGCAATTTAGACACATTACATGAAAAATACATGAAAAAAGGCTACTGAGAATATGACCAGGTATTAAGATCATAACACACACACACACACACATACTTTTTCCAGTCCAACATACATACAACAAACCTTTTTCAAATATGTATGCAAGCCTCAGCTCTTACGCCGAACATACAGAGACAGATTTTAATTTTTATGAAGCATGTCAACCCATATCTTCTATTGTGATAGATGTGGCACTAAATATCTCTTCACTGACTATTCCAACCAAAATGTGGGCAACAGCACTTTTGAAGCCAGATTGTACAACATTTTGTCTGGTTTCCATGGAAGTGTGGATAGGCATTAGTGATTCAAGGCCATTCATCACCTTTTGCTCCTGTAAAAAAAGGGCAACGCAAATATGACTAAATTAGTTGGGTGGGCAGAGAAGAAGTAAGTACCAATATGTCTACATGAATCCCTGTACAGCCAGAGCCTTTAAGCCACTTTTCCTTTTTGTACACTTTTTGGGACATCTCATGCCTTCTAGCCTCACTGTTTACTAAGGTGGTTCATTCAGCAAGAAATTCTGTATATCTCTCAGGCACATATGTCTGGTCAAAAGAACATGAATGGAGATGGAAGTGGCTTTGCTTACATCCCATCTCCAGAATTTATGGCAGTCTGTAGGTTAGGTACAAAGAGGACCAGAGATGTTTTTACCCTACAGTACCAGGGTAACTGAAGGCACAATCAACCTGGGAGGGAGGGGATCAGTCCTCTTTACAGTAGGGCTTAAGAATTGTGTTGGCTGTATTGAAATTGCTACTTGAGGAGATCACTTAGGGGTCAGGGTTCTGGGTTTGATCACAGTAATGATGAGGATATAGCATAGCTCGGTAGCCTTTCCTCTATCATGCGAGCAAGGCTGCAGGAGGCAGTACATGTTCATTGCACTGCAGCCTCCAAAAGTAATCCATGCCCAAGGTGACACCATCCAATATCGGGCCACATTAATGGAATTAGGTTAGGAAACACATTTTAAGCTGTAAAAGGAAAGGTTCAACAGTTTAAGAAAAGATACCGTTAGTGTTTATGAAGGGGGAAAAATGTGGAGCATTTCTTCTTATTGCATGTATTTAAAATGCCAGAGTTCTTCCTCAGGTAAAGTCTTTTCATTATTTTAAGAAAGCCTGAAGTGCTCATCCAGTGTTTCAACATGAGGAAAAAAAACAAAACAAAACAAAAAAAACCCAAAAAAACCAAAACCAAAACATCCAAGGTGGCTACATGAATTTTTGTGAGTGAAGAGATACAGATCACCAGACACCTATGATACAGTATGGTGTCTTTAACCTTAAATCATTCAAATACAAGAGTCATGATAGAAAAAGATACATTCCACTGGTTTTCTGATTCTATTCTATGAAGATACAGTTTTGTCACAGGTTTAACTGATATTCTTCCAATTCAGACAGTGGGATCACATGATATGCTACATACATCCACCTTCTAAGCTGAATGTTATTTAGGTCTTCACAAGCTATCAATATCTCATATGTAGGTAGAAAAGTCATCCATTTCCTTATATTTTTCAGTCTATCTCTCTGTTTTGCATAGCGTATGTGCAGTGTTTATAATGGAACTTGCACCATGCTGTCATGAGCCTGTAGAGGTACAGGTGGGACATCCAAATGCATCAACCAGCTGTGCTAATGAGAAACAGTTTTGTCTTGTATTATTTCATATTTCAAATTAAAATGCTTTTAAATATTATCTGTCCTCATATTTAGTTTTATTACATTTCACTGAGTCTTCAAAATAACAGCAAGAGAACAATAAAAGTAACAAATAAAAGTTGTTCTCTTTACTTTTACAATGGACTGAAAATCTGATTTTTAAATACTAATGCATGACTCACACAGCCATTGCAATATAGTCACCTTTTTCATCCTTCAATTGTCTCAATATATATAAAAATAAATCTAATAATACAAATACATACAATTCAAGATCTGTATTAATTTCACCTCTGATTCTACAGTGTATTGTAAATAATTCTATGCTGAAGTGTGTTCAAAATTCCCAAGAAAATAGTAAAAAAAATTTAATAACTTTTCAGCCTAAAGCATTTGAATTAAACCTGCAATAGTGAAGCTTCCAGAGCTACCTTAGCATAACAGTGGATGAAGCTATCATCTGCCATGGTCCAATATTTACTGAAAGCTGCCAGATTCAAATTGATGCTTATGCTATAAATAATAGGAAACGTGTCATCTGTGAGTATTTCCCAGCAGACCAAAGGTATCACACTCACTGATATATTCAGGGAAGATCCACTACCCACTCTTAAACTTGAAAGCCATTTAAATTTCATTTGAAATATTCCATATATCCCCAATGGAGTCACTCCTCTTTCTCCTCCCTGACAGACTGATTTTAGCAGAGGCTAATTACATTCTAAAGATAATTTGAGTTCATTCACATCTTAATCCTCACAAACACATTCAAGCACACACCTAGCCCTGGGCCACAAGATCAAAGGTGGCAGTGGTTAGGCTTAAAACACCCTAATAAAGACTAGGGTTTGGGTGGAGTGGAGAGGGTGGAGGGATAGAGAGAAAGAAGAGATTTTTTACATGCAGCACTATATTTGGCATTAGCCGATGTTTTCAGACAGTCCTTTTCTTCAATATCAAATTCAGGCAAGTACAATTTGATCATATCTTTTGGTAACTGGCTGGTTTTCATCTTTGTTTTTCCCCTAGATACCATTGTCTATGAATGTGTCAACATTTCTTGCCTACGATCAGCCCACGATAAGTTACTGTGGAGTACATCATGAACTGCTTGCTCACAAGCCCTATGACTCGAGTAACCGGGAAGAAACAGTGGAAACGCACCTAGAAACTGATCTGGATCTGAGCACAATAACAACAGCAGCACGAATCAAGGAACACAGTCAGCAGCTGGCTTAACTGGGGTTTTTTGTTGTCATTTTTTTTCCTGTAGCAGAGGCTGCAACCAAATTCTATGTAATGTTATGGACAGAAGTGAGAAGACATAATATTATGGATTCTAGGATCCCTGTTCAAATTAAAAAGGAATCACAAAGATTAATTGTTTCAAGTCTACAATTTGTAATTAGTTAAGTTGTGCAGTATTTTTTTGACTTCAGAGTATGACCCTTACAGTGAATCTTTTTCAAAACTCATCCTACCTACCTGTATAAACTGTACAGATGTAATGTATTTTTCATATTGTAAAGTTTCAATTACCAAGAACAGCTGGTATGTACAGTACCATAATTTAATTACATCTTACTTTACAAGTTTCAGTTTCTAAAGTTTCAAATTAACAAAAGTTATTTCTTGTGTTATTAAGTTACTCTGTTTTGTAGGGATCATTTTGTTACTGCTTTTGTGCCCAGAAAACTTTAATCTAGAATTCTGTCCTTTGCAGAATATGCACCGTTTTTACCGTGTTTAATGCGTAGAATTTTATCTACTCATTCCAGAAGTAATGCATTAACCAAAAGGAGGGTTTAACTATTCAGACTTCTAAGAAATTCTTGAAATACATAGCCAAGTTTTCTTATAAATGAAAATTTTAAAAAAAAGTAACAATTCTCCTCAAACTTACCTGTTGCCTTGAAATACAGCCTGACTTCTAAATCAGAAAAATGTAATGATAAACAGATATATTTTAACAACAAAGTTTATGTATGCAACTGTTAGCCGATGCTGATGATATTTTGTAAAGTTTCACTGTTCTGCAAGACAATATGGACAGGAGACTTAGATAGGCAGCTGTCTTTACAAAAATCTGCTGTGAAAGTATAGCCTGCCAAATCAGGCCTTTGTATTTCTACTTAAAGACAAATGGGCCCAAAACCTATTTCTGTCAAAGACAGCTGATGACAGAAGCGGCAACAGAAACAAGCCCTTAAGAGTTATACTACTCCTAGAATGTGAAATGTTTCTCAAAAGTAAGAAACTTCTACTTTGCTTAAAAATATAGTAATTCAGACCAAATCATAAAGGTTAATAGTCCTGTAACGTTATGATGCATCAAGCTAAGAAAAAAAATCCAAAACCTTTAAATACAAAAAAAAATGTAGTATTAAGTCTTTAACAATTACTACATTGCTTATTTGTCTACCATTTAATATCTGGATTGAAGCATTCTTATATCCCATTCTTTGGTTTTAAATCTTCAAGACTTCTCAATACCGTATGAGAATAACTTTTATAATACTACCCTCATGTTGTAATCATAAAAGATTACAGAAATTAGAAACACATTATATCATGACAACTCGGTGAAATATGAAAGGGAACACGAGCCTTCCAAAATATAGGAGAAAAAAGTTTCATATGGTGAAGTAACTTTTTATAATAAAGAGAAATTATATAACCACAAATCTATTTTTCTGAATGTTTATCCCACCGTATTTTCGTGTAGCTTCAAAGCAGAAGACTGGAATTTAAAATTACAGTTCAACTGTTTGTACAAAATATAAAGCAAATATAATGAAAAATAGCTTCAAAATATTGTTAACGAATCTGCATTCACTATCTTTTAAGTGGAAACAAAGTGTCAAACCAGAATACATTGTATTGGTTATTTATTTAGCATCTTAGATTTTGTAACATATTTTGCATAAATTATTTGCTATTCAAAACATTACTTGTCTTTTCAAGACTCATCTTAAACATTCACACTTCAGTTTCTTATTTCTTTACTACATGGGTTCTTGAATTTCTGGTCATCATCTACAGTGCTGGAATTTTACTATGCACAGTTTGAAAATACATTTTGCTAATTATAAAATGAAACCAAAAATGCAGGTGTCATTCTGGAGTCGAGTGACTTTTGTAGTACAGGAAGAATTTAACTGTTTCATTTCAAAGTTGTTTTTAATGTTTAATGTTTAGGCATTCTGGTCATAATAGAAGGCCTGAGCTGTTAGGATCAAATACCATCCTCCCAAAAGATTATTTTAGTTATTCTTGCTTTGTCCTTCCTTTTCTTTACCTTGACCCACTGCCCTCAAATACTTATAGTGCATGAACGTGGTCCTGGCACAGATGCAGTTACTCAAGATGCACATATGTTCAAAGGCACCATGTACTTTGAATGTATGGAGAACTGTACAACATAAATATTTTCAGTGCTAGACACTCTAATGAACTTAGGCTAAGGAACATGATAAAATATTTTCTTATGCCAAGAGACACAAAATCTTTTTGATGTATCTGGTTAAACAAGCACAACTGGGTATATATTCACGTACACGCAAATATTTCTCCTTTTGTTTCTTTTCCTCAATAATGAAGCATACTTTAATGAATCTGGTTTGTCTTGGACCTCTCCCGAAAGACTTGTAGTTTCAGACCAACATATCAATAGACAAATGGTAGAACAGCAGGGTCACAGAAGTAGCAGCGATTCTGCACCTCACAGGTCTGCTATACTGTCACAATCCACTCCTGGGGCGTTTGTAGTGCCAGGCTCTCTGTAACTCCAGTGGGCCACTCCAGTGCTCTGAAAGACAGATGCAACATCCCAGGGCCCAAAGCAGCAGCGGAATACCTGCCCATCCCAAATCTAGAGTGTTCAAATATACATTGTCATACATATAACTGGATACCATTTTTTAATGGACTACATCAACCTGAAATCTGCTATTCTCAACAAGATGGATGTCTTCAAGAAAACTAGACGGCAGGTAGGTACCTTCCCTAAAAAACCCATATAATGAAAAAAATCTAAGTTAAGCTAACCCAAACAAGGACTCACTCCTAAGATCCTATGTTAGTGTTTGTATGCCTGCTTTCTAACAGATTATTGCCAGCTATATACTGACTCGGAGTGCACAGAAATAGTAAAAGCTCTAGTTATGTGGACAAAACAAAAAAGTATCATCTAAGCTACAAGTTAGCAAGAAGAAAGTATGCTGAGCCTATGAGTTCAAATATTTATTTACAGAGGGTCATTTTCATATATCATTTCCCTTTGCAATAAGATCCATAAACCAGAAATAGAGGTAGCCAACAGCATCAATCTCAATCTTACAGTCAAGTGACACTTCCATACCCCAGTAGATCATTTTATCAAGAAAAAGCTAGGCGAATTCATTACGCTTGCAAAATACAAACTGATAGAGAGTATAACCTCTATCAATAAAAAATCCCAGATAATTTTAAAAATACATCTAGCTACAAGCAACCATTCATACCATCCACCAGCAGATCACGCTTGTACAGCGATTTACAGGCTTGAAACACCCATTAGGAAATTGAGCACTAGCGTCTGAACGGAGGTCCTATCTAAAGAAGAAGGTATATAGGAAGATTAATGATTAATCTGACAAATTACTGCATATGTCTCAAGACAGTATGCAAAAAAATAACAAACACCAAAATAACACCTATACAAGAAAGCAAATGATAGTTTCAATTAAAAAGTGATCAAAATTTGCAGTATAAGGCATCATATAAAATATTCGCAAGGGATCTGAGAGCTACCACTAACAAAAAAACCCCCCCAAAAAAAAATATATATATATACACACACACAGTTTTCAGAGATACATCACACATATCAGACTTCTTTTGGCAACATACAACAAAGAGGAAATGTACAAACCTCAGAAGTTGTGTACTAGCTTGCTTTACTCACAGCCACTCAATTTCTCCTCTCTCAAGGCATTTTTTATCTCTTACTGTTATTTTCAATCCTCAGATTGGACAAGAGGAGAGAAATTGTGCAAAAACCATAACGTGAATGGTAAAAAAACCAAACCAAAACTGCAAGGGCAACACCACTGACTAGAAAAATAAAGCCAGGATTCCAGTATCAACAGAACTGTAATAAATTCTGGAAATTGCTTTATTAGCAATGTAGGTACTCAACTCAAAGATGGTTAATGTAAACAAATTACTGATCATGTGTAGTGTCAAATACAAGCAGCTGTATTTAGTTCCCAACTGGTCTAGCAGAAATAGTCTGTTGAACAGGTGAGAAAAAACAGTTCAACTCATGTTCCCTAGCCTGATCCTACTCTCTTGAGGGAAAGATCTTTTTGCTCCAGACTTTTGCATGGGTCTCAGGGGCCTGGGCTTCCTGAAGGCAAATCTTACCAGTAAAGCATAAACATCTGCAAATGACTATAATAATGGTTTTACTTGGTCAGGTCAAAGGTACAGCTAGGCTTGATAACCTGTCTCGAACAGCAGCTGAAAGATGAAACCGAAAGAACTGAAGACTGGGACAAGCACACAGCAGTATTTCCCCAGAACGCCCCTACAGTGCCCAACAATTTGTAGGTCAGGGACTTACTGAGCCAAATGTGGTGTCTTAATAGTCCCCCTTTGAACATGTGCACGGCTTCTTTGAAGCCATATAAATTTGTAACATTCGCAAGTCCTGCAGAAAGTAAATTTACTTTGACAAGAAAAGCTGCCTCTTTTCTTTGTTCTAGTAGAAATGAATGATAGAGTAGTGTAATAATAACACTTTTCACTTCCATTTTTGACACAGAAATATGATTATCACGTAATTAATAATGACAGACCGACAACTTCCAGGTAGCTTGAATAATATCTATCCAGTCATCTAACATACAGACATTATCTGAAACCCTGTAGATTTCATTATCAGATTTCCCTCGGGGGGTTCTTAAAATCAAGATTCAGCTCACCAGAAAGCAGAATATTTTTTCAGCTTTCTCAAGTCCATCACAACGGTAAACAAAAACTAAGCCTGTTTTGTAAGTATTGCAAAACACTTTTCAACATAGAAAGACACACATGAACCTCTTATTAGATACAAGTTTGACTGTATGATCCATATTTAAAAGCAGATGTTCATTAAATTCCTCAAAAAAATTCTAACATTTAAGTGAACTAATAGTTCTATTATAAAGTAACAAGGCCAAATTCCATTTTCCTGCTCTACCTAATTATAGAACCTGATTAATTTTAATTATAAAGTTTCAGAATAAATCAACGTGAACATCATCAGGGTTCATGATTAATATTATTTTAATGAACACCTAAGGAATTAACATTTTGCCACTAGAACCTTGCCAAGAATTTTTATGAAAGCTGAAGCGCAGCATGTACAACTGTGAAAATCCCACATGGCATGGAGCTTATATTCTACTTTATCAACATCAATTTTGTATGTCAATAACTCATTCTTAAAACTGTCTCTTTAGATGGTTAACTACAAAGGAGCACCTGCTGTGCAATGGCAAATGAGCCTGCAACATGGAATTCATTATACCCAGTCCTGTTACATTAAAAGTCTAACGCATTCATAATAGTGGACACTTCAAAGTATCACCACTATAGACATGACACATGTAACGATACTAATATACAAATGAGCATTAATTAATGTTGCGTTAGTATGGAATTTCTTTGGATTAACATTAACGATTGCCTTATTAATTGCCTTAGGTCAACTGAAGTAACCAGGATGGATGTTATTGTAATAAACACTAAAGGAATTCAAACTGTTCAGTTATATAAGAATATGGTTTTACCAGCTTTCATAGAGAGTACCTTCCACTTTGTATTCCATAAGAAAAAGACTTTTAAGGTGAATGCAATTCAGCAAGAGTTCTATCTACAATAAAGTGATTGCACCAGTGAAACATATTTCAAAGTCAAATAATTTAAACATTGTATACACTAATTCTGTGCTTCTTAGAGAATAAAAACTCATCAACTAGGGATAAGAATACTCATTAAAAGAAAACGATGTGTCCCTCCAGCACTGTGCACTTCAATAATTTCATTAGTTTTATACAAGAGTGTGTCATAAAGGAGGCATGGAAAGCCATTAACTGAACCATTCATATTCAGTACATTTTGTTGTCATTTATTCTTTCAAAAGAAACAATGAAACTGATTTATTTTTCTAGTAATGATGATGCACCTCCCTTTTATGTCTTGCTGTTGGTTACTTTATTTTTAAAGAACCTGTAAGCTCACATAATTAGTCTAGACTTCATTATCCAAAAGCCTTATTCTCATTTTCAGGACAGGAAAAAATACAACTATCAACGGTATATCTGAATATGCAAATAAGATTCATTAAGATTTTTTCTTCTTGTCTTCTGCTTTAGCATTATCTAGACAGTTCATATTTCCTCTCCTTACACTTCTGCAACTTGCCTCTTTCTCCAAGTTCTAACTGTCACAATTGAGAATGCCAGAAATAAAAAAAAAAATATTCAGGCTGAGTTACTGGAGGGGAAAAAAAACAGTGTTAAATGCCTTTCAGGTATCCATCTCCAGAGCTGAACAGGTTTGCTGCCTACCGAGCACACGCTAAAGCTTGTCTGACTCAAGTGCCCTTTATTTCACCACTAGATCTTGCAAATATAAACTCATAAATACGCTGATGCTATAACATGCTAATCAAAATCAATCTTTTTTTCATTCTACCACTACACAAGGTGGTGCTGGGTTTTGGGGTTGGTTTTTTTTGTCTCTTTGCACTCTAAAGCTTGAACACATATGGTTAATAGATGTCAGCATAAACTGTCCTAATCCCACTTTCATCAAGTGATTACAAAACAAACTTTAAAAGTGGAACTGGGAGGGGTGAACATGACGCCCTCCCCATCTCAAAGCAAAATCAACTTTACTGTGACAGATGCTTCTCTTAACTTCTTCAAAAACCTTCAGTCTCTGGGGAACACAGTATCTACATCAATCTGTATCCATGCTTAACTATTCTCGCTATTAGAATATTTTTCCTTATGCCTAACCTAATTGCTACTGTAGCCGTTGGAGGTCTACACCCATATATGTCAGGGCCACCTTGAAAAATGCCATACAGGTTACTACTGACTGAAAGTCTCATGGTGTTTCAAGAGAAGAAAGTAAGATATTTTCCAAAATTTGAGCTTTTGGAAAGACAGATGTACTGCTTGTGAAGATGACAAGTACTTTTTTTTTTTTTTTTAATCTTTTAAAAATTATATACTTAAATAGGAATGGAGTTAGTGAACCTGATTGGGAATAAGCATTATTGATTAAATTTCTATTTCCATTTTTAAGACATTATAATTCATAAGATTTGTAAGACAGGATTCGTAATCCTGTCTACTGTCTGGCTTAAATATAGCCATTTCTATGCTATTTTTTTCCTGAAGCTTTCTTCCATTTCTTTATTTCTTTGAATAACTCCTTGAATCTACAAAGAATCTTGCTAAAGATACCTGGATCCCAAACAGGCATAAAGATCTGCCTCTGTTCTGCACTGCCAGATTAATCTCATGGTTTAAATTTAAAATGACAACTCAAATGTAAATTGCTGCCAATTGCTTCTCCCATATTCACAAGCTTTGGCACTTGTTCATTCTTCCCTACCTGCATGCATTTCGCCTCAGGACTTTTGAAGTTCCACCTTCTCTTTAGCAAAGACATTAAGAAACCCACTGAAATTAAAAACTGATTTCACATCATTTATACTGCTAAATTATATTCTAAGATTCCTTCATGTAATATGCAAGTATCTTACTAAAAACCAAAATTATTCTTAGAAAAAGAATGAATTAATTTATGCTTCCCGAAATAAGCATTAATGGCCTATTGTAAGACTTTAAGTTTTTCTTTTACAAAATTTGGAGGAGCGGGGGAAATTTATGCAGGGGCATTGCTAATACCACAAAAATACGATAGTTACTGAAATAAAACACTCACATTGCTAGCTAAAACTTGAAGTGATTCAAATGCAGAGATAATTCAGTGTTACTCTTGAGAGAGGATGTAAAGAAAGGGGACATGAACATCATAGATGCAACTAAGTTATGCTGCAGGAACAAAAAAATATATTCTCAAAAATTATATGGAGCTAGAATAGAAAATATTTAAGGCTGGTTTTTAAAAGGACGTATGGGCTAATAAGGCACTAAATAAAATAGGAGATGAGAAGGATTAAATTTAAGTCTGGACTGAATACACACAGGCAAACAACCTGATAATGAAAAAGGCTTCTGCCTTCCTCCCAAATGAAAAACATTTTATTTCCATTTTGTCTAGTACTAAATATCGCCTGTATAACTGAGTAAACAGTAAGACAGTATCCAAATGTAAATCATTAAGAGGGATAAAAAAGCTGGCCTTATATACATGAACTAAAAGGAGTAACTGACCACAGAGAAAAAGAAGACAAGACCCACACATGCAAACATTTAAATCTCGGTTCTCTAACTGCTCTAGGAGGCAAATAAATAACTCTACATTAGAGCTTCAATCAAGTGCTTTTATGTTAAAAATAACTTATTGCTTATGACCTGTTTCACCTAAGAGGACTTAAGGGAAACCAAGGGAAGTGGAAAAGTAAATCAAAGACAGGATTAATAATAAATAAATAAATAAGCAATAATATATGTAAGGACACCAAAATATTGCTCATATGAAAATTAATTCAATTACATGGAGCAATGAGGACATACAATGCTGCCTATCAAAATCAGAGGTCTGCTATGCTTTAGTGGTGTATTTTTCCATTAATACTGCAGTTTTCAAGACTCTCAGTTATAAAGGTAACCTTGGAAAATAATTTAAAAACTAAGCAAGCATTATAAAAGGAAAACCTTTAGCATATATACTGTAGCATCAACAGGTCAACTAAGCTGAATTAGTATGAGCTGCTTTATAAGCTTACTGTCTGACTGAAGAGAGAAATAAGCAAACCAGCAATTAAGAATGAGGGCGAAATGTGCTAACTACCAGTAACAACTCTTGAGATCCTTACAGTTATTTCTCATGCAAAGCCAGTATCTCCATTAAAGTTGTCCAAAAATGAATCAGCATTTCACTGAAAAACATCTTTTCCTGTGCCACAAACTTCAGGAAATACATCCAACTAGGAAAAAAATTAATTCTATCTCTACAGGAGAAGGGGTAGATGTATAAAATGGAGAAAGAAAGGAGAGAAAACAGTAAGAGAAGCAGACGTAAAAGGAACACCAAAATGATTCAACTATGAAGGACTTGACAAAACTGTGTGACTGGTCATTATGGTAATAGATTAAGATAAGCAAGTAAACAGGAAGTAATGAAAATGGGAAGGCACAAATTAAGCTGCTCATTCATATTGATTGGTCCCAAATCAGATTTAATCCTCTGGGGAAGGGGAGTGAACACAACAACATTTAGATTCAACAAGCTGTCTAGGCAGTAAAACAGGTGAATAAGATGTTACGTTATGTCAGAAGGATAGGATAATAACACAATATATATATTAAAACAATACTATCTGAATTGATGTTATCTTTTCAGCTTGAATACTTCATTCTGTTTGGACATCTCAAGGTACATCCATTATTTTTCTCCTGACAAAAAGCGCATTTACTTTGCAGCAATAACTCTCAAAAGAATTAGTTCTAAAAAATGCATTTTTCACCTTTAGTAAAAGCACACCAAAACCAGTAAAATACTCTGCTCCTCTGCTCCCAAAATTCTTATAGAAATAAGAGCTTTGCAATCAGATATACTTGATTTAAGGATAATGAAGCAGGTTTTGTGGGCTGCAGAACCTTATAAATCTTTTCTGGTTTTTTTTGGGGTACAGGGAAAAGGGGAATTGGTGAAGGAAAAGATGATAGATTACATTTGCCTGTGGGTAATAAGGCTTCCTACAAGGAGAAATGGCATACTCTGAATAATTACGTGCAGTTTGAGGCCAAGAGAGATATACAGCGTCTAGTCCTGGTCAGAAATTTCAGCTGCCACAAAATACGGATAAAAAAATGCATGAGGAAAACAGGATGAATTCACACTAATTTTCAACATTTTTTCTTTTATTAATTTCCGTAGCTTAAACAGTAGGTCAAACTGCAATTTCTTCCTTCTGCTTTGCAGAAATTCTTCCATCTTGCATCATGAATGTCAACAGAAAAAGGAATAGCCAAACTGCATAGAGAGAATGTCAAAACATCAAAACCACAGCATAATTTCAATAAAAAAGAGATATAACCAGGACTGTATTTTAACAAAAATATTGAGTGTATTTTTCAAAGAATGTTTATGAGACACTACAATAAACAGGGGTGTCTGGCAATATAGACAGCAACAAAAACCACATCATTAAAGACTCAACATAGACCACACTTTTTAAAAAATTAATAAGACCCCTTCGCGCCCCCCCCCCCCCCCCCCTTATTTTTACCAGATGCTACACAGCTGTCCTTTTACATCCACAGAGTTGAGCTTAACTCCTTGACACAAGATGATATTCTGGCTCCATTAAAGTTAGTTGAAGTTCCACCATTGGCTTTAGAGGATTTGACCTTTTAAAGTAGTCAGATTTTTGCACTTATACAGATGACAGCCAGGAGTCAGCAATGGAGATAAGAATGAGTGTTTTAGGTAGCAGTTTGACATAGGCAATAGCCACAACACACCAGCTAATCTCATAATTAAATACTCACCTGCAGCCTTCTGAGACATTTGCTATACTTGAAAGAATATTTGATGAGAGGGTAACTCCTTCCTTCTCATACTGAAAAAAACAACTCATTCATATAGTGATTTAAGAATTTAAATTGTATGTGTCACTGAGAAGCAGCTATTAGAAGCCTCCCAGAGACTGCCCCCCTCTTGACCAGAACCTCCTCCACCTTCTCCTTAAAAGAATCAAAAAGACACTGAATCACAGTTATGCTTTACTGCAGCACAATTCTGAAAGAGCGAAAAAGCTGCCCTGCTGGATAAAAGAAACTGAAAATCAAAGTGTTAGTCAGCCAATCCCTCCCTTGCTCATCATGTACCCTTCCTTTCCTACAAGCTTGTTCTCAGACTAAGAATTCTCACTGGGGGTTTTTTGAGATGCAATAACTTTATAAAACTCCCTTAGGATCTGCAGAAATATTACCTTATTTCTTTGAAGTCTCCTCCAAGAGACCAGTTCCTAGCTTAGGAAACTCTAGAAATTTCTCCCTCAGCTGAGCACGCTCAGCTGTCCTCAAAGGAAGTGCATTCTCCCTTTCTTCCGGAAAGCTCCACTTGAACAAGGGCTCCAGGGGCCAACAAGGAAAATAAGCAATGTTTCTCCCTGCCTCTGAGCCAAAATATAACATACAGTAACATTCCGTAAAGAGTAAACAATCAAATAACAAAAATTATACTATCAATCACATCATCTCAGAACATCAAAAGTCACAGCTTATATCACAGTTCATAGATCAAAAGCATCAGAATAACTTATATTTTTCTTCTTTATTGTTTTAGGAACTTCAGGCTATTTTCTAGGTTGCCTTATGTATTACTTCAGCACAAGCTAACAAGATATTGTGTGAGAATTCATTAGCAGCTGGTCAAGTGTAAGCAGTCCATCAATCATTTTTATTTCCTTACTGTCAGCAATTCTCATTTCATCTCTGGAAAAAATTTGTGTTTTAAACTGTGAAATATATCACATAAAATAGTGACATTTGATAGTATGTTTTCAGATTCTCAAGCTTATTGTGAAAGTCAGTTCAACACATAATGAAGTCATTCTTCCTTTGTAACCACCAAACTGAATTATAGAAAAAAGAAAAAAAGAGGAAAAAAGCTGATTCAACTAAAGCAGATGAACAAACTACAATCCATTCCAGAATAAATCCATCCATTTGTAATTAAAGCTCCAGTAAAAATTCAGAAAGAATTGTGAAGCTCTCTTGTGTCTTATATTTACATGATTTCTGCCCAATGAAAAGCAAAAACATATTCTGGGTTGGTTTTATATTCCAGCCAGTGAAACATCAACCAGTTACTATAAAAGGACCTTTCAGCTGACAACAGGAGTCACATCTTCAACATACCCAACATAGTGCCCTGCTCCAGTTTTCATGGTGCTGTTTTTGCAGACACGTTTTCATGAACAGCTTTTCTACAAGAAACCTACCTGACATTTGGCAGAAGTTCATGAAGCAGATAGCACTGCAGTTAGTGACACAAAATCACATCATCACCCTTGCAAATTTTCTACTCATTTGGCATACCAGATTTCAGAAAAAGTGTGTCACAGTGTGACAGGGTCCTGGGGTGGAACAGGACCAGCTTTTATTTTCGCGTGATTGTAGTAGAAGCACACAGAAAGATTATGAAGTTGAACACAGTAACTATATGAGAAAGAAAGCTCAGATGGCCAAGTGACTCAAAACATATAAAAATGGTTACTTCCCCCTCATCTGTACCCTGACACAGTGGGTAGCTTATTCCTTTCTTTCTTCCTAGTCCAACACCTTGCAGCAGCTTCCTGGCTTGCAGCAATCTTAGAGAGCCTCCTCTAGAACCTTGGGAAAATTTCCTCTCTCCAAATTTCAGGTGAGGCTTGACTGGAGGTCCACTCCCAATGGACGTGCAGGCCTGGGACAGCCTCCTGCCTCCCAGGTGTGCCCTGGCCCACTCCGCGCTCCAGGCCGTTTCCTCACTTATGCACACCCCGAAGGCAGGAGCAGCCTCCAGGACCTTGTAGAGCTCCCTCAAATCCAAAGTGCAGCAATCACAACTGGTAGGTCAATGCATCCCGGTTTTAAAATAGCATGGTATAAAGTGCATACAGAATACACTGAGAGCATAAACATTTAACAACACAATCATGCTGGCTGTTTCCCTGCTAACAGGTTAGGCAAAGTTTCATCTGCTTGACAAAACATTAGGTAAATCACTCCTCCAATCAGAGTCAAAAAAAAAGCAAAGTGATATTCCCTCTTACATAAAAGCACTAAGAACAGTGATATTGACATTTCTTAAATTATTAAATAATTATTAGAATAATTAATATTAAAAGTAACAGTAATTACAAAGAGTGATGTTAAATATTAAATATTATTTATTAGATTTTATATTAACACTGGGAAATTATTGCAGATTTCTGCCATACAACCAAATTCTAGAAAGATTTGTTTTGTTGCTTGGTTGGTTGTTTTTTTTACAGTGCATATCAACTTTCTTTAGAGCAAAATGTTAATATGAGAGAACAGCTCACATATTACATTACACAAATGCAATTTGGTTGCTAAAGTTTTAATCTTGTACAGCAAAATTCCAATCTTCTATTTCTTGTACTTGAGTTCTAGTTCATGAACAGATTATAGGATGTAAAATTGTTAGGTAGATTCTAAAATACTAAATTTAGATAAATCTTTCTAATGTAGTTATAAATTTGGCAGGGTAAAAAAAATCCTACTGATACAATAAGCTGAATCACTGTTAAATGTACTACCTTCATGCACACAGCTCATGAGGAAACAGACTCTTAGTATGCATACTACTATCCAGCTTTCCCCAAATACTGAAAGCAAAATTGTAGAAGGGACAGATTATTACCTGTAGATAACCTGAAAGTCTAAAAGCCCCACCAAATTTCAGTCCGGTTTTGATCACTGCATATGAAAAGCATTCACCATTACAATTTTACACTAATCTGGGAAAAAAACAATTTGTAGTAAGAAAATGCACAACGAAGACTGGGAATATTACTTTAATAAAAATGTAAGCCAATAATCAGTGGGGCTAGAAAGGACCTCATGGTCACTTTTTCCATCCTGACCACTCTGAAACAGCACAAATGGTCCTAGAGCTGCCCAAACAGATGTTTGTCTTTAACTGTATCCATAAACGAATCTCTATGGCCTCCCAAGGTAACCTGCTCCAGTGTCTACTCATCTATATGGTTGATTTTTTTAACCTAACACTGCATAGATTTCACCTTTTGCCAATTACATTTGTCTTTCTCTTAACAAATACGGAGAACAACTTAACGACATACACCTTATAAAAACCTTTTCCATATTTGAAAACATTATTTTGTTCCTCTTCTTCTCCATCTTTTCCTTTCTAAATTACACAAACTCAGTTAAGTCAGCTTCTTCTTACTTTTATGTTCTAAAATCCTTGCTTCTTTTTGTTCCTCTTATCAGTCCATGCTGTTCTTAAACTGTGATGCCCAAAAGCACATGCTGAGCTGCGCCTTACTGACAGTTCATCTCCACAGCTCCCAATGCCTTATTAACAGTACCACTGCTGAGCCAGAAATCCTGTATTTTTATTTATACAGCTGACTTCTTCCCAAGGGTAATCATTTGCACTTGTCATTTCAACTTGCAGATTTCAGACCATCTCTCCAAATGTAAAAAAAAAAAAAAAAGGGGGGGGGGGGGGGGGCTGTGCTTTTACTATCCTATAAAATACTTAGAACTCTCACCACGGTAGCATCACTCGAACTCTCAGTAAGTCCACTCTTCATTCCCTCAGCCACCTTATTAATGAAAACATGCAATATATGTGGACCCAGGCCAGTCCTTGCAGAATCACACTTTTTTAAACTATCCCAAGTTGACCTGCAATAGTGTAAATAACGATTCACTAGGAATGTTATTTTTCAGTGAACTATATTTTCCATTAATACAAAGTTAACTATGTGTCTCAAGTTTGCTTATGAAAACCTCCTCCTCTCAGTGTGAAACGCTGTGTGCAAAGTTACATCATGGTTACTACTTCCCCTTTAACCACTAGCCAGCTATTCTGTTAAAAGATCTAGAAGTATTTGACAAAATGTATTTTGAAAATTCATGCTTGTTGTTTATCACCACCTTCTTATCCTGAAGATTTTTAGGAAATTAACATTTAAGGATTTCCTGCAGCTTCCTCCTGGCTATCAAAGTTACAGGGACTGATCTGCAAATACCCTAGTTTTAAGATAAGTTTTGCTTTTCTATTACTTGCAAATACTCATTCCTCACTGTTTTTTACAACCAAGGCCAATGGTTCAGAAATTCCTTTCTTAAATATTCCTTAACCTCTTTCTGGCATGTATTTCATTTTGTCTTATTAACTGCATTATGCACTTATTCCCAGCGAACTATTTATATGAAGCCTGAAGCAGGTTGAAAAGTAATAGTATTTTTGAGTTACTGTCCCCCATTTAGAAAGGTCTTTACTTTCCTTCTTAGTTCCTCTTGTTAATAATGGTTCAGTAGAAACTTCTCTTCTTACCTTATGCAACTTCTACTGATTTTAACACATTCTGTGCCACAGCTTTTTTGGCTTGTCTTTTTATTTACACTGCATCTCTATTTTATTTTCCAGTCACTAAAAAGCTCCTGATACAGGCAAGTTGGTCTCTTTCTATGCTTTCCACATTTCCAGAAGTTTGCTCTTGTGCTTTAAATAGCTCCTACCCTCTACCCTCTTTTGAATCCCTTGTCTTCATTGCAATCTTTTTTAATTAATGATTTTGCCGTTTCACTTGTAATCTTTAGAATCATGTTTCTTATTTTCTCATGGTATTTTTGACTAAATTACTTCCAATGCTCAGATTTCCATCCTCTTCTTCACTATTCAAATTCACTAGTTACTTCTTTCTTTTAACAGAGCAAAAAAGTCTTTGATGCTATGCAAGAACATGTTGGAGCGTGCCTTGCTGTATTATTTTTGCAACGGAATGTTTGTTATTTGGACAAAGAAGCAAACAGCCATTCTGACCTAGAAACCACATACAAAAATCTTCATCTAGCCAACAGCCAGGCCTTTCAGAACTGAGGGGAAGGTAGGACTTTCTTAGATGACGGCAATGGTTTCCCAGCACTCCCACAGGAGCACTATGTTGCAAGGTTGCCCTAAGCACGGAGCTAGATCTCACAGCAATCCCATGATACTATTTTCAAACTCCGCCTCATTTACTTCCTCCTGCCACTGAAGATTCACTCTCACCACCAGCCAGGGGGATACCAAGGCCAGGATCATATTCCGGCTGTTTGCAAACAATGCATAATTCCAGATTTACAGGCTGGCCTATAGATCTGCATCATAGATACACACAGACTCTCCACTACAATAATAAACTAGAGAATAAAAAAAATTTAAACTTCCACCCCGAATTAGTGGTCAAAACAAAAATTTAAAAACGCTCCTCCTGGTTATTTTTTCAACCTCCCTATTTTAATTAAATTGTAATAACTATTTGGGTTTGTAGTAGTATTCCACTGGAGCTGTATCTAAATAAATGCCAGGCAAATAATTTGAATAACTAACCTTTGCCAAACATCACTTTTGCTCCAGACATGGAAAAGCCTCTTTAGCAATGTCTATGAATATACGGAAGCCTGAATTACATCACCTAATTCACCTCTGTCCTAACCAGTGTTAAGAGTAGGATCACCTCCTCCCCATGTTGCAAATGATCCTTCTACTAATAAAACTTACCTTTCTTTTCCTTTTTTTTTTTTTTTAATGTATGTTCAAGGGAATGTCATCTGCCTCCTTCTTTAACCTCATCCTTGGAAACTGCCACCATGTAGCTCATGCACAACCCACACGCCATTCAGTTACAGTGTGTTTCTGGAAAACCCAGTTTCCCCAACCTGGCTAACTACATTTTTATTTTTTGTCTCAACGAAGAGCCAGTTATAATCTACAGATACGTGCAGAACATATAGACTAGCATAAACCACTTTTCATACTGAAACAAAACAAAAACGGGTGAAAGGAGGCAGGAGGCCTCTGCTGTTTCTGAGAGGAAGAGCTGTTAATCAAAAAAGAGGTGTTGGTATATCCAAGAAAGTGAAACAGGCTCACGTTTCTTCATTAAAATAAGCATTATTTTTCTATGGAAGTGAAAACTAGAAAAAATTCAGGGAGGAAAAACTCCTCTAAGCTTACTAAGGAGGAATTAGCTGCAAGAACTAACAGGTGTTAGGAAGTTCTCTAATGAGAACCTCTCTATGGGTGCAACCTGAGGCTTAGGACATACATTAAGAATGAATCCGTAACACACACCTTGCCAGGAAAGGATGATGAGTCAGATGGATGTGGGAGAAAGTGCGAGGGTGTCTCTGACTTCCAAAGGTGGGCTGAGTTAACAGCTCACAGCCCACAAAAGGGACAGTTGTGCTCAGCTAGTCCACTTCTGCTCTCTGAGTTACTCATTCCTGTTTCCCTGGGGAGGTATACAGAGCTTGTGTGCCCTTCTCAGAGTTTGACTTAGCTCAGTAAAAGTGAAAGAAAATTAATCCAACAAGTGAATAGGCAGTTTGGCAAGCTGACTGAACTGACAGACAGGGTAACCTAAGTATCAGAGCTAGCACAAGGAAGGGGACAGATCTGAGCGGCTGACAGCACAAACATGCGAAGTACACAATGGGACTACCTATTCCAGCTGAACTGAGCACTTAGATCAAAGCAAGGGGAAAAAAGGAAACTCTGATGAGTCAGAGGGAAAAAACTGCTTCACAATGAGGATGATAAAACACTGGAATAGGCACCCAGAGAATCAGTGGAATTTGCATCCTTAGAAATCTGACCTGGCTGAACATGGCCCTGAGCAATCTGATCTAACTTTGTAATGGGCCCTTCTTTGAGCAGGGAGTATCACCAGGTGTCAGATGTCCCTGATAACCTAAAATATTATATGATTGCATTTTACCTAATAGTTTCAACGATTAAGTTAATATTGGTGAAAGGTACAGAGAAAAAATGAAGCCGTCAGAGGGCTTACTATTTACTTACAATTCTATCAAACATTTAAAATGGCATTGACAATGCTACAGACTAACTGGAAAACAAACATAACAAGAATCGAAGCACAACATCAGAAATCAGGAATACAGCTGACTGGAAATTCTCCGGAGGAATCTTTCTTCTATTGAATTTTGCCAGTTTATCAAAAGCGGAATATTCCATGGAAATAGAGCAAGCACAACAGATCTTCTGACAAAACACGGGCATACGCTCTACCAGCTCTACAAGATGGCCTTGGAATCAAAATCTGAAAGTTTCAGATTTGCTGCTCGCAGTGTGTTCTGAGAAGAACTTGGAGGTACCAGTCCCTGAGTAGTCTTGCTGTACAAAAATTCTGTTCTTACAGCTCAGAGAGGCAGGTGTTATGAGGATCACAATAACTAAGAAGCCAAACAGCCTAAGAACCTGGCAGCCTTACCAGGGGCTTATTCAGATTTTGCATGCTCACTCATATGCAACAGCACTCTGGTTTCCCATTGGGATCTAGAATAATACTTCATCTCTCATCCCAACAATCTGGTCAGTTGGTCCACAGCTGTTCAGGAGTGGACAGGTATAAAACTGATCATAATCTTGGCAATACCAGTCAGCGTCACCTAAGACATCCCAGTGTATTTTATTTCAAAATCTTGCTTTAATGTGTGGACAGCTGAACACAGGAAGTGGCGGGCAGAATCCAGAAGATTATTAGGCCTCTTTTTTTCAAATTAGAAGCAAAACATTTTCCAATAACTTGAAAGCCAAGAAATAAAAAGTCCGTTTCCTAGCCAATTGTAGCAAGGATCAAAAATGTCGCTATGAACTTGCCTCCTTAAAAAATGGCTACAAGCTGTCACATAGCATTTCGTGATTCCTTTACCTAGTCATTGTTTGGTTTGATTTCGTTCACACTTTCTACTGGAACTTTGCAAAGTCTTCATCTATTTCTCTTCCTTATTATTCCAAACAGTAGACTGGAAACATCATTACCAGACCAAAACAGTTCCTGCTTGTATGCTCTCTCACATACACATTGTCCATTTGTGCATGTGCACAGTTAGTAAAGACACATTAATAATACAGTGCTCTTTTGCTGTATTAAGAAAAAAAAAAAAGTACTAATCAAGTTTCCAGAGAAGACATTTACTTTGGGCTCCACATTTTGTTTTCCACTAACTGCTTCCAGGGTGTACGTAATTATTATATTTCTTACTTTCTCCTATTTATGAGGAATTCAAATTGATTATTATTCTTCATTTCTCCTGCAAAGAGCTAAATATATTCAGTAAGAGAATGCAAGGAGGGATTCCTTTACCAGTTATCTTCTTTTACAGACTGATAATTCCTCCTATACCATATTAAGGTTTTGAAAAAATTAGAAACATCTCTACTTGATAGAAAAGATAATCCTAGATTATTCCTGAGTACAGCCCCTAGTTAAGTAGCTGGCTTATCTTTTCTTTCCATCTTCGTATAAATTTTCTTTAATTTCTGCTACTGATAATGAAACGATGGTTAAAAATAATTAGAAGAACCTAAGATAGCAAGGATTTTCCAGTAAATAGAGTAATTAGAATAATTTACTTTATTTAATGTATTCTACTAAGCATTGCAGCTGTCTGATTTGAGACATTTCTTTTCTTCACACACTCAAACAGAAAGAAAATGTGCCAAATGGCAACGCAGGCTTAGAAAACAACCGCGAGAAGCAGTTCTTGAGAAAAGCTGATCCTGAAAGGACTTTTTTTTTTTAATTAATATGATGGTGGGGGTTGGTTTAATTGTTTACTTTTCCAGCCTTCTGATAATACACATTGGTCACAAATGCAATGATATAAAAGAATATTCTTCCTTTTTTATTTTTAGTTAATTAAGAAAAAGAAGAGTAGCACATCAGATAGAGAAAAAACAACTGGAAATGAATCCACTAAAATGAAAGTTAACATAAAAAGGGAGTGCCAATAAATGCTGTTTATGACCACAGACAAAGATCTGATTTTTGTTCTTTAAGCTACATTTTGATTTTCTTTTCGGAAAAAAAAATGGAAATGTGGAACTTGGATTTAGATCCAGGCCCCCAATCTCTCTTTAATCACTGTTTTAAGATCTGGCTGAACAGTAAAGACAAAGCATTAGAATTTTTTATGCTATAGTTTTATGATACAGTACTGATTTCATTAAAAGTGATCATAAGCTATTTCACATAAAATTCCATTGTTCATTCCTCATAAAAAAAGATCAATAGAAGTTAAGCAAGAAATTAAGTTGAAAAGCCAGTTGACAACTATGCAGGTATCTCCATTTCTGTCAAAGAGAAGTTACTTCTGGTTCTATAAATTAAGAACTGCAGCATCTCATAGGTTGCTGGCATACAAATATCTGAAATCTGAGTAACTACTAGAAAAAGCATTTTTTTTTTAGCCATGCTGTAGACTTCAACACTCTGGCTGATGAAATTCATAGGGAGAGCTTTTAATCAACCACTTCCCAAATGATTTCTACAAGGAATTCAAGGTGTCATTCTAACCTTTGTTTTATATAGAGAATTAACTACCCCAGAACTTTTAACTCAGTAACTACTGTCCCTTTCACCACATCAAGATTGCAAGAGATTATTCAAATTAAAGAAACTTTCTTTTTACTACTTTACATAATTTCTTGTCCTACCCCCATTACCAGAGTATCTTTTTATCTTCTATTAGTAAATAATAGGATTTTTTTTTATATTAAAAGAAGCTGGCATCCAGGAAGTTGCACAGACTCTGGAATTTATTCAAATGTTTAGAATCACAGACTCCACAAACTGAAGTCAACATGGACATCTGGAGATCATCCAGTCCAACCCACTGCTTAAAGCACAGTGAAGTACAGCCATGTTCGTTTGGGTTTTGGATGGGAACTCCACAACCTCTCGGGGAAACCTGTTGCAGTGTCCAACCACCCTCACAGGTAAAGAAGTTTCTTCTTGTTTAAATGCAATTTTCTGTATTTCAGTTTGTGGCCATTGCCTCTTGTCCTGTCAGATGTGTCTAGCTTTGTGTTCTTTACTCCCTCCCATCAGATATTTGTACACACTGACAAGATCCCCCTGGAGCCTTCTCTTCTCCAGCCTGAACGCCCCCCCCAGTTCTCTCAGCCTCTCCTTGTATGGTCAACGCTCCAAATCTTTAACCAGCTTCACAGCCCTGCGCTGGAGTCCATCCAGTATAGTCATGTCTCCTTTGTACTGGAGAGCCCAGCACTGGACACAGCACTCCAGATGTGTCTCTGCAGAGCTCAGTAAAGGTGAAGGATCACCCCCTTGACCTGCTGGCTATGCTCTTCCTAATGGACCCCAGGAGGCTGTTGGCCTTTGCTGCAAGAGCACATTGCTGGTTCACGGCCAACTTGGTGTAGGGCTTGGCCTTTCCGTTTGTTGAACTTCATGAAGTTCCTCGTCAGCCCTTTTCTCCTACCTGTTTAGGTCCCTCTAAAGGGCAGCACAACCAGTTGGTGCATCAGCCATTCCTCCCATTTCTGTATTATCTGCAAGCTTGCCAACAGTGCACTCTCCCATCATCCAGAGCATTAATCGGTTAAACAGTACTGGACCCAGTATTGACCCCAGGGGTATACCACTAGCTACTGGCTTTCATCTGGACCCTGTGCTGCTGATCCCAACCCTTTGAGCACAGCACTTTAGCCAGTTTTCAGCCCACCTCACTGTCAACTTACCTAGCCCATACTTCATCAGTTTGTGTTATGGGAGACAGTGTCAGAAGTCTGACTAAATTCATGGTAAACAACATCCAGCATTCTATCACACTAAACACGTGTTTAAAGATTGCACAGAGATATTTGGGGTAGTGTAGGTTACATACTTAGTAATTAAGTTTTTTTTAAGAGAAGAACTTAAGGCATTTTGGATTTGTTCAGAAAAAATAATTCTTTCATTAAAAAGTTGGGTTTGGTCTTCATTTGTCTGCCATATCAATATTCTATTAAGAGTTCCCTAAACTAACAATGACCAATCTTTTTAACAAGAAGTGATATGTAAACAAGAAGTAAATACCTTTTAACCTGAAACAGAATACAATTTAGACATGTATTTGGACAACAAAAATCAGCTGTCCTATACAGAGGATGAAAAACAAAATAAATGCATTCTGAAACACCAGACTTCAGTAGTGTTCCTAGAAATGGCACACTAACATTTAGAAAAATCATCAGTCTTTAACACCCTCCAGAAAATAGGAAGCTGGTCAAGAAAAACCTCATATAATGACAACCATTTTCCATAAACTGTAACAAAACAAAACAAAACAAAGTCTTGTAAATTAAACAGCTAGGTAGATGTTGAATTAACAAATACTTTATTACCATAATCAAGGATTTATTTCATCTTGGAGAGGAAAATGCTACTTTATTGAAGGTTCCCTGAAAAAAAAATTAGTCTTCAGCAACCCAATATATTTCCAATCCTGTCAGGTATACCAAATACAAATTACTGACTATTGTACTGAATCGTCCTCTACAGAGCCATGAGTCGCTCATCACGCTACATTACTTCAATGCAAGCCTTAAGTTAAGATCCGATTAATCCTGAAATGGCTTGGCTCAGAACCGTTAAATGAAAAACAGGGCTTAAGAATAGAAAATCTTTCATTATCTTTCTCAAGCTCATGTGCATAGATGCCAGTTTATTGGAAATTTTGTAGGACCATCTATAATCAGGTAAGTTTAACTGCAGCTTATTTTTCAACTGTAAATCTATTTGGAGAATTCACTAGACTACTTTTGTCTTCTAAGCACACTAAAAATCCTCTTCCTGAACAGTTCATATCTAATTTCTCTATAAAATTAAATGTTTGACAAAATCTAACATTTAGAAAAATAGTTTTCAATTACACATACTGCATATAAAATGTAAGAAAACCCACTGTAGGAGTGTTCAGAGTCAACTGAACTAAGTATTTGGCCAATGTCAACATCAGAATTATGAAAACTACATGTTTTCCTGCATAAATGCCAGCAGAATATGCCATATGGGCATACCAATTTTACTGGAATAAATCTTTTCTCTGAAAACATAATACTCGATGAAGTCATTAAAAAAACCCTGAATAAGAAAAATCTGAGTGACACTTTCCACCCACACATCACACACTGAAATTTTTATAGTTTACATTTTTCTATACCTGACTTCCAAACTTCTCTGGAACAGCAGTTTTTTAAAATGTTTGAATATGAAGAGGACAGTAAAATAAGAACATTTGAATCCATTCTTTTTACAAAAAGACGTGAATACAAGCTCTGTTTGTTCATGTTCCTATACAGAAATACAGAAAAAAGGATTTCAGGAAGTCAGTCAGTTCAACCACTTGCATGAATAGCTGACAGCTATTCTGTTCTTGAAGACTTTAATAAGGAATTTCTTCAAACTACCTGGTTAGTCTAGTCTGCCAAGTTTAGGCTCAGTTCTTCAACCAGAGAGCAATTACACAGAACTTTTCAAGATACATATTAGTGAAAGAAAGTGGAAGTAACCAAGAAGGACAAGTCAAACAGTTCCCTATTCTTAGCTCCCTAGACATCACTGGCAACAATTTGGAGCATCCGATACTAAAGTATATTATTGAACAACTAACATATCTAACATAACTCTAAACAGTTTCTGTAATCTTCAGCTGTGCATAGATGATTGTTTGGAATCATTTTCATTACATGGAGAAAGTTAGAGACACATCAAACTAAACAGATAAAGGTACAAAGCTGTATACGCAAATGCATTTCTTCAGTCATAGCTCTTAGATTATTTAATTAATGAGCTGAATTATCAATTTTACAGATTCACAGTATCATGTAGCCACGCAGACAATTTCACTGGAAGCTACAATAAAACCACGTTTTGGAGCTCTGTAAAAAGATGTACATACCTTAGCCGAACTGGTAACGTCCTTCCAGTAGTTTCACCATCAACAACAACAACAAAGGAAAAACAATGTGAAAATGGTAGAATGCACATATTTAGACACGTATCAATATATGATCTGTGGACTGGTTGTAATACTTTTGATATCTGGCAAGAAGATCTCTTATGACAAAATCTTAACACACATAACCATAGCAGTTTTCTATAGAAGAGGAAACAGTAGCTGGCCGGTACTGAGATGAGAAGGTTTAACTCTTTAAGTCATGAAAAATGTAATCATGAAGGAAATTATACATTCCAAATAGATTTTCAGCATACTATTAAAAATATTCATATTAGACTGCTCACTATACCCCCACTCTAAAACATAAACGCAAATTAGCCCCAAATTAATGAAACTGAAAAAGTGGCAAACATTATGTTTTCTGAAATAGCCTGTGTTCTCTGAAGCCTATCTGACAGGAACAGGTTAGGTGAACCCTTATGTGAATGGAGAACATAAGCTTTACCATGAAGAGCTGTAGCAGATATGAAAAATGTCTGGAGCTTTTTCACAAGTTCAGCTATTTGATTCATGCAATGTGAGTTTCCTCTGGTAAGAGACACCATTTCGTGCCCTAATTTCATATTTATGGAGTACCAGTCTTTTCATATACATATTATTAACCATCAGTAATCCACTTTCCTGCAGCTATAGCACATGGATGATTAAGGGAAAATAGCCCCAAGAGATGCAAATATCTAACAAAGACGACCAGTCGATTCTTTAAATTAAAAATATGAAACATTCCCTTTTTAAGCTGAATAAAATGTTTTCTTCACTCTGAAATAACTCTTTTGGAGGAATTCTTGCAATTTCTAGAACTACCAAAAATGTTCCTCCTGAGCACTGAAATGAAAAATCCACTGCCCAGTGCAAGATTCAGTAGCTTAAATGCAAGATACACTACACCACGGTGATGATAAACCAAAGTGTCTGGTATTCCCTCTATCCAGGGAAGTGTTAAAAGTCTTCATCAGGAAACCATAAAGTAACATGAAGTTTGAGGTATCTGTATGTCCTTCCACTCTAAAAGAGTAAGAATGGCAATAAAATACTGCACAAAATGTTATCAATCACAGGCAGTCTCTACGTAGAGACAGTGGCTCAGACCTTAAGCTGTTGCTGAAGAGTACTCAATACAGGGGTAAAGCAAGGCATTAGCACTCCACAGCACTCAAATTTATGAGTTGAGACAAAGGGTGAGGCCCAGAACCATGCCATCAATAAATAAAGACTCCTGGGTTTCCATCCACTTTCTGCTTTTGAATTTCCAATGCTCAGGTTCCATTAAGTGAACAATAATTACAATTTGAAGTCTAGACAGACACCACTGCACAAGTCCCAACTATCCACTGTATCACCTTTCCCGCAGTTGAACCTTCCCCACGGCTACAGAGAGCTCTGTACTGCATACCTTTTCCTTGGAGGGCTCAGCACAGTCCAGCTCACTCTGTCTCAGGTTTTCCCCTATTTTCATGGATCCTAGCTCCTAGTCTCATTCTCACAGCATTTCAGTTTATGTGCTAAGATCCAAATACACCTCAAATCCAAATGTGTCTCATATCCAGAAGTTGTGGACACAAACCTGCAGTGAAGCAACAGGCTTCAGAGAACCTTCAGGGAACCCAAAGAGATAAAGCTCCAGCAGCTGCATTCCCTGTGAGATTCAAGTATGCCCTACGTGCAATACAGGTGCTTCACTATCTGCCACCAACTACTTCATCTCCCTTGCAGCATCATTCCTGGAGTGGTCCAATGCTGTCTGCCACAAAGCAGATGAGATTTATAGTCAGCCTCAGCTTGGCCTGCCCTTAGGCTACATGGATGGTCAGGGCTTGATTAACAGTACCCTAGATATGTTTATAAATATGTACAATATGGTCAACTTCAGTCCACATGTGCAGACTGTGTATACACACACATCCAACGAATATCCAGAATAAGCTGAGAAACGAATAAAGCTCAAATATGAAACAACGTTCCAAAAGTAAGGAAACTTTAATTCAGAAAAGCAGCTATCATACCATCAGTATATCCGACCTTTCTTTACCAACTTTTTTTCAGCCTTGTCGGAACAATCTAGCCAGTGATCTTTATTCAAACCCACAGGTGGGTGCAGAATAATTATTCAGACATATCCTCCCTATTTAATGAAGGCAGAGAAAGCACTGCCTGCAATCATCCTAATTGCTGCTCACAACAGCCACTTTAACCCACACTCAATCACAACTCTATTATCCCTTTTGATCACCCAGCTAAGTGCATATCCCTATTGTCACTGGGAGTAGAAGCAGAGAACTCAAGAAACACAGAGTTAGTATTGCTGCACTCCAATGTATTCAATAACTTTTCATTTTAAAGGATGAGCAGAGACAAGACAAGAGCTTGTCATTTGGAAAATGCAAGTGCTTATTACTAGAACAAAATGATTGCTCCTATGGATACATTATTATCCACACACCATAGTATGATTTTGCCATTGATAAGCTATCCAAATTCACAGTAGTAATTCCTGTTATTTGATGTCCTGAAATGCAAATATATCCCTCGACAATACATGTCTATGAGTAAATTTCAGAGAGGATAACAATAGTGCACAAATAGTTCCAAAATATCAGAAGAAAAATTGCTGCCTTTCAGAAGAATTATAAATATATTTGCAATTTACTATATGTCTGAATTACTTTGTGAACAGAAAAACTTAAAGCTTCTTGGAGACAGAGTGGGTCTTTATTACTATAGAGAACATTTTGCTTAACTTTCCATTTCATCACCTCACTCTGTGAAAAACAGCCACTTATGTAAAAGGCAGTATCTGCTAAAAAGATGTTTCTCCCAGCTTGCAGTAAAAACTCTAAATTTTATCACTGACACCAACAGGCCCTTGATTTCATGTGCTGTCCTTAAGGCTTATTAGAGACTTGGAATAATTCAAGGGAAAAAAAACCAAGCACCTAATTTAGGAACCACAAAAGCTATATTCCTTAGACTGTTCCAAATAGTTAGGGCTAAATCTTAAGTTCCTGTATATTTGTTTAGGCACTGAGGGCTAGTTTCGAAAAAAAAAAAAAAAAAAACAGACAATGCAGAACTTACACAGAATTTAGGCACTCAAGTCCTTGGCAATGATCCTGTTAAAGCTAAACGCTTACCAGGCAGGCCACATCCACCATCAGCAATCAAACCAATATACTAGTAAGATATGACAGACACATATCCAGAAAAAAAAAAAAATATCTTTCAAGCAGCTGACTACTACCTCTCATGAGAGTGATTGACAAGAACTGAAATGACAGTGGGTAGGCTATGTTTTGTGAACCATACACCATCAGGACAAAGACAGGAGCAAAAACATGCCCTTTGTGGATAGTGGGCGAGGAAAACTTTCCACTCCCACATACAAGCTGTGGTACAGAGCCTCTGTACCTCACTCTGGGCATAGGGCACAAATACACCATGAGAACACACACTTAGACCCACGTGAAGTATTACGTAGAGAGCGCGATTGCTTGTGGAGTACAACAGTGTTCCCTAGGAGAAGAAGGGAATCACAACCTAGTCCTTAAATTGTACTACGTTAACAAATTGCTGGCATAATTTTTATAGCTCATTCAATTCACAGTCCTAGCTTATTGTAATTATTAATAGAAGAGCCCAGAAGACAGTGATAAATCAGCACTGTCTCCTGGATCTATCATCTATTCTTCAGTGAGTTAGAGTTGTGAAATAAAGTAACTGACACCTGATAATCTTCTCATTGAAAAACTTATTTAATCCAGTCTCAGTAATAGACATAAACTATTCTTGGTGAGAGTTTTTCCATTGAGATCAATATTAATTGTATAAGCAGATCAAGAGCACTAAAAGAAACTAAAAACTTTAAATTCATTCCTGTCATTTAACCCTAGTGTAACACCTCACACCTTTAAATCTTTTGTATTTCTTCTTTTCTGCTTCCCTCCTCATCTTTGCCACCTTGCGCAAACACTGCGTTCTGCAACAAATTATATGACACTTTCCCTTTTTGCCATATTTAAATAGCTGCTTCCTGACTTTCTCAAGTCAGTGGAGTGGGTTATGTATTTTCTTTTCCCCTTAGTCTGCATTATGTAACCCTAAAATCATGATTATTTCTGAAATAGAAAAGATAATCACAATTTTGTTTCAAGAGTCCAAGAATTTAAGACCTTCTGACTTACTATCATGTAGTTTTACTCCTGCAAGACATAGAATTGCCCTAAAGCTTTCTTGCGACAAACCCACAGCAATCTTTTGGACTAATATGGGTTGCTATACACCACGTCTGCATCTTCCCATGCGCTCTGGCTACTATGGGTTGATGCTTTCCCTTATTAAACTTTCAGCCATGTAACAGCAAACCTG
The DNA here is from genome assembly GCF_965183815.1 of Platalea leucorodia. Lineage (NCBI taxonomy): Eukaryota > Metazoa > Chordata > Aves > Pelecaniformes > Threskiornithidae > Platalea > Platalea leucorodia. Next base: position 36,600,103 of record NC_138826.1, read on the forward strand.
ATCCATCCTAGAACAGATATTGCAACAGACATCTATGACAAGAAGGTATCAAAGACTAACTTTCCAAGCTATCCAGAGCTAAAGAAATCTCATACAGCTAACCCATGTATAGAGCACCACCAGAGAGGTTCAAGAATTATGTTGCATTCAACAGAAACTGCGGTTAAATTTTGAGTAAAAATATGAAAGCATCTTTGTCTGGTACAGGGACTGAAAGAGCAACTTGAATTCACAGAAAATGAAATAAATCAGCTGTAAATCCCATCCACCCCTCCCCCATCCCATAAATAAAAAGAAAATACCAACAAGCACAATATCTGTGACATGAAAAAACATCTGATATGCATCGATTATCTTAGTCCCTACACTCCACTATCCTAATGACAACAGGATAAGACAAAGAAAACAGTCTCATTAGAACAGCTTTGGACTGGGTTAACTAGTATGACTTACACAATAGAAAGGAATTTCAGCTTCCAAAAAAAGAAACAAATAGCTGTATCGTACAATTATCCTCTCAATGTGCTTGATGAATCATCTTGAAGTATCTTTAGATAAGAACAGTATGCCTACAGAAAATGTTTCCAGAGGAAAAGCATGAGATTAACACTGTGTACCCATATTAATAGCATCCGAGTCTCCACTGTTTTATCATTTAACTGGCAGATATACGAAGTGCCAAATCCATTCTTTAAATCTAGTAGTTATTTTTAAAACACAATCAAACTGTATTCCTTTTCAAAAATTCACAGATGAATTGGCCTATAGGCATGCCAGACAACCACATTTCTGGATTTACAGAAACAGTCCTATCTTTCTAATTTAGCAATTAAGTCATTTCTACACTTGTAACTTGGTGCTTCTTATACCGATCAAATATAGTGGTGTGAACACTACTTTAAAATGATACTAACAGATTACTTACATTTTAACAAATTATTATTAAAGTGTTGCATTCTACAGGAACAGAGATTACATTTTAAAACTCTGGTTCAGGAAGTGAAATTATCAAGAAACTCTTGTTGCTAGCATACGAAGGACTATGTTCTGTTCTAGTGACAGTTCACAGTAAGCATAAAATAACCTAAACATGTGTACATTGTATCGGCAATATAGCATTTTTCACAGACTGTATGATATGATATAATTCCTACTATTTCTGGAGATTCGTATTTATTTAGCTTTTGCTTAGATTTATGTAGAAAAATGTTCCTTTCAACCTTTTAAAGAGCGTGTTGAAAAATATAGGTTAAACTCTAATTTACACTAGTTATAAGTTAAATTCTAATATACACTAAAATAGGATTTGAGATAGAAATTTAAAAAAGGAAAAAAGTCTGGTTACCTACATTGTTTATGTATTCAGAAAGCAGGTCTTGGAGAGCTTGGCGGATAGCGTTGCATTCAGCAATGATGCGTTCTCGATGAAAATCACGCGTGCAGGAAGAATCAGCTAGCAAAGCTGCTCCACTGATAATAGCTTCCAGACGTTTCTCTAGTGATGGCCTTATTTTCTCTTCATTCACTACTAGAGGGTCCAGGATAATTAAATTCTGGAAAACATTAGGAGTACAGGTAAGAAAAGTCAGGCCAATTAAGTTGCGGCTTTATGTTTTACTTGCATGAACTACAGTGACATTATGCTTCCTAGACTTGCAACTAGCCCTTTCCCCTTGAAGTATCCAAAATACTTTTGACCATGGTGGATTCTGTTTTCCCTACTGGGGCTATGCATGCAGGTCATTTGCAGACCAAGCCAAGTTCTCCCTGCCATTCAGATCTCACTAGTTCTAATTGCAGGGGGGATGGACTAGATGACCTTTAAAGGTCCCTTCCATACCAAAGTATTCTATGATTCTATAAGCCAATACCCATATTATCAAATCCAACTCGCCTGGACCCAGTGCTAAGACGGCAACAGAGCTTTCCAGCCAGAGCTAGTTCACACCTAAGCAGCTCACAGAACAAGTAGAACAAGATCACATCTACCTGCAGGCCATGTTGACATCTTCTGACTACAACTGCCTTGTCTCTGAGTCCTTCCTCTGTTTCCTACTTTTGCTGCATGAGATTCAAGATTTTCATCCTTGGCTTCAGTCTCTCCTACACCTGTATCTGGCATTTCTTCCTCTACAAGGCATTTCACTTCTCCTGGAAACAGAAATGCTATTTGTCTACCCTTATAAATATGCATGCATTCTTATCACTGCAGTATCTATTTGCTCTATCAGTCTTCACAACTCTACAATGAAAAACTATCATCAACCCCATTTTATAAGCAAAGAACCGAGGCCCAGACTGCCAGGTTCACAGCCATACAGAAGGTGTGTCTTAAAACAGGCAACTGCATGTCACCTTTCCAAGTTCTCAGCCAGCATAGTTTCTCTTCTTCAAGTTTTGTCACTGCAGTTGTAAAAAAAAGTATTTGTTCTTTCAAACTCTTTCCTGTGTCTGTCCTCACTTCTTGAGGGTCATCTGTTGTCCTTATCCTCCCATACAGTGAGCCTGTCTTGTATATTTACCTTGTAAATTCTTGAAAAGATATGTATCTTACACTAAGCTTGTAAAGTCTATGTACAATTATGACACTGTGTATGAGTTTACAACGTAGTAATATTCCATGTTTTATCTAACTATCTCAGACCAGAGTCTCAGCTTTGTTTGAAAGAGGGGTTCAACACCTTCAAAATTTAGACTTTTAGAGATCAGGAGGACCTCAGGATTTAATACAAAACCAGCAGTGCTAGGTCACAGCTGAGAATGTTAAATCAGATTACATGAGCAGTGTAGTTCTGCTGATTTTTAGTCTAATGCAATCCCACACTGTGGCAGAAAGTCACTGCTACTACCTTTAACAGGCTGAACAAGAGCAAAGATCAAAATAGTAGCTTTTGTTCAAAAATTAAAAGGACATAGATATAAGTGTCCTCTTGCTTTCACTAGCTAGGGTAAACAAAAGCAGACAACTGGTTTGGCATGATAAAATTAATTACATTCGTCTGTCAAGCAAATATTCTAAAGAGAAAGAAAAGGAGAGGTGATATTTTAATGAACTGTGAAAGTAAGTATATTCGAGCTTCAGCATTTAAAGAAATTCAAAGTAGCAATTTTTAATCTAACTGAACATCTGAAACAGTGTCATTATGGTCCAGATAACCAAGCCTATATTCCACATAAATCCATTCACCCGTTACATCCATGTGTGGTGTCAAGCTTTCAGAAGAAATGTTAAACAAGAAAACTATGCCACATACCCTTAAGTGGAATTTAGGTCAGGTAAATCAGAACTTATCTGTGCTTATCCAGTATGTGCCAGACTACTTTTAACCTGGAGAATTTTAATTATTTTTTCAATTTAGATTTAATATCACAATTTCAGGTACTGTCTAGCTTAGGCAATTCTAAGAGTAGTGAAAGTGTTCTATTAGAACATCGTAAGATAAAAGCTTCAACAGCTAGGAAAGGGGACTTCAGTCACCTTGAAATTTTCTTACTGGTTATTATTAACATTCTCGTACACGGGAGGTATGATTTAGGGAAAGGAAGACTTTGTTACAGGTTCAATCCTCCCATCTTTTCTGAAACATACAAGAATTGTTTTGAGACAGCTGGGAGATTCTCCAGCAAAAATAGAGAAAAATCAGACTTCATAATCTGAATATTTCCAAAGGAAACCAGTGCAGGTTCTTTCTGCTTTAGTGCATCATTCAAATGGAAGCTTGTATTTCCCAACTTGCAGGATCAGTGTAGGTTTCTAAACATTTCACCTCCACTACTGTTCCACTGCCCCGAAGTCCTCCATCTCATTTAAAGGCATTCTAGTTATTGAAGTACTGTCAGTACTTCAGCCCCATGCTTACTACCTATTAACATACATAAAATCTGTGGACAATTAATCTTCTTAAACAACCTCTGTAAGACCTTCTGGGGCCTAAAGTTCTAGGATTATGTTATGCTTTGTACCAGAAACTACATGAACTTCAGTCCTCAAATTTCCACAGACGATGACTAGAAAGAAAAGGTACTAGTGAATTTCTGTCTGTCTCCACATTTTCCATGTTGAATTTTGGGATTTTCATACCACTGCAGAGTATCACAAAAAATCAGGCCAGTGCTACTGCTAGTGCAATTTTCTGTTGTCTATTCTGAGAGACTATAAAAAGTCTAAAACTAAGTTTATGGACTTCTTTCAGCAAGTGACAGAATAGACCATTAAAACAGTTTATGGGTCCATGTCAGGTGTTTATGTGCATCCAGCAGATGCAACCTTAGATTAAGTTAAAATATTAACTATGTATTTCCAAGCTCCTGGATTTTCTCAAACCAATGTTCACCTATCCAGATACATATAATATACCAAAAAGGAGTTTATGTGCAAGCAGGAAGGGAAGAGCTTAAATATTTTGAAGATGAAAAATACAGCTATTTGTATATCCATAAAAGCAGCATATTAACCCTACGTATCTCTTAATTATTTCCTAATTGAAAGACGTAAAAAATACATTGATCATGGAAACATTAATCTCGCATGCAACTTTGGAACCAAAGCCAAACTGGGATGGAACCATAATTTGCCCACTAGCAAAGATAGAGCAAAGGAAACAGGCAGTCCACTGCTTTCATCCTCTTTGGCAGAAGCAGAGAAGTTGGAGCCAGTTAAGAACTACTTGGTACTTACAAAAAAATCCAACTCTTGCCCTCTCCGAGAAAGAGAGAAGAAAAGCTGAAATTTTGCCAGGGTCTGGCAGACCCTGCCATGAAGGCTAAAATCTAAGGAAAAGAAAGAGGGCTTGGACACAATGAAGATGGCTTGCTCTTCTAATCTGAAATATCTCCATATACCCTCACCTCTTACTGGCAGCAGATGGAGCCGGATTGGCATAGTCATTTTGCTTTTGCAGGCAACTTCTAGAGCCAGGCCTGATAGGAGGAGTAATCCAGCTCTTAATGTTGTCATCAGAAGCCTTCCTATTGCAATTAAAACATTAGGACTTCTGTGTCCTTTTCTATAATAATTTCCACAGAAGAAAGGAAATGTACCTGAAGATACTTCTCTGGAAAGATGAAGGTAGTAAGACACCACTTGTTCACAAGGATAACTTAGAGGCACAGTGAGTATTAGTATAGGGCATCCATTTTTTCCTCATTTCTTCTCTTTGCTGAGCTTCCTTACAATAGTAAGATTATTGCTGAATGGAAAGGAAAACTGCACCCAATTTACCTGGAGGCAAGCTAAGTTACTACATGTCTCAAAACACAATATGTAGTTCAGGAAATTAGGGAAAGGCAGTACAGGAAATTGTAAATAAGTGGTAAGTGCCATTAAGGATGCTGAAATGCAGGGGAAATTAACCCCTTCCTGCTGTCACCTCTCTAAGTAAGAATGCATAACTTTAAAAGCAGAATCAAAACAGTTCTCAGCAGTTGGAACTGTGTTTTCCTGCATAACAAGTGTTTAATGACCGCATTATGTCTTCATCACTTTGACGATATCCAAAGACATCGTGAAATTAAATAACTTTAATAACTAGCATATTAATACAGATTTGGAAAACTAGTCATTAATGTTTAAATATTTACCTTTAAAAATATATAATTAACTTACACTCAATAGGTAATTTCAAACTAATCTTATACATGAAAGACTCATCCACGATGATCTTCTAAGAATGACAAGGGAAGGCATTCTAAGACAGCCATTATCCAGAGGTCAGGACATTAATTTCTGACATGGAAGACAGTTTTATTTGTATTCGAAATTTGAAACTCTGTCTCCCTCATTCACGTTACAGTCCTTAATACCAAAGTGTTCTGTGGTACCTCACCTCTGCTGGAGTTGTGCCACTTGGTCACTGGAGCAGCAACTTCACTGTTGCGCTCCTATACCTCAAGTAAACACCCTCAACACTAGGCTATACATACAATGTCCATCATAATGTAAAACACACCTGTGACGTAGAATATGTAAGTGTTACTACAGAAAGAAACAGCTTCATTGATTGTGGAAAACTAAGACACACTTGAAGGCTACAGCCAATTAGCCATTTAGCTAGCAAAATGACTGCTTTCAAATCTCAGATGAAGCAGGAATAGCAATGTCTTCCTTTAGGAGACACTTTGTAGAAAGTTCATGCAAAGATGGACAAATAGCACTGGCAAAAAAGCTACCACAGTTCAGCTCTAAACAAACAAACAAAAAAACAACTAGGCAATTAGAACTAGGAAAATATGACTTAAGATTCTGCCCACAGATTAAATTCTTCAAGCAATTTCGTCAAATATTTATGATCAGTACATCTACACAGAAAAGACAATCCAATTTCCAACCAATCAGAAGACACCAGATACGCAACAAGCAGTTTTGCGGTTTTGCTTTAACAGGGCTGAACAGTGGGTTGTTACCTGAGTTCTTAAACATAAGCAAGCATTTAAAACTGAATTATTAGATCACTATTTTCTCCCTCATTGGTCTTCTGATCCGTGAAAAAGAGGGACCATGGGTATCCAGAAACCTGGTTATATTTCCTGACATTTTGGATTGATTTACAGTACTTTGACATCTCATACGTAATTGCTCTGCTAGATAGCCATGGTCATTAAAAGGACCACGTATCACATGAATACACTGACCGAGAAGCAGGCATGCAAGACCCATATCATTTTGTGAGAAATCTCTTTGCATTCAGAAGACGCAAGACCCGTGAAAGGCATTAGATAACGTGCACCCATACGTTCTTTTAACACAGATCTTAATATGCAATTAAATTTGTAATGTTACAATTTTGTGTTTATTTATTAATGACATGCTAGTTATATGAAGCCTTTAAGAGAAATTCTTGAGAATCTACTGATTTAAGAATTATCTGCTCGAATTTTACTGGTGATTTCCTCACCTATAAATCTGCAATAACGTTCACACTGCCAGCACTGGCAAAGGAAGAATGACATTGCAAAACATCTAGATACTAGATTGTTGGGTCAGCTCCATGATACATTTCCACACTATAAACATTTAATGAGATTTGTTCCCAACAGACTATTTACTACATCAATCTATTTCATGGCACTGTATTTGCAACAGGAAGACAGAGCAAAGGTTATTTCAGGTCCTTAGCCAAAAGAACTTTCTGTAAAGAAAGAAAAGTGCAACCATCAAATTCATAAAATCATTTTAAGAAGTTAAATGCTCTATAAATGTGCTTTATCTAACTCACACAGCTTCAATTCCCATTTGTGTTACCTAGGTAAAACTATATTTAAAACTCCATAAACAAATGGCTTTTTACAACAGTCAGACTTCTATGTTCTTATGTTTCCAAATAAAAACAAATTCAATCCATAAGAGAGTCTTTTTCATTTTGTGATTATCACGATTCTTAATTTTTAACACAATAATACATTTAATTACATGTAAAAAAAAAAAAATCATTAAAATGGTATTGCTCACATACAGTCAAGATGAATTCATCTACAGTCAGAAGATGTAATTATTTTGCAAAATTTTGTTTGAAAAATTTGTAAGTAAACCAGGTAAATAATAGCTCTCATTTAAAGTATATCATTTGTCATTCAGAGTTTCATTGTAACAAATCATGTATTACTCTTGAATGTTTCTTTTTTTCTTCCATTCATTAAGCAAATAGATTAGAAACTATAATTTTAAAACCTGCTGTGGGAAGCAAGGACATGTAACGTGCAATTGTAGCCTGGTCCTCTGGGGGGAAAAACACTGCCAGATTCAACTTTGAGCATGACCGAGAGGTCTGTTTTGATCAATAAACTGCCACTACAAGATTTGTGTCATATATGGATTTCAATGTATTTCTCTAACCTTTCATTGAAAATTTTAGACAAAATCTATTACCATCAGTCGTAACATCAATTCTCCTGAAAATGTGTCAACAACATTGGAGTTCCAAGGTGGAGATCTCATAAGTCCGAGAATTCACAACCAAAAAGACCTATATTTGCAAATGTGTTTAGAAACTTCCATTCCTTTTGTTGATCTGGGCCTACATCAGTTACACCAGCTGAGGAGCATGGTCTGTAATCTCATCTACAGGAAGCCTTTTACCATTTTTGGCAGGACAACGGAAAATAACACTGGTAAGAGCCAGAGAAGCCATGAGAAAAAGGGAAAGCTCCATACAAAAGCTTAGGATCTCGTCAGAAGTAGAGAAAAAACTGACTTTCCCCAAGTATTTGGTTAAATAATGGCAGTAGAAATGCACAATTTGTGAAAACATACTGGTTATGACACTTTATCTAATGATAAGCAGAAAACATAATTAGGTGTCTAAATCCTTCAATTACATAAATTCCACCATGATCCCAATGACAAGTTTTGTAGTAAAGGACTTCAACTTGTGTTGCAGTAGTTCAAATGCAGTCAAGGTAGCAGTGATCACCATCATCTGACAATCACTGTTATTTGTAAACTAAACTCATGGGTTCTGTCCACTTATTCAAGGATGTGAATTCTCCACCATTAGTGACATACTTGGAACTAATTCTTGCCTGCTGTTCAAAGGAAGTCAAATATTGAACATACATGAAGACTTAATTCCAAACTCTTTTGAAGGAAGTGATCCCTTCCAATGAAATAATTTAGAGTGATACTATTTAGACTAGGACTAAGCAGACTATCATTTTCCAGTGCCTTTTGGGCCATCACTTATGATAGCAATAGTTAATTAAAAAAAAAAAAAAAAAAAAAGAAATAAACCATTTTTCCAAAAATGTTGCAGCCTCACAGGTTTACGGGTTCACGTACCTCAAGCTCATCAAGTGCACTTCCAAGAGTAGCTGTGTGAGACGTAGGTTGTCCCATTTTATTTCCAACTCCTTGGGAAGCATTAGAAATTACGTTGAGAGCATTCTGTATTTCATTGCAAATTGAATCCTTGCTGGCTGTAAGGGATGCAACATCTGAATGTTCCAAACAAGCTGAACATATTGAATGTAGGAGAGAGGAATTTTCCTTCAGGGATGCACGTGCTGCAGCAATTTCATCTCGCTGATTGCTAGATTTCAAATCCTGTCAGCAAAAGAACATGCTGTTTATTTCCAAAAGCACTTCAAAACTTCAAAACTGACAAGTAATGTATACACAATTTTTTTTCTATCTCTACTCTGTTTAAGGAAACATTGAGTTAAATTCATCAAAGATTGTGACAATGGGCTACAACAGTTCTTACAATTGAATCGTCTTTATCTTATGAGAAATGAACAAAGTCTGTGTAAAACAACACCAATTTTTATCGTGTCTTATAACCAGCACCATGAACTGTCCATGTTTTTCTTGTTTTTAAGCACAGTTTTCCTATGAGAAAACTGGCTTGGAAATTAGCTGTCTTTCCTCCCAGACATGTCTTTCTTCATAAGCAATAGAGAAGGACAGAGGTGCAGACAAGATTAAGGAAGGAATTCTGTGATTGTCGCATCTAAACAAGTTTCCTCTGTTTGCTTCCCTGCCCCACCAGTACATGTACGGAGCACACCGCAGAAAGGAACAGCAGGTCAGGGATGAGAAACCTGTACTCCTGGGAAATGGGAAGCATGGAAGGTTTGGAAATGAAAAAGGTGCTTGTGAGAAGCCAACCCTGTGAGTGCCACTGCCTGTTTCTCCTCTCTCCCTGCTATGTACACACTCAAAGCACGCAGGGATCTTACCACAGTCATCTTGTTCCTCCCTTCTCCACCCAGATCTTCTCAAAACCCTACTGCCTCCTGCCAGCCCAGACAAGTAACACACAGCTCGACAGAGCTGCCAAGTCAGATTTAACTGTTTCTAGGAATCAAGCTCAGAAGCTGTTATTTGGACAGTTGAAAGTTACGGACTTTGGTGCAATCATGAAGTCAACATCAGGATTGTAAGGAACCTCCTGTTGCATCCTATTTTACTCTAGACATTCTCCCCACTCTCCTTCTGCATCGTCTCTCTTTGAAAAAAAACCTAGTAGATATTCGCAAAATGGCTTTGGTGAAGGAGACAGTTAAATTCAGGGGAAAAATAAAAAAGGAAGGGAAAATAGCACATCAGAACAATAAAAGCCTGTGGCACCAGCTTCAAACGATGAGAAGAGGCACAATGAAGAATGAAAAACAAAATGCATACAAAGCTGCTTGCAGCCTGCTCTAAAGCAAGCTGAAGTCTAATTATAATGCATTATTTACAAAAGCATCACAGTGTCCACTTCTCACTGCATAAAGTTTATAAGTTTATGGCTGAAGAAAAAAGCATACAATATTAAATGAACCAGTCCTATGTTTTTAAAAATCTCATTTACCGCAAGATATGCATTGAACACAGGATTGCTTCTTACTTCCTCAGGCTAACTTGGAAATCTCAGGGATAGAGTAAAAAACAACCAACCAACAAAACCACCACAAACAGCGCAGGGAGGGGGGAGAGAGAGAGGTGGAGCCTTAAACAGAAGCAGGCAATTGTTTCACCAGCTGATCATCCGAATTAGAAAACTGAGTTCTTTTCTTGGGTATATTAATACTTAACAGATTTTTATATTTTCAGTATATAAATGAATCACCACTGTGCAGGAATGACTTCATTGCCCAGTGTGCTCAAATCTAAATACTACTCCACCTCCAACATTGGTAAAGCATCTGCAATTCATCCAGTGCACTCTCAGCAAAAAGTGTTATTATTTTTAAACGCAGACTCTTGTTCTAATTCGCGAATCTACATTTCCTACAAATAAATGAAAAGACAACAGCATGCCCTCTTTTCTCCTGTGTTGCAAGGAAGCTACAGACCTGGAGATACAATGGTAAGTCAATACAACACTTCAGTCTAGGCTTTTGTTCTTAACCATTTCTTACTTTGCTGCATCATATGCAAATAATCAAACTCAAAAGTCCTTCCAAATGACTTTTTCCCTCTAAAACAGTACTCTCTAGCCAGAAACGAGGGATTCATAAGAAATCCAAAAGTGGCCAGTAGCCAGTAGCACAAAGCCAGTAACAGCAAGTCAATAACACAGCATCTGGAAACATGTCCGGAAACAGTCCAAAAATTCCAATATGTTAATGTTTTTAAAACACGGAATATTTTGTTTCACATAATATTGTGTAGAGTTTCAGAATCATGGTATTGGTAAATTCACCTATGAAGACCCTCACTTTTGTTCAATAACATTTAAAAAAAATTAATGCTTAGACCCATGAAATTCATCACTGCTTTGTTGTTCAGTTGTGAGCCTTGGACAACCCCAAAAGAAGCTGTAGGGCCACTGTTATTTTCCACCCTGATGAAGAATTAATTCCTCAAGACTTTTCATGTGAACAGGAAGAGACAGTTGATAATCTTAGTCTGATCTTCTGCACAAACGGGCAAAAAACTCTACAATTGAGTGATTTCTCTATCAAATCTTTGCATATGTGGATTATCAGAATAATGTAGCTAGTTCTCTGAAGAAGGAAGTTAGTCTCTACAAACAGATTATTAACCCATAGTCCATAAACTTTTTCCACTGGAGAGAAAAATACAGAAACGGTCCGATTCCTTTTTTACTTGTCAAAGAGAATATACCACTAGGAAACACAAGGAAGCAACACTGAGGAAGTATACCATTTATTTTAAGTTATCCTTTGATAGAACGTGTTTGAATGACTTGCACACTTTTAGACAAGTTTCCAAACTAAGACCATGGACTTTTAAAGGTCAGTGCGTTAAATCTGGCTGCACTGAAAGTTGGACTCAAATAGGTACTCTACGTACTGACCCTTGCCCAAATATACTACATTAACTTTGGCACAGAATGCAGCAAGACAACATGTTACTCAAGCGTGCAAAAGAATCATACAGGGAAAAATAAGCACATATAGGACTGAAATATCTGTAAAACATGGCACCAGAACAAAATCAACAGGCGAACACATACTACAACCATATTTTTTGTTACTCAGAGATTGTTGTAAGTATGGATGGATCATCTTCCACCTGCACAGAGGCAGAAGACAAATAGAACTACAGAGAAGAAATTTTCCAAACCAGTTCTTACTACTAGTCTCTTCATACCATAATATCTGAGCATCTGTAGTTCATCCAGCTACATTACTGAGCTTTAGCTTATTTTTCTTTTTCTTCACAGCTTACCACCTTCTTCTTATTCCAATGTCTTTTTAGACTAGGGGACTATTTCCACTGGTCTGGGATGTGTTCTTCCATACTTAGTCAGCAACTGAGCTCTAGATATGTCATATGAGACCAGTTTAGATCAAAGATAATCCTGTCTCCAACCACTGCCAGTCTAAGAGGCCCAGTACAGTATACTTCCCCAGGCTGCTGTCCCAGCTCCCCTGGGACATACTATTATGTCTTCCTCATACCTGGTTGTCCCTGATAAGAATGGAAAATGAATGGATAGTCACAGATTCCCAGCTGTGGATTGTTCCAGCCAAACATGGTCAATGGACAAGAAGATTTTGAACGGAAAACTTGAAAACTACCTTCGCAGTTAAGCTTCAGTTGCACTTCAATAAGAAGAAAAAAAAAAAAAGAAAAAAAAACCCAACCTGCTCTTTATCACACTTAATACATTTAAGGTTTGACAGCACAATACACCAGGAAGCCAGCTCTTGTTCACTGAGTACTCGTATCAGCACAACTCATGGGATCCAAGCATCACTGTTGGTATAAATCACACTGCCGTGTTTTGCACCGGCTGCAGCCAACATGAGGTTCACAAAGGCAGCTTCAAATAAAGTGCGCTGCAGTCCCCTAGCTCACTCTTTGCAGAGACAGATGTCATTGAACTGAGTTCCATATCCAGGAAAAACAGAGACATACAAACCCCCACAATTTCATACTAGTATAGGGCTGGGGGACAAAAACATTACTTTTTATCACAGCTAAAACTTGGGCTTTACTGTTCAGCTTTCAGCCAAAAGTGACTGCAAAATTGCATGTATTTAGTGAATCACAGACAGTAACAAAGCTGAAACTCTTCTGAGTGTATTCATGCACTGTTTATCTGGGTAAGGCTCCAGTTTACATATTTCCTAAGTACTGTGTAGTCTTATGCAGTGAAAGGAAAATTTCTCACAGACAAGAAAGTCAAAAAGATCTGGGGTTGATACTGACTGCCACATTGCTCTTCAGCTGTACCAGTTTTTGCAAGATAATACTCCTTTCACACAGGTTTTAAAGGCTTATGCCTGTCAGGGCCCTGAGAGCACTACTAGGCCTCAAAGGCCCTGCCCAGCCTCAGCTGGGGGCTCCATCCACTCACCCTTGGGCCCAGGAGCCCCAGTTCAGCTCACCCTGAGACCTTCAGTCCCTGTCTGAGCTATGTCGTAGAAGTGCTGGTCTCTAGCTCAGCCACAGCTGCCCTCTACGAGGCCATGGGCCCCCCAATCCAAGCCTCAGCCCACAGACTGACCTCCTGAGCTCAGTCCTGCCCTGTCACCATGGTGCTTTTGAGCAATCACTGGGTTGTCTCTCAACTGGTTACCCTCGCCAGGCCTGACCCTCAACCTGATCCACGGACTGACTTCCCAGCTTGTCCTCTGACCTCACCACAAACTTTCCTGATAGTCTGGACTCTTGGTTGAACCAGGTTACCATTACCTGGCATGCCCGGCTCATGTACCTTGATGCAGGGCAGTGGTTCAGGGCCCTGGCTGGTGAGGCTCCCGCCTCAGAGAGCAGCCAGCCCTCGCTGCATCCCCACAATACCTTTTATTCTAAACAGATAAGCGTTTATCATCAGCAGGGATCACCTGTTATAAACGCTATCATAAAGCTGACCCTGCCTACTCTACAAAATGCAAAGTTTACAGTAGTTGGACAGCATAACCTAATGGCTCCTTTCCTCCACATCAGGCTTTTAACTATACATCCGAACTGACTACCTACACAAGTGACTATAACTGTACAAAAGACAGACACAAACACACATTGGGAAAATGCCGACTTATGATAATGGCTTTGTTAGCACAAATGAAACACCACTAGATCACAGAGCTATACTACACCGACCATAGAAGGCTACCTTACATGCATTCACAGCAAGTTAAACACCACTGAGAAGGTACGGCAGTAAGTTCAGAACAGCACTGAATCAAAGGCATTTGTTTAAACATGCCTTTATGCATTTCTCATTGACTGAGTCAAAATCCTGCCATTACCTTCACCAGTCACTGTTAGATTTAACTACTCTAGAAAGCAAATGATTAAATCTTCCAGTGTCATAGAGATGGAAACTCACTAGAAACTCTTCTTAAAAATATCTCATCTGCTCCTTCGTAGAGAAAGCATGTATTCCCAAAGCCCGTTTGTTCGCATTTTGCTTTTTTTTTTTAAATACATAGGTTTCCAGAGATGACTCCAGTTCGAACAGGTATTCAGGCAATAAATGGACACTGTTACACTTCAGAAACATTAAAATTTTTTTCCTTTCTTATTTTCTCCAATAGACAGACAATGCTGAAACACTGACAATCCCCAAAACAACAGTGCTTGCAGGCACCACAGAAGTAAGCCATTTTAAAAGATGTATCTTACAGATTGGCTAGGTCTGGAGACAAAAACAGGAACCTAACTTCACAAAGCAGCAACAGAGCATGTGTTTGATTGTCAGGAATTCCAAGCTAACTTTCTACTAAAAAAGTCTTAACTGGCCTCTAGATTTATTTTTCCTGACTTCAGAAGTCATCAGCAGTTCGTCGTGTCTTGTGCTAAACTATACTACAGTGTGTATACAGAGTATATATACACCATATATACACACACACACAAAATATACATACTCTGTATGGCTATAAACTGTAGGCAGAGTTTGGTTGCATCAGCCTTATGCATGAATACACAAAATGTGAAGTGTTACAGTACCAAGCCTTGTCAATGTTATCATAGGACTAAGCCTGAAGTAATACCCTCTGCCCCTAAGACGACTCTGCACTGTCTTTATAAAACCGTAACTTGCAGTCAACTTAGAGCAAGTAGGAAACAGATTTACAGGACTGAGGTTCCCACTAGTGGTGAAGCCTTGCGACTTTCTCTCTGTATCTATACCTATTTATCATTAATCATACTCAAACTGATATATAATACCACAGAAAAGCAAAGGTATCTTATACAAAGTATCAAAACTGCCCATGACTGGTTAATATCCAAGCTTTTTTAATTTACTAATGTTTTTCCAGAATTTGCTGTTCAGCTAGGGAAGATACAGTTTCTTTTGATGACTTTGTTGCATCAGATTGCAACTACTGCACAATATTCTGTATCTCATATGCTTCAGCAACTTCTAGCCCAGTTACAGATGACAGAGCAACACCTTGCTGTCACTTCTCTATCTATTATTTCAGGATTTGATCCCCACACTTCTAATACCCTGTTCTGTTAACTATCAGTCTCCTAAATGAAGTAGCTGATTTTGAAAGGTAGCAAAGCAATTTTTCCCTGTAAGAATTAATGTAAGAATTTTTCTTTAAGTCCAGCAATCCTTTTTCTGCAAACATATCCCTCTTAATATATTAGCTCGCAAAGGTTTTCTCCTAGTCCAGTTATGGTCACATTTGTCATCAATGAGCCTGCCTGCAACTAGGGCAGGAAACATTCATCAGGGAGAGGGCTCTGAAGTCAGGAACTTCCAGAAGGTCTTATCACATCTTGAAGAGAAGGAAAGGGGTCATGAAGATGTGAAGGAGAGGAAACGAGGAAAAAGAGTGGTAGGACATACAGCAGAAATACAGATTAATTTAAAGAGAGGAAAACAAGAAACAGGGGAGATACAACACAAAAGTGAGAGTGAAAAAGCATAAGGAAGATTAAGATGAAGAAATAATGGATGGGAAGGAGGCAGTGATATACCAACCTCACTTGATTCCAAGCACCTTTCCAGAAAGCTAAAGAGCTGGTAGGTCTAAGCATTTGTTTCAGAAGCGTGTTTTATCAGTTAGTGTCAGTTTGACCTATGTTGTTTAAAATTCCATCTCACACTTTGAGCTAAATAATCTGCTGGTTAACATCCACCCTTGAGAGAAAAGAGCTCAGAGATTGACATGTATTTCTGGCAGTGAAGATAATTTATAATTTAATGTAAAGCTTGATATTAAAGCAACCTATCACAGTTTTCAATAGACAAGGAATTTGTGCATACACATCTACCTAAGTAAAGTAATACAAGGCAAACAATGCAGATATGTCAAAGCAGGAGCCAACTTCTTTCATAGGAGTAAAGAAACCTGAAAATTGGCATTTGTGAGAAATGACAGGTTAAAACTATTCTGTAAACATTCATACAAAAAAATCAAAGTAAAACACATGGAGCAAGACTCAATACAAATCTTTCATACTGTAGTTATTTCAAAGGTATGGAAAATAGAAAGTACCAACATTCATATATAGTACAATGCACAGAATAGAGCTGTTAGAGCTTTCAAGAAATATTTTGGCCTGGAATTTTTTCAATGGAAGATGACTCATTGAAAAATGTGGCAGAATGACATTTATCCACAATTACTTATTTCTGCAATTTTATTAAATTCTCATAATACCATATGTGATTATTTTTACTTGCTTCTTTTTTGAGATTTTAAAATTAGAAGGCATTTGGGGATATTTATTAGATTGAAAACTTGTTTCATTCACTGCCTTAGTGGTATTGGGCTACTTAGAATCAACAAGTAAAACTATAAGTAGTGGAAGATCATGTTATACATGGTCCACTAGCATTTTCACTGATACACAGTTTAACCGATACCAAACAGATAGGTCTTTCACATTTAGCCTGTTCTGGTTTAGCTTTCTTTTTATACACATAATCATGTCTAAATGTATTCCATCTGCCACAAGTGCTCAGGATCTCTTTCTCCAACAAATCAGCTCAAGTTCCCCTAGGTACAAGTTTCTCCTGGTCTTGAACAGAGCACAGTTCAATTTTCCTAGATTTAATATCTCAATATGAAAGATGTGAAATTGTCAACAGTAAACAGGTACACAACACATATCAGGCAGCCTGTTTCAACTGCTATTTTCTCACAGATTATATATGCAACAAATATTCATGGCCCTTGCCCCTATTCTTCTGTCAAAGTCCAGTTACGGTTTAACTGTTTTTAAACATTCATTACAGGTACTTCGCAAATATTTAAAGTAAGCTAGTTTCCTTTTTTCTAATTAAAAAAATCCGAAACTGAAACAAGCTGAAATGTATCAATGACCTAGCCTCACACACTCTCTTAAGGTACACACAATTCAAACACTGCAGGGAATATTAAGTTTCTGTAACATGAAGACACATACAATTGACATGCATAAAGAGTGGTGCTCAAGCAAATGCAACTGAAGTGCTAATCCATCAAAACAAGTACATCAGCATTACCAATTTCAGAAATTTGTTTTTGCTGTTCAGCTTAAACTGCAAAATGAGCTGGTTTCAAGTATTTATCATGAACAACACTGTTTCTTTTTTTTCCCCTTGTATATCAGTTTAAGGTTTTTTAATGTTGTTTTCTGCATACCTTGCAAACACTTACAGGACAGCAACTCAGAGCAAGAAAGAAAAAGCCATAAGCCCTTGAGCTCTGTACTGAATGTTAATGCATTTGTATATGATAGATTTAATACAGAACTGAGAATACATGACTTCCAGCAGCTGCACTCTGGACCTATAAATCGCTGTGAGTACTACAAAATCCATACAGAGGAAGAACAGCTGTATAATTTACAGCATCAGTATCTGTCAAGAAATGCTGCAAATACAGAACTTGATTTCTTCGTTTTAACATTCCTATAAAATTTAGAAATTACCCTTACATAGATTCTATTTAGATTAGAACTTTTATTCATATTCTCTGATGGCACTTCAATGCAGAATGCCATTTAATTCTTACCAGTGTTAAACGAAATTCAAAAAGCATAAATAACAGAAGAGTTTTATAAAATAAATGTAAGAAATGTGTAAAAAGCTAATGATTAGCATGTTATATTTTGCATGGAATATGCTTTGAGAAAATCTGATCAGATGATTTATACTATACAACAGATGTATGCTATACAAATCCACAAGAAGCAAATGTCAGGAGCAAAGGTTTAAACAGTTGGGATTTTTCTCAAGGTGCATCCTTACCAACAGTACTGACAGCCACCATATCACACACTCTTATTCTTCTTTACGCTTGAGAGAATTTTGCATCACCTTCACAGCATAGTGTGACCCGCCCAGGAGTATGACCCAATATACTATAAAAATATGTAGTATAACACAGTAGCTATAACAATGGTATACACTGTAACCAATATCTAAAAACTGCAGAATTTCATTAATTTTATGGAAGAAATCTGAAGTTTTAGGTCCCAAAGTCACAAGACCATTCAACAGTTATACATGATTGCTGATTTGTGAACACCAAGCAATGGATTTTTAAGGGATGAACAAGATCTGAATTTTTCACTAACAAGGAAGTACTACTTATCAGCCTGTGGTTTTGATTCAGAAAATGAGAACAACTTCTGAATTTTTTTTTTTTTTCGGACAACAGACATTTTAACATTTGTATTTATAAAAACATTCTGTAATAACATCTTTATTAACACAAGTAATTTCAAAATCTGTGGAGCCAAAATGATTTTGTTCTGTTGAAGGCATTACAAATAGTTCCTTCAAGAATGAGATCAGTATGGAACTGCGTTGCCTAGTATGTATATTGCCTTAAGAGACTACTGTCAACAGTAGTTTAAACCCCCATTTTAATTTATATGTCAGCTTCCAACTTGTATAGTTGAAATGACTTAGTAGGAGACAATGTCTTCATGGTCTCATAGCAAGTGACAGCTAACCCCGTAGTGCATTTCTTCTATAGTAATAAGGTTGGTAAATGCAGTTTTCTTGATCTCTAAATATATAAGCAATAAGGTGTTCAAGTCCCATGAAAAAATCCAACTGAGATAAGCTGATCTGAAATAAGACATTTCATTATAATTTCTGTTGCAGAAAATCAGAAAAGTTCCAATACATAATTTCCATTTTTCTGAACTGAATGCTCTGTAAGACGTTCAGTCACATAAAAGCCCTTCAAACTGGTCAGAATTCAGCTTTATCCCAGTATCAGACACATAATACTACAAAACAAAACAGCAAGCCTGTTTGTAAGTATTATCTCATATGGCACTAGCTGTTATGATTCAGTGGGTTCAACACAATTCTTAATACAAGGGGTATCACAGGCAACATGCTCTAAGACAGCTGTGTTCAATAGAAACATCATCCAAAATATAAAGATCCTCATTAATACAAGAAAAAGCAGTGAAAAGTAGTCGCAGTTTAAAGTTCATTAGGAAAAATTTGATGAGGACCCTATGGACACTGTGAAACAGTGAAATTTTTACCTTCACCAAATCATCCCTGAATATATTAGTTACAGAGTTGCACTGTATCTCCTAAAGAATAAAATACTAATCCACAGCTGATCGCAGTCATCATCAGAAACAAACAAATCTGCTTCACCTTGTTTTCATCATCTCCCTACCCCAGCAGAGATCAAAGTAGCCTATAATGGTCTTTCCCTAGAAGAGAGGAAATGGTGAAGAACTTCCAGCTTCACGCAGCAGTGGCAGCAGTTTTGCCAAAATGTCCTCTACCTGTCCACGTGCTGACTTCCCTATTATTTTTGAGAGAAACCTATAGTTACCTTTCCTTATATTCATAATATTTCCTTATGAATTCAAACTTTTCACTAGAAATGGAAAATTCCTCTAAATGGCTAAAAAGTGTTACTGGAATTAGTTGGGTTTGGTTTTCCTTTTTGTTTTGTTTGGGGTTTTTTTTGGTTTTTTTAATCATACAGTTTTAAAACAACAGCATGGAAGAACACTGGTGAATTATAACATCCAGAGATTCACCTAATTAAACTGCTTGAGGATTTGAGTTCAAGGGTTTTGTTTAAGTACAGTTATTCTCTGTAGTATCAAATTCTTGCTTTGGAGCAACTTACTATTTTTCTTATAAACGCTTCAGCATAATAAGCCTTAATAGAATACACTAATTTCTATGACTAGCATTTTTGCACAAATGATAATGAGGTTAGTTTTTCCATTGAGGAAAGTTCACTGTCAAAGAAAATGTCCTCATCAGTAGCATTTCTAGTTAGAAACTACAATACTGTAAGGACCTCAGACAATTTAGAGAGTCTAGGACAGCCTTCTTGATCAAGAAGTATTTACATTAGTCAAACTTCAGTGTTTTTAAATAAGCCATTCTTTCCCCTGTTGAATCAAAAGAGTCCTCATTAGTATTAGTTAAACCCCAGAACCTTATAAATTGTAAAATAAATGACACAAACATTAAGTGCTCATGGTAAAAACCTAGAGAAAATCAAATTATTTTATTTAAGAAAGAAAATTGAAGAGGTTAAAAATAACATCAATCTTTCTCTGCTTCCCTTGATAATAATAAAGGAACAAAAACAAAAGTTATGACATGATTCTGTGCAGATAGTTTAGAAAATTTTGGAAAGACAGGTATATTTTATGCTTCCTCAAAAATAAATCACAAGCTTTCAGGTTAGTCAAGCTTTCAAGAGTTTAGTGGAAGGCAGCTAGGATTGCTAGCTGTGCTGGAGCACATACCATGAGGCTGGAGGAACTAGGCTTGCTCAGGCTTAAAAAGATAAGGTTGTACAAAGTGAGGGATCCCATTTATAGTCATTCATTACAAAAAAGGCTGTTGTAGAGAAGATGGAGCCAGACTCTTCTCAGAGGTCCACAGCTAAAGGATGAGAGGAAAGCAAATTGCCATCAAGACTTACAGGGAGGAAAAAAGTTCACCACAAGTGGGTGATGCACTGCACAGGGACCTAGAGAGGCTATGAAATTTTCATCCTTAAGGATATTCAGAAGTCAACCAGACAGGACCTGAGCAACCTGATCTAACTCATTACTTAGCCCTGCTTTGAGCAAAACATTGGACTAGGTCTCTGGAGGTCCCTTTCAGCTAAAATATGATCCTAACTTTCATTATTCAAGGGCTGAAAGTGAATATGCTGTAGCTTTATGAAAAGTCAGGAATCTTCCCTTTCAGGGAATATATAATAACCAAGTCCTGCTTGAATGGTCCCTGTCAGGGTAAAGGATAAGCTATGTATTGTTATGGAAGATTCAGAACCACATACATGTAAATCACTAACCTCAAAGTACTCTTTCTGCATCTTTGATGCAGAAAGCTCCTATTTAGGATATGCAAAACTTGTCATGGTGAAAGGCTAACTACCCCATATTCCACAAATCTGACACACTGGGAGGAGGAAATATTTTAGTATACCTCTCCCCGCCCCCCAGCCCCCCCCCCGCAGAACTTCAAATTCCAGTTCAGTTTGGAGAAACTTAATGAAGATAAAATAAACCACAAATTGCAGGTGAGATATAAAGTGTGAAAAAAATTGGTTTACTTTGCATTGCCTTGTGTAACATTTTCCACTACCAAAAAACCTGCTTTCAGCCATTGATAATTTTGATGAATGAATAGGTTGGGCTAAAACTGATCACTTCAGATATATGGAGAGAGTTGTTTGGTTTTTCTTATTTGATGCTTTGTTTGTCTACAGAAAAGATGACTTCAGACACTTTCAACTTAAAGGCTAAGGAAAGCATTCTCCCCATGTTAATATAGTCTTTCATAGTCTATCAATCATAGTATTTCCATTTTTTGAAGAACTGACTTGAAATTTGCTTCCCTTAGTATCATGTAAAGTTGCAGCTGCAACAATAAAGATCAAGTACAAAATACTCTACAATGGTTAGGGCACTTTTCAGAGAGAAGAAAACTCAGAATCCATCATCCTGGGAGACTGCTCTGACAAAGAAGCCACATCACGTAAGTGCGCCAAGGTAGACAAGGTAAAGGAGCAGAAAGACAGTATCTCTATCGCCTCCTTATTTGTTTTGTCACACTGAAAATACTTTCTAACCTTAAGCCTACATCACAAATTCAATATGAAAAAGCAATTTTATCTAAATTGGTTTTAAAAACTATACTCTAAGCAAGTAAGTTATTCCTCCATACTAATTATAAGACATTGTATTGAAGTAATCACACACTATTCTTCCAGTTAGTCACTCAGTGCATAGTTTGGCTACTCCTCAAAAAATAAAAGCAAAACTACAGAATTAAAGCAATTATCTGTAATTGCCATATTAACCTTTGGAGGCCTGACGGTTTGCTGTCTGTAGGCTCTTTTATTTTTTCTATCTGTATCCCACCCAAGCCTATTCATCATCAGAAGGCATACTTCTTATATATTACCTGATCCTTGCCACATACTTTTCTCATCGAAACAGTGGCCGGTGTTTTGATCTGCTCTATCAGCTTCCTGCGGAGACAGCCCCTTTGCTGCTCACAGCTGCAGCCATGAGCAAGACTTGTGCACAGAAGCCCACCTTCCCCCACCTCTAATCAGAAAAGACTCCACAATAACATGGCTACATATCACACAGCAGAAGTTTGTCAATTATGACCAGTCAATATAAAAGTGATTTCCTCCAGTCCTCACATATTCTCCTCATGCTCTTGAGAATGAGAGAGACTGTGATTGGAATATAGGCTCTGCATACATTAGAGGAAGCAAAAATGAGGGAGAAAATTAGGGAAAGATATGTAGGTAAGTAGATAAGGAGGAAGAAAATAAGTTAAAAAGCAGGAATGCTAAATTAAGGAAGGAGGTAGGAGAAAAGTTCTGCAACAAACAGAAGGAATAGCAGATATAGCAGACTAGTACACAGGGCCATCAGGCCTCGGTATCATGCATCTTGTGAGGCCTAAGATCTTCTCAGGGTATGTGATTTGACAGGTAAACACAGCAGTCTCTCCTGATAAGGGGGGAAAGATAGATTCCAACATCCCAAGTGTCACAGAACACAGAGGGAAACCTCAGTTTCTCTGTCCCCTGGTTTCCTCTGCAACAGACTCCTTTCTTCTCTCCAGCTGTGTGTTAAGGAAGGAAATAACATAAGGTAGATGGGAACAGAGGCTCAACAACTACCACTGAAGCTACTACCATAGCCATAACCTTGTATTTTAGATTTCCCTTCGTAAGGCCTCATTAGTAAAATGAGGCCACGTCAGGCAGTCTAAGCAACACTGTACTTCACATGACCAAATCATTTATCAAATAGAAACCATCTCAACACATGTAAAAACTTTTTTCCACATTTCATGCAGAAGCTTAGTTTCATGTGCTCAGCAAGTGCTGAATACATAAGCATTAGGACTTCATGCCACTGTATACTTCTTGCTAGCAGTCACTCCTCTGAGATGAATACCATGTTACTAATGAGCCTATAATTTCCCATTATTAATTACAATTTCACTAAACACAGATTTGATTCATAATCTCCGCAAGCCAAGGGGAAACTGTTATGTAAGTCTTTGCAAAAATTGTGAATATCGTAACATAAACAACAGAGTCTTCTTTTCTATTTCTGGATTATCTGTTTTTTAAAAAGTTGACTTAAGCATTTCTTTCATTGACTAGCTAAGTTCCGCCCAATTAATTTAAATTTAATTACTTTCATCTCATTACAGTATCAGTCTTCCGTTTGCAGCACACTCACAAATTCTAAGATTTACAAGTATCCAGAGTGCTTTCCATTTATAGTTCTGGATGAGCAGTGTAACTTCCTGGGTTGCTGAGACTAGAATGCAGTAAATTATATTCTCTCTGTATCCACCCTAAGCCACCCTACAATCAACATAATATCTTATGATTTCAGGACTGTGAATTGCATTTATATAAAAACTGCAGTAGAGTTCTTTTGTCTTGGAAAGTTTATTTAACATGAAAATAACCTTTCTGAAATGTTTCCTTTCTTCTAGATTATTCTTGTGATATATTAACGCAGCATTAAAACTTTTTTCATAAGACAATACCTCACTGGTAAAATTATAAATCACACTCAATGAGTATGTAATCAATTTACTTTTTAGATTATTATTAGAACATCATTTCTGAAAAGTGAACAGAATTTTTAAAAAGTGTAATCCTTCAGAGACCTCATCTTCAAAGCTAAGAAGCATAACTGCCTTCTGAAAAGGAACAAATCTTCTGTATTTTATTATAATAGTCAATTTTTACACAATATTGGAAAAGTTATTCTTGCTCATGAAAAAAGCTCCAACATTTCTAATATAAACTTCTTTCAGCACGGATGTGAGATGCAGTTCTGTATTTATGTATTTCAAAAGTGAGTTTCATAGGTTTCCCCCATGCAATAGATTTTAAATTTGTGAACCATATTCTGATTCTGCAGTATTAGCTCTTTAAGAGAGAGGTACAGGATCTCCATTCCTCTGCTGGCACAATTTGCTGCAGGATTGCATAGTAGCAGCTTAGGCCTCAGCATACAGGCACTGCATAAACCTAACATGAGGGATGCTCTGCTCCTGACACAAAATAACAGAAATAGGTCATGCTATAAATAGATAAGAGAAACTGCATGGAAAGGAGAAAATAAACATGTGAGCAGAGGGATACATCATTTTAGCCACACATTCTGCTTTTTGTTCTCTTAATCACAATCAGGCTAGAGGGAGAAAGGAATGGAATAGGAGGAGGCAGGAAACGTTCTTAATTATATGGGACTGCAGCAATCCTAGGAAAGCTTGTTAAATGTACTGGATATTCTCAGTATCTCAATAATAGTAATAGTAAAAAAGAAATCTCAGTCCTTTTAAAGATTACAGAAATGGAAAGAATAGCACCTGGCACAGGAGTCATCTAACGGAGAACAAAAGAATAGTGGTCCCAAAGAGGAACAAAAGCCATCTGGACTACTGCAAGCCCACAGACTGTTTTGAGGTTCTGGACAGCCCAGCTGTACTGTGCGCTCACTCCACAGCTTGTGATATGGAGTGAAGAAGAAAGTTCTGCACATGGAGTCCTACAGCATCTTGGCAACCATACTCTTCCACAGCTAAATAATCCTTCACTTCAAGCATTACTAATGTTAATCAAGTATAAGTAAAAACTACTCCTATCTCAGTCTAAGAAGCCATATATTACCCAATTTGGGGGCTTCTTTTTGTGTTGGGGGGGTGGTGGTGGGGGTTTTGTTTTGTTTGGGGTTTTTTGTTGTTTTGGGTTTTTGGGTTTTTTTATTTTTTATTTTTGGAGCCATCCACTGAAACCAAAGAAATCTGTTTAAAAATTGCCCAAGTCTCAAACATAATTTCAATGTTCTTCATCCCACATTTTCTCTACAGAATTGTGACCAAACTGGAAACTCTATTAGGAAATTGTAGCATGGAAAATATTCTTCCCTTAAAGTGCTACTCATACACTAACAACAACAAAAAAAATCCCACCTGAAAAAGATATTTAACAAATGCATACACCTGCATTCTGCATACTTACTCAACTTACAACACCCACACAGCAGCTGTGGAATGTCTGTTATTACCTACTTTTCCGGCTTTTTAGACACTCATCTTCTAACTTAGACAAAATAATTCGTCCTTGTTAAGCAGTCACAGAATGCCAATTTCTAGATTTAAAAATCAGTCTCATCAATCACTTCAGCACAGAAAAATGTCCCAAAAGCAAAACATTTGAAATTCTTTTGAGCACTGTATTAAAAACTCAGGTTTGTGAAAGTCGGTGAAATATGTTCAAGTCTGCTGCTGATTCAGCCTGTTAATGCCACAGTAAGAATAGGAAGCTGCCAAAAAATCCAACCACATAATAACAATTCCCACTGGAAAACAATTTTGATAATTACAGTCTCTTCAGATAAACAAGAAAAAAAAGTGTAATATCTTTATAAGAACTTTTTTTTCCTATCGTAACAAAATTTTTCCATAGCATTTGTATGTTGCATTCAATAGGTGCTATATTGCAAGGAAACTTTCTGATGGCTCTGGAGCAGTGCCATGTATGTTGTCAGACAACTTGGTAGATCTGGCAACTCTCCTTACGAGGCACTGCTTGTGGACTTGCGCCTAGTCATCTGCAAGGAGGTTTGTGTGTCAATTAGTGAGAATCCTTCAAAAGAGAGAATGAGATGTGTAGCTGACTGCCAATAAGTACATAAACTATGTATTGAGAATTCCAGTGATGATAATCATGACAGTTTACAGCAATTAGAGTAACTAGCAAAACCAAAACACACATTTTATCTGACCTGGCTAAACTTGCAGTTTCAGTAAATGGCAAAAATAGTGGTATAAATGGATATACATGCCAGAAAAAAAGCAATCCGCTGAGAAAACTACATAGCCAACTAGCATATATTATAAAGGGAGCGAAAGTTAATTGTCTGTGCAATTAAAGTATCTAGGTACCTCTTCCCCCACTGGTTGCTGTGTGGCCAGTACTGCTGCAGGAGTATGGCACTTCACAGACTGCCTGAGTAAAAGGATACCCCCTCCAAGTGAAAATTCTGAGTCAAACTGGTTGTGCAAGAGAAGTTAGGATCTGTGGCTTGCTGTCAACTTGGAGGAAATGCAACACTCCTTACCCCCCTCTGGAAATAATGCGATAATTATCACTGCTTTCAAATGAGGCTGCTTAACTCCTCCAACAGAGATGACAGATTTCCTCCTCCTTCCCTGAGACATTGTATCTGAAGAGTACCACAGTGTGCAAAACCTTGTTAACATTACTACTAAGGACTTAAGCAAAACCTGCAGGGACTAATTAGTAGCTTTTGGAAAGCTTTGCAAAGGTGCAGCTCAAAGCAGCCTTATATTCTAAAGTGCTCCTTTCTGATGTCCTCCCTCTGATAAAAAAATCACATGTCGAATGGAAACTCACTGAGCTCCAGCTTGTTCTGAGTGGGATGTGGATGTGGTTAACAGAGAATGCTGGAGAACCAGCAAGCGCTGTGACCTCCAACAACCGAACACATTTCTTCTCTGATTAGAAGAGGAGTCTAGAGTGAAGGAACCATACAGAACCCTTCTGTGCATCTGGAAACCCAGAGAGAAACAATGACTACTTAAGTCCATGTTTCCCTAAGTTTTCACTTCCCAATGAAAACAGGTCTGTTCTTTCCTGCTATAAAAGGGGGGGGGCGGGGGGAGAAAAAAGAAAAAAAAGAGACGCCTTCACAGGATAAATCAGTAAAACAAGTTTTAGCTATTTTTGATGTGCAAAGAAAAATTGCTTCAAAACCATAGCAGTTTGCTTCTTAAAGAGAACAAAACCAAAAAATGAATGTTACTAATATCCTGCTCTTCAAAAAGGCTCCTTATCAATACGCAGACCAATGTACCGGCCTATTGGTACCTGTCAGGCTCAGATCAGTTCCTACACACAGGGCACCAATCCAGGAGAAACTGAAGAGGATGACTAAGCTTTTAGTCATTGAGCTGGAAACAGTACCAGTCACAGCATGACCTTCAAATGAGGAATAATTTATTTTCAAAGAATTGACCCAAACTTTATTGTTACATTAAGTAATAATTTATTCTGCAGTTTCTCTCCGGGGAGAGGTACAGAATTTTTCAATAGATTACCCATCTATCCATTAACACCGGGAAAATCCGTTTCAAAGTCATTAAAACTCATTCTTTTTCTGCAAGGAACATTTTTTAGACGTAACTTTTTTAAGTTAGCAAAGGGACCTGATTCATGAGAGGCTCAGCGCCTACTCTCTGCTGAAGTCATTCTCTTACTCAGGTTCTGATTCAGCAAAGGACTACATAAATCTAACTGAAAACACAAGTGACGTCACCAGCCTCCATGGGACTAGACACATACTTTCTGCTTAATTTAAAATAATTATGATGTGGGCATTGGTAGACTAATAAACGGACATAGATGATTGCCAGTAAGACAGAGAACAGCTGTTACATGTCATGTCATATCCTGGTATCAAATCCTTGGACCAAACAGTTCATCAAATACCATACGTCAAAAATCAAAGACTCTAATCAAGTCTTCCTAGTCAGTAATGAATCCTAGAAGAAAAATCATTCTATCACTTAGATAGAATACATTTCTCAGAATTTGCCAGATTCTTTTATTTTAGAAAAGATTAAAGATTTAGGTTTTAAAAGGAATCTAAGGCTTCAAATTGATAGTTTGTACAAACCACAAAGCAAGACTGCCCATTAGGAAAACTACAGGTAATGAGTTTATCTTTTCTGTTGTCCAGTTAAGAAAGAAAAACAGACATTTTCACTCTGAAATCAATAGAAGGCATTCAGCTTTTCATGAATAGACAATTCATGATGGTAGTTATGAGAAAGCCAAGAGGCATATGCTCACAATATGATGTAGTTAACATAGCCAAGAGATCAAGGCAGCCTGTCTTATATATCAAAATCCAGAAATATTCAACATAAAATTCCCATATTTTCCACTTTCCACATTAGTGCACAGGAGCTCCAGTTTTTGCAGATATAGATACCTTTTTTGTCAGGATTATGGTTCTATGTACTAGCACAAATAGATTAAGTTCTGTAGCACTCAATACTCCACTCTTAAATGCTGCAAACCTTTTTGAAACCTCTTTGCTTGCAGTTCCTTGGCAAAACTTTCAATTGAGGGAGGATTAGAGTGATTAGAATAATAGCTGTAAAGAACTACTTCTCTGTTTATACGTCATCTGCAATTCTCTAAATTATGTGGATTTGCTTTGAAGAATATTATACTTTTGCATTTGCAGTTTACTATCACACTAAAGATCAAAGGGATAAGCTATAGCAACTAAATTACGTTATGCTACCGCTTCATTAGGAAGCCTTATGCACAGTCATGTTGCAATGCACTACTCACAATATTTAAATCATTAAAGGAAAAAAACCCTTACCATATTCAGAAGTGCTTCAAGGGGCAACAAGTTGAAAAAACAGATCCCAGTAACTCATTTTAACTTCATTTTAATTCAGAAAATTTCTGAACGGTTCCGTTTTCTCAGATTAATTATCAAAAGTATTTGCTCAGGACAGTCAGCAAAAATATTTAATTTGTTGCAGCAGCTTCAGTGCCAAGCAAAAACATGTATGAATGAATAAACAAGTAGGTCCACAGACAAAGAGTGCCATTAGAAATAAGGCTACTAAGCTCAAATAAAGAAGTTACGACATCCAGGTTATACAAAGACACACACTCTTCCATACTGCTGTTGCTGTACAATGACTGGGATTACACGGGAAACCAGAAATTGCTTGGTGAGCAGCAGAGCTAGAGCATAGATACCAAACCCGCACCACTCACTACCCAACCTTCAAAACAAAGCACTGAAGTCCTGTTTGTTTTCACAATAATCTGTGGTGTTCTTCCACAGTTGCTAACAAGGAGCTGGAGTTCTCAATGAAATAATTCTCTAGTGGATGCATGCCATCTGTTACCATTTAGACAAAGAAGGAGCTGAGTGTGTTGCATTTTGGAGCCATTTTATCTCCACTAACCAATCCTGCTAGAAATGCCTCAGGGCTAATGCACTTCAGCACAAGTTTTACAGGTCAGATATCCTTATGTTTTTTCCAAATAAATTACAGTACAGTTCTTAATCTATTCCTGCACTGCTCATCTCTCTTCAACAGATCAGGGCAAGTCACAGGTCTAGTCTCTGCATTCCCAAGGATTACAAGCTTTCCTTCTCATGCTAGTGACCACTGATTCTTCTGCAACCTAGTTCTACTCTAGTAATTGCCACATCAGAGCAAAAAGCCCACAGGTTACAGCCTGTTGCTGCTTTCTGCATCTAGGTTACACCATCATATGCATGCAGGATGCCATTTGACTCATGTGTTTTACTCTGTCATGATACAGTTTTGATTACTTTTTTCCTTTAGCAAAATAAAAGGAAAGGACTTGAAGAAAGATTACTTTGACAAACACAAAGTGACCTATGACAAACAGTCACAATGTGGGAAATGGAGAGAAAAAGACCAAATGGGTTAATCCTCAAATATTTCTTTACCTACTCAGAAGGATGAAAGCAGCCTATCCAAAATAGAAACTAGGTCAGATTGCTATAATCAAATTTAAAAGAATAACACAAACACATAAAGGACAAAAATCAATACTGGCAAGACATAAAATGTTGAATTAACCAGGGACACCAAACACAGCAAGAAAAGGTTCTGGAAGTGCTGAACTAGTAGGAGGATGAGGAAGTAAGTGCTGGAAGTCTAGAGGGAAATCTCCAGAGACAGATTATACTGTGAAAGACAAAATGTTCAAATGTTCACTGCCTTTTTTTTTTTTTTTGCTTCAGACTTGACTTGAAAGATTAGTTGCAATCATTAATTAAAATCAGAAAAAACCAGTAAGATTTCGGATTAATATTGGAAAAGAACACATTAAAGAATCCTTAGGAGAACCTGGCAGCATTCAAATTGCCTAAACCTGTTTAATTTCATCCCATCATACCCTGATCAAGCCTGAGAGTCATAAGTCATTAAACTGAGACTCTACTGGAGTATGGATGAGGTAATTAGAGAACTAGGAAAAAAAAAAAAAAAAATCCTTGAAAGCAGGGATTCTTTAAAAAGAGGAAAAAAAGGAAGAGTAAGGGATAGAAATTTAACTAACTGTGAAGAAAAAAGAAAGAAGATTATTTGTAAGCACAAAAAAGAAAAGTGACAAGTGAATTAAGCTAATTTGGGTTGGCTCAAACAATCTCATTTCTTTCTATAACAGGGCCATGGGTGTGTGACTAAAACAAGTAGACAATAACATATGCCATTTCTCTAGCATAGTTTTTAACCCCATCACAAACGAGCTTCTTCAAAGCAGGTTTAGAAAACATGCTCTGAATGAAACTAGTGTTAAGGACTGTACAAAAACATTGGCAGTGGGAGCATCTTGGAATAGATAACAATGGACCACTATCAAATGGAAATATGTATCAAATAAGGCTCTTTAGAAATTTTTTCCGCGTCTAGAAAAACTAAATATTCTCAACCAAGGTTACAAAAAAGAGAGGAAGCTGAAAGAGAACATAAAGATGACACAGGGCAAGATTAAAACTGAAATAGTCATGATAACTTGCAGAAGCAGACCTAAACCTAAAAACAATTTAAAAAGCACACATTTCAACATGCACAAATGTCTGTACTCAAACTGGAAAAAATAAACTGCTGGCTATATTACATTCCTACAAAAAAGAATCACAATAGTGAATTCGCAAGCTTAGTGCAAGGGAAACATGCTGCCCTGTTGTAAATCCTTCTCCATTTCTGCCCAAAACAGCAAATATCAAAGTGAAGTGAATTCATAGATCGTAGCCTGCAAAAACTTCTGGTTACCTTTCAGCATCTTTAACAATGATAAATCCAGAGCTGAAGTCCTTTGAATAGTTGTGGGCACTATAATCCCTGCCGCCCCTCCAAAAACCTCTCTTCAAAACAAAAGAGAGCACTAAGTATGCACAAGAGTCCTAAAAAAAACACTTTAATTAAGAGTAATAACAGAGGAGTCTGAGGCTGCAAAGAAAGAAGTTACAGGAATTATGGATCTTTTTCAAATATATAAAAAGGAAGTGAATCATCTGTTCTCTGTGATCACTGTGGACGATAGATAAGAAAAAAACCAGATTTAAATGACAGCAAGGAAAACAATTAAATAAAAGGGAAAACATTTTAACAGCAAGGATAGTGAAATACCGGGATAGATTGTACAAAGAGGCTGAAGCACAGATAGGGATAGATATTTTAAAGAAAAAAAAAATCTGTTGGAATTGCTCACTTATATTCAATTCTGGTTTGGGATGCACGGATACTGCATGACTTCCTGCATTCCCTTCAGACCTACTTTTCTGATTCTATGAACACACATTTTCAAACAGATAACAAATATCACAACTCTCCACCAGACTATGCAAAGCGAGATTTCACCTCCAAAACAGAAGGAAATGTGCCTGACTAACAGAAGAGAGTTAGAAAGGCATAAAGAGGTTTTCATTACGGGTCAGTAAACTGAATCTGTTTCTCTGGTCATGACCAAAATAACTGTCTTGCACAGACTTACGTAAAACTATCAGGCACGTTGTCAGAACAAGCCAGAAGTATGCAGGGGCTGTGCTTCTGCTCTGCTGGCCTTGTGGCTAAACAGACCCGTGCATGTGAATTTTGCTCAATTCAGCAGGTTGCACAGCCACTACATTAAATGCTACAAAACAAAAACACACAGCAATTATAACAATGGTCTAATGAGCAAGCTGCATGTGAAGTACAGAAATCTAAAAAGAAGACATTAAAAACAACTAATTACTACGCATGTATGTTCTTCTCATTCACTATGTCTGAGCAAGTTCCTAAATTACAGAACGACCTAACATGGAATGTAATGCTTTGTGTTTTGGCCCCAGGTTTTAAGTATCCTTAGTTCAGTAGTGTTGGCATCTCAAATTTATTTATCAAGTAGGTTTGAAATTATTTCAGGGAGCATCAGACTGGACCTGAAAGTGTTACTTAAAAGCCTGAACACTAATCCTGTGCAGCGAAGCATGGTGAAGAGATCCCCACTCTAGCACTGACCCAGTGTAATACATCTCCACAGCACAGAGATACAGAGATAACAGCCTCAACTGCAGAAGATACTTCAATATGCTAGCACAGTGCTGTGCCGTGACAATGCCACTGTGTAACTTTACTGTCCCAGAATAACGCCTCCAGATACAGAGGATTAATATTTGGGGCTGTCTTACAATGATCAGTGTAGCACGGTGAAAGGAAATCCAAGTTTATTAGCCTTGTGCAAAGTTGTGCTGATGCAGCTGGACAACTTTGGGATTCTTGACCATCTCTGTACAGTTGTATACAGACATGACAGTTTGAATCAGCACTTATTCAGATGTGTGTGCCTACCGTATTCCTTTGCTTCTCTGTTTCCTTGCGACAGGTTAAATCCATTCCATACACTTTGTGTCTCTACTATGTGAACCTCAGATATTTTACTGAACATACATACAGCAGTGTTTGCTGAGAGATATAATTTTTCTTTCACAGAACCTGTGGAAAATAATTCATGAATCATAGTAATATTCATTTAATGATTAATAGTAATAATTTAGTGATGTATCTTCCAACCTTTCACAAAAATCTTTTAGAAGCTATTACTCATATTCTGGAATCTGTATTATTACAACAATTCTGAAGCTTAGCACCAAACACACTATCAGGCCTAAAAACTTCTCACAGACTCTTGAACAAATCTCAAACTTTTAAATGAAAAAATCTCTTGGGAAAACACCACTTACAACTGTTCCATGAATTGGCCGCATACCCTGACACTCCACAGCTTTGCAGACCACTAATCTAGAGGATCTTTATACATCACAAGAGCGCTGTAATTAGTGCTATACAGACTGAAAAGTAGCAGAGAGAGATGATTAAACATAAGCAGAGAACTTATTTAATAACTGTTAAAGGTTCTGTCAAATTCAACAGGCATCCCATCAAGTGGTGGTTTTTTGCCCTCACTGATTAAAATCATGGGCCTCTGATGGGCCTCTGCCATCATCTTCTTCCCCTCCTCTTCAATTTCCTCATCTAAGAGCCCTTTGTTTACTTGCTTTATTGGTCTTGTGAGCGAGGCAGGCAAATTATAGACGTGGCATTAATCTGTTCTAAGGGCAATGGAGGTTTCAAAGTCTTCTTACCCTCTCCATGCAAGCATGTGACAAATAATGTTTACAAACATCTGTTATTATTGGTTTAGACCACCCTGGGTCTTTTTTAACTACACCAAACCAGTAATCACCCTGAAATCTCTCCTCTTACAGCGTGTTTAGATCATATTCATGATAGTTTTGCATTTAGTCATTGTGGGATCTCTCACAATTACTCTCTTTCTTACAAACAATGTCATGCAACAGGGTTGCAGGGTCAGGAACTGCTTTACTGAAACTAACGAGCCTTCAAAAATCAGCTAGTCGGTTATCGGTAGTGATGACCAGGACCTGCCTTGAAAAAGCATGCGATCTCAGAAGGTCTGTCCTTTCAGGCCAGTCATATACTTTGATGGGGTCATCCACAAAGAAGTCCAGCAGTAAGTACTCATGGCTAAGGAACAGAAAGAGCTTCCTATAACTTCCTTCCCCCAAAAGCAATGCACTGGATCACCTCTTTCTATTCACAGTCCAGCACACAAGGACAATTGAGAGCCATGCTTTGTTTTACAAAACAACTTAACTTAGTCTACACCAGTTCTATTTTAAAACATTTTTTGTGTATCCCTAGTCATAACTCATGACACTTTATAGTACTCGAACATTTTTCAACTATCTTCCTGCTCTCCAAATTTCATATCCACCATAAAGCTGTATTAAGCCACCTATCTCACATTTTACATCACTGCAACATTTTGAAAGAAGACAAAGGGTAGGAAAGTTAAATCAATTAACATATATTTCTTCACTATGTGTTTGAATAAATCAGCATGAGAATATAAAAATGATTGCTGTTTCAAAAGTACATATGGATGGCTAGAGGGCTAAGACTCACAGCATTTAATACATTTTTTTTAAATTCCATGTTTACCGTGAATGAGTCACCTTCCATTTTCATTTCTTGGAAACTCTGGGTAGATTAGTAAATTAATGAAAATTTTGATGTATTTTTTGCACTAAGATCTGAGTAGTTGTTATACTCCTTTTCTCTTAATTTGGTTGTATATCAATTGATTCTGTGAATCCTATGCTAAATGTGAAAACCTGTCTTTTCATTTGAACATAGACATTCCTGAACTGAACTAATTTTCAAATAGTTTCTCACAGTTTGGGAGTCAGCTCTCCAACCTCAGATTTTCATGCCATAGCCTCTATCTATTCATCTGAAGACTGTCTTCTCAGTTTATTATTTCCAGTCCACCACAACAGATATATAATGTTCTCATACATGAAACATGATTAGTGGCTGATCATGGTGCGACACTGGTCGTGTTTCATTGCAAGTGTTCAAGTTCATTTGCTTCACTTCAGCACTTAGAAAATATGAAGAGGCATTTGTGTAGATGAAAACATCAAATCCAGCCTTGATGAACACACAGCTCTTCAATACCCCAGCCCAGCCCTTCACACAGAAATTACAGTTCACATAATCCCCCTGAAGTTATCCTTACTCCGACATGCAATTCACAGCCTACTAGAAACAGGAAAGAATTTTTCCGAAAAGGCAGAGACTGGCTGCGATGTTAAAAACATTTTCATCTACATTTGTGTTTTGTCCTTAATGACTGCAAGATTGAGAACTGAAAATCCTAAAATTAAAGCTTCAATGAAGTTACTTTTGTAATTGTGGAAGTTCTGATACAACTCACAAGCTTAGAAAGAACAAGCTACCTTGACATATCTCTACACATTTCATAAACAACAGTCACTGCTCAGCAGTCTGTCGGTCATTTTGCACTCAATGAATTTCCTAAACACTTAGGCACAGAGCTAAGGAACAGCTTTAAAGCAACAACTTTAAAGGAACACCTTTAAAATATTTGGGCTGGCATCCTGGCCCCATCAGACCTTTAGTACTGACTTTGATGAAAAAGAAGGAGAAGGAGAAGGAGAAGAAGGAGAAGGAGAAAAGAAAAATACATTTTAAGTGTCTTAAGTCATTTATAAAGCAAAATACTTGCTGGTCTCAACGACATTTTACACAAGAAAAGAAGGCGGCCAAGATTACTTTGTTCCACCTGATCATAAAAAAGAAATTCTAACATTTGAGAAGTCTGTCCATTTAAACAGAAAGCAGTAATATCTGCAGCACTACTGACAGGCATTTCAATTAGAAAATTACTCTTACAAATACTAAAAAAATCAAAAGAATCTCTGGAAAATAGAGAATTATTCCAATAGATCAGTGAACCCACACACAACTTCAGACCAACCCTTAACGACTATGACACCACACGTTTTTAAATCCCACAGAAGGCCTTACCTTGGTAACACAGTTGAGTTACCACTGGCTCAATCTAAAAATAGTATGTAACAGCAGCAGAATCGATTAAATGTTACATTCCTTCACAAGTGCTAAAAACTATTAAGAATTAGGAAAATACATGGAAAAATTTTGACATTTCTTTGGAAATGTTTCAGTAAATAATGGAAAATATCTCTACTGATTAGTTTACTGAATGTCAGATTGTTTGGAAACTGAGTAAATATGATAAAAATGTACGTTCAGTAAGGAAACCAAAAATGGCTATTTAATCAGTGTGCGTTCTTTGACAAGCTGTAAAGCTAAGCAATTTTTGAAAATTTTAAAACTATTAGTGTTGAAAATATGTATTACTGAAAATGCAGACAACCAAATATTTATGAAATCCAATGAGTGATAGGTAATAAACATTGTATAAGGGCATTCTTCCTACAGTACTATGTCAGAAACACACCCTGTCAATGTATAATATGTATATACATTAATAAATAGTTGAAAGGTTTAACAAGGAGTACCAACTCCAACCCTGCAATTTACAAACACCTTAATTCAGCTACATAAAAACTCTCCATCGAATTCATTCTCCCACAGACCTGAAAGCCAGTCCTTATCACACCTAGCAGTTTCTTCATAGTGCAGTGCAATTATTTCTCTTGTAGCCCTGTTCCCTCCTCCTCTACATCAATGGACCATTCAGCAACTTTGAGGGAAAAAAAGAAAAGGGAGGTAGCTCTCTTTTTGAGTTGTAGATGGGGAGATTCACTTGCAGGGACAAAGAAAAAATCCCTGTAGTCCCAATCATGACAGCTGGAAATCCTTAGCAACCACACATTAATGATAATTGACCTTTATTTCCCTATGGTTGCCAAGGATAGCCTATTGTATTTCCTAGCTACTGCACCAAGGATTAAAGAAGGGGTGGGGGTTACAGAGGAGACAAACCATCTTCCATTTCTATCTTGTTTAGACTTCTATAGAAAGAAGAAAACTTTTTCATATCTCCCCTTCTTCTGCTGGAGGGAGGAAGTCAAGTCCCCAGCCTGCGTACTGCACGCCAGCATGAAGGGACTGCAAAGCAGCAGGAGGCAGTGGCTTCAGCACTCTCTGGCCAACGTAACACTCCCTGGGGTGACTATGCCACCCAAAAGACAAAACAAAAAGGGAGGATGCCTGTATGAGCAGCTGTGTAAACAGCCAGGGCTCTTGTCCAATTGGAAGAAATAATGAGATATTTAAGATTCAGACACTAAAATGTATTTACATAAAACAAACTCTAGGAAAAGCATAGTTATGTCATTTTTTCTGAATAAGCTATGCATACAAAAAGGACAAAAAAGATTTTATCAAATGTGTATAATCTTTTATGGTCATACCAATTTAACAAGAAAACGGGAAGCATATATAGCAATACATTAAAAAGAGCTTCAGTTATTTCACAAAGCCAAGGAAAAACCTGAGAGGTTATTCAAGAGAATTTAAATCCATGTTTCCACTAGATCCATAAAATCATCTATGATATTGAAAATACTTTTGAGACTGCAAAAATATGTGACCCCAAAAAAAAAAAAATCTATAAATATACTTAAATACTACAAATGCTAATTTACATAATAAAGTTAGAACAAAAAGTTTAAGCATATTCTTTTCTTTCAACATTTATACTTTTCTTGACCCTGCAGGTCAAAGATGTTAACAGTCAGAATATCACTGCTCATCATACTTTTTATTTTCAGTTTGTCATTGAAAACAACCTGGTATAACATTGTCTCACTAGCGTTTTGTTCCAAATCCTGTAACCTTACATCCCTAATGGTTGCTGTGATCAATCACGTGAAAATTATTGCAGCAAATGTTGAAATAATAAGAAAAAAAATAAGATTTATTCAGGTTGTACTAGAAGGAATATGTAAAGCACATCACATTGCTCAGTTTTAAATAGGTCATGAGCTAGAAGGGAAATGAACACCTCTCATGTACCAGGGACCTGTGTAATGTTAAAAATCTTACATTTTCTCTGACACTCAAGGATGAACAGAAGTCTACTGAATTCTGTATTACCGTAGTAATACTGAAGCAGTTTCATTTTGATAAAAATTTATTCATTAAAAAACTAAAGACTGTGGAAGCCAAAATAATTTCTCCTAACAAAATGGAAGGTAGCCATATTCGATAGTACACAGGAACAGTTAGAATTCTCTTCCCATAGAACCAGATACTGTGCAGTTCAACTCTTAAGATTTTTTCACATTGGATTTCATCTGCAGCCCTGAAAGATTTATACCCACTGCACATAATGTATTGACTGAATGGCGCTCATTTATTTTTTGAGAATGTTTTGGAAAGAATGGGTTATGTTCCAACTCTTCTTTTCACAAGCTTCTGAAATGCTGTCCGTGAGGATTTAGGCCAGTACTAACAGGAATGCTGGCAACTTCCTGTTAAATCCAGTTTGATCCAAAGCCCAACAGACAGACCCTTCTCTGACAGCAACAGATTCTACATTAGTCCAATGGTTATATAGCTGTCCCTATTTTTATATTTTTCAAGCACTTAATGTTGCAGTCATTTAACAGTAAACAGGTTTTTCAGAGAAGGTCGAAGGCCCTAATGTTTACAAATCTCCAAAATCTTTCTCTTTGTAGAAGACTATAATGTAACTATATAATTTGGCATCATACTGAGCTCTGTCTTCACTGATTACTGAATTCTTGCCAGGATGAGCTGCATGCTGTTCCCATCATTTTTCATTATCACGTGACTACAATAGGCTTTAAAAGCAGTTCTTAAAAAGAGTAAGTGTGGTTAGAATTTTTCATCACAGATGCCTGCTCTCTTCTGCACTACTTCTATACTCTGTTATTCCAAACAGGTTTAGCTTTTTCAATGGGTTCTAGGCACTACTGCAGTTCCTGAGTAAACTCCTGTGAAGGTCTCAAATATTTTCATTACAAAAAACGTTTCCAATTTCTTTTTCAAAGTTGTTGTCAAGTATTTCCTTACAAGCCAGCACGCCTCACAAACAAAACAGTTAGTGCTAATATTAAACAGAATTTGTGTTCCTATAGCTAGGATCTTATTTCCATCTGACCCCAGCTGTCACATCTATTTTAAATGCAGACACGTCTCTCTATATGCAAATGGGGTGTCTGTGCCCCTTGAACTGCACGTGACATAAAAGCAGTTTAAATGGCCCTCGCATGTTGCTGATCACATGAGTAATCTCCAACTACGGGAGCAGGAATGCAAGGGAGGATATTAGATAATCAAAAGCCCTGGCTCTTCAAGGAAGCAGGCCACCATCACCGAATCACCCCAGGGTTCAGCTGTATCCTGAGGGATCACAGGAACACCTGCTTGTGAACTTAAAGTCACCTCTCCCTCCCTTAGGCTTTCCAAGGTTTTACGCCATGTCTCTCGTGGCTATTGGACATACAAAGGTTAGGGTATGCAGTCAGAAGGCCAGGAACTTTGACCACCTGTGGTACACTGCATTTCTTGATATTCTTATTAGTGTTACAAAATGTATGCAGTATTTCACTTACCAGTTTTTTGTTTATTAAAAATGCAAGACGAAGATGAAAACATACACAAAAGATTATATTTCCCACCAGCAATCACTTCTTTGTACCACGGACCTATCCCTGGGGAAATGTTGCAAAAATAATGAATAGAATTTAGGCAGATTTAGAAATATATTTACATCAAATATTACTAAAAAGCAATGTTCTGATTCTCGGTCTAAACTACTTTCCTAAATAAAATACTTTGAGCGCACAAGTAAGTGAAAGTATTATTACCTAAACTCCCCTATCTATTTTACGTAGAGGAAACCCAGCCAAAGCTTTTTGCCCTCATGCCTTCAACCAAGATCACTGACGCAAGAAGAAAATTAAGGCTTCAGTGAGAGGCATGTACACCCCACTGAGAACACAGTGGAGCTGGAGCAAAACCCTATGCCAATTCTTAAAAACAGTGAGAGATTAGGCAAACACCTAATATAGTTACTGGGTTGGCTGAAATATCTCTGCCTTAAACACAGACCCAGAAAGCCAGAATTGCTGCAGGGAAGCACAAGACCTGGATGTCTCAAGGTCACATATAAGCAGCGGCTCTAACATTTGTTCCAGTATTACCAGTTTATCACAGCCCTGGATGGCTACTAACCAAAACCACAGTGAATTTCATATATATTCTTTTCTGGCTACTGTTTGAGGAAACTATCCATGGAGAAGCAGAAGAGCTTATATGTGTGTGGTAAGAGACAACGACCATTT
This sequence comes from Platalea leucorodia, assembly GCF_965183815.1. NCBI lineage: Eukaryota > Metazoa > Chordata > Aves > Pelecaniformes > Threskiornithidae > Platalea > Platalea leucorodia. Next base: position 36,640,220 of record NC_138826.1, read on the forward strand.
AGGCAAGGAATCATAAATGAATTATAATTACAGAAGTTACCAAACACATTCAGTTTTACCTAAGTAATACTGAAAAAATAAACAAAATATTTATGCATGTATTTCAAACACACCTATAGATAACACTTCTGGATTATTTCTTACATTTCATGTGCTGTTCCAAAAGCTTTGGGTTACAAGACCTGAAAGAATCCTTATGTTTGATTTTGTTGATGCAATGTACTAGGTGAGTTCTTACAGCAGAGTTATATTATTGTTGCTTGATTGTTTATTCTTTAATTGGGAGTGATCAAGTTGAATCTACAGCAGTTTGCCTGCTCTACCATATCTGTTGTTACCTATTTTCAGACATGAAGTGACTCTATATAGATAGTACATGATCTTCTGCAAAAGATTATTCAAAAATTCCTTTTATTTTGTATGTGAGCACTCATTTTGTCTCCACATTCACTCCTCCTGTGAGAAAATCTCAATGTCTGAAAGGTCTGAAGCAGTGCAAGCCAGAAGCAACAGTGACAAGAAAAAGCTCATGTTTGATCCTTCTGTGCAGATTTAGAAGTGGGTGCATTAAAATTTTGGCAGGTGGACAATGGCACAGCTACTCAGCTGTCTTCCCCTCCCTGATCGTAGTCAAAAAGTGATTTTGGTGTGAAAAGCACTAACAGATCTTTGAGTAACAGGTCAAAATTAAGCAACAGTCATCAGCATAGCATCTGATGCGGTATTAAAAAGAATTGCTACAACATTTGCAGTCTCAGATGGCAGGAAATACCCAGGTATCTGAAGAAGTAGGACCTAAGGAGGGGAAAAAAAAAAAAACCAACCACGTACCTCAACTTGGTAAAGCTACATGGCAACAGACTTGTAGAATACTATCTTTTCAGTGCCACACTGTGCTAAAGTTAAAACTTGAATCATGTTCTTTTACCTAAACCAGAAAGGTCTTGGTCAATGCTTTGATTTTATTCTATAGCAGGAAATGACCCCTCACATCCAAAAGACAAATTCAGTTCACAAATATCACCACCAATCAAAACATACTGCATTTTCTTGCAGCTTAACATTGCTAATAAAGTTTCTGCTGATTTCACTAACAAGCCAGAAACTAAAGAACCATGTAAAATCAAAGCTATCCTGCAGGCTGTTTTAAATTTACATCTAGATTAGAACATTGAGATTTCTTGCCATAATTTTTTAATAATTGCAATTAGACCAGCACATCAAAAGCAGGTATGCTGACCACATATACAACGTGTACATGTCAGTATATAGCACTACCACTCAGCATCAGAAAGGGTTGCAGAACAGGTCCACGAGTAAGAAAAATAATCTTATCATTGCAAACTTGTGTGGCGAAGTGTTACAATTAGCACCATGGTATAGACATCTCCTTATAACATTAGCACCATGGTATAGAAAAAGTCCTCATAACACACAGTTATCTCCATACAGATGTCACTCATCACTGCTTTTTAAAATCCACTAAAATCCACTTTAAAAAAAAATCCCATCTGCCTGTAAGACAGCTGGTTTGGAATTTTCAGCACTTGCTGCCTGAACATACAAATACTTAGTGGTTTTTGTAGCAACTTTATGGACTCTTCTGCTGCCAATGTTCTCAACAGGCATTATTTTTTTCAATTGTGGCCAGCCAGTTAGCCATTGAGGTCTTAAGTCAGTGAGATATATTTTTAAGAAGCATTAGGCACGTAACACCAACCATTCAGTGAGAAAAAAGGTGTAGCTAGCAGTTAGGAAAACCAGGCTACTGCATTTGAAAACACTGATCTGTCTGCATGATACAAGGACCACAACTGAAAATGAATAATCCCACATCAAGACCTAGGCAACCTGAATTGTTCAGCAAGGTTATCAAGTGCAGTATGAAGATATTTGCAGAGAGAAGTTAGAAAGCGAGCAAAAAGGAAGATTTTCTAGATTAGGGTAGAGAGAGGAAGAAAAATCTGTAGAAGAGAACCAAGAAAAACCAACCTGCTTTGAGAATATGCCCAGTTTCTTCTCCCCAAGAAACTTACTACAAAGGTTCTAAAGCCCCATCTTCAAATGCACACAACATACTGCCTGGAATTCATTACCTAGGTGGAAAGCCAGCTCCAGCTCTCTTTAGATAGGTCGTTAACAGTTTCAGAGAAAAGAATATTTAGGGCATGAAGTTTTGCCAGCATAACCCAAGAGTTCTACTCTTGGAAATTTCAGTCTCATAAATATGTTTCTACCAAATGCTCTCCTTTTACTGCTATTTTTTTGCTCATTACTTGATCACCGTTTCCCACCCTTTCAGATCTGTGGAAAGGAAAAAAAAGGCACAGGGGGGGGAACAAAAAAAAGACTGTTTGATGTTCCCGCTGCACTTTATGCCCTCTATTCCTTAGATTTGCACAGACATGTTGCAAATATTGGTCTACAACAGCAAAGCTTTGAAGCACATGGTTTAGGAATCAGTTGGAATACTTGCCTATTTGTGGTTAAAAAGATACTCAGATGCTTGGCTGCTTCAGGACCCTAGTAGTTTCAAAGAACAAACAAACATGAACAACAATCTCCACATTTTCCAGGTTGTATAGATAAATAATGACTTATTTTTTGGTTTGGGGGGAATTTATTTAAAAGAGAAACTGTATTTCCCTGCCTACAGAAGCTGCTGTGATTAAAACATTAGTATTACATGAGTCAGTCAGGAGGGAAAACTGGAACAGACAATTCTTTAGAAGTTATCTTAAAATTATGTCCAAATGTGGATGTTATGGTTCCTTAAGAATTCGGGGATTGTTTAGAATTGTATCAGAAAAAGTAATACAGAATCTCAAGGTATATATTGTCTGCCAATTTAAAAGGAAATTTTAATCTTAAAAGCACCAAAGCACATATCATGACTCATACTGAGCATACTAAACATAAAACTAACTTCTAAGAATCTTCCAGAGTAGATTCAATTTCTGTATCTTCCCCGTAACTTTATAAGTAAAGGAACTAGACAGTGTTTTCTCCTGCATTCGGAACTAAGTTCACCTCTGAGAAAAGGTCATCCATGAAAAATTTCAGCCTTAAGGACGAATATTTGGAAAGCTCTGAGCATATAAAACAGAATGCCAAAAGAAAAATATTATTGCAACTCAAACTACAGACTGGTGTTCTGAACCAGCAGATTTTGAAGGAGAAATATATTCTACTGCTACTGCAAATCTTTACTTCCTCACCAAAAATAGTGACCAAAGGAATTTATTTTCCTTGAGAAGTCACTCGTTTTGGAAAATGAAATTTTTTTGTTTAAACAATTTTATCAAAGCCGTATTACCTCCTTTCTTCTAGATAAACTGTATGTAAGAAAGAAAAATTTATCTAAAGTTATGGGAGAGCACATTTTAACTGTATTTATAATACCGATAAGAATAAGGAATTCATGCACAAATATAAGGCACAAACTGCAATAGTGGGTAACAACCTGATTGGATTTATTTCTAGAACTAATATTAATAGCCTGCAGGTAGACTTTTCTTCCCCATAGAGAATTCTAATGAGCTACATCCTCGTCTATTTTGCAGTTTCTTTTAACAACACACACTAGGGACCAGGAAGTCTCTTTCTCAGTCATTCCGTTCCAAAGATTATAGCCTGAAAGTTCACTCTCTATGGGAAAGTACATTGGAAAACCTATACAGAGTATAATGTTATTTATTTATCTATTTCCTTAAAACCTTTTTATACCACGTCAGGTTTACTATCTCCCATTCCAATGCTGCAATCAAATGAAACAAAATCTTTCAAATCTAGACTAATTAAAGTTGTAGTTTCTCAACTAAACAGTAAGTATACACAGATATCTATGTACATTTTCCTGTATTTTCATTATATATAAAATATATTTTCGGTTTCACTACTGGTGGTAAATAAACCACAAGTACATTATATACATTAAAAACAGAAACATGGTTGAAAACTCTTTCTGCTCAGGTATTTTCAGGGATGACCTGTAGAAGGAAGAGCAGGTCAAAACGAGGTCAAGTATTTTCCATTTCAATGTGCACTTTAAATAATCCATTTGCTCCATTATTTGCACTGAGAAGTGCTAACTCACTTTGTTCTCATGAAAATTTGTACATAATTAAATGTACTGCATACAGTTTACCAAACATGGATCTTTACTGTCTATTATACCTTCAAGAATTGTTTCAGACACTTACATGAGCCCCCATCTCTCCCACATTTTGGCTCCGTTTGACATGACTGTGATTTCATTGGCTTTTGGGCAACCTGAACCACAGAAGACTCTAAAATACAGCTCTGCTAACATTTAGATTTAAAGATTCAGTCAGGACTATAATGGAGAGCAAAATAAAACTATACGTTGTAAATGTCTATTGGAAAGACTGTAAATAACTGCAAGTTAAAAGAACTGTGAGAAGCAGCATTATATTTTTTTATCCACCAACAGTAAAGAAAAAAGCAGAAATGACAAAAAAATGACTTCAGAAGTGTCTGGGGCTCAAATTAATTTTCAATACACCTTGATAAGCTATCTCGGAAGTGTTTCACATTCATACATGTTTTGATTAGGAACAGGAAAACCACTCCAAATACATGAAGGCCAAATTTATCAGCAGTCAAGGCTCACATTGCTTTCATATGAACTATTAACATTTGGTGCATAGAAGAAGACAGGACTGCATGTGTAAGCCAGCAATGCCACTACAGTACACCTGCTCCTCCACAGGAGATTCTCACAAGCAGCATTCTGAACTACAGATTCTGCTTCTTCTGGTTAAGTTACATCAATGCATATACTTGGTCCTGACGCTGGAAGTCCCTGATTCAGTCCCTAATACCAACAAATGCAGAGATTACCACAAATACACATTGGATCAGCTTGATGATACTTTTTCGAAACATGCAGGCAGCCACTCCCACTAAAAGAATCATAACCATTAATGGTCAAAATAAATAAATAATCTTCTGTGTTTGTTGAAGATGGGTTATTCTATTTGCTACTGATAGGTAACAGGAGTTTTGCACCTTTTCCATCAGGTAAGCATACAAAAAGATAAGAGAGTGGCAGCCCTTTGATAAAGCTGTGATTTGACACTGTGCAAAACAGCAACTTAGAACAAGGAGACATCTTCAAAAAGAGGGGGAAGAGAAAAGAAAAAAAACCAAAACAACAAACAAAACCCCGAGCTGTGCTAGGAGAGAGCTCCTATATGAGATCTGAGAACCTGACAGCTCTCTGGCCACACTGTCCCTGAGGCTCAGGTCATTGCTTCTTGTCCCACTCTACCCCATCATTACTGGTCCCTCAGGAAAGCACCCTCATCACCTCACCTCTGTTCTTTTCAGGTGCCACTCAGTCCACACTGAGGCCATACCTGCTGTATGCCATTGTCTGTCCTTCTGTACCCCAAAACCTAAATGTCACATGCAGAGCCCAGCATGGTCTGTGCCTTCTGACAAAAACCAGCTGCCTCCTCTCTCCAGAAGAGATTCCTCCCTGCTTTGTACTGAAAGCATTTTTAAGACTTCAACACACACAGAAGTTCTACTGGCTACCTCATACTGGTTCAAGAAGTAGGCAAAAAACTGAGATCCTTGATAGATTCTTTAGGCTGCAAAAATTCAGCTGTAAATTGGAGCAAAATGGGCAAGAGCACACCTGACAGTAGTCCACGCAATTCATTCACAGCAGATCTTGAAAAACATCTCTTGGCTTCACAATATTCCATAATTCTTGGCCTTCTAGGCATAGCAATGGGAGGAAAGATGGGTTATTATCTTTTTACATAAGCCACTGCTAAATTGTAAATGCAGGAATAATACAATTCCATCTTGTTAATAGCAGTCCTTCAGACTTACAAGATCCTATGACTATTGTGAAATTTTACATAACTGACCTTTGGAAGATTAAATTATATTTTGATAGAAAAGCAAATTAACTTTCAATGTGGGAAATTTTTCAGGTCCACTACCTTTCAACCAAGCATTTCCACACACCGTAAAAAAAAATATTAGCTATTTGTATACCAAGTAAGACCCCACTAGAAATATTTGAACATGCTCCTTTAGCATATTAAGAGATCAACCAAAATGAGATTGCTTTACTATTGATCTTACCTTGAGTACAACGCTCTCCAAGTTTACAGAAACCTTTTCCTGCACAGATGAGTAGTGCAATACAATACTCTGCAATGAAGCCTCTGCTCAGCTCTTCGTCCTTAAGCATAATTCCCAGTGAAATCAAGGGAAACTTTACTCAAAACAGGACTGCTGAAGAGACCCAAAAGTAGTGATGCCTCCAGTTTAGGACTATTTCTGCCACCAACAGGCTGTGATCAGGCATGAAATCCTTGGTCCACTGAAATCAAGAGGATCCTGCCACTGGGGGTCTAGATTTCACCTTTGCTGCTTGGTGTGTTTGTGCACTGGAAGTGCTGCAACACTGCTCTTCAGAAGAGCGATAGCGAACTGGCAGGGCAGAGACTATATTTGGTCTACACATCTTTCTTGTTTCCATGTATACTGCATATTACTAAGGTCACAGTTCTGTGCATGTCATCATAGCAGGAACAGAGAAGCAAAAGCAGTTCAGTCTATCAGAGAATTTTAGGTCAGCTACAGAGCCATCCCAACATGACAGGCCCTCGGGGTCTGGCTTCACCAAAACATGTAAATGAAGATGGTCCCTGATCGCTTAGAAGTCCAGTAACCCTGTTTCCGATATGCTGCATGCATGGAGTTGATGGAAGTCCGTGAAGAGACATACGGATCAATTAAAGTGCTTTGATGGAAATTCACAGAAGGAAAGAATATGGATGCTCATATCCAAAAGAGTAGACATTGTAGAGATGGTTAACAAACTACTCAGATATTCAATAAAATAGGTAAAAATAGATCTGATCATACTAACAGTTACAATGAGTGTGTGTACACATTAAATTCAATTTCCTCACCAGCCTTGCAATGCAGCTAGCTAGAAATTATTTTTCTGAAGTGCTTTTGTATTTCATATATTACAGTGTATCATGTATATTATATAGGTCAAATATATGTCTAAAACAACAAGAATAACCATAAATATGTTTTCACAGTAATCTCAATTATTCTTAGCTTATTCATACCTATACAGGCTGTACTCTGCTTTATTAAGTACTCCATTTACTAAAGTCCCTCTACTTCACATGCAAGAAGAGACTCTTTTCACCATAAAGCCTCGTAATATAGACTGACTTTAGGAAAGACTGCGGAATTGCAGTTTACACTGCATCACATTAAGACACCGTTTTACAAAAACAAAGCACCATAAATCTGAAAACCTTGAGATTCACCTAACCGAAGTCACTGCTATTGCAGTAAGAAAATAACCAAAATAAAATTATAACAGTCCTCTATTGCTGGACAAACTATGCTGTTTAAATATGGTTCCTGCCATCAAGTGTCTGAAGAATCAGCTACTCTGCATGCAAATTTTTTTTTTGTTTGGCTGGTTTGTTTGTTTGTGGGGTTTTTTTTAACAAGAGTGGGGAGATTAGGTTTTGTATGAACCATCTCTTTTATTCATACATAAAATACTCTGAAGACTGACCATGGATGAGAGATGAACACTAAGCATCAACACTGTTTAAGGAAGCACTCAATAGATACATGAGGAAATTACAGACCTGTAAGTCTAAGGTGAGTGTGAGAAAAAGAATCTGCTGGAGTTCTTTGAAGATGTAAGTCCTGAGACAGATAAAGGAGATACACTGGTTGTCAGAGCTTAAAAATGTGTTTTGCTGTCTACACACAGTACAGTAACCCTTCAAACTTGGATAGAAATCTCACTGAAGTTTAAAACTCTTGAATTTAAAAGGGAGGAAGGTTAGTTAGTGAAGCTTCAGTTCGTTATCTGGCAATAGAGGGCACAAGGTGCCTCTGCATTTCATTCAGAGTTGTAATCAGTTCAAAAACCATAATAAAAAGATCCAGCTCCAGCACTGCTGAAGGCAGCAGCATACTGGAATACAGCATTATGGTTAACATGTTTAGAAGCAAAGAACAGGGAAGGTGCAGCTGCTATTGATAATGTGAACCCAATGTCCTTGGTTGAGTCTTGAGGCCCTGACAGTACTTTTAGTAGAAGAAAACCACACTATAGAGCTGAACACAGCCTTTGCTGCAGCCACCATGCCCTGGCTGGAGGGGAACACCCATATTTCTAAAAAACACCTTTCCCTGTTTACTCTTCTTGCAAGCCATTCTGTCAAAGACAGTCTTGGATTCCACAGAGCTGGAGTTGTTGCCAATCAGCAGAATTATGCCTTCCAGAATTACATGGAACCCAATGAACACTGTCCCAAAAGGCTTTTCAGAGCCTTTTGCAGGGGAGGGGGAAACAAATACAAAGAACCCATAACTCTGTGCAAGTTGTTCTACTTGGATAGCATATTGATGGCATTAGTTGCAGGTACCAAATCAAAACCAATCTGATTTTTGGGATACAAGTTTGCAGGGTTTTTTTTACTTATTCACTCATTATTAATTGGCTTTATAATTATATATAATCCATGCAGAATAAAACTCGTCTGTCACACTGTGGTGCATTTTTATTACTGTAGTAACATCTAAAGGACCAAGTTCCAATCAAATGCCAGTTTTAAGACTGGAGATTATTTTGGTGAATTTTCTACTTTTGTGGTAGGGATATTCAATACAGAAGTCAGAAACAAATGTATAGCTGTACTGTTCCATTGTTACTAAATCGCCTTTCAGAGAAGAAATACACTCTATGATTTAGCTCCTTTACAATGTAGCAGAAGAAAGAAGCTAGCATCCTGTGATAAACCCCCACAAACGTGCTAAAGAACAACAGCAGGTACTTGTCACAGTTTATGAACTTCTTTTTTTAAAAAAAACTACAAGCACTACACACTACAAACTAGCGCTACAATAAATTGCTTTAATTTTAGCAATAAAAAATGCTAACAATACCACTGAATTTCCATCACTTACAATCTTATATCCTTTCACTTGTTAGAAGTAAGTCTAGCAAATCTAATGACTGTCGTAACCTCTGTTTACTCAATCTAACCAACTATCAACCCAGGGTTTTGTTTGTTTGAATAAATACAGAATAGCATAATATTTCCCTGTTTCCTAATATTACAGTTTAAAGATTATTAGTTAAAAACAAATTTTCTCAGAGTCGTAACTCTTTGTTTGCATGTGTACTGACATTACTGATTTCCTACTTAGCTCCTTACTAATCTTACAGAAGTTCTTTAAGACAATATAATCGACATTTTGACAGGTCTTTAGAGGTAGGGTCACTGGAAAGACACTGCAGCAGGGTTCAAATATCAAGGTGACAGTATACAGGAATATATAAGAGGCAGAGTATTTTGTTTCTTTTTTTCACTTGCCAGACATCAACAGAGGAGGAAAATATTTTTAGTGTGGCACATACAAGCCAGGACATGCAAGGATATCTTATGTGTCACTATTACTTGTTGCCAAAAGTACTATGGATGATGAAATGCCATTTTGCAATGCATTTTGAGAAACTCTTTCCTGTCTTACCCTCTAGAAAAAAATTTGAAAATCTTATGTTTTCTTCTATTGTTAATCTTTATATAAAGAATTAAGATGCTTTAAATGAAAAAACTGTTGAAAATGAATGATCAAAATATAACATTCCAAAATGCTTTGATATGGACTTTAATTCGTATTCTAACAGATTAGGCCTACAATCTCAAGCTACGTTGTGAACCTCACTTCTATAAAATGCTGCTAACTATGGAAGGATTAGCTAGACTTGTTTTAATCTACAGGCTAATCATATTTTGGATCAGTCAACATGCTTGTTAGCATTTACTTTTTAGTACTGTGAATTTATTATTTATCATATATTTAAGTACTGCAGTCTACATTCTTTCTGTTACCCTGTGTTTAAAAGCAGATGTATCAAGAAAGATCATGAAGTGACCCAAATAATCCATAAATCTACATAAGGTCGTATGTGCTGTTCAATGCATGACATAATGAAAAATTTAGAGCATGAATGAAAAATAGAAAGCTGATCTTTGTAAGATTACAGCACCCCTTTGAATGCTAGGAAGAACTTAGTAAGGTGTATTTTTTCGAACGGTTGACTGTGGTCTTGTTAAGTAAGTGACTGAGCGGTGCTGAACTGAACTTCCAAACTTGCTGTAGTAGATTAGCATTACCTTGACAACAAATGTCAAAACACAGCAATTCTATCTCGTCAAAACTCTTCCCCCTGCCCCCTCTTTTTTTTTCCTTTTTTTAAAAGTTTCTTAGAAATGAAATGTTGACAATATTAAAATAATTTTGTGTAGGTTAGTTTCAATGGAAACACACTTTCAAAACCAAAATTATTTTCCAATTTTTTCAAGGTAAACTCAAGTTTTAGAGAGCTGACTGGTTCCTGGAAGCAATTTTGCGATATATAAATGTATCCTTGCTTATATTTATGCCACCACTCCATGCATGTGAATCTACTTACACATTTAAACAGCTTTTTTGGATTATGGCCATCAAGACTGATGCTTTAAGTCTCTGTACACAGAAGCCTCATTCAACTCAACAGGATTTTTATCCACTAAAACATGGCAGAACCAAAGCCATATGGCCTTTTGGCTTGGATTACAGTATCATATGAATATTGACTTTTTACTCTCCTAAGGGTGAATTAACATAGTCATGGAATATGCAGTACCCTAAGGAAATATTTGTGCCCAAAAGTTAGAGCTGACTCTTTAAAATTACAAGGCCTGTTCTTTCACAAATGTTTCTAAAGTAAAGCATTGGACTTCAGTCAGTGACTGTTAAAACATTTACAATGCAAATATATAATGTACTTTTACTATTTTGTTTTGTTTTCTTTACCTCTGCACCAAGACATTTAGACATATACATGGAAAGAATTTAATCTTTTAAAGTAACCAGTTTAGAGGTCAGCTGTTCATTACGCTAAGGTGGCTAATACAGGACTCATGTGAGTAAGGCTTTAATGAACAAACTATTAACATCCTGCAGACTTCCACAGATATAGAGGAAAATTAATTACAGTCCGTATTTCTAAATGGTTCGTCTTATTTATGTCATAAATAAGTGTATATCATTTACATCCCCACAAATATTCAACTTCAAAAAAAAAAAAAAATAGTTTACTTCTATACCAGTCTTCCCCAATGCACTGTAACTCAGTGGTAATTAATGACTTCTCTATTATAAAGAAGTTAATGTAGTTCTTTCAGGTTTTATTACTGAATTTTTCAAAATGAAGATGAATGTTGACTTTTGTAAACCTCCTGCTGCTCTGTACACCTGCAGACTGCCTCATGCAGCCCTCCTATTGTCCAGTGCATCTGTTCATATTTTACCTTCAAAATGTACTGCTTCTTCACATTTTGATTTCCCCTACAACTCCTTAATAAAATCTTTGTAGAGTCAAATGGTGAGAAACTGTAAGCCTAGCAAAGTGACTTTCCATTTTTTTCAGTGGCAGATTTTGTAGTACCTCAAAAACTGCTCCACTTCATCCCTTTGAAGCACTGTTTTTTGTTTATTAATACTGTGTTTAAGGCAATTAGGGGCCACTGAAACAACTTATTTCCCAGATGAAGAGAGTACATAACCTGAAAATACTGAATGCTTGTCATACAAGATTTATTCTGCCACTGTCTTTTAATTCCTTCCTGAATTTCTTAAAATAGCACCATCCATATAATTGAATTCCCAAGAATGTATAAGCCATTAAAAATACGAATACAAGATATTTATAACGTGCTAAATATTTGCACTAAATTCTGTTGAGTTTTACCAGTATTGCAAAAAAATACAAATCATTAAAAGGCGACTTGAACAAAGGTTATCCTATTCAAATTATTCCAGATGAAAAAATATGGTTTTCCCAGATAGAAATGCTTCTGTAACTGCATGCTATCTTCAATCATGGGATAAAGCTAACATCTGGTTTAGTGGTTTGCTATGAAAAGAAAGTATTTTCTAACCATTCATAATGGAAAAATACTGTAATCTTAAGGAAAAAGCCCTACAGCCAAAGAGCTAAAAAATTGTTTGCAACAAGTCAAATATAATATGAAAAATGCAAGGAACAGCGTATATTTGTTTATCATTTATGCAATATAATTAAACCCAATAATGAAGACGCACAGTATTTGACAATAAGTTAACATCATGCAATGCTTTTGTAGGGTTGGGTGGGGGGAGGTGGGTGTTGGTTTTCAACAGAGACACCCAATATATCATACAAGCTTTCAAAGACCAGGCTCTCCAGGAAATTTAAAATGGCTTACTGTTCCCTAATGCACATGCAGACCTTACGAATGTCAGTAACGTTACTAACAGCAGACTGAGGCTACTAAAATTTAACAGCAAGGAAAGTTTCCTAAATCAACATGTATGATGGCAAAATGGTAGTCCTCCTAGCTTGGTCTAGCAGGCTTCCTTAATCATTCTGAAAAGCAAGCCTACAGGTCATGGTACAACGTATCAGTATTTACACATACAAACTACCACTCAAATCAAACCATAAGGCTTCACTGACATGTATAGTCCCCATCTCATCATTAAGGCTATTCATAGCAACAGAATCAGACATGTGAGAAGCAAATACAAAAATGACAGTTTCATAATAATAAGGACTGTCAAAGATGGGTAATTGCCTCCATAAGCTGTCTGACTGACAGTATGAAGCAGTTTTTAGTATTTTGCTCATAGAAGCAAGCCAATGCTAGACTGGAATCCTTAGATCTCAATGCCACTCTGAGCCATGAATGTTTAAGTTCCAGTGTAAAATAAGAAAAAAGTAGGGTAGGGAGATGAGAAAGAAACTAGAATTTTTTAAAAGTAAGATTTGTCTTTCTGTTCCAAAAAATAGCATCTTTGGACTAGAGAAAACAGTTACTTTATATTTTTCTCAGAAGATTTTTTTGCCTTCTCAGAAGGCAAAAGAAAAGAAAAAAACAGTCATATAAACAATGGGATTCTTTATGGGCCGATAATGTATTTTACTAGAACAATTCATGGATCTGGAGAACAAAGTAGGCATGCTTTTGTTTGAAAGCACTGTCTATTAGCTAATAAAAGCATTAGCTCTCCTGCGACCTGGACAAGTTTTTATTTTCAAACTGCTACAGCTACAACACAATCACTGGCTTTAAACCTTCATTCTAGGACATAACGTTGTGTTGCAAAGTTTTGTACTTCATGTAGGTTTAACTTACCCAAAGAACAAAAGTGTATATGGTAAAAGTTTTCCTGGGCACACAAACTGGTATTTTGGAAGAATCCTTTATAAAAGACAAATAGGCAGGAAGAGTTGACAAGTTTCAGAAGCTAACATTAAAAAAAAACCCGAATATCAAATCATTATCTCATATTCTGATTTAGAGGCCAGAACATTTCAAGGAATTAACCTTGTATTTAGTGTTTCATCTGTTAAGAGAAGTTAACAGGTACAAAACCAAACTGAAGTTAATATATATTTATATATATTTAGGTATTACAGAAAACTATTGGTGATGTTTAGGAAATGCTGACTTAACTAGATGACCGTGAAGGTAAAGAGAAGTCCAATGAGGGAAACACAAACATATATCTGTGAAAGAACATTCTGTTTAGTAAGACATTATTTACGCTAAAATTATCAGTTTTGACTGGAGAATCTAAATTATAATCACCGCCAAAGATTAATGGACTAAAGTAAAATAATATCTTAAGTAAAATATTTGAAAGACTGCTTTTAAGAGCATATAAAAGAGAAATGAAAGAGAATTAAAGAGGAAAAAAAAAAAAATCTTCATTTGGTCCAGTCACGTGTCTTGTTTTGGGGTTTTTTTAATAGTTTGTGTTGGAAGGGACCTTTCTATGTGATCAGAATTAATCAATATTACAGAAATAAATCTAATAAATAATGTACATGACAGGTAGTGTCAGACATGAAGCAGAACAGGTACACATCTCTTTGCATTGTCTCTGTGTTTAAATTTAGAATTGATAGTATGTGCATATACACACCATCTGCCTGTCTCTGTTATATATATTCACAGAAAGAGGTAATTATAAAAATGTACTCAACAATATCATTTTAACAAGCCACTGTCCAGCTCATGGAGTAAAAAACTTATGGGAAACAGGTGTCATGACTACTAGAGCTGTCCCAAAGTCCTGCTCATAAAGTATTTATAGCTAAAATTTCTGATTTGTTCTTTAAAAATGGTATTAAAAAAGGGCAACAGTAAATGATTCTCTGTAGCAGAGATATATTGCCTTTCATTCTTCTGTTACTAGTGTAGCAGCTGCATTTCTGTCTTCCTGTCATGACAGGATTACACTGAATGGACATGATACGAGAATACAATTTTATATTTTCTATTATGAAAATAACTTTTTCTCTGTGCCACATAGAAATTCTCATCAATGTCATAATGAATTACAATGTACAGGTAAAACCTGTCAATTCACAAACTTCTCCAAGTCTCTCCCCATATCTATGGAAAGATGTAACAGTGGAGGTGGCAGAAATTTTGTCTTATGAAAACTCCATTATTTTCACAAAGTATTTATTACTATACTATGAATAGATCTACAATCACATAGCTATGAGTTCTACAATTCTTCCAAGCGAACATCTACACAGATAATTTTTGCAGCAAAGGAGTACAGGTATCAAACTACGACACCTGGTAAAAATTTTACTAGCAGTAATTCTTCTGGATAAAGGGGCTGACACAAGGTTTGAATGCCTATCAGAACCCACAGAAAGTGCAAACTGTCCCTAGGCTGCCCCTCTGCTGAGCTGAGGCACAATGCTTCCAAGGAGCTAACATGAAAATAAGAACAGCAGTGAGGAGAAAGTATTAAAACTAAAGTTTCAGAAAGGGGCATGAAAATAGATGGTCCCTCAGTAGTACTCAGGACTCCTCAAAGGTGCCCAAAGAATCAGATGCTGTCAGGGGAACAAACTCTTTCCGGAGAGATGAGGGAACCAGCACATGGAAACAAGTCTCTAATCAGGCAGACTGCCTTTCCCCCTTCTCATGCCACCCTGATTACAGTCACTACTGCTCACGATACCACAATGCATTATGGAAGTAACAAGTATAGAGGAGTCATCCACTGTGAAACAGTATCATGCGTTCCTATCTAGCAGTTCCCAGTCCCACTGCAACGAAGAGCAAGCATTATTGATTTATTTATTTAGAATTCTTATGAGTGGCAAAACATAAACCAGGAGATAGTATTTCTTTCCAGCAAAGCAAGTATTTCCTTCCTTTGGTTTTGAGACAACTCCCCTATACTCAAAAATACCTGTGGATTAGACATAATGGAAAACAATTCATCTTCTAAGACAACTGCAAAATAATTGTTAAATAAGATTAAATCCTCTTCCACTCAAGACAACCATATATTGGAGTGACCACTGATTCTACCAACCTACTGAATTCTAAGTCGTTTGGTCTGCCACTGCTGCAAGTTACAAAACGAAGCAGTGTACAAGGTTGCAGGAAAAAGTTTCTTCATGTAAAGGAATACAGAAAATGGCTTTATGATACTGCCCTTAACAACACCTGAACCATAAGCAGACATACCATTCTATTTACAGAATAGAATTTATAAAGTCTGTGCACTATATTCTATTTAAATGCATCTTCCACAGAAAAGTGATTTGCTGTATAATTTACACACACAATATAGTTCTAAGGCCACGACCCTTCAAACGCATACTTCACTGACATTGGTCATACCAACGAAGATATGAGCTTGCAGGTGTAGTGCCAAAGTGATTCTCTGGGAAGATGCTTAAGGAATTGAGGGATCTAAAGTATTCTGGGCTGTGTTAACAGAATCGTAGCCAGGAGGTCAAGGGAAGTAAGTATTCCCCTTTACTTGTGGCTTGTTAGACCACATCTAGAAAACTGTGTCTAATTTTGGGCCCTCTGATACAGGAAAGACATGGGTGAGCTGCGGTGATGTAAGTGGAGAGCCATCAAATTCCCAGGGGGCTGGAGCACTTCCCTGTAAGGAGTGGCTGAGAGAATGGGGCTTGCCTAGCCTGGGGAAGATACAGCTTTGGGTGCACCTAACAGCAGCCCCTCCAGTACCTACAAGGAGGTCATCAATAAGACAGAGTCAAGGTCTGCACAGCAGTGCATGGTAGGAGGATGAGAGACAACAGGCATAAGTTGAAAAAAGAAAGGTCCAGGCTCAATTTAAGCAAAATCTTTTTCCCCAGGAGGACACCCTGACAGTGGAGCAGGTTGCCCAGAGACGTTGTGCAGCCTCCATCCTCAGAGATTTCCAAGACGCAACGGGATAAAGCCCTGAGCAACCTCATCTGACCTCCAAGCTGACCCTGCTTTGAGCAGGAGGTTGTACTAGGACCCTCATGAGGTCTCTTCCAATCTGAACTATTCTGTGATTCTATAATTGTAAGGAGAAACTAGAGGAGCTGGTAGTCATAAATAAAGCATTGTGACATTTTTGTGACATATAAAATAATATTGCAGTAAAATTATTATACAAGAGTATAAATCCTTTATACAAAAGTTCACAAACGATTCTTACAGTATGCATGAACATCGTAAAATTTATATGCATGGTAAAATTTCTAATTTAAAACTTTTATAAGATTTAACTAGTTACATTTTATTAGCATTACTTCCTTCCAAAAAAGAGGATTGAGTATTACAATTAAGCACATCTTGCTAAAAGGCAAGTATGCATTTTAATATTTAATTAATGGACATGCTTCAGCTTTTAACTTTGATTTTCTAACTAAATAAATCTTGTCTGTGCCAGAAAATCTTACAGAACAATTCCCACTGGTGCTAGTACTGCCTCTATGAACTCACATTAACAATACAAAGGAAGCTCTAATTCAAACTAGGTTCTTTGACTAGGACCACTCTTTTCATTTTGTCCCCTAAGTCTGACTTTCCAACTTAACTACCAGAATAGCAAATGCGCTGCAATATCCTGGAACCTTGTTTACATTATGGCTAACATCAATTCACCTGAACCCACCAGAACAGGGGTGTTTTGTTGTTGTTGTTTTGGTTTGGTTTTTTTTTTTTTTAAACTGTGTGAGATATGCCTTAATGTTTCTATACCTGACTACACAAAACATGGTTCAGTTCCATCCCCAAAGCAGCTTTTCAAGAGCATGCAGTCACGTTTGTACACCTATTTCCTACATCTGTCAAATTCTCTATCAGAGAAGGCTGGAAACAAGATCTCAGCAGAACACTTCACTTTCAGAGGACACATGCACAAAGCAAGATCCATAAATGACACAAAAGAATAACCTATATGGATCAGACTAAATGTATATTTATTCAAGCATCCTGTCTCTGACATCTGAATAGGACTAGGTCAGTCACAGCTGCCTCAAAGAACATCAATGAATGCACCAGGGTCTGACTTCTCTGGTTGGGGTTTTTGGGTATTTCCTACAGTAGAACCTGGAAAATTAGCAATATTGGGGTGTGTAGCTCACAGGATGCCTCACACATAGCTTCACAAACTTCTGATTTGGTTTAGGAATGAGCACTACAAAGAGTCCTTTGTCACAAGTCACATGAACAAAGGTGATTGTAAATGAACGGCAGGAAAGAGAACAAGTACTTAACCCAATTAAACACATTTTCCTTTCCTGGCTGTCAAGTACATTGTTGCCCAACTAAAAAATACTGCTTTCTAGCTTTAATTTTTTTTTTTTTTTTTAATAGATAGGTAGGTTGATCTCTATACTAGTCATCTGACTAGCTGGAGTCTAAATAAACACTACTTCTTTTTTCTTGTCTAGTTCCCATGCCACTCAGATGTGTGTGAATATTGACAGCCCTCATCCCACACTGAGGAGTTCACCCTAGGCAAAGATCCATAAACTGTGGGACCATGAGAATAAGAGCAATATGACTAGCAGGAACAGCTGTACGAACAATGGCCTTGCAGGTCACTAGTACAATTGCACCTATGGCAGAGTCACCTACCAGCAACCCACAGACTGCTAAGAGACGTGGGTGGTCGGTAATCCTCAGTTCTGCTTCCTCCATGGGCACTGACTGCTAGAGGGAAGGGTACCAGCACGCAGTTGATAGGTGACACCTCCCTGCATAAATACTTGAAGGTGTCATCTCTAATAACATTTTTAAAAATCTCATTCCTAGTAACAATCCTTGTAAGACTCCTGAGTTAAGGTTTATCTCTACTTACAGACAAAGATTTTAAGAGCTGTCTTACTGACACTACTAAAAGCAGTGAAGAAAGGAGCTACTAAAAGTAGTGAAGAAAGGACAGAGAGAGAATGCATTGAAATTATTTTGAATCTTCTTGAAGTATTTCTCTTCTGCATCTTCTTTTGAGGACTCCAACAGTGCTCAAATCTTTTTTACATTATTTCTGTTCATATTTTATTTTCAGAATTGCCTTCTTTGCTCCCTCCCCTGACAACTGTTTTAATTTCACAACTACGTCAGAAGCATCTGTCATTTCTTCCCTAAACTACTGAAGACACTTGGAAAGGGAGTACATTGCCTTTCTGGGCTATCCTTTACTGCTGACAATAGTGGTGGAAAAAGATTAGGCAAGATTCATGCAGTGTGCAGGCAGAGATACACACATTTCTTTAACTTAATCTTCATTTGTTCTAACCTTTTTAAGATCCTTAAGAGCTTCTCAGCTAGCTCTTTGCAATTCCAATGAATCATTTTCCAGGGCAACATAAAAACCTTCCCATTTTATTTCCCATAAGCCAAGAAAGTGGCCAAGGCCAGGATCAAGAACTTTTTTGCATGCTTTCAATTATCTTCCTCACTAACTCCTTTCCCTGAACTCCTAGGTTCAATTCTATACAGTTCATAGTAATGAATCTATCCACCCTTCCTGTGATGAAATGCAGTCCACTTCTCTAACAGACACTTCCCATTGAGTTGAGAGGGGATAGGCTCAAGTGTATCAGGACAATTTGCTATCATTTTACTTGTGTTTAAAAACTACAACCTACCTGTACAATGAAAAAGAAAAAATTAAAAAAAAAAAAAAAGAAAAAAAGAGAAGAAAATAAAGAGATAAAATTACTCCTTATATTGTCTCTGTACCTATACTCTCCTCTCCATCTATCAATTTAGTAATAAAACATAATCAGCATCTCCACAGTTTTGGTCTGCAATCAAATTTTAGTTCCATGGACTTTCGCCCCTCCATTTAGGTTCAGATCTTTGACATACAAAGTACTGCTCTAAGAACGCTGGCTATTAGCATTAGTGAAAACATAACCTTTGCCAGGAATCTTACCCACAGACATATGGTGAGCAGCTTATTTCTGGAACATGTGTTATTTGTCTATAAACTAATAATCAGTAAGGAAGTAAAATGTAATGCTGCACACTCTGTTCAGATCCTGAAACAATTTATTGGCCTCTGCTAACTTAGCAGAAGAGGAGAAATACTGCAGTATTTTCTCAAGATGCTCAAGCAAAGACTAACTTAACATTAGCTTACTCATCTGAATGTATGAAGAAATGTATCACACTTCTATTTAGTGTCTGTCCTTGACAGAAGCATAGGTATCTTAGATAGAAGATAGCATCTGTATCAGTCAGTAAAGACAATCAATAACTAACCAAAATAGCAAGCTATTATTCAAAATATATATCAAGGTTATTGACACCATCAGCTCCAAGGACTTCTGCCTCTTACTTTCCCTTTGACATTTCCTACAATGGTTTGTGAGTATGCGAATAGTTTGGAGAACACAACTAGTATTTCTGAGTACAACTAAGTACTGGGCTGGAGCACAACTAGGTTTCTGCATACAAGAAACTCAGCAGCAGGCTTGCTTAGTTACAGAAGAGACTGGACAATATCAGTGATATCCACAAACAAACATAGCTACGACATTCATTTATCTCTCTAATGATTGTAAAAGTTAATTTAAGCCATGCCATACAGCTGTAATGTCACTAAAATACATGTACAAAGAATATACTGTGGACAGAGTCTTACAGTGAAATTGCTATTGTGTAAATAGAATTGCTTTCTCTTTCTCAATACTATATTTTCATGGTTAGCATTTACTCAATGCAGCAGCATACAGAAGGATCTGGAAGATAGTAACAAGGCTCTGCCTTCTCCTAGCTTTTTAACAGTTTTTCAGTCCCTGATTAGAAATCATATACTAAAACTGAATCATGAATATGCCTCAAACACCTGATTCCTCCATGCTTGTAGCTCCCATTCAAACAGTACTTGCAATAGCTGCTTTTTTCTCAAATGTTTTCTGATCTGACTGTGCCTAAACTGACTGTTCCAAGCTAGATTTAGTATTGATTGTATTATAGTACGATCTGAAGTACTTTCCTGATAATATGTTTGAACTGTAACTTTTTATATATTCAGTCTATACTCACTGCAGATTACTAGACCATGTCAAGATCATGTAAGACCAACCAGTAGTCTGCTAATCAGAACTTTTGAATCCATAACAGCAATTCTTCTAGGTCTCGTTCTCCATTTCTGGGCCATGTGCCAAATGCAAATTAAATACATCTCTTTAGTACAGTAACTCTGCACTTCAGACATACCATCTGCAGGAACTGCTCAGAGACATCTTTCCCAGGTCCCAAAAATGAAAAAGGGAATCATCATTAGGAGATCTTAGCATCCAGTTCTCCTTTCCCCAAAGGATATTTAACTGTACTCTGTGACCATGTGGTCTGTTAATCTCTTTTAGACTTCAGTGAATCCAGTGCTGAATTTCTTGAGTGCAGATAACATAACCTGGTAAGTTTATACAATAAAATGCGCCTTTTTTTTGGCAACCCTTTGTGATCTAGCTAAAAAAAACAACTACATAATATTGTCCTGCAGTACAGTTTGTACTTCTCTCCTACAAATCAGAGGATGCTCATCTTTCTCCCAGTGCTAACCAACCAGGTTACAGCTAAAATTAATATCATTGTTCTTGCATATGTAAAGCTTGACTGAAGAGTAAGATTTTATTAAATATTATCTCTTGCTCTTACAATGTAAAGTTAGATCCATGGTTAAATTAATGCAGGGAAAAAAAAAATCTTTCTTACTCAAGGAAATAAACCTAGATTTAAACTGGACATAGGAAAGCGTTCACTGTTCCATTGCCAGCAGCATTTATTATCATTAGTTATAAAAGCACTGTTACAAGTATCAAATCTTACCTACAAAGACAGTTTTGCTCCGTAATGACCATCTATAAAGCCACAATTTCGCTAAATGACATGAAGGCAGACTTCAAGGTAGATCAACTGAGTAGTAAGGTCTATGCTAAAAAGGAACCAGATCTTACAATACAGACTCATGTTTTAACAAAAGCTAGGTAACAAATAAAGGAAAATATTTGAGCCTGGTGAGCCCCATCAAGCAAGGGGAATGTCCAGCTGTGCTCTCCCAAGTCCTTGAGAAAAAGAGTCAGTGATGACAGGCCTATATATCGCAGACAATCAGATGCATTTCAGCGGTTGGGACAAGGATCTGGAGTTCTAGAGAGACAGGAAGGATGAATTCAGATCATGAAGGTCAAAACTAGGTTGGGGCAGTGACCTCTGTCATGACCCATCCTTTGCCCTCCTTCCTCCATGCACAAAATCACTGTGACCTGTCAGTCCACACATACATGCGCTCCAACTCTTAATAGTAATCCTTCAGACCCTACGTAAAAACATACACACCCAAAAGTACTGTATCTTTTGTGCATGGACAGAAGAGAATAAAAGAAAACGGTATACATGTGGGTGGAATTGCTATGTTTGTTTGAATCTAATGCAATAAACATCTTTCTGTGAGCAAAATGAATGAGTAAATACCTTTAGAATGAACAAATGGAAATGAGGGGTGGATGACAGATGACAGAAAGGCTTGGAGGAGGAAGGAGACAGATTGAACAAAAATTGATGCAGAGTGACTGGATAAGAAATTTAAGTGCTGAATAACTAGAGTGAGTTTTAGAGGGAAACTGCACATGGATAACATTATGTAAATGCAAAATATAGAATGCAACTTTATGCAGAATATGTGCTGGGGAAGGGGTGGGTGGGTGTGTTCGGGAGACAAGACAAAAAGAGGGACTAAGAGCCCAACTCAATAATGTCACAAACTACAAAGTAAGAATATTGTCTTGGATTCAAGACAAGACTAACAAGTAATTTGTTAGTGTATGCAACACTGATTTCTATCTTTAGAGTTTTGTTTCAGCCCTGTGTAGCATTGTTCCAGCTTAGCAGTATCCTCAAACAGCTGGAATCCAAAGGCTGTATGGGTACCTACTGTTCAAGTGACAGAAACCTCATGAATAGGGCTTATGAGTTCTTCTCTCAAAACAAAGTTGTTAGCCAGGAGTGAGCTATGAAGCTCACCTGTTACATAATTCTAACTGGTTACAGAACTTGAGGTTCATAGGAGACAGAGAGATCCCCGTCTCTACCTCCTAACCTGTGGCCAGGCAGGAGTATCCACATGATAAAAAAAAAATCTACATCCTGCATTAACTCTCTCAGGTTCAAGGAGTGCACTAAATCCCAGTTTTCCATTGCCAGTGTGAATGTTCTATCTACTAAAGCACTGAAGTATGGGCAAGCAGTACGGGCATAGTAACTGCAACACAAGCTCAGCCTTAGAAAAATACAGCAAGACAACACAACTGCTCCTGGCAGAATCTGTTTTTGCTGTTGTGTACTAAGGGTTCCCGGAGCAAGCACTTCAGGAACAGTGTTCCTGCAGGATTTGTCCATCGTTCCCAAGCACTATGTTCTCAAACCATTTTCCATTCACAGCTCAGTCATTTTGCAAAGTTTTGAATTTCATCTAACCTGACTTTTATGAAGTGCCAAGGTAGGGAAACATTTTATAAGATAATTTATTTTTTTGTGAGAAACTAGTATATGTCTGTCAGGCTTGGATCAATACAATATAACATCCCCTTCAGATACTCTTTTACCAACTACTATTACTGTCATGTTCACCATGACATAACATCACTCATTAGACAGTCTTTCCTCATCAGGGCTCCACATTCCAAACTGTTATTCCACTTTTAACTTGCATTATTTCAGCATCTGAACAACAGGTATTTCTCATATTTAAAAAAAAACAAACCAAACCAAACCAAACAAAAAAAAAACACCACCACAAACACAAAAACAGTGGCTCAGACTATATGTTTTATGCTGCCTCTGACCCTGTAAAGGTGTGTCAGTTGTGCTCAGACTGAACTTCACGGAACCACTTCACTTGGGTGAGACAAGTGACACCAAATTCTTAATATGAAGATTCCATGCCAGATTGGCCTAGTATAGGGGCCAACCTCCTGTCTTCTCATCTTATGCTGACAGGATTTACCTAGTCTGACATAAATCTGTCACAGTCTGACAAAAGGAACTTCAAATACCCACAGAATTTTACTGGCAAGTCCTTATACACGTATAGATTTTTAGCTCTTGGATGGAGGCATTTAGTTATGTCCTCCAGTAGGTCTAGTACTAAGAGGCTTGCTCAAGGTCACACAAGAAAGCTGTGAGAAAGCAAATCTGAAAATGTTTACAAGACATCTATATACATACCTCCCTCTTCTCTTTCTTTTTCTTCACTTTTCAGTGAGGAAAATCTTATTCTAACCACCACTCCCTACTGCTCCAGACTGGTTTACTTAAAAAAAGAAAAGAAGGTCAAACCAAAATAGCACATACATCATCTTTGACAATATTCAACAAATGAAGCATCCTCTGTAATTCTTGATTCTTCTGTAGAATATTCAGATATGTTACTTCCCTGAAAATTAGGGAATGTATTTTCTCCTTCAATTATGGCTACCAATCATGCATCATTTCACTAGGTGGTGATTTCAACCAATAAAAACATACTGAGCAGTAGATCTATAAGACAAGGGCAAAGAACTTGGCACAGTCTTTGAAAATAACATCCCTTAAGCATTTCAGCTTTCAAGCCAAATTTTTATTATTTCCAGATATATAAAGTCAGCATTTAGACCTAGTCCAAATATAAATATTGATTCTCATGCACAAATATGAAAGTGTTATGTTTTATAATATTTTTAATAAAAAAGTTTGTCAAAATTCCTTAGAGTGGGACACGTTACAGATCATAATGTTGCATAAGCTTTTACACAAGGTTTATATAATACAGAAATCTTGACAGGTGTGTGAATGAGGACATTAAAACCCAGCAGTCCTGTGTCCCAGCAAGACCTGCAAGCAAGCTGCTGCAAACAGGAGTTCTCAAGAGTGAACCAGCAGGGGAGGGGAAGATCTGTACAGCAAACCATACTGAGAACATAAATGAATTTTTTCTGTATACAGCTAGTAGAAGCACCCAAAGTGCAGGACTTGCAACACAGGCTTTGAACTACCCAGTGGGGAAGGGAATATAGTAGCATAGAAAATGTTCAGCAAGATCTTGAAATGCATTAGTGTTTGGTAATGAAGGTGGAGCAAGTGGTGAGAAGGAAACTCTTTTAGATTTGATTTTAACCAATGTGGAGAAACTATGTGAAGTACTGAAAGCCACTTCAGTTTAATGATGGCACTTGTTACTCTTGGAAAGGCATGATGAAAACCTGCAACATAAACAGCAATGTGTTCCACTAAGGCAGTTCGGTTGAACGAACATCATCCTATGACAATAGAGAACTCACCGATTGATGACAAAGCTATCAATGCTCCTTGCTACCAATGTTCCCCTGTGACAGAGTGTGGAGACCTGCATGACAGGGGAAGACTGAAAGGGAGCAAACTTGCCTACTCCTTTTTCAAAGAAAGAAATGAAGGAATTAGACCAGTCAGTTACACTTAAATTCCTGGGGGAAAAAAATAGAAGAAATAATGAAATACACTAGTTATCTAGAAATAAATGCAGGAATGAGCAATAGCCCCCATGGGTTTGTCCAGAGCAAGTCTTGCCAAATCAGTCTAATTTCCTTCTTCTTCTGTTCTTGTAGCCATAGGATTAGTAGTAAATGTCTCATAATATGACTAGACTTTTGACAGTCTCATGTGAGTTTCTCATAAATAAATGGGAAAAAAAGAGATTAAATTACTCTGGAATCAATGAAGATTTAAGAGTAGTTACCAATGATTCATTGCAACTACAAAGAATGCATTACAAGATTTTCTGCAGGGGTCTGTTTTGGGTGCCTCAATATGGAACATAACTTGGATAAGAAAACAGAAAAGGATTGTTGGGGGAGGAGGACAAGGGACCCTTAGTGCACTAGAAGGCAGGATTTGAACTCAAAGTAATGTTCATAAATAGGTGTGATGCTCTCAGATAGGATACAGTTCAGTAAGGATGAGTACAAGTCATCACATGTAGGCAGCTGCACAACGCATGATTAGAAACAACTGATTAGGCAACACTTCACAGGAGATTGTTCAAGGATCATAAAGACGATTGTGCATACAAGAAAAGTCAAATCACACATGTGTAAATAGAAGACACCAGAAGAAATCCTTCTGTTCTACTTATCAATACCATCCTTTAATAAAGGGGTAGAACTATTTGAGCCCTAGGATATAACAGAAGGTGTCAAATGCATGACCTAGGAGGAAAGACCGAATTATTTGTGGCTAATTGTTTTAAAGCAGAGAAGCCCGAGAGAAGGCACAATAATACACACGAGACCACAGCAAAGCAAAAAGGAATAATCTGCTTCTTATGTCCATAGTAGAAAGTATAAGATGCAATGATCTTAAATGTATTAAGGAGGATTCAGATTAGACATTAGCAAGAGGAACTTTCAGTGAAACGTAAGGACAGCCAAGGGATGTTGTGGAATCTGTCACTGGAGGTTTTAACAAAATTTTAGATAAAGACAACTGTCAGAGGAGGTCACACTCTGACGTTACTGATAGAGTTTATCTAATTCTGTAGTGGAAAACCAGAATAATGTTCTCTTGATGTACCTTTTAGTTTATGTTTTAAAAAAACAAAAACAAAAAACAAAAACACAAATAGATTTGAATATATTTTTTCTTCAGATTTTTTTCCATACTTTTAGTAACTCCCAAAGCAATTTGACACAAAGACTACCACAACACAAAGGCTTTATCAATATATCCTTACCAATAAAATTCTGTCTAGAAAAGGTATCATTTATATTGCCAAATAAACTCACCTTCTTAGTATAAACTGTACCTAAATGGAGAACTTTGCCTCTGTGGTTATGTTCAAAAAATTATGAATTTTTTTTTTGTTTTTAATGCTCTTAATATGAGAGGGAAAGAAAAATTTGGAGTGGCCTGTTCTCAGTGATATGGAGATTCTGCAGTCAAATTCAGACACCAACATACATTTTTTTCCATGAAATTCAGAGCATTTTATGAAGCAAATTATGTATCATTGGCCTTCTGGCTGTCCTGCATATTGCAATCTTTTATTGTAAGAAAACTAACCCGAGTTCTCAAAATTCTGAATTTCATGGAGCAACTAAAACATGACTCAACTTTTTTGTGCTAAAGATGTTACCAATAAAACTTCGACTCTGTATATGTCACAGCTTTATAGAGCTGTTATCCCACTATGATTCCATCTAATGCATGAGCTTATTTCTTGTCAGAGAGATTAGCTACGCTGTGGCAAGATCTACCTGGAATGAAATTTATGATTTCCTTGCAAACGAGAAGATGCTTCCATGTGAGACAGTCTAGATAGCAGAAACAGGGAAAATTTACTCAAACAGCAACTGTTTGAGTGTCAACCCTGCTATCTCAACCCTTGAAAGATGATTAAAAAAAAGATTACCGACTTTCGTGAGAAAGCACATGCTTGTTACCCTGGCACATGAAAAAAAAAAAAGGTTATTTTTTATTTACTGTCTAGATAGAGCAGAAACCTTTTTTACAAAAAAAAAAATATATATATATATTCCTTTACCAAGAATAAATGGAAGACTGACAAACCATTCTTACAAAAAATTTTTATTCCCCCCCAGTAAAACCCCTCTAGTTTAATCTCTGAGCACTGGCTCTCCCATTGGAATCTAAGCTGCTTGTAGACATCCTGCTGGGTTAATTGATAGGGTAACGAGGACCATCAGTCAATAAACTTACTGCTTCCTTAAGCCTCACACGGCTTGCACATAACTCTGCAACACCTAAAAATGTAACAGCATTAGGTTGTCCTTGGTAGGGATAGCTGCAATCTTCTCCATGTTCATAAAAACCCCATAAACACATTTCATGATTGCCAAATACAAAAAGAAATGCATATGCACAAATCACAGTGTAAGGAAATCAAATACACTACACCTGAACATGCAGATTACTTCTGAAAATATTCAGTCATTCAGTTCCAGGACACAGGCATACTTCAGTCTCAAAACTTTGAGGTAAATATGGAAAAATAAAAGTCACAAATGGTTTAACATCTGACAACCAAATTTAGTATCATGAAGCAGCACCACTACAACTTTCAAGTTTCTCATAGTTCTCATAAAAATGAAGACACAATCACTTTCTTACAAGCAAGTAGATGACTCTAGTAAAAGATTAATCTTTCACTTACAAAACACCCCACTCCCTTATGATACTTTATATTCATACAAATCTACTTGTTTTGCCATCTCCACTGCATGAACAATAGAGTAAAAACATACAAGCATGAACTCTTTCTTCCAAATCACTCACCCACACAAATCAAACATTTGCCCCCAGTTACAAACCACTCACATTTAAATAGCAATATTAATTTGGAAAAATCCAAGAGTACTTTCTACATTATATCAAAGGCAATCAGAACACTTTATTCAATAAATTTAAGTTTCACTGCAAGTAGCTATGAACTAAGTCTACACGGACATAGACTTCTGCAGATCACAGAGTGGGCAAGCAAACCCAAGAATGTTTTTAATCCTTTTAACTCAACAGGAACATAGAGAGAAAAACAAACCAAAACCTTATCACTAAATACAATACGCAAGTTGCATAGACAAAGAAAGGTGTTTTTCTCTATATTCTCCTAAACGAGGATCCCGTAACACCCATATAGAAGAAACGATAACACGCACGCGTACTACTTTATCACAGTGATCTGCTGTGCAGCATTCATATTCTGAAAATGTCAGAGGCCTGTACAAAAATAATTACTTTCCCCCATAAAAAAAACAAACCACAAATGCACTGATCCTATTACCGAAGCATTCCAGGACAAGCACTCCCCAACTCTTCTGGCAGAATGGCACTCCCACATGCCAGCACAGGAAAAACAAACATGCACTAGTGGAGTGGGTGGTGCAAATGGCTGTCAGATACTTGTTAAGGGGTGAAGCTGAAGTTGGTAAAACATAGAAGAAATAACTGGAACCAGAGAGGGAGCTGGAAGTATTTCCAGAGTGCAAACATCTCTGGTTTGCTATTCTAGTAGGCCATCACCTCTTTTTACCACTGT
This sequence comes from Platalea leucorodia, assembly GCF_965183815.1. Classification (NCBI taxonomy): domain Eukaryota; kingdom Metazoa; phylum Chordata; class Aves; order Pelecaniformes; family Threskiornithidae; genus Platalea; species Platalea leucorodia. The sequence goes on from NC_138826.1 coordinate 36,668,687, forward strand.
ACATATATTAGGGTTACAAACCAAAGGCTGTATAAATGGCATTAAATACTTCGAGAGTGCATTGTTGTGAACAAACAACTATATCCTAAATGCTGCAAAACATTTGGATCTCAGTACTCTATTGTAACATTTATTTGAAGAAGTAGTTTCAAGTTTGTATATTACAAGCTCTGTCTGTAATTCATGCTGTAAACTCACTGGCCTAAACTGAGGTAGCTGGGGGGAATTTGACAGTGACAGTAAAATCTTTGTCCAAAATACAGTATGTTCTTATCTGCAATATGCTTCTAGATTTTTTCTCTTTAGCTGGTCTAGTCTTCTAACTTAAAACTGGTGCTTTTGTCTCTCTTTTGTCTAATTGTAATGTGGATTGTTGCCCTGCTCAGGGTGTTAATTACTGTATGCTCCATGATGTGGAAAAACAAACAAAAAAACTCCTAGTTTTTATTTTGCATTCACCTCTTCTTGAAACAACACTCATACCTCAACACCAATTTATGGGATTAATATGTATTTTGACCCCCTTACTTGTTAATTTATAGAAGTCTCATATATAGTCTTATAAAGTATTTGGAGCACTTCCAGAGAGGAAGACGACAAACAGAAAATATTAAATACAATTCATCTGCATTAAAGCAAAACAGTAGTCTAACATTACTGTACCAACATGCAGTCATGACTGACACCTGCATGCAAAATAAAGCTAAACTGCAGTTCCTCACAAACAAATGCACTTAGCTACATTTAGAGCATCGAGCAATCTGCCTTAAGACAACATATCTGCACGAACTCCAAAGGACCAGATCTTTGCCATCTACAGGAATGAAACAGATTTGAGCCTAAGCAACACTATATGTCATGAATATTTTGCCAGGAGTACTACTATAAACAGAATGTTCTTATGAATTTAAGAAGCTATCAGGGCCCACTACTTTCTTTAGACTAGTTGATATCAGTAAGAAAAGCCTAACATTTGATATAAATCTAACTTGCTTAATGCAAGTTTTAGTAAATGCTTCATTGCCCCCCCATTTCTGACTTTCTACATGTTCTGAATACACAGTTTAAGACATAAAGTGTCCGTGTCGTAGTAGCTTGAATTTAGTCAATCTGATGCCCTTGAAATGCAATTCTGCAAGAAAAAGAACCTCTTAATTTAAGGATGGAACATTTTTCTCCTATCAGATTACTCCAACATGAAATACCTGGCCAACTCTATAACTAATAATACATATATACAAGAAAAATGTGTTTTCAGTTCACTAGTGGAAAAAATGTTGGCTTATTTGGGGGTTATTAGATCACCAGGGAGTTTATATGTTCATTTATTAATTCTCAGAAGACAGCAGATTTTTCAGTTGTACATTCCACAACATAATGTATTTCTATTTTATCTTCAGAGACATCTAGGATTGTGATTGTTTTTCTCATTCAGCAGTGAGAACATTCATTTTAGCACAACCACATTCATACAAGAAATAAGATGGAACCTTGATGTATTTGATTTTCTTACAGCCTTCACTGCAGTGATTTACTGAGAGGAGAGAGTAACATGTAATAGCTGGTTCCCACAGTGGAAGCGGGAAGACCCATGCTGGTTGGTATCTTTTTTCTTTTGTATATTTTCCTCTCTCTCACCTGGACAAGTATGTTATGGTGTCCTGGTTTCGGCTGGGATAGAGTTAATTTTCTTCCTAGTAGCTGGCATAGTGCTGCATTTTGGTTTTAGGATGAGAATAATGTTGATAACACACTGATGTTTTAGTTGTTGCTAAGGAGTGTTTACACTAAGTCAAGGATTTTTCAGCTTCCCGTGCTCTGCCAGGTGCACAAGAAGCTGGGAGGGGGCACAGCCGGGACAGCTGACCCAACCTGGCCAAAGGGCTATGCCGTACCGTATGACATCATGCTCAGTATATAAGCTGAGGGGAGTTGGCCGGGGGACAGTGACTGCTGCTCGGGGACGGGCTAGCCGTTAGTCAGCAGGCAGTAAGCAACTGCATCGTGCATCATTTGCTTTGTATATTATTATTATTATTATTACTATGATTACTATTATTACTATTATTATTTATTATTATTACAACTACTACTATTTTAGGGTTTTTTATTTCAATTATTAAACTGTTCTTATCTCAACCCACAAGTTTTCTCACTTTTACTCTTTCCATTCTCTCCCCCATTCCACCGGGGAGGGGGGAGAGAGAGACCGGCAGTGTGGTGCTTAGTTGCTGGCTGGGCTTAAACCACAACATATGGGCAGTTCAACAGCAACAAAAATCAGATTTGCTTTGACATGTTACTGGCAAGGCTAAGCAGCTTGCCCAGTAACAGACTGGTAAATGGAAGAAAAAAAAGTAAAAAAAAAAAAAAAAAAAAAGGGTATCACCAGCAGTATGTCCGTGCTTGACCTCTAAGTTGCATTCATCAAAACTGTGTTCACAGATAGAATCCGGAAATTATTTTGTAAGTGGTGAAAAACAGAGGAAAAGTCATGGTAAAAAACTTCACATATGATATACAAACCTTATAGAAAATAACTACTGTTCTTTAAGTCATCTTTGTGCTCCATTTTCATTGCAAGTACATATAGTGTGTGCCAGTAACAGGAAATCACTTTGAAGCTATGAACTGACCTGCCAGATTTTAAAGATTTTTAAGCTGTCTTTTGTAACCGATGAAGTTCGTTGATTCAGTGCTTTGTTGCTGCTGATCTCCTGCTCTCAGGCAGTTTTCAATTAACTGTTCATGTATTTATCTTCACGACCCTTGACTGTTAAGAGCCAAAAAGTAGCATTTTGGATTTTAGTCCCACCATTGCTACATGGAATAAAAGTCATGAAAAAGAAACAAGTTTGAAAACTAGAAATACTACTTTTTTTTTTTTGGTGACGACTAATTAGAATTTAATGGAAAATTATCAACCGACTATCTAGCACATGAGATCGCTGTTGGTTTATATGAGTAAATTTTGTGTTCTGCAGCCTACAAACACTTAAGTTTTCTCCTGCCAGACATCTGCATTTCTCTCTCGAACTGTTGCACACAAAAAAACCCTAATAGGACCATTTCAGGTGAAAATCATTAGTCCTCAGCAGTGCAGACAAATAATTTTGGTAAGCCTATTTTGTCCTCCTTGTTGGAGAGCCAAGATCAGGTCTTCAGCACAGTGGGTCCTAAGAAAATGAAGCTGGCAGAGAGCCATAGCATTTCAGGCAGTTGTGGATGGATGAAGACACTGGAGGTAATCAGTCCATTATTGGGGTCCTGTGAGCAAAAGTTTCCCCAAAGCATATTCAATCCATTCTCAAAACAGAGTTATCACTTGCCTCTTTCAGGTTTCACAGGGCTGTATTGCATGTGTCGTCCAACACCTAAGAACAGTACAAGGACAGGGAGGCCAGGAGTAGGTAGACACATTTTGTGTCACAAAAAACATTGAAGGACCGCCTCCTTCTACCTGCTCTCAGAAAGTTATAGAGCATGCCTGCTACCCCACCCTCTTCCTCATACCCAGCTACATAAAATGCTAGAGTGCATAGTACATCTTTAGCATCACTGAACTTTCCCACATTAAATAGATCCACTCAGATCTGCACAATAGCCCAGCATCAGGATGCAGAAAAAAGTACAGTGCCAGCCCTTTTTGGTGAGCTGTGTGAGAATAGAGAGAGAGACGGAAAGTGAAGGGCCAAGATGTAACTGCGTGCTGCAGCATTCCATAGGGTCTTGGGGGATTCAATAAAAGCAGAGTCTGGTACACGGAAATAACCCAGCCTCACAGGGAATGCAAAAGGAGCTCTGCTCTTACATCTGATGCAACCTGAAGCACAGGCAGAGAGAATGCGAATACTACAACCCTTCATTCAGCCAATCTCAGCAATTGCTTACGGTGACCTAAGGCTAAGCTGGGCTCTGAAAACCTAGTCAACTAATAGTTGAGATACCAGGGGCTATTAACTGCATATTTAAGGATAGAACTGAATAAGATCTATTCAAAGCAAGGTAAAGGACTGGTGCTTTGCTTGGAATCAGTGTATACCGTCCTTGAGCAAGCCACATTCTGTAACACATCCTGCTGCTCTTCATCTCCATCTATGATCTCTGCAACTATGTTTAGCACCTTGTTATCAGAGTTCTCCATGTGTAGTGGCATAGTTACATTCTTTTTTACATGATTTTTGTTTTAATATTCTCCCCCTTCCTTATACACCAATCACTTAGGAACATAAAGATGCAAGAGAGAATCGAGAAGGTGATACATGGGGTGGGGAAAAAAGGGTGCCTCAAGAAAAAATAATCATCTGCTGCTTTTTAAGGGGAAACAGAAGGAAGTACCCCAAAATCAAGATAGCTAAGACTTTTCTCCCTTAAAAAAAGAGCACTGTGTGAAAAACCATTCTCCAAGCCCAGGGCAAGCCCAGGAAAACCCAGACAACTGGCAGGTCCATAGCCTGTTGACATTCACAGTCCAGAGCATTATGATGAAGTTTTTGAAGAGTTAGATTATTTTAAGTAATGGAGGCTTTTGGCATTGTGCAATGCATATGGTATGTCAGGATCTTTACCCCAAGGTTCTTACCTAAGCATATGATAAAAGAGGATGTAGTTTCCAAAGAGAAGGCAGAAAGCTTCTGACTGCAGGGACCTTGCCTACTGGCAGAGCTCCAGGTTCAAAATTGTCTGGCATTAATACAGTAGGACTAGGTCTATGGAGAAGAGCTTAGCACTTTTATTTGCTGGAAGTGATTCCTGGTAAGTTCATGATCCATTTCCAGTATTCAGAATCTTACAAACACCACAGTGTATCAGCTTGGGGGGCAAACTAGAATGGAAGTCAGGAAGCCTACAATCCCATTGATGCATGCAACACCATTGTTTTCTAAAAACTAAAATAGCAGATACAATGAAGAAAGCAAACAAAAGCAGAAAAGAAAAATACTATTTGAATGATAGAGACGGGTGTTGTGATACATGTACCACACCTGTCAAAACACTCGTCTTGCCTGCAAAAGAGTTTTGCATGTAGTTTCTCTGCTAATTTAATCATGTATACTTCAACTATACTTAACGTCTTTAATTTTTTTAGTACTTACGCTTTTAAATAAGACTTATCAGAACTAAAAAGAACAGGTTTTGTTTTTCTACACAGAACAGATGGCCACAATCACAGAAACTTCCATTATCAAATAATTGGCCCTGTTATTTTCAGCCTAATTTAATTCTTAAGATTACCCTGGGATAGTTTAGCTGTATCTTGACATGAACACTAAGACATTCCTTCCAAAGTGCACTGACTGCTTAAAACAAACTACATGTTGGCCCTCATGTGTATCGCGTAAAATCTCTATTGATAAAATATTTTTTATCAGGCAAAATCAGAGCCAGAAAAGACGAACATGCTCCCCAAAACACACTCCTTGACGTGGCACTTAAGGACATGGTTCAGTGGTGGACTCGGTAGTGTTAGGTTAACACTTGGACTCTATGATCTCAGGGGTCTTTTCCAACCTAAATTATTCTATGATTCCTTCAAATACCTCTCAGCTACTTCTTTCTCCATTCTAAGATACGTTAATGATAACTTACTGAGACGTGGTTTGAACCACAGGAAACCTAATTTATGCTTAATCTGACTGATGGCTTTTTGAACATGGAAGGGTTTGACCTTCCTTGCCTGGTTCTGAGACAAGTTATACAGCACTCAACTCATAGCTAAAAGTTCTATTGCTCCAATAGGAACAGCCAACAGAATATATTTTGCTCTCCGGGTAGAATGCCACAGTTTAGCAAAAGGGAAAAATACTAACAGATACTGAACACTGTATAATTTACTCTTTTATAGAAGTGGAAAAGGTATTCAAGAAAACAGGAGGGAGATGAAAATATTCCCAACCTTCCTATGCACAGCAGAAGGAGGTCTTAAGACCTGCACAGCCCACAAACGCAGGCCTTCCATGGTTCTGAGGCACAAGGGCATCAGGCACAGCCTTTGTTTCCAAAAGGATGTCCCCCACTGAGCACTAGCCTTGAAAGCTCAGGTTCTCTGGCGACATCTACACTTATATTTCAACTTTTCTAATGTTTTAGACTTTTCTAATACTAATGGTTCTTATTAACAACCAAAGAAAACCCATACAGACTTCCATATCCACAGGCACACTTTGAGTTGCCCCAAAATAGCACTTAGAAGAAAAGAGAATTCCTCTGATTCTCTCTCATCTATCTTCCCTCCCCATTAACTGCTACTTCTTTTCCCTCCCTAATGTCCTCCATCCTAGCAAGAGTTTTGCAAAACAGGAAAGATATATATCCAAATGTCTTCAACAAGCAATCCCATTAATTTTCATGTAGCTTCACACATACATGAAACAAGTGTTATCTGATCCTGTTAAAGATCAGATCAAATTTCTTGGCCAGAATAATTTGAAGGAGAAACATTCAGGAACAAGAATTGTGATCAAGTTTGAGGTTGTACTTTGTCTTTTCTTTGTACTTTCAATTCTGCTTACTCTCTCTTCCCACATCTCTTGGATTCACTGATGCCACTATTCAGTTCCCTTATATCCATAAGCAGTTCACAACAATTCAAAGTACTACATTTCTTCCTCTATGACCATATAGAGATTTTTTTTTTCTTTTAACATCTGTATCAGTGCCTTTCTATTGCAAAATTCTTGCAGGTTTCAAAAAATTTACTTTGCCTGTCTATCTGGAAAAGATCAACAGAGCAAACACAGCAACTAAGACTCACCTATCAAGTCCATTTTTTTCCCAGTTGCTAAGCCTGCTCTTAACCACTCCTGAACACACAGAGTATTTTATTCTCTTCTCTAGTAGGTTATTATCTATTCCAAAAGTCCAGGATATAATTCATTAAGTTCATACTCATTTGCAAAGGAGAGAGATGTGTGGTGCTCACAGCTGTGTAATGGTTAAATTTACATTAGTCCATGCAAAGCTTACTGCTGTTAAATTCTTCCCCAGCAACAGGACTAAGTATAATTAATGGAAATCACCACAAGGGATTGCAGGAGGAGCATTATTTCTGAACAAGGAAGAGTAAGCAAAACAAAACAAACAAAAAAAAAAGAAAAAGATTGCTCGATATCTCCTGAAACACTTCAAAGAATTGTTATTTTAGCTGGGAGTGTTAAAACATGGGGAATTGTTATAGAGCCGGCTTGATGCTACTATTCTTTGGACTCTTCTAAAAGGTAGAATGCTTTGTGCTCTCCTGAACACAAAACTATTCAGGAAGATAATAAAAGTACAACTACAGATACTAAAAAAAAAAACCCAAACGAAACACACACACATACCCCCATCTTGGTACTCCCTGCACAGAAAATATCTGTGGAAGAAGTCTACCCATGCAACCAAAGTAAGACAATTTTTTAAAGTTTTTCTATTATCTCGAAGTGAATTATACAGTAATAGTAATACTGCTGTGTCTTCTTAATGTTCATTCTGAGTACAATTCACATGAATTGTGTTCTGGTAGCGAACAAAGCCAGGCCTCAAAGTAAGAGGCAAGCAATTTAGTTTTAAAACATTTAATTTACTGAAATTGCTCTTGTCCAATTAGAAGAGATTCTGACCTTAGCAATATTGGTGTAAGTTTATAACACTATTAACTTCCTGAAACTACTTCAGATTTAAACCAGTATAAATAAAGTCAGCTCAGAATATAGAAACTAAGTATTGAAGTCAATAAAACAAAATGAAAGGCAGAAGACCTAAGATGGTAATTCTCAAAACAGTCTCCATAGACCACGTGGGTCATATAGATCTATTGATACTGATTGTAACAGAGACACTAGACAAAACGAAGTATAAATTGGAAGCAGGCAGGACAGTATAAAAGAAGTCCCCTGCAAAGTGGATCATTTATGATCCTTGATTATTTCCTCAATACATAAGTTTACTAAAAAGTAATCCTCTATTCAGAGGAGCTTCCACTCATCAGAAAATATGTCATACAAACTTGGAAGTATGCCAAGCTCAGATATGTTTCTCAAACCACTGCTCTCTTACCATTTCCATTACCATTCTCAAAAACTTTGTATACCTCAAAGCAATTTGGCTAACATCGGGATTATCGTATTAGGCACCATAAACTCATCCAGGGTTTTTTCTTAAAATTTATGACTTGTTCTCTGTTATGGAGCGAGTTCATGAATAAGAAGCTGATCATGTACAGAATGAATATGATGACAAAATTTGCATTGATTACAGTTCAGATGTGGATCATAAAGTAGACAAGACACACAGAAACACAGCTTCTGTGTCTCATTCTGTGTGTATCCTAGATGTGCATAAGGGGCTCAGAGGAGCCCAGCAAATCAGCCCAGAGGCAAACAGCTATCAATCATCTGATGCACTGTATGCCCAGAGGAGCAAGCTGCCTATCACTGCAACAAGATCAGCACAATTTTCTATCTGTAAGGAGACAGTACTTCAATTACCCCTGAGTTCTGAACTAAGCAGGAGCCTGCAGCCACTGCACTATGTTGTCTCATCTTTCTCCAGGAAAGGTGGTGTCTCTGTAGCTACAGAAACTCCCTAGGAATCCCATGCAATATCCCAGAATGCAAACCCACACTGACTGCCCAGGAACTTCCAGGTGAACTCAGACTGCCATGACTATTATCAGAAGAAAGCAAACCCAGACAACTTTCAGAAAAGATAGTGGAGTGGTTTGCAATTCTTTGTGGTTTTATAAAATATTAGAGCATGCTGAAACAGTTTAAATTTCCTGTGGACTTTGGAAATCAACACAAGATGCCTGTTTGATATCAGCATTTGGAGGTATGAAACTATGCCTTTTATAACTTTAAGGTCAAAAAATGGAATTTCTCTCAGTGGCTAGCTGAATTCTACCCAGCTGATTACTTCAGTGCTGTTAGGATTTTAGGTATTACGACTAACAGGCCAGTATACCAAGAACCTTGTATTTAGTTGCTTTCAATCCAATTTTTTTAAAATCTTGTATTTAACTGTTTTCAATCTAATTTTGAAAAAATCATCCATTTAAAGTAATTAACATATGTTGGATCACTAGACACAATGTTAATGCTCTGACACATTGATTTCTCTCGTTCATCAGAAGTGCTGGTGACCACTTGTAATTGTAAAATCATCCCAGAGATTTCAAGATTTTTCCCATTTTGCAGTGGACCAGCAAATGAAGCACTCTGAAAAACCTCTGTCAAGAGAAGAGACACATTACCCAGAATTACAAATATCAAACTCATTAGACCATGTTGGTTGAAGCCTCACAAATCAAATAGAACAGGAATTTTAATCTGAATTTGGAGCAAATACTATTTTTGAATCATAGAATCATAGAATCATTAAGGTTGGAAAAGACCCTTAAGATCATCAAGTCCAACCATTAACCTAGCACTGCCAAGTCCACCACTAAACCATGTCCCTAAAGTACCACATCTACATGTCTTTTAAATACCTCCAGGGATGGGGACTCAACCACTTCCCTGGGCAGCCTGGTCCGGTGCCTGACCACCCTTTCAGTGAAGAAGTTTTTCCTACTATCCAACCTAAACCTCCCCTGGTGCAGCTTGAGGCCATTTCCTCTCATCCTATCGCTTGTTACTTGGGAGAAGAGACCGACCCCCACCTCGCTACAACCTCCTTTCAGGTAACTGTAGAGAGGAATAAGGTCTCCCCTCAGCCTCCTCTTCTCCAGGCTAAACAACCCCAGCTCCCTCAGCCACTCCTCATAAGACTTGTGCTCTAGAACCTTCACCAACTCCGTTGCCCTTCTTTGGACACGCTCCAGCACCTCGATGTCCTTCTTGTAGTGAAGGGCCCAAAACTGAACACAGTACTCGAGGTGCGGCCTCACCAGTGCCGAGTACAGGGGCACTATTGCCTCCCTGGTCCTGCTGGCCACACTATTTCTGATGCAAGCCAGGATGCCATTGGCCTTCTTGGCCACCTGGGCACACTGCTGGCTCATATTCAGCCAGCTGTCAACGAACACCCCCAGGTCCTTTTCTGCCAGGCAGCTCTCCAGCCACTTCTCCCCAAGCCTGTAGCATTGCATGGGGTTGCTGTGACCCAAGTGCAGGATCCAGCACTGAGCCTTGTTGAACCTCATATAGTTGGCCCCAGCCCAACAATCCAGCCTGTCCAGGTCCCTCTGCAGGGCCTTCCTACCCTCCAGCAGATCAACACTCCTGCCCAGCTTGGTGTCATCTGCAAACTTACTGAGGGTGCACTCAGTCCCCTCATACAGATCATCAATGAAGATATTGAACAGGACCGGCCCCAACACTGAGCCCTGGGGAACACCACTCGTGACCGGCTGCCAGCTGGATTTGACTCCATTCACCACCACTCTCTGGGCTCGGCCGTCCATCCAGTTTTTAACCCAGTGCAGAGTGCACTTATCCAAGCCATGAGCAGCCAGCTTCTCCAGGAGAATGCTGTGGGAGACGGTGTCAAAGGCCTTAGCAAAGTCCAAGTAGACAACATCCACAGCCTTCCCCTCATCCACTAAGCGGGTCACCTTGCCATAGAAGTAGACCAGGTTAGTCAAGCAGGACCTGCCTTTCATAAACCCATGCTGGCGGAGCCTGATCCCCTGGTTGTCCCACATGTGCCGCGTGATGGCACTCAAGATGATCTGCTCCATGACTTTTCCCAGCACCAAGGTCAGGCTGACAGGCCTGTAGTTCCCCGGATCCTCCTTCTGACCCTTCTTGTAGAGGAGCATCACATTTGCTAGCTTCCAGTCATCTGGGACCTCCCCGGTTGACCAGGACTGCTGATAAATGATGAAGAGTGGCTTGGCCAGCTCCTCTGCCAGCTCCCTCAGTATCCTCGGGTGGATCCTGTCTGGCTCCATGGACTTGTGATCATCCAGGTGGAGGAGCAGGTCGGTGACTGACACCTCTTCAACAACTGGGGCTTCATTCTGGATCCTATCGCCATCTCCCAGCTCAGGGGCCTGAAAACCCCGAGGATGACCAGTCTGACTATTAAAGACTGAGGCAAAGAAGGCATTAAGTACCTCAGCCTTCTCCTCATCCTTCATGGCAATATTTCCCTCCGCATCCAACAAAGGAGGGAGATTCTCCCTGGCCCTCCTTTTGTCGCTGATGTATTTGTAAAAACATTTTTTGTTATCTTTAACGGCAGTGGCCAGTTTGAGTTCTCGCTGGGCCTTCGCCTTTCTAATCTTCTCCCTGCAAAACCTCACAACATCCTTGTAGTCCTCCTGAGTCACCTGCCCCTTCTTCCAAAGGCAGCAGGCTCTCCTTTTTTTCCTGAGTTCCAGCCAAAGCTCTCTGTTCAGCCAGGCCGGTCTTCTCCCCCGCCTGCTTGACTTATGGTACATGGCTCCTGCGCCTTTAAGACTTCCTTCTTGAATAACATCCAGCCTTCCTGGACTCCTCTGCCCTTCAGGACTGCCTCCCAAGGGACTCTGTTAACCAGACTCCTAAACAATCCAAAGTCTGCCCTTCTGAAGTTCAGGGTAGCAGTTTTGCTGACCCCCTTCCTTACTTCTCCAAGAATTGAAAACTATCATTTCATGGTCGCTGAGCCCAAGACAGCCTCCAACCACCACATCACCCACCAGGCCTTCTCTGTTCATGAACAGCAGGTCCAGCGGGGCACCTACCCTGGTTAGCTTGCTTCCCTGCTGCGTCAGGAAGTTATCTTCCACACACTCCAGGAACCTCCTAGACTGCTTTCTCTCTGCTGTGTTGTATTTCCAGCAGATATCTGGTAAGTTGAAGTCTCCCACAAGAACAAGGGCTAGAGACTGTGAGACTTCAGCCAACCACTTGTAGAATACTTCATCTGTTTCCTCATCCAGGTTGGGTGGTCTGTAACAGACTCCCACCAGGATATCTGCCTTATTAGCCTTCCCTCTGATCTTTACCCATAAGCACTCAACCTTATCATTACCTTTGTCTGGGTAGAAGGCAGTCAGTCTGTCCGTCTCATGCTCTTAAAAAAAAAAAAAAACAAACATATATACCCAAACATAACTTTTAAATAAAAAAGATCCAACCAGCTCCAGCAGTTATCTGTACCAGAAATGTCACAGCTAATGACTGCCATTTCAGAGAGTCTAGGCTCTGTAGCACAGAATTATTCCTTTGTGCATTTTAATACACAGATTCATTATTTCACCTTTACTCTCGGCTAAATCATATAATCTACTTTAGAGCACTGTATCTGTCTCACCCACAGTTATTCCTCCATATCAGATGCTCTTTATTTCTATCGTCCTTGCAAGTGTGAGGAACTCTAATTATTTAGGCCAGAAAAATTATCATTGAAATAAGGGCAAGTAGTCACTTTGTCAAACCACTCTCTAATCGAAGATTCTCAACATATGCACCCAAGGCTAGTTAATGTCACTGCATCTCCAGCAGCTCAGAGAATACCTTTTTCTTTAAAAATCCTAATCATTAGGATAGAGAGCCTGATCTTACGGTCTCTGCTTAAGAAAATCCAATACCACTTAAAGTTAACAATAGATTTGCGTTAGGAAAGGCTGAAGGAACAAGGCTCACAAACTTAATCAAATTAATTCTAAATCACTTTGCTTCTTTTTCAAGCACTGAATGTTTCCGCTTTGAATCTCTGCATCATCCTAAATTTGCACTGTATTTTCTTGATATAAAACAAAGAGAAATAAGTCCAAATACTGGCCTGTATGGGAGTGGTTCTCCAGTAGTCTCTCATCTGACCGTTTTTCCATCATTAAAATTCTACTCTGCTACACAACATCCTGCTTTATTCATCACATTGCCTAATCCACAGTATGCTTACTGACATTGCAGGCAGTTACAACAGCCACACCCTGAACCATCGCTGGGTACAAATTGAGCTGTAGAAAAAAGGTTTAGCAAGGATACCCCTGTTGGTAGAGCAAATTGTATCTGAAAGAAATGATCTTCTGCTTTCCCACATGTTTGATTAGGGCTAAATAATTAAGACATACACTGCTATGGATTATGCCTGAGGACCAATCAAAAGCTACTATTACTTCAAAAGATAGCACACTATCTGCAAAATGACATTTTTCACTGCTTGTACTCAACCACCCAGTAATGTGTTCCTGGAGAGCAGGAGCAACAGAGTGAAATTAAAGGTGTCCACTTTAACCTATCACCTGGAACTTTCCCTGGTTCATCACACAAAATCTGCCTCTCCCTTTTTCACCACACTTCCTTCCTTCCACCTTACTCCTTACTTCCTTGGTTACGATTAAAGCAGTAGATCTGCCCTCTCTTAAAACTGCACTCTACAAGGTCCTGGCGAGGGAATAGCCAATCCTTTTGGTCAACATTTGCAAGCAAATGGGAAGCAGCAAGGACAGACTAGCATCTCCACTAACCATAGCATTGAAGGATTGTGGGACAGGAATTTATTAGGATGACATGGGTGATTAGCAGCTGATTAAATCAGGTCAGGGTAATCAGTCATTGTTTTTTAAAAGTGGCCGGGGGGAGCTCAGCAAGTAGCACAGCTTCATCTAGCATCAACATGAAACGGAGTACTTAACTCTGCTTTACCAGTGATATCAACTGTTAAAATACACTTGATAAATACTTAGCACTTTTTTTTTTTCAGTAAACTCTCCTGAGAAATCAAAAACTATTAACCCCAAATGATTTATTCCTTTTAAGGCTCACCTCACTCCTGCTGTATAAAAACACAGTTTTATTAGCTCCTTGAGAGGACACTGCTGCCTAACAGAATACTGTAATTGTCATATTATCAGTTATTGTTGATCAGTAAACACCATTCGCTTTAGACTCTGACCCCATTTACATTACACAAATTCTGGTTTTGTCCTGCATTAGAATAAATGTATCATCTTAAGTATCAGCATATTTCATTTGGGGAAAAAACAAAAATTGGTTTATAGTCTACTGAAAGAATAGGGTTCTAATCTGAACCACAAGATACCACTGAAATAAAATACCCACACATCAAAATTCATATAGGACACCTATATGGTACCATACCAAATGTTCAGCTACAAAATAAGTGGTGTTTGCAAGTCCCCCATGGCATGCACTCAAAATTCTTTATCAGCTTTTTAAGTCATGCCCTTTTAGCGTTACTTACTTAGTTTTTACTGTAATTTAATTCCTAGCTGAAGATCTCATTTCCTTCCCACTGTTATACTCAATTTTGTATGGTTTGTTTGTTTTTAAGTTACCTGGGCACTCCATGGTTAAACTTAAAGCATCATCCATCCTTGGCTCCCAAGACATTTTACATACATTTGTCAGAGACAAGACTAGACTCCAATCTTTTACCCAAACTGAGGACATTTTGGGTGCAGGTAAACAGTAACTCAGTTTCACAGAAGCAGCAACAGACTGAGCTTCAGAAAGACTGGGGCAGGGCGGGAAGCCTCTTTAGCCCTCTGCTCAAGTCCCAGGCTCCCTACAGATCCTTCTGTTTTCTCAAGAAAGTGAGAAGCAGGTTTAAATAAACCCTACACATCTATCTCAACCTCTTTACAGCACCGCTGGTTTTATTCCTGAAAAATATATAACTGTTTCAGAACATCCCTTTTTTACTTTATTTTACTTCCCTTGTAATATCAAAGTTTTAAAGGGCTTTTTGCCATGGGCACCTCAGATAATAGTTTGACTCTTCATATCTTGGAGGCTGAAGGCTTTACGTACTAACTACATATATCCTCCACAGACTATATGAAAGGGGGAAAGAGGTTAATTCTCACAATTCTCATTCTGGATGCAAGATAAACCCGAATTCTGTCCATTTCCCCCAAATTCCAAAACACACTAGCTCACATGAGAATATTTCAAAGACATGCAAGACAGTATGCTTTCACCTTCATGACTGGATTTTCACAGCAGGATTTGAGTGACTACTACTCTCCTCCTCCATTTGGATGACAAAAATATGTTTCTTTAAATTTCATCCATTTATCACAGCTGTGGAAAAAGCAATTAAGTGCAAATGGTTCCTCCTTGAGTTTTATATACACCTTTATTGGTCCAAAAGAGGAATCCCAGGCACTCTTCAGTTCGTCAGTGTTCATACTTTCAGCAGAAATTTCAATACCTTTTTAAAATTAGAGTATCCCTTTATAATGAAACTTCTAATTATTTACTAAAAATCAGCTTCTTCAGTGAGCACACCAGATCTCCATATCATGAGCCACACACAAAAATAAAAACCCAGAAGCTGCCAAACAGTAGGGTTTTTTTAAAGAAATTCTCTACCACGTTCCTTTTTTTCCCCCTTGTCATTCGATTTCTCTTTCCTTCAAATGGAAAAGGCATGACTTTTTCTCAGAGATCTGGCTTCCATGCACAGATGGAAAAATTGCGCACATGGAGATATGAACTGCTTGCAGCTTAAAATCCTGCAAGACTAGCACTACAGAGAGACAAATCCAATTGAAGAGCTGAGCTGTAAAACTATAGTGCATACAGTGGCAAAGTTGATGAGGGATACAAAACTCTTCCACCCCACCACCCTGAATACATAATAAAAATTGTAAACAAGGGAATATCAGCACTTTTGGGTGGGCAGGGGAAAGGAAAACCTCCTCATCCATTAAGCAAACCATATAGACACACAGGACAGACAGAAGCAATGGCTAAATGACAGAGCTATAATCATGGAACTACAAAGAAGCGTCAGGTGGCTGAAAACAGAATTGTCATAATTTTACAGTCTCTTAGCTACTGAAACTGATTTGTTGTCTACTTTTTTTAAATGAATGCATAAATCAATTATTTTAATTACACAACAACATGATAGATAGTTGTTCTTATGTCAAGGGGAGATAATAAGCTAGAATACTGGAAATACAGCCTATATTCCCATTTTATAATTTATATTGTGTGACTAAATATTAAAGAAGGAAAGGAAAGAAGGCATTTTCAGAAAAGCCTGTAAGAATCAAATGCCTACATGTGCTTAAAATTACTCTAAAGTGAAGTGCTAGGCTTGTTTGAAAATTCCTAAACAAGAACTCTTAACACATCCAACCGTGCAGAAGAATAGACAGTGGCAGAGTGGTAAATACAAAAGTAAACAAATCATCCATTTATTAATCCAGGATGGCAATTCAAAAGACATAATTCGGCGCTTACCCTCAAATACACAGCCAAATGTACTGTCATTCTTAAGTCTAGAAAAAAATTATTATTAAAATCCATTGAATAGCACAAGCCTTAAAAATTTCCATAATAATTTCTCCTCTTTGATTTGCATCTCAGTTACTGCCCATCTTTTAGAAAGGTATGGATTATGGATATAAAGGCTACAAGCAGTACTAAGCCATCTCAGTAGTTAATTGTCAAAAACATTCATTTGCTTTCTGGTTTGAACTTTTCTGACTTCCATCCACTGGATCTTGTCGTACTTCTGTGTACTAGAATAAAGATTTAGTTAAGTACCTCTATTTGTGGTATTTCTAAGCCATAACCTTTTCCAGATAAGCTACAATGACTGAGCTTCTTAAGTTTTTCATGATAATACTTGTTTTCTTGACAACAAATAATTCACCTCTACCCTGAATTCACTCCAATTTTCAGCATACTTTTTAAAGTGTTGGTCACACAATAAACCTGCCAGTTGATAGGTGATAATCTCTTTTGAAAACTCAGCTCCAGTTTCTGGAGTAGACCACTTTGGTGAACAAATCTCATGCTCAACACAATGCCATCTTAAAAAGCAAAGAGAACAATCAAAGGTAGAGAATAAAAGAGCACTTATTCCATTTTAACAAAGAGAAATACCATTTGACTGTAGAAACAAGTCTTCATTCCAAAATTAACATTTTTAAAATGTAAATTTGACCTGTATGATCATGAAGACAACTGCAGTACTGATAACAACGGACTGCTCTGAAGTAAAACAGGTTAAGGGCTCTGCTACAGCTCCTGGAAGCATTATTTCCCATAAGCAAAGTAAATTACTGCGTACCCCATAACTGTCTCTGATACAGCCCTTAACTCCTTCAGTTTCTAACGCAACTTCTTAAAACATTTCTAAATACAGCAATCATCAGGAAGCAATCCTAAAAATATTTTAAAATGGAATAATCAAAGCGGTTTCACATAGGTTCAGTCCTTTAACACACAATTACCTTGAGGGCATACAATCAAAATCAAATAAGTAAACCTTAAATTAGCATAACTTTACAATAGGATACTGCTTTTGTGTGTGTTCACATACTAAAGGTCTGTTGTCAACTGTTAGATTACCACATTGCTGGAGACTTCTAGGCAAAAACTAAGTGTCTTTGGATTACAGCCAGCACTGCTACAGGCGTCCTAAAGGCACTGTTAACACTAAGAACAGCAGCAGCAGCAATAATTTTTCAGTGTGACAGGTGCTAAATACCACTGAATTTGATTATAATTCCATTTTTATTGTAGCTGTTGCCTAACACTCCTGAAATGACCTTACAGTAAGATCATTATAATGAATGGCCTTAAACCAGTACTGTTCCAGCTGAACAATATATGGACAACTTCCCTTCAATAGGAACAAAGTCCCATATAAGAAAAAAGGAAGTGTGCACCTACTACAGTATCCCAAGAAGAGTGTTGGGATCTATCACTAAGTCCCCTCTTATCCCAAAGTGCTTTACCATTTTGTCCTGTCCTGTCATCATTTCCCCTGTAAATATTCATATTGCAGATGTGTTAATATTTACCTTGATATAAAGCAATGCTCAATGTAAAGCTTACTTAACTCTTACTGGAAGCATTCCAAAAAGTCACAAAGCAAGAGAATAGTTTTACTACTCATTGTGGCATGGAGTTATTCTTTTTTAGTCAAATTTCAGAGATGACAGTCAGTATCAAGGAAATTAAAAGCTCGTTTTAATTCAAAGGAATTGCCAGACTATCTCCTGGACAAGAAAGAAACACTACATTTCTTGGAGACAGGTATCTCCTGGAAGGCTTAAAAACGGCAGCCTGGCTATAATCTGATATTCTCAACCCAAACAAATTTCCCTAGTGGATGCAACCCAACCCTAGAAACTTGCAGAAAGATTAGGTCACCGCAAGTTAGATGGATGAAGGGACATCCATTTGGATGGGGGAGAGAGAGTGCTAAGTGAACAACTGAGTAACAATATGAGATTACCAAAAAGCAAGTAGTTTTAAGTCAGTTTAGCATGCTGAAGCATCTCTGTGCAGGGTCACACAAATACCAGAATGGGAAGAATGAAAGGCATGGGAACACGAAGCCCATGCCAGGGCTGTGGTGGGTGGGTCTGCAGTAGCCAGCACTTAGCTTGGCCAACGAAGTGACCACAACCTGAGTGTGAGCAGATCCTGTGCATTTCTTCACCTCCATCATTTATCAACGTTTGCAAAGGGTCAGCCTACATTCCACTCTTGAGTATAAGTTATTTGTTTGTATTTTATCTTTATTTGGCCTCAGTTAAACATACTTCCAACTAACCTGGCTAATAAGCCATCTCTCTCGGAAAAGTATGGCAAGTCTGTAGAGACGGAGATGTGTGTTCCACTAACCAACAGTAAGAAGGAAAGCTCTGACATGCAGCAATATATTTGGGAGCAGACTTGAATATGGTGGGAGCTCATCGCAGACAGCAATAGTAACTAGACTTGGCATATAGATGCAATTCAATATTTCATATTGTGTTTGGGGCACAGAAGAATGGTGAAGAGCATCGTTCAGGCTTCTTGACCACAATACTAGATGTCATCCACACAGTTCAGCTTTGCAACATTAAAGTCTCCAAGAACTGCCCATCTTCCCCCTCTGTAATCACCAAAGAATTTAGCCAGCCTGATCCGTTCCATGCCAGCTCATACATACACTCAGCCTATTCGCAAAATTAGAATCTGAAAACTCTGAGAAGGTTGACCAACGTATGCTAACAACTTTGGGGGTTTTGTATAAAAAGAGCCAGAACTGAATTCTTGAACTTACTGACCATTTTAAAGAGACATTTCTGTTGGCAATCTTCTGGCTATCTGAAAACTCAAGATCTTCTACCCCATTCTGAAAACTGTCAGTTAAAAACAACTTAATATAAACCATCATCCCAAACATGTTTGCCTCTTGTATACTTGTACCACTCATAGAAGTTTGGCCTATATTTATAAATCAGAGTCAACATGGGTCATTTTAAACATCCTTTAAAAAGCACAGTTTTAATTTCCCATCTGTCCTGTAAACTTCAACACTGAAGAATTACATTGCTATATTGCACTTTATGTCTCATGTCTAAAAAATGACAGAAGCAGACAACCATATTTCATTCAAAAGCAATATTCATTACTTTGACTACATAAAACACTTACTTTACCATGAATGGATTCATATTCACATTGTACACAATTGTTTGTCTCCAAACAGATGGTAATGACTCAACATTTTGCCAGTGGGGCTATGAATATACCCTTAATCTAATCAGAGACCGTGTAAGTCTTTATCAATTAAATGCGCACACTCCACAAACTCAGATACAAATGTCACAAACTCAGAACAGCTTCAGTCCCAATCCAGGTCTGTGCTTTTTGCACAGTAATCAAACCAAATGTTAATCTTTTCACAGACAGATCACTTTCTTTCTAAAACAGGACACAATTTAAAGCATCTTCTATAATAAATAGATAGGGCAGCTTTTCAAATCCCTCACTGCGGATTCTCCAAGCAAGTTCTATTGAGATTAAAATCTCAGTATCTCAACCAGGTAAAACAGTACTCAAGAGAACCATAAAACTACTGATCAGGTATACCAAGCAAATTAACTAAGACACAGAGAACATCTCTAGTCTCCCTCATTTGGTTTTGCTTTGGGGGTTGGGGTATTTTAATAATAACAGCCTTTGCCTAGTTTATTTTCTTAATAGCATTGTGTAACATTTTAGAAAAATTCAATCACAGAAGATAGAACAGCCTATCTTCTGTTCTGTGATTGAAAGCAGGAGGTGATTTTACACGTAATACACCTTTAGTACCTCCAAATGCAAAAGCTTCTGCCAACATAGTTAAATATAGAGCAGAAACAGCATGGGGAGATATATGCATGCCTGATATTAAACAAGCATGTTGAGATTCTCCAAATGGCTTGAAGTGCAAAGTATTGAGATGGGAAGGGTAGTGAAGATCTGAAAACAGGAGAAAAGATGCCCTGCTCAAGGTGAAATGAAGTATGTTACTGAAGCATATTCAGAGTCTGCTAGAGAACCAGACATGTATCACTTGAAATAACAAGGAATTTTGTAGAGTCAGGAGTGAGAATTCAGAGTGGAGAAAGCTACTCCCAATAAAACTGTGATGATAGCCTGAGAAGTAATTATAGAATTTACACTTCCCTGGCTCAGAAACACTCTCCAAGCCCTTGCAGATGTGACATTTATTATGTTTGACATAATTATGAGATCAGATAACATAAACCCACATTAGTTGCCAGTTAAAACATTGTCTTTTGGTTGCTGGCAGCCCCATGTCAAAGGGCACAAAGAACTATGCTACAGTGCTACCAGAATAACAGCTCCCACCACACTGAAACTCACCCAAGCCAATTGCTCCCTGACCTCCCTGTTTCAAGAATCAAATATTCATGTGTTCAGATACCATCTGTCCCTGAGCCCTTTTCTAATTTTTAACTATCTAATCAATTACCTGATATAAACAACTGTAGGTGATCTGCCCCCAAGCAAGTGAAGTGTTTGACAACACTGACACCAAGCGACAGAATTCAGAAAAATATAAATCAAAACAACCCCCACACAGAAACGTTAGAGCATTTCATCAGTACACTCTGAAAGAGGCAAAGTCTTATTTTACCAAGAACACAAAAAAGAAGTGAAGACTTATTATGAGAGCTGACATTTTCACAGAAACCATGCGTAAGTGACAGAAAGTATGTCAAGCATTAAATACATGTTAACAATTTGATTTAACCTTGATCTTGCAAGCACAAATCAAAGACTGCGTACACTTCAAAGTTTTATGCAATCTAGCCTTGTAAATTCATTTCTAAAGAAGAAAAAATTAGTGGTTTGCATGCACAGTCAATATCTGATTCCATTAACTTATGTGGATTTAGTTCATTTTTCAAGTCAAAAAATCCAACTTTTATGCCCTTTAATTAAAAAAAAAATCTTGTTACGTGTTAATGAAAAGTTTAATAGTCTGCTAAGTCTCACTCATTTGCTTTACCCATTTTACTCGCTGTTGAGAAATCAAAAACCATGCAGTCCAACATCATATGCATTAAATAGAATTGTCACCCCTCCTACTGCCTTAACTGATGACATTACACAAAGCATAAAACCCTACTGATAGAACAATATCAAACGCATCAGTTTTACCACCCACCATGTTTATGGCCAGTATTCTATGTCTTCCTACCGAGCTTCCATGTTCTTACCTGCTGACGTTTGTATGCCAAATAATCAAGATTTTCCAGATCTTTTCGAAACTTCTGGTAGGTTTTCTGTAGATCAGATTTACTGGATACATTTCTTAAAGATTCAAATGTTCTTTGAAACTGTGATAGTAAAAAAAAAAAAAAAAACCCACATCATTCACACAGTTGCTGTATTTTTTGCTGTATTAGGATTTTATTCTACTAAATACTAAAATACTAATGTTATGGAGCTGTGTCACCTCTTGAGTATACCACCTTCTAGACATTCCTACAATTTTGTTTCGAAGTCAATCCCAGAATTCAAAGCATAGTACATATGCCTCCTCTAACTTCATAGGTCAGACTTGCATAAGACAAAACATTAGCAATCAACACAATCTCTAAAGGTTAGCTCTTTTTCTATGCCATGTTACAGGATGGAATATATTCATATAGATTTCTTTCCTTTTTTTTTTTTTTTCAACTAATAAAAGCATATGCAACTTTATACAGGCCATGAACTCCTCATCCTATCAAGCATAACAGTGGATTTTATATATAACAGGGTACTCCTTATCAAATTAATTTACTTAAGAGTAATTTGCAAGACCGGATACTCACATAGGCAATGTGCTCACATTCTGTATGAAAACTGTGACAACATTAATTATGCTTCATTACAGATCTTACTTTTAAATTTAAAACTTCTTTCATGCATACGCTATTATTAAAAATAGCACTGGCATTTTTCAAAGAGATGAACAATACCAACCCAACTGTAGGGAACTGTAACAGAAAGGCTAAGATTTCTTCAAAAGGAGAATGGGAGCTACAGCTTCCTTGCTACCTTTAGGAAATCATGAACCTTCTCTGACTTTCTCTATTTCCCCATCCATAAATATTCTTCTACACCTCACAAGCATGTGACAGCTGTAAAGCTGTAAGCAGTTTAGAAATATTTTGTTATCACATATTTTGTTATTACCACCAGAAGCAAGTCTATGAACATTTATTTACACTGATATAATCAGGAAGAACTACAGGTCTTCTAAAACCATCCAAAATATTGACTTAGCTTACTACAGTTACAGCCCTGTAGAGGAAGTCCCTACTGTAAGCTTGCATGTGGTACTGATGTCCTGGGAATGAGGCAAAAGACCAAAAGAAACAGACTGCTTTCCAGTCAGTTCTGGAAAACCAAGCACTTCGGTAGTAACTACAGTGCACATTTCTCTATACCTTTGCTAAAACTACAGTCATTGAATTGGAAAAATGAACCATAGGAGCAGAAGGGAAAAAAATTCCACTCATCTGCAGTCCCTCTTTAAAACGCTCACAACAGAGCTGACATCTAGTGTTGACTGTGGATGTAGACTGCTCCATAGTGTGACTCATTCTGTGGGCATTTGACTGAGATCAAGCCCAAGTTGTACACGCTGTTGAACAGCCACTGGGTAATTCCTCTTTGGGGATAATAAGCAGCTGCAGTGGATTGCAGCTGACAATTTACAACAGACAGATACATCCTGGAATCTTCAGGCAAGTTAGCACTTCTCGTTCGCCACATTGCAGCCTTTATTTCAGTCTCATTGCTCTCATAACCAAGAAGCAAGTTAAGGCAATATTTACATCTATTTGTAATTTATCTTACTACACCTCATTCAGCACCACTAGAGGTTAACTGCAGACTTTCTAGTTGCATTTGAAACGTTTGCTACCAACAAGTAAAAGAAAGCTTTCTCATCCAAAGTATGCTTCACTGAATTCTGTAACAACATGAGTGACAGAACATATGTGCTAGGACAAAACCGCAAGACTCTCTATTCTTTTCTGTTTGACTTCATTATCTTTCACCTTTTGTAGGATCTGTTGTTTTCAGCTCCAGAATTGCTGTGAAAGCCTTGAGTTTGCAATGCTTGCTTTCACCAGTTCCCACTCCCAGGGTATCCCGGTAGGTGGAAGCAATTTAATTACAACATCTGCAGGCAAGACCTGAGTACAGTTTAAGCTGACCAAAAGCTATCCATACTGCTCGCTCCTTATAAGTGTGTAAGAAACTGCTCATAATATATCTGTACAAGCTCATCATATACCCTCACCTCCAAACCATGACACGCTTCTCCAGAAATTACCCCAAAGCTGCTGCACCCTGTTATGGGGTTGAGTAATACAAGGAAAAGGTCTCTAATGATTCCCAAACTCACTAAGTGGACATAAGGTACAGCATTTTTTACGCATCTTTTTTTTTTTATCATCAACATGTTAGACTATAGTACAGTTGTACAGTTGTAGAATCAACATCATTCTCTTAAGGATGTACTTAATCCCATAGCTTCAATTCTTCCTTTGGCAGGAACTCTGCTAGCAAGCTCACTCACTTCCTTATGTCCTGAAGCAACCCAAACATTAATAATGCATTTGGCTCTCTGGAAAGAGATATAAGAACCAGCATGAGAGGATGAGTAAATACAAACCAACTGTGCAACTATAAGGGTGATATACTTCAGGAAAATAGATGGGTAATGGCCAGGACATCCACTTAGAAGTTGTCTGTCTTTAGATGCAAGGGAAAAATGCTTTTTTAAAATTTAACTCAAAAGTAAATAAAAAACAAACAAGCAATTTCAAGAAAACATACATATGCTCTTCTCACTGCCATCAACAAGAAATCAGAAAAATCTGCCTTGGACATACAACATGTTTTAAACTTAAAACCACATCTGGATCTTTCTGTATCATTCTGCTATCAGTGTGAAACACCATTTTTGGGTGAATGGCAAGAAAACCCCTCTCATTGACATTTTTACTGTCTAGAGGTATAAGGAAAGACTAGTACTCCAGAACTTACTTTTTTTTCTCTCTCTCACGAATAACCAAATGTAAATAATCATAAAAGATCCACAGAAGCTCTTTTTTGCCTGTCACTTTTTCAAAGTACTTTGAACATAGTTTCTGGAAGTTGAGAAGTAGCATTCCTTTACTACTTTTGCTCTCTGTGGCACTACTGGGCAACTACCTGGACTGATTTTTCCTCTGAGGAAAGCTGGACCACAAGTAGAAAAGAAATCATAGAATAGAATCATAGAATCGTTTAGGTTGGAAAAGACCCTTAAGATCAAGTCCAACTGTTAACCTAGCACTGCCAAGTCCACCACTAGATCATCTCCCTAAGCACCACATCTACACGTCTTTTCAATACCTCCAGGGATGGGGACTCAACCACTTCCCTGGGCAGCCTGGTCCAGTGCCTGACCACCCTTTCAGTGAAGAAGTTTTTCCTAATATCCAACCTAAACCTCCCCTGGCGCAACTTGAGGCCATTCCCTCTCATCCTATCGCTTGTTACTTGGGAGAAGAGACCGACCCCCACCTCGCTACAACCTCCTTTCAGGTAACTGTAGAGAGGAATAAGGTCTCCCCTCAGCCTCCTCTTCTCCAGGCTAAACAACCCCAGCTCCCTCAGCCGCTCCTCATAAGACTTGTGCTCCAGACCCTTCACCAGCTTCATTGCCCTTCTTTGGACACGCTCCAGCACCTCAATGTCCTTCTTGTAGTGAGGCACCCAAAACTGAACACAGTACTCGAGGTGCGGCCTCACCAGTGCCAAGTACAGGGGCACTATCACCTCCCTGGTCCTGCTGGCCACACTATTCCTGATACAAGCCAGGATGCCATTGGCCCTCTTGGCCACCTGGGCACACTGCTGGCTCATATTCAGCCGGCTGCCAACCAACACCCCCAGGTCCTTTTCTGCCAGGCAGCTCTCCAGCCACTTCTCCCCAAGCCTGTAGCATTGCATGGGGTTGCTGTGACCCAAGTGCAGGATCCAGCACTGAGCCTTGTTGAACCTCATACAGTTGGCCTTGGCCCATCGATGCAGCCTGTCCAGGTCCCTCTGCAGGTCCTTCCTACCCTCCAGCAGATCAACACTCCCGGCTACCTTGGTGTTGTCTGCAAACTTACTGAGTGAGCACTCAATGCCCTCGTCCAGATCATTGAGAAAGATATTAAACAGAACTGGTCCCAATACTGAGCCCTGGGGAACACCACTTGTGACCGGCCGCCAGCTGGATTTAACTCCATTCACCACAACTCTTTGGGCCTGGCCATCCAGCCAGTCTTTAACCTAGCAAAGAGTACGCCCATCCAAGCCATGAGCAGCCAGTTTCTCCAGGAGAGTGCTGTGGGAAACTGTGTCAAAGGCTTTACTAAAGCCTAGGTAGATGACATCCACAGCCTTTCCCTCATCCACTAAGCAGGTCAGCTTGTCATAGAAGGAGACCAGGTTAGTCAAAGCAGGACCTGCCTTTCATAAACCCATGCTGACTGGGCCTGATCCCCTGGTTGTCCTGTACGTGCCACATGATAGCACTCAGGTTGATCTGCTCCATAACCTTCCCTGGCACCAAGGTCAGGCTGACAGGCCTGTAGTTCCCCGGATCCGCCTTCCGGCCCTTCTTGTAGATGGACATCACATTTGCTAACCTCCAGTCAACTGGGACCTCCCCAGTTAGCCAGGACTGCTGATAGGTGATGGAGAGTGGTTTGGTGAGCCCCTCCGCCAGCTCCCTCAGTACCCTTGGGTGGATCCCATCCAGCCCCATAGACTTGTGTGTGTCTACATGGCGTAGCAGGTCGCTAACCATTTCCCCTTGGATTATGAGGGCTTCCTTCTGCTCCCCGACCCTGTCTTCCAGCTCAGGGGGCTGGGTACACAGAGAACAACTGGTCTGACTATTAAAGACTGAGGCAAAGAAGGCATTAAGTACCTCAGCCTTTTCCTCATCCTTTGTCACTATGTTTCCCCCCACATCCAATAAAGGATGGAGATTCTCCTTAGCCCTCCTTTTGTTGCTAATATATTTATAGAAACATTTTTTTATTGTCTCTTACAGCAGTAGCCAGATTACGTTCCAGATGGGCTTTGACCGTTCCAATTTTCTCCCTGCATAACCTCACGACATCCTTGTAGTTCTCCTGAGTTGACTGCCCCTTCTTCTATGGTCGTAAACTCTCATTTTATTCCTGAGTCCCAGCCAAAGCTCTCTGTTCAGCCAGGCCGGTCTTCTCCTCTGCCGGCTCGTCTTTTGGGCCATGGGGACGGCCTGCTCCTGCGCCTGTAAGACTTCCTTCCTGAAGAACGCCCAGCCTTCCTGGACTCCTTTGCCCTTCAGGGCTGCTGCCTCCCAAGGGACTCTGTCAACCAGGCTCCTAAACAGGCCAAAGTCTGCCCTCTGAAAGTCCAAGGCAGCAGTTCTGCTGACCCCCGTTCTCTTTACTTCTCCGAGAATCATTAACTCTATCATTTCATGATCACTATGCCCAAGACAGCCTCCAACCATCACACCACCCCCCAGTCCTTCTCTGTTTGCAAACAAGAGGTCCAGCAGGGCGCCTTCCCTATTTGGCTCCCTCACCAGCTGCGTTGGGAAGTTATCTTCCACGCACTCCAGGAACCTCCTAGACTGTTTCCTCTCTGCTGTATTGTATTTCCAGCAGGCATCCGGTAAGTTGAAGTCCCCCACGAGAACAAGGGCTACTGATTGTGAGACTTCTCCCAGCTGCTTATAGAATACTTTGTCTGCCTCTTTCTCCTTGTTGGGTGGTCTGTAACAGACTCCCACCATGATACCAGCCTTGTTGGCCTTCCGCCTGATTCTTACCCCTAAACACTCAACCCCATCGTCACCATCATTAATCTCGACAATGAAAACATTCCCTAACAAACAAGGCTACCCCACTGCCTCTCCTTCCTTGCCTATCCCTTCTGAAGAGGTTGTAGCTGTCCATTGCAGCACTCCAGTTGTGCGAGTCATCCCACCATGTTTCCATGATGGCAACTATATCATAGTTTTCCTGCTGCACAATGGCTTCCAGCTCCTCCTGTTTGTTGCCTATGCTGCGTGCATTGGTGTAGGTGCACTTCAGTCGGGCTATTGATCCTGCCACCTTTTTGCAGGGAGAAGCCCTAATTCCTCCGTGACCATTCTCAGGTGTTTCTGTTGTTTCTAACACATCCATAGCCTTTGTGTCTTTGCTGCTGCGTGGATCTCCATCCCCTACCTCCACTAAGACGGCAGACCGAAGGACCTCGCTAGCACACCATCCCTCAAACACTGGCGTGCCTCCCCCAGGCTTATCTCTAGTGAGCCTGGTTTTATCCCTTTCCCCCTTCAAATCTAGTTTAAAGCTCTTTCAATGAGCTCTGCTAACTCCTGTGCAAAGATCCTTTTCTCCCTTTGAAACAGGTGCACCTTGTCTGTCGCCAGCAGGCCTGGTGTCGTGTAGACCAACCCATGATCAAAAACCCCAAAATTCTGCTGGTGACACCAGGCTCAGAGCCAGGAATTGATCTGCTGGCTCTTCCTGTTTCTTCAGTCATCATCCTCTGCAACCGGCAGGATAGAGGAGAAAACTACTTGTGCTCCTGATCCCTTAACAAGTTATCCCAAGGCCTGTAAGTCTCTCTTTATTGTCCTTGGACTTCCTGTTGCAACTTCATCTCTGCCTACCTGAAAAATCAATTATGGATAGTAATCTGAGGGTGTACCAGGGTAGGAAGCTCTCTCTTCATGTCTTTCACACGGGCCACAGGGAGGCAGCAGACTTCCCTAAGAAGTGGGTCAGGTCTGCATATTGGGCCTTTTGTTCCCTTCAGAAGGGAGTCTCCTATGACAATGACCCATCTTTTTTTTCTTTATGGAAACAATTTTGATGCAGGGCATAGGCTGACTTAACCTCAGAGACACCTCCAAGCTGGATGAACCATCGTCCTTGTTATTGTTCGGTTCCACTTGCAGAGCCTCATAACTATTGTGCAAGGGCACCTGAGAATGTGGGGTAGTTACAGAGGAGACGCACCTGCTGTGCCAGGCAGGAACTTGTCACCATTGCCCCCTATCCCTTAAGTCACTGTGTTCAGCCAGGCAGAGAGAGGATAGGGAATCCTCTGTATCATGCGTCCTGTCTGTCTGTTGGGCCTGTCTCAGGGTGCAACTCTTTCGCTCTCCCTGATACTCTTCAGCCTACTCACCTCTGCCCAGAGCTCTGTCCCTAAGCAGAGAAGTTCCTCTACCTAGGCACACCTCCCACAGGTGTGCTCACTGCTGCCATCTGGCACTGGCATAAGAGCAGGGGCACACCCTGCAGCCTGACACCTGGGTGGCAGTGTGTTCCCACCAGAGCTCTGTCTGGGAAGCTGCATCAGTTGTGGTGGGTGCAGAGCTTAGAGAGGCCATGGCTTTCTGCTGGGATCATTGCTCCCTGGTTCAGCTGGCAGAGCTTCAGTGCCCCTCCTGCATGCCCTTCTGTGCAAACTGCCGTGCCATGCCCTTGCTGCTGCGCCACATCCTGTTTGCCTGCCCTTTTGGCCGCGCTGCTGGTCACTAGTGCTCCCTAAGGGCTTCTTTTATATGCATGGGGCGGCTTGGCCACCGTTTCTCCTGGCCCTGGCCAGGTCTTGTCAGCCACTGTTGCCTGAGTTGCGGGCTCCTAGCGGCTCGCTCTGCTCCCCATGAGGTTCCCCCGGTCCAGGAAACCCACCCTGTGCACCGCACTGGAGCCGATTGTGCCAGCACTGGAGCTGCTCGCCTCAGTATTTCAACAATTCTGAAGAGCTGCTTCTGTTTGTCAAGTTACCATAGGTAACTCCATAGCACGGATACTGCTACAACTTCCTAACCTTTCAAAACACAAGAACAGTACATTACATTAATGAACATTACAACATTTCTTTCACAATAAAAAAAAAAAAAAAAAAAAAAAAACCAAAATTAACAACTGTAAAGCTAGAACCAAGCACCCTGGCACTAAAACACACAAGGTGGGTAACACACCAGACACTATGTCCTGAACATGCACTGTCAAGACGTTGCTGAATGAAGGTTGCACGCTTATCTGACTGGAAATCAACACACGATGGATGTCTTAAACTAAGTGGAGCAACTCTCACAGTCCCATTTTAGGTATCTTGAAGCAACAAATACCATTAAAACTCTGAAAGTGATGAAGATCCCAAATGTGGATGGACCAGAAAAGTGTTATTATTGTGGCCTCTTCATAAGTATGATGACCCTGATTAGGATGGTAAAGTTCTGCAACTTCCTCTCAAACAATGATCATGGTTCTATCTAATTAGTAAGTAAAACTGTAAGCATCAGGACTAAACTTCCTATAGTCTCACAGTTTACTCATTGTAGTGTCAAAGAAGAGATGTGAGCTCTGACTGAAGTTTCTCCTGCAGTAAAGTTGTTTATAAGGGCTGAGAATCCTCTGGTGTCTTTGTAAGCTCCTGATGTAGCCTTTTTGGCTTTTTCTCCACTACCCATCTACCTATTTTCAGGAACCTTGGAACTTCTGTTCTCCTGTCATATGTAATGGAAAGGAGGCAATCAGTTCAAAGAGAAGAGGCTGAGACATGAACAGAGTGGTTGCATAATGTTTCAACAGGAAATCATACTAAAATTTTGATACTACTTAAGTTAAAATTTACTATGTTTGATCTTCATTCAAATTAATTTATCCAATTTAATAAAGACTTAAAAGTCTCTTCATGTTGCAGCTTAGCCCTGCATCTTTTTGTAAAAGGTTAAGGTCACTGTTCACTGTTGCTACCATGTTTAGCTTTTGCAAGCAAACTGGATTCATAATATGAGTGGAACAAGTAATGATATTAAAGGCACTTGCTCTCTGATTTTTAAAGTCTAGTTTAATTATTACATTTCGATAACGTAACTTTGCAGCTGCACTTCATAGCATCCTTTATGGAATCCCAAGGAAATAGCTTCTGCACTAGACAAGTTTGAGCTTGTTTGGTCTGAGGTGGACAAAATTCTCTCCAAGTTTAATGTCACTCCCTTGGCAAGCCTGGGAACCTCAATGTGGGCCATGAAAATCAATGGCTTGTCAGCTAAACAGGAGGCAAAGCCACATAAAATATGAGGTTATAAACATGCAGTGCCGAGTACTTCGTTGCTTACAATTCAGAGATGTGGGAGGAGACATCATTACATATGGAGTACAAAGTCTTATTCCTGGTAATAACCTTACAATCTCCATATAAACAGAAAGAGGTATGGGAGGCAGCAGATACCGTTTCTTCAGTTTGTGTATTATGCTGTTTGATAAACCACATACCTTTAATGTCATTTGCCTGGGAGTCTAGCTAAGTTATAAGGGTGATATAATCAAATCGCCTGCTGCACATCTTTGCTTGGTCTCCTTCTACATACTTGGTTCAGATTTAGGGCCAGGGCTGCAAAAAGCCAATCTGTTATTCAAGAATAAGGAGAAATGGCTCTTTTCTGGTTTGTCTAGAGCTGCAGAAGTGAAAGAGTATTTGTCTTTCAGAATATCAATATTATCATCCTACACTGCGCAGGGCAGCAAAATATCACTGAGCTATTTTATCCATTTGTGAACTATTTCTCTTTATTTTCATGGATTAATAGGAGTTGAATTAAGGACGAGAAGCAAATTCTATTTCCATTCTGACATAAGGAAGTCATTCATTAAAAAATACCTTCCTGTTTTAATAACATACTGCTTCTTTAAAAGACTAAATTATACCAAATTTACTATTTTAAATCACCAGGAGATATGGTTGAAAAAAACCCATTCAAAACTTCTCTTAAATTCCAATTACTGAACACATATACTTATGAGAAAATAGTTGCTCTCCCAGTATTTTGGTGTAATGGAATGGGCAATGTGCCTCTTTGGAGAGGTTTATGCAGAGTAAGTCACACAGCTTTTTCCATTCAGAAAATATCAGATGATTTTGCTCTCATTTTAAGAAGGTCTGAAGACATGCATTTTAATGATAAAGCAGATACTGTTTGTTTTGCATGCATTTCCTCATTTTTGCTTCCCAAAGCAAGAGTGAGTTATAAAATAAATTTCTCTAGATCAGAATGATCTGTGCATGCTTGAGATACAAATAATTGTTGACCAGACAAGCCACTCTACATTACACTGACTTCATTACAATACTACAATAATCTGCCAAGAGAAACTGATTTTCCAAGGTTATTTTACCAACCTAGAATTTGCCTTCCAAGATTAGCACTCATAGACGGAAATTCCACAGCATCACTTCCATCTTATTCTCTTACAAGCACTGCACACTGCACTTCAGTGTTAAGTAAGTGTTGCAGTAGAAGCAAAACACAGTAATAAGTACTCAGAAGGAAACAATTTAGCAATGCGCTTTTTTTCCTGATAGGTTCAAAGAGAGTCTACTGCAATGGAGACCTAGTCACTGACTGGAGCATGCAGGCATTTACATAGTCCAAATAATAATTTAAAATAGGTGTCTGCTTTTCTAACATCCCACCTTCCAACTTGCCCAAAATATTTTTCAAACTTCATCACCAGACATAATACAGATTTCTCAAACTCAGTTGTACTTCTGGAAACTTCATGCATTTCATGTTAACCTATGCTACAAACCACCTTTGTATCACAGATCTCCCCAACCTTTATGCTTACAACTTATTCCATTTTGAAATTATCTCACAACTTTACAATTATTTATTTTTACAGATATTAGTATATAAATATGTTTCATACTATGTATGTTAAACCAAACCAGAAAAATTCCATCTTACTTAAAGAAAGCCTTATCCATTCAAAATAAGCCTCACTTCTTTCACTCCCCCTCCCCTTATAACGGGGTTGTGCAAACAGTTTGCATAAAGCTTAGGACCAAGTAAGTCCAGATAAATTTGCTTTCATCACTATTTTCTCCTGGTTTGTGTAACTGACAGGTTGCTGCTTATATTCTCTCTCATCATCTCAGGGATACAAACAGATACCACTGTTGTCTAAGGCAGCTTTTCCCAGCTTTAGGAATCATTTCCTTAACTCTTTTTCTTAATTCATAATAAAAAAAGGTTTATATCCTCCCTTCCCCGGTCTGTCTACCCACCCCTACATGCACAGTTTTCAAGAGATGTCAAAACTCCCTCCCTCCTAGGCAGGAGTTTTAAGAGGGCAACCTATTCCCTCCTGTTGCTTTCTCTCCCTGTTGTTTTGTTTTGTTTTGGCAGGGTGTTGGCTTTTTTGTTGTTTTTTGTTTTTGTTTGGGTTGGGGTTTTTTGCTACAGTGTGGTAAATGGGCATAATTTTGATTTGCTATTGTGAGCCGTGACTCTATTAAAAAGGCAGTGGCTGAGCAGTAGGGAGGAAGGCTGTGTATTTATCTGCCCTGCCACCACTAAGGCTGAGGGTCTGCTCCTACTGTACTCTAAATCACGCAGACACTCTGGAAGAAATGGAAATGATCCTCTCTCAAATCTACCAAGCATGCTTTGCTCGTGGAGACCCTTCTAGGTAGGACAGAAAACAGTGAAAGACGGTAGTCAGGGTGCCTGCAGCAGAAGCAAAACTAGGAAATTCCCGAGAAGTAGAAATTCCTGAGGGAGCTGACCCACACCTAAGTCTTAGACACGACAGCAAAGAAAAGTTTTCAATACACATAAAGATGACACTGAAGAGTCTATTGCAGACACAAATCGCTGAGAGGTACTGAACTAGAAATAAGACTGAAGGGAAGGTTCTATACTGCAAAGAAGCAAGGATTGGATTTCTTTTCAAACCTTTTCATTTAAGTGTGTTTTTAACGCAGCAATTGTGTTTTTCTCTTAGAAATACAGCCACTACACCCCCTTTGGTTTTCTTGTGCTCTGGTAAAACAGGTTCAGGAGCCTTCAGGCTTGCTCACTTCAAAGATATTTTGGAACAGTAGTACCGGAAGCTGGCCAATTAGGGTCCCTTCAAAGCCATATTTCTGACTGGCAAGAAAAGGATAAATGCTCTTTTTTTCCATGCTAGGACCAAATTCCCATGCTAAGACCAAAAATTCCCCATGCTAAGACCAAAACCAGATATTACATAAACAGAACTGCAGTGACTGGGGAGTCCGTTCCTTAGCAACGGTTTGTGAGAAGAGAGTCCTTAAGAATATGGCTGTTTCAAGGGATGCCTTAAGGGTTGTAAAGCCACGAGTCATTAGGGAGTACAAAGCAGCAGTCAAGAGGCCACTATACCAAGAACAGAAGTGGATCCAGGTTCCTGTTGCACTCAAAAAGATGTTCACTTTGAAAAGCCCAACTCTTAAAAGTAATTCTTCAGGACCTGCTTTTTCTCTGTCATTTATTGCACATTACAGACTGCCACAGAATTTGCGAAGTGCAATGATAAACACTGTAACCCTGATTACAAACAACTGCATCCTACGTGGCATATACTGACCTCAGATTGGTAGCAAGAATCCATTTCTGCTGGTTGATGAGAAAATAAATATGAGTATGAACCAAAGGAGAAGCCAAATCCTCTCCCAAAGATGCCTGTCATCTTCTTAACACCCCTTATCTTCAGAGATTTCTCTTGCCATGGGGGTGACCCATGCCCACCAAAAGGAAGGTGGGAAGATTCTGATCATTTTCAGTTTCACAACCTGGCCCTGTACCCCCAGGGTAGCCTACGTTCTTTTTTGCCCTTTTTCAGTTTTTTGATGTTTTACTGCATGATGCCACAATATCAAAACAGTCAGAAGGTAATGCAGGGAGCAAGTCAAATTCTAGTTTGAGCAGAGTTATGCGAGTCGAACCAAATGCCTAAAATCTGAAGCATAGGTAAGCCTGAGATGACTTACCTCTCTTCTTTTAGGTAACCGTACTGTGTTTCTCCTGCTCAAAACATTTTTAATGCTGATGAATACTCTGCAGGGAAGGGAGGAACAGACAGCACTATGCCTACAGGGCCCAAGTTCACAAGTTGCTTCTTATCTGTAGCCATTCTCATTTTTTTTTTCATGGCAAGCGTTTTAAATAACTCTAAGCAAGCATTTTATAAAGATCACGCTGTCTGAGGCGTTCATGAAAAATATGAAGACTTAAACAGTAAATCTACAAGCATGACAAGAAGGGAAAAAAGGCAGATAAAACATGTTGGCTCAGCATGATCTGAAATAGATTAGAGAAAGACAGACTGCCAATGCGCTTTGAATTAAATTCTCAGAACTTGTTACCTTCTTGCTGTTCTCCTCTGATCAATAAATTCAAGCAATTCCATTAGTCTGTTAATTCACTTAATTAAATAATACCGAGCATTACTAACCATAATGAATGAGGCTGGTAATACAACTCTGAATCAAAGAGTGCAATACATGATATAAGCCCTTCATCTGACTACATTTTTCACAACACAGTTTTTTGATTAGAGACTTGAAACTCTAAAATATGTATGGAAACTCAGATGTGGACAGCTATTTATTTAGACTCTTCCCTGTTTAAAAAAATTTAAGTTGTTTAAAGAAGCAAAACCTTTCTTGTCAGTGTGATGTACTTTATTTTCTCAGTCAACTCTAAAACGAGCTTGCTGTTTGCACCGCACCATCATACTCTTATAAGGAGGTAAATTCCACAAATGGCTAGAATATGTGTGCCAGAATATGATCACTCACTGAGAATCTGTACTGGCTTCTAATATGCATTATTTGATACACACTTTACTGGGTGAAGATTCTATAGAATCCATAAAACAACCAAAATTCTCTCCACTTTATTAGTGGAATTTCAAAAAAGCTAATCTCATGTTCACAAAGGTGGTTTTGGATATTTGGAGTGAAATTCCTGCCAGGCTTATCAAATTCTTCCAAATAGACTGACCTGTTATTTCTAGTTTAAAAGTTGCATTTCAGTATTTTTGTGACAAAAATATTCTGTATTTTCATCATTATACTCTGTTTTATATAAAGATTTTATTACACAGAAGTCAAAAACAGTCCAAAGTCTAGGTAAAATGTACAGAAAACAATACTCTTACAGACTACATAAACTGGAAGGAGGTAGCTGAGGTTCATCTTTTTCCCTAGGTATACTTAGAATGGCAGATGTGACAGGTAACACTAGACGAGGCTTTATGTGACAGCTAGTCACATCGTCATTGTTTCCTTTCTATTTTTATGCACAGATGACAGAGGAAATTAAAGTTTAATGATCCAGACTGCATTCTGTCAGTAGAAGTAAGTATGGTTTCAAATGTTTTGAATGGCAGCATTGGAATTAACCAGCCTTACTGAGTGAGCAAGACTAAAAACTTTCAGCGCTCTTTAGATACATAAATAGATACTTCCCATGAAATACTTTCATATTGAATAAGATCTGATTAATACTCTACGGAGTTCTTTGATGATGCTGGACGACTTTCTTTCATTTTATACATACAAACAAAGAAAACTTCCTTGGTTAGAATTTTCATTTCATTTATTCTGCTATTACTTCCGGGGTTTTTTTCCATTTTTAAAACTAATTTTGGCTCAGTTCTTTCAATTTCTTAATTTTGTTCTATGACAATTATAGAGCTCAGAGTTATGGAAATAAAGGGCAATGAAATTTCTCCTCTCTTAAATGATTCATAACAGCTGTAACATCCATGTTTTTGTGAAGAGGATAAAACAGTAGGAGTATTAAAATTTTAGAACAAGTTCAAAGAAAAACTGCTAATGACTTTTAAAGAGAGTTGTTTCAAGTCATATGAGCATGCAAACATTGAGAGTATTAAAGCTGATATAGCAAAGACAAGGTCTACTTTCTATGCT
The DNA here is from genome assembly GCF_965183815.1 of Platalea leucorodia. Lineage (NCBI taxonomy): Eukaryota > Metazoa > Chordata > Aves > Pelecaniformes > Threskiornithidae > Platalea > Platalea leucorodia. The sequence continues at coordinate 36,704,674 of NC_138826.1, forward strand.
GCAGCCCCTGTGTGAATACAATGTCTTTTTGTTGGAGCAAGTCCACATTAAAGAAAAACTGAATGCCTAAGAGAGTTTTAAATTATATAAAAGTTAAGGAGACTCATTAAAATATTTAATTGCATTTAAATCTGGCTCAGTTAGTCGTGACCAAAAGTTGTTCTAATTTGAAGGTTGTTCAGTAGCATATGCTGAAATTACTCTATCTTCTAAGTCGATTTCCTAATTAGATGTCAACATAGAAAGACATCGTTACAGCTAATACCACTGTTGGCAAGTTCAACAGCCAGGGCAGAGACTAAATAAATATGGAAAATGTACCACCTTCCTCTGAGGACTAGGATGAGTCTTTTTACATAGGCATTTTGGAGAGTGTTATGCCACAATAATTTAATCTAAGAGTTAATTGAAGAATTCAGTTCTCACTCCTACTAAGAGAACTAAATTAAACTATGGAAGAAGAAGAAAACTTAATTGTACTCTTTGCAGTGTTGGAGTTTTTCCTGAATGATTCTTTGCATTCTTTTATGATTTTCAATTATTGTTTGTTTTCATTTTCAAATGGAAATCATGAAGTGAATTATACAGTTGTTAAGAAATAATGAAACTCGAGGAAAGCAAACTACCCAATTTTAGTTCTCTCATGTAAAACATATTGAAAACATTTTAGAAGGGTGCACCTAGGATTATGAAAATACGTATGTAAAAATTTAACAGGCTACCAATGAAAAACATAATTTAAGAAAATTTTCCACAAACAGTACAAGAGACATAGGCCACCCCTCTCACAGCTAACAAATTTCATACATATATAACAACATAGAAGCTTCTGCAAGTCAGCATTCATTTAGCCTATACTGCATCTCCAACAATTGTCAATGTTGGATGTTTCAAACACAGCACTGAAACCCACACAACATTGTTTTATTATGAAATACTGTTCCTACTCTGATTGGGAGCTACATTTTCATTCCCCCCGTCCTCACCAAACTGAACTTGCTTCACAATGGTCCCCTTTAAGTCAGTGACTCCTGTGCAATGAGGCATTAGAGGTGGTACTGACTATTCACCTATGCCCTGAAACATTAAGAAGTCAATAGAACTTTGAATTTTTATCAGTCTGTCACACATTACTGAAGATATTAGGAAAAAAAAAAAAGGAAACAAAAATAGAACAATTCCTTGCTCTTCCCAGTGAAGACACACACCAGATTGAATGGAGTTAAGTACCCAGACAAAAAACTCAGTAAACACATTTTTGTGGTCAGACACGTGATGCTGGGAAGATTAAAATCAGACTGTTCAAAACAGAAAGGAAGCCTGCTCACATGGGACACTATGGCTGACATTAAAGGGAGTCAAGTTTATGCAGAAAAGAAAGTATTTTGATGTTGAACAACAGAAGTGTGACCATTTTGCCTAATTCAGCAATAGTGGCCCAACCACTGGTAAGTTTTATGTGGGAAGAGAAGAATGAGACCACCCCTTCTGTATAAAGAGAGCCGAGGGGGAAAAAAGATGACCCAAAACATAGCACTCCGATGATATGCACTTCTGAAACATATCATTCCCTTGAGGGAAAAAATTAAGTGGCTTTTAGAGAATATTTTCTCTGCACAATTTTTAAAGCTTTGCAAACATTAGGACTTTCTAGTCTTCTGTCTGCAGTGTAGAATATATAGCTGGAGCTGAGGAGTCGCCAGAGGCCTCTCACACATCTCCTCCCTCTCCTTTTAGCTGGTCTCTCTCACAAACCAACTTGAATACAGAGATAGACTCTTACATACTCAGTTCTTTCCCTCCATAAATATTCACGTAAAATTCCACCTTTAACATTCTCAACAAATAAATTATTCCCTACTATCGCCACAAATATCAAGAAAGTTTCATGCATAAAAAGCTATACAACAATTCAAGTAATAAAATAGGAAATAAGAAATAAAAGGAAGTTAAAATATAACTGTACAGATAACCATCTGCTTCCCCAGATCAAATACATCGAGTTAGAAGTAGACGAGTTTGGTTGTTTTTTTTTTTTTTTTTTTGGTACGTTCTACAAATCTCATCTAGAATCTACACTTTTACCAATTGCCAAGGTGTTATGTGCATGAGATCTGCAATTTTCAAGTGCAAAAAGAATTTGCAGGGCAGAAAGAACCATCAGCAGACACTTTTCTGGCTAAAGGGAGTCTGAGTTAAGTCAAATTCTACTCACCACAGTTAAATGTTCCAGTAAGTATGCCACATCAACCATGTCCGCCAGAATTAGAAGCCTTGTGACAGCTGTAAGCAGAGATCGTGCTGCTTGGACAACAGCCTGCCTCTTAGGCAGATAGCAGGGATCACTGGTAAATGCCTCTGCTGATACCTTTAAGGCTTGACCTGCAAAATGAAGACATAAATTCCCTTAGGCTATATTGCAACACCCAGGAAAAAAAATAGTTAAAACTCAATCAGTTATTTGGCAAGTCACAAGTATTGCCAATAAATTTGGAATCTCTTTGTTGCCCTAATGCCTTGAAATGAAGGTCAATTATTACAGATCGTGCAGAATGTTCTACGTTTTGAATGATGTTCCCTTTCTGTTCTTCTGAATCATTTAACTCTGAAATAATTCCCTTGGCAATCACACCATTACTCTTAGCTGTACACAACGAGGCCAGGGGCTCTATGTTAAACTTTTCTAGTCACTGCTTTTTATATTACTATGTACTTTGCTGTCCTTGCTATTAAATAATTCCTGGTCACAGAAGGGAATCAAATATTGTTCTTCTCATTACAAATATAAGTTAATGGAATGAAAATCTCATACACTCAAACATCTGACTCTGACATAAAATAGGTGAAATCTATGCAATGGAGCTAGTAACTGTGCCAGTAGACAATAATATACTGCTCTCAAACATCAAGTTTTGCAAATGAAATTTAACAATAAGAACAATGATGACAAACACCTAAGTTTACTTTCAGCAGTCTGTCACCTAGACTTACTCTGAGAAAAAGAATGCCATTGAATTAATTTCTAAAAGCATTTAAAAGTCTGCTATCACCTGAGGAGCTTTGCTAGTGATGGCACAACCTTGACAGAACTCACTCTACACAGAATAGCACTGGAAAACTCTTGTCACACAAGCACAAACTGCTAAAATAAACATTTGACCAATTAAACTCTCTGTATCAGCTTGGAAACCAAAGATGGATCAAAAGTCACAAAAATGAATAGTTTCGGCTGTGCTAAAATTAGGAAACATCATTAGTAAATGCAGCTATTAAAAGACTACATATTCATGGGGCCAGCCCTTTGTTGACAACTGCCTTACGCATGTCCTGGATTTTGGATGCAACAGTAAAGAAAAAAATTTGATGTTGCTGCAGAGTTAAATCCTTTATTATGCAATAGTCTTTCTTCCTATATCTAAATTACCCAAGTCTCGATATAAGAATGGGGTACATTTCTCCAAGCAGTCATTTGTATCACGGAGGTTTTCTACATAGAAAGAGAGAGTGCAGGAACATGTAATTTTTGTTTAATTTTGTTCTACAAATTCTGATGAAAAGGAGAGAATATTGCCTTTTGAAATAAAATTCACAGTACCCTTAGCACTGTATAGCTTCACTCAAAGGCAAGAAGTCTGGACAGGCCTCATGCAGGCATGCTACTGGCATGTCTACTTCAGAATATCTGGTAGTAAAGTCAAAGCTAAGTCATGCAAAGAGTTTTGCTACCTGAACCAAATATGTGTTTTTATAAGCTTTGGAGTCCTCAAATCAAAAAATAGGCAACAAGGTTTGCACAAAATACATACAATCAGTAATTAATGCATATTCATAGAAATACATACAAACTTAAGAGATTTCCTGTAATTACATAGATATAGACTTCTATGTGCTCCCTAAATCAGAACTGAGTGAGAACTATTCAAGTGCACCAGGGTTTGCCAGACTGGTTCTATATGTGACTTCACTTCTTAAGTTTCAGAGAAAAAACAAGCTTTGCTGCTCTTACTAGAAACTGTATTTGAGAAAAATATTGAGCACAGGCTACAAAAATAAATCTACCAATTACTACAGAGTCCCCATACCAGCACCTGAGATAGTACTGGCCTGATTGTCAGAACACTGAATACTTCCAACATGCTGAAACTCATCAGTTTTCCAGGAACACCCATCTTGAATAGTGCTCTCTGGTTTTCTCTTGGATTTGTTAAAGTCTTTGTGCAAATTACGTATCTTAAGGACATGCTTAGCAAACTCCATAAATAAATAAAAATCACACTAATTTGAGATCTAGCACCTGCTACATCACAAAACAGTGAAAATTAAAAAAATATCAGTTTCTCGTGCTCAGGACAGCAAATTAGAACTTTTCCCTAGTAGTTGGTGAGATAACGCACCATAGCTGAGCACATCACAACAAATAAAACTATGGGAAATAAAAATCAAATATTAATCAGAACCACCGATTTTTAAGGTTTTTTATTTCCCCATCTAAAATGGACAGAAACGCTTCTCCAGATGAGTCCTGTTTTCAGTACTGGAAGAAGTTTCAAAGCACTGATTTGAGCCCAGTAATCCTGGAGGGGGGGGAAGTAAACGGAGAGAGAAAATGCTACTTACACACATACATATCTTTAGATGTATTTTTGAGGGTGACTGCTACAAATGTTAATAAATTAATAGCAATTTAGGAAGTTTTAGTAGGAATTTAAGATACTAACTCTGGAAATTCACTGTGCCTTAATAAGGACATGGGAAATACAGTGCATACACACTACCATAAAACTAAAATCTTTGCCCTTTCATTTCTCTTATGGCTTCAAATACAAAGAAAACTTTCCAAATTTCTGAGAACAAGCAATGTCAATGAATAACCTGACAAACTGTCTCCATTTTATTTCATAGTATTTAACTACCATCTGTTTGTCCTGCCAATTACTGGTTTTGAATATCTTAAATTTGACATGTTATCTTTCAGGCTGTAAAAGTAAAAGTTAACATCACATATTTTTTATGTATTTGGAATGTGTACACTGTAGTATTAATTCAGACCATTATAGCTGTCAGATTCTTAAAAACATTTGCACAAAAACAGGAAGCTGACATATGCAATGTCTTAATAAGACAAGAAAGCATGAAACAATGGAAATTTTTTCTTCAATTAAGATGTATGAGTGTAAAGCTGTCCACCTTGGTCCCTGAGGATTCATTTTATCAAATACCGACTAAAGCATCAGGGAGACACTGTTTCCCAAGACAATAAAATTAACATCATCACTGTTTGACTGGCCACCTGCTAACTTTTGAACTTTCTGACCAACTTCAATAAAATTTTTACACAGGGGAAGATATTAAAAGTTAGCTAACTACTTTTCCATGAAAACAGGAAATTAGGAAAGAGACCAAGTTAAAGCCTTCACTGATGGCAGGCTGGGGCTGGCAGTAAAAGTTCACCTACTACTAAGCTTCAAAGAATCTACAGAAGTGTTGAGATGCAAATTTGAAGGAAGACAGGCTGTCCTTGTTCCACTATTTATAGACGGAGGTTTGTTTTGGTTTTTTGGCTTGTTTTGTTGTTTTTTGTTTGTTTGTTTTGGGTTTTTTTGGGTTTTTTTTAAGACATACAGAACATCTGAAGTGTTTATAAGGAGAGGAAGAAAACAGCATGCAGTATTCTACTACCTGTTATTTATTCACATTTACTTACAAGGTAAAGCAAAAAGACCAGATTCACTACTATTTCTGCAGTGCCTTGTGCCATGCGAGCAAAGCCAAAACAGCTATTAACGTATTTTAACCCAGCACTTTAAGCCAGAATTGCAAATAGGTTTGTAGCCCAAGATAAATGTGGTCTGTCAACCTCACATACTTCCCAGGATAAAAGGATAAGTAGCAAGTCAACTTGGTGACCTTTAGGGAACTTAAAACTTCTTCGGCACAGAATCAACTGCAGTTCAGAAGAACTTCTGTTGAAAACTAGTTAAGTCTGGAGAAACTTAGAAGATAATTAATGAAGGGAAGGCAATAAGAAAAGAAAAAAGAACTGGCTACTTTGAGAAGAAAATTTGGAGAGGGGGCGGAGAGAGGGAGAGAATCAACCAACCAGAGGAAGACTACGTGGAATCCTCAGCCCTGTGGTTCAGCTCTCTGTGATCCACAGCCTAGTTTGGTATAGTACAACTGTGTGACCTTAGCTGGAAAATTTTTGGTAACGTGCAAGAAAGTATGTGAGCTAACACCACACAAGATAAGTAAAAACACAGACAGAAGCAGAGTTGCAGAGATAGTAGTAATTAGCAGTCAAAGAATCTAAGAGGAAAAAAAAAATAATGACATGAAAAGTTATAAACCTTAGGCAAAAAGACCCAGGAACTTGCAAAATAACTGTGCAAAACTGAGCCACAGTTCCAAAGGAGCAGAGGACAACATTCTCCCAGATGACTGCCAACTGTCTGGCCAGCATCACTGGGGGTAATAAGTACATTAACACTTTGCTCAGTCAGTCATTAGCCTTAGCTGTGTGTTGTATGTGTCGGCCACTAACCAACTACTTTTTATTTTTTAAGTTCTGTATATCCTGCTAGTAGAGTCTCTTTGTGCACTGTAAAAATTGTCCAACCAAAACCAACCAGGGAAGCAGAGCTACAGATTAGAAAGGAACTGGTTGGTTAGGAAGGAGTGAAAGTACTCAGTTGTGAGAAGCCCAGACAGGAGTGAATGGTGAGCCTATGAGTTCATAACTGAACGGATCAGGAGAGAAGTGAGATATAGCTTAGCTGAGGATAGGAGATGGTGCTATTTCCAAGAATATTTAATAGAAGTTGGGAACAAAAACATAATCTTCTGACAGCACAGCAGCTCCTCAGAAACCTCTAATGTAATGTTTCCCCATCCATAAACACAAGGTTGAACTGTATGTTCATAGGTCCCACATTTGATTACTTGCCCAGGTCTCTGCTATTATGCCTTCCAGATGAGAATGGCCATATGGATTTGGGTGTGCTTCAAGAACCTCAGACACTTCCAAACTTCAAATAGTCCTAAAATCTGAAAATAGTACCATTTCAACACTGATACCTTCCGGGTACCTGAGCCACAAACATGATTAAGGGACCTGAGCACCTCTCATATGAGGGAAGGCCGAGAGAGCTGGGACTGTTCAGGCTAGAGAAGAGAAAGCTCAGTGGCATCTTATCAGTATTTATAACCACCTGAAGGGAGGGTGCAAAGAAGATGGAGCCAGACTCTTTTTAGTGGTGACCAGTAGCCGGCCCAGAGGCAATGGGCATAAACTAACACACAGGAGGTTCCGTCTAAACAACAGAAAATATTTTTCTCACTGTGAGAGTGACTTAGCAGTGGCACAGGCTGACCAGGAAGGTTGTCGAGTCTCCATCCTTGCAGATATTCAAAAGCTGACTGGACATGGTCCTGGGCAGACTGGTGGACCTGCCTGAGCCAGGAGGTTGGACCAGATGACCTGCAGAGGTCCCTTCCAACCTCAACCATTCTGCGATTCTGAGAGTGAATGTGTGAGCAAAGACAAGCCAGAAGGGTCTGAAATATAACCAACCCCTTAGAAATGAGTTGGACATAAGCTGGGATGGCCAGATGAACAAGTATAAAGTCGTGACCCTAAAACAGAGCTATGTGATGCAGCCTAGGCAGATAGGCGCTCTGAGTACAAGCAGCAGCAGAAAGTGACAGCTCCAACAACAACATGATGTTAGAACTTTCTTAAAATGCAGTAGACAGCATGACAGTTCGATGCAATTTCATCCATTTTATTGTAATTCCCATCAAGTGGATATTCTTCCATAATTAAATTTGTCACAAACAATGAAACATGAAAGACAGTGCCCTTTTAGTGGCACAAATAGGGAAGCAGAAAGATGGGAGTATTCATACTATTCCAATTATTTTGGACATTCAAGTGAGAAGCAATTCAAAGAATCAAAGTCAGAATATATTGTAACTACATAATTATTGGAAGGCAGATACTTCCAAGACTCTATTCAGCACACACAGATAGATGACTCCCAAAGTAAATGGTGTTACCTCCATTAGCTGATCAGCTACTGACTGCTACTGTCAAATGACCACTACTTATGCATGTGCTTACAAAAATCTATGCTCAGGCATAGGGAAAGGTAAAAACACAGTTCAACCACAGGTAATTTTTAAAAAAGTTAGAGGATCCGTGCACTTTATGCAGCACCAAAAATATCCAAAAACTTACATGAAAATTGCTTTAAAAACAAGTCAACTGCTGGCAAATTTGCTGTCGGCAAATAGCTGACAAAAGGTACACACTTCTGCTGGGCTGCTAGCCGATGGCAGGCAATCTGTCTATACAGATACTTGCAGTAATACCACTAACTGCAGTCAGTGAGCACCCCTCAGAGACAGTGTTGAAGATCACACTCAGGCAACAGCTAAGTGTTCTTTATTGGTTTAGGCAAGACCATCAGAATTATGCTTTCTTCTGTTATTTCTTTGAATAGATTTTCTTTCTCCTACTAAATCCTACCCAAGCATCACATTTCTCTCTCTTCCATTTGTTTTTACGTCTGACTCATTTCTTATTTTTAACTGCAGCAGTGTGAAATCCACATGGAATGCAGTGAATTTTATGCCACTCTTTTGTCTTCCCACAAGGAGATATTGTCGCCAAGAAAGTCCTGTCACCCACTCCTCTGAACTGCACCCTTAGATGCTGGTGGATTTACAGTTCCAGAGAAACACAGTTGTGAAAGGGAGCCCATTGACTAAGAGAGGGAGGGAGGTACCAGAGTCAGTAAAAAGAGAGGATTTCCAATGTCCTAGTCTCAAACTTGAGAGAAAAAAAACAAACAATGGTTTATACCAATAATAGAAAACTTATAAAAACTGTTTTACACTAGTATTTGCAACCTCAGGTTCTGCAGACATGAACTAACACAAGTAGAATCAGTACCAGAGAAGGCTGGGAGTCAATGTCGTATCAGAGCACAAAACAACTACCCTTTCTAAAAACAAGAGATTAAACAACACCAGTCACTAGTATAATCACCTGTTCTGCTCCCACAAATACCATCTTCATCTGCTACAGCAAATAAAGGATTCTGCTTCAGCCAGCCAGCTGGAAGTGACACTATCAGTGTCAGGGCAAAGCAGATTGAATATTAGAAACATGCAGGACGTATCAACACCATGATAACTCAGATTCTCACAATAGCTTTCTGTAGATGTTACAGGACATTTTTCTCCTGCCACACAGTCTCTTACCCCACTCAGATACCATTGTATTCTGTTGCATTGCAATTATTTCACTGCTGCCTACCAGGAAGTTCCACTTCCACATCTCATACAGTTCTTCCTAATGTGTAATCAGAGCCACCACACACCCCCTTTGTGCCTTACACCCATCTCTTCATTCCCCCTTTCCCACTCAGGGACACCTGATCCAGTGATGGTGATGTCAGAAGCTTTTCTACAAGGGATCTGTTCTTGGTTTGATGAACAGTGTGTACAGCACAGATTATTTTAAGCCACTTGGATATCTAAATTCTGTCTCCCAGAATGAAAGTCTTAGATGGAGAGCATACACATGTACCTCAATGCAGAATGAGAAAGCTACGCTCATGTTTAAGATTTTTGCGAGGGGACAAATAGAACACAGTATAATACAAGAGATCACTATCCCCTTCCTTTAGTAAATATCCTTACAGTATACTCCCCATTTCTTGCCAGTGAATGGTCATTTCTTCCATGCCATCAAAGTCTTGCCTCCCCTGTTTAATGTCAAAAGACATTAAATATGGACATTCGGAATATCAATTTTTTTTTTTTTTTATTTCCTTCTAAAGAGTAACTGAAGGCCCAAAACATAACTCCAGCAAGTAACTTGCTTTCAATTCACTGTTATGTGTGATGAAAGGCTTATCTAGGAACACACTTGAGCATGATAACAGCTAAACACATGAAACACAGACCCTGCAATAGATAGAAACAACACAGACAACAACTGTTGTCTTTCTGACCATATATAGTCAGTAAGCAATGGCAATAAATACCAAACATTTCAGCTATGCCTGTACAACTGTTTGAAAACCATAAGCAATCACACCTTGACGTAAAAGCAAAATACCATTACCCTAAGTATAACGCTAGAATTTAATGCAAATTCCTAAGATATCATTTCCCCATGTAAACTACATCACTGTTTTGTCTTAAAATTGATTAAATATCAGAATCAGGACATTAATTATAGTCTGATGTTTAGTGTCAGAAGCATTCATGGTTGAACAATGCTTCTTGCTTCTTTGTACAGGGGTCAATTATTTTACTATTAATTGACAGCACATTATGAGTCAGAAAGCAATTTTTTGAAATGCTGTAGACATCAAATCTGGCAGTGAGAATTTTTCAAAATACTTATATTTGGGTTTATTACACTATTTTAGAATAAAAATAAGTACATGAGTGCCCTTTAACAAAGCTTCACCAAACCAGCTCAACAGGAAAACGTGGCAGTTCTTCAGTTACTAGGCAGTTCCTAGGACTATGCACATCGTCCACCACCCACAGGCCTCCCTGGTGTCTCATTTAGCAGAGTTCCAGAAGAAGGTGAATCAAGATGTGGCTAGAGACAGGCCTTAAAAAGTACGTTTCTCAAGAGGAAACTCAAAGAAAAATGCAGAGGACCTCTGTATTAAAATGATCAGCTCCAAGACTACAAATCTTCAGTAAAACTTCGCAGATGTCAAAGGAAGCAGAAACTAGATTTATCCAGGGAACGTGCCTCCCACCCATTATAGCAACACTTTCTTTCAGATGTCACTAGCAGAACTCAATTGAATTTGAGAGACCAAACTCTCATCTGCTGACAGTGTTTGTCAAGACCAAACTGCAGTCAGCAAAACCACACCCATGCCCCCATTTCTGAAGACATTAGATGAGTCACAAATGCATCACATGAATTAAATACAGCAAATCTTCTATTTATCTTATCTCCATCGTTCACTTTTATCCTACTAATTTGCCCCTTTATTCCCCAACACATTATTATGAACATGACTATCAGCAGCAGCTTGGAAAAAGTCTATCACTCCTCTGAAAGGAACCCCTATTAATGAGCTCCAAAAGTAACAAAGCAGCATTTTCACACTGGCAATTGACATTCAGAAGAAATAAGCGTTTAATTCTCATGTCACAGTCTTCAACTCAACAACCTCAGTGAGTGACACAAGCTAAAATGAGAGAAGAGGTGAGAGAGTATTTATTCTTTCCAGATGTTGATATGCAACTCTGGGACTGATGGTTTGGCTCACATCTGAGTGAAATCATCCAGAGCATTGTTTCAAAATTCCACCACACAGTAAATACAAGCTGTAGCCACATGCAAAAATTCATAATTTATTTAAGAGCATATTAATAAAAATACCTGCCAGTCACCACAGAAAAATATGCCCACAGAAAATTAAATACTATAGGCTATGACATGCATGGCATGCAAGTACAGTTTACCAGAATTTATGACCCACATCCTTTCAAAGAGCTTGAAGTAAATAACATGAGACATTTAACAGCAGCAGAATGTGACTTGAATAACAGGCAATAAAGTTACATATGATGTGGCACACCACAAATTAAAAATAATACATCGCTTCAAAGGACTAAAAATATCTTCAAAATTAACAAACTGCTATTTATTTTGCAATTGTTCACCAACTTCTTAAAATTAACTCATGCAGTTTGGCAAATCCTTGGAGGAAGATCAGCTGTGAACACTCAATTTGTCATTGCATAACGACAGGTGATAACATGGACTTAACTTTCTTTTAAAATGTATGAGGTGTATATAATCTCCTTTATGGATTATTTATTTTTGTAGTTATCTCTGGTCTTGGCTGAGAATCAATAAATAAATTTAAAATGTGAAATATTTTTCTATTATCTATGTATAAAAATCAATATAGAACTATATATTTTATTCTTGTCTTGTGTTATTGGCCTGGAATGGATGGGCTAACATTTTAAGAGTACTCCAAAAGGAATGATTTTTTTTAAAAGCCTCAGCTGATCAGTGTGACAGATAACAATGATATTTGCTGGTCATAACGCTTTTAATCACAACGGACCTTAAGGTATCTCAGACACCATATGCATATATCAGACTCTAAAATGCAGCCATCTCTGGATCCAGAGGAAGCCAATAGCTAGTAATGACTACCTTGAACAACAGCGGAAACTCAGAAACTGTCCCAGCTGCACATGGAGGAAGACAAAATAAAAAAAGGCAACAAAAAAAATCCTGATTAAGTTGCAACTTTAGTAAGAGCAGGGTGATATAAAGACCTGATATAAATGGCTAACATGCAGTCCTTCAGGCACAAGTTGTCACACGGCATAAGAACATAAACCACACTGCTCAGTAGTGAAAAGGCAACTGAAGCCCACTTTGCCCCTTGATAAAACCAAGCCTGGTTGCTGGCTCATTCAATAACATGGCCTGACAATAACTTTACAGTACAGACCATTGTTCTTTGCTTGTCTGCTCCCAGTTGTTTGGGAAGGCTTTCATCAGCACCTCTTAATCCCATTCCAGGCAACCCTTGGGAACCATTTGTTTACAAAATTCAGAGAGCACTGATGAAAGGACATAATTCTCAAATGACCAGGCACTAAAAGCATTACTCTTCTGTCCCCTTTTTCCTCTGAAACCTTCTCCTGAACCAATTTTCAAGGCTGATTTCTGCAGGAACACATTTTGGATATCTGTCATCCAGCTTACTACTGTTTGAGCCTGGCCTTCATATTCACCCAATAGGCCCTGATTATCCATGCTGAGAGTAAAAATCAACAAAGCAACAGAGAACCTCAAAGAAAGTGGCTAATACAGTGTTCTCAGCAGATCATAAAACCTAGTCCTATTCTGGGAGTCCGGTTGCAAATGGGGAGATAGGTCATGAGGAAATGGAGTATGGCAAAACTCACCAAAGATTTGCTGCTCTATCGTGAGGGGATGACTCTTACAGTAGGTTAAAGAATCCATCTTCCTCCTACTGAAGTCTCAAAACATACCTCCAAACAGGACTATTACACCTTCCCAAATTAAGCCCTTGCTAATGCACAAAAGAGGGAAGACTTCTGTTTTTAAATTTTTAACTAGAAGGCCTTAATCCCAGATTCAGGTAAATAGTTCTTTTCAAAAAGAGCATTAATGCATGCATTAACTTAAACTTGTGCTTAACAGCCACTAAAATCAACAAGGGGCATCCTGTCTTCATTTGGGGCAGGGGGGAACGGACGGGACACACCACACAAAACAACAAAACTTCCACTGACTTAAGTGTTTTTCCACAATGGGGACCAGCTTGCACACTTTACCTCCTTATAAATGGTAGCTGAGAACATGCAATTAGAGAACTCAAAGTTCAGACATTTGCACATCAAAATATATTTCTCATGGATATCCTAGCTTCATTTTGATACCACTGTTACATGGTTAAACTAATTCCTTGTGGTGCCTAAATTATTTGTCACATACTTACTCTCTTTCCGGACATCAGCAAGTGCTGCATGAAGTTCTTCTTTAAACACAATTGCTTCCTTGGCAATTTTTTCCCCCTTGTCCAACAGATTCCAAGTGGCTTCTTCCACAGAAGCTAGCAAGACACGAGCTCTTTTGGAACGGCCCTTTTTCTTACTAGAAGGATTCTGTGGACAGTTTACTAGTGTTGTAACCTACATTTAAAAGAAACAAAAAAGACAATAGTGGTGTAAGTTCTATAATAAGTGAATTTATGTTGTTCTCAAATTTAAATAAAAAAAACAATATAGTTGAGAATAGGCAATGAGATTCCCTCTGCTTTAGCGAGAGACAGGCAACCTCAGCATACATACTGAGAATGGACAGAACTATTGAATCAAATTTGACAGATAATTTTACTTAATATGCCTCATCTTTGTATTCTTCTTTCTGTACGACCAAAGCAAAGTCAATAGAAATCTCATTGTTATATTAACCCTGATGCAAACTCCTGACACTGCTTATTTTAAAATTGCCTCATGATAAAAAAAAATTACTAATGCTAACTAAGGAGGCTTCAGCCAAGGCAGGAATTACAATCAGTGCTGAATCTTCCCATACTTCCAGCTTCAATCTCCCAAGTTATCTGGTAGGTTTACTGCAGCTTTGTCCAAATCACGTTTTTTAACAATGCACTTCAACATCCATAAAGAACTTATTTTTACATAGCATCCCACTCCACATTCCTCATCATCTGAGCACAGCCTCCACACTCCAACAGAATGTTTCTAACAGACTATTCTCTAAGGCATTGCTTGAGCTGTCACACTAAGGAAAGACTCCTAAAAGATTTTAAAAGAAAAGTGTTATATAGCTATTTTAAAACATACTTTTTTTTCATTAAGTTCACTGATGTTTTGTAATCCTCCTTCTATTCTGTTCTCTGTGCCAGAACATGGACAATATAGTATTAAGTACAGATCTAGTCTTGGAGCTCAATGAACACATTTTATATGTATACAATTGCTTCATTTTATTAAATGGCATTCCAATCTTCAACAATATTGTATAAGCAAAGCAAAAGCTGTGTATGAATTTCTCAGTCCAGCAGGCAAACTTAGCTAATGGCTGCAGTACAGCTTGTGGTTTGAGCTGGTCTCTGGAAAAGGGCTCCATTCACAGGTATATAATGAGAAGCATGCTAGCTGTGCCCTAGCTCACCTTTAGATCTTGTTCACAAATTCACGCACTTTTGTGCTTTTCATGAAATATCCTCTGGGAAGCATTTCTATAAACACATCTTTCAAAGACAAAAGCCCTGACCCCTACATCATTCATGTGGAATTTTGGGGGGAAAAGGAAGACCAGCCACTTGACATCAACTGCTTTGGCATGTCACAAGGGAGACAGCAACATAAATAACTCTAGCTTAGATTGTTAAAGAAAGAGGGCTTGCGTATTTTTCTGACTGTGGCTCAAAGAAAGTAAATGAAATTATTCATCGCACATAAATCAGCCAGCTGGTAGAGAATGCACTGGGAATAAGAATCTTAATAGCTTTTATTTTTACAAACCCTATAACATTATTTCTAGAGCATTTAATGCAGTTTCAATGATCATATTTTTAAGACCAGGTTAAAGAGATTACAGGCAGATACTTCCAACAAGAAATGCATAAAACATTATAAAAAATTAGAAGCTGCCCCAAAAACCTATCAAGTAAAAGACATTTTTAAATGTCTTAACTATTTAATCATCCTTCCCAGAAAATAATATATTCTATTTCTCAGATTTTTACTGTAGTCTCCTTTTTATGTAAAATACTATTCTATGTACTGTTAATTCATATGTTTTGGAGGAAAAGGAAAGGAAACAAAACAAATGGAAAAATATGAAAAAATAATCATTCCTGCAAGTGAAAACTCTTGACTGTAAGACCCTTCATCTTTAGCATCACTGTCAGGAAATATCAGAGGCAGCTTCTGATCTCAAATACAAGTTAAAATTTGATAGGTAGTTCTTGGCTCATGGAGATTAAGGAATACAGAAAAAATTGATCTGAATTCTCTAACACAGAATCCCAGTGTTGAATGCAAAAAGTTTATGCAGATCCTGCACAGAAATAATTGAACTACACAGCAGCTAATATAGTGTGCCCTTTTGATCCATTGTCAACACAGCTTGTACTGTAGTGGCAGAATACACAGTCAAAATTATATCATTATAAGAAAAAACATATCCCCATTAATCCTGCTCATGCCTGGTTGCCTTTCCAGTTATTAACACCTTCTTATTGCCATATATAGCATGTTTCCCAGCATTCAATGAAAATCATTGTCAAGAGGTTATTTTGTATCTCTGGAAGGAGCAACAGCATTGTGCTAGATGCACAAGGTTTTTTTTAAGTGAGATTTTCAAGCCCATATGCCATCACAGCTGCAAAGCTGAATCATGTTGTTGTTGCCCGTTATTGCCATTATTTATTAGGCTGAAGGGGTAGGATTTTTTGTCATGGTTATCCCAAATACTGAATTCCTAAGGAACTGTGCAGCAGTTCTTCCGATGCTATATTCAGTTCCTGCCAGCCTTTACAGACAATCTTTTAATAGTGCAGTAGTTAAGGAAACAATGTCTTGGTACCTTGAGTATCAAAAAGATTTGGTTCACCTTTGATATTAATATAAAAGTATTTTAAAGCATCAATCATAAAACATTCTTTTTTGTTTAAAATTTAGTTCAGTGTAACTGCAATTCCTAGACATTTGAAAAAACAAGACATGAACTCAGTGATCCAACGAGAACAGCAGAGCCCCCTGCTCCCTGTTTCAGATGTTTGAGGATAACAAAGTATTGCCCATACAAATAAATACTTGTTAATCACTTTCAGTGCGCATAAAGTAAACTTACCATACATAGAACTAAAACCAACAGTGTATGTTTTCTGTGTGAGCAAACTTTTGTTGGTGTGGATGACAAGTGAGAATAAATGCCTTTCAACTTGCCTGTCTTTCATCAGTGATGCAAAGGACTCTAAAATACATGGGTGTTTCTACATATTCTATAAAACCTACCTATCTTTTGCAGCCATAAACTCTCCTTAGCTCGTATGTATGTATAAAATATAAAGAGATGGAAGACAAGAGGTTTGGCAAGGAAAAGCTCTTACAAATATTTGCTTATGTATACATACACACACAACACATATATTAAGTGTGTGTGTGTATACACACAAATATAGAGAGAGCTTTAGATACAATATCCAAATAAGTAGCAAATTTACAGCTTATAAGACTTGCAATGACTGCAGAGCAAAGGCAGTTATGAAGTGTTTTCTGCATGAATTAATGAAGCTATATGAATCTCATCAGGTCATATCTTTCAAAACTTTTACTTGTTCGTAAATTCAAAAGGAGAAAAGTCGTATAATAGCTTGCTACAGAAGCAAATTTATACCTAGCCATAACTGTAATCATTACATAGTATAGCAAAAAGAATAAACAGACTTCAGTCTCTGAGGATGAGATAAAACAAGAGGATATTTTCCATACATTAATTGTTATATTTTGTGAGTAAATCTAGCACAAACATGGCAAATATTAGACATCAGCTATGCGAATGAAAATGCGTTATGACCTACTGATTGCTTCACACTAATTGCTCCATGACAGAGTCCATCTCTAACAAAAGCCCAGAATTAAAGAAAGATTGTTTGTCTGAGCATGTACCCAATTTACATCAAGGCAGCTGTCAGCTGAATGATGTAAATTTTGACAGCTATCATTTTTAATGTGCCAGATGCATTGGTAGAGAACTTTACCTAAAAGCCTTCCTTTCAAAACTAATGTCCTCAAAGCACCTGGAATAAAATAAAATAAAGGCCACAGACAGAGAGAACCCCTGCTGGTGAGGGGGCAATTGGACAGGATTAAAGAAACTTTTTTGCAATACACAGAAAATAGAGTGCAACTAGTAGTAGTACATCCCCATGAGAGTACAGTTTATAAGGTTGGACAAAGAATTACACTAATGCAGTTATGCCACTTCCAACATATGAGTTTCTACCTCTACAGAGCCCCACACAGCACTACTTGAACTTACCACCCTGGGTCAGGCCACTGTTCGGGATGCAAAGAGGGAAATGAAGTGAGACTGCTGCCCCTGCAATCCCCCAAACATTGCAATTTAAGGGCATTGTTTTATTCCAAGGGTGGAGAAGTTCCCAAGTCGGAGAGCGTTTTATACAAAACCATGTGTCATACTGTTTTCACAGTTTCAAAGTGATCACCACTGCCAATTGCAGATTGCAGGGAAGAGAGAGAATCTAGCAAAGTCATTTGCAAAGTTACTTCCACATAGGCTGGTTTTGCCTTCATTTTCTCCCATATTGATGCTGTTAACCTAATGATTGCTCTAACACTTAGCATCACTCGCTAGGACAGCCTTCAGAGAAGCTCAAGTACTTCCACTGACTCCTTCCTACCAGAGCATTACAAGACTATTAAATTAGAACATAAATCTCAAAATAAAGTTTAAACTCTGTTCAAAGCAGCAGCTGCTAAGTGAATCAGGCCAGACCATAATACTATTCATTTTTATCTGCGACTGGTCTAATTCTCTTTCTAATCATAGATCAGTTTTCATTTCCAGCATCTCAATCATCCTTCACTGAGTATTAGTTTTAATCCCTGGTTTTGCATTTTCAACATTTTTTTTTCTCCATCTCCTTCCCACTCAAAATGCAAGTTTCCTTTCCACAGTTCTGTTATGAAACAAACAAAGCATTAAGGTTGAAAAGTGGAAAAGACAGCCAAAATCGTATTCTCTTTGAACTAAAGCATTTCCATTTTTAACAGACTCAAGCTTTTTAAAGATGCTTGAGAACAGCTTTAAAAAAAAAAAAAAAAATAGTTAGATGGTTCCTTTGTTTTGTTCTGGAACTGTATTTCTTTGTTTTGTCAGGTTTCTTTGATCCTGCAAAACTCAGGCCAAAATTTACATTTCTTCATCTCCTCTAAAAATACCCACAGTGTTGCAGCTACCCGAGCACAGTCTGACCTACTGGTGTACAAGAGAAGGTTTTAAAATGCAGTCTATCAAGACATCTATTCCTACTACTCTGAAAGTAATTTTATAATCCATCCACATATGATGCTCCAGCTTCACGACTTCCCACAAACCACTGAACTGTTAACCGAGGTTTTATACACCGTCAATCACACCCAGGCAAAAATAAATAAATAGAGGCAGACAAAATGAGTGAGAGGCAGCTCACTTAATAACAGCTGGAAATGAAGTAATGATAAAAAGAAAAGGTTACTTTCTGAAGAAAATAATCTTCAGAAAAAAAGGGACAAATGAGTAAGGGAGGAAAAAAAGATCAAGCCAAAAATAAGAGAAAAAACTTTGAGGATGATAATGAAAAATGAATAAAAGAAACTGGATGAGTTAGGGAGAGGTAAAAGTTTCAAATGGGGAAAATACAAATTTATTTGTTAAAGAGAAACTTATTTCAATGAATTAACTGATTTTTTTAAAAGCAACTTTTCCTAGAACTGTTATAAAACATGATCAGCACCTCTTCGCTTTTCCTAGCTCTTAGAGCACTTCTGGAATAAATAAAGGACTTTTCCAACAGGAAAGTCCAAATAAACATAGGAACCACCACACCAAACATACTCATCATTTTAGTGTCCTCATCTTTCATCTCTGTATTCTTCCCTCCAATCATTATGTGCTTCCTCTTTAATTATAATCTGACTGTTCCCCTGTATCTCGTCACCACCCTTTGGCAAGCCCAGGGAAACAGCATGCAAAGGACTGGCTCCCAGGGCAAAGAAGGAAAGATGTCATCAGAGCAGTGTGCGTGAAAAGAAGTGCATTCCTGGAATAACAAAATTTACCATGTACCTAAGTGGCTGAGTGCAGTCAAATGAAGCCCATGAGCTGTATGAGAAAAAAATATTTTTTCCTTTAATATCTGTCCAGGTGCAATAATAATTGTTTCAGTCTTAATTAAAACAATTTTATTTATTTTTTTTTTAATAGAAAAGTTGCAAATTGAAAAAATTGAAATAATAGAAAACTTCGTAGATATGTCCTTACCTTTTTTTGATAAGCTGTACACCCCCAACTCTTACATGTATATAAATAGAATAACAGCCAGAGTACAGTATTCAGTCTGGCTTTGTTCTGTTTACCAACGGTCATCCTCCCAGTATCAGTTTTGTTTCTTGATTGCTAACACAACCTATTTAACAAAATTATTGTCTTGTAAGAGGCATTACTCAAAGAGCTCGGAAAGATCTTAATCAACCACCTAGTGAAACTACTTCATAGCCATTATACCTGACCATCTTTACAACCTGAAAAACAACAAAGTATTCTTTGTACATCAGCAAGTGAAAGAATTCTGAATGAAGTCACACCTTTCTGTACCTACACAAACTGCAGCCAGAGCAGTGACTGCCATGTAAACATACCTTCAGGCACCAGGAAAAGAATACTAAGTAAGCAGTGTACAGCTGTGACAAGTAGTTTGATCTACATCATCTTGGCAAGGCTGAAGGACAGTGATAAGCTGGCATCCTTGTGCTATGTGTAAATGACTAATTAAACGCAGGTACCCCAATATCTTTGTTCTAAGTACAATGAAGAGAAAATTCAAAATAGCTTGAGTTTCAACATGGAAGATATCCTTTCTGTTCTTTACCCTGTAACATATTGCTACAGAGGTCTTTTAACACTTTCTTAGTTACACACATTATTTGCAAAATGAGGTCAGGTCTTCAAGTAGGTCCTTTCCATTGTATTAAAAAAGACATTTCTAATCCATGCCAAATATAGATATAACGAGAGAATCTTTAACACACTAAGCACTGCATATTTAACCAGTGAATACTTGAAACAGAACTGGAATACGCAGTAAGATTACTCCTCCTAAAAAAAGTTTTGTCAACAAACCTGAAAGCATTTCTGTAAATCCCTCAGTCCAAGTTTTCTTTAGTTGGAAGGAAAAGCACTAAAATAGGTTTATGCAATATGCAACAATTGCACTGTTCTTAGGGCATCTCTTCTAAAACGCACCAGAATGCAATTCTTTTCAAAATTCAGGTACAGAAACTCACCTACAGATTTCAAGGCTCTTCTTTTCCACTCTGTCCACTACTTACAATATGAAACTTTTCATGTGTTGGAAATCCATTTGCAGTGTATTCTACATTTCAACATCCACTAAATAATACTGCACAAGAGACTAGCTAGAACATGCAACATTTGCTATGATATACTGTGTGGCACTTGCAAAAATGGAAGTGACTAAATGAATGACCAAACCTGGAAGAAGACAGATCCCCCTGGACAATTTCTGAGCCAGAGTAAACTACAAATACAGAAGAGCTGTGGGTATGCCTTTCATAACAGTGTCCTTAGCCAAAGTTCTTCAGCCTTGTTCCCTTCCCTCTATGGTTATCCAGTTTATTTTCTGCAATACTATAATACCTGAATGATCAATGGTTCCAATAATTTCTCCACTGTAAACGTCTGGATCTGCAGATCCCGAGGATCAATTTTCAGTTTAATGCTTGGCACTTTTGCTGACATTTCACCTAGGTACAAAACAAAAAAAAAAAATTGCAATAAGCAATTATTAGCCACGACCACAAGTCTCATTGCCCTCTGTCAGAGCCCAGAGACTGCCTATGGGAGTACAGACTAGGTTCCACAACAAGCTTAGGATTTCAAGAGATAAAATGAATTTTTCTGATTCCTCATTTCTAAATTGTGACAAAAATATGCAGATACTTGCATAAACTGTAAAATAATAGATTTAAAGTACATATAATTCCTTGTCTTCTCTTCCGGATTTCTAAATTGACCGTATATTAAAAAACACAAAAGGATAATTGCATTGGAAGATCTTTGAATGTAAGTTCTCTAGTAGTCAATAAAAAGGAGCTTTAAAGCAAAAATTATATATTACATTATTGAATTTATCACAAAACAAAAACATTAATGCTATGTGCACAATACCTGTATCTTATTCCACGTGCCAAATTACAGTGGTCATAATAAACACTTTAAGAATAAAAATATATTCAGCAGCCCTTAAAAGTCCTGGCAATTAATAGCAGGACTAAGTGAAACATTTAGCTATTTTACACCCTGTAATAACAAATATTTTCTAAGTGTCAAGACAGATTAAGTCAAGAAGGCCTATTACTGAAGTCAATAAGATGGAAGTAAAGCTAAGTAAGGTCTTTAAAGTGAATAAATCATTCATTAGGAGCTTGAGCCAAAGCCCACTGATGTTAATTTAAGGGTTTTCACTGAGTTCACTGGGCTGTGGTTCAGACCTTTAGCCGCAATGAAATGTGTGTGTGCCAACAAAGAATTATAACTGTGCTTTAGTAGGAATGCAACTGATTATTGTCCCAAAATAAAAGACATTTTAAATTTTCCTGTAACTTAACTTCCCATAAAACATAGCTCAGCAAAGCCTTTTTAGTCAATAAAGACTTCAAACACACAAATAATGGATATCTGTCCTTTTTAAGCAGGACTTATTACAACCATCGCTGCTGTATAATAAAGTAATAAGGTACCGCAACTGTGCAGGCTAAAGAGAGATATTGTCACCTTCCGGGGAACCTAGCATCGATTTAATACAACACAGTAAGTTTAGGGTTTCTATAGCAAGTTGTGTAGAAATGGATCCAAATTGTTTATCACTGAATAGTTATCCACATTTCACTTGCAAGCAAAGATAAAATGAATGATAATTGAAGAATTAAGGTTAAAGGTAATTTAGGGTTTTGCCATTCTTAGTAAAGGTTATACAAGGGCCAAGTTTATTCTTTTATTACAAGCTACACTAGTCGCAGCCCTAACCCACAGATTCAGCTGCATACAGTCAGGTGATAGCATATGCAAAGAACTGATTTTACGGTTTTAATTCCAAGTCAAAAGATAAAGAGAACAAAAACTTGAGATCAGACTGACCAGAATTATATTTTTGCTTCCACAGAAATTAATAATAGAAAGAGAACTCTAGAAACGTCAATGCCAATTATTTGGCCATATTTTACACATTTAACTTTTAGATACTTGTAACAAACCCCAAGGAAGTAAAATTTGAGACTCCCAAAATGGCCAGTGTCAGTGGTTCTCTTTCTGTCCAATGAATCAGTAGGTAGGATACTCCCACGGTTTTGAAATACTCCAGTTTAACTTGTCCCTCTGTTTGAAGGGAACTGGGTCCCCTCATCATTCACTGCTTGAGAAACAAGTGGTGGGTCCTAGTCAGGAAAAGGACTGCAGCCCTTCTGCCAGCTCAAACTGTTATGTATCCTCCTTCATGTGACCAAGTTGTAGCTATGCCAGTGTACAGACCACACCTCTTATTCACAAAGCCTCATTGCAGCTGTTACAAAGTGCTTTGAGATGGATGACTCAGTATCTTCTGCTGGTTCTGTTCTACTCAATGTAAAATACTTATTTACTCACTGAGCTCAGAACAAAACAGGCTGAAAACACAGCATAGCTGTAGAGGCTAGTGGTTAGGGCATGCTCCCAGAAGGCAAAATATTTTGTTTCCAAACCTTGCTTAACTAATGTTTTCAGAATTTCAGACTAAGGAGAACCACAAGAGACAGACAACATCAAAAGTCAACAAACTCAAAATATCTACAAGCACATTTAACACAATTAATGTCCTACTGAATCAGATCAACGGTCCATCTAGCCCAGTATGTTTGTTATGGTCAGGCTATCAGTTCTTGATAATACACTGCATATGCAACAAAGCAAGAAATAAGGCAGGCTCTTTCCATCTGCTGTTTAGTGGAGGAATCACTAAAAGATAAATTCACAATCACCCAGAGGGCTTCATACAACTACAACTTAAGTCATCATGAAAGTGCAACACCTCCTGGTTCCTTTATATTGCGCACATAACATCCTTGGTGAGCTGAGCTCTGCAACAAGAGCTTATTCTTACAGCTCAGGCCAAAGACATGCCCACTCGGTACTCACAGAAGCAAGTTTGGGGTGTTTTTACTTTTAATTTTATCTATATTGATTTTTACTGTTTTAATACCCATTGGTTCTTTATGTATGGAAACTAAAAACAAAACCAATTTCTCAACCATATAATTCTTTGGAAATACACTAAATATATAATGATATAAGTAAAGTCTCAAGAGTGAGAGGTCTAGTACAAAATGCTATCTCAAAGGGCCAACATTTAACAACTGCATCATTTTATTGAACAATGAATATTCAGAAAGGTTCTGTGTCTGCAAAGTAGATTAAAATTCGTGCTTTTTTATAGCTACAGCTATATAGTTATTTCCAACAACATTTACTGTACTAGCAAGGGAACTATCAGTAACCTGGAGGCCAGGTTCCCACAGACATTCAGACCTCCACACAATCTCTTGAATTCAAGATAGCAAATATTAACGGGAGATCCTTTTTAACCCAATAAAGTAAGCTTTCCTACAGTACTAATAACTTGCTCTGAAAGCCACAAATGTCTGTCCTTCACATCCCTGCTCTTCTCAGTTAGCTTCAATTCCAAACTGCACTGCGATTTAATAGCTTCTTAAACTGCCTCTCCCATAATAAAACAGTAGTGCACGCACCTTTGGGTCACTCTGCAGTGTTGGCAAATAGTGTGTCATGTGTGTGCCTACCTGCCAGCGTGTTGGTGCAGCCTATCAATATACAGCAGAGAAGCACCCATGCTGCTGAAAAGATGTTTCTGCTGTGTCCACCCATGAATCAAAAAGCCTTCCAATTCAACAAGATACTCTCCTCCAGCTTCACTGGGATTGCATCAAACCACATCATTTCACACTCTTGGAAAGACAGACCTTTTTTTTCTTTTACCATCTGCAGTTCACTGGTTCTCTAAATCTTTGGCCAACACTTCAATTAATCTGCCTTTTATTCACATTAAAAAAAAAAAAATCTTCATGATATTGCTGGTTCACAACCCTTATCTTTGACATTTTTACAAGCCTCCCAGTATATGGGTACTTCTTGAAATCCATCACAACAGTTGCAAATAGATGGTATCGATTGTGCTGTGAATTTTTTTCTGGTAAAGACATACGTCAGTTGCAAGGGGACAGGTAAGAACTGGATGGAGATAGCACTTCATGCTTCTACTGAGATTTGAAGAAATCACTAGATGATTTTCAGGTTATTTTTTCTGCAGATATATTCATACAACTTCACAGTGGCCTCCCCACAATTCCTTGATAGAAGGGTGTTAGCAGCTGCTTCACTCAAAATTCAGAAATAAAACCTTTGCTGCTTGCAGCAAGAGCTGCTCTCCATTCTTGCAGCACTAATTCCTATACTACAGGTCATCTACAATGATGAGATCTTTTCTAAAATTTGGCAGATAAAAATGTAATGACAGTCACTTCCTCTTACTAGAGATCACTGTGCTCCAGAATCCTACCACTTAGCAGTCTCAAGCTTGGGAAGCGTTACAAATCCAATCTCACCTTTGCAGATCAGAAAAAGGTAAATCTATGTGCTGTGACTTTCCCTTTTCTGGGTTTTTTGGTTGTTTTGGTGTTTTTTAGTGTTTTGTTTTTTTCAACCTTAGCATATTGTCTAACATAAGCATTTTTATTCTTCACTTGAGACCTGGCTCAACAGGCTTTGAATTCAACAATAGCTTTTTAGCCTTGGGTCAGGCCCATAACTTATCACTAACTGAAAAATCAGTCGCAAAAATTGTTGGGTTTGAAAATTTCAATTATATTCTAAGGTATAAATAACCTACTTAAGGGCTCACTTGCTGATTCTAGTCTTTTTTTTTTTTTCAAAAGTAAAATTCTAATGCTTCCTGAAACTTCCTTAAAGCAGCCAAAATATGAAAACAAGCTTGCAAGCCAATGCAGTGAAAACTACAAAATCTTAAATTATTTTGATACCCTGACTACATATTTTTAACTTACCAGGCTCTCCTTACTGTTATTTACCATATAACTTAATCAGTATTTAAATAGGATTTTTTTTTTTTTTTAATCAAGGCAAGGGCAATAGGTGATAGAAAGAAAAACATGCAGCCAGTAAAGATCGCTCTGGGGTTTTCTCTGGTATTTCCACTTAGAAAGTGAACTTCTGTCCTTCCAGATCATCTTCCTTAAGACGACAAATTTTCGTGCTTGACTCAGGAAAAAAAAGAGAATCATAGTCCATCTTCTGTTTTTTTTAAATACATAGGTCTACTCCAGTATATCATGCTCTCTAATTACAGTAGGGATCTTGACTGCGAGATATTTTGGTAAAAGGCTGCTATAACCTCACACTCAATTATATTAACCTTTACAGTAGGCAATTTCAGCACTGTAGACCAGCAGCTCTTACAACACTTAGGATGTTAAGCATGTGTCACAAGATACAGTTGTGTCTCAGAACAGCCAGAAAAGCAACCACCTGCACACTCCTACGAAGTGCTACAAACTTTAAGATAATGAGAATTTTGTCTTTTCAGCAGTCGTGTCCAAACTGAAACTGCTGAGTCTTTTGGTGTAAGAAAGAGAGACACAGGAAAAACAGTCAAAGTTTGTATCCATCTGCAATACAATGTGAACATAGTACCTGCAGCTTTTACACAATCTATAAGTACACTGTATACAGACATAGATAAACTAATTAGTGTCAGAAAGCAGAGCCAAAGATATTCTGCATAAATTAGAAAACGTTAACTTTAGAATCCATTTCCTGCTAGATCATTAGAAAGCCAATAGCACATCACTCACCTATCCTAGAATATAAATGGTCCATATTCAGCACTAAAGCAACTGTCTATGTAATTTCCTTGTGTTAGGAACTTCAGTGCAACTGCTATGGCTCACTATTTGGCTTCTGAGGCATCTGCAAGGGACTGCCTGACAAGCTCTCCAGTGTATTTCAGGATGACTGACAGGACACAGTGGCTGCTGGAGGGGTGGCAGGGGGATGGGCATCCTTAAAGCTATATACTAGAGCACAAATATGTCCAAAAAATTCAAAGTTAAAAAGCTTTTGAACAATTAGATGGCATGAAACGTGTCATTACAGATACTTCTGGTGCTTATTCTCATAATTTTCAGCACAGCTATTGTTTTCCCATACATTCTGATTGTATGCCAACTTCTGTCTCGAAGCAATGACTCAGTCTCAGATTTTTGAGCTGGACAGCAAAGGGATTCATAAGGCTCTCACCCAGTAACTTGGCACCAAATTTTTTTTCTTTGGGTTTTTTTTTTCCTATTGTGTGTTACTCTACACTGACATACAATATATTATCCTATCAATTTCATAAAATGCACAGGCCTATTGCCTTCTAAAAAACAGGGAAGACAAGACAAAATATTAAAACAAAGTTGTCTGGATTAGTATTTTTAAACAAGATACACATGGACAAGACACCTGAGGATTTCCAAGACATGAAACATTGCTGAGAATATGTAATAGAATATGCTGTATTATTTGTTCTTAATTTCAATATTTATTATATAGCTTCATCAACCAGTATCAACACCACTCTGGGAATAAAATTTGTTAGTCCTTTTGCTACAGAGTCAGTACGTCAAGTGCAAATCAGGTTTTATAGAAGCCACAAAAACAGCCTCTGCGTTTTTCTTTAATCCTCTAGCTGATACATGAAATAAGATATTCAGAATGCTAAAATCTACTAGTTCTGTTTGCAACACAACAGCATGGACTTTTTTTTGCTCGAAGACCTGCTGTACTTTGTGGGCCAGACCATGCCCTGGAATGGAGCAATACCTCTGACACCTGGGAAGGATCTGGCCCATTTAACACCAGGGAAAACCTATAATGCACCCGCCAAATTATTTAAATTTCCATACAAAGCTGTCAGGTTACACTCTAACCACCTCAGATTTTATCACTTCTTATCCCTAGTAACAGGAAACATGTCTGTTAATGCAATGACACCACAAAGGAAAGAAGAGCTGGAGAACTGAAGAAGGTGGCAAGATTCAGATCCGTTAATAAAATTTATTCACTGAAGGCTACTATATTTAAACAGGCTTTGCATTTAGGTGTAGATCTGCAGTGAAGTAACTGGAAGATAATTTTTAACACTGAGAGCAAAAAAGAAAACAAATGGGTTTTTTACACTCCCTTTGACTTCCCTCTGTGTCTACTTTCTCCCTAGAGCAATTTTTTAATCCATTAGCCAACTTCAACTACATGTGAAAAGCAGCTGAAATTCCCAAGGACACAAGATTTCCACCAAGTTCTTCAACATAGTTCTCAGCATAAATAGATTCATACATCATCCCTTATAATGAATCTATCAAGGCAAAGAACACAGCGTAAGCCTAGTTCTTACTGGATACCAGAGAATCCACATGGCAAGGAGCAGGTTATGACTGACGTAAAGGCATGAAAAGCTTTAATTAAGGTTTAAGGAAAAAAACGTTTGAGATGGGGAAAGCACTACACCTCAATGAACTTGTCTCATGCAGACTTTCTGATGTCTAGTGAAATTGCAAATGAAGATTTTTCCCAGGGTTATAACATTCAGAACATGCTCTCTTTTCCCTGTTTAATAGTCATGTCTACTTTTTCCACAGTGCATTCCATCAAAGCACTTTTTCAAGTAGAGGTCATCTTCCAATATCACATAAGGAAATAGAGTCACAGAGGAAAAATTATTTACTCAAGATCACACAGAATGCCAGTGGCAGAATCAGGGATGGAGTGCAACTACCTAGTTGCAACTATACAACCATCTAGTCACTAGAGCACCTTACCCACACTTTCTTTAACTGAGGCCAATAAACAGGCTAAGAAGAGTAAAATGTTTCCAAATGCAATTTACACTATAAATCTGAAGAATATAATCTCATCTTCCATACTCACGTCAAAGTTACCCAGATACCAGTATTTCTTATTCTTAGTAAGGTCAGCTAATACATTCTTCTCCCTTAAACATACTATCAAAATTACTGCCTTCATTGAATGCACGCACTTCCAGCCAGTTGCGACACACTGACAAATTCTAGGAGACGTTCCAGCAGAGGTGTGAATCCTACAGCCTGACCAGCTACAGAATTTTTGGCTTTGCATTAGCATACCAGACTCTGCTTTTCAACCAACAGCTATCCAAAAATGTGTGTTATGGTCCTGAGACTATAGCCACACCAAGGAAAATATTCTCCACTGAAGTGTAACCATGGAAACTTGTGAACCTGACAATGCTCTCACTATATTAGCAGTAAATGAAGTAATTCCACTGATATAAATGAAATTCTAGCGGATATACACCATTATAGGTGACAGCAGAATCAACACAATCCTGCTTGGTTTAGAAATGCTTTACCAATCTTATCTCCATAGCACTTCTCCAGGTACATTTTGGCAGGTACTGGAGTTTTTGGTCTCGGAACTGCAGTTGTAATATTTAAGATATTGAAAGAGCATTTACTTCAAAAAAGACAAAAAGAGAAGGTGGTGTGACATCAGATGGCAGCATTTCATTCAAAAAGAAAAGGTTTTGATTAATTCTCTTTGGACCCATTTCAAATTCTTAAAGAAAAAAGAAAATCTTTCCACATGAGTCTCTGTGCTATTTTCACTGCATGCAGTTTGAGTGTGGAACAAGGACCCCTCTCTATTTAAGTAGCATACGGTTCCTACGTGGATGGCTATCCTGTGCTGGTAACGATAGGTTAAGAAGGTCTGGCTCCAAGCCCTCCCTTTTGTTATCACTTTTTAAGTGTTCCTATCTCTATGCAGAACCAGAGACTCTGTTTAAATAAAGTTCAAGTTGACCTTCCACTAAAAATAGGATATTGTTCAACTCATTAAGAAAAGAAAGACAAAAAAAATTCCATGATGTGCTACTAAAAGGTTTTTTTTATTTTATTTTTGTTAAATGCAATCCCCTCATTTCCCTTTTCTGTTATTTGCTGAGGGTTATCTATTGCAACATTATACTATACTGTTTTGTGTAACAAATATCTATCTCTTGCTCAGTTGCAATGAGGTAAAAAAACCTCCCATTTTTCCCTTCTCTTTGTAGAGCTGCTACTCTTGCCAACTGATTTTGTTGTTTTATACCCATGCACTACCCCAGGATGCTTCACCATCACGTACCATGTTATGTTACCATTTTCAAATTGATATAAAGGTTTGCATTATTTGTTTTGTCCAGTGACCCAAATAGCATAATTCTTCTTCCCTGTTGTCTACAGACATGCACAAAACAACCCCAAAATTAAGGGTAGCACGTGATTGATACTTCTTAAGCATATAATTTTGAGATATCCATGAAAATAAAAGAGAAATTGTTCTCAGAAACTGCATCATTTTGGATGTTGGCAAGCAGCTAGTTAGCTAGCACGCACAAAAGCATGATAAAAAACAGGGGACAGAAAAACAGTATTTAAGCAAAACTGTAATCCCCCCATGCCATTCCTGTATACACGGACAGACCTCTGACATGCAGATTAATTCTTCCAATGGGGCTCCTGGCACTGCATGGCACCCTATTTCCTCTATCGACTCAGACAACCGGTTTCAAAACAAAATGTGGCTCAGAAGAAAAACCCTACGTAGTTGATACATCATTTCTAGTGAAACAGCATCAGAAATAAAGACTAAAGATATCCCTGCCCATTTTGACCTCTGCTCTCATTCCAACTCAAAAGGATGTGGCTAAAGAACATTCCAAGGTGGAGTAGTTTTCTAACATCGACCAACGGATTAGGAATAGGAGAGAACAGCAATAATTTATTATGTGGGTTTTTTCTAAATGCCTGTCATCAGCCCTAATTCTTTGCTGTTGGATGTCTTTGGGGCTTCACTAGCTCTGAACATAGCCCTTGTCTTTAATAAGAGGAATCCAAATGGATTTTACATAATGGAAAATTGTCTTAGTATACATAAATTTTTTTAAATATGCCAAGTGTTATATTGAATCTAACAGCCCTCCATTACCCCTCACTTATAAACAAGTGCCTTTTATATTTTAAAATAAAAAAAATAATTGTATAAAATTGCCTTGCACAGTAATTCAGTATTTTCAACACGGAGGTGGTAAACATATGTTTACATAAACCTTCCTTGCATTAGATGCAAAATCCAGCAAAGTACCAGGAAGTAAGTTAAACTTTTTAAAATAACAGTATCCACATAATATTTTATCCTTCCTTTTCCAATATTCCAATATGTTTTTTCATATTTGGAAAATACGCAAACACATTGCACAACTTTGGCTACTGGCTTCAAGTGACAAGATCATGATGATTTAAAATATTCAGAACATTTAAAAAATCATGTTTAAAAGCTCTTTTTCTAGAAAGTTGGTTAAGAAAACTGGCTTTTTAACTCAAACTTTTGAGCCAATTGTTTGATTAAGCAACTATAGTCCCATTCACAGCTTCATATTCTCTCACTAAGTGGAAAATTCCCTTCATTCCTCTTCAATCTTACCTTTTGTATCAAGAATCTAACAAAAGATCCTAGAAACAGCTCTGTGAACAACTCCTCTTGATGCAGCTTGACTCCAGAGGCACTGACAGTGAGATAGCAAATGGTTGCTTGTCATTCCTAGTCTATGAGAAACAAAATAGGAGGGGAAAAGAGTCAAAATGGGGAGGGTAGTACCCATTTGGGACCTCCTCCTAACTGTTAGTTCTTGACTTCACTGACAACTTAGTACTGAAAATACCACTTAAAGAAACTCCAAGCTCACTCCTCGTCTCGCAAACATAGTTTGGCACTGAGCTTTTAGACCCTAAATCAGACACCACTGAAGTCAACGGCAAAGCCCCCTCAGAAATCAATGACTTTTAGGTTGAACATGAGAGGGGAAAGGGTAAGAAGGAAAGCAAAGACCATTATTGTAAAACCCAGGTCAAATATAGTTGCAATGTACACATCATAAAAGTTCATACAAACCATACTGTACATGACAATCTTCCTCATTTACCTTCACAAAATAGCCAAAACGTACTTCCAGATCAATAATCCCACATTTATAAGATTTTCCACCAAGGCAGCCATTTAGGAAATGGACATCAGTGAAGTTTTGCTAATTTGCTATTATTGCAAATTTGAGTACCCTGAAGTGTAGTTTGCAATAGCACTCATGTAAAAAATCTCTGGTAACTCCGAAAAGGCAGAGGCTGCTCAATACTTATATCTATTCTGCTAGACACTCTCTATCCTGCTGCTTAAGATCTTAATGGTATTAAACCATTCAGTCTGAAAATTTGTATGCGGTCCACGTGTCAGGCTGAATTTTCTTTTTGGAAAATTTCAACCACAGGAGCTTGGGTATTTTTAGTTAATTTAGAGGTAAAAAGGGCACAGACAGACTGAAGGCTGAGGTAATCCGACACCAGCCAATAGCATTGGAGAGGCTCAACTGGGGGGGGGGGGGGGAAGAAAGAGACCTGAGGAATGAGTACATATTGTGACTACTCACAGGTAAGGGGGAAAAAAAACAAGACTTGGACAGGCATAAGAGACAGTACCGAAATAGTTGGAGGGAAGGGGGGGTGGGGGGAACCAATCACATTTGGGCCCTGTCATGCAATGGCCAACCAACTTCAGTAGCATCTTCTGCACTTAAAGCTGCATAGAAGGAAAAGATTTGAAAGTCAGAGAAAAGGTATATACAGAACATCCTACAGAAGATTTTGTTCCCCTGCAAAAGCATCAAATATTATTCATAGAAACTAAGCAGACCTTCCTAGATGATACAATAATTTATTATGGGGAAATGTACCTGGTATTGCCATGTTAAACTTACAATTTTATTCACAATTCATTCCTCAGAATTTTTTCAAGGTTCGACCTTGAAAGATAATCCTTTCTTTGCTCACCTTCAACTCATGAATTTAGAAGGCATGAACAACAATAGTCAGAGAGGAAAGCTGCTGGACTGAGAAAGATATCATTTTCTGAGCACGATATTAAAATTATGTGATGCAATCCAAGTCTAAATCTTACTAACTGCAGTTAGTATTTCTCAGCATTTCTTAGCTCTCTTATTTACTTCATGAATGTTATTTGAAGGTTAAGAACAAACAAAAATGCAATTCACTTAACTGCAAGATTCAATATAGACAAATGGAGTTATGTAGATGATCCCTATTACACTTTTTTTAATCATTAGATCTTTTTAACTACCGTGGTGAACAGAGATCCTCCTTATTTTAATAGGGAAACTAAGGAGAGGTGTAGAAAACGCTTGATTCTTTGTCCCGTCATCTGCATTATCAAATGAGGAATGGGATTCACTTGCTTAAGTGAAGGAGCTAGTGCCATTTTAGATACCGTAGGGTATCCATCATACAAGCCTCTAGGGTACTGCATGTCTCCCATAGACTTTAACCACATATGCCAGGGCTGGATATGGGGATGCTTTATGAGGCCAAAAGTGTCTAAAATAGCTCTAGACACTTACGCTCAGGCACCTGATTCATTCCCAAGATGTCTTTATCTTAACAAACCCTCCTATTAATTTGTTGGTATAAAGCTTTTCCACTCAAACTTGGGTTTGACAGGTCACCTGTGAAACACTTAAAGTGGTAGGCACATGTCATTACAAGTAAGCATTGCAAATTTTGAAGTTCTGCAGTACCCACTGCAAATGCCACTGCAGCACCAATTCTTAAGTACCATTAGAATATTACACACACACTATCTAAAAATATGTTAATGGTATGGATTAAACTACTATACTTTTCCACCTTGGCTGTCTTCCAGATTTCCTTAACAGACTTCTCGTAACCTTGTCCAAGCCTCTTCAGCATTTGCTCTCCACTAACTAGTCGTAACTCCTTATCTCATAACTTTACATCTTGCTAAATTTAATCCTCTGACTTCTATACCTAGCCCATCTGTCACTAACTTCACTGAGCAGTTTTAATCTGATGTTGTGCAATGTTTTGCTGGTCAATCCAATCTGATAGCATTCACACAGAAAAATGAGTTCTCACCACAGAAATACCAGTCATTTTGCTATGAAAACTACATTAAAGTAATCATGAAATAAAACTTGTTGGAGTTTCTCCTCAATTCCCTTGTTCTAGAATCATAGAATGATCTAGGTTGGAAAAAACCTTCAAAATCATCGAGTCCAACCGTTAACCTAGCACTGCCAAGTCCACCACTAAACCATGTCCCATAGCATCACCTCTACCTGTCTCTTCAACACCTCCAGGGATGGGGACTCAACCACTTCCCTGGGCAGCCTGGTCCAGTGCCTGACCACCCTTTCAGTGAAGAAGTTTTTCCTAATATCCAACCTAAACCCCTCCTGGCGCAACTTGAGGCCATTTCCTCTCATCCTATCACTTGTTACTTGGGAGAAGAGATCAATACCCACCTCACTACAGCCTCCTTTCAGGTAGTTGAGGAGAGCGATGAGGTCTCCCCTCAGCCTCCTCTTCTCCAGGCTAAACAACCCCAGCTCCCTCAGCTGCTCCTCATATGACTTGTGCTCTTCTACATCTAAATTATTTTTTAAAAGGTGTATGTTTAGATAGATGAATGTATTCCTTTGTTCAAAGATTTCTGTCCTTTTCTGTTACATTTAATAAATTTACAAAATAGGTGATCACGCATTCAGGTACTTACAGAATTCAGTAGCTTCTTATAGGCCAGCAGTTTGGCAATTCCTCTGACAAATTACAAGAGCTCTATATGCTGGAGTAATTTCATTCTCTCATACCAAGGGAGTTTATTCTTCATTTTTTTAAAACAAACTGAACCAACTAAGCAGCATATCCACTAAGCAATATCAAAAGGTTTAACCCAACAGAGAAAAAGAAGTCAACAGCAAAAGGAGACAAAACCCTACTCCCAACCCTTCTTTCCCTCCATTTCTCTCTCCAATTCATGGCATTTGTTCAGAGGGCTTACTTCAAAAGCTCTGGTGACTTCAGGGCTGCAGTCAGAATTGGCAGGTTTTGAAAAAGGGTCTTGCCTTCCCAAACCAATAAAAACAAGCACCTTGTTACCAAAGTCCCTTGAAGAACTTCCAAATTCTGCTGAGGCAGTTGCTGGTAAAGGTTGACAGGAGAGTTTCCACTAATGTGCCAGAAACAGGGCAGCAGAGGCGAGTGCATGCATTTCCCTGGCAAGTGGGCTGGCAAGATGGATGAAAGCAGAAGACGCTACACTAAAAGACATCTGTCAAAACCCCTATATTAAATATATTTTTGCCTACGTACATGCTCATACCATTCACGCCACAGAAGTCAGTTTAAAATCCCAAAACAGCTCTGAGCAAAAAGCAACCAGCTCCGTGATACACCGGAGTATTACCATTGTATCTAGAAACGCCTCCCTGAGCCACATTCTCTCTTCAGTAAGAGGGGACATTCTTTGCCCCTCAGAGTCTTCCCAGTTTCTATGCCAAGGGGGCTGTCTCAACAGCCTGTCGAAGACACACAC
Source organism: Platalea leucorodia (assembly GCF_965183815.1). Taxonomy (NCBI): domain Eukaryota; kingdom Metazoa; phylum Chordata; class Aves; order Pelecaniformes; family Threskiornithidae; genus Platalea; species Platalea leucorodia. The sequence goes on from NC_138826.1 coordinate 36,739,628, forward strand.
TCCTGTTACAACCTGCATTCTAACATGCCCAGCTCCGTTTCCACCTCGCTCTCCTCCCGCTCTCTGCCCCTTCTCCTTCTCCTCCACAGGAGGACACAGGTGCTCTTGCCCCATTACTTGAGGCAGGCACGAAACGCCCCCCGGACTGAGGGCAGGTCTGAGGTGGGGGGAGCCCGCCTCCTGCCGCCCTCTGCTCCTCACCCCGCTCTGGCCCTGGCTCGCACCCGAACGGGCGCAGAACGACAACACGGCCGGTATTAACCGCGGACAGGAGACGCGGAGGGACGGCGCTGCCACCTCGCCCCGGCTCTGCGCGCGCCAACAGCCGCGGCCCCGCCCCAACGGCTCTGCGCGCGCCAACGGCCCTGGCGGCCGCGGCCCCGCCCCAAAGGCCGCCTTCCCGCGAGCCCCGCTGAGGGGGCGCTGCCCTCCGCTCTCCGTTTGTGCCGCGACAGGTAACTTATAGAGGGAATCTCACGCTTTTAATTCACCCACTGCCCGCCAATCTGCTGTTTTATCAACAAAGTTTCTTCTTTTACACCGTGCGATAAACAGCCCTTGTTCTGCGGTTTGTTTGCCAACAGCGCCTACCGAGAAAGCTGTTTGGTAAGCAAACTTGTGAGAAGACCTGCCACCACAACGCCAGTTCTGCTCCCAGGGAGTGGAAAATGAAATTTCCACAAACAGATCCTGCTATTGGCAAATGTTCCTGTCAGATCCACTTCCTAGCAGTAGTTGTGAGAAGTGAACATACATACAAATGTGCACTAAGCCTATTTGTTTGGGTTTTTTAAGCTAAATCATTTTATGTCAGTGTTCATGTATCACTCCTTCTGACATATGCTATTTTTTCAGGTAGTGGGTTTTCCTGTCTGTTTTACTAACTGTCATGATTTTTTCTCCTTTGGTTCACAACGCAAGGTTCTGCTTTCATATGTTCTGCTATAGGACTCTGGATACAATTTCACGGCTTTGAATGAGAGCTAGACCTAGTCAGACCCAGTACTTCTGGCAACGCATGTTGGAACGTTAATAAATCAAATTTCAAATCAAACGAGGTATCCATATCGGCATTGGGTGGATACAATCTGTAGTGCATCCCAGTCTTGGTCTGTGATCATCCAGGTAATGAACTTGGCTGGTGAACATCAGGGTTTCATACATTTCATGCACCTGAATTTCATTCCCACAGAAGGCAAGTAAAAAATTCGTAACAGGTGAGTGGCTGAATTTAGCCCCAACATGGCATCAGGGCATGGACAGAATGTGTGACCAGACCCAGGACCTTAGACTTACCCCTATGTCCACCAGTATAGATGTCATCACCTTTACTTAAATAATTTAGACTACACTAAGGCAAAGGAAATTTTAAAATCATATTCTTTAACAAAATTTCACACTGCTGCAATAACTTCTGATGTCAGCTGTCACTTGAATCACTTTGGAAAGAAAATATTTCTTTTTTCCTTTTACAGACAGCACATTCCAATATTCTGACTGTCCATTTGCCTTCAACTATTATCTGTAAGTAAATTCAGTAATTAGTAATTTCTATTTTCAGTTGCTTTACTAACTTACTTATTTTTAATGGAAGTACTGAGCAGAGTTAATATATTTCATGTTTGTACATTATTATTTAATAAAACTTGTCAGAACTGTAATTGAATCCATAAGGTGTAATTTTATACAAACAATATTATTTAAAATAAGAACTCTTTTAAAACAGCCTGCTTATAAGGCACTACTGCCCACTACTACTGAGAAGCCATGCAGTATGAAATTAGCAGTATGGAAGCTTAAAGTGCAAAATTAATCATATCACCGTGAGTGTCAGAAATGAAACAGCATGTTTAGGTCTTTTCGGGATCCACACAAACAGAAGACACAAATCTCAAGACTTCCATTGCTTGAAGTTTATTTCTTCCAACTATCTTTTGGAATTTTCACCAGGAATATTTTTCTTAAGTAGGAAATGTAGGCTATAAAGGTGAGAATAACCAAAGAACAAAAAAGATTAGAATATTCATGAAGACCACAAGGTTCTCAGACAATTCAACAAAAGCACCTTACCACTGTGTTTCTCCACATGCAGCCCACCAGCGACACAAATTGTCAACAATATAGACGTATAAAAATCAAACTTTTAACCATGAGTGCTAATATTGTATACCACAGATTTCTGCACAAGCAAAATGCTAACAGTAGTGTGTAAGGAGTAGATCTTCTAATATTGTATAACAGAGTATATGTAGAAGCTTAGTTTGAAACAAAAGAGGACATTGAGCTGAAAGACCCATGGTAAATTGACTTTAAAGGATAATCAAGGTTGCATCTATTCTACCTGTTACTGAGGTTTAGCTTCCCTACATTCAAGGTCTTACAATTCAAAATATACAAAGTATTTCATTTTACATGTATAAAGAATTGCAAAGGTTTATTGCTAGAATCTGTCACTGAGGCTTAATAGGAATTGAAGTTAGGGTGGTCAGGATAATTGCAACCTGTCAATACTAAAAATAGACTTTATGTTTAGGCACAAATATATGTTTCAGGGTTAAGCCAACCACTGATCAACAGGGAGATTTTCCGATGAAGGGATTTTTTCATAATTGCCTACTATCTCATTTAAACTTTCTTCTAAAGCATCTGCTAATATGGAGGTATTAACGCTAGATGCACCTACTGGTTTTACCCAATATCATAATTCCTCTGTGTAATGACAATGAGAAAAATAGCCTGTAAAACTCAGCAAAGTCACAGTTTTTAATTACAACTATTAAATAGACTCTGTATATATTATTTTTATGGCAAAAAATCTATCAAACTGGAAAAATATGATGAAATGAAAAATGAAAAAAAAAAAAGTCTTGTATTTTAAGATTTGAATTGTACAAAAGGCAACAAATCTTTGAAGTAAATCAGGGTCTCCATTCCTACATAGGGATTTGTGCTCAGAACAGGGACAAAAGTCAAGCAATACAGAATGGGAGCCAAAAGCATATTTTGTTTTCATACAGGTCGTAAATATGTTGCTCTTCATTTACAGTGTTGCAGATGCATTGTGAAAGCCAGGTCTAATTAATAATCCTACCATGAGGGTATTTTTGGCACATAGAGAAGCGTTTTAATAAGATACTTAGCATACTCGGATTTTGAAAGCATATCCACTTACCTGCAACATTAGAGGTATTTGCCTATCCACTTACCTTGTTTCTGTTTTCATAAAAATGTAGTAAATGTGTGTATAAAGCAGTTCCAAGTAGAAACATGGAATATGCTTTTTGTATAAAATCCAATAAATCCAGTAAAAATGCATTCAGGAAAAAGGCTCCAGTAGTGCACTGCACACGTGCCTAAATTTACTTGGATTATTTACTTAAAAATAAGAATGCAACTAAACATTTGGCTGCATTGACACCTACAATGATGTTCAGTGATATAATTTGATAATCTTGTAACACTGAGCCTATAACTCCATTAAAATTTAAGTAGAACTAATAGCATCTTTCTAAAAAGGATCCATTAATGAACATATGAGAAGATTAAAAGGAAAAGCAGACTCTATACAGCCTGTTAACTTTAAGAGTCACAGTTTCAAGAGTTAGGTGAAAGTTTCAACATAAAATTGTGTGCCTCTTTTTGCATATGCATGGATTTTTAGACACCTAAATTAATATTTAGCTGCATAAGCAGGATTAGCAAACAGTACATGTTTATTCACATACTTGTGTTGACAGATGTCATACTTTCTTCTTCTAAAATGCTGCTTTAACTAAGTTGATTAAGCATCTGTGAGTAGAGCCAGACAGATGCACAGGAAACTGCAGCTACGTTTGCATACAATGAACACGTCAGTCAAAAGCATCAGCACTTTTTTCAGCACTACCCGGCCAACAGCCTTGAGTCTTTGACCAGAAAGGGCCAGCACCAGAAGAACAGTTTGGTTTATGTAACTATCAGGATTTTTTTGTTGTTTTTCCAGATAATGTCTATAAAAAATACCTTGTGATACCAATTAATTCCATGGAAGCTGCCCAGCAGCTATTATATTGCACAAAGTTTTGTCATCATTGACAAGTTGACAAACAAGGAAAAGTTCCACATGTCATAACCAGGGACCTGAGCCATCTGAGTCCTCCAGTTCTTGGCATCCTCTAGTTGCAGTTCAGTCCCAGAATAAATTCCATATTCACAAAAATTACAGCTATCCATAGCAGAAAAAGAAAATGGCAAAATAACATATATTCCATGAGAACCCTTCTCTGTTTCAGGACAGAGAAAGTTTTATTAGAGTTGTGTCTCAGAGACCACATTGGTACTCACTATTCATATCTGAGGGAGACCAGAAGAGGGGAAGCCAGAGCAGAGCTCTGACTTTAAGTAGCAAACATGCTAAAAGTTTCTAAAAATGCTACCATCCCCCAACCAGTAATTAATGTCTTAATCTCAATAAAGGAAAAGGGTTTAATCTTTTCCATTATCCAGATAAGCATCTGCAATATCCATTAAATAGCCTTTTGGTTTAAGATAGCAGGATTCCATTCAACATTTCTAATGTTAATGCATGATTACTAGATCAGATTGTGTCAAGTCTTAAGCGCTTCAGTTGATTGAAAGTTCTCTTGCATTTTATCATACCAGAAATAGCATTTCAGTTGTTAGCAATAGATCCTGGTGCTGTAAATGTGGAGGCAAGCAAATAAAGCGAAGCAGGTAAAATACTTCACAAGCTAGCAATCACTTAATATGGAATTTTAGTATACTTCTGTCAGAATGTTTTCAACCAAAGAGAAGGAAAGTGGAACACCATTGTACTAGCCCCAACAAAGAGACAGGAGCCACAAAACAAGGAAGCACAATGGTAAATCAGGGAAAGGGACTGACCGTGTTTGATAACAAACAGTGAAGAGGAGGAGCACAGTACAGGGCTCTGAACTAGGAAAGGAAGGAGGAAACATACCCATGTCATGAAAGAATTACCTAGGTTCTTTTTTAAATAAATTGTACCAGAAAGCATAATATGATGAAATGTAAACTCCTTGAAACTTGACAACTCTATTGACTAACCAATTAGGGAGAATTCTCATAGAGCATGCAAAAAAAAAAAAAAAGTCACACTAAATTAGTATCTGTTTCACAGGCAAGTTAATCGGGTGTAGTGGTTAGAATTATAAGTGATGAATAATAGCTTTTCATTTTATTTAGCATTCATACCTAATAATCTCCAAATGTCTTAATGGAACTAGCAACAAAAACTTGGAGAAAAGCTAAATAAATCACTCTTCCCCAAATGATCCTAAACGATTGTAAGGATATTGTATTAAAACCACCAGCACACGAGAAATAACATGCATTTAACATCAGTCTTACACCATGAATATATCTATTATGCATAAGATAGATGGAAACAGCAAATGATCCCTAAAGGGCTTTTCAGTGATGTCGGAGATGCCATAAGAACTCCCAAAGTTTAGGATAAATAAAATACAGAAGAATAATGTTAAAAACTAATTCTATATTTAAGAATTTCAATAAGTGGACTAAGAGTAAGGGTGTACAGCACAGCATGAACAAACTACTCTGGGGAGGAGCTGATGAAACAATAGGCGATAGGGGCAGGCTATAATGTGATTATATAGCAGCTCCAAAATGAAGCCACTTTTGATTCTGTACCTGAAACTGGCCTCCAAATCCATTCTCAGGCAAACAGAATGGAAAATTTTATCCATATAGAGTTTTCTGAAGTAAATTCTTATTTTTCTTGATTGTATGGTTCAGGCATTCAGCTTTGTTAAATGATCTACAAAGCTAAGAGATAAAATGAGAGAAATACAGAAGAAATATACTTCAGTATACAGCATTATTTTTGCTATTGTTACTCATTAGTTTCTTCAGTAAGAAAACATGAAATGATGTAGTCTAGTGGTGGTAGCATTATCTGTTGTAATACACAATTTGTGTTGGGTTCATTAATTCATTCACGTTCTTCAAGGGGGACGTAAAATTTACTCTTGAATATTCTAAGTTACACATAATCACAAAGTTACTGTTCCACTGACATTGCTGGAAATGTTTCTTGTTAACTTAGGCAGAATCTAATCTAATTTTTCTGTTGCAAGCATCACAGATATAACATATTAATAATTTCTAACAGGAATAAATGTTGAAACTATTGCATTTGCAAAGCTGATAGAGATCAATTCAGTAAAAGGCCACAGGGCAAATGTGTGAGAAGAGACAGAATAGGCATTACCAAATGAACATTGAAGTGCTTGGGGCTCAGTCCTGTATTTCTAAAGACGACAGTAATAATATAGAGATTATTTAATGCTGAAGAATGTATTTGCATGCTGATTATCACTTGTGCATTTTTCCTACTGGTTGGTTAAATTGTCCATGTTCCTATTAAAGATTTTGCAGTATCTGTCCTCTTTACTTACAGAAGTTAAAGACATGAAAAATAAATATAGGGGCAAACCTATCCTAGTACCATTATTTTATAGAACAGTCCTAAACCAGATTTTTCTCTCTCCATTATCTATTCCAGTGTCCAGCTCTTGCTAGTTTTAAGTGACTAAGAAATAAAACTTTTAAGATTCCTTTGGGAGATAAATTTACTTTTCAAAATACACTTATCCATTGGGAAATTTTATCTGTTATCCTCTGTTCATTCTTGACCAGTTAAATCTTCATTAAAAGCCCATGAGATATACTAAAGCTTTTTTTAGTGTTTACTTCACATTTAGTACTGCCGTAAAGGAAAATTCTAGGCACTGATGGTTTTAGTTTAGTTTGCATTTCCTAAGCAAGTATGTTATAATTGCATTTTCAGTTTATGAAAACTTTCTAAATACCACATTCCTTCCTGAAGGCTGTCAGCTGTAATTTTTATTCCCATTTAAAAACAGGTGCCATAGGTTAAAATATTCTAAAATTATAGAACAATACATTCATAAAGCAATGTTATATGCATGAATTCTGATAATGAACCAATTCTTTGACAATACTGTTGTATGCAAATTAACCACATATATGCATAAACATTGCTAACTTTAGCCTATGACATACCAAATGCTTTTAGGCTTTTAGTCTCATATCTAGTTATCTTCAGGGCTGCTCAACAGCTAGTGGAAAGTATTTCCGAAGAGTTGCTCATACCATTCCGAAATAGGTGAGCTTACTTGCCCACCGGGGACAAGGATCTCCCTCTTCGATACCTGTAAAAGATGACCTGAGCAGCTGGCTGAGGCATCTAAAAGCCAAGTGCCCACTTGAATGCTGGGGAAGGTCTATCCTACTCAATCTGCCCGAGACCAGTTTTCATTTGACCTCTCTCCCCTCACATTGCCTCAGCCTCTTAGATGTAGCCAAATATCTCAGACCTTAAGGTCTTTAAAACAAGATTATGTACAATAGGTAGCATTCTTTATTAATTAAAGACCTGTACGTGCAGAGGCTCTCCAGCACTTGGCAACAAACCTTATTACATTTCAGGAATTTCAGTGTTTTACTTCAGGCTTGTATCTCAAGGTTTTAATGACGTTTTTAGAAATTGTTGAGTTTCCCTATCTTGGTATCTAGGAATTAACACCGCAATGCTACTTTAGTTGAGGCTTTCTTAGAATATTTTTAGTGATTTTTGTTGTAGTAAGATCTTCTGTCTTGGGAACACAATAGCTTCATAGTGAAGTGCTAGAATTCAAATAGCACTCTGCAAATGATACCATTCTTCCCTAATCCCTTTTTGATCACTGCTCATCTTCAAAGATTATTATATGAAAGTGCTTAAACCTCCTCCTTCTGCATGTGATACCTGCAACACATCCTATCTGCTCTTTTCCTTGCAGCTTGCACAAAGAACACTGGAGGTCACTCTAGCATTGCTCAAGTAACAATTTTCTCTAAAGAGAGACAGACACAGAGTTTTTCAAGATTCAGTGGAATGTAGTTGGTTAAATATAACACTTGGTGTGTCATTTACATATCAGCCAACTCTCATGATTGATTATGTTTTACTGAAATTGCATATTTAACTCAAGTTCTAGATTCACGTGAACACAAAACAAAAGCAACTATCATTTAAAGAAAAAGATAAGTTTCTTCTTAGTCCTGCTAGGAAAAAAAAGGCACCTAAATTCAAAATATAAAAGTTAGACATTGCAAATTGCGAGATGAAAGGAACACTGAGACTATTTCCAAGTTTCAATGGCTCAGGATACTGCATGTATGTTTTAGATGGCTCTTTACAAGTCTGTGTTCATTGCTATAAGGCAAAAGCCTTATAGGCCTGGAACAGTTAGGCTAAAGGCTTTCACCTTCCAAGGAAGGCCTGATGAAGAACAACTAAACTGAAGTGTTCCTGCAAGCTCCAGATCCAAACCCTCAGACCTCAGTGGTTTTAGAAATGCATTGGCTATTCCTACATAGCTGTCGGCCACCCAAGGGTTTCCAGGTCGACAATGAGTAAGCGGTCCATGTGTCTTTGTGTCACCGCACAGAACTGTGCTCAAGTATACAGTGCTCCAAAGGACACGGTCTTACCATTTGTAAGCGCAGACGGGTAACCTTGGTTTTGGCATCAAATAAGTTTGGTTTAAAGAAGCAGCTTGGATTTGCTAATAGGTAGCAGGGGCATTTCCATTGAATCCAAAGGCTGAGTATAGTCTGAGCCTGTATTCAGTCAATGTCTGTAACCACCCCTCTCTTTCTTCCAAGTAAATAAGTTCTTTTGTTACTGAGACCACACTGTAATTTATTTTTGCTGTGTCTTGTTTGGGTTCTCTGCATTTTGCATGGCTTCAGAATATAATTGTCTTCCCAGCATAATTTTCAGTAGATTTAAAACACATGTCTTGACAAGGAGATCAAATACAAACTCCAAAACATGATCCCATAATTTAGTATTGATGCTAATTAACTTCATTCCTGAGACAAAGGAATTGTACTATTATAGTTTGGGGCAGCTATTAGAACAGAGGTCAAATAGCATGAGACCTCCTGTGATGTGAATATTTGCATAGTACAGGCATTAATGATACCATTCCCAGACAGTAATGATACCATTCACAGACATTAATGATACCATTCACATTGATTTTGCCTGCTATCAAACACATGTAAAATAGTAAGAAACATACCAGTTCTTCATTTTTTCTTGAACATTTTCCTTATGCAGCCCAAAATCTCTCTGTAGATAAGTAACAGTTTCCATATTTTCTCAACTTACAGAGAATTATCCTAATAAAAAAAACAGGTATCAAAAATTATTAACTAAAGAACTGTATTTAACATTTCAGTCAAGAAAAGGAGTATTTAAAAAGACCCTCCTTCAATAAAGTACAGAAAAAAGTTCTCTAGAGTTCTCAGAAACCACTGTACTAAGTACTACTTCAGTAGAATTAAATGCAAGAATTGTTTCTGGAGTCTAAAAACAAGACCATATTGATTTAGACTTTAAGAACATGTTAAATTTATGACTCCCAGTAATATAATAGGTTTTTTTTGCACATTTCTTCAATGAGAATAACAGAACACGGCATCTGGAAAAGCAGGGCAGGCATATTTTGTATTTCATACAGATAAGGGGAATTTTTCCCTCTTACAAACTGTCCTTAATAAGTGGACAAAATTCAAAATGTGAAGCATTTAAAAAGTTTTCTGTTAGTGTTTTCTGGGTAAAATAACTTTGTGCAAATAACATAAAAGACTCAGGTGATAATACGCCATTTATTGCATGGATCTCTAGGTCATTAAAACAACCTTAAGTGGCAAAAGGCCTTCATTCATGACCAGAATATATGTCTAAGTTACCACCCTTTACTCATCCTGGAAATGTCATCTATTCAGAAGGTGAAGATTTTGTTTAATCATCCAGGATTTATAAATATCCAACAGTTCACTCAAAGCTTCAAATTGCTTGCTAGATGACTGGAAATCTCAGTCCTATCCATCATGCATGTGCTGTGAGGCAAATACGTGCAAGAAGCACATGAAGACCAATATATAGCACATACACATAAATGTCCATCCAAGGGAGGGGGAAAAAACAACCAAGAAACAACAGCTGTGGTTCAATCCCTTCAGGAACAGTTAGAACAAATACCCTTACTTGAAGGGGTATTACCAAATCTGAACTTTGATGTGTTGTTATAATTTGGTTTCCTTTGGCTTTGAATAGTAAAAATGTTCTTGCATTTCATAAGATCTTCCTGAACCAAACTGCTTGTATGGATTTCAAGACGTCTGTTTTCTGAAAAGAAAATAAATCTTAAGCAGATCCATTAGTGTAGAAGTAAACAGCTCTGCTCCTTGTCCTCAAATCAATTAAAAAAAAAAAAAAAAAAAAAAAAAGCTTTGTACTCAAAGCCCCAACACGTCTTTTCTGGCATTTACACCTGAGAAATACATGTTTCTCCACCAGCAAACGTGATCTCTGACTGTCTCCACTTCCATGTCTGTTCTTTAAGAAGTTCCCCTTGGCTATAATGTGGTATACTGAAGGCCCTACTTTTTCTCACCCTGCTCTTCATACATTTGCTATTTACATAATCATAAAAATTTGGTATAATCATGCTTTTTGTCTTCACGTATATGAAATCAGGTATACCATGGGATAAAGATAGCATCTTATCAGGCATAATGCAGCTTCTGAGAGCCTTACCCAAACACACAAAGCTACACGGGCATAAGCAAAACAGTCCAAATCACTCTGGGTATAAGCACATTAAACAACCAACAATTTAAACAAAGATTATTATGATGCTAAACTACTGAGTTGGATAGGGGGATTCAAAGTAAGATAATAAGGGCCATTTTATATGTTAATGTTTTTAACATGTACCTCATTATCTAAAACACAGCAAACAGCACAAGCATAAACTCTAAATGAAGTTTGATTTTTTTTTTTTTTTTAATATCCACAATAACACAAAAAGATGTACAGGAGAGAAAGAAGAAATGTACAGATAATATCAACAGTAACATTGAACCCTATGCGGTTAAGTGCAAGAAAAAAAAAAATCACTGACACGTAGCATCAAATTTTCTGTATCAATGCAGCCTTTTACTGGCTACTTCAGAGGGATGATTAAAGGCCCGTGACCACAGCAGGCCTGCGTGCAGCCGAGGGACCAGCCCCGTTTCTAGAGGTGGTCCACAAACACTGCTGTTCTTAGCGTTTCCCATTGAAACCAGTGACAAATCCTCTGTTGGTTTTCCTAACGCAGAACGGAGCGGCCGTAGCTGTCTGACAATGACCACAAACTAACCTAACTCCCAGTTGCTAATCAGCAGTTAATGACAATGACGCAAAACCTTTTTAAAAGCTGCATTAACTTGAACGGTAAAGAGAATTTAATAAATATTGAAGTAGAACAAAATAACTTGAGTTCTTTTAAAATGATAGAAACACCTTGTGCTTTCTAATGTCTGTCTGTCCTCTATGTTCGCCAGGCCAGGTTCCAGAGAAAAGTCCCAAAAGTCTAATTTCATAATCCTATTTTAAGATCTTCATTAGTCCAGCAATATTTTTGGTACTGAGGAAAGTTAAAGAATTATTAAGAGGGCTTCTTGATCAATAGCTCATTAGAAAAAAAAAAAGGGGGGGGGGGGGGCACAATCATCAACATCACTCCAGCTATTTAAAAAAAAAAAAAAAGCGTTAACAAGAGCTGTGACTATAGCAGGGAAAATAGGGTAAAATTCCTAGCATAAACATACCCTGCAACAAGGATGAAAAGGAAAATGATTATTTTTACCCATTACAGCATATGTATAAAGTCAAGTTAGATTTAATTTCTGTTACACTACTGCTGACGCAATTAACTATTGCTAAGGTAAAAAAAAATATCTACAGTGAATGAAATTACATCTAAAAGCTCTACGATACAGAACTTTTGTAACAGTGGAGAGAACAGAACTAGAAAAAACAGGAAAAAACTTAATACCACTGTAAAAATTAATGCAATGCCTAATAGTTACTGTATTTTGTAGTAGTCGCTGGCCGCATCTTCACCAGCAAATGCAAGTGTGCCTGCAAACGCCGCCAGGCAGGTTTAATTCACAGGAGCAGACAGGGCCTCTATGTTTCAGGCTGAAAAACCCAGCAGCATACAAACCGACATTTATTTTTCCTGAGCTGAACAGCTGCACGGGCCGTTTATTCAGGTGATTACCCCCTTCTCTCTTGCCTTCTCAACGGCAAGAGCGGATGCCTGCCGCCGCCAAAAGGCACCGTGCGCCCGGCGGCACCGGTTCCCCCGGCCGCAAACCGCCGGCCGCGCCGCGCCTTGGCGGTGACGCGAGCCACCGAGCACAACGCGATTCTTTTAACGGGGGAGAAGAAAAAAAAAATAAAAAAGAAATAAAAAAGGCGGCAGCGGCAACTAACACATCTGCTTCCCCACGCCCAAATGTTAGTTTTTAACAAAACCACTCCACCGGCCCGCCGCTCCGGCCAGGGGAAGACTGAAGGGCGGCCATTACGGAGGAGCGAGCGGCGGTGAGACGCGGCGGCGCTCATTGGCCACTCGCATGGTTGAGGGCGGGAACTTCCGCCGGCGGAACGCTCAATAAGGAGTTCAGCCCGGGGAAGGAGCTATCAGCAGCAGCGATGGCCGAGTGGTTAAGGCGTTGGACTTGAAATCCAATGGGGTCTCCCCGCGCAGGTTCGAACCCTGCTCGCTGCGGCCCGTGGGGGTTACTTTTCCCCGCTTCCCCCTTTTACTGCGTCCAATGCGCGCGTTTTACTCCTCGTTTCTCCCCGTTAAGGGTGCTGCAGCGACAGGGATCATCTAGCGTTTGCCCGATTGCAACTCCTTAGTCGGTGCCTACGTGGTGCTCCCCTGCTCTTGGCAAGCAACAAAAGTAGTACCGACGCAGCAACAGGTGCCAGGGCGAGCTTCCAGCGTTGCATGGAAAACACTGGTGATAAACAGCGCTTGGGAGGGGGACACATGGGGATGGATCAGTGCGCTTTCCACAGCTGGCCTTCTAGGGCCTCTGCAGGCAGGACAGGCGCTGCCCAAGTGCAAGGCTCAGGATTAATCCGATGCATTACACACAGACAGTGTCCTGATTTACCCTAAAGAGCTGTTGTCCTGCCCCTGTGTCCTACAGCTGATACAAAATAAATAAAATCTTGTCAGCAGCAGGCTGCTCTATACTGAATGCATTTGCTCTGTCAAACCCTCCCTTTCCCGAAGGAAGCTGAGCTGATTACTCCTAGACCTCTGGTGAGGGGGTCCCAGATCATCTTTTCCTATCCTCGATGGCCTTCTGCACAGGCGCAATCTGGCAATGAGGGGAAAAAACCCCACAGAAGTTATTATGCAACTAATAACCAGGAAAAACAGCAGAACAAGGCACTTCCCCCTACACCCACGCACATATCCCCTCTTTCTGACCGGCTTAAACTGACCTTTCACCACTCAGATGTGTCAATCTCTTCCTATGTGTAGCCCCAGCATTAGTGAAGAGCTGAAAAATTTGCAAAGTCGGGTAAGAGAAGGCTGGACATAAGAAAAAGGCCATTTCCACAGAGGCCAAAATAGGCCAGAGCAGGAACAACCACTTTTCTCTCCTATCTCTCTTAAAGACAAGACAAAAACACATGCAAACCCATTCTTTCTAGCATCATGTTTTGTTAGTGCAACTTCATTTAATCAGAAAATGGAGGCGGGGGAAGAAGAGGAAACATGGAAATATCCCCGCTCAGAACAAAATAAAAGAAAGAGAAGACAAACAAACAATTGTTTAAGCTGGCAGCAAAATGAACATTTCAAAGCGCTCCCTAACAAGGTTTCCAGGGAGTTCAGGTTTGGGTGTTGGTTTCTGTTAGGGCACATCAAGTGTTAGAGGTAACACTCCAGAGGGCATCTTAAACTGGTAAATAACCGACAATGACACTGTGTAATATGTGACCATAACATTAGGCATTTCCCTTAAGTTCTCACATGTGAAGGTAGGTGCCAAGGGATACCGGAATCAGACACCTTATCTCAGACGTGGCAGAAGAGACAGTTTTTAAATTCAAGAGTACCGACTTAAGCATCCTTTGCTAAGGTGCAGTACATGTGCTACTTTCACCTTAGCGTATTTGTATTCTAACAGCAGTTTAAAATTGTGTGCTTAGCGCAGTACAACGTCTTAGTCACTCTGCAAAATATCAAAATTTGTAGTGAGTGTGCACATTTCAGATACCAAATTAAAAATATATAACTTCTTTTCCACATGTAAGGCTTGATTTTGTTTAATCAGCCAGGAATTTAAACTTTTTTGTTCTTTTATAACTCAAAGATCCCACCCACCCCTGTAATCTGGAACAGATGAGAGAAACTCTCTTTTGTGTAATGTTGTTTTGGGCAGCATTCCAAATTAATAAAAAGAAAGCATTAAAAGAGTCAAAATACTAAACACAGCGGGCAAGCTTTGCACGGAGTCCTTCCTTCCCACTGCATCACTGAAGAAGCTGCCAGTTTTTTTACTGACCAGTTTAAGTGTCTGTCTTATTTCCAAGAGACGTGTTTCATTGCTTTAGTAGTTCTGAAGACAAAGCACCAACCCAACAAATATTTATTAGGAAGTTTGCAACTTTAAGATGTCCTTTTCACTGCGACCTTGCTGGGGATGGAAATACCAAATGACCAACACCAAAAGGCATGGTTATTTTAAATTTTATATTGAAAAATAAGAGGCCAGTCTGTCAGAAAAGCAACAAAAATCTCCTCTGTCTAAGGAAGTATTTGCATTCAGTGAACTTTTTTGCCTTGAAACTGATTTTCCCTAAAATTTGCAGTTGAAAAATAAAAGAGCAGCAGCGAACACCCAAGTTATTTCCCACCCTCACCCTTCAGCAAGATTTATGAAAATGTTCCCATCAAGGCACTAAAGGGGAAGAACCATATGGTTTTAATTGCAGTTATTTTTTTGTAATTTTTTTGTAATTACAGGCGAAAGTAAGTAAAGGCTGCCAAACAGCCTACTAAAGCTCTATACGCATCAGCAGCACTAGTGTTGCAGGTTCCGTGCTCTCCTCTTGACTCCTATCGCTTTTCGTCTCCGTTTTGCAGCAAAAAGAGTTGAAGTGCTACTTTTCTGATCTGCTTCCCGTTTTAAACCTCAGCTATAAGAGTGAGAAAGAGCAAGGCAGTAATGAAGCTGGTGCTGGAGTCCAGACCCCAAAAGGTACATATGGGCTCAGCATGGGACTGCTCCCTATCTCTGCCACTTGGTGCCGTTTTCCTCCCCAAACCTGGCTCAGGCCCACTGCAGAGTACCTTCAGGGATCAGGGTGCCTCCAGCCAGCGTAGCAAAGAGATGCTTAAGATGTCCATGCTCCTTTTTATCATTGACAACCCACACTGAAGCAAGCAGCCTCATCCTGTGGCAGTGGCAGGCCAAGGATAGACATGAGAATCCTGGGGAAGACTCAGATCCTTCAAAAGCGAGGACCGCAAGTAGCAGAAAGCACCAAAGGCACCCAGGCCCAACCAGGTGGAAGAGTCTCTTACTCCTCTGGACCTTTCTGCTCATTCTCCTGCCTCCCCCGTCCCATCGATATCATTCACACAAAGTTGTTTATGAGAAAGAGGAGGAGCTGACAGTCCTCTACCCAGCATAAATTTGGGGGCTCCATGGAAATTAACTGCTAGTAGAGGACCAGCTCTGACAACCCTGACGAAGTAAATGTAGTTTCTGTAAGGATTGATGCCTGAGAGTCGAACAGCATCTCCTTAGAAGGGCTGTCTGCGGTGGTGCCAAGAGCCCTTCGATATTTTCAGAGAAGCGGTTTTGACAAAGCAGCAAGCAAGCCGTTTTGTCCGAAGCACCGAGACCCACATCGCACATCACGACTGGAAACCTTCTGAACATTGGCAGCAAATTTCATTTTCTAAAAGTAACCAACCCCTCTCCCTTCACTGCCCCGCCAGAAGAAGGGAGCAAGAACAAATCACTGTGAAGATGGAATAGAGAGGAAAGAAAATCCGTTTTCTCCAGCATCCATCACCCGTGACATGTTATGATTGATAGCCATCAGAGACCTAAGATGTGTAAAAGCTCCCAGCCTATATTGCGCACCACTGTAACGACTCAGACACGAGCCTTTCAAAGCTGGGACAAACAGAGAACATGAAGAGTCTCATCTTCATTAACACGGGAGGGAGAAGACACTAATATCGTGAAAAGAGAGACCAAACGTACGCAGTGCCTACCATCGGGGGGGAGGCCTGGCAACTCTTAGAACAGCAGGAGCAGCATGTACATGGGGCTGCAATAAAAACACCCAGCATAAACTAACTGATAAATATCACCCTATCTGACAGTGACAGAGGCTGACAACTTACTGACTTGCTTTATCTTTTGCTGTGTAATTTCATCAGCTTTATAACAGCTTCACTGCTTACCTTCCCAGCAGTCTTGTTGCTCATTTCAGGATATGAAAGCGTAAGACAGCCATGTTCATGCTCAGGAAATTAAAGTTACCCAGTATCTGTTTTAATCATCAGAATACTTGCTTCTATTATAGAACATATAAACTGCCTTTTTCTTTTTTTCCTCCCCCCCTCTCTCATTCAAAGAGGAAAGCAAGCACTCAGGAAACGACCTTACCTATCATTCAGCATTACCCAGCCTGAGATTTTCAGTCATATACTATCTGTATTCATCAGCAAAACTTTTAACTCTTACATTGCCACCCGGGAAATGTTGGCAAAACAACTTGGCAAATACTGGCAAAACAAAAAGTTTGTGAAGAACTAGAACATTCTCAATCTTATATATTCAGCACTTGCACAAGAACAGGCATGACAGCAGTAATTAAAGACACATTAATTTTATATAACTCAAGAACCTCCCCCCCAGAGCTGTTCAGTTTCATTGTAAACAGCTGGCTAAATAGTTGCTTAATTTCTGACATTACAAAACTGGTTGATACAGTTTGAGAGCCCTAGAAACACGATATTAAACAACAAGCCCTATTCTCTGTCTTTTGTTACCATCATCATCCACCTGCACCCCCATCTGCCATCTCATAACTTCCAGCTGAAACCTCATCAGCCCTCGCAAGCCCAGTAACGGCCAAGTTCAATCCCCACTTTCGACTGGGCGCCAGAGGATCTAGGCTCACCTCACAGGGCTGTTTGTTTTCATACCAAGCTCAGCTAAAAGTCATTTAGCTAACAAAGCACTCAAGCATGGTAACGCTCAATGGCTGTGCAGCGGAAGCACCCACCGAGTCAGACCCCTCAGACACCCAGAAGGCTCAGGACCCGTTGTCACCCACCTAAACAACTCCAGGCAGTGCTAGAGAAGAAAATGGGACCTCGCCATCCCTTGCAGGCAGCTGCCCTCTCCCCCAGCTTGAGATTCACAGACCCTCGTTCTAATACAAAGTGTCTGTTGTTTGCTGTTGTACAAAACTGTCCTTTTGCAGCTGTTTCCACTTTGCAAAGAAGGTTAAAAGTACTCTGTTGGCCACTGAAAAACCATGTATACCCGACTCTCTTGCCTTTTTATCACATCTTTGCAGAGCTTGAGAGATCCAACCCCTGCTCCACTCAACGTTTAAGCACATTAAGTGTGTTCTGTGCTTACCAGTGCAGAGGCCAACGCACCGCGTTATCGTGGGTGATGTCACGGGGGACATTTGCTGGGTCTTTTCATGCTACTAGCAAAAAAACTTCTAAAAACACTATCTATTTAAAAAAAAAAAAAAAAAAAGACAAGCAGTTTATGCTTGGGGTGTGGGCCCTGAATGGTCTAACATGGAGTAATTTGTCTGCTTCTTCTTTCTTTCCTTTCTCACATGAGGGAGAACTGGGCTGCCCACTTATTCCAGTTAACTGCTCTTACTGGCCAACAGGTCAAGTCCTACCAGTACTGTCCCAAAAGCAAAACAGGCTGCACAGCCTCCTCTTGCTCTCCAGTACCTCTGGGTTTGCTCTGCTAGGAATCGGTTAATTCAATTCTATTTGAGAAATACAGAAATGTGAACCATTTCAAGTCAAATATATACATAAATAGGAAAAGTCTGTATCAGTGTACTAGAGGACCAGTTAATAATATGCCCCCTTCCCTAGGGCAAATAGAAATCAGAGTACTGATCTCTAGCAAGTATGTTGCAAAATGCAAGTTTTGCCATCAGCTTTCAGCGGGCGAAGAGGCTTCAAAATATCTGCAATTACTCTTCCGGAACAAATATCTAAAAGTGCTGTGCCAAAACCAACCATGTAATAACTGGCTAATAATGACATCAGTTTTAATGACGTGAAAAATGAGTTTGCTGTTCAAAGGCCTATTGTACGCTCAGTTCTCAAGGGAAACCAGCTGGTTCAGTGCTAAATCATCCATCCAACCACCCCCTTTTACCTGTACAAGCAAGTGAGACTGGGAGAGGAGAATCTCAGCTGCCATCTGATTCAAAGTACTCCAGCTGGTTGCATTGCCATTTTTTTGTGAAAGAGAGAAAAAATTGCACCCTATTCCTTTCTAGCCTTGGCATGAACTAGAGTTTCTTCTGTTTGACATTCTTTACAGTCCCTCCCTACAAAATGGGTAGAAAGTCTTTCTTGAGCAAATACCTGTCTATAAAGGAAAGCAGTATATGCACTAGAAGAAAACTTGTAATTACATTTAGCAGATATAAGAGAATTAGTAATCTCATCTCTGTAACGTTTTCAGCTGCAAAATATGCGAGGGAAAAGCACATAGAAGAAAAAAATATTTTGGATAAGCAGGATGATGTGATGTAAAAATAGCTATTGCTACTGATGCCATCAAATCTAGGATCAAGGCAGCTGCATCAGCAGAACACCAGTACTTTGAGCTTTTATAAACTGGTACAAGCATACCCAGCACTAACGCTGGTATCAACCCCTCTAAAGAAAACTGGCACCAGAATAAATATACTAATGAGGTTACTAAGATAGAGGTATTATCGGGGTTCTGTGGGCAGGCATTTGTGTTACAGTGTGCACCAAGCAGGAGAAGCGCAGTAGGTCAGTCCGCACGTCGCACCCCTGCACGGCAGCGCCAAAGGTGTCACTGCAGGCAGAGGCAGGGATGGTAATACTGGAGCCACGCTGGGAGAAGACTGTAGTTTGCAGATTAGACTTTTCGTGGAGATGCTCAAGATTCATAACTGCACTCCCTTAAGCTTTTACCCACTGAGGGGGCAAAACCCAAGAAATTCAAAAGGGATCTCTGTGGTGGGTAGAGGATTTCAATTAAAAAAAATGAAAACAACCCCTTTCTGTATGCATGCAGTTTTATTTGTTGCTGATGGAATTACTTGCCTGCACAAAACCACAATGTCGATACCTGACATATTAGCCAGGTTTACAAAGAAGAAAGCAAATACAAAATAAACAAACACAATGCAGAATTTGAAAAGTTGCCCAAAATATCAAAAACCTTCCCTGTAAGATTTTGTACAGGTTAATGCTGACTGGCCTGATTCCTCACCATACAAAACCCCGGTTAAGACCCCGTCTACCAGGCCAGAGCAGGGAGGGAAATTACTATTAAGCCCCACGACAAGGCTGGCACCCACGCAAGGGGTATCAGTTGTCCCCCAATAAAGCTTAAGAAGAAAGTTGCCAGCTGGAGAAGTGAAGTTCTGGAACTGCCTTCCAAAATAAATAGCTGGTGCGAAAAGTCTTCTTGTTAAGATAGAAAGCAAGTGATTTTTAAGAGTGCTTGATCTATCACAGTGACCTTCTCGGATAAGAAGAAGGTTCTTATTTTACCTATATCGTAAGATCACAATTCTCCAACAAGTTAAGTTTGTAATAGTATTGTGCACGCGTGCATTATAAATCGCTACAGTCAGTACAATGCAATGGAGAAGCGAACCAGAGTACATAGTTTAGAAATAAGCACAGTTTTGTTTAAAGTTCATTGTCATACAGCTTTTGGAAGATCATCACTGAACGGGATGATACGCTGGAGTCTGACATTGACTTTTGGTTCTACCGAGAGTCCGTTCTTTATAACATCACGGTATTCAGAAAAATATTATTCACTACCCAATATTCAAGAATACAAGAAACAACACATAAGATGTTAGATAACTTCACAATAATCACTTTATGTTAATACTGAAAAGGGCTTTGCTTATTAAAGTTTGCTTATTAAATAAAAAGACCTCCATCTGTAATGCTCATAGCACGTGTGTTAACAAATCAGTATTAAGACATTTATTCAAACAACCTTCACATCACAATGAACAAATACAAAATACAAATAACTTATAACTGCTGACAACAAAAATACTGAATTGTTGAACAGATGATCTCACGCTCTTGTGTATTTTGCATTTTAGATCTCGTAGTTTCTGAATTTCCTCAGAAGCTCTGATGGAGCATCCCCTGACCAGCGGAAACGCAAGTGCCAGTAATTTCCCTCTGAAAATCCTGAGAAAAAAAAAAAAAAGAGAAAGGCAAGTAAATTATTATAAACATGTATAAAGCTACGTTCTCTGAAATAATACTTTATAATCTTCCCCCCAAAAAAGTAAGTAGAAAATTGGTCACTTCCAATGCTCTTGACTAGCAGGGACAACGTCCGTATTCTTGGCACCGTTTCAACAAGAACTCAAGCAAACACCAAACTTCAAGATATACATCAGCTGGGAAGACTCCGAAGGAGAATAGCAAGAACAATGGACTTGCAAAGAAAAACTGAACAAATTGCATTTGCTTCATCAAAAGAAAAAGAGATAAAGGGTGACTTGACAAATCTCCAAGTACGTGAAAGGCAGCAGGGCGGAGGGAAGGCACAGATGGCCCTTTCCAAATACTAGGGAGTAAAGGAGTTTTTCAGACCCTGCGCTACGGTTTTATGATCTATGGGCTGTTAATACTAAAATGTGATCTTCCTATATTGGGCAGCTGAAATCTATTACCAGACTCAATGTTAAAATCTCTTATTCAGGCTGAAATAGCTACTGAAGCGCATACAGGCCCTGTCAAGTAAGTATATTCTAATATTAACATTTATTAATATAAATATATGCCCACTGGATAAATAAAGTAGGCATTTGACAGGTTTGATATTTTTCCCATTCAAATCTATGGAAATTAAATTAAAATTTAAAAAATTTACGAGAAAGAAAATGCCTGCAAAGAAAGCTCACCATTAGACCTTAGACTAGATAAAAGGAAGACGTTTTTTTATGATGAGGGTGGTGAAAGACTGGCACAGGTTGCCCAGAGAGGTGGTGGATGCCCCATCCTTGGAAGCATTCAAGGCCAGGTTGGATGGGGCTCCGAGCAACCTGATCCAGTTGGAGTGTCCCTACTCATTGCAGGGGGGTTGGATTAGGTGACCTTTAAAGGTCCCTGCCATCCCAAACCGTTCCATGATTCTATGATTACAAGGAACAAGATGATGTTTTCTTTCCTGTGAAATTTTACTGTTTTACAAAGGAATCAGTGATGATTTAATTACAAAACAATAGCAAATAGGATAATTTTATAGAGAATAATTTTTAAATATAAACTTTTCAGTTATTCCTCACATACATTTGTTTGTAGAGTTTTCTTATCTATTATTTTCTGCGTTCCACAGATGTTTGGGATTAAATCAGGTTTTGCTACCCTCACAGTTCAACTTAATTTCCTGTTTGATCAAGCTGGGAAGAAATGACAGGACTTTGTTTAGTAATGGTTCTCTGATAACAGAAGCCTAAGATTATGAAACTCCTGAAGGATCAAGCAAACAGAGGGTGGCCGTTGTGGTAAGTAAACTTTGATTCAGGCATACTAACCTAAACAACGGACAGGAAATACTGACCGGCCAGATGACAGCTTTTGAAACACACATTTATTCTGGTGCATGCACTGTTTTTTAAAAAACCTGTTCAAATCCAAAAGAAGCCTTCAAGTCTCAATTTTTAGCCCTCATCAACTCATCAGATGCAAACTGTGCATAAGTACTGATTGCTGGATAAAAAATATATATATATATATATAATACCTTAATATTTTCTTTAACATTTTTTAAAGTTATTTTAAAAAAAAAATTCACTGAAAATAATTGTTTTTTTAAAATTTTGATATAGCAGCAAAACTGAACTTTCCATCTTGGTTTTAGAAGAATTTTATTTTCCTTCTCCAGTTTCTGGTTTTACTAGCAAACAAGCGAGCAAACATGGGGTAGGGAGGAAGAAAGGTCTGAAAGCTTCAAAATTAAATAAATAACAAACAACATAAAACCCAAAACAAAACCCCAACCCAAAACCACATTAAAAAAGCTACCAGTTAAACATATTATTCAGGAGAAGAATTTCTCATGACTAAAAGCCTCTGTTTCAGGCCAATCCCTGGATACTGCAATTTTCTGTAACTGCTGGTTTCACTTACTTGGGGAGTCTGGATTCTTTGAAGACTCTGGTTTCACATCAGGAATTGCAACATCTTCTCGCTCGCTGTTCCCATCTGACAATCCGTCTGCATTGTTTGCAGCCTGTTGGGTCCAAATCTCATTCGTGAGGTTGTTGCTATTATTCAAGTCAGGAGCTTCCAGCATTTGGTCCTTCTTACTTTGGACAGCCCAGTGCATTGACTAAAGAAATGCAAAAATAACAAATAAAGAACTTACTCCTATGCCTGAAAGGATTTTTAATGAACTTTTCTTTCTTATATCGTTGTAATAAATGGTTAAACAAAGCACGTATTAGAGAGAAGCCTGCAGGTCAATAGGAGAGGGGAAAGCATGGTTACATACTACAAATAGCATTTGAGAAGATCGTTTACGTCAGGTGAGGATGAAAACCAAAATGTACAAATGCATCAAATAATTCTAAGGGTCTCTTGTCCAGTTTCTTCTGTCATGACTTCGGACACTTTCTTAAGAGGGCTTGAGTGACTTTGAAAATGTCCATTTTCAAAGTTGTCTTTGACTCCAAGGTGCCCTTTGAAAACGAGACAATTTGGAAAGCTTTACTATTAAAGTCTGTGGGATGACTTCTGTTCGGAACTGAACTAAGCTTGATGGGATACTGCCAGCAAACATTTGGGCTGGGGCGTAATGCTGTAGTTGAAGAGGCTCTCAGACTTCTCTCATAAGCAGAATGGAGGTGGGCAGAACTGGCAAGGGAAACGTTTATACACCCGCCTTAAAATCTGCCCATGTCAACTTGTAACTATCATTCACCCTAATAAGGCAGAAAAAAAATAAATCAAACATTATGGAATTAGGATCTACTAGGAACACACTATCAGATTATCTCACTAGCAAAATTAGGAGGGAAAAACCTTCGGAGCATCTGTGTCTGTCACAAATCACCCACTAGCATAGCAGGGCCCCTCCAAAGACCTGTGTCAAGCGCAGGGTTCCAAGGACCCTACCTTCTAGATTTTTCAATCAGCTCTTTATTTAATTGGATAGCATGAAAACCTATCTGATAAGCAATATACCACAAGGAGAATATATTATACAAAGGTCCTAGCTTTGAAAATAAAGAAAGGGTTCCCATAGATGCAACGTGTGCTGAAGCATTTGAAAACAGCCCTTAAGTTACTTAAACTTCATAGAATACACATGAAAACAGCAACTTGATAAATTCACTCTAAAACTACTAGCCTAAAACCCTGCTGCGAATGGGCTTCTATAGCCTTCCAATTTTTCCTGAATTGCCTTAATTTCTTCAGTGCAGGAATCCCTCCGCACTATTCCCATCCCCAAAACCCACCACGGCAGCAGCAGCGTTGAACTCATCCCCTCGCTCACTGCCACCTTGCCTCCGGACCGGCCCTCCCGCCCCCTCCTCCTGAAGGCCCAAACTTCGACACCACCAACCGTTTTCACAGAATTGCTCAGGGCCTCCCACTGCGGGAACGGAACGGTAATTTTGCTTCGTCGCCAGTAATCGTAACGCGCTCGACTCTCTTCGTTCGTAAGAGTCTCTTTAGCTTGCTGCAGCTTCTGGAAACTCTCCACTAGAACAAAACCCAAAAAGATACTAAAGCCAGTATTTCTTTTCAAAGAAATTAGTTCAGATGTGAAAGGGGAGCTGCCAACAACGGCTTAGAGGAAACAGAGCAGAGCAGACGGGAGGACAGCTGAGGGACGAAGGTATGTGGCTGTTCTGCTTCCAGCTTCGCAAAGTGTTAGCCGGCTTTAGGATCGTAGCACCTTTGGCCGACAACTGAAATCCTTTTCAAACGAGGACTAAAATGCTCATTTGTCTACCGGCTTCAAAATCCCCTAAATTTAAGTTCGGAGAAACGGACGGAGTACAGCAGGCAAAAGGCACAAGTCGCCCCCTGGAGACAACCTTACCAAGGCAGCAAGAACGCTTAGGAGGAACGCGCGCCCACGGCGGCAAGGAAGCCAGAGCAAAGCACGACACCAAGAAGCCATGAGCAGGGGGGGGAAGAAAAAAAAAATTACAAGCAAAAATCGACAAGCAAGAAGAAGAATCTAAATATAGTTCAAATTAAGTAACTTGTGCATTTTATTAGGCATGTTTTCTACATATGTTAAAACGTTATCTTGAATACCAGACTGCACGAATGAGAGCTCCTGTTTTTCCCTACAGGGTAATTTCTCATTAAATGGTTACTAAGGATGCAGCTGCATGTTACTATTTGTAGAAGGGTTATAAAGATTTAGATTTTATCTATGAGTCACCTATGTTGCAGTGATCTATTATTACTATTATTCATTTATTCCAGTTTACAAATCAGAGAGAGTTCTTTTGAAATACAGTAAGCCCAAACACTAATCGAAACGGATACCTATAAATCAAACAACAGACAACAGGCTGAGGGGGGTGTTCTATTAGGTATCCTTTTTCTAGTGTTACTACTTTTCAACAAATAAAAGGTCTACTTTAATTACTCTTTATTAAACTTTAAGTTGATGAAATAAATAAAAATAAAGAAAACTTTCACCAGTAGTGTAAAAGGGTATTTAAAGGAAATACAGCGTGTTCAGGTAAATGGAGCATAAAATATTTCTCCTTGACAAACAAAGCTGCTCCAACATTGGGCGCTCGGCCTCCCTTTTTGAGTTACTTGGGTTCAGTTAACTGGGGGGGACGGGAGGGGACGGGGGAGTGGGGCAGACAGGACAGGACCGTGCACTGGAATCGTCTCTCGTTTCCCTGCTGGAACAGCCAGGATTTTCTGCAGAGTTGATTCCATTGGTTTCATTGGTACTTGTGCTATCATTTGGAAGAAATTAAATATTCGGGTTATTGTTAACAGGTGGTAGATTGTCTCTCAAGCACCAAATCTCAGGGGGTTCCTTGTCAGGGAACGTCAAAGTGAAAAATCCCACCTATTTCGCCTCTCAACACCCCCCTGCTCCGTCAGCTCTCTGATTCTGGGCGAGGATGGCACCAGTAAGGACAGCCAAGCCCTGCCGAGAGCCCTGCTGGAGGCACCGGAGCGCGAGCCTCATTTAACATCTGCCATACTCCCAGCTCCGCGATCTCAGGGCAGGGTGTGGATGAGGTCAAACTCACACAAGTAGGTAGGCTACGGTGTTCAGGAGATGACAGACATGGGTGAGCACCGATTAGAGCTATCTGGTGGTTATGAATGGGTAAGATTGTCTCCAAATAGCTCAGGTGCTGCTTAGCCGTCACAGGTAGGATGAACCGCACGCTTTCCTGAACACAGATGTTAGCTGCTGTTCTGCAAACAGATGACTGCCCACGTGGTGCTGCCTTCTCGTTAGTTCCAGTCACTAAATTACATTAGAAGAAACTAAAGTACGTTTAACGTGTTCCTGATGGGCTTCTTCGTGGAAGGAAATTAACTAATTGACGCAAGCATGGCACTTGAACGCCACTGAGCATGGAAGCACGCCAACTTCATAGGTCTAGAAAGGGATACACTCCATAAGTGATTTCTGGATTAAAAGATGTTCTACTATAGAAAGAAAAAAAAAAAAAGTCATGGGGGGGGGGGGGGGGGGGAAATCCAAAACTTGTCTTCCTGCTCTATCACCTAGGAGTGTGCAAGGGCTGGAAAAGAATATTAAAGCTTGCTATTTAAAGACAATATGCTCAATACACATGACAAAATATATTGGGGAAAAGAATATTTAATGAAGTTTTAAGGCTGAATTTAATATCTTAGTAGTCATGTTCATATAAGAAAAAAATAGATTGGTTTTAAATAGGGAAGAATACATACCTGCTTTGGGGTTTCCAGGATGCTTGTCAGGATGACATTCAAGGGCTTTAACCTTAAATTCTGCAAGAATTTGTTCAACCTAAACGGAATGTCGAGACTTAAAGTGAGTAAATACGTACACACAGAAAAGATTTTCAAATTTTCCTTTTGAAAGGGGTTGGGAGGAACAAAAAAAGAATGCTGAAAGATTTTTTCCTGTTCATTTGTACAAGCTTTAGTCCAAGCAAAATAGGTAACAACAACAACCATCTGTCGGTGACACTGCTTATCTAATTTCATTTTCCATGCATTCATCTTTATTCTTGTTTTTGTGAAGCTCAGTCACCCAATACAGCAAGCTGGCTTCAAGAAAAAAGCGTAAAGATCACATGCGCGAAACCCTTTCCGCACATTTGACCACACCGGCAAAATGCATCACTTCAGTTGCTCTTCACTTTGTTTAATCAACTCTAACTTTTAAAAAAGTCTCGTTGCAGGAAGCAAAGACCTTCTCTATTGCTGGAGATCAGTTTGTGGGACCGGGTGGCTTTCTCCGTCTCCTCTTCATAGGACCTTTAGCCAGTAGCACATGACTGTTCCATCTTGGATAGCCCAAAGCTAGATAACTAGCAGTTCACATTCTTCCTGTCAAGTTAATCTTCCGTGCAAAAAGGTTGGCTTGGAATAGAATAAATTTATATTCCGTATTAGAATATTGGCATGTATTAGTTTATCAGTTAATTACAAGTTCCCACACAGCTAGTAGTACCATAAAGTATTACAACCACCGGAAAAACACAGACATATTAACAGTTGACAAAATACAGGAAACCACCGGAGTGGGCATCAGCTTAGATTTTCAAATTTTCAGATTTTTCACAGTATCGTGCTTCTTTGGGCCCATCGCTACAGGAAGGACATTGAGGTGCTGGAGCGTGTCCAGAGGAGGGCAACGAAGCTGGTGAAGGGTCTGGAGCACAAGTCTTATGAGGAGCAGCTGAGGGAGCTGGGGTTGTTTAGTCTGGAGAAAAGGAGGCTGAGGGGAGACCTTATTGCTCTGTACAACTACCTGAACGGAGGTTGTAGCGAGGTGGGGGTCGGTCTCTTCTCCCTAGTAACAAGCAATAGGACGAGAGGAAACGGCCTCAAGCTGCGCCAGGGGAGGTTTAGGTTGGATATTAGGAAAAACTTCTTCACTGAAAGGGTGGTCAGGCACTGGACCAGGCTGCCCAGGGAAGTGGTTGACTCCCCATCCCTGGGGGTATTTAAAAGACGGGTGGATGTGGTGCTATGGGACATGGTTTAGTGGTGGGCTTGGCAGCGCTAGGTTAACAGTTGGACTCAATGATCTTAAAGGTCTTTTCCAACCTTAACGATGCTATGATTCTATGGTTATTACAATTCAGAAGCCAAAACTTCTTTATATCATTCCAGTACAGCTTAAGCTTTCACAACAATTTGCCCTGAGGTATCAATTAGCTACTATTCTTTCCCATGCTAGAAAGGCTGTTTATATAAATTCCTCATCCTTCTTCAAACCCTGATACTCATATACAATTTAAATTATTTATTTCCAAATTAAGGGTCATAACACTTTTTCTTCAGAATAAAATTACAGTTTACTCAACTAGCTGGCCAGATTTTGTTGTCGTATGCTTGGAAAAATGTGGTCTACAGTGGTATTTTAAGAATTCTACACTTTTTGCTCTCCTCAGTAACTCCTTCCAGAGGGACAGATACAAGGTGGTACATTTCCAGTCAGTAAGACACTTAAAAACGTACACATTGTACAGAGAACTTGTTGAAACTGGTTACTATATAGGTAGCTACCATCTCTAAAACTTCGTTATATAAAGGGGAACTTTAAAGTTAAAGTACGTACAGTAGCAGAGGGGTAGCACGGAAGTCTTTAGTTTAAAAAAAAATCAGTAGACGGAAAGTTTATAGGATGTTTACATAAAATATATGAAGCATATAAACTACTCAGTGAGATGTTTTACCAAGAAAGGTATCCAACACCCACTACATATGAATAACACTGTTCTTGGAAGAAGGATGTAGATTAAATCTCCCCTCTTCCTCGCAAGTCTGAAGATGAACTAGGTGTCTGTGAGCTCAATTCTACAAGAAGCTGAGAACGAAGGTGGGTATTTACTTGAACACAGGGGAAATCTGTAGAAATTGAGACTATTTGTGCTTAAATTTAACCAGGTCAGATCAAGACCAGAATATTCAGCAGCTTAGATGAAAGTGCTGCAGCTGGGAACGTGCTGTAGATGCCTGAAGAAGCCTGTGCTGCTACCAACACTCGACTGCGTACACAAAGTAACGTGATTGCAAAACACCCGTAACGCTTCGACTTTCTGTTAAATGTTACAAGTGGTGTGCACCACTCGGTCCACTTGTGATCTCAGTTCCCGCTTCCACGTCAAAAATGATCTAGTAACGTCTGCTGCTTCTCACAACAAATACTACTTGACAGATTATTTTTCAGGACCCATGAGCATTTATTCCATCTTTTTAATTTCATTTTTAAGCAATTTGAAAAATCATTCTCCTATGTACTTGAACTATTCGGTAATTGCTAAGCCCTCAAGTAGCGTGGGGTGGAAAATGAGAAATAGCAGCTGCGAAACAAGGCTACGTAGAAACTTTTAACACCGCCCTCTGCTGGGGTGACGTTTTGGGAGTTACCTCATGAAAAGCTTTAAATCGCCCCCTGTAACAGATCGAAGATGCTTACTCGTATGCTTTCAGTGACAGAAAAGACAGAGGTATTTTCCCAGCATTTGAGCACTAGGACAGATGAGAGCATCTGGTTAAATTTACTGAGCAAAATACAGCTTTTAATCACACTGACTACATCCTTCATTGCAGCAGAGTAACCAAAACTCCTTTTCCAAAACTGAAACACAATTCCAGTTCACACAACAACTAGATTAAAAAATATTAGCACACCACTAACTCAGACTATCCAAAAAATGTTATACGGATGCCTTTAGGAAAAAGAACACTCATTTTAGCTACAAGTCATTCAACAATTGCTTAGCTAGATCTCATTATAAAGTATGCATCTGCTACCAAAACAAATTAGCAAAACTAGTATTTGAATGTCATTAAAATTAGCGTTCAAAAATCATTAATATGATGAATGCAAAAGAGATATTATTTTTGTTTTTCCTTCCAACCAATGAATACAGGTTTTACAATTTTTAAAATCTGTATAAAACCTGAGAAACTCAATAGCATTATCAGTGACCTACAGCTGTGAACATTCGTTGTGTTAGTTGCATATAAATAGCTTTTTTCATCTTTTAAAACCGAAAATATATTCCAAAATATTATTTGGATGCTGTCAAATGCGTGCAGTTGGCTCCTGATGCATAACCATATCACATGCTCAACTACACGCGTAAATAAACCGTTATTTCAGCTGCATCTATAATACAGTCCTGTTCTAGAAGACACTTTTAATACAAGCCTTATTCTAGGATCTTAACATCGGTATACAGATCAGAACATTGAGCTTTACGAAGGGAGATACTAAAAGAGAAAAGTGGCAAGAAAGCAGGTTCCCGACGCATTTCAGGTAGTCCTGCCTGTAGAGATAAACAACTTCAGCTCCCCCCCCGCAGCCAGGAGGGCACAGTCGGACTGTTATTAACCTGGAGGGGAGGCGGGGAAGGCTCTTACCGTAGACAGCTCATCGCATCCTAACAACTTGTAGTAATCTTCCAAGTCATCCGCTCTGCAGTTCAGAATTGCATCCATCGGGACTAGCCCAGCGGGCTTTTTCAAGCCCAGGCACAGAGGGTGCAAAATACGGTATCGATACGAAGCTCGCACGGGGAGTTAAAAGTAGCGCAGGGAAACAGGCAATTTCCACTCGGGCGACAGCTCTCCCCAGCGCTTTTTAATACCGGCAGCCGACGCACGTGAATTTTCTTGAATTCTCTGCTGCCATTGGTCCCTGCAGGATGCCAATCCGCTTGCACAAACCTGCCGACGGCAACGCTCCCTGGGATTTGTAGTTGCCAAAGTCGCTTCAACATTAAACCCTGGGGCTCGTCCAGGCTGAAGAGAGCTCTGGGGAGGAACCAAAATCCAGCTGCATTTGCGATTGAGGTCAGGCCATCACGTGTATAGCCACCTGAAATCAGGCACGTGCTTAAAGGCTTTCCTGCACCTGAGCCTACATATACCAAAATCTATGTTCTGCTTAATTTTTAATTGCAACTTTTGCCACAGTCTTTGTCAAAGGGCTTACACGGGTAATGACAGGGAAGAGTAAGGATCGCTTCCAAAGTAACGATTACAGGGCTGCAAACTTTTGAGAATGAAGCACCGACCTTGCCAAAGCCCCTCAGAGTTCTGCCAGTCGCTGCAACAGAAAGGGGTGAGTCTTTACTCTCTGAAGGCTGCCTAGGGTACGTACATACATACCACGCCTCAAAGTCAAACGGCTCTTGCACCTCAGTTGCATGTCTGACAAAATTAAGACTACGAAAAGACAACATGAAATACTTACTGACTACTATCAAATTAAATAGAGACTCTTTCTCGTGCTAAATTACTTTCAAATTGCGTCTGGAAGGTCTGTGTGCAAAACACGTTCCTTGTAAAACTCATTTTGCACTGAAGTCAAATACTTTAAATTTTGAACCGTGATTAATGATCAAGGCCTCAGTCCAACAAAGACTACAGACGCGTTTAACTGTAGTGTCTCCTATGATTTACTGATGTAAAAAGATTACTTCCTAGGTGTAATACTAACCACTTGCTGAAGTCTTTCCTCTGGAGCCTACGGAGCTCTATTTTTACTTTTCCCATCCCTGCAAGAGCTTTGTAATCCAAGACGTTTCACGTCATTAAACATGGCTGACTCTTTAAACTAACATTTACAAAGAGATGCCTTGAATAGTTATACAATTTTAGATGCAGTGACCTAGTAGGAGAGTCTGTGCAGAACAGACAGGGTGCGACCAAGGCTAGAAGAAGTGTGTCTTCATCAGTGAAGGACCCCGTGGCCATTCCCAACTGTTTGTAAAACACTGAAGATATCATTCCTGCGTTTACAAATGCTTTGCTTTATTACCTATACTATTAATCTTCTGAAATTATCTACATATAATATTAGTCTTCCACTGCCTTCTCTTCAAGGTCGTATTGTCTGAAATTTCCTATTTTTACTGTATGTTCAGATAACCTATTAAGATCACAAAATACATAGAGTACATGAAAAGAAGCAATAATATTAAACAGCAAAGCACAAGCCTCAGTGAAACCATTTAAATCTGTTGGAAAACACTACTACCATATTTCTCTGAGTAAATAAAACAATAGATACACTTTTTCATCAAAGTGGAAGAATTAGCAGTTACAAATATCTCCCTCTCCCCCATTCATAACTTAATTATAAACCAGAACAGTATAGGAAAAAAAAGAAAGCCTTTTAGCAAGAGATCATGTAAATATTTAAATAGATTGTACTTTGGGGGAGGATAAAAAACAAACAGCCATCCCTCTTCCCAACAGCACCCCTGACGTGCAGTTCTTGTCCAAGTATTTCTTGCGTATTTGCGTAAGGTGAGAGGGAAAGCTCTTTAACCCTCTTTCCCCTCCAGCCTTCAGCGGCTGTTTCTGTGCTGCAAGGTGAACTGCAGGGCCAAGGGCCGGATTCGGACGACAAAACCCCGAGATTTGCAAGCTGCTTCTTCCCAGGGCATTTGCTGGCTGAAGCCTTGGTCCCATCTACGCTCCTGGCTCTTCAGGCCAAATAAACAAGGGCTTTGACGCAAACGGCAGCAGCGACTCGCACCGCTGAGGCTTCCAGTGCTTGGGGGCACAACGGGTCCCACAGCACAGCCTGAAGGTTTGCGTGCGGAGGACACAAAATACTGATACTGAATAAGAACTCAGTCTTTTACTGCTCCTACTGACTTCAGTGGGACAACTGACAGAGCAAAGCAACATCAAAAAAAAAAAAAAAGGAGAGCAAGAGAACCTGTACGTAATACGCAGACAAAAGCACAAAGGTTGCCTTCAGGACATAAACTTTATTTGAAAGAGAATCACGGCACAGCTTACGTGTCTGCACGTGTTGGTTAGCGTTGCTCAGAACATACAAACAGTACTG
Source organism: Platalea leucorodia (assembly GCF_965183815.1). Taxonomy (NCBI): domain Eukaryota; kingdom Metazoa; phylum Chordata; class Aves; order Pelecaniformes; family Threskiornithidae; genus Platalea; species Platalea leucorodia. The sequence continues at coordinate 36,771,890 of NC_138826.1, forward strand.
AAAGTGAGGAAATCTCGTATTTGTTCTCTGCACCCAACCACGAACAAAACGTTTCTGTGTGTTCCTAACACATTATCAACAATTTTGCTTGTTTAGAGCCAAGAGTGAAACTAAATTCTGGTTCAGTGTAACAGTGAGGTTTACCATCAACTTGTAAAAGTCATAAATGGCCCTTTAAATAAAACAGCAAGATCTGGAAATCTTTGAATTTATTCCCATAAAATACACCAAATCTTCCAATACCAGTTCTTCTCAACTGACTTGAGCTGTTTTGCTTCCTGAGGGCAGAGTACGCATTTTCAAGAAGTTCGAGGCACAATATAACCCAGAATCTGAGTTTTGCATTTCATACTCCATCCTTGTCCCCACACACGCTCCAAGCTGCAGAAACAGAAGAGGACCTAAGCACTACCAAACCCACCTCCCGATTTAACTCAGAACCTACCTACTGCAACACCATCACTAGCATGGATACATGCTTGCAATATTGGAGTCAGCTTTAGGATCCTTGAATCGTTTCCTCACCGACACCTTCGCAGAGAGCTTTAGATCGTACACCTGCATCACTTACACCTTTTCTTCCTTAGAAGGCAGTCTTCACATAAATAAGCACCAAAACAACAATATTAAAGTCACACCTCTCCTTTACACGCTGACAAAAGCATCTCACACGTGCTTCTTAAGAAATCTGAACCTTGCCTCAGCTTCAATAAGGAAGAAGAACGCTTGCATACAAATTTGCACGGAATAATAAAAACGTTCTGATTCACATCTGGTTACTTCACAGCTTGTTGTTAAGAAATAGGTAGTGCGAGAAATGGCACGTACATCTTTTTGGGGGTTGTTAAATACCCAAAAGAACCAGGAAAAAAATCTCCCCTAGTATCCCATTTACTACCTATAAAGTCAGTTATCTATAAAATAATCCCTTTGGAAGCCAAAACCCACATATCAACAATTTTAACCCAAAGTTTTTTAAAAGCTGTTGTTATCAAGGCCCGCAAGGGAGAAATTCTACCTGTCTAATCTTGGTCTTGCCACTCAACTTAGGGATTCAGTTGTATTAAATTCACTAAAACCATTCTGCAAATAGTTTGTGATGTTAAGCAGTAACCTACGACAAAACACTATTTACACTTATATCCATGAAGTTTAGATCAAAATTCTGTATCGGTAAAAGTCCCGGGAAAGGGGATGAGTTCTATCCAGACAAGGGCTCCAGGCAGAAAGAGACGCTGCATCTAAGGAAGCCCAGGCGCGGTACCTCCGTATTCCCTGTACGGTGATGGTCCACCACGCAGCACCGAGGCCGGCCGCTAAGGATTGTCTCTACGATTCACATAACAGAGGAGACCACTGGAAAAGCGCAGGTCGCCCCAGCTACGAGTTGCGCACCAGGGAACGCCGATGTGAAGAAGAACGAATGCGCGAACGTCTTTAGAGCAAAGCCCAACTCTTGCCATTTACCACCAGGTCTCTCGTACGCTACGGGGGCTCCATCCCTCAAACAGCCGTTGCTCCGACGAGTGCTGACCCCCCCAACCCCCAAAACCTCCCGTAGCTGAGGAGCTCGAGTCCCACGGGAATGCGTTTAAGCGTCCCTACCAAAAGCTCAACCTGCAGGTGCAAAACCTCTCCCAGGCAGCCGGCGGGCACGCCAACGGCCCCGGCGGGAGCTGTCACCCCGTACACGTGTCTCCTCTTACCCTCAGCTCTGCTCTGGGTTTGCAGAGCGCGAAGGGCCGCTACCGACCTGTCGGTAACGCCACCTGACGGGCAGAGGAGCCGGCGGGGAGGCTCGCACGCCTTCCCCCCGGCGGGTTTCACCCGGCCCGGTGCGGCAGAGCTACCCGGCAGCCCGACACAGGGCGCCCGCAGCGCGAAGCCCGTGCCCGCGAACGCCGCTTGCCCCTCGGGAAGACGCGGTCTCGATCTGATGTGCGGAACGCCATCGCGGGGAGCCCGCGGGCTTCCCACGCGGCTCGGGACGAGAGGAGCGCCGAGACCCGCCGAGCCGCACCGCAGCCGCCATTTGCCAGGAGCGCCCCGGCGGAGCGGCGCGCCGCGGGGTGAGCCCGGGGGGACGGACAAGCTCCGCAGGGACGGGGCTCCCCCTTCCCGCCGCGGGCGGCCTGCCGCGACGGCTGCCGCCTGCCGCGGAGCGGAGGCCGCCCCTGGGCGCCGCGGCGAGGAGCAGCGCCGGCGCCCGCCCCGCCCCGCCCCGCTCCGCTCCCCTCAGCGGCGGCCGCGCCGCTCCCTGCCCCCTCCCGGGCGAGGCTCGCGCGGGGACACGCGGCCACGTGACGAGAAACCGCCATGGCGCGCGGGGCGTGCGCGGAGGGGGGAGGAGGGGGGCTGGAGGGGGGAGAAAGGAAAAGAGCCCCGCCGCGCGAGGGCCGAGCCGGCACGAGCGTCACGTGACGGCGGCAGCGCCCCCGCCCCCTCCGCCTCCCCCCCTCACGTGACCCGGTTTGTTGTTGTTGCGGCCTCCGCGGGGCGGGTGCCCGCGTGGGCGGCGGCGCGGTCACGTGCCGGGTTTAAATCGCTCCCTGGGGGTGGGGGAGGGGGCCGCGGCGGAGGCGCTGCTGCGCGCTGCGCCGGGCGGGCGGGAGGGGGGCGGCGGTTGCTACGCCAAGATGGCGGACGAGGAGAGTCCGCTCCTCCGTCTGCGCGACGGCGGCCCCGCCGAGAGCGCCGAGCCCGCTCTGAAGCGCCAGCGCCTGGACTCGGGAGACGGCGGCTGCGGGCGGGGCGCGGCGCCCGCCCAACGCCCGGACCGGGGCGCGGGGCCGCCGCCCGCCGCCGCCGTGGCGGCGGAGCTGCCGGGCGAGGCGGCGGCCGTGAGCGCCGATGGCGGCCGCCGGGCGGAGGAGGAGGAGGAGGACGAAGAGGCGGCGGCGGCGGCGGTCTGGAGCGGCGCGGACAATAGGGCCGGGCTGCGGGGCCTGCCCCGGGCGGAGCCGCCTCCGCAGCCGCGGCAGCGGGGCCGGGGGGAGGGGGCGGAGGCGGCGCCCGGCGAAGACGCGGCGGAGGCGGCCATTGGCTGCAGGCGGGCGCAGTGTTCAAACGGGGCGGCCGAGGCGCCGGCCCCGCATCCCGGTGAGGACCCCATCCCTCCCCTCCTCCGCTCGGCCCGGCGGGACGGGCCGCGGGCCGCTCCCTCGCCGCCGGGAGGGGGCGGCCCGGCCGCGCAGCCCGCGTCGGGAGAGGCGGCGGCCGCGGCGGGCTCCCTCCTCCCTGCGCGGGCGCTCGGGGCCGGCTCCGCGCCGGCTCCCCCCGCCGGCGCCTCGCCGCGGCGGCCGCCCGGGCTCTCCCGCCCAGCGATGGCCCCGCGGGCCGCGTCGCTCGGGGGGGGCTCGGTGTCCGCTCGGTGCCCGGCGCGCCCTCCGTACCCCTAACGAGCGAGCTGCCGCATCCATTTTTCTAAACCTAATCAGTCCTCGTCCTAGTCGCTCCCTGTCGGAGCCCGCCGTTTCTTGTGCCGGGCTTCGTAGGAGGAGGTCGACTCGGCTCTCGCCTCTGAAAACGTTTACTTCGCTGTGTTGCTGGCAACAAGCTATTAAAAAGGAAAAAAAATCATAAGCCCTGTTTCCTTTTCACAGTTTCTGCCGTGATAATAATTTTTTTTCTGTTTCTTGGAAACTTGCACAGGAGCAGCAGTCTTGAACAATTCTGTAAATAACTTCAAGTGGCAGTCTTGGTTAAGATTTCAGTGACTGCAGCACAAAAGTAACCTGTAATCTTCCATGAAGTTTCTTCGCAGATCCTGTTCGGAGCGTACTGGTTAGGCAGTACCAGTAGGAAAGCACCTTGCATTGCATTGTTGAAACAGATAGATAGGTTTTGAGGTGGTTTTTTTATTCCTTTTGTTTTTTAAAGTAGTGCTTTGGAAAGACTTCTTAAAAGGTACAAGTATACTGCATTCTGCCAGTGAAGTCTTTATGTTTTATCCTGGAATGCAGTTAAAGATACTTTACCTTTAACTCCATAGTAAAACCCTACAGAAAATTTCTGCCTGGGCAAAAGCAATGCAAAAGGGAACAGAGCTGTATGATAAGCTTGGAGCAGCCTTGGTATTTGAAAACTTCACCGGAACAGCAGGAGAGTAAAGCTCACGATCGCTCATCAGCATCTTATACGAAGCCTTTTTGCTTGAGTTACTCAGATCCTCAGGCGCATTTTGCTGTGGATCGCTTCCTTCTGGCAAGCATCCCCTTTAGTCCTTTGAGGAATCAAATGAATACCCAGGGAGGGTTACGGTTCAAACTGTCGCTTTAGCCTGCCTGTATCTGTCACAGTGTTTCGTAAATACAAGACAATGTGACCTGGATATGCTAGGTCTTGAACAATGTCAGCTTTGATTCGTTGTGCGGTAGACATAAAGGTCGTTTTAGTAAAACTTGCGCTTCACACTTGCTGATGCGTACTAATCAACTTTTTTCTTCTTCGTAATGCTTTTTGCATAATGTGTTGGCTGATTTAATGCATAATGAGATGGAAGTGAAATGCTGTAAATACGTAGATGACTAATAAGAAATAGTAACGTCAGCGAGCACCCGTGGTCTCGGAAGAACAAGACAGCAAGTACAAAAAGCAAATTTCTGTCCTCTACCTCTTCCCTTTCTAATCAGAATAAAGTATTTATGCCAACAAGGGAAAGAACAGGACAACACAATCTCTGAATAAAAAATGATGGTGTTTTGTGGTGGTCTTTATTTAAGAGTAAAGGGAAGTAACCTAGCTAAAATATTGGTGGGGTTTATTCAAGTAGAGGTCAAAAGCTATTACAGTGATTCTTCGCTTTAGAGAGCATGACTGAAACTTGTTCTTTGTTCATAGTCGTAGATTTTCAGCAAATTAAGCTACAGTTGCTGTGGCTATTTCTAATAAAGCCAATAAAAGAAGTTTAGTCGTCTAATAAGCCGCTCAGGTTAAAATTTAGATTTCCCCTTATGTGTTAGCTTAGTAACGCATGCTGTAAGACAAGTATCTCGTTCTTCTTTGGACTCCTTCATCTAAATACGTGATGAAGTTAGATTGAGTTACTCTGGCTTAAGGCCACGAGCTGCGCTGAAGTAACTGTGCGGTACTCTACGCCAAACCCAGCTGCAGGGTAAAATGGGTGAGATAAACTTAGTGAGGGTGGTTCAAGGTAGCACATTTTCTGTCACAACTGAAATGTCATAAAAGCGTGTATGTGGTCACCTGCTGCAGCTCAGCTGCGAGATGACAGCCTAACGAAATTCTCTAACTTAGTCGTAGCCAAATGCATATGGGTGTTTGTTTTTTTTTTTAAATGCTGTGCTCCTAAAACCTAGTCAAAGATTGGTCTCTAAATGGTGACACGGTTTCATTTTATCCCAATTTCTCAGTGAGCTGAATGGAGTGAGAATTGTAAGAAAAAGGAATTTTTAATTGTACTTTTAAAACATTTGGATTTTTTTTTTTTTTGAGATACAAAATCCTTAATGCCCAACACTTTATAGAATGAAAATTTCACTAAGGTCAACATCCAGCCCACTGAAGCCCACTTTTAAGATAGCAAATCCTGCAGTAAATCTACTGAAGGCTTGAAAGCATATCTATACAGTCAAAAAAAGTAGACATTTTCTGTGTCTAAGTGACAAAACTGCCTATTTGTAATTCATTGGAATAAAATGTAAAAGCATATGATTTTAGGTTTTGTGATATATTTTAATATATATACCTGTGCCAGGTGGCTCAAGTGTAACCCGTCATTGTTGTGCTGTCTTGCAGATAACTTCCTTTTTAGCGATGAAATCATAGCCAATGGTTTTCACTCCTGTGATAGTGATGAAGATGACAGAGCCTCACATGCAAGTTCTAGTGACTGGACCCCAAGACCACGTATAGGTAGAAGCCTGTATAATGTTCTTAGATGCTGTTTGCCTTTGAAGAGTTACTTAATTCTTCCCAGTCTTCAAATGATTCCTTCTGTTGCAAAAAAAAACAGCAGTTACTGCTTTGGAGCAGCTTAGAGTTGCTGACTGTATTCTGTATGGTATTTAAGGCGTTTAAAAATGAACCTCTTTCAACTTGCTGTATTTTGATTAAAATTGTCAATGTCTTTTTTTTGTGTAGAAATCCTGCCGTGATCCATATTAAAAGCATACACACAGACTCACTAAATTGAACAGATTTATGGCATATTTCTAGCCTACGTATTCGTATGAATTCTTTAAGGAACAAGACGATGATTCTTGTATGATTTTAGCCAGTCTGTAGGGCTCACTGTCCTAAGTGTAACATCAGCTTGGGAATTATTAGCCTGCATATATATTGCATATTAGCAGCAGATAAGTTAAGCACGGCAGTTAGGAACTCGGTAGAAAGTTCTCGCCTCACACGGAGGCAAGGAAACTGCTAAGGTCAGTGGTGATTTGCGTGGGACAGTGGCTTCCAGGGTGCAGTGGGGTTGGCACTTGAGGTCTTTTGTCTTACGCAGGCGTGATAATACCACAGCATTCATTTTGCCAGTCTTGATAAGAATAGCAGCAAGAGAACACATTACGGTAACGCAATATTCCGCTTAAAATCTGCCCATACGTTGTCTTTGCTGATCCCTCGTTAGGAGATCACTGTTGGTACCTTTTGGGTAAATATGTAGAACAATTGTTTTCTTTATATGTATTGTAAGTAGCCGTAGTGATAGCTGTTTGGGTCCTCTTAGTCAGTTCAGCGTCTTAAGATTTACCTATTTTTCTTCTACCGCTCTAATCTTGAGTGTTTCTGGAAAGATTGATTTGATGGCTTTAGGAGGTCATGTCTGAAATCATTAGTGTTAGGCAACTAAAAGAACAACAGAAATCCATGGATTGGTGGGCCCTATTTGTCTCTTTAGAGTGATGTTTTATACTCTGACTAGAAAGTATATGTATGTTTCTTGTCTCTTCAACTTATTACTGTAAATACCTTACAAAATGTTGGAAAAATACAAATGAAGCCATAAAATGGAGATACCTTGTGAAAATCTTGCTGCTAAATAAGTGCACCTCTAAGAGCCATCAAGTTTCCCATCAACTGGGATTTCTACCTTGACTAACTTTCTATGAAATCCTTCATGGGTTAACATAAAATAATAAGTAAAAACCCCAGCTATACTATCACTTCAGAATTTAGACCAAAACATCCAGGGGTTTTGATGGACGAAGCATTAAATTGGATTAATAAAATTCTAGTAGCAAGCATTAATAGATGGCATGATGATTGTAATGATCTAAAATACTTGACTCAATTTTAAATATTTATATATTTTTTTCATTTTCTTAGGTCCCTACACTTTTGTTCAGCAGCATCTCATGTTAGGTACAGACCCACGGACAATTCTGAAAGACCTGCTACCAGAAACAATCCCTCCACCTGAACTGGATGATATGACACTGTGGCAAATTGTTATAAACATTCTTTCAGAACCACCAAAAAGAAAAAAACGAAAAGACATTAATACTATTGATGATGCTGTGAAACTTTTACAAGAATGCAAAAAAATAATGGTCTTGACTGGAGCTGGGGTACGTATTGCTGCAATGACAGTGACAGAATATATAGACAGTTGGTTAAATACTTACCCAGTGCTTTACAGCACACAGGTGATGTGACCCTCGCAACGTTCATAATCAAATAATTGTGCTAGATGGGAAGAGGAGGCACAGCTGTCCGCTAGAACGGTGCACACTGCAAGACTGGAGCTTAAGTTGGAAATTACAAGATCTCTCTTCTTATAAGAAAATATTCTTAAACATTTAAACTCTCAAACAGTTGCTTCCATGCAAAATAGTTATGGAATAAGATCACACCTACGTGTTCCAGATCATTTTCTATCCTAGGCGTTTTTTCATTTGAAACAAAGGCAATAATTTTTTAAACAAAATGTCAGTGGATCTCTTAAAATACCTGATGGAGCTAGAGAGGCTAGAAGAATAGGACTCGAAAAGAAAAACAAGCAAAGAGTTGGGGGGGGAGGATTATAAGGAGAGTTTGATTAGATTTCAGTAGACTGAATTTTACTTTTAACGTGCTGCTCTATGATGGTAATAAGATTACTCTCTGGTTTACTAAAGAATATTTTAAAACTGTTGTACATTTGCAGCTTTATACCTATGTACCAGATCACGATACAAAAGTTGATCATTTTTTGCTTGTGGTGTTCATACGCAGAGGGTGTGACACCATTCAGAAAAGCCGAGTAATTCAAATCGGCGTGCTAGAAAAGCACTGCTACTCCTATTACCCAGCCTTGCTCTTCCTATAATTGCTCTCACACACCTATTTCTCCTCCCCTTCCCATAGTATTTTGGGGTAGTCTGAGACAATAAATTTTAGTCTTTATTGACTACTACAATGCTTTGATAAACAATGATTTTTTATCAAAAGGGGTTTATTCATCAAAAGTAATCTATTCTATTACTGTGATAGCATGTAAAAAAATATTCCGGCCTAAGCTGGCAGATCAGTGAACACTTACTAATCAAATTTAATGCAACGGTATTTTAAATTTGTGTTCACTTCTTACAAAACTTCCAGTAGTAAAAGTAAGTTCTGATATCCCATTACTGCCTGTCCGGATTGTACTAAAGGGTTTTTTTGTCAAACTTTGTTTCAGTGCTGTTTCACCTGCTTGTGATTGGGGAATTGTTATATTGATCCAAAAAAAGAAAAAAAATGAAAAAAAAAGAAAAGAAAAATAAATACAGAGAACCCAGACTGGTTTTGTTCTTAATGTCTCTGAGCACTGTGAGCATACAGAAATGTAATTTCCCAAATAGTTTGTATCGTAGCAACTCTTTATAGCCGAATATGCAGTTTCACTTATTTCAGATTGCAAAAATATATTTCAGGTGTCTGTGTCTTGTGGAATACCTGACTTTAGATCAAGAGATGGCATCTATGCACGCCTTGCGGTAGACTTCCCAGACCTTCCAGATCCTCAAGCAATGTTTGATATAGAATACTTCAGAAAGGATCCCAGGCCATTTTTTAAGTTTGCAAAGGTATGGTTTTCCAACAGTTCTTATCTTGGTCAGTAAAGACAGATAACAATATTAAAATGCATAAATCAGATACAAAACTATTCAGTTAACAAAATGCTATCTTTGTCATCTTTTATAGACAAGATAGAAAAATATGTTAATATATTGAATTTACTTTAATGAGAGACTTCATTCAGTGGCATAATAACTCTCTCCTTGGGCAGGTCTTTGCAATGTATCGGTTTTCTATTCTCAGTGTCACTTCAGTCATTGTATGCAACCACATATTAGCCTTATTAGAAATATTTAGCAACATTCTCTCTCTTTTTTTTTTAAGCTTATTTCTACTGCTCTTCTTGTAAGTTCAGTATATAGACAGCCATTCTAGATGGCGTCTCTAGTTTTAGGGAGGATAAATGAAAACTTGTAGTTATTTGATCAAACCTCAGTAATCTTAGCTGCTGTTACTTTCTCTGAAAAATGAAAGAATATGAGAAACTTTTGGCCAGCACAGGAGTAATGTGGAAAGCTACATTTGAATTTGATATGCTATGGCATGCTCTTCAATGTCATAAAATATATTCACATTTTATCACTGTATTTACAGTAAAGAGAACTAAAGCAGTTTCATGCACTAATAAGTTCTTGTTTCAGGTTTTGATATAGCTATCACAAGGATCTGTACATCTTGGAGAATTAAAGCCTTTTTGCAGGGACTGTGTTTGCTTAAAAGGGAGAACACAGCAGTTTTTGGAAAGATGTTAGTGATACTAAAGAGTTCAAAAAGCAGGGAGTACATCTCCGAGACAAGAAGGAATTGTAGAAGCTGTAGACATATGTAGAAACAAAAAAATAATTGCATTTATTCCGGAATTTTCTTGGGGGAAAAAAAAAACAAACCCAAAATATTATAAGAATTACTACAGGACCAGTAAGGACTTTTGAAAATCAGTCACTACTAGTTGTGCTCGCTCTTTTCTGCCTTTGCTCACAATTTATACTACTGCTCTATTAAGTTACAAAGATTGGAAAAGAAAAATGAATGCATTCTTCAGCTGCTTGGCTTTCTCTGAAAGCCACCTATGCAGATACTAACATGTTTTGATGCTCGCTGGTATACTCAGTTCGTTGGTTTTTAATATTAAAAAAAGAAAAAAAAAAACACCAACCAAACAAAAACCCACAGCAAACAAAAAAACCCAACTTACTTGAAGCCTGTCTCTAGACAGGTTTTACCAGAAGAGTCCAAATCCAATTTGGCTGATACTTTTTTACTAAAATAATTTCTCCTCCTTCTCCTTTTCTCTCCATCAGCTCAGTTAGAATATTGATTTCTTACTCTGTGAAATCTTAAGTTCCTTTAATTCTAGGGGCAAAGAACGGCCAAATAAATTTGCAGAGCTCAGTGGCAGAGCATGTCTTGCTTCTTCAGACTAAGATATAAAAGCTGTTAGGACCACATGAATATCTGATTATAATTGTGTAATAGCCTAGTCATAATCTAGGTAATAGCACTATGAGCAGTCATTGATCATTGCTGCAGTTTAACTCCAAAGACCCACGTAGCTTCAGAATTATGAGTAACTTGAAATATTTTGGGGAAAAACAAGTGCTTTCAAAAAGTCTTTTTTGTTTGTTAGTAGTTAGGCTATACGGTAGCTGAAGGCAGAGCCGTCACAAAGATTAATTTAACAGTTCACTATTGCGCTGGAACTTTCGGTTCAGCTTTAAGTATCTACTGGTAAAGGTAGGCAGCAGCCTCCTTCTTGTTAACTTTCTTTTGGCCAGTGACTCTTGTGCTTTTTCTGTAACAAGGCCTCACTTGCCCAGGTGGGACTCCAGCCCAGTTGCTGTTCAGTAGTGAGAGAGTGACTGGAGAGCAGAGGGTCTGGAATTCAAGTTCCTCCCCTAAATAAGTGCTCCTGAGCAGCAGAGCGGTGGTGCTGCTGCTGCTGCTGTCCTCCTTGTGGCACAGCAACCAGAGGTACCACCCGGGGTGGTCGACTCCAGGCAGAGATTCCTAGTGTGGCACTTTCAGCTGGGTGCTCACATGTAATTTTTCCTTTTGGCAGGCTCCTGTGAGCAGACATCAAATCGTTCTACAAAAGCGCCTACATTTTTTTCCATATGCTCTTTAGATATACCTTCCTCCTTTACCTTGATCTAATGGGAGGGCTAAGCATCTATCAGGCACGGTGGAATTGCTCTGCTAAGCTGTATGGTTTTAATTGGATGACTGCTCTAACTGGCTAAACTGGCAAAGCTGGTCTGAGTACCACCTGTCTTCCCCTTTATATCCAATGCCATTCTGCTTTCTGGGCTTCCATCTTCTAGGAACGGCTGCTGATAATGCTGAGGAGTAAAAACTGCTTATCCCAAACCAAAAGACCAGAATCCAAATTCCTCATGAAATTTTTGTCAGACTGCAGTTAAACCGTATACGTCACCCTGACATGATCAGAAGCTCAGCTGTTGGTAGAAGAGTTGGATCTGAGAGAAATGGCAAAATGCAAAGGGAGTGACAACATTAACTGCTGACATAATCATTATTGATAATATTTAGCTCTGTGTGAATTGCTGCAGTTGAAATAAAGACATTGTGTATCCACCCATTTACACTTTCTAACGTACTTCTGAATTCCCTAGGAAATCTATCCAGGACAATTCCAGCCATCTCTCTGTCACAAGTTCATAGCTTTGATGGATAAAGAAGGAAAACTACTGCGCAACTATACTCAGAACATAGACACGTTGGAACAGGTTGCAGGAATCCAAAGGATAATACAGTGTCACGGTTAGTGGTTTTGGTTTCACTTTTCTTATGTGTAGGAATGATATTTACTGGGGCATGTGACAAGGTAATCACTATTGCAATTAAGGGTTTTTTTTCTTGAATTGGTATCTCTTGGCAACAAATATTCTGCTTTTAAAATGTTGATTTTTTTTTTTTTTTTAGGTAGCTTAAGTATTTAAATCAGAAGTGTTTCAAGTGGAAATACTTCTTTCAAAAATTATGCTTGATAAATGGTGGTCTTTGTGTATCAGTGAAGATCCACACCCTGTTTGCACGAGCTTAGACCTTAACTTTTAAAATGTATTTGGTGCTTCTCTGTATTCATGTGTGAGAACATGGTGTGGAAATCAGGCTTTGCACAGGTCCCTCTCACTGTCTATCAATGAAATGGATTTTGGCTGTTACCTGATTCTTTGTTTAGGTTATATTCTATTGAAATCTTAAAATATCGTGACACTTCAGTGACTTTACCTCATGTATAAAATATTGTGCATTAATCACCATTTCTGTTCAGTTGAATTGAAGATCATCTTGTTACACCTTCAGTGTCATACACATTCTGTAATTACGATACCAAATCAAATGGAATCTCTTAATAGTTGCTTGATATGCTTTCCATTTCCAAGGACTTGCAAATGTCAAGCTAAAAGTCCAAGGATTCATTTTTAAGGAAAGGACGCAGAAAATTAGTTCTTAAAGTGCATGTTTGGATCATTTAGTAGACTTCTGGCAAATACATTGTTTAAAAGCAGTGTTGGCATGTCTGTAAGAGCTGTCTGTCTAATTCCACCTTTTCCAGGGACCAAACTCACTTGATTTCCTTGTCTACAAAGCTTAGCTCAGTGCCACATTCATCAATTTTCTTTTTTCAGACAGAGCAAACATGGTGCTCTGTCATGGTGACCAAACAGCACGCAGTAGAATCCTACCTGTCAAATAACCCAAATCTAGTGCTAGTTGCCATTTGTGCTTAGTGTGTCATGCGTTTTCTTTTGGTTGTCATTCCGTATGAGGTATTTATCATGAACTTCTTACACAGCTCTGTTTTTGCACATCACTGCCACACTTAAGCTTCCCATTTTTTTCAGTTGCACGCTACAGTAATTAGATTTCAGACCATCTTTAGTTTATGTCCTGTATAAGTTGATTTTAAATTAAAAAGATTCTTTAAAAACACGCGATGGACTTGGAGATTTTGAGGCCTTTGGAAATTAGCAAAGGCTGTTTTGGGCGTATCAAGCTTTATCTGACATACAGTTATGCTGCTCTTTAACAAATGCTAGTTGACACTGGTAGTGGCTAAAGAGAAACCGAAACTCTGTTACGTAAGGGTTCATACTGCTATATTTATTCTGGGGTTTTTTTGGCTAGCTGTGGCAACGGCAAGTTAATCACCGGTGTGCCAAATGACAAGGAACCTTGTAATGATATGAGCCTCTGAACCCACTTCACACTGCAGACCTACAGTACGGTTGCTACTATGAAAACTACTGTGTCTTGGATGCATTTTCTGAATTTAAAATGGCTTTTCCATTCAACCAGCATGTCTGGAATTAGATCATATTCCTTGCCATTGCTGTAGCTGAGCGATCAGAGGCAGTGGCTTGCTGGCTACACGACTCGTGTATGGGGCAGCATAACTTCTTGATCGAGTCCTTTTGAGGGTGAAAAATAACTCACATAATACAGTTGCAAGTCAGTAGCAACAGATGTTTCAGACAGGGTTAGGTCTGCTAGCCTGACAGGCGTGTCCCTAACATGCTGCAAAAAGGACTAAATTGTTACTATAAACAGATTATAATGAGCAAATAATAACTGTCATACTTCCTGTAATCTTTGGAACCCCTCAAGTTGTGGGAGTTGCCATGCTGAGCAAGCAGTTCAGAAGCTGTACACTTTCCATGCCAGCAGTGATTAGCAGACCTGAACCGCCAGTCGTTCATAAATGATCTGCTCCAAGTTTTTCTGTGCTTTCACTCTGTTTTACCCACATACAATACCCCCAAAGCATATTTGGATACTGTACTTAGTCCCAGAATCCCTTCATTTAGCAGTGTAAGTGTTGGTTGGCTGCTGTGCGTAGGTTATAAGCAGAAAATATCTTTGGTTTGAGTGGTTTAAAATAATACTCCAAATAAAGTTTTTGGTACCAGAGATTTTTAGCTGTTCCTAGCTTCTGCAAAGCTTTCAACGTCTTAATGGTTACCTTTCTAAAAGTTTCCTTTTGAAGACAGGCTTTTGTATCCCCCCGTACATTACTTGGTCACAGGGCTTTCCTACTGCCCTCGTGTCACCATTAGAGATTGGAGAGCTCCAGACTTTTACTGTATGACTGGCACATTCCAGGGCACGGTCAAAAATATCTCCAAAAAAAATTTATTTATTTTTTTTTTAAGCGTTGTTTCATGGTTAGGAGAAAATCTGTCATTTTTTCACTTCATTCTTCAGCATTCTGTCAGCTTCCAGTATTATTTCTTCAGCAGATAAAACGCCTTGTAGGCCTTTCTCTCCTGGACACGTGCACACCAAAAGGCCACTCTAGTTTGCCACAGTGACTTCACACTGTGTATTTTGGTGTGATAGCCACTTGATAAGCTTTCCCTTTAGACAGATAGAGACATGAATCCTCTACCAGATACTTGGGCATCACCTTCAGCTGCTTTAGAAACAGGCCAGTTAGAGCTACCAAGTGGCTGGATGGAGCAACCAACTTAACACGGTCTTGCCAAATACAAACACGGTAGCTAAGCTTGATACCAAGTTCAGAGCAGTAATTCAATTTGAATAATGTAACTTCTCACTTCTGCTGAAAGGAACAGTACTGCTATTTAGTTGCCTGTAGTGAATCATAGAATGCTTTGGGAAGGAAGGGACCTTTAAAGGTCATCTAGTCCACCCCCCCTGCAATTGGCAGGGACATCCTCAACTAGATCAGGTTGCTCAGAGCCCCCATCCAGCCTGGCCTTGAATGTTTGCAAGGATGGGGCATCCACCACCTCTCTGGGCAACCCATTCCAGTGTTTCACCACCCTCATCGTGAAAACTTTTTTCCTTGTGTTTACTCTAAATCTACCCTCCTTTAGTTTAAAACCATTAGCCCTTGTCCTGTCGCAGCAGGCCTTGCTAAAAAGACTGTCCCCATCTTTCTTGTAGGCCCCCTTTAAGTACTGAAAGGCTGCAGTAAGGTCTCCCCGCAGCCTTCTCTTCTCCAGGCTGAACAATCCCAGCTCTCTCAGCCTTTCCTCATAGGAGGGCTGCTCCAGCCCTCTGATCATTTTTGTGGCCTCCTCTGGACCCACTCCAACAGGTCCATGTCCTTCCTGTGCTGAGGGCCCCAGAGCTGGAGGCAGGGCTCCAGGTGGGGGCTCACCAGAGCAGAGCAGAGGGGCAGAATCCCCTCCCTCGACCTGCTGGCCACACTTCTTTTGATGCAGCCCAGGATACGGTTGGCCTTCTGGGCTGCGAGAGCACATTCCCGGCTCATGTCCAGCTTTTCATCTACCAGCACCCCCACGTCCTTCTCCTCAGGGCTGCTGTCAATCCCTTCAATCCCTGCTGAAGTCCTTACTCATGCATTTTCTTAGTTGTTTTGTCCTTTGATAACTACAGTTTCTTGAGTTCACGTGGGTTCATGTCCTGCCACTGCTGTTTGCAGAGCTGTCGCTGCTACCGTTAATTGTGTAAAGGGGAAAAGGGAAGGTTCTGTTCTCTCCTCCTTGTATATGCTTGCACAGGTTGGGGGAATGAGAGGACACAACATAATTTTTGTTGACATATATGTGGTATATCCTACTCCTAAAACAAGATTTCTGCTGACTAACATCTAGAAGAACTATTTTTAGTACTACAAGTATCTTATCTTTATTTTAAATTACTTTTTAATGACTGATTTTTATAGCATTGCAGCATAACAGCCTTTGTGTCAAAACAGGTTGGGCAAAAAGACCAAATCTGAATGACTGAAAATCCTTATTTCTACCATACGGGTTTTTCCCCTCAGGTTCCTTTGCAACAGCTTCCTGCCTGATCTGTAAATACAAAGTCGATTGTGAAGTTGTTCGAGGAGATATTTTCAATCAGGTAAAAATCTACTTTAACTCACTGCAGCTTTCTAATAAGTAACTCTCAGCCCCCCCCCCCCCCCCCCCCCCCCAAACACCACCCTTGGATTGCTTAAAAGATCTGCTTTTAAAGGGCTACATATCTTCTCATGTATTTCATAAAAGTGCCTATCTGTATTTTAGCATTGCCTCTAGTATTTAAAAGTATACTCAAATCCTATACTGCAAAAATTAGGTAATGGGAAAAAGCAGAACAAAACCATAGGAATCCATCTTTAATGGCACCTCCAAGAAAAGTAGAGGTTAAAATGGTAAGTAGAAAGTTGTATTTATACCTGTTTTAAGTTAATCTCGGTCACACTGAGAAAGCATTCTTAGCTATTTATAACATCAGTTGCTCTTTGAGCATTTACCTACGTTAAAAATATGTTTAAACAGTAGATGATGCACGGAGAAATTGCTAACTACAGAGCAGCCTCTGAGCAAGGAAGAGGATCAAATGAGATGTCTGACATGTGCTTTCTAGGACTTCTGAACTATTCCGTATTCCAAACTCCCCACATCTGTGTGTGAAGTGCCCCAGGGCCAAGGCAGGAGTTACTTCTGCTCTGTCAGAGCAGGGGAACCTTTGGCTTGGTGAGACCCTCTGTGCTCTTCTTCTTTTGAAGGAAGAGAGATGATGATTCTCCGATCAAAAAGATCTTGTTTATACAAATGGAAGGGGACTCTCTTTCTGCAGGCTCATGTGCTTTTGATTAATGCTTAGAGTCCACAGTTGCAACTTTAGATGAGAAACATGGAACGGATGTAAATTTTTCAAGTATTACATTTGAAATGAAACTCGATGAAAGCCTTCCAGAAGAGATGTTTGAGTTAAAGCTTTAAGAAATGTGACCCTCATAAGCCTGAAGCTTTGTAACACTGAAATATTGAATGTGAAATCTGGTTTACTTTGCTATTAAGAATATTATTTTTGAGAACTTTTTGTCTTGCAGATGTTTGCTGCTCCTTTCCCTTCAAAGCCAGCTGGTTGGAGTTTAGGGTTTTTTTCCTTCTAAGCAACCATTCCTAAGCATTCTGTAATTTTCTGTTTTGATTGTTAGTGGTCAGGACTCCTTTTCCTAACAGCACTTTAATCATTGTACATTTATATGCTGAACCAAACTTCTGCCCTGATTGCCCATCCCTGCTGGTGGTCAGTAATGGAAGCGTGGGGAAGTGGAGAGAAGAAGCCTGTAGCAGCACTTCTGCATGAGAACAAAGAGGGGTCTCTCTCCCGCGATGAGACTGAAGGAGCTTTTTACACTCAGTCTCTCAGCCCTAATCTTACAGTACTGTTGCCAGGTATATCTTTCCAGGGCAGGCCCTAGCTGTAATACTGAATTATTTTCATATTGCCAAATATAATTTCACACAACAAGAAATAGCGCTATTGAAAGAAAACATATCCTTCCTCCTTTATGCCTGAAAAAAAAAATTGTTCTATTTGTCATCATTATCTTTATTCCGTAGCCTGCATTTCCCAAACCAGTGCTATGCAGTTTCTTTTTCTGTTGCCTCCCTAGGATATAGAATCTGGTTCCTTAGATATCAAAAGAAACCTTTTCTGTACTTAGGAAACAAAACACCATCCATTTCAACAGCTTTGTTCTCTAACAAGTCCCCTGTCACAAAAACGGTTTTGGCAGCTGGGTCCCAAAAGATAGTCCAGTTTCTAGTCTCTACTGTCCTCCACTACTTGAAAGTTCAGTTATACACGGCCCCAGGTCCTTAGTTTTCCCTAAAAATACTACCTTTCCTTTGCTCTGGTCCATCCTCTGATGGTCGTGTTTCAGCATCTTTCTGCCAGGAAAATCTTTCAACATATTACAGACTGAAAATTGTTTGAGATCATCTGTTTAGAAAACTACCAATTTCTTGTTACTGCTCTTCATTCTTTGCCACTTCCAAGATAACGTGCTAGTTCCCTATAGCATGATTCTTTCTCTTGGTTGCTGTACGCAGCCGTGCTTCTGGATGAGAAGCAGCAATAGTTCTAAATCACACAGATAGAACTTTGGAGTGAAACAATTTTCAGTCACTTCCAAAAATATCACTTTTACTTTGCTTTTGACTATTTTAGACAGCTTCAAGAAATAGTGAAAGGGTCTCAGATTTAGGAAAAGGCCCAAGAAATGGAAAACATGCACCGGTTCTTGGATATTCTTAAACCAACGTAATCTTTACTAATCTCGTTTTTGATACGTGGATAACATTAATAGTCAACGAGAAATGCCATTTCTCTTTCATTAGAGAAATACATCAGCAGAGGTGGTTGGGTTTTAGGGGAGCGCTACTTCTGGAGGGAGAGAGGACCCTAGGCAAGTGAGTGGCCAATTATCTAGCTTTAACTTCTTTGTATCAATTTCAGCTCTTGGAATAGATTTTCCCCCTTACTGACGACCTTTCTGAGGATTAGCAGAGAAGCTGGCGAGTAGTGTAGTGTTGAAACGCATTTATGGGCCCATTACAGCGACTCAGATGATTTGGATAGGGACATCAGTTGCTCTACAGAGATCCACTAAGTCACAAGTCATCGGACTTCTGTGAGAAATGATGGAAACAGAGTTAATATTACTTGGTCTCTTTAAATCAAAAGTTAGAGGTCTTCATTTCATCCTCCTCTTAATACAGAGCAAATTCTTTTCCCTCCTTAAGCTTCCAACTGAAAGTGCAAAGGCATCACTAACACAACAGAAGAGACAGCAGGGTAAAAAGCTTCAGAAAAGTTTCAGCTGTTGGTGTGTTACGAGCTCTCTTTCTAATATGTGAAGATCCGAGAAAAAAGTTCAAGATCCATTCTACCCATCTGCTCCTTTTTGGGGAATACTTTAGTTGGTTTCCCTTTAGCATGGGGTTACTAGACACTCTTTCGCTTGGCTATGTTGTGAAGGTTTCCTCCATACCAGTTCCTAGGTCTTGTGCCATATTGCTTCTTACGCATCCCTCCTACAAGGTTTTCTTCAAAGAAGGACTGGATTCTTTGTTCGAAGACTTAAATTTTTGGGAAAGGTCCTTTGACACTAGAGGAAGACCTTTTATTTGTGATGTTTTCTCATATGGAAAGCATTGTCTTTTGTCCTACTGCAGACATCCATAAACTAGTTCTTTGATTTAAACTTTCTAAGTTCTGTATTATTTTTTCTGCATATATTCTGTGTACAAGAGGGAGTTGTTGACATTTAAATGTCAGTTTTCATCTATTTTCCTATTACAATAGGTAATATACATCTCTCTACACCTTTACATAGCACTAATTTGCTTGTGATGGCTGCTGTAGGATTGCAGCTACATTTAGCTCCTTAGATTTATTCTGCGGTATCATATTTTAACACTAAAGCTGAGAAGACACGAACTATTTGAAATGTAAATCTTGTCCACTTTTTTTAGTGAACAAGGATTATGCTCTATTTTTGGAGGAACTGGAAAAGTTTAAAAGGGGAGACCAAACAAAAGTTCTTCCCTATGTTCTTGTCCTGTATGCTTTTTGCAAGCCACCTGCTACAGCGCCATGTTGCTTTATGTGTGTAACACACATAGGCTTTTGGAGGAGAGGAGAAAGTAGAGCGGTAAAGCTCTGCAATATGCTCTTTGATTAGGAAGGGGTTTGTATCAGATCCTATAGTGGAAACTGACAGTGAAATCTATGGTTTTGCTCTGATTAAACCAAGAAAAATACATTCCTGTCAAGTAGGAGGTAATTAGTCATTGGTGCTGAGCATGACTTCGGGACTTTGGCTTAGTCGTCAGATAAGAACCGTGGTGTAGATCTGCGTGGTTTCTCCCTTTTGACTTAAGAGGACTCCCTCTGTATTCCTGCTGCAGTTTTATTTCTGTGTGTAGTTGCTGCAGGCTAGAGCAGGAAATGTACTTGTCTGTACATCCACAGAAAAAAGAAATGAGGAAATAATCACTGAAACTTCCTTGTCTTTTCCCAAAATAAGTCACTCTGAATTGCTAAAATCTGAGGTTTTCAAGGGCGCAGCCTTGAACTGTAGTAATAGAAGCTGTTCTCATGCAGGTTGTGCCTCGATGTCCCAGATGTCCACCTGATGAACCGCTCGCTATCATGAAGCCAGACATAGTGTTCTTTGGAGAGAACTTACCTGAGCAGTTCCATCGTGCCATGAAGTACGACAAAAATGAAGTTGATCTCCTTATTGTTATTGGGTCTTCACTGAAAGTAAGACCAGTAGCATTGATTCCAAGTAAGTGACTATCTCTGGTAATATTTTCTTCCAAAAATTTGGATCAAAAGTGAAATTCTCAGTTAAGAGCTCTAAAAAATGCTTTAGGCTTGATTCAGTGACGAAACTAGATTAAGCATTTAGTTTTCCAAGATGAAAACTGATTGCCTATGTAAAGCTGAAATGCAAAATAGAGAAAGTAACAAATTCTAAGTGCTTTTTCTACGCTTCAGGCAGATCTCGAAGTAGTGAAATGATAATGTGAAAAAATACTCTCCTAAAACTTGACTTCGTTCTGAGATTCAATTCATTTCTCTCCCTGCTTGCAATATGCTTTCAGAGTTACTTGAAAGATTTAGAAAGGAATCATCTTTAAAAAGATAAATGTAGCATCAAAAAATGAGATCAAGTACATCAAGTGTCTGAGTTGTAGCTTATGTTAAAGTCAGTACTTAATACTAAATGATACGCAGTGGGCATTATATTAGCGTGTCACTATTTGGATCCTTAGCTTTTAAAAGTGATATAGAAAAACATCTCTGCTAATATACGTTACAGAAAAATGCCCTTCGGGAAGGCTGAGAAAATCCCATGACAGGCAATTTATTTGCCTACTGAGTGCGAGAGCTACTGGTACTGAAGAAATTCTCTTCAGGTGTAGCCTGAGAAGCACATGGGCTTAGTGTCTGCTATTAACTGGGAACAGTACCGCACCCACGGCCTTTGTAATAACATCCTCTTCGCTGTACAAGAGGCAGAGCCTAGTGTTTAGGCTGATGGGAAACGCATAAGGACTGGAAAGTTAGGATCCACTACACAAACCATTGCTCTTCCTGTGTCCTAGAACTGGATTTCATCAGCTGGTTATCTGAAGAATCGATGCTAGGTTACCAAACTGGCGGGTTTTGGAAGCCTAAATGTCAGAAATGGGTTGAGCAACCCTGTACAGTGTAGGCCATACCTGGAAGTATTTTGACCTAATTAATGGGATGTCATTTACCAGCAGTATATTCTTTATGTGCACTTAAGGACATAAAATAAATATACAAAATCAACACCGTTCTTCTAAGAAATTATAGTACTAATTTTAATAATCTTTTTAACACTTGACCTAACATTGCTGTAGTCAGTATTTCTGTGCATGTGTTTCTTGGTGATGGAGTAGAGGAACAGTTTTTGCTGGAAAAAAAACAGAGGGAAAAAAATCTATATAGGCTACAGTAGGCATAGCACCTCAAACTACTATTGTTAAATTTGAGATTTGCTTGTCTTCTTCCTGATCTGTCTGTTTTGGTCTTGTTGCAAGTGAATGTATGAAGAGGAGTCTGAGGAATCAAACTGTCTAAGATCTCTGCTGAAAGTGCAACTGAAGTGACTACCTTTAAATTCTCTCTCTATAGGTTCCATCCCCCATGAAGTGCCTCAGATCTTAATTAATAGGGAACCTTTGCCTCATCTACACTTTGACGTGGAGCTTCTTGGAGACTGTGATGTTATTATTAATGAATTATGTCAAAGGCTAGGTAGCGAATATACAAAACTTTGCTACAACTCAGTAAAACTTTCAGAAATAACAGAAAAGCCTCCACGAACGCACAAGGAGCTTGAAATACACTCAGCCGAGCTACCGCCTACCCCTTTAAACATTTCAGAAGACTCTAGTTCACCAGAAAGGATGACTCCACCAGATACTTCGGTGGTGTCTTCAGAACACCCAGCTGAATGTAAGGTAGAAAACTGTGATCCTGCCTCAGAAACTAAAGGCACCTGCACAGAGGAAAAGCTTCAGGAGACACAGACATCAGAAAACCCTGAAAATCCTACTAGTGAATTAATGAACTCTGAAACAATGAAGGAAAATGGATCTAACAATGGAGAAAATAAAGAAAAAAATGAAATATTGAAGAAGTGCTGGGTAAACAGATCTGCGAAAGAACAGATTAGCAAAAGGCTGGATGGTAAGTCTTGACTCATTTCAGTATTTTGCATTTTTTGGCCAAGGTGTTTATTCTAGACTTACTTTAAAGCAATAAATAAGTTACCCTTGAGGGAATCAGTGGGCTTTGGTGGTTATTTTTGTTCAGACAAGTGTCTACGTAACTCATCATTGTATCGTTTATTTCTTTTGGAGAAGCCAATAGGAAGTTTTTTTGTAATTCATAATAGTTTTCATAATCAGTGATTACATACTCCCTAAAAAGATCAAAGTTTAGGAGGTTGAAGGTATGTATAAAAAAATAAATCCGTTTCTAACATTTTCAAATGCATTTTCAGAAAAATTAGTTTGATCCTCAAGTGTTGAGAAGCTGGTCACACTAGGTCATAATTTGGTATGGTAGTAGAACTGAAAGATGAAGTCATGATAGGAGTTGAAAAGCAAATCTTGCAGCTGGAGCCAGGCACATTGTGAAGGAAACTTTAGACTTGCCAAGGAAGCCTTCCAGTATGCAGTCTCTTAACTGATGTAAGGAGTTATCACACTAGAAAATCAGTATAGATGAAGAAAGAGGTATTAAATTGCAACTTTCCAAAGCAAAGGCTGTTTTTAAACTTTGTCAAGTACTCTGTGCAGTGGGTTCCAGTTCTGTTACAAATAATGGAAATCTAGCTGTGAATACGTGTACCAATGAAAAAAACTGCTAAAAACTGAAGTTTAAATGCTCTTTTGTGTCAGAGGGAGGGGGGAGAAGGAATGCTGAGCTTTCCAGCGAAGCGTTTATGTGCTTCATAATAAATACATATACAGTGAAATAAATGCATTCTAATGTAACCTGATTTGTCAGTTAAGTTTCGCTGTTGAAAATACATATATGCAGGTAGGTACCTTCTAACCAGAAGTCTGCAAGAGCTTGTATGAATAATTTATTTTAGCCTTTTATTGACTTTTAAAATTCTGTTTCAGGTACTCAGTATCTATTTTTGCCACCAAATCGCTATATTTTCCACGGCGCTGAGGTCTACTCAGATTCTGAAGACGATATCATATCTTCTAGCTCTTGCGGGAGTAGTAGTGAAAGTGGTTCATGTCGTAGTCAGAGCTTAGATGTGGAGGATGAGAGTGAGATCGAAGAGTTTTACAATGGCATAGAGGATGAGGATGCTCCTGAAAGGGAAGAGGAACCTGGATTCGGGGAAGATGGAGTTGAACAAGATGAATCGGCAGCCGATGAATCAGCTTATGCAAATGAAGCTGCAGGGACTGATCATCCAAGCAACAACTTGTAAAGTGATCACTGACTGGTTACAGGAACTTTCCACCAGCATTAGGAGCTTTGGCATGTCAGAATGAATGTTTACGTCTGAATTTAGAGCAACAAAACCATAAGGATGTAGTGTTTATAAACAACTAAAACAGATTTTCATGCTTAGTTTTTTACCTTTTTCAATAAATTCTATTACTGCGCACTCAACACTAACTCATCTTTTTTTTTTTTTTTTTAAAGGTACTAGGAATATCTAAACAATTGTCACTATGTTCACTTTTAAGTTCATCTGTCTGATCAGGCATCCATGTATATAATACATATTTTTGCTTAACGAATTTCAGCTTATATTATTTTTAAACAGTTTTGAAAAAGCCATTGGAATGTTAAACTAATATAAAGGGAACAGCTAATTTAGACCAAAGAATGGTATTTTCACACCTCTTGCTTTGTAACAGTTTGGTTTATTTAAAACCTTCTTACGCTTCTGCTAAACCTTTCATTCTCGCCTAGTCTGTCATTAAACACTGGCATTTTCTAAGACCTACTGTGGCAGCTAATTTTTTGCTTTAACAGTTACTTTGTATGTTTGAGACATACTTAAATGTGAGTAGATAATTAAATGGAAACAAGACAGCGAGCACTTGAGAAATCCTATGTTTTTTAGACTGATCAAGAAGTGCTGTGAAAATGCTTAGGTTACTGAGTTTAATACTTCCTGTGGACATGAAGCGATGTTGACATTGGCTCCTTAGCAATTATAATACTGGCATTTTAAACAAAATGGATCCCCCACGGTAGAAGTTTTTCACATTGCATACAAAAGTCAAATATAGCACAGCTTGCATTGAAAATAAATTGCCAAGGCTCTAATGTGGAAGCTAGGCTGAGTTCAGAATAGTGTTTCTACCAGCATCTGAGAAGGTGCAAAAAAATAAGCTCTTCCTTTATACTTATGGATGCAACGAAACCAGGAGAAGCTAGCTCAGATACCAAGGGCCTCTGCTTACACTGCTGAGTGGATAAAACACAGATTAATAACCTAACCTGGAAGCACGCTGTTTTGAGGTCATATCTCAGGTTAGGAAAATAATTTTCCACCTGCTAGCTCCACCTTGCATATTAAAAGCAAAGCAGCTTCTCAAATTATTACATTGTATATTCAAGTGCTAGGCTGCCTTAAAACTGGATGTTGCAAATTTTCAAGTGCAGATTGTTTCCAAGCCTTTAGAACTATTTTGTAAAATTGCACAGTGCAGTAGTAAGTGAAACAGCATTTTTCTATAAACCACTTTTTCAACATTGGCCCAAATGAACTCTACGATGTAGATTATTCATATACTTTGCTTTAATATTTATTACATTTTGGAAGATGTATAGTAGCTGTTCTTTGAACATAAGATACATCAGTTAATAAATATTTAAGAACAGCTTCCTGTATTCATGAGAAAATGTTGGCATGTTGTCTCATTGTCCAAATTTAATACAGCTCTTATTTGGCTACACTAAAGAATGCAATATGTTTAGTTTTCACTTGCATGTCACAATGTATTAGTTTGTGCTATAGGAGATATTTTAAATTGAAATACTTTGTTTTAAATTATTTTTACAGTGAGGATTGTTTTCTGCTCTTTTATATTGTATATAGTGTCTTTTATGTAATCTACTGGCATATGTTTTGTAGAAGACTGTTTAAAATGACTGGCTATCTTCCTGCAACTTTTGAAATACAAAACCAGTGTTTTATACTCGTACACTCTGTTCTAAAGTCTATTAAAATTGTCATTTGATTTCTGGTTTCTGTTAATTTCTAGTTAGATCTTAAAATCTTAGCAAAAGACGCCCTATAAAGTCAAGGTATACTCTAGCTAATGTAAGGCATTATATAGTAAATTGCTTTTTTTCCACCTACCTCCTTGGGGAGAAAAAAAAACAGCCTGCATGAAGCTACTCTGCACTGTCTTGGTAAAATGACCTCCTAAACCACAATGCATTGTTGTCCTTCAGAAAACTACTTTTCTCCTTCCAAACCCTACGTTAACTTTAGATGTATTTGCTGAACAAGAGTGTTTATTTCTGCTGGCATTCCAGTACCTTGCAGCTCTGCCGCCCTTTCTCTACCCAGCCCAAAGCCTCCTTGCTGTTTGGCGCTTGCTGCTTCCACCCCAACCCCGAACAGCCGCGTCTGGGAGCTTCTCCCTGTAAGGAACCTGCACCATGGGAGTTCGGGGCATGTTTTGGCATCGCGTACACAAATATTGCGCTTGTGTTTTGTCTTCACGCAGGTAACACTGACAGGTAAAGCCCGTGTTTCCCTTTGGGTGGTGTTCTCACCTGCCCGGCGCGCCCGCAAATGAAGCCTGACTGCCGAGAGCCCTGGGTGGGACGGTCCTTGGTTTGTCCCGTGGCTTCCTGGGGGCTGCAGCCGTACTGACCCCACGCACACTGCAAAGATCTGCTCCTGGTGGCCCTCGAGGGCCAGGGCCCAGTTTAACTGGTTCTCCACTACGCAACACGTTACTATGTCGTTGATTCCACTGTACTTCTGAACCACCATCCCTCAAATATAAATTACATTTGTATTAGGCAAAAAAAAATATTTATAAAACTTGCACACTTCAGACATGAAATAAAGTATTAAAAACACTAAGAATTTTTTTACACAGATGTTTCCCTATCAATTGCTTATTACTCTGAAAGGACTTGAAAATGTTTTTCCTCTAGAATAAAACAGCTGCACCTTTTTCTGCATCTAGATGAAGAAGTTCTGCTTTTTGTTCTTTCTTGTATCTTTGCCAATATTATTTGAACAGAAGAGGAACCCCAAACTACAATGTGTCGCCTTATTCCTCCATTTCACACGCTATCCTTTCCCTGTAGCGAAGATGTCATCTTTAAATATTGCTTAAAACAACCATAAGGCAAATGATGGGGATGAGGAGAGGAAACATTTGGTATCACAGCTCTTTGTTACCCCGAAGTATTCAGCATCTTACATGAAATTCATCTGGAAGCACGGAAGAGCGTGTTCAGTTCCAGCTGTAATACGTACAGTCTCAAAAAGGGAGATTACTTATTTTTCTCATAATTTGCGTTACTACCCTATGAAAGCATCTTAACCCTCTTTCTTAGTATTTATATTAAATAGACAGACTAAAAAAAAGCAAAGTACAAGCATTTGTTCAATAAGACGGTGCCATTCCCCAGCCCCCTTTCAGCCTATTTGGATGCATTAGATGCAATAATGACCTTGCAAAAGTATTTCAAGTGATGTAAAAGAAGTCCATATTTTAAAATGTTGTGATGATTTTTTTCTTAATGTATTCTCTATGGGTCTATCTTGAATCCAGTACATTTTTAATTAGTGTTTTTGATTATGGAAAATACACGATGTTTTTAAATGCATGACAGCAAAGTGTTGAACAATATCAAATTGGGAGGGGCTATAGGAGTACAAAATTTGAATGAAACCAGCATTCAGAATCAATCTGAAAAGCTGAAAAAAGTTTGAGAAAAAGGAAGACGCAGTTCAGTACCTTAAGTTCAATAGCTATGCTTAAATACCAAATCAGAATGGTCAAATCTTAAGGCAGTTGCAATTACTTGCATAATATACTTATCTATCTACAGAGTGACTGGAGAATAAAATCCAGTTCCAAATGCAGAATTTCAGGCTAAAACAACTGGCCATGTCTATGTAACAAAGGGTTCTAAACCAGCTATAACTAATCCAGAAAAGTCATGGAGTCATAACAGTACCCTTAGTATAGTCACTCTTTGCTCAGCAGTTTTGAGAAGACACACAGGCTGCTAGGACTTAGTAAGGAAAGTAATAATAATATTAGTAATGGTGCATGAAGGGAAGAGAGTTGCTATTTACTCTCACAAGATGAGGCCCAAGGACCAGTCAGCAGCAGATGCAGAAAAGCAGAAGCAATGAAGTAAACCATCGCACACAAACTGTGGAACTCACTCACGTAGGACGCTGTGGGAGCCCAAAGTGGCCTGAAAAAGGAATTGGGCAAACTCAGGCAGGACAGGACTACTGAAGCTCCTTGAGGAGGATTCCAAGGAAAAGAGTATTTTCCTCTCCCTACGCTCTCCTGTAAGCACCCGGACCAGCTACAGGTGGAGACAATTTGTACCTCAGATTAACCCAGGACAGCAGTTCTCAAGTGAAATACAGAAACAAGAGTACTTCCAAGAGCTGCGCTACAACTATTTATACTGGACCTTTTAAACAACAGACCAAGCAACCACTTGTAAGGCACACCCTAAGCGTATATTTACCCTGCCTTGGAGATGGTAGGAGCAGATACATGACCACAGGTCTTTAAAGGACTAAGTTTCTTAAGAGACACAAACCCGAGGGCTCTGTGGCCAGGGGACTGTTGTTTTGACCGTCACGGAGCAAGAGACACCCTGCCGTCCCGGCGAACCCCGCTTCCCCACAGCCCAGCCCCTCACAGAGCAGCCCCTCCACCAGCATCACCTGTGAAGGAGCTGCTAGCAAAGCAACTGACATGCAAACTACAAATGAAGTCATAGACGTTATATATTCCTAGTAAGCGAATAAGCTTTTGAAAGCTACAGAGAAACGCACTTACAGCGCCAGCCCCGCCGCGCTGGAGCCCGGCTCTCACACGCCGTGACAGACCGCGCCGGCAGCCCCGCTTCCCGCCGCCGCCTCAGGGGCCGGCGGGCTTCCCGCCGCGGGGAGGGGAGGGGAAGGGAGGGGAAGGGCGGGGCGGGGCGGCCCCCCCCAGGCTGCTCCCGACAGGGCACCCGGGGAAACGAGGGTGCTTGGCGAGAGGCCTTCTGCCAGCAAGGGAAAGAGGTTTAAGGCTGCACCGCGCCCTTCGGGTAAGCACGCGATGGCCGCACGGCCCCCGTTCCTGCCGGCTGCAAGGACCGGTCCGTTGTCAGACGGGACAGCGCTCTGCAAGCTGCCGGCAGCCCGGCTCGGCTCCCTCCCCCGCGGCTCGGGGCTCCGGTAGCGCCATGCGAAGCAGGCCTTGCAGGCGCCGACACCAGCTCGGCCCCCGCTTGCTCTGCAGCTGTGCTGCAGAAGCTGCTGCGCATCCCCGCCCTGGGCTCCACGCAGCAACTAGCCCAGAAACACTGCGCGCTCAAGGGGATTACCCTTAGTCCTTACAGGGGGGTATCGCCACCTTCATACGCCAACCCTGAAAACTTCTCTAGGCATTCACCACTGGCCACTGGCAGAGAAGAGGTTACAGACATCTCTAATGCCCTGTGGCCAGCGTGTGGGCAGCACAGAGCTCCTCCGAGCTGCCGCTATAGGTCTATTCCAGCTACTCCCTCATCTAAAGACACTATTGATCTCCCTTATCTCCTCAGTTACCCTCTCCCTTTGTTTACTGCCGATTTACTCTTGGCACCTCGGAGGGCGTTAGGATGTTCGTACCTTGCCCGTGGCCAGCCTCAGGCTTGTTGAGGTGCTGCACGTAGCTCCCAGAGCAGTCAAGCGCTGCTGCTAGCAGGTGCACCCACATAGCCTCTGTGCAGAATTAAGCCACAAATAATTAAATTAGTTTCACCTTTAACGTTTTTCAAAGACACAGCAAATGCAATTTCTGTGGAAGCTGTTTAGCTACCGTCTGCCAGCTCTGTTCCTTCTAATGGAAAAGCTGGTGTATTTGCTCACAAAAGGGAAGGAAAGTGAAGTTTTGCACGCTACTCAAACTGAAGTCTTCATGCAACATTAATCTTTTGTTTCCTCACTGAAATTCCTCCCGGAATCAGGCATGTGGGGGGAGGCAGCGAATGCCTGTAGACATTCACAGCCCCCCAGGCACTGCACAGTGTAGGATTCATGTGCTCCGGGCACGACCCGTTGGTAAGACGAGCCTGGAGCCTCGGTGAGATAGAGATCCCCACTAGCACCACACACACTAACTGTGCTCAACGCAAGGTCTCTGTAGTTTGTATGTGGAACAATATTCATAGACCTCACTTTCCTTTCTAATAATCTGAGTCTGAGAAAAAAAAAAAAAAAAAAAAAAACCGCTGACTGCTACCGTAGCCCACACAAGTTCTTTGATTGCACTCCTGGCATCAGCAACAGATGATTTTTGTTATTTTGTTAAAGATCGATACAGTATGTTCAAACCCAAGGGATATGCAGGAACTCACACTGTTCAGTCTACCGCTAATAACAGGGCAGTCGGTCTGTACATACGATACTTTTACACAGTTCTGGTACACCTATGGTATCGCCACAGTTGGTTTTAGGCGCATTTTTTTTTTTTCTCCTGCTTGTCTTGTGGTCAGAAGATAAAAGACATCTTTTTCATTCAACAGATCTGCATCAGTGCAGAAATGGGGAGTTTTGCAGTGAGAGTTTTAGCATACTCCACTTGCAGAAAGGAATTCAGTGTAACAGGTAGCACAGAGTTAAATAATGTGTATAGGCATGAACAGGCTCCTTCAAGAAAAAAAAAACGAGGACTCAGTCAAATGGTCAGGGAAATCAAGTGTATAGCAACTATGGCCAGTGGTGGTATTTTACTGATCAAGTGTGTACGTGTTCCAGAGAAACAGTCAAGGGGATTTCTTGGGGCTCTAAGGTGTAGTATTAAATCTGGCTATGGCAAGTGACAGTAACTATTTCAAGTTACTGCTCCAAACCTGATCAACAAAACCCTGAACAGCACCTTGAAAGACAAAAATAGTATCTTGATGATTAGTTCTCCCAAACCCCACATTGACCTACCAATTAAGAAATACCCACTTGGTAAGCAATGGCAACTGTCACTTATCGGAAGAAACAAATATTTTGTTCTTCCTCTCCCCCCCTTCTCGAACAACTAAGACAGTTGTACATAGTGCACCCAAGTACATAGTTCTGGTTGCACACTGGAGAAAGTCAACATGGCCGTTTTTATGGTGCTCGCTATATACCAGTCTATCATGCTGAAAACTATATTATTAAAAGAAGCTTTTATTCTGTATTTATCTTAACTGCAGAACATCTTGTGCCTTTAAATAAAGAGCTCTCTTTTATGGTGGTTTATATTTGATTACATTAAACTTCATTTATTCCTGATAAATCAAGGTTATTGCAGCAGAGAGCAGTGCAATGAATTAAAATCCTTTTTAAAGTAGCACATAAACCTTCTTGAAGGGAATACCGCAACTTGATGCTCTACATTAATAACAGCCTTAGTAGTAGTAACTCCCATAAAGTGCCAAAGGAGACAAGTCATTATGCTTAAGCAGGGCTCACTGCTTTAATAGCTCTACACTGGCGCAGGGCAACAGCGTTCTTCGATTTTCCCTGGAAAATGAGGGACAAACTTCTGCTACATGTATAGTTGAAACACCCTGTGTAGTTCTGTCATGCAAATTCAATCTTCAGCCCTGTACTAACGTGACAGGTGCAATAAATCCAGTACATGACTGCACTGCTATGGCAAGTCCTCCTTTAGTAACCATGATGGAGATGGATACAAGTTTGACGTGCAACGAGCATTCTCCAGTGATAATTCTGAATCTTTATCAAAATGCTAATCTAATTATCAAATAAAAATACTTTCTTTAAAGATTTTTAGTTACTGTAAAATGCTCCCACTGCAGCCCAAACCACTACTATCCCCCAGTTGCTTGCATTATCCTTTTTAAAAAGTGATATGCAAGCTTTCCTGACTAATTGGAGATTTGACAAGGAGGAAGGCCCTAGGCATTCTTCATTAACACCATGGCTATTTTAGCTAAGCATAGAATGGAAGGGTTCTTCTCCCCCCCCCTTTCTCACATGACGCACAGCATCAAATACTGTACGCAAAATGACACTCGATCCAAGAAAGAGAAAGCGCTTCCCGCTGCCCACCTTTTTCCAGGCAGAGGAAACACTTAAGCATACAACTTTTGTAGAGATCCTTCACAGGGCTGTTACAACTGTTAACAGAACTGACGGCAACAAAAGCATTGCAGAAAGTATTAAACTACTTAACAGAAGCAACAGAATGACTATTAATTGTTCTAGTACTACATAAAAGTCTTTTACCTTCTTACGCAGATAATGTCTGTTTTGCAATAGGGTACCTGTCTCACTGCACAGCCTGAGCTAACACCTGTAAGATAATCAGGAGCGTTTAGCAAATACGATCATGCTCTGTAGGACCCAGCTCCACTTCTTGCAGAGGTGGATAAAACCAAGGCCAAAACTGCAAAAAGTAGTCTCGGGTGAACGCTGGGCTGAGGGAAATGACTCTAGCCCTGCTCTGCCAGTCTTGACATTTAACCAACCATTCAACACCCCCCAACCCTCCCAACGCTTACTGATGTCCACTAATGTTCCAAGAGAGTAAAAAACATGTCTTGCTGATGCTGGAGAAACTTCTGCAGCAACATGAAGTAACTGCCACAGCAGTTTTAGTCACACTTCAAAGACAAAGGACCTAAGTTCTCTAGCACACCCTAAATCAGGCACCAAAAATTGGCAAGTGTTCAGTAACTACGGCTTGGATTCTGTCTCAGACCCCCTCATCTACAGAATAAGGTTGTTACTCAACTTTCCAATTAGTATTGATATTAATGAAAAATCCAATACAGCAAAAATTGGAGAAAGTCCCATAAGGAAATTAAATACATATACATAGTGCTGGGTTTAGATGATACACACTAAATTAGACTTGGACCTGCACAACTGAATATAAAAAACCCCTATTATTCAGTGAACACCATCAACTGCATATACTGAATGAAACAAGAGTCCCATAGAAAAAAAAAACTAGCACTTGATCATGTAGTAATACACAACGGAAAAAGGAAGAAGACAGGTTTACATTAGCCACTTCCTAATTTTTGAAAATTTGCCTTTGCAAATTCGTGTTTAATAATTTACAAAAACAGTGTTTTAATATTACCTGGTAAAATGAAGGGATAATTTTTTTTGGTTTTCTTTTCTCCTTTTCTTTCTTCCATGTATATTAAGACTAAGGTGCTTTAGTATTTGTTGGTTTCCTGTTTTTCACAAGAGGGAGAATTTCCCAGCCAGGTAGGTAACAAATGTTGGAAAAGATGGAATATGGGCTTCATACAAAGAAATTACTGGAGGTTACACTGCATGAGAAAGCTGTAAAAACCCAGTGTTAAGGAAAAAAGAAAGATTTTAACTGTACTGACTGCTTTGTATTATAACCACATCTACTGCCAGCACAGAAACTGCATGTTATACAATTTATTACAATGAATGAATTCCCCTGCTTTTCAAGCGAGATCTTGGTATCCTAGCTGTACTCTGGATTTAATGCATGCAAAAGTTGCCCTCCAGTTGAAGAAATATGCATGATGCAAGCATCCATACACATAAACCAACAAAGGTTTTCATTCAAGTCTTTTATTATAGCTTGAATTTTTTCACTGCATTTAAAAATCTAAAAAAAATAAATATTTGTTTCACAGCTGCAAGTCACATATGCATTAACACCACAAAATCTGGAATTTAACCAGAGAAGGAAAGTCAAATCCAAAAGTGTCCAGCTAAGCACAATCGTCTCAGGGCAATTATACTAAAAATAAAATCTTAAGAAAAGGGGAGAGGGGTGTTAAAGAGTTATTTCAAATGCATTCATCTGGAAAAAAGTGAAAATTCTATTAGAAACCATAAACTACGCTTTCAGCATTTAAAAATAAACGTTTAACCTCTTGACAGCAACAATTGTCCGGTGCATCTTATAAGCTGTATTTTTGACACATGGCTGCAGAGGTTTCAAATGATAAATCAACCTCTTTTATAATTGTGTCCACTTAATTACATAATTAGTCCTTAAAAATAAAACAGTGTATTAAGTCAGCTTGTCCATCCACATATTAAAAATGCCATTGTATGCAGCGGCACTAAGTGACTGCTTCATGGATTGTACATCATGAAGATGAATGTCTCTTAAACACTCACTTTCATTATTAAGGTTCTTAAAACAAACCAGAAAAATATATCTTCAGAAATCAGAGTAGTCACTTTTTTGTTAAAAGCCATAAAATAAGCTCATATTCAATTACAAGCAATAGAAACCATACTGCTATCGGAACATAATTATTTTATCACAAAAATTTATTATTTACAAAATGAAAAGTTACCAAGTGAATTTATCAGGGAAAAAGTTAAATGTTCTTACTAAGTGATCTGAAAAACTTAAGCAAGTCTCTCATGCACTCACACGCCAAATTGTTTGCATAAGGTGAAATGTTAATTCATGTTAGTGACACTTGACTCCCATTCACAATACTCTCGTTTTTATTGTAAGATGGCAAAATCCACATGGTTCTGTACAAGAAGCTATGTATTAAGACAGTTCCTCATTTTTGTAAATGTTTTTTGGCTCCCAGGAATATCTGTACCACTGAACGTTTTTGTGAATAATCAGTTATATTATCAACGCCATCATTTAATCCACTGAATTTACCACCACAAGAAAGACACAAAAAGTTAGTTTAATGATCCCACGTTACACAGAACTCTCATTTCTGAAGTTATACTAAACTGAAACCTTCGTAGTGATCTATAGCCTGGATCAACTTAGATTTTAGGGTTTCTTTATCTGTGTATTTTGGAAGATCAAGAAGATTAAAGCAAGTGTGAGCTACCGGAAGATAACCTTCTCCACCTCCTGTTGGTTGGATGACTAGTTTAAGACACTTCATTCCAAGAATTGGAATACGATCACTGCCTGTCAGAAACACTGCCAAGAAAAAACAGACAAACAAAGTCTTGAAAGCAGTTTAAGACTAACATTGTGTATGTCATATATGCAGTTCTAATAGTTATTCGTATTTTTTAATTATTCCAGCAGTGGTTAGCTTTTCATACTGAAGTTGTTCTGACAAGTTTGAAAAACAGGGAATAATGACTTAACTCCATCTCCAGCTTACACATATGAACTCTTAACTGTAACAAAACAGGTGATATATAAAGCAAAACCTTTCGTATTAGCATATGAAACCAAACAGTCCTACAAAAAAAAAAAAGTAGGAAAAAGAGTAGGAAGTTCTCAATGCATCAGAATTTGTTATTTAAAATCCACTGGCTATACCTTTACTGAGCATTTGCAAGCATCTTGTAAATACACAGAATTAGTTTGCTCAGTAAGAAATTTATCTGAATTGGAAACTAATCTGTGATCTATTCTCAACAAAAGCTTGTTCACAGGAAGCTTCTGTAATTTTGTTTCTTCCCTGTACATTTCCACTCATATCAGCCCCTCGAGGTATTTACAATCAGTTATAAGTCAAAAATTCCATTTATGTGCAATGAAAAAACTGGAGGATGTGAACCTTATGTCAAAAACAGAAAAAAAATTCCTAGTCATCAGATAAATGACACTAGCAGTTTAGGTTGCTGGGGTTTTTTGGGTTTGGGTTTTCTCCCCCCCACCCCCCCCTTGTTTTTTTAATGCTGCTCTGGTCTAGTGTGATCTTGTAACTGCCCACCACCCAGAATCATTCAGGGCAACCCCACAAAATCAGAGACAAGCTCATAATCACTTTCTTCTACTATGATTTTTTTCCTTCCAAATAAAGTTATATCACATCATTATAGACAAATACTTAGTCTGCCCTCTTATAGCAAGAGCCTGAAATCACAGTGATCCTGTTCAGTTAGCAACTTCTGCAAAGTAGTTTCAAATACTTACACAAAAACTGTTTTTTCTTCTCCAAAGACAACTCATGAAAAACCTCCCAGAATATTTTAATTGTAGGATGGTCTGCCCAGTATTCTCCTTTGTATTCTGTATTCTAAAATGAACAGGAGATGAGGTTATTGTTTGGACGTAGAACTAACAGGATAATCTGACATTAAAGTAGAATGAATGCGGTTTGTGTAAAGGGATACTGCAAATGACATTACTGTTTTCTTCGGTCAATTTTCTTCAGCTGTTCTGTCTGACTTCAACTACATGGATAATTGCATGTACTCCAAAGCATTTTCAATCCCAATAAAGTAGTGACAAAGTCTCACAGTGAGTTTTGGCAATCAAGAATATTTACTTTTATTAACCGTGTGCATTTTGTTCGCTTCCCCCCTTCTAACATAATACATTGTATAAAGCTGCCTTTTGGCTCTGTGGATTTTTCTTCCTCTCCTTCTAAGTCTGATTTCCTTCAGAAATTAGATGGAAAAACTTTAAGCAGGAAGGTAAATAATATTTTAGTGTCTTCATTCACTGATATTTAAAAAAAAAATATCATGCAGTCAATCCAATCAAGGCTGGAAGTCACATTAGTTAAAACAGAGCTCAAAAGGATACTTCAAGATTTTGCTTTTGCATCTTGAAATTAAAAATGTATGAAACAAATAGCTAACTATGGTTCTTACCTTCTCCAGTTCTTTCCAATCATAATTTGTGTTCCCAATCA
Organism: Platalea leucorodia; assembly: GCF_965183815.1. Classification (NCBI taxonomy): domain Eukaryota; kingdom Metazoa; phylum Chordata; class Aves; order Pelecaniformes; family Threskiornithidae; genus Platalea; species Platalea leucorodia. Next base: position 36,807,545 of record NC_138826.1, read on the forward strand.
CCATTGCCTGCAACTCGCTGGGCTGGAAGAGCTGAAGAACTTTACCTCCACATACTTTGTGGAAGCCTGCATGGAATGCACTGAATAAGGAAGCCACAGATTTATTGAAGATGTAATCCACATATGCATCTACAAAATCTTGCCTGTACAAAGAAGAAAAAAAGAATTATGTTGAGAGGGGAAAAAAACCAAAAGCACGTCACCCTTCTAGGAATAAAACAGTACCCATTTCTGTATAGAACACAGCATTGAAAGTTAAGCAAAAAGGATCCTAAGATATTATATTGTCTGCTTCACGTTACAACCACAGTGAAGATAACCTCAATGATTTCCCCTCCACACCCCTCAAGACAGAGTCTGTAATGTACAGAGGAAAAACAGTAAGGTTTAGTGTGATTTATTTCAGGTGCTATAAACATTTCTCTTATTTGTATGCATTGCAGTGAATTGGACTGAATGGCAATAAGCTTAAAGGCCTGAGTTACATGCAGTGTCCTCAAACCAACTAGTCGTACTTGCTGGTGAATTTTTTAATTAAAAAGATTATCATATCTGCACTGAAAACGCAGATCAACTTCAAATGGACATTTGAGTCCTATACAGTAGAAAGATCAGCACAAAGGAGCTAGGATACTGAAAAACAGACTGCCTGTTATCTGTGCTTTGGTACAAGGAGTTCTCATATCTTGTTGGAAGCATCTTCCACAGCATTTCAGGGGAGAACTAAAATTCCTTGATGTGAGGCAGTATTTATGATTATGACTTTTTTTTAGTTTCCATTTTCATCAAGCCTAGTTAACACTGCTCGTTTCTACGCCGAGAGTGACTTCAGTTGTAGATTACAATTATCCTATCAACGTACATTCTCTGTGGAAACCCAAGGTATTTGAACAACACCCACAGTATCTGAATAACATCACCAATAATTTAAAGAATCAACTAAACACATTTTGACGACACATTTATTAAAGTTGTTGAACTGAAAATACTGGAGATGAGCAAAGTGGTGAATCATGCTCCTCCTCTTCCAGCGCTCTATGAGATATCCATTTTATGCACGCTATGTAATTAACGGAAAGGCAGGTAACTTGTGTAATACTAACAGTAGAAGGAAAGGCTGCTCCAGAGAAAATTCATAGTAATAAGCTAATTAGCATTATTATACTCTATGTTAATATTTTTAAAACTGAATTAAAGCATCATAGAATACTTGGATCTTGAGAAACAGGAATTCTTCATTGCTGCAAGACAACACGTGACAACAGTGCAGCATACATTCCATGGACACCTTGAAAACTTTTCTCGTAATTCAACTGCAATTTTACTGTCATACTGTCACAGAACACCAAACCACCACCACAGAACTTCAAAGTTACCATGTTTAAGATAAGGTATCACAAATCCTCAGCTATGAGCCAAGGATTTAAAAAAAAAAAAAAAAGTGTGACAGGTATAGGTGGTGATTGCAGTTCTTAATGGTAGGATAAAAATCACTCCATTGTAGGAGGTACTGTCACTGCACATGGCCATGTGCAGGTTTATGATACCCTCAGAATCTTCTATCATCACTCTTTCCTCTACAACAGACCTAGGTAGTTACAGAAAATGTTGCCCAAAACATTTGCCCTCTAGGAACATGCCTAGAGGTACATTTTCTCCCTCATTCCTACCATGCACAGCCTAGGTGCATTCTGGTCTCGTAGAGTGTGTTCTTTCCATTCAATACCCCCTTTACTCTAGGAGAAGTAAAAGCACAGAGAATTCACGAAGATTAAAGAACAGACAGGAATACATGAGAGGGATGGACAGAAAGAGAGAGGAAAATGGTAGTATTCTGCAAAAAGGGACAAAAGCACCACCAGATATATTCTGCCTATCCTCCAGGAGCAGAAAGGTAACAAAGGGTGGAAGAGGCTGCTTTTATAAATAGAAGTAACAGAATCCTTGACCAAGGAAAAAAACCCCACCCCTCACACACTCTTCTGACAATAACACTACCTAACATGAGATTAATTTTTCCACTCCACATAGGGAAGACTTCTCTGAAATAATATTTCATATATGAACAGTTGCCACATAATGGCATCTAGGTTGAAGTCTTCATCATTACTCACTGAATTCCAATTATATATAACTTCCTGCAGAACCACAACCATTTTTAATCTTATAAAATGAATATTGTGTAGTCAAAAAGGGCCCTAAAGAGCTTCAAAATACCTTTAAGTTCAAAGTGAAAAAGAAGTATTACACATTCTGAGTAAAATTAGATAGCCTCTCCACAGCTAGCAAATTCTTAAATACAGTAGCTATTTTAACAATGCACATGAGAACAGCTTGGAAAAACAAGCAAAGTAGTTTTGCCTCCAACATTATTGTAACAGCTTGGCAAAGGGTATTTATAGCAGCCCAGTGACATTCCCAAGGCAGACAGCAACAGTGAACTACCCTGTAACCCATAAAACTCACCTATTTTGTTTGACTACAGGAATGTCAGCACCATTAGGAACAAGCTCTTTAATTTCTGTTGTACCAAAATTTTCCACAGTGATCTATTTAAAACAAACAAAAATAGTATAAATCTTATTTACTGTGTAGAGTACTTCTTCCCACCACTTAGCTAACAGCAACATGAACAGCAGACACAGATGCTAAAATTCATGGGAATCAGCAGCTGATGCTTTTGCTCAAACACTCCATCAGAGGCAGTTATAATAGACTGGTATTAGCTTGATAAGAAATACTACATAAACACTTACAGTATATACACTTAGATAAACACTGTATAAAACTCACAGTAAAATTAAGACAAAATGCTTCTTCTATGTCATCCTCTGGATAGTCCAGTAACTGTTGCATTCCCCTGCAAAATAAGTTGCAAAGTACTTGTACCAGTGGAAAGCAAGATGAACTTATTATCCTGAAGTATTCTTTATGCTCTGATAATTCCAGTTTAAAAAAAAAAAAATCTTTCTACTGTTATTTCATTTATTAGTGCATTGGCTTGCACCTTTTGCAGTGCTGGAAAATCTCAAGCAATCATTTTGCTATTACTTGTAGCGTTATTTCCTTTTGAATATCTCCAGAGGTGAAGAGAGAAGATTCATATCCTAGTCTTCAGCTAAGGGATTCCCATACCAGAGGTGGTAAGTACTTAATAACTGTTGATGGCCTCTTCGATTAACTTGTTTGATTTCTCCTTGAATCTATGAAAACTTTAGCCTTCACAACACTGAGGCAATCAAACATCCACTTCCGCTTGTTTGAACGTCCTATGTGTTCAAATCCCTACTCAAGGGCAGATACTTAGCACGTACTTGTTCCTGAAATAAGCAAAAATGTTTCCTTGATGGACTAAATCAGCTGTTCAGAATTAAAACTAGGCTCACACTTAGGGTTATAAAATTAATGGCTAAAACTCGAAGGTTTTGAATTTCAAATATTATTTTCCCCTAAATTTCTTGCAGGATAATAAAACGGAAGACACAAATACTAAACCTAAGCATTTAGAAGCAGGTGTTTTACAACAGCATGTATCCTTTCTCAAATGACATGATGGCTGCAAGTTACTCTGAGCTGTTTATCCTGTTAGTGTGAAAATAACACATTTTCTTTATGTTCTTAAAGGAAAACATTGAATTAAAAATTAATTCCTAGTAACACTCATTTTTCTGTCTTGCTTACCTGCCAACATCTGGCATCAACTCTTTTAAGTCATCCAGGGATGGTTTCTTATTCAATAGTTTTTTGTACAAAGCCAAAGGGAAATGAAGGTCTACAATAGTAAAATTATATATTGCTAGCCCACAGACAACACCAATCAAATGAAACAAGTCGCTGTCTTCAAAGGTCTAAGAACAGAAAACAGACACAATGGTTTCAAATAGTTATTTTAATCTTGCAGAGTCCAGAAAAAAGCATACAGTACAGTATAATCTGAGTTTCATTAATATTTTCTTTGAACGTGTATATATCCATAAGTACTGAGAAAACAGGATAAAGTTTTAATCAGCTGAGAGAAACACTGAAATCCAAGGAAAAAAAACTCTTCTACTTAAAAAAAAAAAAAAGCTGAGATACAACATATTTTGTGTTACAAGTGATGCATAGTGCTGAAAGCACTGGAATAAGATTCTGGTTTTGCTAGTGACTTACTATTGAGTGCTTAAATGTATGTCAATTTTTTTAAAAAATGTTTTTGGGAGGAGGAGCGAGGAGCTCACTATTGACTCCCTTGGAGTTAATAGCCAAGGCTTAAAACACCACTGTGGAAATGTTAACTTTCAGGTATTTGTGATATAGCCCCCCTAGTCACTGTTTTTCTCTGAAAGAGGGCTAAAAAGTCAGTGACCAAAACTTTTGAGAAAGTATGACCAGATGACTAGCTACAAACAGACCCATAAACATGACTGAACACAGAAAGACCTGTTCAACATGACACCTCAAGAATTTTTCCCTGCCACCTTGATTTACTGATTCTGCTCTTGGAATCAGTTTACTCTGGCTGCCACTTCTTCCTACTAAGCTTGTCTGGGTTGGAGACAACTGGTAAGGAGTAAGTGAGGAATGGGGAAAAACAGAAGGGGAAAGTTTTGATCTAACAATGACAAAAATGAACATTTTTTGAGAATACTTATTTCAGCTTTTCTTGAAATAAAACTACTACAAACTACTATGTTCATATATTAGTAATATAAATATTTTAAGTTAAAAGAAAACTAATTACTATAGATTGCACCCTACCTTGTCAGAGAACCAGATCAGCCTGGACTCTTCATAATACCTGAACATTCCATATTTGGGATCTAGCAACTCCCTCATGATGAGCAAAAAAAATTCTTTGCGAACACCTCCAGCATCAACAGCTTCTTCCCCTACAAAAATAACCTGAAACACACAATTCAGTTAGCACTGAATTAAAACGGATTGTGAAACAAGATTTGTCCAAAAATACTCCCAATTACTTGCATGTCAGAGAAAGACACTTTGAGCAGTATGTACTGATAATACCTTGAGTGGCTTCTTGTAGTCTACATTCTTTGTTTTTCTTAGGACTTCGACAGCATCTCCTACAATATTGTCTCTCCGTACCATTAGTATCAGGCATGGGTTGACAGATTCAAATACTGGCAGAAAGAGAGAAGACAAATTCTGCCTGTGAGCCTGATCAACAGCCATCTGGAAAAAAAAAAAAAAAAAAAAAAAAAAACACAAAGTGGAAGTGTCAGTAGGTAACATAAGATTCCTGCCAAGATTAAATGTCCATCAGTCTTGTCTTAAAAAGTGCAGAAGACATGAATGGGAATAGCCGTTATGAGAGCTACCGAATTTCCCCAAATTTGCTTCATATTCCTTTTATCTTGGGAAATGTTTAATCTCGGGAAATATTTTTCCTTTACCCATTAGCTTCATCAATGCTAATGTTGAGGGAAGTGTTAGGATACAGTTTTTGACATTCCAGTCAAAATACTTCGGATAACAGAAAGAAGCAAAAAAATACTGCACTTCATCTAATGAAGAGTAAGCTGTTTAATATAAATCTGGCATGAAAACATCCATTAAAAACTAATTCACAGAATGAAAAGTGATTTGTTCATTTATTTAATTTGTATTATAATTTTTGTATTACAACTATTAAAAAACAAAATACTGTTGCAAATGTTCTGAATGGCATAGAACTCTTGAAAGTTCGTGATTTTTAATACTATTTAATATCATTAATAGAAAGATTCAATGTGAACATTTCCCTGAATTCATCAAATGTTGGTACTGACTCTGTATATACATTTTTAAAGGCATAAGAAACTATTTTTATTATGAACTACAAAAGCAAGCTAGTATTTTTCTTCATGAGCCCATTACTTGAGCATGACTTCTCTCTTCCGTTTCATTTGAGACTCAAAACAGTAACTTTTATTACGTTAAACATTATAAACATGGGGGAGGGCTGGTGCTCTTACTGCTGTTACTTTTGCTGTAGTGTCTCTTCATTCTTCCTTTCCTTTTTTAAGGATATGACTTATTATACCCTTACAGCAACTGAACAGGTATGGATTATATTTGTTAAAAAAAATTTCCAAACATCGAACAAAAGTATAGCTCACCACATCATACTGGTTTCAGTTCTACCTAGACAATCATGAAAACACATAAGATCCTCTCAGTTACTCTATGGCTGTCTAGCGTATCTATCTCTAGACAAGATATGGGTTAAGATATAGAATTGTTTGTATCAAGTACCTAATTTCTAGGAAAGTTTCTAGTTAAAAACATAAGTGAACAAATTAGGAGTAACATATAATTGCATTTAACAGGAAAAGAGCCAAAAACTTCAGCAAACTGCAAGATCAGGAAACCTACTCCCACTGTCCCAAGTAGGTGCTAGATTTTCAAGATAAGCTTCTTTTCTACTGCCTTGCAGACTGATCAGACTTCAGAGTTTACCAGTGTTTTGAGGGTGGCATGACAGATGAAATGAGAAATTAGGTGTGTGCTAGATATTCATGTGGTGCCAACATGTTGTCTCTCTGATACCACCAATCTTAAGAAAAGCACTAGCACCTAGTCCCATCAAGGTAAGAAATTAAAAGTAACTGTAACTGGCTGCTGCCTCTAACAAGATAAACTGACTTCCAACTCTAGGCTCTACACATATACCATTTAAAGTCTGCTCATATGGGAGGTGGGGTTGTTTTTTGGTTGGGTGGTGGTGGTTGGTTTTTTTTTGTTTGGTTGGGTTTTTTTAATACCTGTATTATGGGTTGTTAACACCTCAAGCCATCTCATGTACGAAAGGAAAAGAAGTTCCTTAGAAATTTATGCAATTATTAAACAATCTAATTTCAATGAGATCCCAAACCCACAAAACCACTGGCTTCTATCATGTATATACCCTGAGATTAAAACTAGACCCCTCATTCTTATGGAGAAGAGATTACAGAGTTTAAAAATAACAAAAAACAAACAAAAAACCCCACAACCAGCAACACCCTAAGACCCCCAACTAAAAAAAAAAAAGAAATAAATAAAAATAAAAAATTCATAACATTAAAAACAGACTCTTACCTGCATCTGTATGACTGCATCTGTTTGTAGGAGAGTTGTCTTTGCCTGGGCATCAAACACAAATGGGTATGTGCAAATTGTAACAGGAATATCTGTTAACTAGAATGAAAAGAACCATGTCATATCTCTGTTTATTTAAAACCCACAATCATGGTTAAAGAAGCCATTGCAATAGTATTCATTTAATACATCTATTTTACTGAAAAGAGAAAGAAGTCTTTACTCATCGTCAATGAAGGGCCAAAGCATCTTAGGAAAATTAAGTAGATTTTCGATTGTTTAGTACTTCAGAAGAAAAAAAAAAACCACAACACACAAACACCACTCTCACTTAGTACATTTTAATTTCAGAACTTTTATTACAGCTAGTATATATCAAAGTAGTCCTTGTTTTCAAATGCTGCTCTGAATTTGCAATACAAAGCATTACATACTTTTGTCCCACAAAAATCTTTTCAGATTACAGCCATACTAACTTTAAGCTTTACTCCCAATAGAACACATCAGACAATCCTTAACATTCATATTTCTGATTTCCTTACATTCTGCAAAAGAAATCAGACTGCAACCAATCTTACCTCAGTTAATCCATGGTTGACATCCTATGACAGCATTTGCACAAAGGTAGCAATAATTAAGATGAAAAAGCAGCATTAGTGTCTGCATTGATTATTCATCTCTGGTGTAGAATTAAAAATATTCATCTACAGCTTCCCCCCCCCCCAAGAGAATGTTTATTGAGAAATAAATATCAACCATAAACATTCTAATTAATCTATCAAACACAACCATGCCCTTCAACACCCTATATATCAGTCTTTAAAAAAGGACCATTAAAGTTTTCTTGGATGCAAAAAATTAAACCTTTTAAATGTTTATTTCCATACAATAATAAATGACATTTGCTTTTACCTACGTATTTTCATTCTCAAATGACTGCAGCATGTCAAATTAAATGCAAAAAACATTTTTAACAAGTAAAAATTTAAAAATACAAAAGAACCCCACCACTTTGTCATAAAGTCTTAAGAATCATTTGGGTCTATGATAAGATATGATATGAGAAAAGCAATTGACTCTTGAAATTTGAGACAGACCAATACATATCGCTGGGACTGTGTGGAGACTTCCACAACAAGCTAGATTAACTGTGCTAAGAAATTATGTTATCCAGCTGGTGCCATGCTACCCTCCTTATCCTGCACTGAAAGCTAAGTTTGTTTCCACCCAGCAGGGGGAATGAAAAAGAATAAAGGTAATGACAAACTAATAAATTTTAAATTTGACTATATATATGAGACTCAGAAGTCAAATATGTAGACATCCATCACTCACAGAAAGTGAGGGCCAGAATATTTTGCTTTCTATCTCTATCCCCAATTCCTACACGAAACATCAGATTTGAGCACCCCATTCATCACAGATTTATGCAATTCTGTACTCCTACTGTATCTGCCATTATTTATTCCTAATTAAAATGGTTTTTCTCAACTCCTTTAAGTTGTATCTCAAGAATACTTCTTCAGATCAATAGTTCATTATTTAGTAGCTCCATTTTTTCCCCCACTCATTTTTCTGTTGTTGAAAGAATAAAAGTTTTTTATTACAAGTTTCTCTCTGAGAATACTCTGAATACTTCTGAGATTCTCTTTTCTTCTTTATTTTCCCCTCCACATTTTAATTAAGGAACTGAGCAAACAGCTTTGCCTCAAGTTATGACAATAAAAATTACACTAGCAAAAGAAATTTTGATTCATTACTACTGGTTTGATAGGCAAGTAGGGCTTCTTATCATTTTAAAAGCAAGAACACAGGAAACTAGTGGACCTGAAGGCAGGAAAAGGCCATCAACCCCATTTACGAAGGAGATCTGACTAAGGCCACGGAATTTCTTTCAGTCCTATAATAAATAACTTATCAAAGTAACTTTTTCTGCTGAACTTGAAACCACACAAATGCATGACAAAATAATGATGATTAAAGAAAAAGTCAGTGTCTGGTATTTTCTCAGTAACATCAAGCTACTGCTCAACCTTCCGATTTAATTAACAAATGGAGCTTAAGACTTTCATTACAAAGCAATTTTCCACCTCTCATTTTCCCATATTCAGTATTTTCTTCTCTGATCATGACATGTGCAATCTGGGTTTGTTTACATCCATTTAAAGCATAGCTGCAAAAGTCATCATCTTTTAAATTCCACCACTTCTGTACCCTTCACTGGCATACCCTTCTCTGTTCCAAATATACAACCTGTCTCTAATTCCAAGGCCCTGCAATACTTATCCCTAGCTTCTACATCTCATTTAGCATACCACCCCTCTTAGCTACCAACACCAGCCTACATCACACGCCGGTTATTTTTTCAGACAAACTTGGCTGAAACAAATGTCTGTCATGACTGCCAGTACTGACTCATTATTTCTTTACGCTCCCCAGTCTCCCTGCTGTTGTTATTTTACATTGCAATTTTAATTCTTTGGTAGATAGCATCACTTGCTTTGTATTCATAAAATACAGCAAAAGTAGGTCTCCCATGCTCAGGACCTTCCAGGTACCGTGGCATAAAAATTAAATTTAGGTGGCTAGAGAAAGCATATTAACTTATTCAATATTCTTTCAAGGTCTAAGTCAAAGAACTGTGTGGCAAAATCCTGTCCAACTCACTAATTCTCTGCAGAGTCATTAATTTACTCCCACTTACCACTCTCCTGTTTACAGATCCAGGAATTAATTAGCTCAGTTCCTGCTGCTATACTCAAAGCAGAAAACTGTGTTAGTAATCTGTCCCTTGTAACTCCCTATTATGCTTCTAGACTTAGTTTTCCAAGACAGTTTCAGCTTTCTCATTGACTGAGCCTATCTTATATAGCAATTCAGGTTATTCTGGATGTTTTCCTATCATGAATTATCACTTTCCTAACTTTTTTGACATGGCAAGTGTCAAGTGACAGCATTCTAAATCACTTTTTAATTGATGGATTAAAATGTTGAACAGTGTCAGTCCTAAGAATGACACCCTACAAGGAGCACAGCTATTTAACAATTCTTCCTTAGCTAATACCTGACATGAGGAGTCTGTTCAGCATCAGTGACCTGTGAAGATATTTTTATGAAAAGAAGTGCCCATATTTAGAGAATCTACAGGCTTCTAAAGGGACAAAACCAAAACGAAATGTGGAGAGGGGGAAACACCACAAGAAAACCAAAACCAACACAACTTACCATTCCAAATACCTGCTGCTGGACCCAGTTGACATAGTCATTTCTGATATCTATCAAATCTTGTATCTCATGAATGTAAAATCTGTCGTACTGTATAACTTGTCCTCTTTCATTTACCTGAAGAAGTGCAATTTATTTTTTTATTAGCACTTTGCGTAACAGTTTTCAAAAGGACATTTTCCATGTTTTCCAAGCATTTGATACATCAGCCACAGACACCCAGCTACTAAAGAAATTCTAGAAAAACAACAGTGCCTACAAGAATGCAAAATACAATGTTAAAGACATGGACACATGGATTATTCAGAATCCCATCAAAGATGCAAAGCAGAATAAGACTAACTGAGCATACAGCATCGCACAATACAGTGCTGCCACTTTGAAACATCATATGATCTCACAGGAACAGTGATGAATACATATTCGTGTATACAATGGAACAAATACTTGTTCCTGTATTTGCTTAAGAACTACGATTCAAGAACTCTATTCTTAATTACAGTATGAATACTATTGCTATTACCCATGACCAGAGGAACAGTTTCTATTCAAAAACATTAAGCTTAGAAAAAGAGGGGGATGTGGAAAAATAACTTTATATAAAGGCTTGTCTCTACAGTATAATTTTAATCCAGAAGCATCCACACTTTCCTAACACACACTTCTTTTTCCAAGGACTGTTAAGCACCATTACCTCCCAAAACAGCAAGATCCCCAATTCTGGCTTTATAACCAGATAATCTAAGCCTATTTTTCTCGAACATCTCCCCGACCTGTCCCAAACCACTAGATACTAAATCCACGAAGTACCCCAGATATGTTGGCCCTTTTTTAACTCTTACTTTAGTCCACACCAGCTAAATATTAAGACTATACCAACATAAATAGCTGGGCAGCAGGATAGGTACAAATTTAACTATTTCTACAGTGTAGCTACATATTAGTCAAAGTTGGGTTTCAAAAAAAAAAATTAGGAACTTAGGAGAGCCACATTACAATTCTACAACTACCCACAAGGCTTTAAGATTTTAGGATCAACTTCAGCTGTTAAGACTTAAAGCTACTGCAAGCCTGAGCAGTGACAGAAATTCTAAAGGCAGCAAAATAATCATTTATTATATACCAACAGCTTTCCAAATGGGAATCTGTAATGGACATCTTGCACTTGTAACACAAGACAGTTACTTAACAGTCTTACTCTTGGCCTTAATTTGATGGTCTCCATAAAGAATAAAGAAAAGCTGAGCCAACCATAGCATACAAATTCCAACTTCCAAAGCAGAAATCTTTTCCATTCTCTCTGACAGCTTGGGGAGGAGGGCTGTTACGTACAGCACATTTAGACACCTGTGCCCATTTTGCTAGATTGTACAAATACAGTACTTGACCAACACCCTTAAGGAGTGCCTAAAATGCTCTTTTATCACATAAACACAAAATGCCATAGGACCAGAATAAACTACAGAGGGGAAAAAAATAGGGGTTGGGAGGGGAAACCCCAGCAGCAATTAGATAATACACTGTGATGTGCACAGTCTGCTTACCCCAAACGATTTAGGCTATTTTTGTTCAAAGTTCATAAATTCATTAGTTTTCATGAATTAAGTTACAACACTAACAAACAGAATAAACAAATCAGAAAATAAATGTTTGTCTTGGCAAAACTGTGCAGATCTTTCTTGTTCAAAATGCAGCTTGCTCTTATCTTCCATTTGTGATCTTATTTGCTATCATTTTAAGCTTAAGAGGCAATTCTTTCCAACATACCCTCACAGATGCAATTGACTGGGGCAGTCTGTGTTCCCAAGAAAATAGGTCATTCCATCACCATGTCAGATTGGAATCCAGAATTCCAATGGTTCATAGGTCCAGACTGAACAACTACAGATACCTCTGTAGATGCAAGCCTAAGTATTTAAAACTCTTTAGTAACTTAACTTCTTTTAACAACTACACAGCACACACATGCTGACAAAAACAAACAGATAAGTAAACTGGTTAAAACTGATGTAAACATACTCTGTGCAATATTTCCAGAACTCTGAAAGCCGTGTGTAGAAAATTGGTAAGTATTCTTCTTTCAGAAGCTGGAATGCCAATCTTGCACAACTTCAAGAGGTGGACTACGACATCCTTGTAGAGTTCCACTATCTTGAGAAACAATGGAGGTTCAAGTACAGACCACCAATTTTCTGTCAACAAATGGTGAACACACAAAGTTAGTACTTGCCACTACAACATTATGTTATGCTATCTTTTTAACTAAAAAACATGTTTTGCTACTTGTCAGTTACCAAAGACTCCCTCCTGCTGAAAAAAAACAAAAAACAAAAAACAAAAAACAAAAAAACACAGCAAGAGTGGTGCAGACTTTTAAACAACAAACTACTCTTTGTATAAACAATGAAACCTCTATTCAAATGCTCTATTGTTACACACCAACTCTTTAAATTGTCTGTTCATCCAGAGTACACAACAGTATCACAAAGTAACTTTAGACATAAAAACAGATGGCTCAAATGCTGAAGCCTTGACTTAAGCAAACAGTCCTGAGAGCAACAGAAAGTGAAGCAACGCAAACAAGGGATATACAGTTCAAAGAAATTATCAGTTTGCTTTTCTTTACAGCAGACAAGCTCTTTACTCTCACCAAAAACTACTGAAAAACACAAGAGATGGGTTACAAAAAATAACTGAGGAAGAAGAAAGCACCCTCTCAAAAAGATACCAATTAAAAAGTAAATATTCTGAAACCTCAGCTCTTTAAGCTGAGTTTCAGGTGACAGGAGTCACAATAAGTAGGTGTAAGGAAGCAGATTTAGAAAAAACAGAGCTTTTCTCAGCTGCATATTTGAAGACCACATCTTAGGATCAGTGAGAAAACCTCTCAGAAGAAACAGAACAGGTGCTGTAGTCAAAAAAGACAATTTAACATCTGCTCTGCAACACTCCTGTAAATTGCTTAGAGCTTGTTAGCTGTCTGACCATGTAATTTTCACTTCAAAGTGTGAAGACACCTATCAGATACACTGAACTACACAGTTTAATTCCTCCCAAATGGAATCAGTCCAAAAATTACAATACCAGATAAATTCATACGGATGGCCAGTTAACTCACCCAGAAGCAAAATAACAGGTGTTTTCTTACGCATCGAGCAATGTTAACCCTTAACCTTCTCAGTGGGGAATTCTATAGAACTGTAAATGCACAGCAGGTGTTGCTGAAACCATGTATTCACTGATGGACTTTCTACACATTTTCACCTGGAGATCCTTAGTTTTAACAGTGAAGAATTCAGTTTCCTTACCAAGAACTTTCAGAGGAGCCTTTTCTAGGTTCAGAATAGCTGTTCCAAAGGGAATAGCTAACGTTGTGAAATTGTTTGCATCACTCATCAGTGGGCATTCTGGTAGAGTGAGATACAGCCTCAAAGCTTCAACATCTGGCAAGGAGCTGGTCAACTTGGGAATAAGGTTCTTTTCCAAACTAGCTGCCACCTACAGTACATCATAAAATTCAGTTTATTTTAATGCAGTTGTGAATTCAAACAAATGCCCATCTAGATAAAAAATAACCTACAAAACAATCATCAAGAGTTTAAATTACACTATTCTACATTTAGGAAAAAAGACATTATATTAAATATTAAAATACAGACACATACAATATGCTGATGTGTTACCTAATTGGCACAACACAACACAGTTTTACGTATTTGCAGTTGATATATTATTGAGTAAAGGAAGTTATTAAAAGGGTCAGAGCAAGCATAACCATAGTACTTCTGGATAGGTGTAACACAGAGAGATAATCCCAAACAAAGAAAATACGCAGCACAAACCTGTTGTGATATATGAGCGTGGTCAGGCTGTATAAGTTTGTGAAATAGTAGTCTAGCAGCATTCATATCAACCCCTGAGAACCTAGTGCTGGTTTTGTAATGATCATCATTGCTGCAGCAAGACAAAAAATACAGAGAAAAAGACTGAATCCTGTATTCTTGGCAACTCAAGAACTTTTTCCACCTTGAATTTTTAGTCCTACTTACTAAGGAATTAAAACATGAGAGATCACAGTATCAGACTTCCATTTCTTATATGACCTTTGAAACAACTGAAAAAAAATCTTCTCTAACTGCAACACAATCGTGTAAAAACACTAGGATCTAAAACAGCCTGTGCAATATATTCCCCTTGAATTATATACAAACTGTGGCTGAGAAGTAATGAGTTTTGCTGGCTTACGTGGTAGCAGCCAGGTGGCACACGCTTCCAAAGAGTGGCAGAAGACATGCTGCATTTGGACCAGCTGACAAACCATATGGCAGTAAAGGAGCTAGAAGTTTAAACTGTGGCTATCAGAGTAACAGTAAGATAAGGAAATGCTGGGAAGGTGTTACAGTTGAAACAAGAGACACTAGGAAGGTAGTCACCATTAATTCTGTTCACAGGAATATTTGCTTAAAAGCCTAACCACTTACCTCAAAGCCAAAAAGCTGCCATTCAGGCACCCAGCTGAAGAGAATGTTCCATCAATTTCACTGAAATTGTTCATATGAAATAAGTTACATTTATTTTGTTTTCTTTTTACAAATTAGCATTTGCAATAAAAAACTATATTTAATCCCTAATAAATTACATCGTACATAGGATGGAACTCTGACTTTAACATGACTAAACAACACTAGATAAAACCTCCGTTCAAGACGCAGTGCTTAAGACAGCTCAAATCAAAGCAAGTTTTGCAATTTGTTTTTAGTTTCTTTGCATCCTCCTTTATTAAAGTAGAAGCAATAATCTTTGAGTTGTTCTCATATTCCTTTACATGTACTGTTATTTTTTAATGTGCAACTAGATACTTAATTTCATCTTGTATAGTCATCTAAACTGTGACAGAAATGACAGACTAAAGGATCTAAACTAGTTGACAAGCATGACAATGAAAGCACAGCAAAAGCTCTGCACATAATAAAATCAGTAATTAAAAATAGCTTTGCTATGTATGTACAAAACTCCATTAATGTCCAATTCATAAGTAAAATTATGAAAGACAACTTCTTTCCTCAACATCACTCACTTAGCTATCTCTACAGGAAGTCTTCCAGATGGGAAAGTCAGCAATCTTTGAATAAACGTTTCATTCACAGTCCAGATCTGCTTCAAAAAGTCAGGATACCTAAAGTCATCTGGTGGCACCATGTTCTAAATTTTAAGAGAAAGTGTAAAGAATCAGGCACACAAAATTGATTTCCAGAAAAATCAATCCTGTGGTTGAGCTCTTTATCTCTTCATTGACTGATAATTTGCCTACCTGGACTATTACTGTGAAATAAGCCCATGGATAAATTTACTGTATTCTAGCAGTTCTGCATTCACTATGAAAGCAGAGCATACACTAAAAACATCTAGATTAATTTATACCACAGCTTACTTCATGGTAAACTCCCTAAACATACAAGTACTTTTCTAGACGACGAACGCTAAACAAGCTTTATACAAGACTAGCAAGCACCTCTTCTCCCTAGTCACTATGAGCCAGTCTGTGAGCATACAGAAAAAGAGCCATTCAGTTTTTTGGACAGCTGCTCTCCCACCCCACTTCCATCAGACTCCTCTGAGAATGAATCATGTTTCTCTGAACATTACTGCATCACCAGATGAGCTGCATTTTGATGTGCTGCTCATACCACATGAATTCCAGTAAGATTTCTAATACTAAAGAGGAACAGAACCAAGACCACAGTTTTGAGTAGGAGCACTGTTCAAAAAGAAATGGTAAACAGCGCCAAAAATAAGGTTAAACTAGTAAAAGGAACCATGTATCTTCTGAGGGTGCAGTCTGACAACACAGCTGACTCAGTATAATGATGACTAGCTGTTGCCAAAGTCAGTACTTCTGATCTCAACCTACAGGATGAGGTTGAGAAACCCTCTTGCTGTTTCCCTTGTGTCCAGCAGAAGTGTTATTTAAACCCACAATGAAACAACTCAGGGAACTGAGCTGCCCAAAAACTAACTTGAGAAAACAAACAGATTTTGGCTGAGACCCCTTAACTGGCAAGGACACACAAGTCCCAGGAGTACAGTACTCACATAACTTTGGAAGAGTTCAATACAAATTACCAAACTAAGGAGTACCGAAAGGAATACTTTTGCAGCATCAAAGTTCATCTATTGCTAATACTTTTTGTACAGAACAAGCCACAATAACTGCATTCATACAGTCTCCAGTTCACCTCAATTAGTCAGTCAAAATCTACTTCAGTGATTAGAAAATTGCAGACGATAAAGTTTTTAAGAAAGGAGTTTTAGTAAAGAAGTTTTGAGCCTATATTAGTCTACACCTGCTAAACAAGCTTCTCTCAAATACAGCAATAGTTACCACAACTCAATCAAAATTTAGGGAAAAATAAAAAAAAATCTAGAAAAATTGTTGATTCTGTACAACCACAACAGGCTGTGGGAACAAAGGGCTGCTGCAAGCCTGACCTGTACTCAGTTTTTCTTGACAAACATGTTTCCCACTAAAATCTGTTTTCCTTTGTGTCCAAATTAGTCTGCACCCCACATACTCAACTCTTGATGCTTCATTAATCCCTATGCTCTAATATCTGCTGGGCTATATTGGAAACAGTCGCTATACAAATCCAGTCATGTATCTTCATCTTGGTTTTTCCTCCCAACTCATCCTCCAGTAGCATTTCGTTTCCATCATACTCTCACATTGCCATTTGTACTGTAAAGTTATTCTAGACTTTTTTCCCCGTACTAGAATTTAAACAGATCAATTCTTGTCCTTTTAAAACTTAAGACTAGCAAAAAACTCTATCACATAACAAACTATGTCACCACCTATCGTTTTTAGCGAAAAGCTCTATTTGTTTCCTCATCCTTGTGGTATGCTAACATGGCTACAGAGCAGAAGACAGCATAGCTGCAGTCAGGAGTTACTGAGGAGGGCTGGGCAGGGGTGAAGAGCTCAAATATTCGATCACCTTTTCCTTTATAAAAGGAAAAGAAGTGCATGAATCCATCACTGAGGAAAAAAGCTTATGCCAAAAAGCCTCAGGACCTTAACTGACAGCTAACACTCAATAACTGGATACAAGTCCTCCAATTTCTAAATTGACTTAGTGTCTTGTGCTTCCACATTGCTCTAACGAACTTCACAATGTACCCATGCACTTTCAATATGAAAATCTTTTAAAATGCATCAGAAAAACTAAAATTTAACTCTGACAGACTTTGGAACCAAAGTATATTTGATTTGTTACCTGTGGATAAAAGTAGTGTGCAAAACTTTGGTCCCCACCAGAGAAAATTTTCTTTACACAGTAACACTCCTCGCTGTCTGCAAATAAAAAAAAAAAAGGCAACTGTGAAAATGTGAATTTGAGAAGTGATTAGGACACATCAATCAACACTCAATTAGAAAAAGGTTCCCTCATTACGTAACCTCGCTGAAGCAAATCTTTGCAATACAATAGTTAAGACTACCTTTAACTGAGGTAAATGCTAACAGCTCTAAGTTTTAGCTCTAGTGCTAACAAAGGACCTAATCCGACAACACAAGTAAGCATGTATTTCCTACAGCAGAAATGGACTTTAGGGAACAAAGCACAGTGAACACGTACTGTTTGGAAGAAAGCAATTATAGCCCGCATTTCATTTAAATCTCAAGGTTTGTAAAACACTATAAAGGAACAGGAATCCAAGAAGAAAATATGCCAGATGTTGCTTACCTGTGATTATCGGGCATTGAGTACTATAAGGAAGCCAGTTTCCTTTTACTGTGAAGGGACTTTTCCTATTACTGGTTGTGCCTGTACCTAATTGCCCATTACCTCCGAGTCCAAAAGAATAAATTCTTCCAGATGAAGGAACAAACGCAGTAGTGTGCTGCCTAGGGCAAACAAAATTCAGTAACAAAAACCTAAGCATTATAACACGCTTTGTGCTGGCCAGCCTAAGAACTGTGTTGAACAGTATGTTAAAGGTCCTGTAGTATCAAACACTCCACTTGTCTACTGGCAAAACACTGCTACTGGCAATACTCCATTTATACTCCAACAGGCAATATTCCATGGAAAAGTTCATGGAACAGCGATGCCAGGTTCTGCCTCAAACCCCTGCTTAGCCACAGTCTGACCTTTAGAGCATATCTCTAGACATTCAGAAATTTGAAGTTTCTACCAGACTGGCTGCATTTCCTTTCCTCTCCCACCCCCTCAACTCCAGATGCCCTCTCTCCCATCATGAGCCTGGGAAGAACCAGGATGGAATTTATGTAAACTATTAAAACGGAATGGGTCCGCTCCATGTCAACCAAACGGCTAGAAAGATAGGTTTACGTTCACATATTCTTTAACCCAAATAACAAAGTGCGCCCATCTCTTAAAAAATTATGTTGTCTCCCTCATTCTGTCTTCTTAGAATGTAATTCTTCGGACAAGAGCATTTTCACGTGCGCTGGGAATTTTTCCAATTTCTTGAGTGGTGGTATAATACAGGTAAAATAAAATACAATAAAAACCCATTAGGAACTGAAGCACCATACAGTATTTCAGGTATTTCACAAAACAAGTTATGTTTCCAAATTTTAAACTTATCCTCAGTGATGCTCATGTATCTCCCCAAACACACTTGTTCTTTAATAGGAAATGATAAAGTGACAGCAATAAACAACACCTTCACACTGATTATTCACAGTTTCAGTTTAGAAAATCAGAGCCTCTCAAATAGTATAACTTCCTTTAGTTCTTCTATTGAATGTTTTTAAAGTCCCAGCAAGGTCTCTAAATATCTTTTGTTAGAGACCACCTTGTCTTCCCTAACCACAAAGGGTAAGCCAAAAAACACTTCATACTGCAATATACATGAAGTTTTATACAAAACAAGTTATTTATAAGGTTCATAGCGCTAGCACAGAATAAACCTTACCTGCCGCAAGTGATTTGCGTCACAACACTTCCCATAAGTTCAAAAACTTTCCTTGGGTTTATCTCGTGGCTGGTAGAGTTATGACCCAACTGACCATAGCCTCCAGCTCCAAATGTAAAAACCCCACCTTCCTAAACAAATAAATTATTTGCATTAAAACGATAGTATATCTCAGAACAAGAAACTTAACAGAGATAGGGGTTTCATAAATCTCCTTCTCTGACGATTTTGGAATTGTGGGGAAAGGAAAGAAAATAGACGTGCACAAGAGGGCCCTGAGATACAGGAGGGTCACAAGTTAACTGCAGTTATGAAAATGTGGCACAGGTACCAAGTGTTACCTTATTCATGTTAAATCGCGTTCTTGTAATTTCCATATTACTATACAATAGTCCTGCCATTAACTTGTGTCATTAACAGATACTAATCCTCGTTTTCCCTCTTTTCCAGTTTTGTTGATGAACTACAACAGCATATAAACTCACACAATTATAAAAGTGTACTTTGGCTTTTAAATTCTGAATATAAATTTCAAAGCAATTACCAAACAGGAAGCCGCCCTCCTCAGGCAGATGATGCAGAGTATGACTGAAATAGTCAGCTTCATTATTTGAAAGTGTGAGAAACCAGAAAATGTAAACTTTGTTGTAAGGCAAGTAATTTTTTAAAAGTGTTTTTGATTAATTTAATCAATAAATTAACCAAAAACTTTAATGAAAGAATGTTAAATCAGAAACATTTTCAGAAGTTATACAACTTACCTTACAACAACTTTGAAACTTTCCGTTTTCAAATGCTTTGAAATTGTAAAGCTGTTTCTTTCAATTCTACTCTGCATCAGACTGGACCTCTGCTGGAAATCATCATTAAAATGGCAGCATCCACTGAGAAAAACCAACAGCCTCATTCACTGAATCAGGATAACAAACAGTGACAGGTTTTTTCTGAATTTCAGGAGGACTTGAAGAATGCTCGCACATACACACAGTACTGTCTACAAGAGATATAAATCAAGACCACTCGTTCTGCAAGGCCTATCAGGCAAGGGAAAATGGAGCTATACAAATGGGTGACATAAATAATCTGTAGAAACATTTACAGTAAATTCAGTATTTTAATTGAGTCCATCAGCTTTAAAGCAAATTTGAAATTAACTTCTATACATTAAAAAGGGAAAGACATTTAGAATCCAAGTTACAGATTGCTGTTTTCTTTACATTCTGTACTTCCCTAACTGCACAATACATCAACATCAATTTCAGGAATGTAAAGTTGCCACATCTTTTTCAGTCAAAGTGAGAGAACATTTTAGGACAAAAAGCAATTGTTTGTGAATGGTCTTTTCCTTTCACTGTAGAAAATTAAGTGTGTATAAACAACAAAACTATGGTCACATTTAGGCAAATCAAATTCTTCAAAACAACTTTTCACTTTTTGCAGTGTAAAAATTCAAACAAACACATTAAAAAACCCCATACATTTTCCAAAAGTAAATAAACACAGTTTTGTTTTCTTCAGAAATAAAACATTAAAAATAATTACTTTCAAAATTCCAATGCCTTCTACTACAATATTCTGAATTCAACAGATTCAGACATGAAATGTCTATTTAGTCACTTGCCCAAATCTTGATCGCCCAGAATTGTTTTCTACTGCTATGAGTAGTAAGCTCAAAATATTCTGTTTATAAATGGATACATTTTATTGAGTGTAATGAACAACAGGAAATGTCATTTATACCTAAATGTTGAAGTCCAATCCAACTATCAAAACACAAAAAGAAAAGTACAGGAGTCAATCATTTAAAGACAGATGCATATGTGCTGTTTTACCCATCACAAAATAAAGGTAGTTATCATCACTTGATGCTTGAAATACACTATTTGTTGCTAAAATGAGTGTAAGAAAAAGCACTAGCATTATACATTCTATGTTGCTCCTAAAAGTTTCCGAATAAGTTTAAAAGTTTAAAATAAGACTCAAAATGATGCATTTAGCCAAGTTATGTATAAGGCAATTTGACACATTTCAGCTCTGTTTTAATCAATTCCTACATCTCTGTACAAACATGCCACACTGACACAGAATACATGCTTTTTTCCCAAATTGACCTTGAAATAAATGACCAACTTTTCATAGAACCTCACACTATCATACTGAGTAGCAAATTATGTAAACCTTCAATTTCTTCTATTGGTTTGCCAATAGTACATAAATAGCTGCTGCACGACAGCAGCCAGAAGGGAGAGGAGTGAGAATATGTGAGAGAACAACCCTGCAGACCCCAAGGTCAGTGAAGAAGGAGGGGGAGGAGGTGCTCCAGGCGCCGGAGCGGAGATTCCCCTGCAGCCCCTGGTGAAGACCATGGCGAGGCAGGCTGTGCCCCTGCAGCCCATGGAGGTTAACAGTGGAGCAGATCTCCACCTGCAGCCCATGGAGGACCCCACACTGGAGCAGGTGGATGCGCCCGGGGGAGGCTGTGACCCCCTGGAGAGCCCACGCTGGAGCAGGTTTGCTGGCAGGACTTGTGACCCCGCGGGGACTCATGCTGGAGCAGTCTGTTCCTGAAGGACTGCACCCTGTAGAAGGGACCCACGCTGGAGCAGTTCGTGAAGAACTGCAGCCCGTGGGAAGAACCCACACTGGAGAAGCTCGTGGAGGACTGTCTCCTGTGGGAGGGACCCCAGGCTGGAGCAGGGGAAGAGAGCAAGGAGGAAGAAGCAGCAGAGACAACATGGGATGAACTGACCCCAACCCCCAGTCCCCGTCCGCCTGTGCCATTGGAGAGAAGGAGGTAGAGAAACCAAGAGTGAAGTTAAGCCCCGGAAGAAGGGAGGGGCGGGGGGAATGTGTTTTAAGATTTGGTTTTATTTCTCATTACCCTACTCTGATTTGATTAGCAATAAATTAATTTCCCCAAGTCCAGTCTGTTTTGCCTGTGACGGTAACTGGTGAGTGGTCTCCCTGTCCTTATCTCGGCCCATGAGCCTTTCATTATATTTTCTCTCCCCTGCCCAGCTGAGGAGGGAGAGTGACAGAGTGGCTTTGGTGGGCACCTGGCATCCAGCCAGGGTCAACCCACCACAATAGCAAACAGCAATTCACTAAGAAAACTTTAAACAACCACACACACCAATCCCCTGAGCATTTAATTTAAATTCAAAATTAACTTGGTCTGAACAGTGGTAACAGCAACGCCAGAGGCATTACAGTCAGAAAACGGCTAATCTTTTTAGGATACACTAATGTAAATTTCAATATCTGCACAATTTTAATAATGCAATATGCACTGTCATATCAAAAATGCTACATTTTGTACGCTCAATTTCACCAAATCTGACGAATGTTTAAAATTACAGAAAGATTCCCTTGTATTTGGTAAGGTTTTTTTCAAATATTTAACCATTCTTCCAGGGCTTCCTCAACTTCATCCAATAAACTCTGAAGAAATTTTATGTGGAATTTTGTTTATTATTTCCTATTCAGGTAGCATCTTCTCCTGAAAACATTCAAAAATCAAAGCCTAAACGTATCTTTAAATATTGTACCTTTGTAAGGGCAGCAGTATGATCTTCTCCACAACATATATGAACAACCTTCTGAGTTCTCAGTGACTTTAGCAGCGTAGGAACATACCTGTCTGAAAGGTTTAATACAGCAGTAGATCGCTTATTTTGAAAATAAAAAGCAGAAAACAAATAGTTTTGCTCATTTATTCTAATCGGGTTCCAATCAAACAAGCACTTTAAATTTGTTAGCGTAATGCAATCATTGTGACTGAGTTTACGTACCTTTGAGACAGAAGCGTTATTACAGAAAAACAGAGAGACTAGTATACCGATATACTTTGTAGCAAATAGTCTCATTTTCACTCACATAGGATCATATGTCAATACATAAATCATGAAATATGGAACAGTACATTAGACCTGCCACTGGCCATGAGAAAAGAAAACAGATGACCGTTGTTTTAAGTTGTTTATGTGCTTCATGTTTTTAAAGTGTAAGTTGGTATCAGTTGGCCATAGTTCAATATTACTAAATGTACAATAGAATGGAACACTGAATAATTAGGAAGCGCAACTAATTTCCCTCCATCACCGGAACAAATCAACTTTGTCATCCAGTTGCACAAAGGCAATTTTTTTAAATGTTAATGCTAATGTCTTAAAATTTGTCAGGTACACTAAGATGCCTGGAAGAAGCCCTATCAAGACACAAAAAAGGGATTTTACTGAGAAGTGATGCTATATAAAAAACTGGGGTCATACATATTCCAAATAATATGTAGAAGCAACTGAAGTCTCCCATGAAAATTTGATTTCTGAAAAGTACATGTAATTTTCTTACTACATGAGTGTGACCAGATTTAAAGCATTAATTCAGATACACATTTTAACTACAACACGTTTTTCTTATTTTAAATGGTGTTGAGAACAATGAACCACTGAGAGAATTTAAATTAATGAAACTAGCTATAGATCATCCTATACTAAACTGTGTATTACATGAACCTCATCACATAAACTCCCCTCTTGGAGCCCTGCACATGGATAGCGTGCGTGTAACATAATACAACCAGCAAAGAAACAATTTTTTGTCTAACCTAACTACTCACTTAAAATAGTTAATGAGTATCAACACCCTAATAGAGGAAATTTTGGAAATGGTTAGCTGAAAATCGTGAATGATTATCAAAAGTGGCCTGAAAAAGGCAGATACCCACATGGCAGTAAAGCAACGAAGATGCCTTAAATGTGTCTACTAAGGACAACCAAATAGTTTTGATAGATTACTGGTTTTGTCAAGCAATTTCATCTACCTAAAATTCAGTTCAAACTGTAACTACTGCACAGTATCTTAATTCAATCCCATTTAGAAAGTTTAAGTCAGAAAAATCTAGAACAGGGAAAGAAAACAAGTCAAGCGGGCTAGAATTTCAACATAACACTGTCAGAATTTTCACTACAAAACAGCTGAGGAAAAAAACTGTCTCTTCCTTATGCAATCTCACATGATATCAGCACTCTCTGACAGTATTCAGCAAAGGTTTGTTCTGTCTGCTCCTTCTCTAGGAATACCTCTGTCTTTAGATTCACAAACCAAGACCTTCAGCATGAAATTTAACAGAAGTAATGTTTACTTACCATTATCATCATTAAGACCCAGCTGCCCAAATTTGTTTCGTCCCCATCCAAAAATGGCTCCAGAAAGAGTTAGTACAAAACTATGAGCTCCTCCTGCTGCAATCTGTGCAAAAGGGATTCCCAGCAGAGATTTGATCACATGTGGGGAGTTTTGTTTTTTATACTCATAACCTAAGCCCAGCTGGCCATATTTATTTTGTCCCCAGGAAAACACTTCACTTCCTGATTAAAGGAAAAAAAAAAAACAAAAAACCAATCAATATAGTTTAATTATATAAAGTTTATTTACTGTAAGAAAAGCTAAAAGTTACACAGTTACTCTTCAAATATTTTTGAATTTGAAAACGCATACGAACTACGGACTTGTGAAGCTAAGCATTCTTGTGTAATTTGCAGATATTCAACTCAAATATTTAATCAGACAAAGTATTTAAATCACGTTCAAAACCCTCAAAACTGCTCTTAAGATTCCTGTTTCGAAAGCATTAGATAAGTTAACTTTGGTCATTACTAAGCAAGATCCTGTTCCATTGCATATTTTTATGCAGAGATACTTGTTGAGGTTGCATAGTGGACACGCAAAAATTTCCATTTTCCAATCACAAGCCTCATTTAATCTTTTATACAGTAACATACTTAATTTTCACATACAATATTTTGAAATTTAAAATGTCACTTAAATTGTATCACTGATATGATCAATGAAGCACAAAGTTTAAAACGTCATTTGATGCCATATAAAGAAAAAAACATTTTAAAGATCACAAATCAGAGAGCTATTTATGTTAAGATTGCCTCCAAAAGAAAACGTTCTACTGAACAACCAACATTTTGTCAAGGTATTTACCATCCTGAAGACCAACACCTAAAGATATTTTGCTTTTGCTTCTGTGATACGTTTCAAACAGTACTGTTTCCTATGTCTCTCCTACCTCCACCCTTCCAATAACAGTTTTATCAAGATGGAAAGCAATGAAACCCATCCCCTGGGGTACAGGTCTCTCAGATTTTATTTATTTATTTAAACAACAACAACCACCAAAAAACCGAACCAAAACAAACCAGACAAAAAAAGCCAACAAACCCAAACCACCACTTTTATACAAAACAATCTTCATAACACCAAAGAAATCCTATACCAATCATTTAGAATCACATGAACTCATCCACCTGATCAATATCGCATATACAGATCCAAAAATACTACGAAGTCTCCTCTCAAAATGCCCGATTCAAGTAAGTTCATCCCATTTTCCTCCCTGTGTGGGTTTATTTTTAAGACCATAACCTTGCTACATTGCAAGTATTTCTGCAGGTTCTCTTAGAACCAGGAAAAAAGAAAACAACAGAAAAACACCCTGCAATGCATGTGAAGAACAGAAACACAGAGCTGCAAATCCATGAATTGGCAATAGGATAGCGATGCTGTACTTGAAGCTTGTAACTATTTAGAACACTAAGTGAATTTTAAATTGCAATTATTCTTATTATATTCTTGCACCTTGGACCAATAGAAGGCTTAACAGCACAGTTCTGATACTCCCCATGTTCTACTGCTGATCTTTACCCAGGCAAAGGGTTATTTGTAAATCTCTGCCTGCCTGTCCTGAAAACAAAGGAACCTCACTAGGTTATAATGGTAAAGATGCCTGGGAATACATCATGGCACAGAAAACACTCAATATGAGCCCATGAAAAGTCACATACAGAATCAAGGCACGTGTAGTCAGTATAAACTATTATATTTAAAGAAAAAGAAAAAAAAAAATCATTCAGCATACAATTAACACCTCCTTCCCCACAGTTTATTTAGTTTATATTTTAGCTACACATTGTTAAGAAACACTGTCAAACTTTACAATCTTTCTGGAATTTTTGTTTTGAGTTTCTAAGTTTCCATTAACCCCATCCAGCAGCCACTTCTTCCAAATATTCCTTTGTCATGATGAAACAAACAAGCAGCAAATTTAAATTTATATTCATTTCTGGATAGCTATACTAACTAGCCCCAGCAAAATTTTGAAGACAGATGTTTAAACCTTTCAAAAGGGGGGTGATAATGTGACATTACATTTTAACTATAGAAGCACCAACAAAACAGAGGCTTTGCAAAAGAAAAGCAGGCAAGGAAGTCGTTGCCTGCAAGGATCAGTAACCTGAAGTTAGAGGTTAAAAGAGTGACAAAGCAGCATGCTAGCAGGATGAAAAAGAAATGGGACCAAAAAAAGGAGAAAAACCAAAATGAATTTAAAAAGGAAATTACATGAAAGCAAGATGATAAAAAGCAAAAAAGCAAGAAAAAAAAAGCAGAACACCACAACATTTGTTTGTACATATATTTTTTAAATTCAAGCTTCCATCATTAAATTACACTTCTCCTACCAACCTGAAACGCCAGCTGTGCTGAGTGGTAGTATGTTTAAAAAAAAAATTTCCTTTTAAAAGACAACAAAATAAATGTTGAAACCTTTAGAATTACCTGGTAAGAAATTACACAAAACTTCAGAAGAATTTGGCTTACCTTTTGAGAGTGCTAATGAGTGATAATAACCACAGGCAACTTGAACAATTTGGATCTCTGATAGGCTTTTAATATTTCTATTGGGGGAAGAAAACAAAGAAAGAATTAAGCTACTAGGTCATGGTATGAAATATAAAGTCACGCCAAAGGGTAATATACAAAAAGTGAATCCTTTTCACTGAAGTATATATGAAAGTAATTTAAATATCCTAACTTTAATTAGAAGCTATTTAGTAAAGTCTTAAGTCAAAACTGCTTCTTTTCTAACAGCTTCAAGGGCAGGTTCTGTCTTATTTTCAAATTAATAAAGTCAGTAAAAGACCATAATGAAGAATGAGGGAGGTTCATGTGCTAGGAAGGTGTCACCCAGCTGAATGGAGGAAATGAATATCAGATGCAAGAAGAAAATGATTCTTACTTTCTAGTTTCCAAAAGAGAAAAGGTTTTACGATCTTCTTCATATGAATATTGGATATAAAGATTGAATTACTTTCTGTTAAAATTTGAACACTCAATTTTTCATCTCTACCAACATTAACTTCAATCGAAACTTCAGTTTACAGAGCTACCAAGTATTGCAAAATATTATAAAGAAGTTGCAAATACATACAAACGTACATTAAATCTAGTACGCTTTGAACTTTTGTTGAGAAAAAATGGGAGTTTCTAAAGGCCTGGGGGCTTTTAAATTTGATATAGAAATGAATAACCTTTGTATTAGCTATTTACACCTTTCGTATTTATACGTATGTCACAGAGAGCCACGAAAAAGTTATATATTACTAACGTTCCAAGAAATTGTTACTTTCATGTGTCATTTTCCTATGTAAAAAAGAAAATTTAGAGACGAAAACCTGCAGCTTGCAAACATGCAAACTTACGGCTACAGACAGTTCCACTGATTTCAGTGAACCTATTCATCGCAGTAAAAATGTGGACTTCAGCTAGCCGGAATGCCTACAGCATTCTGAAAACAAGCAAGTGAAATCTGGCTAGCATTCATTTTTGTAACTAGAAGGCATATTATTTGAGCACAGCTGAAAAACTTCAGGGTGAAAACTGAAGTATGAAGATCAGATAGCAAACGTACTCCCACAACTGGTTTTTAAAGTTTAACATTCTACTTCTCTTTAACTTCTCTTAAATGGGCAGTTATCAATCCCCATTTACATTCCTAAAATACCCATCCTACTTTTCCAACATAACTCTCATTTTTAGTAGATGACTATTAAAAAAAAAAAAAAAAGGGAAAAAAAAAAAAAACACAACAAACGAAACCAAGCAAACCTGTAACACACTTCTCACATAAGCTGACTTTCTGAGAAAGGAAACCATCTACCGCATGCAAGTGCCATAGCTAAAATACACTTTCTAATGCGTGTTTTTAATTATAACAGCAGAATATCTTAACCAGTGTGATTTAAGTACTTTTTTTAAAAACAAACAAAACCAAAAAACAAACAAACAAAAAACAAACACCAAACAAACAAACACCAAACAAACAAACAAACACCAAACAAACAAACAACTTATTATATATACTAATTATTTTTAACCTGGGCACTCTGATGCATTCCTCTGTTCCCGGCAAGCCAAGCTGTCCATCAGTAGCCAGACCCCAAGCATACACCTGACCTTTGTCATTTAATGCAAGAGTGTGGGCTTCTCCACACGATACAGCTACAATATTTTGGGCATCCAGTGCACCAACATGCTCTTAAAAAAAAAAAAAAAAGTTAGTTGTTTAAAAAAAAGCTACTAACAAGCTAGTGTTGGTTCAAGACAGCTATACTCAGTACTACAGTATCAACTGAAATGACACAGAAGTAAGCCCAGAAGTCTGCCAAAACATCCTTTATTTAAAATTATAAGCATGCTGTTCTAGGAGAAGTAAGTTAAATTTGACACCCCAAGGTAACTAAACAACCACTGTATCTGGGGCAATATACAGAAGTGTACAAAAACTGCAGCTTGATCATAATGGTTCCTTCTAACCTTGCCATCTGAAAATGAGTGTAGAAACTCAATTAACATTAAGGTCAAACAGATTATTGTCAAATGACTACACGTGTAGACATTATGTAAGAGGAAAACATTCCACCACAGCAAGTTAAATTCACCTATTCATTATTAACAAAAAAGCCTGCAAAACAAGGCAGGGCAAATTAAAGACTAAAGCTACTGATTTTGCAATGAGCTAACACAATGTCCTCTTTATAATGCAAAATACTGTAGAAACAGATGCTAAAGAGTAATTTTTCTAGATATGCAGTGCACACCCCTGAAAAGCAAACACTAAAATATCTGTGATTTTTCTTCCAGTAGCCTGCATCAATACCTTTAAATACATTTGGAAAAACTCGAAGTTTGTTTTCATGCTTAGCATTTGTGATCAGAAGTCTAACATTTTCACTTCAGCAACAGTGGAGAAATATCATCAGGGCCTGTCATGAAGGCGGGAATTTTCAACAGCCCCCTTAAATAAGAGCCTGCTTGGACATTTTACGCCCAGTTTTCAAACACATATATTCTATTCCTGCCTAAGAATGGCACATCACTGAAAAAGCCTGTGTATCATCAACGTAACGTGCGCTGTAAACACAGGCTAGCATAGCCTAAGTCAATTTTAAAACAGTATGTGCAACATTACAGGTACTCAGTTCCCAAAATAAAGTAACACAGGCAGCAGACATAAGTTCATTTTTTTTAAACAGCTGGTCTGATTAAAGAGGTTACCACCCCAATTCAGCCCATTACGGCCTCCACAGCTCTGCCAGTGGAAGAGGTCATGAAAGCACTCTCCAGTTCAGGCAACAGCATGCAGCTTAGCTCAGACTATCTTCACCAGCTGCTAAACCAGCCAGGCTGACTTTGCCTAATACGGGTTAAGAAACATTCACCCAGTCCCTATGGCAAGCAGAGCTCTGTGGGGAGGAAAGAGGGACGGCTAAATAGTGCCAGTGGTGACACTGAGGTGGCAAAGACATGCAGTCAGCAACAAAATTATCTTCAGCTAGCAGAAATACATTCAAAAGAGAGCATCCACCCATTTGTAAAGATACTGAGCCTCTTTAGACTCCGCAAGTAAAGTTATCCCAATGCACCAACTTCACATTAGAACATTCAACAGTATTGTCAGTAACCTCCAGATGAAAGAAAAATTAGGGAGGAGGACATTACAATCCTAATGACTGCTGTATCTGAGCATGTTAAAAAAAAAAAAATAGTAGGTGTTTGTCCATTACATATGAAAGCTCACACAAAGCTGTTTTAAAAAAAAACAAAAAATTAAAGGCCAGATGTTTTTATTGTAACTTTCAGATTTAAAAGACAATTCAGCATAATTTTCAAAGTGGGTAACAAGTATTCAGACTAAGTTTGACAAGCTGAGTTCCTATTCATGTTCATGAAGCAGATGTTTGCACAGGATTCAAGTTTATCAGTTTTAATATCCATTTACTGTTTCCCAATAGAAGTCCAAATTAGTTTTAAAAGTTACATATCAACTACACGAAAAATCTTTACTTGGCACCAAATCCGAAACTCTGAATAATGGAGAACTACTGAAATACTGCATAATGCCTTATTTCCATTTGAAATATTTGAAATATCAATTATTGTGCCAAGTAACTTGTAAAATTGCTATAGCGGTGATTAGAATAAACTCTTAGGAAGCCTTTTCAGTTTGCTTATGTTACGCTATAAGAACAGTCAGAAGCACTGCTCCATATCTCTTAGTAGCACGCAGATATGACTCACGCACAGCTCTGAAGGGAGCCCGTGTGCACACTCCTCTGCAGTTCCTGCAAGACGTGTACCCACTGCTGCTATAGAACTGCACTAGCAGGAAGCAGAAACACGCATATAACATAGATAGGAAGAAAAAAGCCCAAAGAAGTTTTACGTTGTATCTTTTAGGCTTTTCCAAATCCTCTTCCTGTAGCACTGCATATGCTGAAAAGTCTTATCAAAAGTTTTATTTTTAGTTCTCAAGAAAAAGAAAATTCAGAACCTTGCTTTAATCAGACCTGCTCTACATCACATATTAAACGATTAAAAACACACAGCATGTTTCTCAACTAAGGTATGCCAAATATTCTTTTCTACTGTATTCCAGTAGCCAAACCCATACATATAGCACAATGCTAATCCATGTATTGAAGCAGGTCACCTCCCCTTGAGATTAAAACCAGCCACTGAGTCCCCACGGCCTCAGGTAAACTGATTCCATGCTGGAAATAAAAAATAGTGGCACTATCCAGCTGCATGGCAGGCAAAACTATGCGGGGACAGCCACGTTTCACAGTTGGTTATTTCCAACTGTCAGAAGAGGCAATCCAAGCAAAGGAATGCTTTTTAAGTTAAAAATATGCCCATTCTTGGAAGAACTACTGTGCATACAATTCAGCACATGCACAGACGCTGGCAGTCTTGGGTTTGATGTACCATAATGAAACAAAAAAATACATGCACAACCACGTGTACTCTCCACGATTCATTTCTTCTAAACTTACCGGGTCTTTTCCTGGCTTTTTCATGCCCTAGCTGTCCTAGATCATTGCATCCACATGTATAAACAGTCCCATCATCCAGGACAAAAACAGTATGTCTCAGTCCACATCCTACATCTCTGACCCTTTTATTTAAGAAAAAGTCACTTTTTCTGGGTTCTAAAACAATCTCTTCATCAATTCCACCCAATCCAAGCTGTCCAAAAGATGCATTTCCCCAGCACAACATGTTTATGCTTCTCTTGATCGCAGAGATCTTCCAACTTCACTTTTCTAGAATATCCCTTCTGTGTAGCTGTTCAAAAAAAACAAACAAACAAACAACAAACGTACAGTTTTTCAGTATTGTCCCTAACATTTATGTTATCTTTTATATGGCATGTAATCCACAAGTTCACTTTCTATATACCAATATATTGAAACACTGAACAATTTTTAAGAGTGTGATTTACTTTCTTGGACAGCATTTACATTAACTCTGCAGTAAAATGCTTTCCTTCCCATTTCAGATACAACTTTTAAGATGTGCAGGTCCTCAGTTTTATAAAACTTTGTTTTAAAAATTTCAAATATCATTTTTTGTAAAACTTCTCTGATGTCTAATCCAGAACTATACAAATGGCAGTCACAACTAATGCTAGCCAGTGGAAATGACTTCAAGCATCTTTTAAGGAGACAGTACAGGCTTGTTGCTTTACCCAGAGAGCTGCATGACTCCAGAAAGCGCTGTGTACGGCCTCGAGATCATCCCCAAAAACAACACTTGACTCATATCTTGGAAAAAATTGGTCAGCTCTAATCAAATCCAGTTATGCAACACAAAGAATAATACGATGTGTCAATCATTACATTTAAACAACCATGAGTCAACTACACTTAGAATTTAAAAGAAAATAAACAGCTGAAACTCAAGTCCCCCATCTTGCACTGAAATCAACACAGGCTACAGCTTCATAGTTACTCTGCAGTAACAGGAGGCCACATATACAAACTCATCCAGGCAAACCCCCATCCCTAATGCCTAAACTACAATTACCAGTATATATGTTGACAGACTCTGTACCTATTTGGAAAGGATACAAAGCTACACCGCTCCTTCATTTTCAGTATTGCAGATGACGAAGAATTTATGACAATGTTTTCACTATTACTTACTGTCAACGGACGTGTAGTGTAAGTTTCCCCATATTTTCAGAGCAATTTAAAAATCAATGCAATACAGTGTAAAATTGTTATAAATTTTCATCTGTAACCATTATTTGGAAGACAGCATGAATAATGGAATGTGGAATACAATGCGCTACAAATGCATTCAGTCTTACATTCTGCGGGGTCATAACACGTATAAACCGCCTAAACATAAAACTGCTCAGAGAAGCAAGCTATTAGTTAGCAGCCAAGTGTTACATAAACCAAAGGGCAGAATTCTTGTCAGCACAACAGGATGAACTATTTTTCTCTGCAAAAGTCAAAATGCAGTAAACAAGATGCTTATTTTTGTGATCTCATAAAAAAACAAAACAAAAAAAACCAAAAGAGCCAAACATCTTAAAATATATTGCATTCTGTTTACCTATCGCAGGAGATGACGCATGATCAAATATTTCCCTAGCTATCACTAGCTATATCCTACCACATTCAGAAGGGGATATCAAAACGAAGACTCCTTCGGTTAAGACATAGCTATGCAAGCTTCACAAATCTGTAGCAACGACTGCAATGCAAGCTTCAACCTGCAACACAAGAAGGTAGAAAAGATGTATGATTATAGTGCTTCAAGATTGCTGTAGTCAAGATTTATCTCCATCTCCAGCGGGGCAAAAAGAAAAAAAGTTATCCCTTCTGTTAAAACAGATGTGTATTTTCACAGAAGGCGGGGTTTTTGTTTTGTTTTGTTTTGTTTGAAGAGTCAGTAGCCAAAGACGTTCTGTACTTTGATCTCAAATCACGGCAGTATGTTATCCCTGTATGTAGTCACGAAAGCCAGCTCACGTTGTCAGCTGCTGGATACTACCGTGCGTGACGTCAAAAGCAGTCCAATGCCGACACGAAACACAGAACGCGAGGGAAACCACCCAACTCATTTTCTACTAGCAGAGAGCGAGTAACAGAGCTACGGAAGGGTCTGGATGTTTCCCGCAGGCTGCAGCGGGCCGTGTAATCTCACCGTGCAGGGGCACTGACGCGCTCTTAACGCGCCCCAGCCGCGGGCTGCGCGCCCGGCGATGCCCAGGGCTGTACCACGGGCTCCGGCTGCCCCGCGGAGCGGGAAGCCGCCCGCCTTGGCCGCCGCCGCTGCCGAACGCGGTCAGCCTGCGGCACCGGCTTAACGGTTCCCCTCCCGCGAGCGCAGCTCCACCGGCCGCCGCCGCCGGGCTGGGGTCCGGAGAGAGCGGCCGCGCCGCGGGCGGGGCCGGGGCGGCCCCGGCGGAGGAGCGCAGGTCAGCGGCCGGAGTGGGGCCTCCGCCCGTTCCGGCGGGGCGGCGCCAGGCGCCAAGATCCCCTCAGCGCGCCCCGCAGCTGCTAAGCGGCGTCGCCCGTAACGGTCCCAACCGCCCCGGCCCACCGGCCGCCCCGCACCTGCCCCCCCGCGCCGCGGGCACCGCCGCTCGTCCCGCCCCGCTCCCGCCGTCCCACCGGCCCCGCGGCGGGGCCCCGCGGGCCGAGCGCGGCCCCGTCCACTTTCCCCTCCGCCCCGTGGGGCCGAAGGGCGGCAGCGCCCGGGTCCGCAGAGGTCCGGCGGCGCCCCACGGCCCGGCGGCACTCACCGGCGGCGAGGCGCTCGGCTCCGCTCCCCGCCAGGCCGCGCCCAAGGCCGGCGCGCCCGCCGCAGGCACCCACCGGCCACCGCGAGGGCGTGAGCGGCCCCAACGCGGAGCGCTGACAGGGCCCGGCCGCCGCTACTGCGCAGGCGCGAACACGGCGGGCGGGGCCGCAGCGCGCCCGCTGCCCCGCACGCCTCCCTCCCCGGCCTCGTGGTCAGGGGCGGTGACGCAGCGGCGGCGCGGCGTGACGTCAGCCCGGACCTCGGCGGGGCTCGGCAGCGGGAGGCACCGCCCGGGCGGCGGGGCGAGAGGCCCGTGGCGGCGGCGGCTCAGCGGCCCCGCGCGGAGGCTGTGCCGGCGGGCGCTGAGTTGGAGCCGGGCCGGGGCCGGGGCCGGGCCCCGAGCAAGGCTCGGAGGGAGGTTGCGGTCGGAGTCACCGCGGGGCTTCGGTTCCCGCTGTCGGGCCGTGAAGCGGCTGTAGCGAGAAGTTGACAACAAAAAAAGGCATTTAGGAGAGTGACGGTGAAGTGACGAATGCTGGAGTGATGCCTTCGTCCTCCCGGTGCGCCTGGAGAACGGCAGTGGAGAAGAGCAGAGCGGGGTGCGGGAGGGTGCCGTTAGCTCAGGTGCTGGCTCCGGGGTGGCGACTGCAGCTGTACGTACTCCTGGCTTGGGAACAAGTGAGCGCAAAACGACACAGCAGCTTTAAAGCAAACCATCGTTGTATTACATCCCTGGTTTTAAATCAAGCATTAAAAAAATTGAGTGTGTTCTGGGGCAAATCACTCCCTCTGTGTTTGCTGAGGAGAGGTCTTCGTGATGGCATATTTCTGCTTCCTTGCAGAGTGGTTAGAGACTTGGCTGTGTGTTGCTATTCCTTATCCGTGATCTACAGAGATCTGCAGGAGCCTCTGCTTGATCTCTGAGGGCACAAAAAGAGTGAGCTCAGTGAGCGGGAAGGAACCGGATCCTCCAGGGTAGAAGCAGGAACAAACTGTTCTTCATACTCCAATTCCCTGTCATTAACTTGGGACGCAACGGACTTGCTCCCTGGGGGCGATCCCGATGGCGGTGAGGCAGCAGCGTGAACGCTGGCCCTCCTGGGTCAGGGCGAGGGCTGGGTTGCGGGGCTTTGCTGTACCCCTCCGGCAGGAATTAATGCGGTTTTCTGAATTCTGAGTTCCGGTTACAAGCTTTTCTCGGTGTCGGTGCATACATGAGGTGGGCATGTTAAAACGGTGTTTTCACTAGTGGAGCAACTAAAGATAAGTTTACACGCTAGACACATTTTGTGGCTTTTTCCTAGGATTTTGCTTACTTACTGGGAGGAAAATCCACTGCGATTTAGTGGACTGGGTTGGGAATCCAAATGCGGTTTCCTTATTTAGCAGCCTCTCTATAGTAGTTCTGCGATCCACCTTTATGTAGGTCAGGAAGTAAAAAAGGCCAGGACCAGGCATACTTCACAGCAAGTGATTTTCCAAACTATGGGTAAGAAAGGTTCTGTGTTTGGTGCCATTTTGCCCTGTAATGGAAAGCATTTTAAAAAACCCAACAAATGAGCTGTCTTGGTCCAGCCATTAAACATTCCTTTGTGTATCTAAATAGGTAAGATTCTACAGGACTTCTCAGGATTTGTGGTTGTAAATTTATCAGCAAAGATCCAAACCAGCAATATTAAATTTATACATGGAGAAAATGAGATCACTGCATAGCTGACAAAGGCTAAATGACGCAGCACTTTTCAGGGTAGCAAATACACCGGTTTGTTATTTAAAGGAGAGATGTGAGTGATTTGCCTTTTTCCATTCTGCATGTAAGAATGGAAGGTTAGCAGTAGCTGGTAGACATAGCAAAGGGAGGAAAACACAACATTCATTATCTTCTAAACTTCCTTTTCCTTTCATTTATGAGACCACCACAGTAGTAACTGCGAATAAATACACTGTGAAGTAGATTTTAAATATTGTCATTCATTGTGCAGTGTGTCCTCTGACCAGCATGTGGGGATATGTCCATGTACTTGAAGAGGACATTATATGCCCAGTACAATTTTTACATAGGAAAGTATTTTGGTATAACTGGCCTAACACATTAAATAAGAAATATATAAAGCATGAAACAACATACAATGTT
This sequence comes from Platalea leucorodia, assembly GCF_965183815.1. NCBI lineage: Eukaryota > Metazoa > Chordata > Aves > Pelecaniformes > Threskiornithidae > Platalea > Platalea leucorodia. The sequence goes on from NC_138826.1 coordinate 36,843,852, forward strand.
GCACAAATCTCAACTTCCTTGTGTAACAGACATAGCTATGTTATTTAAAAGCACTATTTTAGTCCTAAAATCAGATTACTGTGAGTTAAATAATTCAAATGTGTCTTCAAATAAAGTATAAGCCATATTTTTATTCCACTTACTACCTATCTTAGAATATTTTCTTTTCTGTGCCAGAGGAGCCATATCGTGCCTGTCTTAATGCCTTGAGAAAGCCCCTTCCTTCATGGGGCTAAGGATACACAGGCAGTGGGGGGAAGGGAGTGCCTGCCCTGATGCCACATCCCTGCTTGGACTCCCAGCCACTCAGTACAACCAGTTCTACATCCACTGGCATCAGATCTGCCAAAATGTGGTTCTGTAGTTGCAGCGGTCAAGAGAACCGCAGGCGGGCATGCTTGCGCCTCAGAATTCCCAATGTCCATTTTAGTACTTGCAAAAAACCCCAGTATTTTGCAGTGATGCAAAATCCAGTGAAAACAAGAAATGTAAATCTGGTTAACTTCAGGGAAGAGATTTATTCCTTCTAAGTGCCTTAGCACAGAGGGTTTCCTATTACAATTGCACAGCCGCCTTATTGATGGTCACAACAAGCAGGAAACTATTTTCAGTTGCCCTGCCATTATTAAAATAGCAATGTGTGGCTACTGCCCGGTGATTGCTGTCCACACACTTGCGTTTTTTAAATTGCACCCCAGTTAATCACCCATTCAGATAATACAAAAATTAAAAAAAATCATATATAGCGTTAACTAATGTATACTTTATGCTTTATTATGGGAAAACATCTTTCAGTTAATATAAGTGTTTTTGAAGGCTACAGTGTTATGGCACAAAACTTTCTGTATAGCTAATAACAGCAATGGACTCTGCTCTCTGGCTCCATTTTCTCCTGGCAACAGTCAGTACCTACTTTATAAACATTATTTCCTCATTTCAAACCCCCTTGTTTTATACTTTGATGTGTCACAGACTACGGAAAATAGAAATGGGTGTCCAGAACAGCTGATAACATGAAATTAGGGATGTCAGCATTTTGCTGTGAGAAATTACTAACCTTTGTGTAGAATATTCTTGATTAAGACAAAGGAAAGGCTTTAGAATGCAAATAGCCGTACAAACAAGGTACGGTCAGACCCTTTTATGCCATTTGTTTTACATTTTATCCTTATATTCTTCACAGTATCAGTATTTTGATGTTAATAATTATTGAAAGTGCCTATGTAGACAGACTCACACACACACAGAGTACCTGTTTTATATGCTCTGCTACTTTATAGCTGAGCGTGTTTTAGTTCTCTGTCTGCCCACCCTGCTCACTGTAATGATTCTGGTTAGCTCAAATGCAAATGTGCTTACCAGTAAGTCCAGTTAATTATTAACTGATGGTGATACGGTGAAAAAAAATGAACAGTTTTGGACCTGTTTGTGAAGGTAAATCACTGTATAAATACTAAATCTAGAATATTGCAAGTTCTGTGTCTAACTCAAGGCACCTAATGAAGGGAGCTGTTTAATAAGCTTAATAAGCTGAGGAGGCATACCTTCAAATAAAATAAGCAAGAACAAAACCCTGCAATGCCCCATTCCCTTCATCCTCTCAGGACACAAAATATAGCTGAAATAGCCAAAAGAATGCAATTCATAGGATCACAGATGTAAAGAAAATGGAAAAGCAATGAAGGACAACAATGAATCCTGGACAGGAAGAGTATAATGAAGGAAACCAGCTGACCTTTGCGTTAGGTATGAAGCTCCTGTCCTCGCAAACTCCTGTGTGGATCCAATATCCCCAAGCCCACACAAATTGCAGCTGGCACTCGGAGCGACTACCCCATATCCTGGCAGTACGGCAGAAGCCACATAAGTGCCCAGGCACCTTCAGGTTGGGGCTGAAGATGCTGAACATTTTCGACATCCCGCACAGAGGGCTGGGAGTGCAGCCCCTCACGTTCTCTTCCTGTTGCAATGATGTTTCACACTATTACATGAATTTTTCTGTTATAAATAGATCAGCAGGCCAGGTGCTAACTGAACACCAGGAAATTCCCATGTAACCTTTTGGGTTTTTGGCTTAAGTATTGGATGCTGAGACACCAGTTCCGATGTCATTAAACTGGGCTTTTGGTCAGGCCAAAACTGATCTTTGATTTTTAAGGTGCAATCCTACAGGAATACAAGATCAATAATTGAGCCAGTTCTGCCCTGCAGAGACCAATTTGAGAACACACTGAACCTCAGCTCATAAAATAGCAGCTCCAAGCGGCGCCACATGCTGCTGATTCTGACATGACACTGTGTCTTTGCATGGCAGGATGATGAAGCACCCTAAAATTAGCCTTCTTACTATTTCGTAAAGAGCAGGCAGAAAGGTAGCAGACTGCCCTGAGGAGAACAAAGAGACACGGGGGAGGACGAGAACTGAGGCTCACACGCGGGCTGGTCACAACACTTCATGGTGAGCAGTCTTGGCTTCTTTGCAGATTTCCATGTTGGATTGTTTGGTGTCATTTCTTATCCCAAGCACAGAGTGACCTGATTGTGAAAGAAGAAAGGTGCTCGTGTAAACAGAGGTGGGGTGGAGGGATCTGTTCTCTCAGGGGGCTTGGGAGACAGCACAGGGGAAAACTAACTGTGAAAATGACACCGATGGTCTCTTTTCTTAGAGGTGTGGTAGGAGGTCGCATTTGATTCACAGAATTAAGTTTGTTGTTAATGGAACAGGACTGGGAATGGAAGAAAAAATAGTGCTGGTATGGAAACCAGAAATACCATGATAAAGCCCCCTCTCTGCTGAGCCAGACTGAATTTTTCCTGATATTCAGCTCTCTCTCTGCCCCGTTGCTTGGGTGATAAAGTCCTTGGCTTTACAAGGAGTAAGATTTGAGAGAAAAAAACTTCCAGGCAGTATGACGATAAGCATGGATGTCTTTGGGTATGGGAACAGAAATAGTGAAGGAAAAGGTCTTAGACCAGAATAAACCTTGCAGATGAGGAGAAAAAAAGAAACTGTAAGGAAACATTTCAATATCGGAGAGCGCAATAGGCATGACATGAAATGGATGTTAGGGCTGATTGCTAGGAGAGAAGATGACACAGCATGCGTCTCTAGGAAGCAGGGGACTCCGCCATCAGCTCCGTGTAACAGCCTGTGGCCCTGTGCCTAAACAATTGTCAGGACATGCTGTTTTCTCTATTCCTATGGTAGGACTCTGCGAAGAATAGCTGGGAAGAAAATAATAACTCTGAGGCATGAACTGTGACCTGTATGTTCAAACTACATCCATCTGTTTCTGCCGCTCAAAAATATGGGACTATTTTGCAACAAAGATATTTCTGTTTAGTAAAGATGGCTGGACAGTACTCTGCAGCTTTTGTGATTTAATTCAAGAAAAGACTCATGATTTCACATGTATTACTGAAACCCAGAGGGGCATGATACTGTGAGATCTATTTTGGTGCAGTTAGCAACTGATAGATATTTGGTATAGCATGGACTGAAATGTGGTGTCAAAGTGGTAATGAATCTGCGCCATTTGTATCAACTACAGTATAGGACATCTCTGTTCAAAAAGTGGATTAAATATTCATAGGGGATGAAGACTCTTGGACAGATGGAAAATTAGATTACTCTTGCAGAGGTTGTTAAGGGGCTCCACAGAAATTATATGTGAGCAGTCAGAGCTTGGAGTCCTTGGAGAACTGTAACTCTGAATTCCCTATGACGTAAGTCTCAACCTTAGCATTAGAATAAAAGATTTCGAAAAAATTTTATTTGATTTTGGAGACAGAAGGTAACTAAGCTGTATGAGATGAGCAATCAAATCCGCATAAGTGTGTGAAAAATGGAATCTCTGCTGCTACCCACTGCACAATTCGTATGTACAGAAACCTATTGACTCCTCATGTGCCCAGAGCTCTCCTATGCCAATATTTACTAAGCTCCCATTTAGGAAAGAAAAACTGCCACAAACTTGTAATCTTTCGTTTCTGTTTACTGACACTGGAGTTGTGCAAAATGCTGACAATCTTCTTGTTGATTTTTTAATATGAGTGATTTAGAGGCTCTTATTTCTCTCCAGAAAATCTTGGGACAGTGTTTTTGGGATAATGTTTCTTTGTTTATTTAGTCTACCAGTGCACAAAAAACTGTTTCAGTTTAAAATTTCAAGCTTGTAAAGGGGAGGCCAAAGCAACTCTATATCATTTGGAAGCAGAAACAGTAGAGCAGCCACCTGTGCCAAACCTCCATTGCATTTAGCTGGCTTTTTTTTTTCTTGGATAGGGAGGGAGGTAGCAGTGATTCATCACCCACGTGTGACTGATGAAGGCTTTCTTGTCATTAATGTCAGCAAGCCACTAGGCCACCACTAAATATGATCACTGATCCCAATCAGAAATGATCATTTGCGGGGCACTGGATAGTCCCCACTTAAGACACGTATATTTACTTTCGTAAAAGAACAATAAAGGGCTACTTTCAGCTTCTGGGCAGGGTTCTAGAGCAGCAGAATTACTCTTAAACATACATAGAGATCAATTTGAAAGTAGTCTTAGGGCTTGGATCCCTGGAGATTCAAGAGAGATTGTTCCCGAGACTGTCTTGGGAAAAGACACAGCATTTCCACAGTATCCAACTGAGACACAGCAGCTTCTGTTCACCCCATGACCCAGTGGAGACATCCAAAACCAGACAGATTACCAGCAGGAAACTCAGCTTGAAACTCCAATTTAATCAGAAAACACTCCCACAACATTTTTTAGCCAACAGACTTGTAAAAAAATATTGTGCCCAACATGATAAAACTTTTGCAAATACGAACAATTCAATACAAACAATATTGTAGGCTTATAAGCTTGCAGCAAACTCAGCCAGGCAAACTGGCCCTTTAGCAGACAGTATAAATATTACAAATTAAATTCCTTTGACTATAACTTTTTTTTTTTTTTTTTTTTAAATGAATGAAAATAATGCTTATTTGGCCTTATGGCCAAGTGATTGCTTTGTAATAAACAGTGTTAGGATTAAAAATCACTTTTCCTGAGAGGCAAATGATATGTGATCTCTATAATTTTTCCCGACCTCTTGTTCAAGTTTAAGCCTCTAAATAGCTCATCACCATTATAAACCTGTTTAGGTTATCTTCTGAGTTTATAATAACCATAAGCGTTAAAATAGTCTGTTCATACTATAATAATCCCTACTGGCTTCCCTGCAGAATTATAATAAACATGAACCTAGATGCATTTCATTTATAACCATTACAAATAGTCATAATTCCCAGTGAGTTATATCAGCAATGATCTCTTAAGAATCTAGTATTTGAGATTACAGCGTCTGCACATTTTCAAGTTAAATTTATTAAAATTGTTATCTTTTGGCTAATATTTAGTTTAGAATAGTTAATAGCAATACATACAATTTTAAAGTCTTCACTTTAAAAGTTCCTACATGATTAGTTTTACGGCTAATTTTGACTGGATACAGAACTCACTATTTGCCCAAGTAACAACAAAACAAATACTGTTACATTAATTTTCCTAATGTTTTCTAACAAAACCACAGCAAGTTAAAAGAAATACCATTTGACAAGTAGAATTAAAATGTTTTTTAAAATATAATTTAAATTTACATATTTTGAAGTGAGATTTAAAAGCTCAAGAATTACCAGATAAATTTAAGTTTATAGCTATATTTCAGGAAACTTGTAATTTTTTAAATATTTGAGAAATTAAAGATTCAAATAACATGCTTGCCTTTGCCATAATTTCTTTGGACATAGAGTGATCAACATAAAAAGAATAAAACCAGAAACTAATAATATATTCATCGTCACATATTTTCCGATGTAAACATTTGGCTGCATCAAATCCTGCATCTCAATATCTAAACCAGTGAGATCTTCACATCTCTGCAAAAGAACCAAAGGTTTTCTCTTGCTCCGCATAAATAGAGAGCAAGTATTTCAGGATTAGGAAGCATACAGTATGTAAAGAGTTTCTTTCCTAAGTTTTTTTAAAACCAGGAAAGGAAACAATACTGCTTGGAGCACTGTTATCCCTCCTTAATAGTTTCAGTAACACAATCAAAAGGAGATGATGAGAGGGCACAGAAAGTAGCTGTATCTGCAAGGTGGAGACTGTCATTAGAGGCCTCATTCTTGGAAATCAAATTATTCATTGGTTCTTGGATTTTAAACTTTATTATCTTAACTAAAGCTGGGAAACCTCTGGAAGTTCTTTCCACTGAGTTCTTTCTCTTGGCCCTCCCTGGCCATTAAGTCAAAGCCGTCATTTTCCCTGCTTCCCTTTCCTCTAGGTCAAACCCTCAGATGGGTAAATTGTTTCTCAATGGAAGTCAATGGAACTAATGCCAATTTAAACTAGCTGAGTTTTGATGGGTTTATATCAGAGCTCAAAAACCCGCAACTGAGTATGTCAAGTATGAAAAAAATACATGTTCATACTCCTTTCATGCAGTGCAGTCAGCAAACTGAAATGCATTTCACGAAACTCTATCCATCACAGCATGATACCAGCAGTTCTGGCTCCCCTTCCTGCTCCAGCCCCCACTTAAACTTCTCTGTTCACTCAAACACCTTAAATTCTATTTAACAGCTCAATACACAACAAAACAAACCTGCTCTATACAGGAGGAATAGTTTTCATATACAATATCCATGGATTATAAACATTATGGTTGAGACTTTCTAATGTATGTCTCTTCAAAACGTGTATTTTGATTTTCAAAAAATGTTGAGTAAAGATTTAAGTGACTGCCTCTAGTTACTCAAGTGTCAGAATCTTGGCCAATATGAAGGTACATAAATACCCCAAATGAGAATATACAACTGGATCTACACAAGTAATCCCTTAGCTTTTCAACAAATAGGTAAGAAAATTGAAAGTATATCTTTTTAACTATTTATTGAAAACATAGGCTTGGTCTTCATATCCTGTCTTTGAATTTCCAAACTAGCAAATACTTCTTTATAAAATAGATGTTTTCTTGATTTACTATGTTGTCCTGATTTAACATTAAGCATATACTTTAAGAGCATTATGTCTAAAATTTAGTTCAAATATCGAGTTTCCACAGCCCCACACCACCAATTAAGCACACCAAAAAGGGTTTTTTGTGTTTTAAGAGGCCTTTACTAATTAGATTAAATGAAAAATACTTACCATAATATTTGCATTTTCTTTCTAAGTGTCACAGTTCAGTCTTCCAATATTCTTCCTTTTCTGAAGCAAAAAGAAGTGAGACATTTAAAAAAGCACTTTCAAAGGCACCCTAGGCAGAAAGAAAATTCCGTTTTATAACTTGTGTGATAGCACATGGCATTACTATATGTCACTGATATATGAGTTGGTCTAAGCTTGGCTTGTAATATGTGTGGTTTATCAGATCAGAATATATTTTAAATCTGTGAGATATCTTTTGACTCCTTCCATTGAGTAAATTGATATTTTGACTGTTTGGAAATTAGATGGTTCTGGAGACTGACAACTGCATAAGCAGAACCACTGGCTTAAAAGTGGCCTGGGAAAGCAGTCGTAAACATTTTTGATTACTAGGTAATTTATTTGAAATGAATTAGAGGTCTTATTTAGTTTCCTGTTATAAAAGGTATATCCTCCTCTCTCTTTCTTCCTCTGTCTTATATACTTATGAAAAAGTCACGTTTGGCATAGTTAACAGTTTGCACGGCTAGTCAGAATGGCCAGTACCTCCTGCTATTGTTGCTCTGAGGTAATTTTCTGGGTCACGATCCTTACTTTGGTAAGTGAGCTTACATTATCTGAGTATCACTTGTTCTTTAGCTAGACAGAGTGATTCTGATACTTCTGGTGTTTAATAAGATGGTACTATCAAATTCCTTTAATTCTCATCTCTGTTCCTTCTGACAGTTTGCTTGTGCTTTGACAAAAAAGACCCTTATTTTAAAATTAATTCTGTCAATAAAGTTGTATCCTAAAAAAACCCAGTTTTTTTGAAGCGTCATTGGTATCTATAGATACAATTTTGGCAGTGCATTTTCATATAAATTTTTCCAAATTATGTTATAATGCAAGTCAGTTTAAAATTACAATGAAAAAAGCAACATTTAAAGTGGGAAGGTGACTCAGTGGCCTGAGGGAAGGCGTTCCAGACAGATGAGGCAGCATAAGGGAAAGAGTGCCAGCATCGTTGGGAGGGGCTGGTAAGCTGATCTCAAGTGTGCATAATAAGGTGACACACTAAAGTGCTGGTAAAACAGTAACTATTTCTCAAATCAGTCGCCTAATGAGATTCAGAGTTTGGGAATGAGATGCTAGTTATTGTTTCATTACAAAATGGCATTGTTTTAATAGAAAGGAGGATAATTTTAGAAGCCATAGAACTTCTTCAGAAGTGGGGTTTTTTTCCCCTTGTCTGTACAGAGAGATGGGCAGAGTCAATGCTTTCTGAACCCTATGCACAAGGTGTCAAATAATAGCAGCTAGCACTCATTCCCCTAGCTCTAACCAGACAACACGATTCCCCTAACCCACAGGCCATTACTGCATTTTATTTGTTGGCACAAAGACTGCCATGCTTTTCTGCTGCCACCATGTGTCGAGATGATAGGCTCCACGTAAGTATGGATGGATACAATCTCTCTTCACCAGCTGCGGCCCTTCAGATTGACCATTTCTCAGTTCACCCTGTCGCACCATTGTGATACACTAGACACAGTCTCTCCTTTCCATGGAGTTTGCTTCTGTTGTATTTTAGCAAACTGTTAACAAACTATGCTCTTCTGCTACCTAATCTATGCATGTCAAGCTCTTGTCTTTAGTTAGTTCCTCTAGTCACCTCGCTGAACAACCATGTCACTGTCCTCCAAACCATTTATCCCAGGCCTACCTAGCTGAAGTGATCCGATGACCACAAGTGCAGAGGTGAGCTGACTGCCATGCACACTGCTGATAAACCACTGAAACTCTTATCAGAGTGTGCTTGGAAAGGAAGAGGTCTCAAGAAACTATTTTAAAAATGCGGACTATCCATGAATGCCCTCTCCTGATTCTCTTCTAGGGGAGTATCTCATGAAGTGTAATTTTGGCAACTAAGTTATTGAATGTTTTGTCCTATTAAACATCTGACTAGAGCTGATTTTCTCTACAGTTCTAGTTGTCTATAACAGGCACCAAAGCCTCTGATGGTCAAAACACCAGCCATTCATTCCGGTTTTGGTTACTCTAAAATCCTAAAGGTCCTGATCTACACTGCCATTAGGCTGAGTTGCCTCAGGCTCCTGCCAGCTGCCTGGCCCTTTGTGTTTAATTTGCTGTAGGCCTCAGGGCCTCTAATATAAAATGAAGAAATACACTGGAAAGCCACTATACCTAATTAGAAAAAAGATACTGAAGATACCTATATTTTATATAAATGATATCTATGTTCTTAGTTCAGACAGAAGGCAAGAACCTCTGAGTATATTTTCCTCATTACCCTGCAACTCACATTAATCAGGTTTCCACAAATAATAGCCACAGTTATTTTGTTCTTTTATGTTAAAAGCACTTACAGATGGACTCTCAGTGAAGTCTCTCAGTTCTTTAAGGATTTTGGAATTCCTTTGTAAGTAGCCTGGATGAAATGCTGCTCTCTGTTCTAGATGTGCAATGCCATTTAAGTGATAAGAATAAGGACTGCACTGTAAATCTCTGACAAATGTGTAATTGGAAATAGAGACTGTGTGGTTGCAAAATACTCCTCTCTAGACTGACTCTTAATCCACTTTTAAAAATACAATCCATAATGTGTTATTGTGTTAATCTCAACCCCAAATCAAAAGCATTCATGTATATAACCCTGTCTCTGGCCAACAGTAAGTGGTTAACAGAGGCAGACAGTGTAGATGTCAGGTCTGCTTAATATCAACCATAGAAATAGCCACCATGATAAAAAAAAAAACACTTCTATTACAATACAAATAAAAGGAGAAAAAGTTCAAATAATCAAAATATAAAGTATATAATATGTCTTTCACTTTAGTAATGTTCCTGTATTTCCGTTTCCTTTAGATTTAGGTACCTCCCCTCTTTCTACCAGTCCCGCTGACAATCTGTTCAGTTGGTATTAATCATGGCTATAAACACCCTTTTTAGATGTTTTGGAAATGTATGTTCTGAAGAAAGGTAAAGAAGCCAACTGGAATGGATAGATCTGTAGCTGCTAGGGTTTAATCCTGTTTTATCTGAAGAACAAATTAGACGAGCCACAAAAAAGGGGAGAGCAAAACCCAGAAAAGAGCAGCAGAAGTACAAACACAGTGTTTGGCTTAGTGCCCTCTCTTACATATAATCTGAGGAAAACAAGTCCATCGTCGTATCAGCTACAGCAAGATCTGGCAAACCCGTACCAGCATTGGACTGAGTTGGTGCCAACTGGTGCTCTCTTAGTTGGAGACCTGAAACAACATAGCAGAATTAGTCTTGTCTGCTAAGCTGAGTTCTTATTAACAACAAGAGAAGGAAAGACATGAAAGTCAAGAAATAAAGTGAGGAAATAAAAGAAGATGGGGAAGGAGAGGGTCATAGTAAGAAAGAATGCAAATCTCACATATCATAGTGTCCCAAATTAGATGAAGACAGTAGAACTGGCACTCTCAGACCCCCTTTTATGGTCTGTTTTGGACTAGTCATGCCTCACAATCAGGCCAGTGAAATCCTTAGTGTCAGAATGGAGCCTGTAGTCTCTGATGATGCTGGGAGTAGTAACCTGACTGTAAATCTCACACCTTTCGATCAAGCTGTTTTTTTGGCATCAGTGTCAAATCAAGCTTCCTCCTGCTTCACTTGCCCCAAGAAAGTCACGAATGGAACAGCACATCCCCTTGATATTTTGTTCAGTAATCAAACCCAGTTTCTGGGTTATTAATTTTAAGCCATTGATTTCTGATCTTGTGTTTCTGTTGATTACCAGACATAGCCTCCACCAAGTCATTGGATTTTATAGATAGGAATCCTCATTAGTATTATCTCCATTTCTTCTGTATTTGATTTTTTAATGATTTTTAAAAACAACCTTATATAACAGGTTGCATCAAACTTTTGCTTCTTTGGGCAACTGTCAGTCTCTATTTATCAATATTTGCTGTGTGCTCTACAAATCATAGAAGTCTGGTAGCCCCAGAAAGAAGGCTGATGTGAGCCAAACCCTGCACCCAGAGATGGTGGTAACTTCAAGGAGATCCTACACAGCCACATGAGCACTTCCAGGTAGAGCTCATGCACTTTATATTTCAACCATAAAGGGAAACTATCCACTATAAAATTTGAATGCTAGCAAATTAAAGAACCCAGCTGCTTGTAGAACATTGTTTAGATATCCCAACATAAAAAAAATAATTTCTTTTACAAAAGGAAGAATGTAGGAGAACCTAATAAAATATTAATGACACAGGGAACAGTAAAATGGTTGTGAACAGACACTTTTTGCTGACTCTTTTGTATTACAGGTACCTTTGCAAGCTGACCAAATTCTCTGAAAGCCTAATATGATATGAGATAGTATTGTACAATGGATAATACTGCACAAGAAAAAAAATCAAAATTTAAAATAAGGACACAGTATCCTCCATGTTTTTTAGGCAGGGAATCTACCTTAAAGAATCTGACACTTCTACAGTTGAGTAAAAGTTTTTTACAAAAAAGAGATTTTACAAATCCCCTTTTGCAATTGCCACGCATAACATCAATTATTTCATGTTCTGGGGATTATCTCTGTGTTTTATAGAAATCTTTATAACATTTTTCAGCTGTACCATTTCTACTGCAACAAAGCAAAATACTGGTATATTTTTACCTACTGATTCATTTTGAAAAGCAAATAGATGGAACATTGGATGAAACTGGATGAGGATAGCACAAGAGATTGTGGCTCTGTGTGGATGACTGAAAGACTGCTTTCATTACTATGGTTATAATTAACTTTTTGGAAAAGTCTGACTCGTCTCCTATTGATGTTAGTGACAGAACAATCACTGATTTCATTGGAAACAGCATCAGGCCCCATAAATTACTAGTACATTTCATGTAAATAATTAATGAGACCGAAAAATTCTGTAGTAACACTCAGGCAATCCTCACGAGTGCTGCCCTGTGAAATGATAAAGCCTGTTTTCGGCTGGGTGAAAAAGAAATAGACACTGAAGGAATATGTCAACATTTTTATTTGTGCCTTTAACAGAAAAGAGCTACCATTTCTTTCATCCTTCTGATATGTCTGCACTTCTAAAATTAGAATCTGAGTTAGAATCACACAATACCTGGCAGGCTCATGCTAAGAGATGCACTGCATAATGATATGAATAGAAAATATCCAACTCATATTATCTTACACAAGGTTTGCAAGTCACTATGAAACTAACTTTACCAGAAATATCCAGAAAACTGCTGTTAACACTTTTCTTACCAAAAGAGTAACGGCCTCAAGATAATTCATTAAAGTCTATAACCTGAAAAAGAAATAGGGCTTGCCACTCCTGTTCAAATTACGGGGCCTTTAAATGTAATATCTCAAGCAGCAACGAGTCACTGATGCTTCAAGGAAAGACATCATTGCTCTTGTCCAAAGCTGTACAGGTAGGGAGCAATTCACTGCCCTTGGAATAAGCTAGCACAACCAGGCTAGTATAGCAAAAGACAAATTGGGTACTTTATGAGTCAACATTCATATTTGACCAGCAAAATGGTTACAGATCTGCTAAACTTCCCTTCTGAAGTTACTCCTTCAGCCCATCAGAGCAAACTTGTCTAACTCGATGTCTATTTCATGCTCCACATTAGAAAGAAAGGAGTTCAGCTTTGCTATGAGCAAGACCAGTGGTTGGTGGGATGCAAACCAAAAGTGGGTAGTAACCCTGTGCTCCACAGGGCTCCAGAGAGATCTGCAAAATCACCACCTCACTAGCATTTGACTGCAAAGAACCTTAAGGAAGCTTTCAGAGAAATGGAACATCTAGTATTTTGGTTCCAGAATTTCCAAGGAAAATTTTAAAAAATCACAATCTGACACCCTATCAGAAATCTAGGACCAACAACAAAGACAATATTTTGGACAGTAATTTGGAATTGGATTACAATCATGGGCAAAAACATGATCTTGTAGAAAATCTTGCTTAGACATAATGAGATTTTTTTCCTCCTTTTCCAGTTTTCCCCATCTCTCCACATTTTCTGTTTGTGAGATAGCTATATAAACATCATCTTCCTGCTCCGTGTAACTGAAGGTCACATGTGGTAGTCACAAGAACACAATGATTATTGCTGCTATTGCACATATTTATGGGCAATAACAGAGTCTGCTGTTGTATTGTATATTGGGTGTTTCCCAATCATCTCTCAGAAAAAAAATCAATAAAACTAGTATGCAGAAGGTGTTTTGTGTGTCTTTTCTCAAAACTTTTTCTTATAGATGAAAATTGAAGACACAAGTGTTATTATTAGTATGATATCACTGTTTCTTTTGTTTCTTTTCTTTATCTCTTTTCTTTTGTAGACTTTAATAAAGTCCATGTGAAACCTGTAATTATATCTTATAGGAAGTAAGTGATTTTCAAAAGCATGTACTGTGTTCCTGTAAATCAACAGCAAATTTCTGTTGCATTGTATAGCACCTTCATCAGCTTAATGGCAAAGATTACATACACTTTCGCGAACCCATTTGTGACAGCATGGTAAGAAGTTATTATGACGTACCTGATGCCAGCTTTTCTTGCTATCAGTTGGAGCCCTTTGGATGTAAACCCCTTTGTCAGTCTCGGAGAGACAGTGGGACACGAGTTTGCTGACAATCCAAACACTGATTCGTCATTTCTACCATTTGTGTATCAGTTCCTGGTCTCCACACAAAGCTCCTGGAGGATCCCAGTACATTCCCAACTGTAATTCTCAGAATATGCAGACCTTCTTCACAATAATATATAGTCTAGTTGTACTTAGGTGTTCTTTTAGAGGAAGGAAATTGCCCACTGTTGGGTGAGTGACAGTTGTAGTGGTTTAACCTCAGCTGGCAACTAAGCACCACACAGCCACTCGCTCACTCCCCCTCCGGGGGGATGGGGGAGAGAATTGGAAGGTGAGAAAACTCGAGGGTTGAGATAAAGACAGTTTAACAGGTAAAGCAAAAGCCGTGCACACAAGCAAAGCAAAATAAGGAATTCATTCACTACTTCCCATCGGCAGGCAGGTGTTCAGCCATCTCCAGGAAAGCAGGGCTCCATCACGCGTAACGGTTACTTGGGAAGACAAACGACATCACTCGAAAGGTCCCCCCCTTCCTTCATTCCCCCAGCTTTATATGCTGAGCATGACGTCATATGATATGGGATATCCCTTTGGCCAGTTGGGGTCAGCTGTCCCAGCTGTGTCCCCTCCCAACTTCTTGTGCCCCCCCAGCCTCCTCACTGGTGGGATGGGGTGAGAAGCAGAAAAGGCCTTGGCTCTGTGTAAGCACTGCTCGGCAAGAACTGAAACATCCCTGCATTATCAATCAACACGGTTTCCAGCACAAATCCAAAACATAGTCCCATACTAGCTACTATGAAGAAAATTAACTCTACCCCAGCCAAAACCAGCACAACGGTCAACTTGCTTTTTGCAATGTAGAAGCAGTGCTGGACCATCATTTTCTCTTTTTGTTTGTTATTTTTTTTTCTAATGTGAGATATATATACTCAACTCTCATATATCAACTCTCTCTGGATCTGCCTCAGCACTCTCGCCTGTCCCTTGCAGAGGCAGACGTGGCAACAGCAATCTGTATTTGCCCATTAACCAACACTTTTAGTACAGAATCACAATCTGTGATGTGCACATCATTGCCTGTATCTTTAATCATACTGCAAACTCCTTTTATGGGTTTAAAAATTAAGCCAAGAGACTGATGAGCTGTAAAACAGACAATTCTTTCTCCTGTAGACACTGGTGGCACTTTCTAACACCCCAGAATAAACACACTGAGTGCTGTTATGTTCTTCTGAAATAATGACACAACAAAGGCAAGAGGACATTAGAATGAGCTTTCCTTACCAGAGACACTGCCAGGTGAGGAAGTATCGCAAGCTATTCTTGTAGGCAAAGATACCCAAATACATCCAGACCCTTTCAGATGATAGATGCTTATCTGAAACATAGGACAAGCTGATTCACAAGCTATTCTGACAATGATATTTTACAAAAAGAGAGAGAAACAAAAGAAAACTACCTCCAATGCATCAGAAAATGTTTCATCAAAGACTTGCCTCTACCTCTGATTTTTCATACTGTTATGCCTCACAAAACATCTTTCTGAAGAACTACATCCCATGGTAGAACTTCTTTTCTAGCAAAGGCACTCACTTGATAACATTTTGAGAGAATTGGGAGAAGGTCAAAAGGCCAGCTAATTACATCATCAGCTGTAGAAAGGGCTATATATCAATTCCCCATAATAAATGCATAACATTTTAATAATCTTTCTTTTAAAACTGGAATTGTGATGAGCATTTTTAATAAAACAATATATCAACAATCAAGCATCATTTTTGGTAAGCTGAACTGTTTAGAATTACAGATTTTTTTCTGTTGCGGTTGTCTAGGATGAGTAGAAAAGAAAACAGTCTCTATGTTTTCCAAGTGATGTGGTAGGTTTTAGTTACTCAAGGTTTTAACCAGTAGCTCAGTTTTACAAAATGAAATTCTATATTGTAATAGGGTTTCTCTGTGTACTCCTTAAAATATTTTGAAATTATTCCACCTATATTTGTATCTCAATTTTATTTACAGCTACGTTTCACTTGCCTCTTTTAATTACTTTTCCCTCAGCAGTTTATTTCTGTGCATTCAATAACAAGTTTAGAAGTCCTAGCTTTCTGAGGATTTGTAGTTACAGGCCATCCTTAAGGATTTCTACATTGTTGCGCTGTGTTTATTAAATCGAACACTTCAAAGAAGTCAGGAATATTTTACTATTAAATCACAGGCATTTGCCAAGTTTGCCTTTGGAGTTGCAGAACTTTTACATTGTTACCGGCTAATGGGTTTCCCAGTGACTGCAGTCTTCAAGTTCTGATCAAAACATAAAGACAATAGCAATAACTAGTAAATTTAAAAGGCTGAAGTCTAAACCGGCTGACAAGAATAATATAATGCCACTACAGTGCCTCTTGGATGAATCAGCAAAACCCACATAAGCATCTATAGGGGACGTTTCATGAGTGAGGAGAAGGCACTCGGTGCCCATAGGTGCTGTCGGAGCAGTGGATTCCCTGTCCAATGAGGTGGAATGCTCCGCGGGCACATGGTTTACGCCGCTCAAAATAACTTGGGACCTGCAAACTGACAAATGCTATTGCTCCGGTGGTGACAGGTTGTCCAGCTTCTTACAGCCATCCTCACAATAACGAAGGTTAACTTCCTTCACTCTATGGACTCCTAGCTGTTTCTGTTCCTGAGGACTCGAAGAACTCCTTTGCTTCCTTAACTTTAATCTCGCACTTCTGGATAATTGTCATCGCTACTAACTGCCAGGGTTGGGCAGCAACCTCTGGAGGAATTAAAAAAGGTAATCCCTCAACTTTAGATCGGTCTACATTTTGATTTTGCAGCACAGGTGCAGAAGGGTTTGATAAGCATGTATATATGAATGCTAATTATTGCTGATAAGACATATACAGGGAACAAATAATTTTTAAACTGACTGACTTAAATTATGCTGAGGCATGTGTATTGCAGTGAAAGAGAAACAATGTTCTGCAGCATTATAAAGGGCTTGAATAGCATTGGTGGGCTTCTCAAAATCCCTCGGAGCCAGTCTGACTCCTCCAAAGAGTGAACAGAAGATTGTAATGACCTGACAAGTTCCTTGCCGGGACTGTGTTCTTCTTCTTGCCGCTTATTTTCCCTCCACATTCTGAAATATTTACATTCTGGTATTCACCCTTAAACCGAGATGCCATAATTTGGGTTTCCTTCTTAAGCAAAATCAAACCTAATTTAACGTGAGCCCATAGTTAAATGCTTTCTATTTATTTATTTATTTATTTTGTCGTGTAAAATGACCCCACTGGCTATATTTAGTGCTGGGAGATCTGCTCTCTGGATTAATGTACACAACAGCTGCAGAAACAGTCCTGCTAGAAGGGCATAGCTCTCCCCCTTGAGCTCTCACTATTTCCCTTGCTCTGTTTCTCTCAGAAAAGTATTTGACTGTCAGTAGCAAATGTTTGGCCCAATATATTGCAACATTAAGCAGTAATCAGAAGCCCATCTTAAGTTTTACAAAATAATATGTCAACAATTGACAAGAGAACAGAGTAGCTCTTGAGTTTACGTCAATAGAACATTCTACAAATCATGCTAAAGACACTGATTACTTTATCAGCAGTTTTGTTTTGGTCGTGAGGTTTACATTTGTGAAGAAGCTCTAGAGTTTAAGAGTGGAAACAAAATCAGCAAATGTTAATGGAACAATTTCATAAACTTCAACACTGCTCTGCTCCCTCTCCTACACCTCCTGAAGGTTCCTAAGGTCAGGATATTTCTTCCTGCCTTTCTTTTTTCTTTCAGAAAGGGCTAACGAAATTCAACAGCAAAAGGAGGTGTGTTAGTTCCTGTAGCTGAGCAGAACGATGTTTACATATCAAAAATCATTTGTAGTCAATTCAGGAGTTAGCTAGGTTTTCTATGTGACAGACTATCAAAGACAAAGGAGAACTGTGTGCTCTGTGCTGGTTTGCTATTCCTCTGCATTCTTTAGAGATTTTACAGCAGGTCTTGCTGTGGTACTGACGGAATGTTTCTTAACAACAGCTGCTAAGAATTAGCAGTCTAGGTATATTTGCACATAAATACAACATTAAGATGGTTTGTTAAAAATTTCCACAATACCAGAACAGCAATTGGACAATGAAATCTAAATCACTAGCAAAAAAAAAAAAAAAAATCTTTTTACTTTTCTGTTTAAAACTGAACTGGTTTAGTACTTGTTTTCATAAACAGTAATATTCTGCAGGGACAGGCAAGTTAATTCTGCCTAATATAAATCTCATTTAAACATCATAGTTTGAAAATATGATTCAAATGTGAAGGTTTTTATGTTACAATGTTCTTAGCGAGGGCTGATGAAAAAGCATAAAAAAGACAGAACAGCAGACAAAAAGAAATAAATACAGTGAAAGTGTGAAAAAAGAAAGGCACAATTGGAAAAACCTTGGGCGAAAAAATGCAGGCCAGATTTCTTTTGCGTCTAATTTAAGGCTTTAGTTCCCTTTTTCACTAGGAACCAGTATTTGTATGAAAATTGAATCTCATTTTAAAAACAAAACAGCCCATAGATTTGCAATTACCAGACAAAAAGATGGGCAAATGCCATCTAGTTTGCACACCCCTGCTTTTCAGGGCTTTTCTTTGTGCAGTTTGTGCTTTGTGCAGTCTGGCTACACAAGCAGTCCGTTGTCCGGTCTTCAGATACACGTGCACAATTCCCTTGACATCGGTGCCACTTACATACACGGGTAGAACAGAAACATTTGCTAAGTGGTTTAAGTTGTGCAGATTCTCATTACAGTACCTTGTGCAGTGCTGTAATTTGTCAGTCTAGGCTGAGCCCATGCAACATGTAAATCACTTTTTAACACTGGAGCTAAGCTGTAGCTTCAGTCCTGAACTCAAACTTTACAGTAGTCCTCAACCGCATACGTTTGTGGATTTCTACACTGCTCACGCATACTGTTAGCAGGAATAATAGAAATTACCTCGTTTAAATCATTTGGGTCACAGTCCATGAAAGTGGATTTGCAGTTTTAGCCATGAAAAGCTTGCGGAGTGGTGTGCCTGTGTTTGGACCAGGGTAAATTAATATTGTTGCCTGTTAGTTATATTTTCCATTGAGGACTTCTGTGTGAGTCTCCATCCCTGGAGGTATTTAGAAGAAGGGTAGACGTGGTGCTCGAG
This sequence comes from Platalea leucorodia, assembly GCF_965183815.1. Lineage (NCBI taxonomy): Eukaryota > Metazoa > Chordata > Aves > Pelecaniformes > Threskiornithidae > Platalea > Platalea leucorodia. Next base: position 36,862,818 of record NC_138826.1, read on the forward strand.
GACATGGTTTAGTGGTGGACTTGGCAGTGAGAGGTTAACAGTTGGACTCTATGATCTTAAGGGTCTTTTCCAACCTTAATGATTCTACGATTCTATGTACATTCAGCACCAAATTGTGGACCTCTGCTGTATCTTTTTGAGCTTTCATATAAACTCTTTCTCATATGGGCAATCCTTGAAGGAAACTGGACTGCATACATTACTTGAGTCAATAAAAACTTGTTCTACATTACGAGCACTTGAAGTGCTACACTCAGAGCTTGCCCTGACATCTGAAGCCCAGCCTTCACAGGTCAATGGGAGAGGAGGATGGAGAAGCACCCCAGGCAGGCCTCAAAGACAGCCGTCACGTGATTCTTTTTTGACCACCTAATTTAAACATCAGATTAAATTTATTTCAGTTTCAATTTGACTTAATATGGAGTTTCTTCAAGATATTGTTTACCTTGTAGTTCAAGGAGATTCACTGAAGAGGCAAAGAGAACTTGAGACATGGGTAAGGAAGGGTCTCAGTTCTCATTTTGAGAACTACTAAGGGGCAATATTAATTATGAAAAAATAAAGACTTTTTGTGATCAGAGTAAAAAAAAAGTCTTTTGATTATATGATAGTACAAAGGAAATGTTGAAAAGGTTAAACAAACAGCGTTGAATGTGGTTTTTCCTTGAAGAAGAGTTGAGTATTTTATGCTGCTTAGGGTGCCCACTACTGTAACACTGAGGTCACAGGCCAGGGCATGACTCCAAGTGCACACAGGCCTCTTGAGTGTCTTCTGCAGAATGACTTAGAGAGAAGATTTATCCCATTCCATTCCTGAGATGATGAATTCCAACTTTTTTTATTTTGTGGGCTGTGTGAGTATGCTGTCAGCAGGAAAGGGAAGAGACATCAGGGACTAAATACAGTGGTAGTGAAGAACGCATTTCACCTCTCACATTTCTAGCACCAGAAGGACAAGTATCACTGTTTGCTTGCAAAATAGGTTCTCTTAAGGCTCATTAAAAGTTTCTTAAAGCAAAATAGGTGCTTTTAAGGCTTTAACATTTGTACACTTCGAGTCCCATTCAAATGCCTGTGGGTGAAATCGTGAATACCTCCAGACAAGAGGAAAAGAGCTGTGTTAGAGGAGACCAATATCACTGCAAAAAACAGTCTAGATAGAGCATCTGCTACAGAAACCTAGACTCTTAAATATTCCCAGCTTCAAATCACTTGCTTGTGGTTTGATATTATTTGCCTAATGTTCATAAAATATTCACATGTTAAATTATATCTCTGTAAATTCAAATTATTTATTACTCCAGCATAATATTTTAAACTAAATATAGATTATATATAACTGTATATAGATAATTCAATTCTATATTCCCCTTCTAATGAAAAGCCAGATAGCAATTTCAGTTTAAAAGGAATTTAGAATTAGTTTTACCAGTTAAGGCCCCAATCCACTATCACAAGTATTAAAAAGATAAGGCATTGTTCAACTGCCAAGCCATTAAAAATTTATTAAAAATAATGAAATTTACCCAAAATTCTAAATAGTGGATGTTCTATATTTATCTTCTTTTTCCTTCTTTCTTCCCTTTTCCTTCCCTTTCTTCCCTTCCTTTCTCTCTTTTCCCTTCCTTTTAGAAAATTGTACGTAGGTAACACTTTTCAAGGTTTAAGATTCAAGTTTGTAGAGGAAAACTTTGTATTTTACCTCAAAACTACTTAAAAAATTTAACTGTGTGGCATTTACAAATAGATGGGCTGCGAGGTGGGAGTTAATAATTGTGTTCACAGCTACTTCAAGTAAATCCTAGGCAGTTTAAGTGAAGTTGCTCCAGATCTATACTGTAATGTACCCAAGGGCAGAAGCTGGACTATTAGAGGTTTTATTTACAGAAGAGGGCCTGATTCTACTTATTTTTCTGAACAGAAGCAGTAGTAGCCATACATCAGTTGTAACAGCAATTAAAAAATCCCTTGAACAGCAGACATCTACATTAAAGCAAAGAGCAGCAGTATGTGAAGATACTTAAAACACCATCACCACCAGTCTTTTCACTATTTACAAAATTATGTAACAGCGAGCAAGAAATAGCTACCAGCCTCTTTTAGACTTTCAATCAAATGAGTGTTTTAAGGTCTAGAATTTATAAAATGGATTAGAGACAGAAGAAAATGCAAAATATGCTTAGAACATTAAAATATTATATTGAGAAATACACACAAAGAAGTAGGATGTTTCCTAAACATGGACATAAACTTTAGCCTACTTGTTCTTAGAGGGACTTTGTTACCATCAGAAGCTGTTACACTCCTGGGCTTGGAGGCTCTCTCCTTATTTTCCATTATTTAATTACATTACTTGGAAATGGGAGTGTAGTTATCTAAATTTCTTGATTCATTACAAGGAATAGAATTCAATGACACAAAGAAAGGTAAACCACCTTCTTGTACATAGCTTTCTAAATGCAATTATTAAAAATACCTTACATTCACAGTACCAAACACACACAAGACCTCTAGCCTTAGTCCCCTGCTCCAGCCTAACCTTTCCTATGCCTGGAGTCTCAAGATCTGTCTTGCAGCAGCTACAGCTTGTCAACAGGCAGTAAAGGAAACGGTGACAATGGCAGCGGCTAAGTGAGAATTCCTGCAAGGACGTAAGAATGTGATTGTGATCGTTAAACGTCTGCAAGACAGATCACTTGTGTCATCTCCTAGCTTGTTTTTCATAGCTGTAATCATACACTTGAAACACCCATATAACTGTTAGTGTTCAACAGTGTACGGGTAAATGCAATTTATGTGCAATTAAATTAAATGGAAAAAGGATATAGCCTCCAATACATGCTAAACTTTGCAGTTTCCAAACAGAGGTGGTGGGCGTACAGGTCCAGAGCCTTGCTGTGTAAAGGCCACAAAGGTGCCACTATGCAGAGGAAGAAGCGGCAGTTTGCTAGCTGTCCTGATACTGGGGTTGCAAACAAAAGCAGTCTCAATTAAAGTAACAGTAGCTTGAAAAGCCAGACAGGAACAACAGGTACTGACTAGAATTACTCATTTTTAACCACAACTGAAGGTGAAAGAAGATGTTCAAATGCTTTTTGCATTAAATATACTATTTGCAGATAACCTCTTTATTACGATAAAGAGAAGGAGTGTTTGAAAAAAACTTCTTTAGGGCATCAAGCATTCAAAGCTGTCTCTCAGCAAATAAAACAGAGGATCTGCACTCAGATATATCCGGGATTCCCTTCAGTTTTGCTGAGATTTCACTACTGCTGTTTTCTTAGGAAAAGCTCAGATTCTTTCAGTGACGACCGCAATGAGTCTAACAAGCCTCAAACAAGAGGAGATGAAAGGGTTTGGTGTCACACTGTGCAAGCTTCCTGGGGTGCGATTTTCCTGCCTTCCATGTAAGGATTTTCAGGTCGAGTCACTGCCAAAACAAACTGTGGAAACTAATTCTACCTTTATGAATATTTTATCCTACAGATCACTTGGCTAATAAGAGAACATTGCCATAAATATAGGCTCTTGGAAACTCAGAAAGCTTGTGCAATTAGTTGGCTAGTGGAAACTGACTTAGCAGACTGAAGAAGTTCATGCAGTCCGTTTTGTTCATGATATCCTCTGATCCCTCTCAAGACAACAGGTGCCCAAGGTCACTGCTGTTACTGTTCCAGGAAAGCAAAAAATGTTGCCCTCAATGCATTTGTTTGGTGATGTAGGTAATGAACCAGTCAAGAGTAGAGAACTGCTGACTGCTGGAGTCAGGCATCCCATTTTCAATCCTAAATAATACCAGTTTAGGGCTATTTTTTTGTAACTTGCATTACAATTCCTCCCCTTAATACTGGTTCACTATAAAACAGATTTTTACAGTCTGCAAAATTATTGGTGCTTTCATTGACACCACGGATTGCTCTCTACTCTGCTTTTTCTAGTTTGTCCTTCTTACTGCTTACTCAACACAGTTATCTGCAAAGTTGTTTTCAGTTATCTGCTCATCAGAAACATCTGCAATTACTGTATACATTTTGCTAGCCCCATGATATGGCAGCGGTCTGCCATGCACTGCCACTCAGTGCCAGCATTCTGTGCCACTGCGCTCTGGGGGACCGTGGGATGGCTTCTGTGCAGCCACAAAGATGCTTTTGTTCCAAAGTCCCAATCAGGAAAAATTAAAGGGAAGGCTCAAGGCATATCAAGGCCAATTCCACATCTCAGTCTAAACAATCCAGAAAGTCAGGCAAAGAGAAAGGCTGAATTCAAGACCAGATCTTAATTTTGGAGTTTAGATTCCAATTTTGGCTACAGAAAGACTAAATTATTATTAATTATAATTAATCAACCCTGTATTAGCATAGTTGTTCCTCTGGTGGTATCTTTTTGCTCACTAGAAAGCTGGTTTAATAGATATTTTAGAAAATATATTGAATTCAGCCTTATTGCTGTCTAGCCCAGAGACCTTGTGAGGCTGTATTCTTGGTCTCATTTGAACCAAAGCTGTCCTCCCCTGACTGTGAAATCTGAATGACTCAGCCTACCCAGCGCTTCCCTCAATCAGTCCTCTGTAGTCCTTGTAGAGTATAACTACTTGTAGTAAGAAAAAAAAAAAAAAAGAAACTGGACATCTCTCAAGGCATAAGCAAGGCATAATTAATAATTGTAACTGGATTGTCTGGTAGCCTCACAGCAACATTTGCTGAAACTCAACATTTTCCATTTAATTAGAAATATCACATAATTAAAAATATCTTAAAACTTCAGTAGCCAAGCACTGCCTCAAAGTGCTACATTTGACTAGTACCCAACTTCTTCCTTACTAAAAATAGAATAAAAAGTTATCTATCTTCTACACAAGCTGAAAATAGAGAAGAGTTAGATATAATATTCTGACCCTGGGTGAGCTCTAAAGAAAAGTGACGGCTCTCTAAGGATCAAGAATTTGGCATCAGAGTCATTCTCATCAATATCTTGCTTCCCAAGACCAGAAGGAGCACTCTGCTCCCTTCTACCCCTTCTGTTCAGATGGGCAGAAGGAAGGAAGTTGTTCCAGCTCCTTTGCTGGGCGACTGTTTGTTTTCTCCCATTCACACCTGCTCAACTGCCCTCAGAGGGGCAGAGACAGGGTTGAACCAGCGATTTGTCCCTTTGCTTCCTACATGTTCACTCAGGACTGTGACAGACAAGTGGGTTTTGCTCTTCCACGTATGGCTGTGCTGTCTAGGCTGGTCATCTGAATGGAGGATGCTATATACAACTGCAATACAGCTAGCCAAAATGAACCATCAGTACAAGAAAGTTTTGATTTGACTACTTTAATTTCCTCTATAATTTTATATTTTCACCAGGTATAGGCACCCCTGCTTTTGTTACTTTACAGTAATTTGCATGTAATTTTCCTCCTTTTGCTACCAGACAGTGGCTTCTTCATTATACTTTTTTGCAAATTATAAATTTTAAATTATAGAATTATAAAGCTATTTTGCCAATCTAAACACATCTTCTTTGAGAGCACCTCCTCATATTGGAGTAATACCCCTTAAGAGAATTAGCAGAAATTATTTCTTACGTTAGCAGAATTATTTCTTTCATGTTTCAGTGCATTGTTCCAAAGATGAATAGAATATATGCAAGACCCAGAACAAAGTCTCAAATGACCATACTGAACAAACAGTTGCTTTACAATAGTTATCTGCAGGAAAGCTGCACTGTGATTAACAACCTCTGTTGAAACAGACGTAGCACTTAAATGAGAAAACCAAGCAATAGCTCTACAACAGAGGAAAATGAAACCCCGAATAGTCACAGGCAGATGATTTTCATATACCCTCTCAACAACATTACTGCAGGAGTTCTTTAACTTCATTTTACTTCGGCAGGTTTTGATCACACAGTATTATTTCCCTACTTGCATCTCCTCCTTAGAGTGTCCAGTGTTCTCTGAAGAACTGCATCTTCTTTTTTAAGCTCTGATGACATTTACAGACATTGAGATGAAATGAAGACGTGCTATTCTGAAATGTTTCAGAAAGAGTGGTCAAGAAATACAGCAAACTAAATTCTGCAACCATGTAAAATACGTACCTCTCCAACCATGTAAAATACAGCCTTCCACTGTAGCATCTAAAGCTACACAAAGATACATACAGCTGGATGTTATAATTTAGCCATAGCCAGATGTAGAGAGGTTAGCATGGAGCTGCATCCCTCCAGAGCTATTCTGAGAGACTGTACCTTCTATGACATCCCACTAAAAGCACACCCTGCTCTCCTTTTGCAGGCTAAGCCAGCTGCACGGTGCAGAGAAAAGAGCTGGCTGTGGCTCTCCGTCTTCCCTTCTGTTTTTAAGTAGATACGAGGTGGCACATGGGAAGGAGGTCTAAAGCAAACTTGCCCTATGTTACAGCTATATTCCAGGTCTTCAGTTCATTCACGTGCGAGGTTTGTCTTCCAGGCTGTAAATTCCTTATGTTAGAATGTATTTAAACTCTTCGAAGTTGAAACTGTAGCTTCAGCTGTGACCTTTACAGCACATAGTATGCTATCAGCACATAAACAAGATAATATAACCCCTTAAACACGTTCAGCTTCAGTAAGGTTGCACAGCTGTTTAAGAAGTAAAAGCTGAGCAAGCAAAAGTAGTATCCGTAGAGCAGGAACTTTAAGCCTCACGGAGACCTCTTTGTTCTCTGAAGAGGTTAAATTACATACTCTGTCCAGTCATGAAACAGCTTACAACATTATCTCATGTGGGCTTCCCAAATCAATGTTCTCTTACGTGCCACAGCTTCACTGAACCACTGTGCCAGATAACCTAACGCCAAGTGTTCAATTAGTATTGCAGACCCTGGCTCAGCTGCAGGGACTAGATTGGGTGCTTAGAAGCATATAATTGATATGGTATTTTATTGTCATTTTTCGTACAGGCAAAAACTTACTAATATTTTGGCTGTGTGCCTTTGTTGTCTTACTGATTTTGCTTGTTTCATGTTACCAGAATAAAATAATAAAATCAATAAACCTAAACCGCCAAATATTTACGTAAGAAAAAGAACTTCATTATAACGATTGTGCCGCAGGGAGAGGGAGTAAGGTCTCAAAATGCACATCAGAATATGATAGTTTTATGTTCATTCATTGAAGAAGAATATATACAGTTTAAATTGAAGCTTTCCTTTCTGTAAATAAGGAAATGCAACTCACATTCCAGGAAGAAATAGTGTCTGAGATATTACCACATCATTTGCTTTTTACCATCCCTTTTCCAGGGACAACTGTCCCACTAGCAGAGCAGAAAGCCTTTCACAGCGTAGATACCTTTTTTACTTTTCTTCTCTTTCTCTGGCAACTGAAGCTGTTACATAAGGGTAGGAATGGAAATGGCTGAGGCAAGGGCGTGCGCGTTCCCTCCTCTTGATGCCACGACAGGAACAGAACCTTCTGCAGTGCGACAAATCAGACACCTTGGGGTAGGAATATTTTGCAACCACCACAGCAAGACCTGTCAGGCCATAAATGAAGTAGGAGAGCGGTACCGTGCACTGCATATTCTGAGAGACAGATCCAGTAACTAGTCACGCACCTGTTTCAATATCTGTGAAGTATCAGCTCGCTGAAAGGTTGTGAAGAGTATTTGTCTTATTTGTCTTCATATTTAAGCCACCTTAAGATGAGTGTGTTAGTAGGATGTCTGAATCCCTCTACATTCATCACAGCTCTTGTGTAAATAAAAGGGAGAATATTAGGCAGACGTACTTACTTAAGAACCAAAAGAGATACTTTAGCTTTGCTTATCAGGCATGCAGGTTAAATATGGGCTTTCTGATACTGTCTTCTCATCTGTGGTACATTTTTTCAGAATCAGGATGACTTAAGATAATGATTTTGAAAGGCCTGTTGTAGAAATGATGTTCGTATCGAATAATGACATAATTCTCTACTTACTTTAAATAGTTTATTAGAAATAATATTTAATTTAAGAAGGCATAGTACATTTAGCACCATTATTGTTTCCTATAATGTAATATCTTTAAGAATTTTAAATGAAAAATTGTCATTATAGAATATTTTTGTTTTTTTCTCCCCTTCTCCTTCCTCCTCTCATCCCTCAAATGCTTTTTGAGGGTTCATCTACTTACTACTACAGTGTCTTCCAAGCTAAATTTACTTAATTTAAAAATACTGTTATTCTCTCACAACTTTCAGTCCTTGAAATATCCAGCATTTTATCTACCTGATGAGGTTGTTTCTTAGCTAAGAAACACACATCAGCAATGATAAAGATTTGACATTGAGACTCAGTTAATAGCTCTGTAGTTGAAGTTTTGCCTGGAACAAAGTATAAATTACCACACTTGCCGTTGCTTTATCTATGCAAGGCTACCAACAGTAGAAAGTGATAAAAGATGGATTTTACTGGGTAAAGGCAATAGTATCTGGCAGTATGTACAGAAGCAGGCCTTTAAAACAAGGCTTACTTACAAGTTAATATTCAGCACACAGATGCACTTTGAAAATGTGTTCTGCTTTTCAGCAGCCTGTAATTGTGTGCAATCAAAAAATTTACTATTGATAAGGTGTGGTCCTATTTGTCCTTTTTGTTGGCAGCATGCAAGACGACAGTTTAGAATCCTCAACTTCAATATCTCAGCTTCTGAGAGAAAGTTATTTAGCTGAAACTAAACATCAAGGGAAGAGTGAAAGAAGCAGATCAGAACCAGCTTCTCATAATTTCCATTATGGCAATGCTTCTGGTGATTCAGACGAGGTAGCTGCCCAAGATGACCTTCCAGATCTCTCTGCCTTTTTGAGCCAAGAAGAGTTAGATGAAAGCGTAAACCTGGCAAGACAAGCTATTGGTCAGAATCCACTGGAAACGAAACAGGATGAGCTTCAGGCACGTTCACAGCATCCCCCAGATCAGCTGAAAAACACAGGAAAACACAAACAAATGGCCCAGTCTTCAGCTTTGAAAACATCAGACAATGGCCTGCACTCAAACTTTTGTCAGGACCGTGTCAGAAATACAAAGGGCTCCAAAGGGAGCTCTCAAGACCTAAAGAAGCAACACCTTCCTTCTGAATCAGAATCAAAAAAGGAATTCCTAAACAAGGCAGCAGATTTTATTGAGGAGCTCTCATCACTTTTCAAAGCTCACAATTCTGAAAGAATAAGACCCCGAACATGCAAAAACTACAGGAGCAAAATTGATTCGAAGAATAAGTCTGCGCAAAAAGGTAGCTCTAGCCTATCTAGCACATCAGAAAGCAGAGAAAGGCTTTCCATTCCAGTACCTCAAGACCTGGAAAACAAAGCAGAGAAAACATTTGAACAAACAGATGATCAGCAGGCAGCAAACTTGGAATCTATCAATCAATTAACAAGTGCAGAGCTAAAACCAGAGTCAGAATCTGCATCTGTATATTCTGATGAGCCTATTGGACAACCACCACGCTTTACTCAAAAACTGAAGAGCAGGGAAGTTCCTGAAGGAACCAAAGTGCAATTGGACTGCATTGTGGTAGGAATCCCAGCACCTGAAGTCAGGTAAACATATTCCGCACGTGCCATTTTGTATTTCTGTAACAGTAGGTGTATGCCTAACTCTTTCCAGGTATTTTGATGCGTATGTTCCAGTAATCTGCAGCAGAAGTCCCTTAATCTTGGTTATTAAAATTTATTAAGAATAAAAATTGCTTTCTTTAAGTCTTATCAAAGGTTGCTTGTATTTTAAGACAACATATTTTGGGACACATTATTTTCTTTGAATTTTAGAGAACTGTTTTTAAATACTGAAATGCCATAATTAAAAGAAAGTGCTAACTCCTTAGCGAGAGAAATGTTAGTTATCTTTATGGAAATGAAGACTGATTGTGTAAACCAGCTAAAAACACCAATGGCCGTGAGATCCCAGGCTGATGTCTGAAGGTATTTGAGATGAGTGAACATATAGGCTCCTATAAACCAAAACCATCTATGCACGAACACCAGTGGCCATGAGACCTCAGGCCGATGTCTGAAGGTATTTGAGATGAGTAAACATAGGTTCCTATAAACCAAAAACATCCATACGTGAACAGAGGAAAGGAGTTAATTTAAGTTATTATACAAATACCCAGGAACAGCTCAGTTCTAATTCAGATTCTGACAACGATTCTGCTGTCACCTTAGAAAAAACACTTCCATTTTATCAGTATAAGACACCCTTATTAATTGATACTTATTCATGTTGTGTGAGTAGCATGCTAATTCTGATGCTTCGGTTTTCACCTATGGATATCTATGAGGATTTTGAAACTTAAATAAGTAACATTTGCAAAGATCACTGGAGATGAAAGGAAATGTGGAGAAGCTACACTTTATTTCTCAATGACATCAGTGGAATGAGAAACAGATTATTGTAACTTTTAAATTCATCTTGAAAATTCTTAGATCTCATCAGCATTTCTAAATCTAAATTTGTTCATCTAGAGCTCATTAGCCAAATTTACTTCTCAGTTACAGTGGTGGTATTATATTTTCTTTGCTGGGACTCTAGCAATCCAATAGAAAGGAAAAGTCTATCCATCTTTTAGAGATGTACTATACATATTTACATCCTAATATCTGCAGTATCATAAATAGATACCCTTAGTCTAGATGGTTGCCTATCCTTTTATAGGCATTTTAGAAATCTGTGTTGCTTTTCTAAATATTGAAAAGAACTGTCTGCATCTTCAGCATCTAATTAAAGGACTTTGAGCCTCACAGATGGTCCACTTTTTCCAGTTGTCAGTTCATTGTCTACCTTAGACAATGCTGGGTACAGCACTACTACCACTTCTACTGCAGTCAACAGCTTTTATCATCTTTCTCACTAAACTAAAAGGCACTCTCATCAAATGAAAACTATCTCAACGTCCAAAGACAGAAGCTCCAAAGATTTCTGTGGTAAAGAATCTTTGTCTTCCACTCCCTTGGATTTCTGGCACACCGGCTGCTAATTTTTCAGAAGAAAGAAACTTTTATGACACAATATTAAGTACATAGGAACAAGGATCTACAAATGAATCCTCTTGTTTTGGCCTGTCTGCAGTTATGGACAACCTTGTCAGGAAGACAAGAAGTTACCCAGTTCATAGGATCCCTGCGCTGTGACTGCCAGACCATTTTGCCCCACTAGCGCCTTTAGTAGTAACATGTAGGTTCTCAGTCCTGATCCATTGATCATTGTCCTGATCCGTTGTGCCACGCAAGGTCTCTTGTACATGACAGGAATGTGAACTTCCAAAGGACTAAATAGTTTGTTTATAGAAAAGGAATCTGTTCTAAAGCTGGGGGAAATACCTTGTTTGGGAAGAATATGCTTTCTACTATGCTTCATGTCTAAACTCACTGCTTCAATTAACAATTTTGAGGCATTCCCTTGATGGGGTTTATGCCATTATAAATGGTGTATTGTGTTCAGCCCTTAAATTCAGAGAGGAGTCTGATCAAAAGAGAAAACAGCAATTTGGGTTTTTTGACAGAAAACAGACAGGAACTATCATCATCCCCTAGATATTAGCACCACTCTCTGAAGACTTCCTTATAAAAGACTTTGAGCCTTATTTCTCCAGGCACTTGCCTTGATAAATCTTTCTGATATTAAAAATGTCAGCAGGACCCCTGGACATGAGAAATAATTTTTTTCTGCTCTCATCATTCATAGTTTGTAATACAAAGAAAACAACTGAAACAGTCTTCTCTTATGTATATAGACCTGTACACAAACTCAATCTGGCTTTCTTTGTATTCAGAAAAGGTGAACACTGAATTGCTTGTTTATAGACATATACTCTGGCGTACAATGTTAATTTTATGTATTTCTCCAGAAGGCCACACCACCATCCTTATAACAGCACATCGTGCCCATGCCGTTGACACATACATAAAAGCGACAAGGTATTCATGCCATCTAAGTTTAGACTTTTATAACTATCTGAATTAGAAGCTGACACTATAAAGTCACTGAAGCCTCGCAAGGGCAGATCGGAGAACCCAGGAACAATGACTCATCCCATGGAGTATCCAGGGATGGCCAGGATGCCTATGCATCCAATTCAGGGACCGCTTGATTCCACAGAACTGGATGATGGGTAACTTAGGTCTATTTTTGTCCCAAGAAAACTGAAGCTTTTCCATTGAAATTTCTATCTCAACATTTGATTTTGGTTACTGTAAATAATAAAATAAGGTACTTGTGTGAATGACAGTCAATACAGGAGCTGTTACACTTCTATAGAATAAGCATCCATCAGCCTTTTCCAATAATACAGTGCTCCAAACAGAAATGCACACTTGGTTTACTGACTCATGCTTGTAGCCAAATCAGAGTCTTACAGGAGCTAACACAGAAGTCCAGAACTCACACGCTGATGCCCCAAGGCCAAGGGAAGTAGGGACAGGGAGAAAGAAGTCCCATAGGGAAAATCAGTCCCAAGCAGTCAAGCTCAAGAAAAAGATCAGGCTCAGCTTTCAGTTTCACAATTTAAACCAACAAATAAAAGATAAATCACAAGGGGGTAAGTTTGAACTCTCTCTCCCCCTGTGTTTTTGTGTGTGTCTGTATGTAATACATGCTGTATTAAGGAGAAAGCTGGGAATGTTAGCGGCTTGAGCAGTTTCCTGATCATATTTGTTTGTTCAGAAAACTTTTGTCCTGTTCATCCAAGATTCTTTCAACTCCACCAATGTGCAGGAGTAACACCAAGAAAGGGTGTAAAAAAATTCACTTGCCTGAGTGATAAATATTCATGAGCTTCCAGTGATCATGACCTTTTTAGTCACTGCTACAGCAAGAAGAAACCAGAAAATATAGTGTAATTTGGGGTATGTGTTCCATTAACCATGGGGACCATGAGAATGCAGGTTTTCTCACTAAAAATAGTGCTTGTCTTTGATCTAGTGTGCAAAGGTTCCAAAACAGTGAAGGAAGCACCTTGTTGGCCATAGTTGTGGAACTGTGTCCAAAACTGGCCTCAGAACTGGCAACTGTCTTGCTTTGAGGGTAACAGTTTTCTGAGGTTTGTGGTGAGTTAGGTCAGTACCTGTGGAGCTGGGCAAGGAGAGAAGAATCCTAATAGATAAGCAAGACAGATACAAAAATCAGTAGTCCCAGGAAAGGACTAACTGGCAAGGTGGCAACTGATGAAAGAAAGCTTAATATGGACTGGCTTTAAGGCATTTCTTCTTCCTCCAACTTAGCTGAATGACCACGCTCAGTAAACAAGCATCCTTTGGACACACGTGTGCTAACGCATGCTTGCGTGTGACCTTTGACTTAAAATGGACTTCCTAACTACAGAAAGGAATCCCAAGTTACTTATAATATATACACTTACAATGTAGAAGTGGTACTGTGGGAACTCAGAGCATTGTGAAACAAGAACAAGATTCAACAAGCTCTGTAACGTAGTTTCTCAGTCAACACTAGGAGCAATCAGATGGTTAAACTGATGTAATGGGGATTATAAGAGAGAAATTAGAGACAGGAGATTTAGAAAGAAGCTGATCACAGGAATGGAAAGGACTGGAAAATATGATGGATAGATACCATGTTTGAAAGGAAGACAGTACAAAACAAAATTGATGATGTAAAAGGTGTAAATGACGTTCACGACGGATCAGGGTCAAAATATCATTGGCAATGATAAAGCAGTATACTTTACAGGCTTGGTAGGTAACTGTCTGGCATATACCAGGGCTCACTGAGGGACACAAAATTGGATGGTGGAGCAAGAGAAGAAACCGGGAACAGATCTGAAGTATCAATATATGGAAAGCTAAATCCTGCTTGGCTGAATACAGATAGACCTGTTCAACCGCTTTTTAAGATAACTCAGCCTTACTGTGACAAGCCCACATGTCAGAGGAAGCTCGTTAAGCCTACCTATCTAGAAAGAAGTTTCAATGAAACGTTACCCATTTTTCACTTATCATCAGCTGAATGCAGTGACATAGAAGAGACGAACAAAGATTGATACTATAGTATATGGGCCTCTAGCTAGCTCAAACATTAGCTCACAATTAAAGAGCACTGCTACAATTATTGATTGATTACTTTACTCTGACTATACTGCAGGTTAGAAATAAGCATTTAAGAGAAGTGTGTAGCGTATTTCCAAAGCGTTAAAGGTTTTGATGACCTCCTTCTCATGCTTCCTTCTACAGCTCAGTTTCTGTATGAGTAATGATAGGTGTGACACTCACTCCTCTCCGTGAAGAGAGCACTCTTTATTCCCTCCAGTTCAGAGGTGCCTACATTTTTCCAAACTGTTTGGCACATCACTCCTAGGTTAATTTTACTTATGAATCACATTGCATGGTTTGGCATACACAGCTATCCTGGAAGTGTCATGAGGATTTGATGTTCTAAAAACAGGCTGTATGTCATAAGGTTTCCATGAAAACATTCTTTAACATAGGCATACAAAGCTTAAAAAGTGCATTTTAGTGCTGCTTTGTTTAAGGAGACTAGATCTGCAACTAATCACAGATTTTTAGAGACTGAAGTAACTTAAGATTGATTCAGATTTTTTTTTTTCCCTGGCTGACAAATGAAAACATTTATCTGCTTTAGTGCTCAAAGCCTAGACAGCCAAACTTCTCTTACAGGCAACTCCAATCAAGTCAATGGATTAAGACCTAGGATGAATTTGGCACAGTGAATGACGCTGCTTGTGCTTAATGTGAACCTGCCTTGTATGATGAAGCTATCATTAAAATTCATGGCAGGAATGAAATGTCAGTGACAGAGAGTATTGCCACTTCAGTCATGCCACGTATCTCAATGTCAGAACTCCCCTTGGAACTGACATTTCATTGCTACCACGTACAACATTTTGATGGTAAGAATAAAATAAAATGTTCATAAGCAACGAGTAGATATGGCCATACCAAAGATTTACGTAAGGCTTAATTTCATAAGAGAGAATTGTCTTTCATTCATAAGCATTGTGAAGAGATAACATTCACATAGCACACTCTTTTTCTTGGCTTAATCTCAAAATACTTTAACATTATGGTTAAAATAGCACCTAAAGAACACGCTGCATAGGAGAACCAAACACAGGTTGGAAACAGAAGTTTATTCCTGAAGTTTTAAATCACTTATGTTGCAAATTTTGGACTAGTCAAAGGAAAAAATAACTGCAAAGAAAAGAATTAACTCAATCCTGCTTCATTCTCTGTTTGAGTCTACTAAAAGAACATACTATTCACATACTACTAAAATAACTGGAGAAATAGCTTACATGATGTATTTAATTTTGCTTATAGGCAATTAGAATTGTGCCTCACAAAGGCATGCAATACAGACTTATCTCTACACAAACACAACAGGTTAATTGAAAAAGCTGATCAGTAGGAACACAAAGAGTTCTTATATCTTACTGGTGATTATATCGCAGCATTTTGTGTAATGTGTTTTCCTTTGTGTGTCACATAAAGCAGTGAGGAGCCACATTTGAGCGGACACAAAAATATCACTGTACTACATAAGTTATGTTAATGTTCTGAAAAGATGCTGCTGAAAATGAGATCAAATTCTAGAACATGGGTATTCTCTTTAATAGTTTTACATATTTGCTAAAGCTAACATGCTAAACAAGACTACATTATAAGGAAGTGGCATGAGGTAGGTATATAAAAAGACATGAGTAAGTGCCATGACTCAGCTCCCAAAGTACCCAGTTGCCTACATGAATTACACACCTAGTAGGTGACTTGTATGTTCATATACCTAATTTGTGCTTGTAGTCATATAACCGTACATGAACCTCAGGTCTTCTCTCCTGAAAATGTGACCATTGTTGATTATCACTAACTGCAAATCTTGAAAACAACAAAAGAATAAACAATATTGTACATAGAATAACAAAAATTCCCCCTTCAGGATCACAGGAATCCTATATAATTAATATCCAGAACACTGTTTACACTGTATTGTGAAGCACCTTAAACAGCTTCCACTGAGGTTTGAAAAGTAGCATGAATGGCTGCTGAAAGCTACCCTAGAGTAAAGTGTTGTCCTAGGCAGATTGTTCACTGACATAAAGTACCTTGGAGCATCTCATTTTGCCCACCAGCTTGGTAGAAAACCTAGCAAATGAACTATGTTGAACTTCAGAGGGAAGGAGGAATACTCCCTTATCATTGTGGCACACATTGAGTTCAGGCAAACACCTGTGGCAATTTAAGATGCAGCTGTAGCCTCCTGACTGCCCAATCCCTTCTTTTATGGTTATTAACATTCACCAGAAGTGATATATAGGAGAATTTGTATGGTTCATTTATCATAGATCCACATGTCTAGTGTCCTGGCGCAAACCCCTTTTCATTAGACCAGAACTGGGGCATCTGGGCCTGGGAACACATTTGAACTCGCCATCCTTGCTTCAGAGTGATAAACCCCCAGCAAAGAAGTCGGCATTGGGATTTTAACATTTTAAAGTACTGCTGCCAAATCTGCAAGAGTTTGTCTATCAGAGCCCTAAGGCTCCAATGGAAATGAGTAACTTTGTTTAAAGTTCTCTGCATAAAGCAGTGCCAGTTTCTCGTTGGTAAAACCCTGCAAGAATGATGTGGATGTATTTCAGTGAAGCAAAGCTGGATTGCAGCTGTGAAATGTCAGGGAAGAGAGCTGGGACATTTTATACCCTACTGGCATCCTCTTTTAACATGACGATATTTACTACATGACTGTCTGTTGCAATCGGAAATGTTGAATTTATAAAAGTAATTTTCTTAGACCTGTTTTCAATTCTTTTTACAATGGAGGCTTGTAAACGAGGATAAGCAAGCAGATGTAGACACGAACCAAGACTTTTAAATTCTAGCTCTCTAGCTACAAGGGTTTGCCTTTCTAAAAGGGGAAATTGTGTTAAGCAGTATGATTCATTCTACAGTGCAGGAGCTTCCCTCTGTAACAGGCAGACCTGTACGCTTTCCAAGATGTACATTCAAGTCAGTTGACTGTACAGCTACAGATTACACTAATATGCAACTTGAAGTGGACTGGGGAATACCCTGTCTACTTTAAGAAAGCCATGTTGGACGGCTAGGACTGATGGTGCACAAATAGTGCATGGTTTACTTCTTAGCTATGTAATCAGTATTTAAGTTCCAAATCTGTACTCCTTCATACCTCATAGTCCCTTTGAGGCTCCTTTTTCAATTCTACATTATACTTCTATTAAATTCTTGTTTTCCATTGGTATGGACTGTCTTATAGGGTTTTTTTTTTTTCCAATATATTAATTTGGGGGGTTTTTTTATGCTCAATTTGTAGCACAAACCTGTAAAAAGTTGTGCTTCCAAGAGGTGAATAGAATCGAATGGTTAAACAAATTTATTAATTGATGTTTTTCTAAATTATCCAAGATGGTAATGTATCAAAGTACCTTATAGTACAAGCCAGGAAATATGAATTATTACAATTTATTACTCAAAACCCTATCCTTATCCTTTCCACAACTAATCTTATGCTGTAATATATAACAGTAAATACATTTGCCATTGCTTTGATAGCATTTGTATGCACTCAAAAGCCAGCAGGTACTTTTACCCAGTTACCATATAAAGATGGAGGAAGCAATTCTTAATTTTAAAAAATCAATTGAATAAAAAATGTTATCAGTATGACAGCGCACACATGCACAAGATGCATTAATCAACCATACCTAGTTAAGAAAGCAGCAGTAAACAGAAAATACAAATATTTCTGTGGAGTTTTATATCTATCTATATTTATGAGAAAGTTATGGTGGTGAAGATGAATGCACCTTAGTTTGGCTTTTCAAATTTAGCTAGTTATCTAAAAATACAGGTATTATCCCAAACATTTAACTCTGGATCCTATACATAGTACTACACCTTCTCTATAAAACCTAGATTGTCGTATTAAATTTGAATCTGGTTCTGCAAACCCACCTGCTTTTTCTCTTTCTGTTCTGTCTTTTCCATATTAACAAGCAGTAGCAATCAGGCCTGCTCTGCCCTCCTACTAGCTCTCAGGTTGAGCTGATGGTTACGGTGATTAACACATCCTATGCAGCTGTCTTTTCAGGTGCTGATTTTACTTTGCTTGGATTCCTGCATTTTCTACTGAAACAACTCTTCTGAGCACTGAAGGACTTAGAAATGCCTTAGATGAGAGCGTGAAGTCTCTAAAAGGCCCAGTATATTCTTGGATATGTAGCTGGGTTTAAAAGAGAAATACAGCACCATGATGCAGAAAAGAATTCAAGGTCCAGCTGTCTCACTGGCTGTGTCCCTGTAAGGACGTGCCTGTATATTGTAATAGAGCATTTCTCTTTCCCTGTGATGCACTTATGCCATCTTTTATAAAAAGCAGATCATCTTAAATATATGACAAAACAAAGAGTAACATTATAGTAAATTTCAGTCACATTCTGACTCAACATGAACTTTGGAATCACAAGTTTGAGAGAAATTTGTTTAGTTAGATTGTTTTTGGGGTTTTTTTTGCTACATCTTAAGTCACAACACAGATCTGAATGTACTTGAAGAGAAATTCAGAGCTGGATTGATAGCGTTCCATATTCAGAGCTCTTCTACTCTATTACTGAAATCTGTATGTCAAGAAAAATAAGTGCTAGAATCACTTACATAAATGAGTTTGTTAGTATGTTTAAATACTGCAAAGAAAGGAGCTCTATTATTTGCTGTAATTGAAGATTATGAAAATCATAAATATTTAATTCCTATGACTGTTGATTCAACATTTAGCTGCAGTACTCTGTCAGAATCTTCAGGCTAAAACCCACCCATTTTATCATCAGAAAGACTTCCAACATTGTCATTCTAGTTGTCAAGTTGTTCGCACTGATAAACAATATTTTTTGCCTTGCAGGTGGTACTGTGAAGGGAAGGAGCTTGAAAACTCACCAGACATTCAAATTATCCAGACAGGTGATCAGCACTCATTGGTTATTGTTGAAGCTTTTGAGGAGGATACAGGACGTTACTCGTGCTTTGCTTCAAACATCTATGGAACAGACTCCACTTCTGCAGAGATTTACATAGAAGGTAATGTTAGAATTGTTGTGGAAATTGGTTCTTGAAGTTGGTCATACAGGATTAAGATACAATTATGTATTTTGTATGTTTTGTCACAAAAAATACATAGCAGGGAGTCAACACTTTTCATCATTATTAACATATTTATTATTTCTCTGTAAAATACCCTTCAGACAAGTGACTGCCCTTTATATATAATTTTATTTTGTTGCTTCCCAGAGATTTTATATATCTCACTGCCAGACTGAAGTCTAGAAATATTCAGATTCTGATGCCACCTTATATTTTTTGTCTGTGGTTACTCTACAGAAATACAAGAACCTAAACTTTGTGTCTAATTTTTATTAATCCCTTTTCCCTACAGTCATTATTACAAATTGAATATAGGATAGCTTCATCCTAACCCATTACTGGGACCTTGTAACCAAAATAAATATGCCAGCAATCTGATATTTTACTTGCACAATAAATGCTGTAAACAGAATATATATCTGCAGATTTAGGTCTCTCTTCTTTCTCCTTATGCTTTTTAATGTATCCTACTTGACTTAACAGAGGTCTGTTTATTATATTTCTTTTTAACATTTTTTTGGGGGTAAGGTTTTAGGTTGCATCCATCATTGTGCTAGCAGGATTACAAATTTAAAATAAAGACATGGAATCTTTTTTTTCTTTTGTCTTTTTTCCATTTCTCAGGCAGAGAAATATACTATGAGTACCATCACTGACAACAGTGGGACCATTCATAAATTACAGCACCTACCCTACTTAATACGAGGTTAACTTTGCTCTACTGTTATTCTTCTTTCACGTCTCTAATCTGACAGTGAAAGGACGAATCCTTTTTTAGTATCTGCACTGCCCCTGACATTAATGGGAGATGTCTGTGCTTGGCAGGGATTTACTAGTTCTCAAGACTGGGGTCAAGGCCTGCTTTTACCTAACTCAGTGGATGCTGGATGGAAGCCATGGATGATGGAGATGCTCACTGGGAGGAACTGCACAGAAAATGCAAATTCCAAACTCAGTGAAGGCTGAATCAGAAGTGTAAAATGTCTCATAGGACAGCTGTTAGTAAACCAAGCTAGTATCTTCTCCAAACTCTGCTACAAGGCACTAGTTTAAGAATAATAGCTATGATTCCAGGTCTATCTCTCTTTTCTTCTCCCTCCTTTTTTTTTTTTAAACTGGTAGTATCAGGTGTCTGAGGAAAAAAAGCTCTTAGTTGATTCACAACAGCAGTTACAGACTAAATCGTAGTAGTGGCATTTTAAAGAGAACCTGAGGAAGACCCAAGTATACATTCACTCTTGGATGCTGTTTTTCCTCATTTCAGTCGCACCTCATCCCAAATCTGCCTCATGTCAATAGCAGTTCTGCATCTTACAGAGTATGCAACATTGGTTCATTTCCACTGCAATGTAATCTTTTTTTTCAGCATAGCTTTATAATATATATCCTTAAAATGCTCTAGAGGAAATTTGAATAAAGGTTTGTATGATTCATAGATAAACTTCTCCAAAAAGACCTCTGCTAAGTGATTTTCTTTTCTTTTTCATAGGAGTCTCTTCTTCTGACTCTGAAGGTGAAATAATCAAAGACGAAATGGATCAGTAAGTTTAAAATCAATTACATCTTCCATAGTTCCAGTTAAAAAACCCCACAAGTGTAGATATTTCAGTTTCCATTAATATTTTGCAACTTCCAACATATTAGGCTTTTGTTTGGGATTTGTTTGGATTGTTTGGGTTGGGTTTTGTTTGTGTGTTTGTTTGTTTGCTTTACAAATAGTATGGAACAAATACACATTTGCTTGCATGTCTTCAACTTTAGCTTAAGAATTGAAACTTTAATATTAAATATAAACATAAGAAAAAATATGTTACCTTCATGATTAAGCTACTAAAATTAATTTACTAAAACAGATGCCATTTGACTAGACCCAACTTAAATGGGTTTGTTTAAGCATCTGACTTGGAAAAACAGTGTAGTAAAATTTCTCACATGAAAATATGGCACGTCATGAAGTTTTTGGCAGAAGATGGCTATACCTGGATTACTTAGATTTAAGATAAGGAAATTAATACATATTAATTAGAGTAAACTGAAATGACAGGTATAAAAGACTTAATTATAAAAACAAAGAAAACATGTCAGATGCAATCTAAAACCTAGGAAATAATTGTATTTTTCCTAAATGAAATCCATTCCCTGTGCATTTAGAACCTGATCCAGTGCTGTTAAAATCTACAGTCTTTCAGAATCAAAGTCTTTCTATTAACTGGAAAGGGCATCAGACTCGTTGAAAACTACAATAATCAATCGTTTATTTTGAACTCCTTTGTATGCATTAATTCAATCCCAAAAGCAACCAGTGCTTTATAAAGAGGAAATTCTAATCATATAGACTTATGCACCCTGGTTATTTTCCATTATTTATCAAGGAGGGTTATACTCATTACAAATGTCATTTTCTTTTAAAGTGCAAATACAAAACACTACAGTGTATTTGACCGAAGACCTCAGGCTGACAGCAAATCCTCCCTTAGGTGATTTTTACTTCAGTCATAAAATACTCCAGACTGGATTGGTTTATGGACTTTGATAAATGTAAGGGTTTAATATAAAACTTAAGATCAACACGACCTCAAAGGTTTTGGGATGAATTGCTACATTTTTCATAGTTCTAGCTCAGATTTTTCCAAATGTCTCAGGCATAATGGTTTTTCTTATTCATCTCATTAGGTGTTAATGTAGTGTTGACCATGATCCTGATCACTTGATGGCATCTCTAAGTTGCTTACCTCATTAAACTGTGAAGTAATGTATTGCATTCTGTATTTCTTAGGAAAAAAAAAAAAAAAAAGAACACTGCTCTGACATTGTAGCGGGATGTCCTCCAATGATAGAATTATGAAAGATCAGGTTTGGGTATAATCAGAGTGTCTTTATTTTTGCTTAGCTTCCAGCTGTCGTCACATGAATCTGAACACCTGTAATTAAAAGGGAATTAATATGAGAACAGGTGCAAAAAGAAGTTCACAATTTCAAAAGAGAAATCAGTGATCTCAACAACTGTATGTTCACTCTGAGTAAGGCTTCCTCCAGTTTGAAGGCTGGCTTTCCTGGGGGGACCTGTGGTACATTCCAGAGCAGCCAGTGCGTACCTCAAACTGAATAAAAAGACCATCTCTTCATTGTCTGCATTATTTTACTTTGCAATAAAAATAAACAGGGTCAACTCTTTTACTTCCATATAGTAACAACCTAGAAGAAGTGAAGAGGTGCCAACCTGTACACTACCAAAATTGAGTGATATGTTGGTCAGAAAGCATACCTCTCTTTTTTTATTTTTCAGCAGTAAATTATTGAATCTATATCCAAGCAGACCATGGTATCTTCATTACCTTATAGGCCCAAATCTTCATACAAGCTCAGGGAGCAGCGCAAGAGAAACTAGCGTTGTGTTCTGAGAAACTAGCATCGCTCTCTCATGCTGCTCAGAGCTGGTAACAGCAGCTTTCAAGCCACAGTTGGGTTAATCCAGGCCATTTATTACACTTGGTGTAACTGAACTAAGTATGAGAGATTAGAGTGGCAAGACATGCAGCCTGATGCTTATCAAATGCAGTTTACCTAGGAGCATGCATCAGTTTAGATCAACTGGAACTCAATCCCAGAAGTGAGGCTGGGGTTGACATGTAACTGGGGCAGACATAACTAAGAGACACACACATAGCTCTAGCTTCCAATTAGAGAACTTGTTTTTGGTTACTATTTCACAGCAAACCAAAGCCAGCTGACACCTCCTTGAATGCAGCATCTCCTGCTGTTAGAGCTGCAACCAAGCATCAAGAAACCTCCAAGGCACCATCTGCCATGGTTCAGCCTGCGTCTGTACCTGTCCAGCCTGTGTCAACACCAGTTAATCAGGTAAGGGAGACAATACGGTGAATTTCAAGCACTAAAAGCAAGCTCTTAAAAAGGTGTTTCTTCTACAGATTGTGACTCAGAACCCCCAAATTTTCTAGTTTTCACTTTCCTGTTGAACTTCAGGTTTGAGCCTTACAGCCATACAGTAGTTGCATATACAGAAAAGATGTCCTGCCTACTAGCTAACCTTTAGCACCTGGCAAAGGGAAGGGAACCTTTCATCCCCAGGTTACAGGCATCTCGGCGGTAGTGAGCAGAAGGAGCAGCTGCTGCTAGCTCAGCCAGCGGCGGGAATCTGTGTGCACTCCAGCAGGTCAGAGACTGCATGCCGTGAAGGGCACTTGGATGTGTAAGTCAACTCACTGGCCTCTTCACATTGCAGACTGACTCATTCACTTTCAATAGCGGCAGCCTATAAGTTTTTCCTCTCCCTTTCTACAGAACTCAATTGAAATCATTTTCTTTCTATGAAACTTATTTTAAGCTAAATCACTTCACTCCTATGTTTACTTTATATGTAGATACGCTTATTTACCACATCACATTTTAATATCCATATCAAAGAGCTTCTAATTAAAGTTAGCAAGCATTTTGAGTCCTTTTTGTTGAAAACTATCAGAATATTCATAACTGTGAATTCTTACCCAATAGGAATGAAGAGCCAGGTTTACTCAAAAATAAAACTGAAAAGTTAATGAGAAACTTGCTTTACACTGCCTTTTCAATGTTTACAGCCTAGAATTAGGTGGTAACCAATAAACAGATACTGAATAGGTGAAGTAATGCACGTTTACGTTTGACTACAAAGAGAATAGAACCAAGCCTTTGCGACATTTTGCCGTTTTGACAGAGGTTGCCTAAGTCAAGAGTGATAGTTATCTCAAAAATTACCACTTTTAATCTTGTTGGCTTATAAGACACCATCTATAAAATTTGACTATGTTTCCTGAGATACTGAATCACTAATTCTGCTGTTCTGGGGCAGCTTCTATTTCACTAAAATGAAAAACTCTGTTAATCAAGTTATATAAGGAAGTTTTCCAGGGGGAGAATAATTTCACTCTGATTTCACTGAGGATCAATAGGGTGATGTTCCACCTCTGTAAATTGTTTGGGTTTGGCAAAGGAGAAGAATTACAGCAGCAGTCACACACGTGACTTGACTTAGCTTTTCCTTATTAACATCCATAAATATTTTGTAAGTAAGAATTCTTAAAAGGATACTACCACCAAGCAGCCTACATAAATTTGCCTTAGTGAAGTATTAATACCAGATGTTATAATACACTGCAGTGAAGTTTTCCTTGCCATGATTAGCTCAATAAGGCAATAACAGCATTTTTGTTACTCAGGCAGTAACCCATCCAGGAAGATCGCTACCAGTTGTCTGCAATAGAGCAACTTCTATTCATTGCATTAAATATTTAGCTTTGGACTTCACCCACCAAAATCTCTTTTGTGTCATTCCAAGACATGTTTCTCCTGTATGTGGAAAAATATCCTCTGTACACCTAAACACCATCATGTGATGTTTTGCAATCTACAGGCTCAAAGCCCCACTAACTATTTGCAAGGACTGGATGGAAGACCTATAATTGCCGCTCCTGTATTTACAAAGGTAATTTGTTCTGTGACATATTTGAAAACTAAAGAGGTCAATTAATTGTATGGACAGATAATTAATTTTTTTAGCTACCAAAGATAAAAAAAGGAATTATGCATTTCTTAAGCCATTCAAGGATTTAAGTGGCTTTATGAAATCTTACTGAAATCAGTATTACTTCCAGACCAATAAGACATTTACTGACTGTCTATTCATTTTCTCTATTAGATGTTACAGGATATTTCAGCTTCTGAGGGGCAGCTTGTTGTCTTTGAATGTCGGGTGAAAGGAGCTCCTTCCCCAAAGGTTGAATGGTATAGAGAAGGAACACTGATAGAAGATTCTCCAGATTTTAGGATATTACAGAAAAGTATGTTTCTTGTGTGGAAATATTGTGTGTAATAAAATATAGGCAAGCAACAAAATTGCATAGCAACATAGCAACACGTTGAATTGCTTATTACAATGGTAAGAACTATATAAGCCATATTTATGGCAATAAATCTGGGTTCCAGAAGCCAAAACTGTGGATGAATTGAATGGCATACTCACAGATAGTATTTGTCTGAGATTCCCCAAACTACTGAATTTCTGCTTTGATCCCTTTGCCACTTCAATGTCCTTTTCTAATTCAGCCTGACTTCTGCCATTTGGTTTTGGTTTTCCACCATTTATGTAGAGTTCCATTGCCCATAAATCCCTCATCTTTTAGTTAAGTGGTATTACAATAGTGCTTATGGGCAGCCGATTGCTTATTTATCCACAAAAGCAACCTAATGTACATGTTAGCATGCTTACACATACATGTGTGTGCACATGATAGGTTGTAAACATATACTTCTACTTTAATTTTCAAATGCAGTCAAAACATCTGCAGTTTCCTCATAAGTCACTGGAATGCTAAAATTGCTAAAACTCAATAGAAATTCCTTAAATACCACATTAAATCACACCTAAATGAAACAATGTTTTATCATAACTTGATTTCATGTATGTAATAGTTTCAGAAATTGTCTTCAAGACACAATAAAGTAGTACTAAGATTGCAAAAAAATACTTCTTGCAGAATTTATTTCCTACTCATACGTTCTCAGAAGTGTTCATAAGTGTTCATATTGTTCAGTGGATTTGACATACCATTGAGTACAAGGCCTGGCTGTCTCCACCACCCCTTAAACAGAGAATTGGATCAAAAGGAGTATTGCGTCATATTGAGAAGAGCAAGCTTCATATTTAGTGCTTAAGAAAAAAAAAATTATTGGCAAAAGTAAGTCTATTCAATCTACTAATTCTGCTCTCCTTCCCTTTAGAACCACGATCTATGGCTGAACCAGGTGAGGACCATCAAAAGGCTCACGCTTTTTTGATTATACAAATGTGGTGATTTAACCTCACAAAATATCAATTATTTAAAGTCCATAATTTAATTAACATAATTCCTTATGTTCTATAGCTACTAGTTAGATGCATTTCACTATAGACTGTTCCATAAACATATAATTTGAATTAATTTTATCACTTTTGAAGAAAATAATGTTCTCATTCTGCTTTTACCCAGTTCCAACTTAGGACCTAAACGTTACTACCTTATGAGCTAAAGATTAGCAAAATTAATGTATGAGGGTGCCCTGTACATCTGAGGTTCAGAAGTACACCAGATGATGTAGGACTGAGCTATTTTTATCTAGTTTACCAGTTAGGGAACATTGCATCAGATGTTTAGCCATGTGAGCCATTCCCTTTGCTCCCTACCAGCGTAATATGAGAGTATCACATCAGGTGTTCCACCCCTGATATCAGCAAATCCTATAAAAGTGGCTGGATTTGCTACTATTTCAAGAGTCAGAGCAGAATGTGGGCTACTCTGCATGATTGGAGCAAAGGAGCCTTATAGATTTTGATCACTTCTCCATGAGACAATCACTCTCCCCGTTACGCTTTTCACTATTAAAAATATAAAGCTGCCCCTCTTCAGACAGAGAATTACCAAAGGAGTATTAATTCTTATGGAATATAAACTTCTGTAACTCTTCTCCTTGCCCTATTGAAAGTTTTTTACCCCAAAAAGTGTCTTGAAAGAGACTCCCTCTCTCTGCAATGTCTTTCGCTCAGACTTAGGAATGAATAAATGGAGCTTCTACCAGAACCCACCAATGCCGTTCCTTTACTGTCCAGTGGCATCACTGCTGAGTAATGTGAAGCAGTTTTTAGAGGGTAATCAGTTGGGTGCAGTTGTCACTGCCTCATCACCTGCTGCTCATTCAGAAGGAATCTGGATTTCCATGCATGCAGTGGTTGGCAAACCCAAGTACTATAAACTAGATACTATAATGCCTTAAACTAGTTCTATAATCCTAGTACTATAATAAACTATTATTCTTCTATAGTTGTTAGCAAATAATCTCTTTGTTGCTACTAGATTTTCCTCAGTGATGACATGAAACAATCAAGTTTAAGTGTGGTATGGTCTTCTACAGAAATACTCATAAAATATTAATCCTGTGGGGTTTTAGGAAAGTTCCTTGCAAAATGGTAGCAAAATAGTCACTGACTAGTTGAAGAAATGCTATCAGCCCACAGTTCAATACACTTTAGATGTTACTCTCCCTCCCCATCCCAGCTACCCAGCTAAATGAAAGATTTAAAATCCTATCACCAGAGGTATTTATTAGCTGGTACTCCTGCCCGGACATGTCAGATACTGGTCAGACAGGAATGTCATAACCCCAGACTGACTTTTCAAGATGGAATTTAATTTTTGCTAGTACAATTTTGCTAGCACATGTTTGGTGCCCATTAGTCGTCTTCACAAAGAAGTGAAAAGGCAACTTTCTATAAGCACAATTAGCACAATCCCCTCTATCCGCAAATCTGCACTGGTACTTTTGGAAAATGCCAGCCTATATGTATGTGGTTTGTATTTCTACATCTTACACTTGAATTGTTCCCAGTTAATTATAACTAATCTTTCAATCTGTAAAGAGAGAAAAATACATATATTTTAGTGAGTTGTGAGTATAGAGTACGCTGTATTTCTCCAAATTAAATTTTAAGTTCTTCGGAAAGTCTGTACTTCATGTGATTAGGAAAACATTTTCTAATGTTTTCCAAACACTGCTGACACCTGTTCTTCACTTTCGTTGGGCATGCTGGAGCACAGAGGGTACCAGTTGCTGCAGACAATGCTGATAACAGCTGCTGCACACAAAGGCTGCCAAATTTGATAATACTGATGAAACTAAAATCAGATGGAGCAAGGTGGAAAACCTTAAGGAAATGTCCCCGAGGGCCGTCAAGGCTTTGTGTGTTTGTTCAATGCATGTTCACTTCAAGTAATAATACTGCTCTGATGCTTTGCAGAGGAAATTTGTACTCTTGTTATTGCTGAAGTATTTTCAGAAGATTCTGGCAGTTTCACCTGTACTGCAAGCAATAAATACGGCACAGTATCTAGTATAGCTCATCTAACTGTCAAAGGTAAGAGTTTGTTTTAGTCCTTTGCTTGCTAGTAAATACAAGCAGAGCAGGCTGTTGCACTGTACAGTCCAAGCTGCTTATTGAACATACAGATTGCTATGTCTTCTCAAAGTGTCCTTCCCCAATTAGAAACGTGAACGAACAAGGAATGTTAGGGAACGAATCCCACACAGCCCTTCCAAAAACACAACTCTTGCTGACCTCAAGATTTGGGCAATAGCCATTTTTGGAATTTGTATGGAGTGTCTAGTTTGCTGTTTCAATAACCCTTTGGTACAGAGCCCAAAAAAGGAAACCTCAAAACAGATTCTTTCATACTGCTTACACGATTTATGCTGCCAATGCACTAAGCAGTTAGGTGAGCAAAGTACAGTACATAAAACAACAGTGCACTGTTGACTCCAATTCAGCTCAAGTTCTGGCAGTGTTCTTCATAACTAAAAAGTTAAGAGAATTCTCTGAAAAGAAAGTTTGTATTTCAAAGATGCTGGTGGAAATCACAGGGGACATGGCTGAAGACCACTGCTGGGTCTTCCAAACTAGAACTGTGTCTCTTTTTCCCCCGCCTTTACAATATTCCTTTGTTAAGGGAATTTGTTGTTAAACAAATGAGGTCAAACAACTGAGTCCAACAGCTGGAAGGACATCAGAGTAAGTTTTTCTAACTGTAACTCTTGTGATTCCATTTCACTATAACTTATGGTATTTACATATCACCAAAAGTTTGATATTTGCTATTTCAGCATCTGAAGACAGTAGTAATGCTGCTACCCTTCACACAATGAGCTCAATCAACTTAATTGCTGCTGAACATCAACCTCCCCCACGTACTCCTTCCCATCATGTAGTAAATCAAACCCCCAAACCTAAGCTTGAAGGTGTTCTTGTGAACCACAATGAACCCAGATCGAGTTCCAAGATAGGTCTCCGTGTGCACTTCAAGCTGCCTGAAGATGACAAAGGAAGTGAATCATCACCAGAGGATGGACCTGGCGCTACAAACCAAATCAGACCCAACTATTTCCAAGAGAGGATAAATGGACAGCCAATGAAAATACCAGAGCCAACATCGCCATCCAAGGAACCCCCCCCAGTACTGGCTAAGCCAAAGCTGTAAGTAAAAGGGATTCTAAGTCTCAGGAGCATCACTGATATTATTTAGTATCAATAGACCAGGACACTATTGCACTAGAGCAAAAAACTCAGAACAAAAAGATAGTATCACATGGTGCTGGCATAATTAACCATACTCTTAGAAAACATATTCTACAGAGCTAGATATTTTTTCTCTATATCCCTCTTGGGAAAAGTGTTCTCCAAATTTAAAAGGAAAATGTTTTCCCTTTGAAATTGTATTTAATTCCACAATGTTTTCTGCTGCAAACAAAAGGTGAACAACACTGCTTTTATGCAGGCAAAATAAAAGCAGGTTCTTCAAATATCTCTCGCTCAATTCTGACTATGCAATTTTGCCAAAACCAGACATATTCAGTCTCATACATAGTATGGGCTAGCGACTAGCCAGCAACTGTAGTCCCAAAGGCCATGCCTCGTGACTTTTATGTCTCACAAATGTAATCTCCTCCTAAAACAGATAAAATACTTTGAAATGTTTGAAAATGTGAAACCGCTTAAACTAAAAAGCACCTGCATGATTAGTGCACTGTGAGCTCAAGGGGAAATTTTAAGAAGTAGTGTAGTTTTCTTAGAGGACAATTTATGGAATTCACACTGCAGTTTAAGAAATATATTTTCAGCATTTCTGAAACCTCCCAAATCTAGTTTAACAAAAAGCATGCGGAGTCCTTAATTTCATTTCTTAAATAGGCAGAAGCTTTAACCAAAGGCTCAGGAAGTACTTTATGAAGTAATTCATTGGTACTCTTCAGCAGGGATGTAATTTCAGAGCATAAACATTACAAGTGAGAAGACAGAACGTACATACCATGTAGCAGAGGAAGAACTTGGAGCAGTGTTTTTCTAATTTGTTAAGCCCATATTCACAGCCCTATTTACTTTCAGAGCTATAGTCTGTTTAGGGGCAGAGCAGAAGCAGTATTTAAGTTGCCCAATGCTTGCATAAAGCGGAATATCTCTCAAAACCGTCCCCCAAAATACTGTAACAAAGGCGTGTATTACTATGCAGATGTGTATATGAAGGACACAAAATCAGGACTGCACAACTTCTAACTCTCTAACATCCTACTTTTTGAAAGCTTGAAATTGCTATCTTTATCTGTGCTATCTTTACCTTTAATGTGATTTTTGTTTAGTACATTATAGAAACAATAATCTTTTTAAATAAAAAGAAGTTCTGTTGACTTCATGTATTTGGTTTGTCAGTACCAGTTGTGGTTGGTCTCTACTTCTGCATTTTTCACTTTTTAACAATAGTCATTTAATACTTGACAATTTATTACATGATCATTTTCCATATCCTCTATGTCCTTTTTGGTTTTGGAAAGGGAAAAGCCTGTTTTCCATATGCTGTATTTCCATATACATAATAACTAAATAAACCACTTGACAAGGCAAAATAATTTTCCTTAATTGCAAAGTAAAAAAGCCCTGAAGACATATACAGTAGATAGCATCTAGGGAACAACAATTGCATGAAACACAAGTCCTCTCTGAATTATGCACTCCTGCCTGTCACCAAATGTCAACACCACTTAAACTACGTTGGTAATATCTCTTTTGGTGGATTACAAAGCTTTATTAGCCAAAATGCTGGTTTCAGAGCTCACTTTAACAGGGGCCAAATAACTGCAATCTGGCTTACAAACGCTCATTTAAAATCGATAAACCAAATCCTACTCCTATTTACACAAGCAGAGAGGTTCTAAGGTGACGTAGAGCAGAAATTGACAATGCTATCCCTTAAATATCTTCAAATAAGATTTATATTTATATTTCATGTGTTAAAATGTAAGAATCATCTTCAGTCAAATAATTTTCAGACAAAAAGCTTTTGTGCCTCTGGCAAAGAAGGGGAGAGGAAGGAAAAACTTATTTTAGTAGCAAACTAATATTATGTTCTTCTCATAATGTTAGAGAATATGTCATGTAGCAGTTTCCCCTACCTCTTACTGTATCACAAGACATCATAGCATTTTTCTCTTGCAATTCACATATGGAAATGTAGTCAGCCAGCATATTCAGGGCTCATGACCAATTTTGCTCATCTTTGTTTTATATGCAGTGATCAGACCCAGTTAAAACAGCTCCACAACCAAGTCTTGCTTGAACAACAGCAGGTGCATCAGACACCTACAAGAGAGCTGTCATTCAACACAGCTTTATTGAATTCTGCTACTTCGCTCCATCAACAGTCCACCTCAACTATGTACAAACAAAGCAAAGCCTCTGCTTCACAAGCATTCATCTATACCCGACCTAAGCAGTTCCTACCATCACAAACCACACCGCCTACCAGCTCCTCTTCTAGCTCCTCAGTTACAACATTCAGCAACGTCCCTCAAGGAACTCAAAGAACAAATAACAAGGAAAATTTCGCGGGAAATCCTCCACCTGCCCAGTCAAGGTCTTCAGGAGGGTTTACAAGCAAAAGTGAACAGTCTCTACCAAGCCCTAAAGAATCCATGGTGCCTCCGTTAACACTTTCTACATCTAGTGTAAAACAGTTTCAGCCGCAGAGCGTGACTCCTGCTCCTATCTCCCCAACTGGCCGGATTCAGAATCCAGTAGCTTTCCTTAGTGCTGTTCTTCCTTCACTTCCTACGGTGCCATCAACCAATGCTATGGGACTGCCCCGAAGTACACCAGCCACGTAAGTAGCGTAAACCATACGTGCAGAAGCAGGGGCAAGAAATACTCGTAAAGGAAACTAAGATGTATTTCTGTTCAAGGGTTCAGTGGAGAGTTTACCGAAATGCAAGTAATTCATAAAATAGAAAAGCGAGTTATTCATATATTCTGGTCATTTCAACTAACCTTTACTTTCAGTTAAGAAAGGAAGGGATAGTACCTTCTATAATAAGATACATCAAGGGTAAGATAAATTCAAGATAGAGAAATGGGAGTTTATAAACAGATATATACAAGAATTTGGGGGCTCAGAGATTCATAACACTGTGCTATGTAAAAGAGATTTCATGAGCTTGCAGGATAAGTCACTCTAAGACCATTTGCCTATATGAGCTATAAAAACATTCTTACCTATTTTAAGCAACGAGTAAAGTTTTAAAAGGTACCTCATAATCTAAGTTATTTCTTAGTCCAGGTAAATCTAAGAAATAACTTATGTAAAGGTATTTTTCTGGTTGCAATACTTTCTATATTTAAAGTCCCCCAGAAAATCTCAGGAGATTTAATGTTTTGCACACAAATATTTTAATTGACAGCCAGCATGATTTCTGTGACAAAATGGCTACTACCATACAAGCAAATAAGGATGATGATGTACTGGAAAGGTTGTGACCTTAAGAGTTCCTTCTTTACTAGCAGAATTGAAATTAATATCCCTTTTGTGGAACAGGCGAGCCCTATGTTAGCATGGCTAGCACCAGTAGATGGATACAACTTTTTATTCATAGAACTCCAAATTCTGCACAAAGCAAGGAATATTTCCCCCTTTTACCAATGGTACACTTCAAGGTAGTGATAGCCATCAGTAAGTCATGATCTCGTAACTATTTTGCTGATACCACATCAACCAATCTGTAATTATAACAGAAAAAAAGTGTCCCTGTATACATAACATTCACCACTCTGTGTGCCAAGAAATCCTGCCTTTAAACCATTATTGCACTCCTACTCCCAGACCTCCTAGTTCCCCAGCACAGCCACATAATCACCATCACCCTCTGGCACAGGCCTGGAGGCCTTCCTGGCCCTGGCATTATGGGCGGGCATACATAATAAAGTTATAAGGGTCACAGTGAAGGTTTTAACTGTACCAACAGCAAGCAAAAATCAACTGCAACTACTCATCCACTCCCCTTCCTCCCCTTCAGAGCTGGTGCCCAAGTGCTCAAGCACGCTGTTCTCTTTTCATTAACGGCACTTAACCCTTGCAAAGTGCTTTACTTTTTCTAACTGTTGTACAGGCTTTACCAAATAAATCCTTACCTACCTAAATCCTAAATGCCTACCAAGTAGAGTAGTTAGTTAAATATTGTTTTCTTCATTTCACGTTTCCTGGGTCCCAGCCCAGAGCTGAATTCCCACATAACTAGAGTTCATTGTGCTGAGATTCAAATCTAGATCTCCACATGGGAGAGAGTCAAAGTGAGAGCACAAAAGATCAGGAAGGAACCTGAACAATATCCGTGCTGATCTGTGAATATCTATTGAAGTTTCAGCTTCCTTTTTTGGCATTATCAATTAAAATAATTCTGGTTACAAAAGCAGCGAGAGATCACCATGTCTGCAGAACAACAAAAGGAAGATAGCTTGCACAGCAACCATTAGTTATGCCTTTTACCTAGACCCCCTGTTATTAAGATGCCAACTCCTGGTAAACTACTAGAACGTTGCACACTCTCTAGTAGTGTGCGGCTGCTGTGCTTCAGCAGTGCACTCCCACAGTCTCCCGACAGTCTTATTTAAGAATTCAACTATTTTCAAACCTTACTAAAATAAAACAGACTACATCTATAAAATAAAAATAAAAAGAACTGTTGATGTAAGGTGACATAAAAGGGTGAGAGAAATGAAAGAAGTAAAAGTTCATGGGAAGAGTAAATGATCAATGAAGATGTGAGATAAAGATCAATAAGAAATTGTATCAACTTTTAAATTATTGCCTGATACAGTAAAATGTACAAATTGCATACCTGTGGTAACACCTATACACATTTCTTTAGCATTCATTGTGACATCATTATTCCAGGATAAATATCATGGAACTTAGATGCTTATTATAGTATTATAATGCTTATTCTCTTTAAGATGTGTGTCCTTAATTCCTACTGGCATGGGAATGGGAGGCACCATTAAAATAGTACCAAAAAATCAAATCTCATATTGTGCTTTGGCTTCTACATAAATAAATAATAGGCTCCTTCAGACAACTGAAGTGTAACATATCATATCACACAAATAACAACAAAATATATATAGTGGTTGCTGCATGTTAGAATTTTCTTTTAATAGCCCAACCCAGGGATTAACAAAGAAAAATGTGAAGCCTCTGCCATTAGCAACAGATGATTCCATTCGGGAAAATAAAGCTGCACTTGTAAAGGACCTGGAAAGAAAACTGCGTTTCAGAGAGGATGTTAATCAACAAAGTAGTCAGCAGGTAAGAAAACTGAGTGTTATTAAAATAAATGTCACTCATGAACAAGATATGTATTATGACTTGTGAAACACAGGGTGTTTGTGTGGTTGAGCTGCTACACTACTTTGCAGAGTAAAGTTTTGTGGTAAGTACTGGTTTGGAATAGCAGACTGGAGCCTTAAATAGGAAGCATGAGAGGATACAGTTGCAGAGGGTTTACTTTGTGACTGAGTAGCATTTTTAATTTCTCATCATCTCTATTAGAGAGTAGTAGGAATGTAAAACTTTTTTCTTTTCATGGAAGCTTCTGTACATTGGATTTCATTTTTTCACCTTACAAGTTGCTCAACTTATAGCACACATACACATTCATACATTATATTTTTACCACAAATTAAGGAGTGCTTAAGAAATCGTTTCTGTTTTTACTTTGGTTGAACTAAAATGCAGTATTCAATTTTTCCCGACTTATATGAATTGACAGGGACTTGTTAGGACCTTAATAAAGTTTTTGGTAGCTGTTACTGGCTTACACTGAACTTTAGGCCTAGCATTATTAGAGTTTAGCAAAATAACAAGCCTTTTAGGCAGTTCAAGGAACTAAATATCAGTTCATTCTTAACTGGAATCAATCAATTCACTGGGTCTGGGCAGTGTCTACAAAATTAAGGAAGAAATAAAAAACGAAATAATATTTTGAGGTTGAAATCACTGTAAATCAGGTTCAGCCACCCTCAGACAACAGTAGGACACACTAAGGACTGCTAGCTAACTTTCTGTCTGTAGGCAATTATGGTACTCTCACCTTGGCCACAGAGCCCTCCATAGTTGTCCCGCCAGCTCAGGCTTAACACAGCAAATAATGGTTTACCCTGATCTGTCGTCAACAAGGGAACTTTTCACAAGGTCTGTTAGCCCTTCTGACAGAGAACATGCAAAGATAAGCAAAAAGCCATGGAGTCTCTGGAGTAAATTACCCTCTGTGGACAACTGCAGTGTAATCCCTGTTTTTTTAATCTTGCTGTTGACCTTTCTTTCTGACAGATCACGCTGCCAAAGCACTTTGAGTAAAACAACTGGCAAGCAGTGTGTTCTGCAGATGAATCACAAGTGTTACAATTTGTACTTGCTATGGTAGTAAGACAAATTATTTAGAGAGCTACTGTGAAATACCAATCAGTCTTTCAACTTAACTGCATGATAACCCCTTTAGAAACAATGATGATCACTACTAGTGTCAGTTATCTGCTGACAGCAGAAGTTATTTATACACTTATTTGCTATTCTGTATGAGACCAAACCAAAATCTCGATTCCCAAATCCCTCAAACACTGAAAAACTTCAAAGCTGGCACTTCTCTAATTGTTACGGTAATTAGAATGCCAATGGTAATGAACTAGAAAACAATTTTAGGATTGCTCAATAAAAGTTCCCTGATTTTCCCCTCAGTTCCCACCTTTAATCACTTCTGATTTTATTCTTCCACATCCAGGAAAATCACTGCTCAGACTGACTCCAGCAAATTCAAGTCTGAGTTTTCTCCTCAGTGAAAGCAGTGATTATTTAAAGCGATGTGAGGATGCATAGTATTTTCCAAAATTCTTATTGCTTTGCCGTTCATAGACCAATCAACATCGTGAAAATAATATGTTGGAGTGCTGGATTCACACCCATAGATTTTGTCCTGTTTTTTCCTCTTGTAGTTAACACAGAATTAAAAAGGAGACATTTTCATCCTATATACAGCATATCTGCATTAAATTGATTATTATAATGGTAGGGAAGGGCTTCTTATTCACTTTCTCATAAATACGAATGCAACTCTCCTCTGTATGAGAGATCACTGCATAATGAATGCAGTACAGCATCCGATAAGAATCTCAAACTATTGGCTTCCTTGTATTTTCTACATGCTATTTTAAGGATTCCTTCTCATAAAATGTGCCCTATAGCATATTTTTATTTAGAGAATTGTATTGTAACCCCATATTTCAATAGTAGCATTTGGTCTCATTTACAATATCTGCAGAGCACGTAGGGATCATCCAGAATGAAAGCTGCAGATGACAAGTCTGTGTCTTAAAGCACTGGTATTGTCTTATATTACTATATAAAGTGCAGTAATGAACATGAGTGATTTACATCCTGGTGCTCTATTTATTATCTGTCATTGACTTCCATATGAAAAGTGTTTAGCTTACAAGTCAAGATTTTCCTAAGTGTCAGCATTATGCACTCAGCGTGATATCTAATAATCCAGATGTACTCCTTCTGTTTCATCCAGTACATCATTCATCACCAACAATAAAGAAACCCAGAATCAGAACATAGCTGGTAATTTTGCTGATGTTGCATGCGACAGAACAGATTAGTCTCTGGTCTTCTACAGCTATGATAATCATGCAGTGCTGACAGAAATACAAACATGATTTTGCTAAGATTCTAGCTGCAACTTTGACCAAGTACCTGCACTAACAAGCTGTCATTTTTACCAGAAAAAAATACCATACTTGTCATTTATGCAGATGGTAGTATGCTACATTGCCAGGTGAAATTTCATCACAATTAGGAGGGTTGAAAAAAAGAGGTTCAGTTATACCAAACATCTTCAGTCAGATTTGCTCAGTTCTTTCAAACAGAAGATACACTAAATGAGGATTAGCTTTAGGCAGTTGCAGGAAGACGTTAGGACAAATCCCAGGATACAGGAGACTTAACTCAGTTTCTTCCTTGGCCAGTTCAATTCATAACTCTTAACTCCCGTAAGGACAGCTTAACCCCTTGCCAGGGGGTATGTGTACTGTTGGTGCTGTCCCAGGTTTCACAAATAATTAAGCATTCTTTATCAGCAGGATAAAAATCTGGAAATTCCACCTTTCAGAACAGCTCCCTTAACAGGAGCCTTTCTCTCACCTTCTCCAGTTCAATGAATAAAACTTAAGATTTTCAGGCAGTGTGGAACAGGCCCTCCTTTAGCAGGACATTTCAGAGAGCATTTCAGCTTAATGGTTAGGGATGTCTGAAGAAGCTGCTAGAATCCTTTCTTCCAGTTTGTGTTGGAGAAAAGAAACAGAGACAGACTGAGAGAGACAGAGAGAGAGAGAGAAAGAGAATCACTCTCCTGCCTAGGAACTAGAATAAACTCCTGGATTCTTGTCCTTGCTGTAGTGGATGTTTCAGTATTTCTGCAAAGCAAAAGGACAAGAAGGACAAAGAACTTCCCCGTCCTCTCATCTCTGCCCCCATAATGTTTTATTAGCATGGAGCTCAGACCTTCCTTTTGGAGACTGAGGTTGAAATCCTGTGAGACAAAGCATCCAAGTCTCATAACCTCAGTGAGTGTCTGGCCTACTGCACCATTTGACAAAAGGAGAGCACAGCCAGTGTTATCTCCGCTTCCCAAACTCTGTCAATCTAGTTCACTGGACCTTTTGTCTTCCTCACAAGCAAAATGTCTTGGTAATGTTCAATCAGACTACACCATGTAGAAACAAAAAGACATGTGGGCAGAAAAGGACAGATGGAGAATTTGGGGGGACTCTGGCAAATGGGAAAAAAATGTAAATGTGCAATGCAAACTGATTCTTTTACCCTGGTATTTGAAAACATTTACAGGCTTCACCAATGGGACTATAAATAGAGGGAATTCAGCTTTACAGGCAAAACTTATAAATTAATGATATTATCTCCTCAAAACTTTGCTATACAAGTACTATAAAATAGAAAAATGAGATAATTAAACCTCAAAATCCTGTACAGTAATAAAGGAATTAACTGTGCAATAATAAAGGAAAGGTGAGTTAAGTACCTGGGCCTGGTTTATACTTTTTGGTTATAAGAGCTACAAACTGTGCTCACATATCTGTGTCATTTACTGTGAAGAGTATCATGTAGCAATGCTGGTTGGTTGCGTCATATCTAAGACCAAGATAGCAGTGTGGTCACTGCCTAATTTTTAGGACAAAGAGTAAAGCTACAGCTGTTTAGAAAATTATGCACAGCCCTCACATGAATATTCTTTACTTTTGCTAGGGAAAGCTTCATAAGAAATTTCAGAGCAGAAGAGATGCAGGGTT
Organism: Platalea leucorodia; assembly: GCF_965183815.1. NCBI lineage: Eukaryota > Metazoa > Chordata > Aves > Pelecaniformes > Threskiornithidae > Platalea > Platalea leucorodia. The sequence continues at coordinate 36,901,210 of NC_138826.1, forward strand.
TGTCCAAAAGCTTTGAGATCATTAAAAACCACAGCCTGCAAAGCCATATGCAGAGCCCAACTCATCACACAGGCCACATCACCACTAACACTGATCAAACAGAATCATCTCCTTGCAGTTCCCATACTAAGCAGTCAGCCTCAGAAAGGCTGCAAGAACCACCAAGAGCTCTGTTCTCCAGAGCACAAGAATTACACTTAATTCAATCACTCCAAAAATCTTCCTCAAAAACAAGCTTGACACTATCTCCCAAAGGCCAGCAAATGTAGGCAATTTTAGACTAAGGATGTTTGCTCTATACTAGAAATGACAAGAGATTTAAGAACCTGACCAAGACCAATTACTAGATCTTGACATTAATAGTTATAAACTCCCAATAATTGTGGGAATGAATAGTTGAACAACCACTTGTAGCTGTCTTCTCAAGATCTAGATCTAATCAACAACAAAGTACAGACAGATTTTTCTGGTAAGGATCCCAGCTTGCAGAACTTATTACCTAGGAAATGGAACCTGAGCTCCTCATGCTTTCACACACACTCCTAAGCCGCTCACTCCAGCTGATAAGTCTGTGGGAGTTGGAGATGCAAACCTCATTTGCTTTCTCTTTTGTTTTCCTCCTGCTCTATCACTTTGAGCTGAACTGCATTTTGAATATTGTCTAGCTGTGTACCACAGATGACTCGCTAGACTCTTCAAGGGCTTGTGTTTACATTTGGATAGCATGATATTCATACCTTGTTCCATATAAGAGGGCCCAATGGCAAGAAATAAGTCACTTAAGTGATACCTCTCCATGGGACATGATAAGTGAAGAAAAGCATGCACGTTGAATCTGTTGGTTTTTGATTCCCGCTGCTGAAAGAGAGAGTCGGGGAGGAGAGAAAGAATCCAAACAAAACAGAAGATTTCAGTCAGAGTAGCCTAGTTTAGACATTGAAGCCAAGTAGTGTTACAGCTTGGAAACAGACACTGAGATAAAATATATGCCAGTTTTTTAGATAAACTGTTAACTGGATTTAGAATAACTCTGCCAAAAAGCCAATCTAGTAGAAGTTACAAAACTGGGATTAAATTGGGAAATTTGTCTGGAGTTGGCAATGAGTGGCAAACAGAATTATGTTTTTATACAGTATATGAGAATCAACATTCAAATAAAGTTCTTCCAGCGTTTCTATTTGTGGTAATTTCCATGGGGTACTATGCTAAAATCAGAATATTTTGATGCTACAAGCTTCTACTAACTGTAAGCATGTATTTTCACTAAGATCTGAATCCTGCTAAAGTCAACAGCAAGATGGGTTTTAACTTCAACAGATCCAGGATTTTAGAACGCATATTCACACACAAAGGTGCTTAAAAACTTACAGGAATTACTACAGTCTATGCAATTCCCCTTTTTGCCAAAAAGGTTCACAGGTAGCAGAATGGCCCAGGAGCTAGATTACTTGACTCAAGATCTAGGAGAACATGATCCAACTACCTGCTCTGTCACAGACTTTCTGTGTTACCTTAACAGGTCACTTAGCTTCTTTAGGCCTCAATTTCTCATATGTAAAATGCCTGTAATAGCCCTGCACTGAAGGGCGCCTTGCTGTCAGGTGCTCAAAAAATGATGGTGATGGGGCCAAATAGATCAATCACAGAGACAAACTGATGTGAATCCATACCTTCAACAAGACTTGCATTGAGAGAAGATTTTGTTTGCCATGCTGGTCAAATTACTACCATCCAGCAGCACCCTACAATATTGCCAAGGCAGCGCAGAGGCTAGCAATTCCTCAGAAGAGGGGTTGCATTTCACTTCTCCTGCCCCAAATTCCCACTAGCACTTGTCTGGCTTTTTTTTTTTGTTTTTTTTTTTTTCCTTTTTGAGTTAACTTTCTTCTAGCTCACTCCTGCAGAGCAGGTCACTGTGGGACCGGATGACCGCCCGTGATAGCATGAGGGACATGTGGGAGCATATGAATATGAGCAGGGAGAGAAGCAAGGGAATGCTGCTGCTAGCACAAGCTGGCAACTAAACTGGTTCAGCTACATCGTCAAATCATATACTGAATGCGCTACACATCTCTGTGGCAATAATGCTGCACAGCTCACTTACTAGGTGCTACTAATGACTAGAGAAAAATGGTACAAAACTGCTTAAGACAGATGTTCACCAGCGCATTTCCTGGCTTTGCTCTGGCCAGTTTTAACAGTCTTGTACCCTTCTACTTATACCCTGCCAATATTAATGGAACCACCACTGCCTACTCCCCTTTTGCATGTAAGTGAAATATCCAGGTTTCAAAAGTTGCAGTCTACTCAGCATATATCGATATAGATAATTATATACAATTATAATACATATATGTATTATATATATTATAATTTGTAAAGAACATTTACCTCTAGATAGGAGCTTGAATTTTACAGTTTCCTAGCTGGGAGATAGCACATTTTTAAACATCTGGCTACTATATTAAACAAGTGTGTGAATTCCTGTCTGTAAAAATTTCATGCTCCAGGAAAGTTGCCAAAAAGCAGCTGGTACCCTACATTTTTGACCCAAAACCAGAGCTTGAACCTTTGCACTCTTTCCCTTAGTCTCCTTAGTATGCTGAACTGCAGCCTAGTTTTAACATTGTACCCAGCGATCACATTGACTTGTTCTTTGTGTGACGCTTTACGAAATACTTGTCTGAACCACAACCACAAACACTTTGCCCTACTCCACTTATGTAATCACATTCAGAAATAGCTTTATGGCTTATGTGATACAACCAGTTCTTCAGAAAGCTATATTAGCAAATATTTTCTGTTCTTGCTAATCCTAGAAGAAAATCTACCAAACAAGCAAAAAACCCCGAGATTATATTCTCTGTACAATTGTGTATATCCACTTACTTCAGAGATTCCTGTTCTTTATAAGAAGTTTGGTATAACGCCTTCAGTCTACGTATGATGGCATTAAAATTTTCACAGCAATGTTAATTTAGTCTTGTTGGTTTGTGTGTAAATTTATATAAGCATATATATGCACACTAAACAACACATTTAGAAAGACAAAGACTGAAGTAGAAGCATAACACACAGGCAACACTTTGGGGCCGTGGGAACCCTAACTTCAGTATTTTCTAATTTAAAATGTATTTTTGAATATAACTCCTTAAAATGATCAGCCCAAACACATGCAGTCAGCCTGCACAGTTCCTAGCCAGAGATTGTTGCGTTAGCACGGAAACACAATGACTCTTGTGGCTTCTGTGGGCAGAGAAGCAGCCGTCAGTAATGACAGCCCAGCGCTGACAGTGCAGCAATACGCATTTGTTCTGACAAACTGCTACTTTTATTTTACACCTTTTTCTGTGCGGGCACATACATCCAGAGTCACATGCACTCAAGAAATGTCAAAGAAATCCTGTCCATGATTAATTTCAAAGTGGCCCCATGAAATGCATTCCTTCCTCTATCATATTTTCTACTGCAAGCAGACGTTTGAAAAGGAAGAACTGCCCATATTTCTTAATGAAGTCAAGTTTGTAAGAAGTTAGTCTCTTCAGCACATCAGTCAGGAAAAAAATGATACACTTGTGTTCACAGAAAACTTTTTCAGATCTAAAACAGAGGCAAGAAACACTAGGTTAATTACAGTTTGAAAATAATTGCTCTAAGTTTAATTTATGTTAGTTGGTTAGACAACTTAAGACAAACCTGTACCTGGAGTAGAGGTAATAAAAGATGTTAACTGTCTCTATCAGCATTGCTTGGTTTCATCTGTAGGCTATCATGGCTACAGCAACCCTACACTATCAATTTCTTATTACATACCACAACTTCTTTTGAACAGCAATGAATCTGAAAAAAAAACCAGTATGAAAAATTGCTGACTAAACTCAACTGTCTATAAACAATACTGAGCTCTCCCATTAGCTTGCAGTATTTCATTGCCTCTTAGCTCCACTCTATAGCATTTTGTTCTGGAGTCAATACCATACTTATTAACATCATGCCTTGAAAGTGTAATGGTAATGCCTTCCTAGCCCCATTACTTCTCTCTGCTAGAGAACACCATATGATGAAAAACTCACTTCAGGGACCAAGCAATGATTCCCCAATCTTCAACAATACCGTTAAGGATGTATTAAAAGTATAAAAGTACCATACTGCCTTTTTAATTTGAAACATTATTCTTGTCATTAGCAATTTTCATTTCCAAAACCTGCTTTTACCACAGTCACCAGAAAAGTGAACTAAAGAAAAATTTGATCTAGAGATTAGTTACATCGTTCTGAAAAAAGTCATCACATTCATGCTTCGTAGTTCTAATGAAACGTGTATGGAGCTCAATAAAGTTGAAGACTGTATTCAACTAAGATAGGCCAGTGGCAGATTTATGTATTGCCATAAAAGAATGATGTTAACTGTTGCTAAGGTTCACAGGGCAGTAAATAACTGGTGTGCTGACTTCCAGATTACACTGATTGAATGGTTTTGGATGTGGGAGCAGATGCAGGCCCCTTACTTTTTCTTCCCTTGTTATTTATTATGTTGCACTTAACAAATAAAAGGTGTTGGCTCTTCCAAAAGCCCTCTTCCAATTTTTAGTCTTCTAGACTCCTGCTTTTGGTTGTTATTTGAGTCTGAGAAGTCTTAACACTTTTCATCCCCACTCATTTTATTCTAATCTGAGTTCAGAGTTGCCCTCTTAGAGTAAAAATTCTTCATGGGCTTACTGTGTCTAGCTTCTGAGATAACCAATTTGTGAGTCACTTCACCTACTCTGTCCATCAGCCCTGTTGCCCTCTAAACATACCTAACACTTGAAAAGTGGCTTATCTTTACAAAGGGAATAACAGTGCTCAAAAGTGCTCAAATATGATAAATGAGAAACATGTATGCAAAACATTGTATTTAGCTTTATAATTATGCTGTCATATAACCAATATCCAGAAATAATCACAGAATTTTTGAGAAGGTCATTACACAATAAACAGTAACATGTTTAAACAGGCAGAAATTAGACTCTCTGTACCATACTTGTGATATTGCCCTGGCCTTTATTCATGTGACAAATCATTAGATGATGGAAAGGGAAGGAGGAAAAGAGATTACCCCTAGCTTAATTAATCCTTAATTAGCCTCCACAGCACGTGAAATCCCTGAAAACAATTTCGTTCTTAGAAGAATTATGTATAGTATCTTCAGGTCCTACTGGAAAATTCAGAGACTCAAGGTAATCCTTTCTCGGTAGGTGCAATTTTTTTGCCACAGATTTTGCTCTCTGCTGTCAAGAGCTACTTAAACAACATGAAGGAAACTATTAAAGCTCTCAAAGAAACGGAAGGAAAGCAAAACTTCAAATATGTTCTTCAGTACATTGCTAGCAACAAAGTATTTAAGTCTGAATTCCTTAACTTATGGGAGACTCGAGAACCAAAATATGGCTGCAGCCATTTTGGTGACATGGCTGCTGCTTAAAACATAGTAGTCACTCCCTGATTTTTACTTGATTCTTCGTTCCTAAAAATACACAGGCTTTTTGTCAGTATCAAGGGTAAAAGACTGATGCTTAACTTTCCCTTAGAACTCTATAATCAGCTCTCACCATCTGAAGGGAAAAATGATAGCTTTGGTTGGTCAGAAATGAGAGAATGTCTGGTTTTACACTGGCTTAACTGAGATTAGAATTTGATCGAGTAAAGTGATTTGTTGAGACATGCTGTGTGAAAGAAAAAAAAAGCTCAACAAGATGAAACTTTATAAGGGTTTGCTGATCGCCAGCTGTGGGCCAGCCCACAGAGCAAACAAAGCCAACCAAGAAAGTGGATGATACCATCTAGTGGCTGGCTCCCACCCTTTGGCGCCTATCATCTCGCACACTTCGACAGACCTGCAAGCTCAAAAACTCCTGCTTGGCAAAGCTGTACTCACAGAGGTACATTTGAAGAAAGTCTCAAAGAGCAGACTGTCCTTGTCAGAGTGGAGGGAGAGTTGTAAAGGTAAGGAAGGTATCTTGAAGGGGGGATCCAGCGATCTAAGCTCCCTGTGAACACTCCCGTTACCTTGTAATTATCAGCACTGCTCCAAAGCTGTGTGGAAGGAACAGCCCGGCAGCATCAGAGAAGAAGGGAGGGGTGGAAGGAGGACTCAGTTTCCAGTAAAGAGAGTTCATTCGTCAAAGTCCTGTCCTACTCTGAGCTGTCTGCCTTTTCCTACCATAGTTAATCTTTACTAGAGCTGACCTTACAGCAACCCCCCCAAAAAAAGATTTTAGATGAAGAGACTGATATACAACATCTACCACTACAGTACCAAAATCAGGTATTACCAGGGCGTTTATTTCACCATGACAATTTCCAACTTCTTTTACTTCGTGGCTGCCATGTTTTCCTCCTCTCACCCCCAAATCCCACAGACCCCTCTCTCCTCAAAACTCCCCTGTAACCTCTCAACCTTTGGCCACTTCTGTCTCCTTGGTCTCCTGAGGAAATCGGAAGACTTTGTCAGCTAAAAATTTGTGGTGCCTCTCCATCTTTGCTCCTTACTATTTGGGAACTGCTGGTCAAGAGCATCATCATCAGCATGATGGAATGGCTAAATGATCAGGGATGTAAGTCCCAGTGATTTGGGATCTTTTCTGGTTCTTTAATTAACTTTCTACAAGATTTCAGACAAGATGCATTTTCTGAACCTTGTTTTTTCAGCAAATGGAATCTATCTAAGGATAGGCTACGTCCTTATTTACTATTCACCAGTTTCTAAAATTCTATCTAAAAAATGAGAATTGCACTTTCGGAATTGCTCAAGTATTTCTCTTCCAAGCCATAGATCATTTCCTTGCTATAACAAAGCAACAAAACCCATCGTAACAGCACTATCTGACAGATTAAAGTGAGATTCAGAAGATCCAAGCTTGCCACAGAAGTAGAATAAAACATAAGCCTGCTCTCAGAGATGTCAGTGCCCTTCAACAGAAGCAGGAATGCAAGCTCTGGACTTACAAACTGCCTAAATCCAGGTCTGAGCAAACCAATTTGGTTACTGCTATGGGCCTACATATGGTACAATATGGTACATACAAGCTTCCTCACAAGATAGTTTAATGACTTAAGCAAGATATTCTCGTAGCTGTCTGTGTTAGTGTAACTAGGCAGCATCTGCTCCCAGAGAAGTCCATTCAGGTGTATCTGTAGTGCTCCACCATGCCCAGGATGAACATTGGTTTGGTGTCAAAACCTGAAGCTGGTTGTTGGTCTGAAGCTTCACATGCCCCAGCAAGAGACGTTTGGTCACATGTCTCTTGGTCTAGCCAAGAGACATCCTCGTGCAAACCAGCTGAGTAACAAGAGGTTTCTAATTGACTTCAGGGGATTAGGAGGAGGCTCATAATCACATCAAACTATCTGGAAATGGTCATTTATGTAGAAATATACTGGTTTTCTTGCCTCATCTGTTTAATCTTCTAAGGATTTAAATGTGTTATGTTTTGCTTTCTCAGTTACACCAGCTAGAAATCTGGTCAAGTTTTAACCTGAAGGTAAATTACTCTGAAAATATTTCACTTCCTTCCTAGCTTTCCCTTTTAGTAGGTATAGTTTCCCTTTTTTAATTCTGAATGGAAATGTATAGCGGTATTCATTTCTATAATTAGCAGATGAGTAATATTTGAACACAAAATCCTCAGAAATTTGGTATATTTTAATGATCTTTTTTGATCAACAGTGTACAAGAGTACAGGTTTTTCATAGGGAGTTCAAGGAATTACGTGTTTGATTTTTTTAGCTGCCTTTGAAAAAACTCAGTTTCATTAGTTACATTCTGCAGACTTAAGATGCAGTGAGAATCTGTGTCTGCAGACCAAATTCAGAATGTTTCAATATGTCCTAGTTCATGTAGGCTTTTCTATTTTCACCCATTTTAGAATTAGTCTAAAAGCGCAAATGACTACAAATACCACAGAACACGACTCGTCTTGTTCAGAACCGTGCCTCTCTCACTCTGCAGGAATACAGGATTTCAAGCTTTGAGCAGAGACTGATGAATGAAATTGAATTTCGCCTTGAACGCACCCCAGTGGATGAATCAGACGATGAAGTCCAACACGAGGAAATCCCTACAGGCAAATACATAGCACCGATCTTTGACAAGAGACTCAAGCATTTTCGGGTAATGGAAGGATCTCCTATTACATTCACTTGCAAAATAGTTGGAATACCAGTTCCCAAGGTAGGTCATTCTCACTGTTAGTGGTAAAGGAATAAAAATCAACTACCCGCTATTTTCTATACATCCCTCTGGAAAGTCTCACTCCTAAGAACATGGCTCTGCAGAGAGAGCTCTAAAACAAATTATTCCCCCCCCGGCTTTCTAAAATAGCAACATCTGCTCCTGAGCATGTATCAGGCCTTGACGTACTGTATGGACTGCCTCACAACCACCTGACTCCAAGAGAAACAGAACTTCATAAACCCCCCAAAAATTAACTTCTCAGAAAGATGAGAACTGATCTGAGATAACCAGTAATGTGTCTATAGCCAAGAAAAGAGAGCCTGACAGGCCCAGCTATGTAAAGGAGATATGCAGCTTTCTGAGTTCAACCTGGAATCATTCTATTTCACATTGTAACTGATCTGCAAATTTTATAATATTCTAAAATTTTTACTAGCAATTGGTCAACTTATATCATGTTCTTATCTACATTTTTTCTAGTCACTATTCCACTACAGAGCAAGTGTTAAGTCACTGGGGGGGGATCTGATCACTACAGGTATACTGGTTCAAGGATGGCAAGCAGATTTCAAAGAAAAACACGCATTTCAAAATGAACAGAGAAGAAGATGGAACATGTTCTTTACATATCGAGGCTTCTACTAATGATGATGATGGCAACTACACAATTATGGCTGCAAACCCACAAGTAAGGTGTTTTATTTTCCTCTACAAAAATGCTTGTTTCATCTTTTTCTAATATATGTTAATAGGAACACAGATTGGGCCACCTAGTCTGACGTTGAGTGGTGACTGTATCAAAAATCAGATGCTTCAGAGGACAGCAGAGGAAACCATGTAATGAAGAATGATGAAACTCCTCCCCTATTCTTACACATCCCAGTCACAATCATTAAGGATATTTTTTCACATTAATAACTCCTGCTCTATCTTCTGACCCCCCCCTCTGTTGCTGATAGATACCTTTTGAGATGTGGTGACAAGAAAGACATGATATTTCAGGCAGAAAGAACAGAGCAAGGGGAAACAAAAAGTTACATGAAATTTGGAAGTGTTACTAAACACAATTAGTCTCTATCTAGGATGCAAAGATGTGGATCTGCAAATAGGCTCATCCCCTAATACCATTGTCCGTCACCCTATGTGCTAGCTTAGCTGTTTATTCAGCAGTACAGTCAAGTAGACCAGGCAACTTTTTGCAGTTTATATTTTTCCTTTTTTCTGAATCATATTTCAGCCCAACTACTTTTCAGTTTCTGCGTGGCTGCACAAACAAGGATGCTAGTACAAAGGCACTATCAGACAGTACCTGTGGAGAGACCGTGGCAGGAATGAACAAGCAGGGACAGACACTGCTTAAGCTGGTTTACACAGCACCACTGCTAAATGCGTTGCCACAGCCTTGAAGAGTCTGAGAAACACACTGCTCTAGGCACGCAAAGAAACCCCTGCCTCAACTGCACTCCACCGCATGCTAAATAGCATTTGCTTTGAAAAAGTAATATTTACACTATAGCTCAGTTACTTTATAAAAATAAATCCTAATGCATTGTAAATGTTAAATATTTATACTTTAAAATGAAATGAGCTATTAACCAACTATTAATTCTGTTTCCATTGTGATTTGCAGGGGAGAATCAGTTGTTCAGGCCATCTGATGGTTCAGAGTATCCCTGTTCGGGGCCGAATATCAACAATTCAGCCTCACAGGTAAAAGGAAAGACAAGTCCTTCAGACCCTCTTTATGCTTCTTACTGAAGGCATTCAAAATAACTAGCTACTGTACTTTAATGCACTCTGTACTTCAGTTCTCAACCATAAAATGGAAATAACAGCAGCAATTCCCTCCCAACAGGTCACTTCTAGAATGTAACATTTTTGAAGGTCATCTTCAAATACAGGGAAGTTTAAGTGTAAAGTATGATTTCATTTACCTGTTGCAGTGGAGTTAAAGGCAAGGGACGGATTAGCAAGTTGAAATTCAGCCAAAAAAGCAAAAAGAAGTGAAGGACAGCTTGGGAATCCAACGATACTCCATGATAGAGTTAATTTGATAATTTTTCTAAATGGAAAATATGCAAGTATTAAATTACAATCAGTCCATTTCTTTCTGCCCTTTTATTTAACCCAAGCTATCTGTTCATTCTTTTCCACAATTTCTTCCTTTTTTTAAGCATTAGGAAAAAAAAGTTTGACTTCCAAACATATACATGCAATTTTTGTGTTGCAGAACACGACCCCGGGTTCCAGAAGGAGACAAAGAGGCAGTTCAAGAACGCTTTTTCAGGCCATACTTTCTACAGGCTCCAGGTGACATGGTAGCACATGAAGGGCGACTTTGCAGGTTGGACTGTAAGGTATTACCTGTTTCCTCTGTTCATTTTCACTTTCCCTACCTCTGTACATATATTGCTAGGTGTTTTCATGTTCTTTATTGCATGCATGAACACTTTTTGTTAAAGTTTTAATGCTTAATTTAAAAAAAATATTTCTTACTGCCATTGCCTCTGAGCTGATTCAGGGGATTTCTTTTCAACACATGCTACACGGAATGAAGAACACAGAAAAAACAACCCCAGAAACAGAAGGCTCACTTACAAGGTTGTTCAAATTACTAGATAAGTTCACTGCGTCCTTTACCAGTCCAAACTCCAGAAGTTCACCTGGGAATGACAGGTCCTTCTGCTCCATTATCAGATTCTTGAACATAATCCAGAATAGCACAAACGCATGAGAAAGAGAGGATTCAGCATGTTGCATTCTGTTCAAACAAATGTTCCCATTGTATTGGACTGAATTACTGAAGATTAATACTCCCTGAAAAGAGGGAACAGAGCCCAGTTCATTTTATGCTTCCCCAGCATGCACAAATGCAGAAACATCCCCATTTACAGATTCAAATCCCCTCATGAGAGAGTTGTCAGAGGTTAGAGTACACGCAGTGAACATCCTGTTATTGGACAGCTTTAAGAAACTCATCTGCTCCAACATATTTTGGTAGTCCCTCTATGTCCCAGTAGCACAGCAAAGGTGGCGGTGCTGACACTGACCTCTTCCATACTCCAGAATGTCTCCTACCCTGAAGAGGGTAGAAGCTCTGAAGCAGAAGTTAATGCCCTGAAGATGAACAAGATTCATTACTACTTAATTTACGATGTAAAGTTTACTAGGGAGTATGCCAAAGAATTTGGTTATTCTTAGCTCTGCTATCCTGGCAGAGCTTGTGAAGCCTTAAAGCATGTCTGGTATCGCACAAACCTGGAAGACAGCAGTCCTCGTTCAGGCAAGTTCCACTTCCCTCTTTCTTTGGTTTGCAGAATATTGTTTGGAAGGCAATATTTTAGACATGAGTAAGTACTTTTATCTATTGGAAAGATCTTTACAACTATAATACAGTCTAATAATCTTTCTAAAAAATACTTAATCTATAGTGTTCTAAAGCATGTAAGTTTAACAGCTACAAAGAACTATATCATTCTTCATCAAATTTTACAAGATACAAAGTCATTTGTATAGAACTCTCTTACACCTCTATTAAACTCTGTAGTGGTTTAGATCCAGGGTTTTGATTTATACTCAGTGCTAAAAAAAAAAAGAAAACCAGCAGATTACTAGGAGTCTTTTGTGAATCTGATATATAACCAAGTTTCTTCCTTTCTGACAGAAAAATCTAGGCATTTCATGTATTTGTTTCTCTTGAGATTTTGTTGCTCGTTTGTTTTCTGTTTTTCTCCCTGTTGGAACTAATCAGTAGAAAAACAGAAGCTGAGAAAAAAAAAAAAAAAAAAAAATCTTTCTGTTCTAGAGTCTGATATAATTCAGAGGGTATCTGAAAAAAGGCTTACCTATGAATTTACTAAAATCTATTTGTCAGTTTGACATTTGTCTCTAACTGTTTCACTGTCTGTTAGGTGAGTGGGTTACCAACTCCAGACCTGACGTGGCTTCTGAACGGCAAACCTGTGCTGCCAGATGGCACCCACAAGATGCTGGTCAGAGAGACTGGAGTCCACTCTCTGCTTATTGATCCTCTCTCACAAAATGATGCTGGAACTTACACTTGCCTTGCCACTAATAAAACAGGACAAAATTCATTCAGTCTGGAGCTCACTGTTGTAGGTAAGAATCATTGAAAAACTAGTCGCAATGATGAAGTTATTTGTACGCACTTCTTCAAACTTACCTTACGTAGTTTCCCTACAGACAAGTATAAATAAATAGTTAATCCACTGATAGTAGGAGAGTTCAACAGCTATAAAAGTCATCTGATGGAGGGAAATGGACCTGGTGGTCAGTCAATAGGTGCACTTGTGTTATTAGCAGAGGGCTGTAAGAATTCTGTCTCATCATCACTTTACCTCTCTTGCCTTGGCAAAATGACATTCTTAATTTTCTCCCCAGAAAATGCTTAGGATTTGAATTCATAATACACATTGAGGTCTCCTAGATTTCTGTCCCAATTTTATTAGTTTAAAAATGTTTTTAAATAGGAAAACACAAATCTGAATACTGTTCTTTAATAAAGTCTTACAAGATGCAAGATATTGAAATTCATAGATCTGGCATTAATTTCCTGCAACGCTAATATGTTTAGACCCAGTAGATATGCATGCAGCTGTTTACAAGCACCAGTTCTGCCTATTATTTTATGTTCCCTTGCGGAGGCTATGTCACAGCATTTCACTTTCCTTCCAATATCCCATTAAAAATTCACAACTTATTTTGATACCACAAGAATACTTTTTGGTCGTGTTCTTCCATACTGTTCAAAGAGAAACAAAGAATAAAATACCTGTTGTTCAAGAATTCTTTTTCTTTTTCCAGCAAAGGAAGTAAAAAAAGCCCCCATGTTTTTGGAGAAGCTTCAGAACTGTGGTGTTCCTGAAGGGTACCCCGTCAGATTAGAGTGCAGAGTTGTGGGAATGCCACCCCCCATATTTTACTGGAAGAAGGATAATGAGACCATCCCATCAAACAGAGAGAGGATGAGGTACTGTACCATCGTACCCATGCTTGGAGTTTCTTGTGGCTGGACCAATTGTTTCCATGAAAACCTGTGTGATAAGTACAGGTGGTGTTCTTAAAACAACTTCTTTCACTCACATAAAGTTTTAAAAAGCTAGCTTCACTGTGAGGTGAACAATAGCTACTTCCTTGGTTCAGAATAAAGGCCTGGAGCACAATGTGCCACTGCTTCAGAGAGTGGGGATAGACAGACCTTTTGGGCCATAGGCCTGATACAGCACATGCATCTTCTTATCAAAGATGCTATGATATGGTATTTTAATGCATTTTAGCACCTTATTCTCTCTCTAAACTATTTTTTCCTCAGTTTACTTCCAACTACGGATGAATTCAAACTCAGAACAGTTAGAACATGGTTTTGAATGCCCCAGAGCACAGGATAATAGAGAGTTTAGCATATCAGATACAGAGGCTGATAACAAAGTTTGGTCACAAACACAGGCAAAAACTTTGATCCATGCTTACAAAATACAACAATGTTCAGATTCAGCTCTTGCATTCAAATGCATAGCTATCTTTTAGATTTTGCAAAAGAAAAGCTGATGAAATAATGTGCCTGGCTGTAATTAATGAGAAATTAATTGCTTTCATTTATTTTTTAAAGATTTCTACTTTGGCACAAATCTGATTTTTAATATTTTATTTCACTTGGCTCCAGCTAATGATTTGATGCAGTCGCTGGATCTCTGAGATCAACTTCAAGAAGTACTACATTTTCACATGCGTACCCTGCAGGCTCTCTGTAAAGAAAACTGGCTCCGCAGCAGCACTTGTTATGAATGCACACCTATCACAAGGGAAAGCTTACCTGAAAAAAATCTTTCAGTGGTCTCCTTGTCCCCACTCAGATACTGCTGTCCCTCCAAAAAGCCCACCTGCCTCTCATCTTCTACAGCCTGTAGTCTTTATTCCTCGGCCTCTAGGCAGACTACTCAAGGATTTATTTCAAGTACTGGTACTTTCACAGGAATTATGGTTATACACATGCAAACTCTGTAGTTAATGTAAAATTGACAACTGTCCTAAAATGCCTCATTTCTAGTTGTTTCACAGAAGGTTAGAAAACAAGTTTTTGCTTCAGCTCAGCAGAGGAATGACTAAGGGAAACCTCCCACACCTCACAATGCCAGGAGCTAACATCAGGCTCGTAACACCTCTGCTATTTCAGCCAGTCACGACCAAACTGCCGGCCCCCAAGGCTTCCAAGGGGTTCTGCATAGATCCACGCCAGCGATGGGCAGCATTGTCCTTGTTCGCCCCTATCTTGCCTCACTATTATCTTCCTGCCTGATGCCAAGAGACCGTTTTTGTATCAAGATATGGACACGCATGAGCTTCTATACTACTGCACCCCCAGCATAAGGCAAATTATGTAGTGCAGGGAGCAAAGGGTGAACGTTCCCTTTTTTATTAGAGCCGTCAGAAGCACAAAATGTCCTCTTGACCTGAAATTCTGTGGTTTGATGTTTCATTCCAGTTCACAAGGAAACAAAATTTCAAATTTCAGAACATCCTGCAACTTCAAGTATTGTGATGTGCTCATCTCCCACCTCTTCCTTTATAATGAGGGAAACACTTGGGTTGATAAAAAGGACCAACCACAGCCTACAGAGCAGAGGATCCCCAGTTCTCTGATACACTACTGAATATTTTTTTCCTGGAAGTTGCAGCCAGAAGGTCTTGGATCACTGAAGAGCAAAGGAAGAAGAGGGAATAATGAAGCAGTTGATTTCTTTTAGCGGTGTTGGCCAAACGAATCTTTACGATTTTGCCACTCAGGCATTTTCTCATGGAAAAGGGTGCCATAAGAAAGTCTCTGACTCACTCAGGCTACTGTTGTGAAAAATATCATAACTTTGTACAAGTGTTCTTGGTATTTTGTTATGTTATTCTTCCAGTTTCTGAACTAGAAAATACAATATGACTGTGCAGCAGCTTTGCATGGGTTTACTTCATTGGAATTCAATAAACAATTCCAATACGAACACATACAGAGCAACAATTCTGCTCACACTGTCACACCGTGGCTTTGCACAGCTGAGAGGAGCAAGAACAGATTTCAGCTACTCTGATTATTGGTTGAGGCCATACTGAAAGCAAATCTATTGACTATAAATGTCTTGGACTGCTACTTCTTTGAGAATAGAAGTTACAACTTATCTATTTCATATTTAATGTATATATTGTAAAATCTCAAAGTTGATATGCTCTTGAGAAATACTAATTCCAAAACACTTGTTTTCCCAGCATGCATCAAGATACAACAGGGTATGTCTGCCTCCTGATTCAACCTGCCAAGAAAGCAGATGCTGGCTGGTATACCTTGTCTGCAAAAAACGAAGCTGGTATTGCCTCTTGTACTGCTAGGCTTGACATATACGGTAGGTATTGGCTAGTAAATAAAACAAATCAGAATTTATTTTCTTTGACTGGCCCCAGCCCTCACCTAGTTCTTACTCCGTAAATTGCTGGTTTTAACGTGGATTAGAAATTAGTGTCACAGCATGGCCACAGCTTAATATGGCCACCAGGAGGAGGTATAACGATACAGCTAAATGGCCAAATTACCTCTCCTGCATCAGTTTAAAGGCAGGTAAAGAGAAAAAACAGAGGAGGGGTTTTTCACAGTATTCTCTACTTCCATTTTACACCTTCCAAATTCCCCAGATACAGAAGCATATAATAAACATGTGTTCAAGTTGAACCTTAACTCTCTTCCCTCTGACGTATGCCTATGCTACAGCCCTGACCTGAGATGGAACAATAAATCGCACACAAGAAAGCAGACCCCTTCTTCTATGGAGTATGTATGATGATACAAACTATGTCTAATTAATGGAGGCTAGTTTGCATCTAGTATGTTTGTCTAGGACTCGGAAGGCCCCAGCCCAGTTCAAGAACTACCGCACATCATTTAATGACTCTGTATCTATGCCAGATGTAATAGTTAAAAGAATTTATCTAGAGCAAGAGAGTATTTTGATCACTTAAGCAGCATAATAAAACAGAAAACACATTCCACAAACTATTGGGTTATAGCCATACCCTAAAAGAAAAAAAACCCACGTTTTCAACCTTGTATTTCTCATTACAAACAAACAAACAAACAAACACTTAATGACTTAATTATCGGGGATAACTACAAGTCACCGGTGCATCTCTGTCAGTTTTCCGCCACCTTGTGGTGATAGAGACAATAGTAATGTAAAGTTCAAGAGGGCTGGCGAGTCTGATTCAAAAAAGGTCACATAAAATGAACAATAATTCCTGAGGTATCTAAATGTTGCAAGACATAAATTAAATTTTCATATAAAGGATTCAAGGTACAAACAGGAAAAAAACAGAAAGAAATGCTTCCTGATTCCAACCATATTTTCTAAAGACCCTGCAAGTCTTGGACACCAAAAGCAGTGTCAGAAATCATTTTTCTTTGTGCGATTTTGAATGGATGGGGTTGGGGGATTGAAAGTGTGGTCTGATATTTGCAATTCCATGTGCAAAGAAAGCAGTACAGTAAATAATGATTGTATTGTTCAAATAGAAACAAATTTGGGGCTGCAAGAAAAATGGAGGCTCTCTCTCAAGTATTTCCAGATAGACAGGGCCAAAATTCAGCATGGAAAGATAATGAACATTTCCTCTCAATGCTTAACATGTAGATTGTAGGTCTCCCACACCAAGCTTTTCTCAGAGTATTGTAGCCTGAACTTCTACCCTTTCATTTTAAATGCTGACAGATATTTGTTTATATAGGAGCATGCTGAATGTTACTTTTAAATTACTGAATATGTGTCTTTGGATTACATTTCTTTCAGTATCTTGAAAAAAATCTAGGAAATGTGTTACTAGTAGTAAGTAGTAAGTAAGTAGTAAAGGGAAATAAAAATTGTAATTGCTTCTTTAAAAAAAATCCCTATATTATTACTTTGAAATTAAATACCACAAAAAAATAATAAAAAAAACAAAAACAAAAACAAACAAACAAACAAAAAAACAGAAAGAAAAGTCCCCCAGAGGATGGAGTAGTATAAAATCAGAGCCATGTCCAGCTCGTTCATCTCTGTTCATGCTATGGTATGTTTTTAGTTTTGATTGCAAGAGCTTTGGAGAAGGCTCCAAAGATTAAATGATTAAATTTTGGACTTAGTGAAATCTATGTAAATGTTGCCATTGAACTGAACAGGGATGGAATTCCACCTGTAGACATCAATAAAAATACTCAACATATAAACTACGTAAACGATAATATTTGAAGGAACAGAGCCTAAAACAGGGAACAACAACGCTGTGCTCACTTCAAGGATGTTGGAAGTAACTTTTCAGTTGTGTGTGTTGATTTCTGTTGTTTCATTGCTAACTTCATTGGAGGTTTATACAGCCTATTCTGTTTCTGTTGCTTCAGCTCAGTGGCACCGTCAAATTCCACAACCAATAAAGCTTCGACCTGGTGGCAGCCGGTACGCAAACCTTACCGGTCAAGGACTTGATATTTTTTCTGCCTTCCCAACTACTGAAAGCCCTATACTGTTTTCATCCCCAACCCAGAAGGTGGTGGAGAGTGAAGAACTTTGAAAAACAAACAATTGTTCCAGTTACACCTGCAGAGATACTAGAACTGTGAAGAAAAAGAAAAAAAAAAAAAAAAAAGAGGTACAAGTCAAGATGCTCAAAGTTTACAAGCAACTTGTTTGTAATTAAGTGTACTGCTGCTGCAAATGTTGCAAGTAACATATCATACAAGACTTTTGCATATTATTTTACTGCAGGATAATTGTGGTATGGAGTGTTGTGCAATAAATTCAGTACTGTGTAGTTTGTTAAGAACTACATAGTAAACATAGTTTTCAGCACTTAAAAGCCAATACCACTTTTACTGCTTGAATTAAAGCTACGGTACCGTAGCAAGCCATGTTAAGGATTGATGATGTTTTGCTGGAATACTGCCAGTGAAAACATTGACATTACAATAACAACAATCCTGAATGAGGGTAAACAACATGACTTTGAATGTAATTCTAAAAAAAACCATGCCAGATAATCACAAAGCACAAGTTAAAGGGAAAAGATGTAACTCATTTTTATATATTATTATGCCAGATAATCTTAGAATTTTTGAACTCAAGACTAGATAAAATATAGCGTTTCATGTAGGTACAGCTGTATACCCTATATATTTATATTTTTGTGTGTGTGTACTCCATGAACTGTGTACTCATGGTGTAAGGATTCATAAAGTAAGGCACAGGGCACGTGCATAGGACACTAACATAGGAAACCAAAACTCCTGTTGTCTGAAGCATGTTCTCTAGAGCCCATAGCTGAAACTATTTTCCAGATGTGCTTCATATTTTTTTCTTTACCATGATAGTGATTCTCTGTCTTTAAACACAGGCTTGTAACTTCACCGTTTTTAAGTATCAGTCTCTTTTTTTCTAATTTTTAACATGACTAAAAGAAAAGTGCATCTACCATCTAGCTCATTTTTTAACTAACTGAAAAGGAATTATGATCTGGTGGACTTTAGATTTTCGCCATCATTTAGGAAATAATCACCAGTGTGGTGTCTACTATAAAGACAGAGAAAATTCTGTTAATATATAAAAGTTATGAAGTTAAGCAACAGTTAGGTGCAAAGAGCTAAAAAACCTACTGTAACTAATAGTGGTAATATATAAAGCAATTTAATGAAAGTGCAACAGAAGGTGTTAAGTGACAACACTTAGTGATTGATTTAAATATATTTAGCATCTATACAGTTGTATTAATACCTCCCAGCACTTAGAATCTGTGAATATCTAAAATGATTTCCTGCATCTTTAAATTATTGCTATCCCTCTTCTTTGGACATCGTTTTCAAGCAGTTCTTTCTTACTGCTCTCAACACGGCTGGAGAATGCAACAAAGTCCTGATGAAAGTCACAGAGATGAAACGAAAAATTAACAGATACTTTCATTTTAGACCTTATTTGGATTTTTTAAAAGCTAGAAATGTAACTTAAAAATAATTACATACACAAAGAAAACAATAAGGAGTTATCTTAAGAGCAAAGGATACTGGATACACCTGAGACTGAGAAAGAGAGAGCCTTTCATTGGGTTTTCTACAAATACAGCTTATGTTGTCTCTAACTGTTGGTTCCCTAAGGGTTTAGAGGAAGTGAATTTCTTGTATTGTTCCACTTCCCACCTGAGTGAAGACCATAAAACAAAACCATCATTAAAACTTTCATGCTTTTGTTAGAAATCTCAGGCAATTCACCCCAGACTGAACAGACCAGGAAGCTAAAATACATTCGTATCCTGAGAGACAAAAGAAGGTGCACATATTTCAGTGGGAAAGCAGAAATACCAGCTGTTGCCCATGTTGTACCTCCTCCCTGGCAAACAAAATAAAACTAATAGCTATTAAAAGTGATGCATTGATTCAAGTGACTTCAGTTATGGGGTGCCCAACTTAGGACACATTGTGGGTCTGATTTTCCAGGATAGAGAACCTACTGCTCCTCTTATCTTCACTTGTTTTTAGGATACCTTAGGGATTCCAAAACTAAACCTAGACTGAGTCAGAGTTGGGCAACCCAAAGGTTAAAGTTTCCCATATTAGTAACTACTCTTGGGAAAATAATCCAAGGAAAGTTATTGAATTTCGCTTACTTAATCCAGTGCTGTTGGGAAGTGGGAAGAGAGAAAATTAAGACACAAAAGGTCAAATTCTACTCCCACCTACAGCCCTGGTCTTCCCATTATTTCACGCCAGAACTGAAGAGTAGATGTTGATTCAACATATTCCAAGTTGTGTATCAGGCATCAGGCTTTATACCTAGCACAGGCTTAGTCAAGCGAATTGTCTGCTTAGAACTCCCCTGTGGCCCCCTTGTCTGGCCTTGAGTGAGGGGTTGGAGCAGATGACCTCCTGAGGTTCCTTCAGAACTAAATCACTCTATACTTCCTAAATTATTTTACTTTCCACTGCTTGTCCAAATACCCTATGTGGATGAAGTTACCTATTGACTGAGTAGAAACTAAGAATTCAAGCAAGCACAAACTTTTCCTTTTTGACTGGGATATATCCTATCGGGCAATTCTAACTACGAGAGTGATCACTTTAATTGGAGTCCTTTACGTACTTTAGAAGAAAGGAACACTAGTACTTACTATGAACAAATATCTAGTTACCAGTGCTGGAATCATACTTGTTAATATTACTGACAGTTGTAGTGGTTCTCACATTTTACAACATCAGACAACACACCCAAAAACTCAGTACAAATTAAAACACAAAGTGCACAGAGAAAAATATGTAAACCATCTCTCTTCAACCTTTTCTCCGTGACTTCAGTGGAATGTCTCCAAACTTACATCCTTATAACCTGAACTGACAAGCTGAGGATTAAGTGGTACAATGTTTTTTAAAATGTACATTCAGTTCTTTGGAAGTGAGAGGACAAGAAGCTACGGCTGAAAGACTTTTCCCAAAAATCTGTGTAAGAAGGATTAATTCTTAGTCATTCAAGAAGGGGCCCCAGCAGTCTCACTGAGAGGTAGCCTACAGAGAGTGGATCACCAAAGTCTGTTGGCTGAACTATAATATTCTCTCCTTGGCAGTATTTACTAGCAAAAGGATCAAAACTTTACCCATCACATCTCCTTACATAATGCAGAAGTCAGTAATTTCAATTACGTTCAGTGCATCCGATGATAGAAACAAAATCAGAATCTGATCCTAAATATTCTGTAGTCATTAAATTTTGCTCATTAACTGCTACAGGACATTTCTCCTCTGCATATACTGAGCCCATAAAATGAGTATGTAAAGGAAGCATATGTGAATGGATGTAAATGCTGTTAATAGTAGTACTGATGTGCTCATCACAAAGACGACTTGCTAGAAAAAGACACAAAAATTATGTTTGTGTTGTCAACTGATGGAAAAGCCAAGGGAAAAAGGCTTGTGTGAGCAGTGGAGACAACACTGAGTTGTCACAAAACATGTGATGCTGTTTGAGTTCATGTCCTATGAAGGACGGCACTACCTAATCATACTGTGTCAAGATGCACTAGAGACTATGCAACTGTGCTCCCTTCCAGAACAGCTTGGCTGTTCATTGTTTTTGTGTAATTGAATAACTGATTTGACTTCACACTACTGTGGTATTTCATTCTCTTATTCAGGGCAGGCTACTGCAACAACAAAAATCAATGTCAGAACTTCCACTGAAGTCAGTGTTAGCTATTATCTTCCAAAAGTCTGTTAAATCACCACACTGTGGAGCATAACATTGTATCAGTGAGATACAGAAATGCTCAGTTTTGTAACCTCTCAGTGTTTTCTGACTCAGAATCTTGTAGGTTTATTTAGTTTCCTCTTTCGTTCTAGTCCTGGTTTTGTATACAATCAAACAGAGGCACAGCGTATTTCACAGAAGAGCAGAAATGACAACTTTTGTATTGCAATTCTAGAAAGCAAAAGTATTATCTTTGCTTTAAAATTTTGGTCCAGCTTGGTGCAAACCCAGTCCTCAGCAGCATCGCATAGCCGTTTGGATTGATACCGTTGGACTTCGTGCCTTAGAACAGCTGGACTGAGTTCCTTTGCTTCCATATGGAAGGTGAAGCATACCTTCTGAATGCCTCACGTCTGCTAACATGAGGAGAAGATGAGAGCATACGCTTCAAAACACAAAAAGCCATGTCTCCAGTCTTTATCTTAATATGTAAACAACTGCCAATTCCAACTGTTTACAGTAATCTTAGGTACTTCAAAGCAACAAATCTGGAATAAAAATTCCTTTAAGAAAGTTCTTAATGCTACCAGGTTTAAAAGCATTAGTTTCTGGAAAATGTCTTCATACAAAATGATTAGCAAAACCTAATGAACTATTTTAACTGTTAAATATTGGAGAAGTTATTAACTGTTAATTGCCTTACTATTTCCAATACAAAGATGTTCACTTTGAGCCTTAAAATTCTATTTTATAATTTTTTCTTTATTAAAGTTGCTATTTTTTATTTTTTGATCCAAAGTCATTCTCACTGGGAAGAAAAATGTTAATGTCAGTTTTAAAGTGTATTTTAAGTGCATATGAAAGAAAAAATCAAACACCTGCCTGTTCAGTAATGTATTTCCCTTCGTCTCACCTAAACTTAAATAAATGCTTCAGAGTTGCATACAAGAGTGTCCTTCACGTGTTGAAGTAATTGTGAAAATCTGCAACAAGACCAGAGGTTTCCTCAGAACTTTACTGTGACAGCTGATTAATGGAATCAGACCTTACATTATTTAGAAGAAAATCATAAAATACTGTCAAGTTATATACTAGCCATGCTTCTAGCAGGTAGTTGTGAAATACAGTTGTTGCTTTTTTAAACAATTCTTAATATCAATTTGCTTTGGGTTTAAATCATGGTTTCTTTTTCTGATAACCTCAGCCCCTTCCTCCAAGTTTGAAAGGACAAGTTTTCTCAGGAGTACCAGAGCAGAAGCCAAGGAGTCTGTAGGGCAATTTGCACGTTTCCAAGGTCAATAGATCTGCCAAATTCTCGGTATCTTGGAGAATTAGTCTCCAAAGCCTACGCTTGAGCCTATAGTTCTACCTACAGACTGTCATAGCTGAACGCCATTGTATCTCAAAAATTCATGCAGAATCTGTCTAACTGCATTGGTTGCCTAGCCCACACAGACCCTGAAATACCTGTTTGCTGGGCCTAGACCGATGCTCCTAGAAGTCTTTCTGTGCAGTAGGGCACTGGAGACCTGTTACAGAGGACTTATTTTTCAACACTTAGCTGTGTATCCAGCACTTGAACAAGTGAACATTGAATGAGGGCCAATCAAACACACAAACCACACTGAATTTCACTCTTCCCTATACAGGTCTTCCACTTGAATTATTTAGCATATTCTTTGGATAAGGGTCCATTAGTAGACTTTGGAATGAATTTTAAATGAGCAGCAGATGCAAAACCAACACTTGAAGGAAGCTGGATCTTACAGCTCAGATACAGAAGAGAACAGGGGCAAAAACGGATGCACCCCATTACATCTGCTGGTACTGCTTTTGCTTTCCCATGTAACTGTAACCATGCTTCTGCATTTCTACCTGGCTATAAAGATACATTTTGCATGCTAATTTCTGTACAAATTGAAAATGAATTACAAATTAGAAAAAAAAATCAGTAGACAATAGTAAAATCTACTCTTTGGTAGAAAATATATTTTAACATTATACATGGGGCTGCTTTGGGTTTTTTAAAGCCATGTTTTCTTGAAATGTAATTAAAGTTAAAAACATAAAGTATTTTTTTTAAAGTGCCCAAGTACCAGGTGAAATCAATGTTTGTTACAAGATATCCGTGTGGAGGCAACACTGGACTGCTTCTTCAATTAATAAACATGTCTTTATTCTCAGTGCCTTTGTTTTTTCCCTGGATATTTTGTAGAGATAGAACAGCTGAACATATTTAGAGCAAAAAGAAGCTGTTCTGTAAATTCTTATTGAATTTTTAAAATCTAGATAAATTTCACTCCTAAATTACAGAAAACTGCATCCATATTGCTTAGCCCAAATAGCTGGAAACTAACTGGAAGTGTAAGGGTACCCATCTTAAGGCAAAAGCTTATTTTGGAAAATAAAAAATTTGACTGGAAATTGTATTTTTTAAAATTTGTGCCTAGCAAATCACATCACAGTAGGGACTTCCCAAAAGATTTCACCAGGGAAGTTCTACTTAACATGGTATAGGAAACTTAGCTAAATATTAAAAAAATCTGATGATACTCATGCTTCCCCATGTGAAGAAGTTGTAATG
The DNA here is from genome assembly GCF_965183815.1 of Platalea leucorodia. Taxonomy (NCBI): domain Eukaryota; kingdom Metazoa; phylum Chordata; class Aves; order Pelecaniformes; family Threskiornithidae; genus Platalea; species Platalea leucorodia. The sequence goes on from NC_138826.1 coordinate 36,925,258, forward strand.
TCATTGACTTTACAAGACTATAACTAAGGTTAGCAGTATTTTTACTTTTCAGAATTTGTACTGCAGCACCATTTAGGAATTCCAGTCAAGAACTGAGCTTTGTCCTGTATGTGTGTATAGTACAAGATGGACTGTGTCCTAAATACTTTATAAATGCTGAGATGGAAAATAGAAGCCTAAAAAATTGGAATTAATTAAAGTTGTAAGATGTGCTAATACATATCCACTGGTGACCTCAATACTTAGACAGGAGGAAACCACTGACTTTTCGTTACTAACATACATACATTTTCGGAACACGCTACCCTAGTTCTGCTTTCAGTCGCTGAAAAGTCACTGCAGTTAAAAAATGTCACTCCAGTTCCAAGCTCAAAAATAACTCTGGTCAACTTGTCAACACAGGGTGACATGATTCAAAGAATCATAGAAGCAGAGTATCTATAGCTACTTCGAATAGAAAACCCTGCAGTCTGAACCTTTTAGAAGAATAAAGGTTAATTTAGCAATTATTATTTAAGGGGAGGAGGCTTCAAATGCCCATACCAGTGAAGTCGAGTACAGAAGAAGGGTCACAGCCATCAAAAAGCATCAAACAGCCAGTGGGGAACAAATATTTGGGAGCAATAATCAAACCCAGGTTAAACAGTCAAGTTTACATTTCACAAAGCATCACTAAAGTATTTGTAAAGGAAAGCTATGAAAAGAAACCAATGACTTCCTGAATAGTTGTTGAGTTTGAGAAGTCCAAACCAGCATGGATAATAGCTGCTTTTCAGACTGCCTTCAGAAAGAAGTTTTAATGATTAAACTTCCCCCTCGCCCCAATTCACTCCCCAAAAAGCTTTGACAGATCATCAATAAACAGACAGCTGTCTATACACTACAAAGAACTTACTCTGCTGCCTTCTGTGCTATAGTAAATTGGAAATTCCAACTTCCAGCTCAACACTGTACCCTCCCAAGAAACAGAAGTACTACAGCATTATATAAAATCACAATTTTTCCACTAGTAATATTACTAATTATTATCAAAACATAAAGAGATCAATAAAACATTCCCCTCCCACTAGCACAACCAAATCTAAGAGAATGGGGATTATAATCTTATCATATTGTTCAACAGCAGAGATTGATGCAATGACCTGATTTACAAAGTGTTCACAAGCTATGTACTGCACTAAAGTGCTTTTTAGGACTTCAGTTTCATTTCTTAATAATTTTTGGTAGCATGACCACAGGTATTTTATGTTTTGTCCTGGTGTGAGCTTACTATCATTTAATCATTCACTGCATACTAATCCGTTATTTTTACAATTATATCTATCATCTTATGCAGTAGACAGTAAATTACAACGCTGCATGGAAGAAACAAAATTGGAAGAGAAATAGATGTTAAGTACTTTTATGTAAATTACATATAAACCGCAATGTCATGTCCCACAAAATCAAATTATATGCCAGTAGTGCAGAAACACATCAGTACTGTTCTCGCCCGCTACTCTGGTATTTATACTTTTGTATGGTATTACCCTTCCCACCTAAGGTTTAGAAGGCAATCTTTCACCAAGCCAAGTTTTCCATGTCATACAATTGCACAATTTATTTGTATCATATTCCCATTTCAGGATTGAAAACCCACTACTGTGCTAGCAGTGCAGGTGACACAATGTCTGGCTAAAGTTTACAGCTAATAAATTAGTGTAAGATGGCACATCATTTAATTATTTAAGGATTGTATTGATTGTTATTACATACATAAACTTGCCACTTAATGATGAGTAATATTCAAACAGTATTAACTTGGCTATATGATGGACTACAATTAATTCTATTCTCTCTATATAAACTTCAGCAAAGAAATTGGTGAATAACATGACTTCATATTCCCAGAAGGCTGAATTCGCTGTTTGCCAATAAAGATCTAATGTAATTCACAAGAAGCAAAAGCCCATATTTTAATAATTAACACTATTCATTACCTTTAAAGAGGCTAAAATATACATTAAAAAACAGTCCCGAATGCCGGCATTTAAAGGCGAGAGTTGCTCAGAATATCTAGAGCCTCTTCTATATGTGTTTAACCTAGCCTGAAAGTCTGTCCCAGCAGCTTTCACTCCGGGAACAGTCCAAATCCCACCTCAGGAAACGTACCAGTCTGCACGACGGTGACCAAGGGCAAAACGTCAATAAGGGTTCTGAGAGAAGCCAGACAGTCAGGTCAGGTCTTTGTATATAACTGTTCCTGCAGCAGAGTCCCTCTCCCCCAAAACAGAGCTTAATTCCTATTGATGCTTTTGTTTGTCACTGAAAGTCGCTTAATTGTTGAGAATAACTCCTATCATCAAAGCTATTCATTTGTCATTTGAAAGAATTCTAAAAGATAAGATATGGCAGCAGCCAGCAGGGAACCTGCCAGCCTTCCCTGCTGGAAACCCACCAACAGCTGTTCTGGGACAGCAGCTCCTTTTCTCCTTCTCCCTCATGGCTAACAGTAGCTAAGGCTTGTTTCTGGAAACAAGCACCGGCAGAATTACCCTTCAGCTTCATAGTCTGCTGCCATCACAACAGCCATCGGCGGTCAAACTCTTGGGGACTCTGCATCCTGCTACACACAGGAGCTGTCCTGCTCCTGCTCCTACTCATTTTTTGACCCTCCCAACCTCCTTTCCTCTTCTGCCTTTTCTACCCAGATCCTTCTCTCCTCCACAAGTGAAAGAAGCAAACAAGCAAAAGGCAATTCAGGGCATCACCGGGGCTGAAATGAACTCAACTGCTTTGCAAGAATACTCTGGAACTTTTTACCAAACTCTTAGCTTTAAAGGCTGTTTTTCAGAAGGTACATAATTACTCTAACTGGGAAGCCAGCATCATTTGCTAGTTGATTCTTCTGCACATTAAACTGCCAGGACTGTGATGGAAGTAGTGTAACATTTAGGGTGGGAAAGCCACTAGTAAGTAATTCCTAGAGTAGGAATTTCAGGTAGTTGCTGAGGTCATATCATAGAAAACACTTTATTTATGATTTACAAAATCTGTTATTGTTTCCAGATAACATAAAATTGAAAAATAAAATTCAAACATTTAAAGTCTACAAAAATCTAGAAGTTTAGATTATTTTCACACGAGCATTCTCATTTATGGTATATAACCACATGTGCTTTCACAGCCATTGAAAATAATAACATTCCTTCCGTGACTTGAAAATAGCTCTTTTTCAAGCATACAGGAGATACCATAAATTGGATTAAAGCAAACCTACACAACCTTGGAACCCATACGTCAAACTTACAAAGTTTAAGAAAGTTGGTTCTCTGAGGACTAGAACTCCAATACATTATAAAAGTTTTTCCATGGGAGCCATTTATGTGAAAAGAAATGAAAGAATAACTTTAAAGCTGACATAAAAATAAAAACATGGAATGAAGTTAACTTCTAGTGTTACTCCATTCAGTTATACCACAGGTCATTTTGGCCCATGATCTGTAGAAAATACTGTCATGATTCATTACAGTAAAAAAAAAAAAAACCAAAACCAAAACACTAAAAACGTATTTAATAAAAGAGTCAAATGAACTAGATGAACTAGGAAGAAATTGTCAGAAAAATTTCAAATTAAAAGTATGCTTTCCACCAGCATTAAATCAATTCAGTCTTCTTAAATGCATATTGATTTAAAGTTCTCAAAGAAAATTTATTTTGTCAAATTAGTATAAGATGCAAACAAGAATGAGCTATTATAATGCCAATATTACCTTATTCAAGCAGATTAACTCTTGCTAATTATTAAATTACACATCTGGCCTGCTGCATATTCTTAGTTCGTAAGAAGTTCTAATTAGCTATTTGAAAGTGTTCAGGGTGATAGCTGAATATTCGCTGTGTGTAAGGATCACTGTCCATTGCCATTTTTTGTCCTGCGTAATGGTGGTAGCTCTCCGGATGAAAGTGTTCACAGTGAAGGTTAATCCATTCTCTTTCCGTACTGTATCTTTCTGCCTCAGCAAGTATTCTAGTGAGAGCCATGATATAACTCAAAGCCATCTGAAGGGTCTCATACTTGGACAGCTTCTTATCTTGACCCCACTGTGGAACCACCTTTCTCAAACGATCAAAGGCTGTGTTCAGTCCTTGCATCCGTCTTCTCTCCCTGGCATTGGCAGCCAGTCTTCTCTTTGCAGCATTTTCCATCCTTTCTGAACTGCACTTCACAACACAGCCTGGTCCACTTCTGCACTGGATGTCTGATTCTACGCCTGAATCCAAATGACTGGATTTACAGGTTTTCATATTTGATGCAGCTTCAGTTTCACACACACAAAGATTACTTTTTAAAAATTAGGAATCTAAAAAGCGGTAGGGAAAGCACTCATGTGAGTAGCCTGCGTACCTCTTGAATCTTTCCAGATATCAACGATGGGATATTTTTCTTAGCATCCGAAAAAATAATAATAATAAAATAAAAGGTCTTCTAGTTCTTCTGGAAATGTCTGGAGATTGCTTCTTATTGTTTAAAGAAAGAATAAAGAGTTTTTAATGTCTTATGCTTTCATTCTTTTAATTTCTTTAAACTCAGAGAGATAGATAGAAAACACTGAAGTCTCCATTCTCAAAATGTGTGTTACTAAAGAAAATGGTCCATTTAGTCCAACAAGGATCTTAATAGATTAAAAACACATCAATTCCAAATGATCATTTCAAAAGAAAGAAGTTCTGATTCAGTTTAGGAGAGTATTTTGAAATGATGAACTGTTGCGATCTGGACATAACTTCGTAACAGAAATCTCTCCTTTCTTGACTCCTGCCGGCAAGCAATGATTGTGTCTTACAGACAAGATGAGGCTTTATAGAAACTGCAAAAGCTAAACAGGTGGTAGCAGGTGGGCGGGCGGCACTCTGCTTCCATCCCAGTACCTTCCCACCCTGGGAACTACAGGGGGAAAAAAAAAAAAAAAAACAGTAAAATCCGAACAGCCTTCATCTGTTGAGAAGTCTTCCAAAGCCATTCTGTCCAGCCCTAACAACTTGCCATCTGGAGTACTGTCTGGCTGGCCCCACAAGACTCTGGGCAGTTAAGCAAAAGATCCTTTCAATGGATAATCTGTTGCAACTCAGGAAAAAAAAAATCTCTGTTCATTGTAGTATTCGTACATTAAAACATGTGAAAATTCTGGTTAGATAGTATTAAGGGTAGAAGAAATAACTGTTCTAATGAAACAGAGGAGAATTAGCTTAATGGTATATGGCCAAGAATACTACTGTTTTGCACTATACGATACCAAAATAAGTAGACTCAAATTATTAGAAACCCTTCAGGACTCACAATTTTAATATTGTATGAAGTAGACAACATTGCAGAGAGAGTAGTACCTTGAGAAAAATGGGGATTATGTATTCGCACGTCAGGAAATCCAATGTCATTAAAATAATTTAAAATATATTTAAACACTTAAAATGTAACTATGGATTTCTCTAATAAAGATTGTAAAAATGTTTGGATAGGTTAGGACATGCACAAAAACATGTAAGTATACAAATAGTCTGAAAACTGCCCTTTTTAATACACCATTTTAAAGTATATATGTGTATTTTATGTGAATTTTTCAAAAAAATGTGTCTTTTTAGTCATATCCCTAAATAGGTAAAGAGAAAACAAGAGGATGGGAAAAAAAGAAATCTGCTTGCTGGCAGTAAGGGATCATTTCTGCTACCAATTGTAATGACAGAGAAGCCACCATACACACACTCACACCGCATAATCAAAACATCTTTGCTTTACTGTGCTTGTATTTCTAAAACCATTAGCTACATAAACTTGCAAGGAAATATCGTATGATCGTTTTATGATATATACAAAAGGTAAAAAAAAAAAACCCGCCACACAATGATTTATTATCTGTATTGATTTCAAACTTAATTAAATTGTTACCAGCATTCATAAATTAGTAACTTTTTTCATTAGAGACTGAATACTGTATATTTATTTAGAACTATAGCTCAATTGTTTTCATTATGACTCCAAAACTTGGTGTAGTTGTAAACAGCTGATTAATCCCTAGCAGAAGCAATGACAATGAAATGAGGTTGAATAATCCAAAAACAATAGGATGCAATTGAACACTAATGGACTCCAGCATGACAGATGTTGAACGTAGGCTGTTACGCCCAGTTGCTCTGCTCTTAATATTCTGAATCCTAATGGTCTTGAACAGAGATGATGGTTGGGGTAAGGATTCTCCATTAGTCCATTATCAAAATGTATGCCACATCTTCAATTTTTAAAGACGTACAACTCCATCACGTTTCATTATAAATGTTCAACATTTCTATCTGTGTGCATTGACCTATTCTCCCAAACATAAAGAATTACTACCACACATGAAAATGCTACTTTCTGAGTGAAAATTTCTGACTATTTGTGTGTGTGAGAGATGAGAGTTGAGAAAAGCACCTTTCAAAAACCACATAACCGTAAGTCTTTCACAGAAGGATCAGCAATTATCACTTGTGAGATATTTCTTTTTCTGAAGACGCTTCACGGAAAGTATTGCATGTGCAGTAGAAAAAAAAGAATACACCTCTGATCCTCATGCTATTGCTTGAGCATATTTTAGTGCTACAGCCTTCTATGCCCAAATAAGTTTGTTAGTTAAATCCTTTGTCTCTTAAAACGAATCTCAAGGGATTTTTAACATAAAAGAACACAATAAAATTAAGGTGTTTTGTAAGTTAATAAATATCGTGCATTCTCATGAGGTAGCTATTACTCAATTCAAATAATTAATCACTCTGAGTGTTAAGAGTGCTGTTAACTTCATACCAGAAATAAGAAAAGCACGCCTTTAAAATATCATATGGTATAATACTGTATTTTTTCATTTGTCATCAGTTTTCCTATTTTTAACTTAATATGTCCTGCCAGTATGAATTACAATGAAGACTTCAAATATATTGAAAATCACAGTTCTTAAAAACTTTGTATTTTACTCCACTAATGCATAGCAACATAGTACATGACAGTGCTGTTAATTTTCCCTTTCCTAATTGACTCACCACCATTATCATGCTTTGACTAATACAGTGGTATAATCTCAAGAGAGAAGCTGTGATTTATCTCTCTTACTGAACAAATTGTAACTTTACCTTAAATGATTTACTAGCAAATCACAGGACGAGGGCCCAAATCCATCTGGATTAATAACGAACCCCTAACAGGATTTTACAGCTTACACGCAAGGCTAAAAATTGTTCCGTGGCAGATCAAAATGCCTGCTTTTTCATCACTTACTTACAATTTTTTTAAGTTTCTGCTTTATGAAAGAGAAAGAAGAAAATTAAGTATTAAGGTCTTATCCACACAAATTAATTTAGTTCATTTGCATAGCCCACCAGCCATATGAAAATATGTTATCTCAAGCTAGAAAATCAACTGCTTTATTGCTCAGTCAATAATAGAAAGGGTGTCAGTGAAATTTTCCCAGGTTTCCTTCACCTTGTTTGATTTTCTTTATATTTCAGATTGTCTCAGTTATTGCTTATGTAATTCTATTCCCTTCTCCATTTATTTTTAATCATTTCTCAGAGGTCTTATTCTTTGAAATACTTTTTCAAATGATTCTCAAGATTTTTATGATATAAGTTTTGAAAAAGCTATTAATATAGTCTGATGGGAAATGCTGCTGTGGTGCTAAAAACTTTTCTAGATTCCAGCTTATATTAGTCTCATCTTTATTGTACATCAATCATTTCTCAAGAATTTCCCTTTTACTTGTATTTTATTGACATAAAATAATCTCAAGCCAGAAGAACATTAGAATTAGAAAAAAGTTCTGTGTCTACTCAATTACTCAGATTTCAATCTTTGAATGTCTAACTATGCAGGTACAAATTCAGTGCTACTCCATGACCCTAGCAGCATTATTCTTGATTCATATTTTAATTCTAAAACAGTATCTTTAATCAAAACATTATGTTTTTCTCAAAGAAAAACGAGAGACAGGTAAGAATGCTATTTCAGTAACAAACCAAATTATTTTATCATCTTTAAGTCACCACTGATATTAGGAAAATAAGGGATAATTTCAGTCCATTAAAGAAATTAACTAGTTTTGGGGTTTATGGCTACATACAGAAATACATAAAAAATTGTCTGCTAGATATCCAAGTTAGTAACTCAGATGTGATTATCACAGCACCCACTAAGAAGAGCTGGCTATCTTTCACCTGTACTACTATGGAAAACACAACCTAATTACTTTTGTTGTGGAATGACTGTGGCCAAATACTAATTTTAAAAGGAAGTGAAAGTAATATTTCTGGTTAAAGTCTAATTCAATACCTTCTCTTCTCTAACTGTACTAAAAATAACATATACAAGCAATATATCAAAGCAAGAATCTTACCTCATCTTTCTAGCCAGAACTCACTATTTCATCTCAGGTAGATCCTTTCTAAAAGCTTTATCAAGACTTCTTACCACTGTAGTTTACACTGAGCAAAGCTGAAAGACTGGCATGCCGTATGGTGCTTAATTAAGAGCAGGTGGGTAACTACCAAAATATGACCATCCTTAAGGGCCCAGTTTCTAGTAATATTTGACGCAGCTGACGAGACAGGCTAGAAATCCACGGTGTGCAGAATAATGTATTTTCCTTCCTTCGTTATTTACATTGTTTTCCCTATCATGGCTATAGGACAATCAGAAAATGGAATAATTCACAAATGAATGTTGTACCCTGAACTGAAGGGGAATTTAGACACTGACTCATACTGGGAAGCTGAATAGCAATCTACAGCAGTAAGATGAGTTTACAATCATTTCACCCAGGGCTTCCCAACCTCATACTGGACACCTTTTTCTACAGAGTTTTTAAAACATTTCATTTTCCTCTGAAGTCTCTCTGGGGTGAGTTTTTCTTTCTAATAGTTCAACAAGTAAGTCTCCCAACCACACTTAAGTCTCTGCTTGCCATACTACCCTCCAACTGTCACTTCTTCTCAATTTACCCATTTCTCCTTGCCAGTCATCCTTTTCTGATCCACGTTATCTTTCTTAAGTAGCTTTCCCTCAGGTGAGGCTCAAAAAGCATAGCTTTCCTCAGTGATCCTGCACAGAACACCCTTACAATGTAACTTTGTTTTAAAGTATGCTTCTACAACAGGAGGTGTAAAACCTCTTAAAAAAAAAAGAGAAAGGGTTCATTTTATCATGGTACTAGAGGACCATGTTTCAAATCTTTAACTAAAATGTTTCTCACCTATATTATATATTGAATATGATTACTATTACATACATATATGTACACACATACATATACACAAGACAGCTCATTAAAAGAATCATAGAATCATAGAATCATTAAGGTTGGAAAAGACCCTTAAGATCACCAAGTCCAACCGTTAACCTAGCACTGCCAAGCCCACCACTAAACCACGTCCCTAAGCACCACATCTACCCTTCTTTTAAATACCTCCAGGGAAGGAGACTCAACCACTTCCCTCGGCAGCCTGGTCCAGTGCCTGACCACCCTTTCAGTGAAGAAGGTTTTCCTAATATCCAACCTAAACCTCCCCTGGTGCAGCTTGAGGCCATTCCCTCTCGTCCTATTGCTTGTTACTAGGGAGAAGAGACCAATACCCACCTCACCACAACCTCCTTTCACGTAGTTGTAGGGAGTGATAAGGTCTCCCCTCAGCCTCCTCCTCTTCTCCAGACTAAACAACCCCAGCTCCCTCAGCCGCTCCTCCTAAGACTTGTGCTCTAGACCCTTCACCAGCTTCGTTGCCCTCCTCTGGACACGCTCCAGCACCTCAATGTCCTTCTTGTGGTGAGGGGCCCAAAACTGAACACAATACTCAAGGTGCGGCCTCACCAGTGCCGAGTACAGGGGGACTATCATTTCCCTAGTCCTGCTGGCCACACTATTTCTGATACAAGCCAGGATGCCATTGGCCCTCTTGGCCACCTGGGCACACTGCTGGCTCATATTCAGGTGGCTGTCGACCAGCATCCCCAGGTCCTTTCCCTCCAGGCAGCTCTCCAGCCACTCCTCCCCAGGCCTGTAGCGTTGCATGGGGTTGCTGTGACCCAAGTGCAGGACCCAGCACTGAGCCTTGTTGAACCTCATACAGTTGGCCCCAGCCCAACAATGCAGCCTGTCCAGATCCCTCTGTAGGGCCTTCCTGCCCTCCAGCAGATCGACACTCCCGGACAACTTGGTGTCATCTGCAAACTTACTGAGGGTGCACTTGATCCCCTCAGATTCCACTTAGAATGCTATTGCAACCCATTGCACCACTAAAGCAGCAAAAAAAGCTTTGACATATCATTACAAAGCTAGCAAATTTTCTCACTACTTGACATCATATAGGTTCTTGCGTGCTTAAAAATATAGCTATCTATCAAGATCAGTTCCACCTGTGCATGCTCAGCGATCTGCAAAAGCTGGCCTGAAGTTTTTCACAAAGGGACCTATAGGCAACACGCAATAAGGGACACACAGTTACCTGGCACAATGTTCACTGTTCACCATCCAACTAGCGTTGTGCAAGGAAGCTGGGACACTGAAGTAGTACAGCTGTGTAAGTTTTTCTCTACAGCTGAACTAACTAGCCTGGGCAAAACACTGATCCTCTGTTCATCTTTCAAACATGAATTAACTTGTTGGCACTAGCTTCAGTAGCACTGGGCAGTACAAATATGCCTACAGCAACCACGTCAAAAAAATTAAAATTACTTGTTAGGAATTACATAGGCGTTCTGGCACGGGCAAGAGCAGAATCCAGCTATTTAAGATGTAATTCAGTTTCTTCAACCATCTTTTATTTTCCTATGTACCCAATTTCAATGAGGCAAGAGTCTTCCAGAGAAGACCTTCCTTTACTATATAGCTTGAGACTTACTAAAAGCACTATACCTGTGCTATGCACCGAGAAACAGATGAGGGAAGGGATCTAGTTTACTCTCCTGACTCCAGACAGGAATTACTGTTTTTATGATCTCTGACAGATGTTTTTCTAATCTGTTCTGAAAAACCTCTAACGGGATAACTAGCAGCACAAGTGATAAACTATTATCTTTTAATATATCAGGTACCTCAGGATTAGAAGGATAAAGTAGGTGGTTGGGACATATTTCATCTGCTGACTTGACCGTATTTCTTCACCGCAGAAGGAAATTATAAACTCAGGACTCTGGGGTTCAACTCCAGGTTCTGGAGGGAGCAGTATTCCAGGGGTTATTTATCTCTTGGTCCTGACTTCCCTCTTTTGTGGCCCCTACACTCTAAATTTTTCAGATGTCTCTCATCCAGTTGTCATCCTGCCCATTCCTCACTCCTGTGCATCACAATCACCTCTGTAAATACAAGGGTATCTTTGAGATTACAGTGAGATAAACTCCCATGTTTCACCTCCTGTGCGCACTGCCCTCCAAATACAATGAGATGGTCCTTTTAACCTCAAACCAGAGACGTTTGTTCCAAATGGATTCTGCAGAGATGGCAACAGCCAAAGCCCAACAATTTATGAACCAGCACATGTGAACTAGGATTCATGCGCTTATTTTTAAAAGTTTATAAACGTAACTAATTTTAACGAGATCCCTGACACTGAAGCAACACCAGTGCTACAAGCAAAACAAAACCAAAAACTTCTAAGCTTGTTACAAAGAATGGATAAACTACAGCTTCTTAACAGGAAAATCAGCTCAGTGTTCTTCCTTAATCAAAAGATACGGTCAATCTCAAGCAACAAAGGTAATGCAGTTTAGGATGTCATCTCAGCAGAGGGTGTAATTTGTTATTACATCTTATCTGCTGAAACTTCAGGCTTTTGCTGAAACAGGTGCTCTTACTCTTTTCCCGTCCCTAGGTTCTTGCTTCCTCCCAAACACTGGCAACATAGGCAATAATGCAGCCATAGGGTGAGTCAGTTCCCCAACGTGACTTTGCTAAAAATATTCTTTCTTATATTGTAGCAACTAACTCTTAAATTACCTATTTGCTATGCCACCTGAAGCATAAGAAAAAAACTAATGTTATTGGAAACAATCACTGTTTAAAAAAAAACAAACCTAATTTTAGTTGTTCTACATTTAAAAAAACTTTTTCTTCTTTTTTAATTAGACAAAAACTACCAAGATCATTCAAAAGTTAGCCTTTAAATTTTTTTTTTCTTTGGAATTCAGAATGAAAGCCACAAAAATTCCTAAACACAGAAACTAAACAGGTAGCTATGCTGAGAGACAGTTTGGAATTTCATCCTGGAATGAAATTACTTCCCTAGAAGTATCCATGCCTTTTTTTCAGTGCAAGTATTACATTTACCAAAATTCCTCCTGAGAACATGTCTAATCCTATACCTAAAATGGCAAATACTATAATTTCCAATTCAATTATGCCTGTATCCAACTACTTCCTAATCAGTAATATGTATTTTACTTAGGCTTTGTTGAGAGCTGTGGTTTCCAGCTTTCACAAGACCATGGGCAACAATGCTAACTATATGTTGCAGACGTCATAGCAGGTTCTCAGAGTTATGGGGTGTTAGGGCTCTCCCCAGCTAGCTGTTGAAGATCATTAATTATCAAAGTGTGAAAAGACAACTCCTTTTTATTTTCTCATAAGCCTTTTTCTCTTAATATGTGGGGATTGTCTTGCTGATACACAGGAGAAAACTAAAGCTGTTCATACAGTAGCAGAGATTCTTTGTATTGGCAATGAACTTATTTTATCACAGCCTAGGGAAGAGACAGCTGTTACAGTAGTGGAGTTTTCTGAGGGGAGAAAGAGGAGTAGAGAAAGGGAGACATAAAAGGCGCTTCATGGTATCAAAGGAGAGGAATATAAGAATGTGCTCCCACTGAGTTCCCCAGATACATCAGCAGAGAAAAAATCTTATTTAAAAATGAACTAACAAACAAACAACCTGCTTGCACATGCAGATTTTGTTCAAGCAAGTAGCTTGACATACTTCAAAAGCAGAACAAAAAAAAATTTGCAGCATTTTATCTACTGTATTAAAACTTTCCTGTATAATTTATAACTGTCAAAAAATTGCAGTCTTTGAGTAGAAGTACCTTTCTCCCCCTGGACACGAACAGCTAGTCCACTTCCAGTGAGTTCTTTTTCCTCATATGGCATCCTTGCATGGCACAGGACCAATAACAGACTCTACGAACATTCAGGTTTCTATTCCCTCCACCAAAGTGCTGGAACATTCATTTTCTTCATTTTTTCCTACAGTGAAAAGTCACTGTCTATAGTCTATTCTTTTCTCTACCAAGAGGCATGAAGACTGCCAGGCTGAAGCTGACATCTTCCCAGCACCACAGAAAACTAAGGAGACATGTAAGTGGGTGCTTCAAGATAGTCAATCTATTTATGAAACACTATTACTTGTGTATAATTTCTATACCATAAAGACTTGCAATCTGCAACCTGCTTCACTCAAAGTAGAAAAAGAATTAATGTGCAGGAAAACACAAAGTAGTTTAAGTATGAAAATGAGTGTTGAAATTGCTGTAAATAGAAATACTTCTTGACTAGCAGACATAAACCAAAACCCATGGAGAATGGTCCCTGTTTTGAGAAGCAGAAAAGTGCACAAGAAAGAAGCTCTGTACGGGATAAAATATGGTGTCTAATGTCATGAACCTGTAAAGACTTGAGTGTGTTTAATATTAAGCCCTGAGTAATCCCACTGAATTCAATGGCAGCCTGCTTACAATATTTAAGATAAACACCAGCATTTGGAATTTCAGGGAAAAGAGAAAAAGCAAAGAAAGACAATGGGGAAAAACAAGGGCCACAAGATGAGATATAAGCAGAGATACAGGCAGGAGCAGAAAGTGAGAATAAAAGGAAGATGAAAAACAAGGGCAGGTTTCAAGTGAGCTGAGCTGCAACAGTGTACAGTGGCTGGAATCTAGAGTCTCTAATATTAGGAACTGACTGGTTTTTTTTTTTTCTTCTCAAACCCTTTGACTCATTGTTGTAACATGAAGAAGAGAATGTAATGCACTTTGGAAATTAATTACAGTTATACATCTGGTTCCTAACCAATTAGGAAGAAGACTCAAAACTCCTCATCTCCTGAAACATAATTAATGCTACAATTAATGTTGCTTGCCCAAAACAAAATCGTGCATAGGTTGTGCCATATAGCTTATTGACTAAAATAAAAATATATGAAGCAACAATGGAGAGGGTGATGCCAAAGGATGCTGTAAGTTTTTTATAAAATAATTTTTCAGTGCAGAAGGAGTTATTTTCTCGTGCAAATAGGCATAAAATTACTACCCACTGCCCTGCTTCTCATTGATTTCTACTTGGCACAGTTTGCCAGATGCTGTTTGGTCTAAGTGTTGCCTTGACCTCCACTGGTGACGCTGGCCCCTTTTTGCTTTGTTGCGCAGTATTTTCCCAGCAGGGAGGTCCCACCCCGCTAATAGTTCGGTTGCAACTTTTGCTAAAGGCTTAGAGGTTACCCATATGTTGTAGTGGAGGGGCCAGCCTGACTGGAATTAACTCAGAAGTGGCGTCCAGCGTTGTGGCTGGAGCTGGCCCAGAGGAGATTATAAATGCCCCAAAACTAATTAAATATTTTGTCTCCTGCTGGTAAACAAAAGCGAATGAGGGCAAAAATATGAAATGCTTGATTTAACTAGGATCTGTAAGTAGCTCGACAACAGCAATCCCAAAGTCAGTGATGCATGATTTAAAAGCCCCTAATGGGTCAAAGCTGTTACACAAATGAGACTTTTGTCGATTATCTTTCACTTTATATACTTGCAAAACTGTTACATAAATGTACTTACAATCAGTTTTCACAACAGCATTTCTCGGGTAAGAGCCGTGAAGTCCAGATATTTATTCGTAAGCATTCTTAACTTTCACTTTTGCACTGAAAAAATACAGAAAATAAATATGACCACCAAGAAATATGTACAAATAAGAAATGACAGCATTTTCAGTAACATTTTCAAGGATTTGAACTGTCAAATGGCGCTTCATAAAAATGAGGTAGAAGAATTCTCTTATTTAATAACATATTTAGCAACTTTAAAAAAAAATGTTAGCTAAGTGCCTTTTTCAAGGCACTTCTATTTAAAGAAATACATATAGAGAATACATATAGAAGAACATATATAAAGAAATCAGTTGAATTATTTAAATGCAAAATAATATATATTTAAAGAAATCAGCTGAATTATTTAAATAATGGATCAAATGCTTTTGATATATATAATTCTGATTTAATGTATTCAGTTTTGTGAATTAAAAATCCTCTCTCATGGCATTTTAAATATTGTATGTCCATAAGGGTACACTATATTTTAAAATACACTACTGCAGACTTAACTTCTTTTCTTTTGGTAATGTATAATAGTTATCACGTAAATATTCCATGAATATGTTTCAGAATGTTAAGTGAAGAAATGCCCTACAAAAATCCCGTTAGGGAAGAAAATGAGAATTCTAATTAGATGTTCTATATACTAATTTTACATACATGCTTAATTTCACATGTTTATGTAATCTTACTGCAGTTAATGGGACTAATCAAGTGTCCAAAGTTAAAAATAGCTCTAAGTTTTGGTCATCCAGGACCTCAGTTCATAATGCTTTTAGTGTGAACTAGAAAGTGACTTGTTTAATGAAAGCATAGCATTCACCTTTTCTGGGAGGGCATGTGTTAAACCTTTATGTTTTCCATAAGCACATTTTTACTTATTTTTTAAAAAAAACTTTACAATAAGGTTATCTTTACTTGCTAAAATTTGAAACACTGAAAAATGGCAAGGACCAAATATATATTTAAAAAAAAGGGAAACCTTAAACCAAATTGATAGATACATATACATACACACATATAAATATATATATATATACACACTTCATTTTTTATAGTACTTTACCATTAGATTTTTACTTTCTAATCAAACTGTTATGCAAATTATGTTATCTACATTCAGTTTAAGCAAAAGTTTACACTATTAACTGTAAGGGCTGATGTTGCAATTAATGCTTTCCAAATTAACTAGGAACTTTTGTAGCTATATTGGTTTGCATCCTGCCATAGACAGATGAGTGCACATGCACACATGCATATAACACATCTGCTCTTTTGTCCAAATGGACAGCAGGACGCCACAGAGGTTTTTCCATCAAAAGAAATGCAATTCTAAAAGATTAAGATGTTCTAGTTCGGCACATGGTAACATTTGATGTTTCAGATTTTCAAATCTCCCAAGTGTCACATTTCCAAACTATAATGAATTAGATGTGACGGGTATATTCTAAAAGCTACTAGTAAAGCTGGTTGTGAATAAAGAAACACTTAACGTAGTGATCACTAATACATATTGCTGGATTTAGAATGCACAAAGGACAACGTTCCCTGTTAGGTACATGAGAATAAAAAGTGATCAACCATGACTAGAAGAGCAAAAACTCACTTCATCCAATGTATATAGAAAAAGGACTGAATATTTGGTATCAAAAAGTTTGTTGTTTGTTTTTTCTCCCATGAAGCTAGTTGTTTCTTTTCATTCCTTATTATTTCAGAGATTTCGAGAATCTCGAATGACAGCATTCTATCATATTTTAGTGGAGTCTTCTCTTGAATTATCCAAACTTGAGGATGGGGAAGTTTTCTCAGACTTAATATCACAGTGGAAATTTCAAATGAAAAGCTTTTTACAGCAATCTATTCAGCCACTTCTGTTAAACAGGTTTCCTTTTTGATATACCAAATAAATGACACAATCTTGCTTATTTAATTGCATACTTTGTGGTCTATGTCATCAACTGCTCACGGACCTTAATTCCTACTGCAAAAAATGCAGTAAGGCAGCTATGTTTCTGGTGCAGCTGGTCTTCTTCATACACGATTGAGAAGCAAAAAGGTATGTATTACTTTGTTTTTCCTTACAGCTTAAAAAAAAGTATCTGAGCAAAATAGTATAAATAAAGAATAAAGAAACTGTAAAATTCAAAGTGCTGAAGAGGAAACAAACCCAAATATTTTACTGGTATCACTGAAGCCCAAAATGTATCACCATCTCACTCTGTCTTCCTCTGAATTTTGAGGAGTGTGGGTAACAAAATAGGAACATGTAAGACTGGGCAGGGAACGCAAGCTTGTATCTGTTTTTTTCAGAAGGGTTGTTTTCTAGAAAGTGTGTTAATGTATTCTTCCACAAAGAAAAAGGATGTATTGATCAGACTCATCTCAGACCATTGTACAAGGCCTTTGAATAGGTACACATTGGAAGAAGCACGCGAGAAAATTTGTCCTAGTTAAGAAAAGATCAACATAATCAGTCTCAGGTCTCAATAAGAGAAGTAAGATGCCTGAAAACAGTTGAAGAGTGAAAATGAACATACAGAACTTATGATGTCTCTTCTACTTTTTCTTGGCTGGCAGGGAAGGCTAACTGAAGTCAAGAATTCGTACTGTACCATTTTAAGGATCAAGATTCCACCTTCTTTTGGTCCACCTCAAAATCCTAGGGCATAGCACAACTTAATCCACACTCCCAGTCAGCAGGGAAATCTAGCAAAGATTATACCTCCTGAAGTACAATTCCCTTTTGCAGCTCTTCCTGGAACTTTCTGACTGTATCCACCTTTTAGTCAGCGCTATTGCTTGATGAGACAGTTGAATCCTTTGTTAAGACCTTCCAAAATGAAACAAAAGTACCACTTAATTGGTATTCTGTCTGGGACTAATTCAAAGGTGTCTTCTAGTACCTTGGGATATGGTGTGTTCTGCTTTGGAGAGAATCAATCAGTCAGAGATTGATGAAGGGGTGGTGAGGTCAGGCTTGCAAATACAGAACCATCTGCAGAGTCTCCTGGGTTGCTACCTGCAGCATAGTAATTTACAGGAGCAGGTGTTTCCTTTTAATCCACATTTTTTTTCTGCTGAAATTGTAACTTTATTGAGAAAGTGCCTGCAGTTTGTTATTAAGAGGGTACTTTGTTTATTGCTCCTATTAACTGCTGAAAGGTTTCTGAAAGTTGTAGTAACCATACTCATTAAAAACACGGGTAAGAACAGAGGCTGTGATGTTAAATACGTAAGTCAATCAGACACATCTTCAGAAAGCTGCTATGCATAAATATATTAAAGTCCAAAAGGCTGTTTTTAAAACAGAATTAATTTGTTCAGAAAGGAGGCATTTCTTTCTGAATATGGGTGACTGAAATCATCATAGTCATTAAGATTATAATTTATTTCTGTTTACAGCCATAAATGTATACGGAGAAAGGAGGCTTTCTGAAACAAAAGAAAAATTCAAGAATTCCAGCTGGAATTTCCCACCTGAATTGAGCTTGGTGGGATGGGCACTCTGGTGAGTCCCATTTGGTTTGGATCCAAAGCACAGCAGAAGGTCAGCAGAGAATACATTTGAATTCAAATTCAGGTTCCTGGCTTTGCTGCACCTCATACTCTGCTCCAGCTCTACTAGATTCTACATAATCTCTTCTCTAGCCTAACATCTCTCAACCTGACTCCCGGATCATACAAACTGTCTTTGCATCATCAGCTTCAACTAGTGGCAAAAACTGAGGGCATGCCCTGAAGTGTTTTAACTATGCCCACATATTACAGAGTCTCTACACAGGTATTGCACCTCCTTCTCCTCTTCCTGCTCCTCACAAACCTACTTCATCTCCTTCAAACTCCTTCCTCTTCACAATTCTAGAAACGTTCTTGAGAATTTTTCTTGGGTTTGCTTAATGTATTTTATCTACCCTGTAATTCTTAACAGGACAAAAATTACGTATGGGAAAGTGGTTTCTTGGTTTGGGTGTGTCACCAAAAAAAGTCACAGAACACTGGAAAGTGGATAAAACTTAGGCTTATGTGATTCACGACATTAAAAACCAGGGAATGTCCTCCTTCGCCAGTCAATGAGGCAAAAACACAAGTCAAACTGCACCTCTCACTAAGGAAACTAACAGTTAGAAATGTTTATTTTTTCACATTCTGCTTTAGATGTTAAGTCTAAACTAGAGGTCTTAGTCTAAAACTGACTTGTAGTAAAAAAATTTTCACACTTTTCAACTATCTGGTAATATATTGGGTTTTGTTATTCCACTTTCCCATTCTTTTGAAAATTTTTAATTGTGGTTTGTAGTAAATTTTAGACAATAAGAGGACAGTGACTCAGCAATTGAGAAAAATCCCTTGTTCTGTCTTTTTGTTTAAGCCTGGTAATTACTTTAAAGACATCTACTCCTCTGGGGGGAAAAAAAAATTAGAAGTCAGAATCAAACTGTTTAATTGGCAGATTTTTTAGTTTTTAATTGAACTAATTTAATTTTTACCTGATCTGTCATCACCCTTAATTGTCATTTAGCTCCCTTTTCTTACTTCTGGGAAGGTTCCCTCTGTTCCTGGCATGTTTCCCTGTCACTCTGATGAATACTGAGACAAAGAAATCTTTCCTTTCCCAGAAATAACTGCCTCATCTGTTGCTAATTTCCCTCCCTATCCCTTATAGAACACATGGCTCCCTTCTATGACGTCTTGCTGTGTACACATTCATGAGATCTTTTATTCCCACCTTTTGCAAAATTTTCCCATTTTGGTAACAACGTTTCAGTATATGTTTTCTGTCTATCCTCATCCAGACAACACAAAAGAAATGCAAAGTATTTTCATGAATCCTTTAAGAAAACCTGTTAAATGGCTTACTGAATTAAAAAATGGCTTCCCATTTTCTTTTCATCCCTTTTAGCTGTACATTCATTTCCATAGCAACAAACTTAAGTGGTTTTGGTTGCTCAATATTTTTTTTTCTTATTTTGCTTCCTTTCTCAGGGTTATGTGCTTTCATCCTGGTCCCTATATGAGCTATGCCTTGGCAGAGGCACACACCAAAAAAGTAAAATGAGCAAACACGCATTTAAATTTTCATGTTTTGGCTGTTGGATCTAGCCAGGGATTTACTCAAACCTTACAGTGGCCTGTAACTTAATGACCTTCTGTTGGACACTCTCATGATAAATAACTCTCAAGCGCACAGGAATTTTTGGAATTGTGTTTTCCCTTCACATAATTTGCTCCTGGTTCAACACAGCCCTATGCTACAGTCTTAATTAAGAGAGCAGCACAAAGCAGTGCTGCAAATCCTCTGCACCAGAAACACTAAACAAAGAGACATTGCATTTTTCCAACCTTCCACTTAGTATCTTCACTTATTTTAACTTTTGATTCAATATTTTAATTTAATCAAACAATGCAAGTTAACCATTTTCTTAGAGAACTACTAAATTCCAAAATTCTATGTTAATAGCTGTAATATGATGCAGGCAGTTCCAGAAAATTCTTAAACAAACTTTTATTTAATTAATGAGGAAGGCCTAGCAACTTGCATTAAAAAAAAAAAAAAAAGAGTCCATGGAAAGTCCATGATGATGAAGCCTGCATGAAATTCTATAGCACTCAAAAGATTGTATTTAGCATCATAAGGACCTAAAAATTGTGTTGCATAGGTTGAAGATCACATGGCACTAATATTTATTTAAATTATAGTAGTCTCTTCACAGAAATCTACCTGTACTGTTCCCTTTCTGCATTTTCTGTGCTGACTTTGGCTTTTCGAAATTAACTTAGTTAAACATCACTGTGTTCCTCTTTTTCTTGATGTGAAACTCATGCGATTTTGAATCTGAATTCCCATTTCAGGTGTAATCAGACATTTCATTTGGTGCTAAGGTAACTTAGCATTCAGGATCTTGCTTGAAGTTAAGACAGTTATCTATATACAGCTAATAAAACCAACAGGTTTGCATGAAAACGTGAAACAAGGCCACACAAATTCTAAACAGTTTTATTTGAAGTTTGTGCAACTTATTTTTTGCACTAGGAAAGATGGACAGAATTTGTCACAATTAATTTCCTTTACTGTTGACTGAAAATGTGCAATGTATTAAAATCTTAGTGAGTCATTAGGATCACCAGGTCAACTACACAATATTTCATGAGAATAAAGTTGCTACTCAGAAAATGAGTGCTCTTTTTCTTGCCACTCTCAGCAGCCTTGCTTGTTTTGCATACGGTTGCATGTTTAATTAGCAATCCTTCTGTAAGTGTCTGCAATTAGCACCATGATGATTAATAAAATAACTCCTTTAAAGCTCCATTTAAGCAGCAGAACTGCACAATCAGGTATAATTAATTCATCATTAATAAATCATGGCTGATTAACTAATCTGTTGATTACAAACACATTACTGCATAGTCTCCCATCTGAGCTCTGGTGATTTTTCTATCCTGAACAGAAATAGAGACAAAGTAGTAGTAAATTATAAAAAAATGCATTAAGCAGCAAAGATATTGGTTTGGTCAGGAAATTTAGATAGCAAGTATATTTAAAATTTACTGGGCTTTGCTCGTTATTAGTCCCCTTGAGTAAAAAAAAATAATTGTACTGTCTATTTGTTAAATGTGGACAGGTGAACAATAATTGCTTCTTCGGTTCATTTATATTCTTAAGGAGGGCTGTTTTTTTCCAAAGCATCTCAGCTTATGGGCCAGATTCACTCTTTGCGTGAGCCAGTAGGAAGTAGCAAATGCAGCAAAACAAGCTTGCAGGATTGCTCCTCAAGAAGATCCAGGTCACTAGCCGGAAAGTGATCAATTTGCTTTGTGAGAAGGCAAGGTCAAGGTAGCTGCTAAATATGCCGTTGCAACATTGCTGTTAAGCTGCCTCCATAGCTGTGTCTTGCATCGGATGATGAGTCCGTGTTTATAAACCACATTTCAGGTCCATGAACTTCAGCAAGACCGAATACGGAAGAAGAACATGCATTTCCATTTGGCAGTTCCTTTTGCTTGCCACCTAGCTCTCAAGCTTTGTAGTGCATTTAAATCATATTTTCGGTATGTTCTGTGTAGCGGTAGGAGCTAGAAACTTTTATTTCAAATGAATCCTAGGGTTCTCACACTGTTACTTGCCTCCAGCTACTTGGGCTTAAGTAACACGTAAGTTACGAGTTACGATAAAATTCAAAATAACTGGGAATAGGGGAACTTGGCACAACTAAGTTCCTCATCATTTACAAAGGGCTGGCATCCAGCTGTTCCCACAGTATGAAAACACCTTTCAGTTCAAAGTACTTCATCCTGAAATATTGCAAAGAAAAGAACTAAAGGAAAGCTTAGGACAAAAGTGATTTGAAAGGGAAAATAGAGTTTTAGCTACAGTAACTGAAACAGTTCAATATTCCTAATAAATCCAGAGAAAGATGAGAACACTAAAGGAAAAAGTGACAAAATCTGAAGCAGTACATCTCATGAAGAAAATTACAGAAGAAACTTTTAATTTGGGAGCAGATCTTCAGTCTTTGAAAAGTAAATGATACTGTTGTAACCAATAAAGTTTTCTTTCGGATTTTAACGAGTTTTATGTGCATCACTATGTCAATCGCTTAAATCTTTCTGCTAAAACTTTAATTAAAAATATTGACTAAGCAGCAGTACTACGAGCCACTGCAATACCATTCATCTTTGAAAAATACTGTTTGGAAAAGGGAACCATAAAGCACATTTCTAAACCTTTTTTTTTTTTTTTTCTTCATATTTTAATTCAAGTAAATTAATGAACATAGCATCATTTCAATATATGGCAGAGAAACGATTGGGTTTTTTTAAAAGGACTGTAGTCAGATTTCATGGAGAATGACTGAATATGGAAAAAGTTTGATTATTTTATCAGTCAGAAAAGTGTACAATTCAATCCAGGAAGCAGGAATGGCTTTTAACATGGAATTTGGAAATAAAGGAAAGAATCATTTAAAAGCAGAAAATCAAGATAGCTGTCCTTGGACATTTTCTGAAGTCAGAGTACATATGAAACGGCAAGATAAAAGTGAAGAAAACAATACCAAGGATCTTGAAGATTAGAAGTGAGCATTTTCAAGCACTTTTTAAAAATGGACAATATGTGATCAAAGACTTTTGAGGGCAGTGGTGATTCACTGCCTAGAGCTAAGATATAATCAGCATAATATGAATAGTTTGAAGGTGTGGGAGATGAAATTGTTAGTGTCGATTTCTTCAGAAAGTCAGTTTTCCTTTTAATACAATAGCTATTTGCCCCGCAATGTCAACTCTTCCATCATTACGCAGTGAAATCTTCAACTCTCCTCCACGGCGGGAACATTGAAAAGCTAAATGGAAACAAGAATCCACAGTTAAAAAACTAGTATCTATCACAAATTATTTAAAAATCCATGAAAATTCAGGGAAATAAGGCCTCTGTCTCCAGAAAGCAAGCAGCACCAGGGCAAGCACTGCACCAGTAACACTCTAGATGAATCGTCTTTATGGATGAAGATTAGCTGAGGGTGTATCTCAGACTAGAACTTGTCTATTGAGTCTGACAAAGATGCTAGTTAATACGAGTAGTGAAGGATAGTTTGCTGTGCTGTAGCCAACCAAGTTTCCTTTGTGTATCTAAAGAAGTCTTGAATTCTCCCATTCATGGGACAGACAGTTTCTGTGGGTAGGAAGGAAGAACACCAAGTATTATCTGCATAAGAATGAAGAACCAGTTTACCGGTATTGAACACCTGAAGCAGATACTAGGTTCAAAGAATGTGTTTAGCTAAGGGGTAAATAAAACTCAAGCAGCCAGTGGAAAAAGTCTACAAAGAAACATAGATGCTGCTTCAGCTGTCACAAACTGAGACCAAATTTTTAC
Source organism: Platalea leucorodia (assembly GCF_965183815.1). Taxonomy (NCBI): domain Eukaryota; kingdom Metazoa; phylum Chordata; class Aves; order Pelecaniformes; family Threskiornithidae; genus Platalea; species Platalea leucorodia. The sequence continues at coordinate 36,948,977 of NC_138826.1, forward strand.
ATAGACGGGAAAAGATATTGATTTATATAATCCTGAATACATCATTTAATACAGCTGGATAAAGTTTCAACAGAAATAGCTTTCCACCTGTAAATGATTACAAAACTGAACTTTTGCCTAAACTGTTTAGTCATATACAGGTGGGATGATAATGCTCATTTAGCATGTTGAGTCTGTAGACTTGTTCAGTAGTCCAATTTTAGCTGCACAACTACTTGATCAGAAAATGGTCTGGTTCAGATGGCATTTAGCAAAGGTTTGAGTTTCATATAGTGTTGTTTTTGTAAAAGGCTGTAAATGGATGACAAGGAATTAATGTTCACAGTCTCCTTACTCAGTGAATTTCCAACTACTACAAAAGTTGTTCAAAGCCAAAGAGCACGTTTTTCTTCACAAACCCACAATTTGTAAATTGGGTAGAGATTATATTCAGATCCTGACAGAGCGTAGGATCTCTAACAGATGGCATATATACGGTACGCTTTAAAACAATTTCTCAGCCACAGCTGACAAGAAACCTCTTCCTTATAACAGGATATTAGATTCTCAGACAAAGCAAACACTCCAAAACAGTGGAAACAGGAGGTATAGAAAGATTGATATTCATACTTTCTGTTCTTTTCCATTTATAGAACTGCCAGTTATTGTTTTTAACTTGTCAGAACGACATCTATGCACGGAGTAATGCCTTCAGTTGGAGTGTTTTGGACACTTAAAGATCCAGACCGTGCTAAATTTGATCAATTATTATTGCCAAGTGGGGATACACAGCTAAACTCTCCCACGTCCTCCTGATAGTAGACTTAAATAAAAGAGATTAATTATTTTTAATCTTCAGAGGTTGGTTGGGGGGTTTTCTTCTTTCTGTAAATGTGGAACCAGTGCTGTCTGTCTGATGGCAGGATTACTGAGACTGTTTTGATACTGGTTCATTTTATTTTAAAGAAACCTTCAAAGTAGAGGAAAAGAAGGAAAATAAAATTAAAAAAAAAAAAAAAAAAGAAAAAATTTTACCCAAGCTTACATGAAAATAATACTTGATCTTTTCCTTCTCTCATGCAGACGCATTGGTATTTCACACAGACCTGCATGGAACATTTCAATAACTAGAGGATTTCATTGAATAGCAACATCTCCAGAGACATTCAAGCATCTCTGATGTGCACTCGTGTTTTGGATCACAAAGTTGCTGCACATCCATTCCATGTCTGTATTTACTAGGAGTATCTGGTACTATGTATACATTTTATACATGTTTGGTACAAAAACAAATAGGTACATTCTGATCTGTAGAAATAATACGTAACAGCTGAATTCACAGTGCCCTCAATTCCTCTGTGATTAACTTGAGACAGAGGAAAGTTTAAGAGTAGGTACAAGGACTGTGAGATTGAGCATGCTGATATTACAGAATCATAGAATCATGCACCACTGCATTCACAAGGTGGCCAGTGGCCTTGTATGAACATTATCCTGTTGTTTTGAGGAGCTTCTTATCAGCCTAGATGTATCTAAACGACCATTGCTTACAGAATTTGAGGAGTAATGGATTTTCTTCATGATGTCATCATAATGACATCAACTCAGGAACAAGTGCCACTCTTGTGAAAATAACTATTTTTAGAAATCACCATTATTTTGGTTAAATTTCTAAATCCTATATAAAAAGACTGATGAAAGGAACACTTGTTCCTTAAGTGAAGTTAAGATTGCCAAGACTTTCTTTTTATTCTAGGAAAGAAGGTGGATAAATCTGATGATCGATGGAAGGAAACAGCTCTCCTTTGGCAGAAGTGTTACACTTGTGTATAAATCTGATGTGGCCAATCTATATGTTGAGATTACTTGGGAAAAATGAAAGCTGCAATTACAACTCTGCAAAACTCTTCGCTTCATGAGAATTCAAATTAGCAAAAACTTAAATACAGGCAGATTTAGTCTACCTGAATAAAGCAGCTTCTTTACCAAAAAAAAAAAAAAGTGAGGAGACTGAAAAGTTAGAAGATGGGACAGACTTTGTGTTGAAAGAAATCCTGGTAAAATTTGTGAAAGTATGATCTTACAGTTATCAAAGTAAGGTTTGTTTTTTGGTTGGGTTTTGTGCCCCCCCCCCTCAAATGCTATAAACCTGTCCTCTGCTGGGAAGGAATCAGAGAAGTTAAAGGCAGTAACAAGAGCCAAAATTTCCCGTCGAATTATTAAGTAAACAGGTACAGAAAGATTCCTCTAGCTTCACCTGAGACTAAAAATTGTCCTGGATAAAGCCTCTTCACAATAATTTGGAAAGTCCTCCATAATCCCTTTCATTATATTGAATTCCTTATGCATGTTTATAAATGTTATCTTAGAAACGAGAAAACTATGTGAAGGGCTGTATACAGAGACAGATGCTAAATATTGCATTCATTAGCAATTATGAAAGTCTATACATCTGATATGAGAGATTATGATTTTTTAAATATTGCAGAGACTCTTCAAATGAAAAAAGGGCAAGGACTGATACTGAACTCTGATCTAACAGACAGCTTAAATTCAAGGATATGTACACAGTTTCAAGAAAGATCATAAAGTATTTCACCTTGTAAAAAGACTGGAAAATTCTCTTTGTAGTTGATGGGATTGGTTGTTGTTTGACAATTTGGTCTAAAAAAAGTAGGAAGAGAACCCAAACACAGGAAATTATGTCTGATACTTCAGCAGATGCAGCTGACCTCCTCCTAGAGGTCACAACACCCAGAGAGATCTGCCAATAGATTTAACATTCCTCATTTTTATATTATTTCATATCTGATCTATTTTGGAACTAACAGATCTTTCATTTTATGGAAGAAAATCTTCCTTTAATCTTGCAATAAAAGGTATCGGATATTACAGAAGCTACCTGTGCTGGTTCTGGCTGGGGTAGAGTGAATTTTCTTCATAGTAGCTAGCATGGGACTATGTTTTGGATTTGTGCTGGAAACAGTGTTGATTGATAACACCGGGGTGTTTCAGTTCTTGCTGAGCAGTGCTTACACAGAGCCAAGGCCTTTTCTGCTTCTCACCCCACCCCACCAGCGAGGAGGCTGGGGGGGCACAAGAAGTTGGGAGGGGACACAGCTGGGACAGCTGACCCCAACTGACCAAAGGGCTATTCCATGCCATATCACACCATGCTCAGCATATAAAGCTGGGGGAAGAAGGAGGAAAGGGAGGACGTTCTGAGTGATGGTGCTTTGTCTTCCCGAGTAACCGTTACACCTGATGGAGCCCTGCTTTCCTGGGGATGGCTGAACACCTGCCTGCCCATGGGAAGTAGTGAATGAATTCTTGGTTTGCTTTGCTTGTGTGCACTGCTTTTGCTTTACCTATTAAACTGTCTTTATCTCAACGCTCGAGTTTTCTCGCTTTTACTCTTCTGATTCTCTCCCCTGTTTCACCAGTGGGGAGTGAGCAAGTGGCTGTGTGGTGCTTAGTTGCCAGCTGGGGTTAAACCATGACACTACCACAAAGGTTTCTAAAAAGTCAAAAGATGCTCTTATTTATTAATCTTTGGTGATATGGAATCTTTTTGATTGCCAGCCATCTTTTCCAAATACTCTCATTAGTAATAGAATTCACCTCAGTACTACCTGATACCCCTCAGTCATGTGCATGTAAGGAAAAGTTATTTCTCATAAACCCACGTAAAGGCCACATGTTGATCAGATGGCAAATGAACTTGTTCTCTTTAAATCTGTTTTGTACGATTTTTACCACAAAAGAAGTTTGAGGACATATATGCATGAAAGGGGGGGGGGGGGGGGGGGGAATCTATCTTGTGGGAAGATAGGACTTTTTTTTTGTGCTAAACACATTAGAGAAACTGTTTACAGTATCAATTGCCTTTGCTACTTGAGATAGTTTCTCTAAAAGACGAAATGGCACAGTATATACAAAATACATGAAAATGCAAAACAGGTAGAAAGTATCATCTAAAAATACAGACAGAATTCCTGTCTGTTTCATTACTTAAAGAGGCAGTGTCTATAGATGGCATGGAAGAGTTTTAAATTCCACATTAACATCTGAAAATGTCCAAATCTTCTGAGAAACAGCCAGTCCATAAGGACGCATTACCAAAGACAGTTTCTCCTCTTCAGAAAATATGTTGGGATTTTTCCCCCTAACATTATGGAAACTATCACTGATTTCTGTGATGTAAATGCAAATATGAGACCTTTGGAACAGAATGTTAAACCTTTCCTTCAATTCACAATGGAGGCGGTTTCAGTCATTGTGGATTACCATACCGAGCTATAGAGCGCAAACAGATCCTTCAAAGAGTTTATCATTCTTAAGAAGATCTATTTTGAGATTCATTTGACCAAATATAGGAAGGCTTATATTCAAGGTAGCTGTTTATTTGGAAAACTGTTTACTTTTATAGACAAGGAACCCTATTAGATGAGGGATGTAATCTCTGTTCTAAACTAAATGTTACCAAAGACTTAATTGTTGTCAGGCGCACAAAAGAATTGTAATCCCCTGCCCCCTCTCAGGGAATCAGATAGGTACTAGGGTATTTTGTATTGCTTCTGTTGTTCCTCCATTCTCTGGCAAAGCACTAGAAACACGGGAAGCAAAAAGACACCCCATGTCTCTTTATCTAGTGTTGTCATGTATTAACAGTTTCTCTCCTTTTTTCCCCACCAACTTCTTCAGTTTCTTGCTTAACAACAAATATGTGATCTAATGAGCATATCTCATTGATTGTAATACCACCAATAAATCTCTTCTTTGACTTCAGAGGTCCAGTCATCTCAGATTCCTTTAAGGCTTAATCACTTAAAACTAAGACTGCAAGTAAAATCACAAACAAATAAAATTTGCCAATGCCCATGTATCTTGTCCCCATTCTCAAATATTTAAGATCAGTCATGTTCTTTCTGTTCTTGTAATGTGACTATTCTTTATTATATCCTTCCTTGCTACCATGTAAAAGATCATCATCCTGAGGAAAACTGATCTTCATACCTAAATACAGATGTATCAGAAACCAGAAAAAAAAAAATTGTACCATAAAGCACATTCTGTAAATAGAATCTGACTTAAAAATACATCATCTCTTCTTATCTAGCAATAGTAACACTAGTTATTCTAAACCCTAAGTTTCCTAAAGAAGTCACTGAAGGGATTAATCTGGAGTAATTCTCAAGAAAATTCCCAAATCAGGCAGAAACCATATGACTTTTTTCAATCTCATCTCAATACACATGAGGAGAAAGGAAAACACTGTCCAAATTGTACTGAAAAGTACACATTGTGAATGGAAATACCGATACCTGTTCCAAATACGTGAACTGCAAGCCATAAAGACCAAGAAGTAAAGTAAAATTCAATCACAACATAAAAACAATATCATCTGAAGTTCACCAAGCTTCAGTTATGATGAAAGGCTATGAGAACTAAAATACAAAAGATGAGATCAAAAACTAACTGCAGAGAGTTACAATACAGAAACTGAGACTTCTAACTCCCTGCAGGCATGATGTGCCACGTTGGAGGGTAGGGAAGAAAGCAATTTCTTAAAGATTACCGCACACACAAAATGCCATATAATATTCTATTCATATTGAGAAAATGGATAGGGAGTTATTGCTACAGTTTGGATTGTAGTAATAATATAACTTTTTTAGTGAGTAGCTTTTACATAAGCAGGCAGCTTTGCAAGAACACAGTTTCTCTTACCGAGCATTTCTTTCTTCCCCAGCTGCTCTGACCAGTAGCTGCTTAAAACAGCATGGGCAGATCCTTAAAAGAAATTGGAAAACAAAGTACAGAATTAAATTAGAATCACTACTTTATAGAGCAAGCACATTCAAAATCTAAGTGCCATAAACAAATCGAGTGCCACATGTGTCTAGGGCAAAACCACCTAAGTGTTTGCACAGCAGACAGAACTTAAGGCTTTAACATTTCATTTATTTACAATAAAGCAGTATTACTTCCTCATCCTTTGGCTTCAATTTCGCCGAGGTGAGGGCTTCATGATTAGCCACAATTAGTAGGAATAACTAATAGGACCGATTAAAATACTTGAGACAAAGTACTCATTTGTCCACCAAAAGTGAAGTTTCCTAATAACAGAATCTCAAAATATTCTTCATCTAAACATGATGTTATTCAATGAAACATGAACAGCTACCCATCAAAAATCTGAACAGGCTTTTGGATATTTTTTGAGAATAGGAACAGGTGGATAGGAGTCACTGTGTAAAACAAAAGCATTTTCTCTCCTAACAGTTTCCACAACAAAACCTCGGGGGTTTTTTCAGTGTTGAATGCTGGTAAGCATCAGGATGTAACTCAAGGAGATCTTTAAGGTCTCGACCACAGCTTCGGAAAACTAAAAGACCAATTTCTTGTTTCCTGACCAACAGATGGCTTAAAAACTTAGGATGACTCCTCAGATTCATAGCTAGAAATGCTGCTTCAGCCTACATTAGCAGCTAGGGGCAAAGACACTCCGCTGGAAACCCTACTGTGAAGTAATGATAATTATCAGGGCTCAAGGAAACCAGGACATGTAGCATTATTAAGAAATCATTACGAAGAAATCTAATACAAAGCCATAACACTGTTAAAATTGTACTTCAGCAATACAATACAAAGATTTATTTCTATAAAAGAAAGGACACAAAGATGGAAGACAAGCAACAGTGAGCTATAACAAGCCTAGAAAAATGTCAGATATTCAAGAAACTTCTAGCTATTCCTACATATCAATACTAGTCTTCCCAGAAATCCTAAGGAATGAGCTCTGGGATTAGATATGTCTACCAGACTCTGTCCCCGGCTTTATCAGGAAAGCAGGACTGAAAGCTTAAAAAAAAAAATAACTGAAATACATGGATTATATTTCTTTGTAAACCTTTCTTTCTGCTAGGAGTGCTAAATAACTAGCATTATTCCAACAAATAGTTTTCTCTTTATTTAGCAAAACATTTAATGAGCGTTTTTGATCAAGTTCTCAGCTGACTAATAATTAACCTGTGATTAACTGGTTAATAAGCAAATAACATCATTCTGCAGCAATCATCATCACACCTACTGAGTGGAACATCAAAGGAACAGGCAGAGAACTAGCCTTCCTGCCCCTAAATATGCAACTAGCTGGGTTCATATTATTCATAGGCCTGAGAATACCCACAATAAGTGTCATGGAACCAGAGGAGACCTCAGCTGAAGCGCAAAAAAAAAAAAAAAAAGAACACCAACAGAAGCGGATATGAACTTCTACTGCAATACTCATTCAGTATCAAACCAGTCTTTTGCTTTTCTCTAATTGGAATACTTCAGGGAAAAGATCTGAAAAAGACACGGGAATATCTGGCCTGATGACAGCAAGAAGCTGATTTTTTCTGAATGAGCTGGCATCAGTCATGAAAGCTTTCAGTTTAATGAGCAGACTCCTGCTGTCCATATAAAACAGTAATTTAGGAGAGAGAATCCAAAGTACAAAACCAGATTCGTAAAGTTTAATAAGAACCTTTTAATGGAATTGAAACAAGAGTAAGAGTCACTTATCACACAAACACATACCTGTAACAGGGTCTTCCAGAACTCCATACCAAGGTGTAAAATATCTGGAGTAAAAATCATGGCCTTTATGTTTTCCACTGGGATTTCCCTTAAGAGTGAGTACGAGTCCTTTCACCTTTCCTGTCTTTTCAGCTGACAAAAAGTGTTGTGCGCTCACTTGCAGTTCTTCCAACACAGACCTTGAATATAATTATAGAATTTTAGTGGCCCGTATTCTTCATTTTACATTACTTTAAGTATTGAAAAGAAACAGAAAACTACAAAATCATCTTCTCTACAATCCCAAAACAGCCATAGTAAAATGTTAGAGGAGACAAGATTCCTAGCATTGTCCTCCCAATGTCATTGGACAGAAGACTACCCTGAATACAATACACTCCAAGTGAGCAGAGAAAAAAGTTCAAGCCATGCATTTCCTATTTATTTCTGAAAACAAAGCATGCTGGAATATTAGCTACAAAAATGCACACTTTTGTTTCAACATTTCAATCATTGAAAGAAATACTTCATCACTACAGAATGCAAAGAGTAGGCACTCCACCTCCTTTCAGAGCAAGCAAACAACTAACACCATTCAGATCTTCACAGGATTCTAAAGCACTCTACAACAGCTTCAAGTCTGTGAAGTTGCAGATACCTCCCTACAAAATAAAGTCTAAAAGAATAAAAATAAAAAGTACTCAGCTGAGAATATTTTTATCTCCCCACTAGCCCAACCTTTAAACATTAGTTAGGCCAAACTTCAAGTGAAAATAATAGTAATTTGGCCTGATTAAAGAATTTGTGTTTCGGCAATATATATCCAAATCATACTCAACTTAACAATGAATTCAGCTCTCTGAGATTAACAAATGCTTTGAAATCATTTGAATTGGAATTTCCTCTATAAAGCTAGTTATGATGCTGTTAAGTATGTGTAAGCAGATTACAGTCAAACGGGAATAAGAATCCATGGCATTCTGTCAGTATGCCCTGTCTCACTAAGCGGACCTCTACAGCTATGTAACTATTACTCCTTCATTTGAGAAGCAAGACTCCTAATTTCCTGCTAGGTTACTGGATCATTTTTTTACTCAGAGGGAGGGGGAAAATACGCCATCCTTAAAACTGTTTCCTACACCTCCTTTTCTTGGAGATAGATTTCAGATTGATCTTATTCAGTTTTCCGGGTTCAATAAGCTCACATGAGAAGATAAAACAACTACTTAACACTGGAGTTTAAGTTAGAGTTTTTAATATCCATCTGTTTTAAAACTAGATAAGAGAGCCTAGTTTGCAAGGAACAGAGGTTAAAGAAGCAGACTCAATTTCTGCACACTGGATTATTTTAAAAAAAAAAGTATAAGACACCTTTCATAAGTATCACTGAGGCGGACTAAGAGTTTCTTTGTGTCAGGAGAATAACGGAGATCTTGAACAATCATGTCACCAACGGCTGCCTGGTGAAAAAGTTAAAGGAGACAAAGAAAAGCATCACCATTGGAATACGAAATGTTATTTCCTTAACATTTTTGTCGAACAAATTCCCTGCTAGAACAGGGCTTATGCAAGGTCTTTCACGCAGCCCTCAAGCACATGCAAGCAAGAAAAGTAAATGCACCAAGTGCATGAATGGATATGGCTAGGTGCTAAGGGCTCTGTATATGTCAACTTGGAAAGAAATTCAGGGACCTAGAAGAGGGCAAGGACACTAGATTGCTCTCACATGCATACAATAGGCTGAAAATGCCACTAAAATAAATATTGACACTCGAGCCAATGGTAGTGGAAGACAAAAGTTCAACTGCAGCATTTTGGAGAATTCCATTTCCTGAGCTGCATGACTCAGACCTTTAAAGTTTAGCGTTTCAAGTTCAGGAGTACGTCAAGCAATGCCACGTTGCCACTTTTCAGCCATTTTAATATATAAAACCAGGTATAGTTATTGTAAATGTGCTTCTAAGACCACATATAGATTCTTTTTTTTACCTTTATTAACTCTTCTACTTCCTGAAGTACCTGAAGGGGAAAAAAAAAAAAAAAAAAAAGCCACACTGTAAAAAACAGAGCATATATATGTATGTATCTATCCAACTACAGATAGACAGATATACTTACATACACATAGAAACGTAAACACATACTTTCCTTGAAAGCCTTTAATGAATAAAATTTTGACAGACCTGTGGGTAGGTTAAGTAAAGTGGTAAGTCCAGGACAATATGATCTTCTGCTTGTCTGGCTTTTAATTCCCCACTCAGCGTCACAAATGTGAGAACTGAATTTGTGTTTTCTAGAGAGAGAACATTGCAACATTATCAAACATAAGAATTTGAATCTAAATTATTATAGCTCTTAGATTAGCTCAGTATATTCAGAAAAAGTTAAACAGCTAAAATATAATAACTACAGTAAACCTATATTCTGAGACAAAATTCCCATCTAACTCAATAAATAATCTGCTGAGACTAATAAACACAGCAATTGCCAGTGAATCTTTCCTGCATGTTCCTAGAATGAATGGGAATTTCCTTTTAACAGGAAGAGCAATATTCGCTATTCATCAAATTCTACTGTACCTCTCCCAGATGCCATTTGCATATTTAGCACTTTTCTTAAACAAGAGTAATAGTAGGGCATCAGAATCCAAGTGTAGGCATCAGACTACAACCTTATAATGACAGAGCGGTTGTAAAAGACAATACCTAAGGTATCCCCATATGTGTTCTCTAAATGTTCTGAATATTAATTGCCTTTGTTGCAGAAAACAGAGACTTTCTTAATTAGAAGTAAATTTTCTAAAAAGTTATAGTAATAAACATACTTTGTATGTGAAACAACACAGCAGCTGCTGCAAGTGTAGCATGACCACAGAGAGGAACTTCACTGGCTGGGGTGAACCACCTGAGTCCAAAGCAGGAACCTTGAAAATAAAGTTTATTTAGCGGTACTAAGTGGAAGAAGTCTGTTTCTTCACTTTATCTCAAAACTTTACACAGTGATGACATTTCAGCTAATCAAAATGCATGTTATAATCAGTCTTGGTCTTAAACACACTTTTATATGAACCTATTTTGTACTGATTTTTGGACTAGTGCTTTTGAGTCGCGTCAACAACAGGAGTCTACTGCTAACAGAGGAAACCTGCTTTGTTACAAGAGCAAAGGGGCTGCAGGGTAGAAACGCCTGCTGGCCTGGGAACTAGGCCTGAGAACCAGAAGCATCCCTGAGAAGCACAGCTGGCACCTTTGAAGTGCTGCTGGGTAGCTAGAAACTGGAGACATGCAGAGATATCATCGGTAAGCACAAAACCAACAAACTGTAACAGCAACTTAGCACCTGAAAAGGTGAAAATAGTCTGGAAACATCCTGAGAAAGTAAGAATTGGTTACTGCCGCTGGCTGTTCTAACTGAAAGAACAGAAAACCAGTCTGGAAAAATAAAAACTGGTCTGAGAGAACAGAAAACACCATCATCTACTGACTGTTCCAGGTGAAAAATAGAAATTAACAGGATCTACTGGCTTCTTGAAGTGGTGGTGTCCTATGTTCTTTTATGTCTCTATTGTATAAAAATTACTTAATTTTTACTGAAAATGGAGCTACTCTCTCCAAGAACTTTCTGTGCTGCATATATTTTTCCCTTTCCTAAACAGGTCTGCACGAACTTTCTATGAGGTTATGGACCCTTGCCAGGGACACGTGGCTGACTCCAAACTCCATGACACAGATCAGCTTTGAAGTGAGACTCTGTTACTTTACTGGTCCCCCTCTGGGCCCACTTCTGGGCTTGGTTTGGTTTGTCCTGCTGCTTCTGAGATGGCTTCATCCCCTTCTGGGATCTGTTTGTCCTCCCCTCTGGAATCTATTTAATGTGCCTGGTACCATATATATAGATACACATAAGTAATCTATCATAAGTACATCTAATGTTATATTATTGATAAGTTTGATTATTGACTAGTGATGTTTGTAGTAACCTGTAATATTATATATATACTTCTCGCTGCTATTATTGATTCCTGCTATACTATTGATCACTGACAATAATTTGTAATAGGTTGAGATATATACATTCACTTTATTAATTATAGGTACGCTTGCTAGTGGTGATTTTTGTGGTATTTGTGGTAATCTGTAATAAAGTAGAGAATTTAGAAGATAAAGCCTCCATGTCCTTGTGTATTATGGAATCCTACGAAGTCACGGTCGCGATCTCTATACACCTGCAGGCTGGGTTACCCTTTAAGGGTTAACAATAGTTTTGTTGGTATAATGGAACCTGTATCAGAGCTAGGTCAGTTACGAATTATTTTGCTTAAATCACCAGTCAAGTCTGGTAAAAGCCTCTAATGTATACTAACCCTTCATTTCACTAGAAATCATATTTCTATTTCTTGTTTTAAAAAACTGGAACCCAAGTTCACTATACTTGGTTTCCTGTAGCTTTTGCAGAGTTCTTGCACCACGGCATTTAAGATAATGCTTATGAAAATATATTTACAGTGAATAATTACCACACAAACACAACTAAAAGGTGCAAAAGAAACAAATGATATTTAACAAAAAACCCAAACCTGTGAAAAATTAGTGCATTGAAGTCAGTCCCCTATCTAAAGAAAACAAAATACAATTCCAACAAAACCTAGTGGATGAAACTAATGGGCACGGCAGAGAAGTGCTCTGAGACAGGACAGACACAGAACCCATCTGTGAGCCTTCCCTGTGGTGTTAATGCGCTCCCCCAAGTGGAAATCCTGGCTGAAAGCAGGACGAAATGGAGTCAGCCATGACTGACCAGAGACAGACAAGCTCTGTGACTCAGAACACCTGCCTGGATGCTTGAGACCTACAGCTGTACTCAGACTGAGAAGACATTTTGTACTCTCATAAATTAATGTATCCCTAAAATAATGCAGTTTTTTTTTTAAATCACAATTAAATGAAACACACTGATCACAAACTCATATTCCTGCAATGACATACTCTTTGCCCAGGAGCCCTTACTATACCAATTAATGTTCCAAAAGCAGATGATAGTCTTATAAATGACATTCTGATATTCCTGGTCTCCTCTTGCTCCTACCACCCCTCAATACACACATTCTCAGGTGTAGCTCAGTGACTAAATTCCTTTGAAAACATTGTGTCCCTCTTCAGCAGCTGTGTGGGTCTGATGTCACAAATTCTATTTCCATTAATATCAAAAGCACCTTAATGAGAAAGCAGCTGGCATTTGATATGCTGTATAAATGTATTAAACATACTGGCAAGCTGTTAACATGAAAAATGTCAACATGAAAAATGAAAAGCATTATCACTTCTTGATTCAAGCAATTAATCTAACCCTAAAACAAATTCCAGTTTATTAACAATAGGAGTGATGATAGTTACTACTTTAAGAAAATTCTCTTTAATTACAGAGACTGTGCAAAATCCCACTTCCTGAACAAACAATCAAACGATCAAGAACAGTTTCTTTGCATACTGTTCTAGGGCCTCTTTCAGACAGCCGATAACCCCAAAGCTGTTTATCTCTCTCTGCCACTATGTCACATCAAAGCGAGGGCATGTCAACATGATACCTTAACCTGGAATCTAACTCCAGGCTAGTGGTGTTCCAGCCCCTTGGCTCACGCCACCACACAACTGCAAAGTGAGCAGATTCAGCAAACTGATTCAGCTGAAAACTAATCCACAGAGCAATTTTGACTAGGCTCTGTATTTGTCTGATATTTGCTAGCTTGTCTAGCATCTCTCCATTTCCTCTCCCATCATATATACATGCCCTACCAAAGAACACCAGTGAAGTCCTTCCACTCAAACCAATCAAATGAGCAGCCTAATGTGTTTGATTTGGGCAACTTCAGACTTCCCAGTTTTGTTGGAAACCTGTATTTTCCAGTACTGGCTCCACAGGCAGCTTATGAGATTTTGTGACAAACTCAAATAATAGCTTACAGTTACCCCAGTGATGATTTCCTGAACAGCCAAGCCAGATTCTACTCACTTTGCATGGAATAAGCACATTCCGTCTCTATTCTTCTGCTGGTATAATAAGAAATTTTCTCAGGAGATTATTGGTAGTAATGGAAGTATTAATTGAAGGATCTTTGCACAGCATTTTTAGGAGAATTTCTATATACAACTTGCTTACTTAGTAAAAGGCACTAAAACAAATGGTCCAACTTATGAATAATAAATGTTTGTATATTGCAAAATAAATTTGATATGCAGCACAAATACTTTAAAGAATCCATGTGCAAAAGGCTTATTATTACTATCTTACGTAAGACACATCACAACTCCAAGATTTTGCTTTGGCTGTCTTGCAAATTAGCACCATTCCTTATAAATGCACCCACAGTGTCTTCCTGTTCCCTTGTGAGAGATTTTGGTAGGTAAACAGAAGCACTCACTTTTGGTAAAGTCATCTCCAGGGTGCAGTTTTCTGATGAAAGCTGTTTCTGAAAGGTTCATTTCTGTTGCAATTTTTTGGTGCAAATCTTCATCCAAGTCCTAATGATGAAACAACAAATCCAATTAAAAGCAGGCCAAAAAATGCAGAATCAAACTTTCTGTCAAATAAATACAGTCATTTCCTTTTCTATTATAAGAAAACATAGATTCATTATTAGTTGAAAATACCTTCTGAGAGTAAAAAAAAAAAACTTGAAGCATAATATGGGATACCTAGCTCAATCATTATGATACATGGGCATTTCTAATATCTATCCTATTAGCTTACAAATTCTTGGAATACATGGAAAATAAAATCACCAAAAAACCTAAACTCAGTCTTTCCATGAACACTAGTATTTTTTTAAAGTCATGATTAAACTCACACTGAGAAGTCGTTATTAACATAATCTAAAAATAACGACAACTCTCTTTTTATAACTCTGAAAAATCCATGCCAGCAAGAGGTATGTAGTACTGGCTAGGGCAATGGCCAAGATGGCTGATCAGCGCTTAAGGGCTGTACCCTCGATACTACTCTTTGAACAACAGGAACAATATGCTAAGTCAGTAGAAGCTGAGAGGAGATAAACCGAAAAACAAAAATGCTGGAGCTCACTACGTTCTGCTCTAACTGCCTGCAGATTTAAACCAGTGAACATTGATCCCAGGATACATGAGCTGTAGCAACTGTACAAAATTCTACTTCACCCTTGTTCCATTGCTCTTTCCCCATAATTACGCTGACTGGCCAGGTTTGAGAATCTGGTCTTTAAAACATTGAAACACAAATGAAACAAAGTACCAAGCAGACCTGGTCAGGTTCAACCTCTGAGAGAGAAAAACTTGCCCTGCCAACTTTACTTATTTCCCTTAACAATTTTAAACCTTCTCAGCCAATGATCCCATACTACAGACATGAAACAATTACTGATGCATACCACAGACCTGCATTGGCAGAGTAAATTCTATACAATGAAACAACATTCTGACTTTTCCAGTAGCAAGCATCTCTCCTCAGGAAAATAGTTCTGTCACTTAAGATACTAAACCGATTCTAAACCAGAACAAAGACCAACCAAAACGTTATTAAAAATAATAGAACTTTATTGAAATACTGCCATCCTGTGGCACTTCTGAAACACAGAAAGGGCTTGTTTTGCCATTCTTGCATTGCTCCCAACGGTTGTTGTAAAGCATTTGCTGAGATTCTGAAGGGAACAGTGAACAGAAATATTGCTGCTAGCTGCACAATAGTTTCTCGGAGCTTAGAATAAAATTATTAATTAGAATCTCAGCTTTAACTTTGACACTAAAGCCTCTAGCCCCAGGTACTGTAGAAAAAAACTTTAAAATCTCAACACTCCAAAGGCAACATGCAAGCAAGTTGCCTTCACAATATATTAATGTAATAGAGTAAAATTAATATAAAAATACAATTAGAAGCTCATAGTTTTAAAGTAAGTTCATTCTGAGAGGGAGTATTTAGATTTTAGGGGGCCAAAAATACCTCTGAAGTGAGATGTTCTCAGTCATAACTTTAGCTGATCTGGTAAGTAGGCTATATTGTACGAGATCTAGATAGGCTTAGGAACATCTAGAAAGGGTTCCTTTTGTCAGTACAAGCTACTGCCACTGACTGCTCTACATATATTTTCATACTTACAATTCTCATCAAGTGTTACTATACAAATAATATAAGGCCTACAAATTTCTAATCCAGTTTAATAATTAGTTTTTGGTAGAAATTGTCAACAGTGTACCAATTAGTACCAACTGTTCAGAACACCTTGATAAGGAGAATGACTACTGTCAATTGCACTAAAACTACCATGCAACTTTGAAGCAATAAAAACTGGCTGTTTAAACTTGGCTAAAGCTGAACCCGACACACTAACAGTGAAAGACTCAGATCCAGGTCTCTACTCCCCCTCTTTCCCTCCATAGAAAGAGAAAAAAAAATAAAGAGAAAAAAAAAGGGGGGGGGGGGGGAACCCCACACAAAAAAAACCCACACCAAAACTAAAAAACACACTTTAATATTTCATTCAAAAAAAAACCCTGCGTAATGATTGTATGGTATTGAATTTCCTTTCAGAGATTTCATTCTGAATCCATTGGCTCAAGAAATTAAGCCATTTCTTTTTGACTTAACTCAGAATAAAACCAGTATATTCCTTTAAAAAAAAATTTTAAACCCACAAAAATATAAAGCATGTCTTGTATGAAATCGTTCTGATGGAAAAAGAGCACACCTGTGCTAATGCCTCTGTATTCTGGAGCAACGGCAAACTACGCTTGCAAGCGGAGTTCCTAAGTAAAGGAAGCAAAGCCTAATACAGTGCTGAGTGCTCAGGTCAAGTACAGAATGCTAAATGCCACTGCGGTCCCTCAGAAAATAGTTATTTTTTAAACTTACATTTTCAAGCAGACAAACTGCCGCAGGATTTCCAGAAAATGGCCGGTTTGTGAACGCATCGACCGTAAAAACGGGAATTTGCATTGTCGTTTGCGTCTATTTAGTCTTAAGCTGTTTTCTGCAAGGTACTTTCTAACCTGTTTTACCCCCAAATGACAGCAGAACTCTAAGTTAATGTTTCCCTAACGGCAGGAGGAGCCAGCGGCCCCCATCCCGTCACGTCCGAGCACGGACGTGGACTCAAGCCTCCTTCCACACCCCCAGCGCTCAGCACCGATTGTGCTCAGTTCTTTAAAACAGATTTTAACCTCCCTCTTGCACCGCTTGCTACCAGCTCCAGAACGCTCTAACGGGCCCTGCCACCACCGGCGCCCGGCCCAGCCTGTCCCGCGGGGAGGCATTTAGGAAGGCAGGAGCCGTGCGAGGTTCCCCCCGGGTGCGGCCTGCCGCGGGTTTACCGCGGCTGCAAAGCCGAGGAGACGCGGGCAGCCATTGCGTGCGCCCACGGGGGACAGCCTTCCCCATCGGGCCGCCCGAGCCGAGGGAACCGGACACCCTGAGGGACGCAGACCCGCGGGCGCGTGCGGGCGCGTCCGGCCGCCACGGCCGCCACCGCCGCCCCTGTGAGGAGCCGATCCCGCGGCGGCCCTCACGCGCACGCGCCGCGGCCGGCACCCGCCGAGGCGCTCGCGCAACCCGCCCCCAGCGCGGGACCGCTTGGCGCCAAGCGCACACAAGGGCCCGCGTGACCGCCGCCCCAGCGCGCACGCGCCCCGCCGCCGGCGCTGTGAGAGGAATAGGCGGGAAGCCCCCCTCCCCCCCGCCCCGCCGCGCATGCGCCGCCACCGCCTCTCCCCGGAGGCGCGCATGTGCCGGTGCCGCCCAGGCGGGGCTGAGGAGCGC
The DNA here is from genome assembly GCF_965183815.1 of Platalea leucorodia. NCBI lineage: Eukaryota > Metazoa > Chordata > Aves > Pelecaniformes > Threskiornithidae > Platalea > Platalea leucorodia. The sequence goes on from NC_138826.1 coordinate 36,966,299, forward strand.
GGCGTGGCTATCGCGATACTTGCGCGGCCGGGACGCCATCCTGCCCATCTTCGTTGCGTAGGTTTCGAGCCCGCCGGCCGGTTGGAAGTGAGGAGGAGCTTCCTTCCCGGCAGAAGCTCCTGCCGGGGCACGTCGAGGGGTGTGCGAGGCTCTCCCGGTGAGTGGACGGGGGGAGCGGGCCGAGCGAGCCCCGGCCGGGCCCGCCCGCGGTGCCCGCAGGCGGGGTGGCGATAGCAGCGGGAGCTGGGGCCCTGAGGCGGGCGGGCCTTCCCGCCCCTCGGCGCGGGGCCGGGGCCGGCGCCCGCCTGCGGCAGCCGCGGGCAGCGGCGCTCCCGGAGGAGGGCGTGGGGGAGGGGGCGGCGCGGCGCTTCTCCGCGGAGCCTCGTTCCCGAGCGCGGCCGCCATTTTGAGTGGTGGAGCTGAGGGCGGCGACGGCCCCAGGAGAGCGGCGTGCGGCGGCGAGGGGCTCCCGGGGGACTGAGGTTGCGCGGGCGGAGGCCGGGCAGCTCCTCCGAGGCGGAGAGGTGGCAGCGGGGCGCGGCGGGGAGCTGGGCGGGAGCGGGGGAGGCGGGAGGGGGGCGGCCCTGGGGAGGCGCGGTAAATGGCGCCGGGGAGCGGGCGGTGGGTCAGGGCCGCGGTTTCGGCGGTAGTCGGCGCCGCGGGTCGGAAGGACGGCGGCGGGCGAGGCGGGGCGGGGGGAGGGGAGGGGTGTCGCTCCGCGCCTGACGAGGGCGGCGATCGCGGTTCCCTCGCTGTTGGGGCTGGGCGGCTGCACGGCCCATTGTGGGGCGCTCACCGTGCCCCCCTCACACACACACACACACGGACGCCGGCTGAGGGCGGTGCGAGCCGCCCCCGCCGCGCCGGTCCGAGCTCCCCTTCCCCGTCGGGGTCTCGGTACGGGGCGCCCGCCTCGCTGCCCGGCCCGCACCGACCCCGCCGCCGCCGCTGCCCCTCAAGGTGATCCTGCGGTTCCCTCTCTTGTCCCGGGCCCCTGTGACTGGAGGTAACGCGCCGCCGGTGAATCCGGAAGGGGGGGAATGAAAAAAACAAACCCAAACAAAAAACAAGTGGGAGCGCGGCCCGTGGCGCTTTGTTTGCAGACAAAGGAAGGCCTTGTGCTTCCACGCAGGAACCGTTGCGTGGTTCCTACTCCTTATTCAACCGCCGTGCTTAAAAAAAAAAAAAAAAAACCAACTAAGCAAAACAACAACAACAAAAAAAACCCGCAGAACCTTATAGGATAGATGTTCAATGTGCTCTGAGTAAATAATGAGCTTTATGTGCTGTGCCTACCCACGTGCTGCCCTCCCTGCACGCTGCGTTCCCTATCAGAGTTTGGGGTGGTTTTAGATGTGTGCGTGCCGTAGATGTGGTAAAGTGCGATTTTAAATATGTAACAGAAATAAAGCTCGTTATCCGTAATAGTAGTTATCTGAAGAAAAACTACCAAATTTTCTTGGAGGGGAGGGACTTCGGCATATATGGAATCTCAAAATTTTTCCTTCTTTTTTTTATTTTTGTAGGGTTTGATTTAAACAAAAGATGGACTGGAGTGGAAAACATAACGGGCCAAATGATACGACTAATGATGGAACAGTGGTACGACTTCGAGGCCTGCCCTTTGGTTGCAGCAAAGAAGAGATTGTTCAGTTTTTCCAAGGTACCTCTAGTGTAGTCGAAGAATAGTGACTGAGTTTTCATGTACCTTTTACGCGATGTTTTGCACATTTTAATTTGTAATAGCTGTTAATGGGGTGGATGGGAGGGATTGTGTTCAATTAGTTTATCTTAAGTAAGAATTATGCCCTGTAAATGAAGTACAAATAACCGTAGATGTAGTAAAACACAGTATGTATCTAATTTTGTCGAGGTGGTAAACCTATTATGCATATGGGGATAACCTGAATGTTAGCATTTGGATCAGTTAAATTGCTTGATTGGTAGCTATATTTTCTTCATGTAACTTAGGTGGTTGTATTTTTGCATAGTATAAACAGAAGTATGGCTAAATCCATAAATGTTTAATGAAAGATCATTGGCTTGTATTGTTGGGTGATGGGGGAAACAAGGTGGTTTTCTTTTTCGTTGTTGTTGTTTAGATATGCTTTAAGTATTTGCTACAGATGGGAATGTTTCAGCCTTTAACACTGTTCCCCTTGATGGGGTTATTTGTCCTTGGGTTAAAGGGTTGGAAATCGTGCCAAATGGGATAACATTGACGCTGGACTACCAGGGGAGAAGCACAGGGGAGGCCTTCGTGCAGTTTGCTTCAAAGGAGATAGCAGAAAATGCTCTGGGGAAACACAAGGAAAGAATAGGGCACAGGTGGGGATGGAGAGTTTGGGATGGTGTTAAATCTTTATTTTTTGGGGGTTGTGGGTCAGTAATGCTTTTGGGGGGGTTGGGGACCATTATATGGAACTGGCTGTTTTTAAGAATTTTTATAACTGATCCTAAGTTAACTTGGGGAATACAGTAGATTTGGGGGGTGGGGGAGACAGTATTGCTCTGGGTAGTTTGCTAAACTCAGAAAATTGTTTCAATCGTTCTTGTGTAGGGTAATTTGTGCTAAATACTACTATAGCTAGACATTGTTTTTCAACAGTATGTTTCTCATACACGAAAGACATGTTTTATGCTTAATTTGTACAGCTAGAATTTTCACACAGTAATTTTTGCCACTGTAAAGTGTTTTGGGTTTTTTAATACACTTAAGATTCTTACGGTTTTGAGGAGAAACTTAAGTTGTATGGTATCTCTAGTCACTTCTATTGGATTGTACGTTTAGTTGTAGAAAACGTAGTATGGCCTTTTGTAATATTCAGACAGCTTATGCATGTATTCTCATTGGTGCCTTGAAAATCCTCTTTTATTAGATATATTGAAATCTTCAAAAGTAGTAAGAGCGAAATCAGAGGATTCTGTGACATGCCAAGAAGAATGATGGGACAACAACGACCTGGACCATATGATAGACCATTAGGAGGAAGAGGGGGTTATTATGGAGCTGGGCGTGGAAGTATGTATGACAGAATGCGTCGAGGAGGTGGTGGATATGACGGTGGTATGTTTATCTAATGAATGGAGGTTCTGTTGTCAGTGTCATGTTTCTGACATCTTTGTCAAGAAATAAAGAAATGGCAGTAGCTGCAGTGCCTGTTAGGTTTGACACGCCTCTCAAAAAATTTTTATTTGTAATGTATCAAAAAATGTGGCTTAGTATTTAAGATTAATGGAAGTCATAAGGAAACTGTATTTTCAGCAGAATTTGATCTCTCACTTGCATGTTTCAGTCTTCTTACTATGTAAATGGAATTTTACATTCTCACTCTGTTCAGAAATCCAGGTTTAACAGTCTGTCGAGGCTTCTTCCGGGTGCCCAAAGACTGAAAAATTGACTCTTGTGCATCGCTTGGTGAATTTTCAGTAGTAATGTAATCATTCCTTTCTTTCTCTCCATTGCACAGGATATGGTGGCTTTGATGATTATGGTGGCTATAATAACTATGGCTATGGAAATGATGGCTATGATGACAGAATGAGAGATGGGAGAGGTAAAAAAAAATTTAATGGCTGGTTTAGAGAGATTTTTGTATTATTTGAGTTGTAAGACGTAGTATTTCCAAGTCAGAAATAATCACTTTCTTCATTAGATTGTTTTGTAAAGAAAGAAGGTTGTTTAAAAACGGGGGCAGAGGGAATATATATCTCAGGACAATGTAAATATATTGCTTAGGATATCTTCTGGTTAAGTGTTTGGGTTGATGGACGGGAAGCGTAAACATCTTCTATTCAGTGGCATAAAGTGAGTGCTTTCAGAAGAACAGTAGTAATGACTTTTCTGGCTTTCCATGATGATCTCACAGGTGTGTGGTTTTGTCTGATTTGGGTTTTGTAATAGGCATGGGAGGACATGGCTATGGTGGAGCTGGAGATGCAGGGTCGGGTTTCCATGGTGGCGGTCATTTTGTTCACATGAGAGGACTGCCTTTTCGAGCAACAGAAAATGATATTGCTAATGTAAGTACAATGGGGGAAGAGGGCTTTCTGATGGCAGGAGTTTGCATGATCTTGTCTTTTGTATTCCAAACTCGGTTAAAGTTCTCAAACAAGTGATCGATAGCTCTAAGACATCTGCTAACTAAAGTCATGGCCCTTTATGGGAGTTTTACAAAGCTTAGTAGTAAATGAGCTTTTATAAAGGTAATGTCTGAGGTAAGATTACTGAAGAAGTCAGCCAAACTATATTTAACATTAATCTCTGTACTCTGCTCCTTCATTTCCATAAAAGGTGTACTGGAGAGAGAACAGTTGTTGCAATCAGTATCTTCGTTTTAAGGCTTTCAGAAGTTTGTTTAAGCTGAACTGAAGATTTATAATCTTGTAAAAGAGCGATAGAGGATGTGAAACTTTGACTGTGGCTTGTATATTTGTTTGTTGACCTGAGACTTATTTTAGGAGGGACAGGGTGGGAAGACTGTGGGGAGCTGTGTTCGGCTGGAGGGGACGGTATCCCACATCTCGTAAGAGATCGGGGTAGCAGATAAAAGCACATCTGCAAGATTTAGAGAAGACGTTCTTGTTTCAGTATAGGTGGGTTGTTTGTAGGAGAAGTTTTCCTGGGACATAAGGCCTGGTTTAAACATAGCCTCTCTCCAGGGGGGCTCCATCGTTACTAGTTGCACCTATATATTATACATGCGGAACCCCATTCTGAAGCTTGTGCTTGTTTTCTTTTTAGTTTTTGTTGTTGGTTGGTTTTGTGTGGTTTTTTTTTAAGGGAGCTATATTTTCTTCTATCAGTTTGATTGTTTTCTTTAGTCTAAAGATTCTTCGAGAACAAGGGCCAAACTTCAGGCTTTGATTCAGAGCATGTTATTGCAAGTTGATGAGTAGTACTCCAGTACTGTACCAAAGGTTTGTTTGCACATTCTGTTCAGTAAAAGGCTGTTAGTCAGAAATACCACTGTAGCTCTTTGAGTTCTTTCTGATTGACAGCGAGCTTTTTTTGTATTCCATAAATATGGCTTTGAGAGATTTGTCTCCGCTTCTTCAAAAACAAAGTAATTATTTTCCTTTTCCAGGATAGTATCATATTAGAACTTGTTGCTTAAAGCAACGTGTGTGGGCAGGAATTTTTGTTGTATCTTTGCTTTTAAAGAAAGCTCCTCAAGCTCTATAGCTGGAGGCCTTCGTGTTGTGTAATAATAATAGATTGTAAGTGTAGATTGACCTCATGTTGAAGGTCCGCTATCACTAAGTAAGACTTTGGAAATTAGTAATTACATTTATGTGGTAGGATGAGATGAAATTAATGCAGTGCTCCACTAACCACTGGGATGAAAAAAAAGTACCTGGCTTGAATTCTGCATTAATGTGATTTTTTTTTGTTATTGTTTTTGTTTTTATTCTTAGTTTTTCTCACCATTGAATCCTATAAGAGTTCACATTGATATTGGGGCAGATGGAAGAGCCACAGGAGAGGCAGACGTGGAATTCGTAACACACGAGGATGCAGTAGCTGCCATGTCTAAGGATAAAAATCACATGCGTGAGTGTCGTCTTCACCTGAAGCTTCCGTTGACCGGGCTTTAGCAGGGTATATAAGGGTAAACGGAATATAAGGGTTTAAACTGCATTTCACTTAAGCTGCTGTGCAGTAAATACACAAATTATGATAAAGACTTTTTGCCACTTACCACATTTCAAACTCGGTTTTTGTGGGCTTCTAACCGTTCCTTGTAAGGTGGGGGTTTTTTTGCTTTGTATCTGTGCTTCTGGTTTCTGAAACAAAATAGAAAGTAAGGCTTTTTTGTTTCCTACAGAGCATCGATATATTGAGCTATTCCTGAATTCAACTGCTGGAGGTGGCTCTGGAATGGGAGGCTATGGCAGAGATGGAATGGGTACGCATCAATTCCCGCTTTAGCTGACGTTGTGCCGAGTCTAACGAGTCCCAGGCTTGTAACGGTGCGCTTCCTGCTTTTCAGATCAAGGTTACGGCTCTGTTGGTAGAATGGGAATGGGTAGCAATTACAGTGGCGGATACGGAACTCCCGACGGCTTGGGCGGATATAGTAAGTAAAAGTTCTGTTTTAAATGTATTACGTTGTGAAAACGTTGCTGCGTCCGTCTTCCGATGGACAATCAGTCGGGAAGGGTGGTGGGCTGCGGAGTATTTGTGCTGGGAGAAGGGGAAGGAGGGGGGTGGTTTAATTTAAACCGTAAATCGCTTGGGGGTTTATGCATTTTGCTACTGCAGCAAATGCTCGTTTAGAAAAACAGCGCTGAAGTATTGTTATTTTAGTGTAAGTTAAGTCATCTTCAACCAACTGTTATTACCCATCACATTTTTTCTTTTTTTAAGGTATGTATGCGTGACGTTGTGTCAATTGTTTGCAGGTCGTGGCAGTGGAAATAGTGGAGGATACTATGGGCAAGGCAGTATGGGTGGAGGAGGATGGCGTGGAATGTATTGAAGGATAGCCTTGCTCCTACAAAACATCCTGGAAGAAACAGTCTCTGGTCTACTAGACTTTCTTACAAAATTTAATTTCTTTTGTATTTTAAGAACTTTATAATGACTGAAGGAATGTGTTTTCACAATATTATTTGGTAAGCAACAGATTGTGATGGGAAAATCTGTTTTCTGTAGGTTTTATTTGTTGCATACTCTGACTTTAAATAAATTTTTATATTCAAACCACTGATGTTGATACTTTTTATACTAGTTACTCCTAAGGATGTATTACATATTCGAGACTACAGTCGGTTTAAGATGTTGTACTATGGTTCAATAAAGGTGGTTGTACTGTAACTCCTATGAACACTGATTCAGTTCTATGTAATCTTGGTGTAGTGAACGAGTTTGGAAAATTCACTTGTTTAAGGGGAAAAAGGTAGATGAAAGTTTAGTTTATTTGGTAACAATCTTTCCTAGACCCTTTTGATAAGCTGTATGTAATAATTTCGACACAGCGTAAAGCTGTGGAGGCTCAAAGTCATCGTTCTGGCTTTCTTGCTTGTACTGCCCGCTCTGCCGTCCCCTTCCACCGCCCAGCTGCCTAAACGCCTCGTGCCCCAGGTTTGCGCCTCCACAAAACCGAGCAACAACGTTCATTTCCACGCTTTGCCGTAGAGCCCTGGATACCGCATTTCACGTGTGTAACTTGCAAACTAAAACACTAGCAGAGCTTTTAGCCAAGGTGAAATAGGTCAGATACAGGTTAATTTGGAGCTATCTACGTGGTATTTTTTTCTCCCACAAACGCTGCTTTTTGGGAAGAGTGGGGGATTCGGAAGCAAGTTAGAAATTGTATTTAAACATGGTTCAGCTTTTTTTTTTTTGTTGCGCAGAGCTGATTTGTCTGTATTTGTTCAAAACTTGACAAGCCGTTAACACGGGTGAGCTCATCGGAAGCAAAGTATCTCCAAAATAACTACAAGCCCAATACCTGTCAAATGACACACAACCCAAACACGTCGGTAAAACCTTTTTGTGCATTTGTAACATGTAAGATATGTAAGAAACTGTTGTTTGACAACACTTAACATACCTGGTGTGTAATGAAAAAAGGTATTTATTCTTCTGAGCCAGTGTGATCTCCCAGACTAACTGCTTTGTCCTCGATGCCTCCCTTCAAATGTCAAAATGTGATCTTGGGTATTGAAAGTCTGTCACCTGTTTTGCTAGTACTGTGTTATCTATGTAATAAATGTCTTGCTGTGGGAGAGAGGAGAATGGAGTTTATTTCACTAGCAGGAGCGTGTTCTTGTGTCAAAGTGGCTGGAAATACCAGCGGAAAGGGTAATTGGCACAGGACGCTTTCCAAGTACTGGAGTATTTTTGGCTAGGAAGGGGAGGGAAGATGAGATCTCAGCACCAGTGATCTTACAGGGCTCTGTTCTGACTCGGTGCTTGTAAAAAACTAGTGGGTTCTTGGTCTGTTGCTGAAAAAGCTCGTGTGTTTCACAGAACTAGGATGGCAACGGTCAGGGCAAGAGTTAACCCAGTTGCAGGAAAAAAATAGCTTGAGAGTAAGGTAGAGGGTGTCTGCGCTTAATGGAAGCGTGTTTTTTTCTAGCAGCACAGCGGATACCTGTAAAACGGAGTCGGCGCTGTGCCCTTGCCTCGCTCGGGCCTACTTTGCGTTCCGTTTTACGAGAAGGCAGGCTAACGCCTGTTGAAGCCTTACCTTTCGAGAGCAGGTTGGGAGTTACGCCAGAGGGAGTGGTCTTGAGAAGAAAACCTATGGAAAAAGGTCGCTCGGTCGGTGAGGAAGTTTTAGATTTGATCGCTGCACGCGAGGATATCTCCTAGCCTTTGCTGCGGAGGGTACAAGGCGCTGAAGCGCGCGTTCGCCTGCCGAGAGCGGCCGGTGCAGGCCGGTGCGCCATGATGAGGGCCAGGCAGCGGCCGGGCTTCCCCTTTGCTGTCAGAGAAGCAGGCGCGCGGGCAGGTAAGTGAACCACCTTTGCAAGAAGGTAGGCGCAGCTCCTACCATCCCTGTGTGGGGCGGAGGAGGAGCAGGAGCAGGAGCGTATTTTTCTCTGTTTACTTGCTAAGTCAGAAGTCGTTTCCCGAGAATACAAACGAGGCTGCTCTGTTCTTTTGATGAATGGAGTAGGTAGCCCGCAGCTCTTCCTACTCTGGCTGCGAGGATGATTGATAGAGAATCACCGTCTGTCCAAGAACAGGGCTTTATAGAAAGACAAGGATACAGGATTAATAATAGCGCGGCCCAAAAAACTGCTAAAAGCAGGCCAGGTACGTAGTTTGATGCTAAGGGAAATAAAACCACACTGAACGTGCAATATTCACCACTTAGTTCAACGCGGAAGTTTTACTTAGAGTAAGTAAAAGCAACCTGAATAATTTACCCACTACTTCGGTGACAGTTTCCCATGCAAACAGGGCAGCACAGAGGAGAGGAAAGGAGTGCAGTTAAGTAATAGAAATTTAATTTATTGCATGTTATGGAAATGCACTATATTCTTCTTTTAAAAGATTGCCCATTCTAAAATTAATTTTGTTTAGTTGCATACTTTTTGAAAAGTTTCTTATTAAAGCAGTACAGGTTAGCAGCGTCTGTATCCTAGATCAAACCCTGCTGCCTCCATACCTGCCCCACATAAAAGCCACCGGAAAAAATTCTCGGAATGCTTTCAGGAGGCACGTGAGCAGCACTTGGTTTGTTATTTCATTAGCGGGGCAGCTCCCCACTCCCCAGCGTATGCAAAGACTTTCTAAGCAACTTGAGCGAGTCATAATAAAATACTCAAAACACTCCGAATTACAAATTTAAATAAAGTGACATTATTCCCATAGTTAAGTTGCAGATCAATTAAATTTATTTTTTTCCAAAAGCTATTTACAGATGTACAAGTATTTGTTTTGTATTTTACAAAAAGTTACATCAGGTAATTTTAAAAACATTTTTCTTTACAAAAGCTACACAAAGCAACTACATTCAGGTGTTAAAAAGAACAGCTGTATTAGCTTTTAGAATGTTAACTAAATACCTATCCTCAGAAGACAAAGCTAAGCTAAACAAAGTGCAAGAACAATTAAAAGACCTGTTGCAAAGCCTCCCTTTTCCCGTTAGTAAGAATACTCCAAGCCCATGGCTGAAGGAACTACGGGGCCGGTAATTCGGCTGACGGCTGGTCAGCGCTGAGCAGAGCGTGGGGATTCCACGGCTGGACCCCATCGCAGGAGCGGCTACGGGAAGAGGGCAGACGGGCTCTAGTGCAGTGACGTGGAAGTGAGGACAATTTATCCAAGGATGTATTTGTATTCGCCTACAGGAAGAATAAGAATTTACATTCCAGCAGAAGTTACCATCAGCGTGAAGAGTACGTACTCAAAAGCGCTCTGGGAAAAAAAATGAAGTTTAGGAACAAACTCTGGAAGTTTGAGAAAGATGATGACAAAAGAAGGAAGAACCTTCCTGTCCAACACAGAAAGGACATGGTCCCCAGTACGGAATCCAGTCCTAGCCTCTCTTAGCAGCAGATTCACTCTGCTTCTGGAGCTACGCAGTGCCTGCACGTACAAGCTTGAAAGCAGGACTTAAAGTCACGCAAAGATATTTGTTCAAGGTTACAGACAACGTCAGGCAAAGACTTTGTGACGGACATCTCTCTCTTAATGGAAACACGGATGTATCAAATGAACAGTTAATTTTCTAAAAATAATTCAGCAAAACGCACCTTTCATCAAGTGCCTAGAGGCACTGTTGATTACCAGTCTGACAAAATCTCCCCTTACACCCGTGACTACAAAGAACAGAGCTGTCAGCGCAATACCCTTGGATGTACCAAATCTTGATAATTGAGGGGAAGTAAACAAATAGGGTACTTGGCAATAACTTATCGGACCACTGCATGAATTGCAGTGAAAATTGAAATTGAAAATACAATTGAAAATTGAAAATACAATTTCAAACTAGCTACCCAACAGTTTTGCTTCACAACAGCGTATCACAGGCACATCCTGTAGCAGAATTAGGTTGGACTTGTTGCAGACTAGCCTGTAAAAGCAGGTAAGCGTATCACCTTTTTCGAGACCATCATAACAACTAAGATACTCATCAAATACACGTTAACGCCGAGTCTCCTCTCTAAACTGCCCTGCTTCCTGCAAAAGAGTTTCTGAGCCGTTTGTTAGACTAACGTTGTCATCTGTAGTTTTAACACGAGCATCTTCTACGTTTGGGTCCCATTTTCTCTATTTGTTTCAAGAGGAAGTAGACAAGTAACTCCTCCACGGTACCTTGAAAACGCAACTCTCAACTGCTTACCTGAAATTCTGGAAATACTGCTGTACATTCTTTAGTTGGTTGGTTTTGTTCTGGTTTGGTTTTTTTTTTTTTTTTTTTTTAAACAGGATTAGATAAATACCAAAAGGTAATAAATATCTTGTAAAATAATCTTATGGCACGTTAGAAGAGCACCTCTGTATAAGTATTGCGTGGCAGGAATCACAGACCCGAACAGGCTTTGGTGAAGAAGGCAGAGGCAGTTCATTGTCAGAACAGGCATTACAGAAGATCTCACCGCAGTTTCTACAATGATGCTAAATAACGGGGAGGAGATTAAAAATTAAAATTTACAATGGAAATATAGTTGGTAATTGGATACCAATAAACAATATGTGCAGAGCAATCTGAAATGTGATTCCTTCTACTTCTTTGGTCTGAGCACGGAATCAGTTTTCAAAAGATCATCTAAATCCCGATCTATGACGCAATCCTAGACAGACCACAGATAGATAGATAGATAGATGGTCTGTCTAGGACCGTATATATAAATACTTTTTTATATATATGTGTATATATGCTTTGCAGATTTCATTCAATCCCTGGATTAAGAACATACTCTGCTATATAAAAATATAAGCAATGATATTCAAGACAGTGGATGATTCTGTCAGGTAGCTGACTGAGCTTTAACATTAAAAGGTAAAATAAAAATTCCTGCACACGTTAATAAAGCATGGAAATCAACATCACATTTTACTTTAAAACGACGATAAACTCATAATTTCTTAGTCTACTGTATAAAAAAATGTCATAAAAAGACTTCCACACGTGTCAAATTGTAACAGTGCCAGAGCTGACAAGCGTTTGAGATGATGATTGCACAAAGTAGGCTGAATATTTTTTAACATGTTCCTTTGTGGCACTTCACCAAAAGGCAGTGTTTCTTTTCAAATTAGGGCCCAGCTGCATTGTACATATCAAAGAACTAGAAAGACATCTCAAAAATAACTACGCATTCATCTGAGCATTGACATTTCATGCCGCATCTCTAAGATAATTAATGTTTTTCTCGTAATACATGTAAACAAGTTGGAAGAAATTTCATTAAAAGTTTTACCTTCCTTTTGGAAAGAGAAAATTCTTTTTCACATAACTTGCAATGTGTAGCCTCTTTGTCCTTCAACCAAACCTGGCCCTGGAGAAAAAAATTATCGTAACTATATGTATCTGATGAAGTTAAACTTTGGGTTCCAGGGGACAAGACAAATCAATAGCAGTACATTTAACAGCCTGAATTGCTTAATGGCCTGAGACCGGTATAATGTCACAAAGACACTCTAAAGCAGTACAAGACTGCTCCAAAACACTGCAAAACCTCATGAGACAAGACAGAGCAGGAATAGGTGCAAACAGAACGTGCTTGAGGTGGTAAAGCTGGTCAATGGCTGAGCTGGGAAAAGCAGAAAGGTATCCAAGCCTCAGAGCTGAAGCCTATTTCCCTGCCCGTCACACAGGAACGGTCCCCAAGATGCACAGAAGCAAAAAAAACCAAGAATATGCCAAGAACTGTTAATTTCCTTCCGCCTAAACCAATTAATAAAACCAGGAATCTGCTCAACAAAACCATTTCAGACACCTTTACTTGGACTGAAATAATATGCAAGGTGACATATCACATGATCGAACATGTGCAGACAAAATCTCTGCTCTCAAGTGCTCCCTGCACTTTGATCAAATATTTATTCAAATATCTGATTGATCAAATATCTGATCAAATATTTATTGATCACTAAGAAGTAACGCATAATTTAAGCTCATATTCTGTCCCAGATACACTTTGTAAAATAGAGAAGGGTGTACCATTGCAAGACAAGTGTCAAACTGAACAGCTGTGCAACAAACAAGAAAAATCAAAAAGAACTGAGTATCTTTTTCCCCGTGAGGTTTCAGGGAGTCTGTGGTCCTCTCCCACTGGAGAAAGTCATACAATGGGTCTCTTCTGAATAGCTGCTGTTGGAGAGAAGTCTTCTCATGCTTACAAAATATTTCAAAGGGAACAGTAAAAAAAAAAAAAGGTTTCTCTTTCCTCCAAATACTACTAACCTGCAATGCTTTGTTCGCTTCTTTTATATCTTCTATTTTCAGCTTTGATCTAAAGAATAAGATAATGCTATTTCAAACTTCTATATTGTCAGTTATGGTCTAACAACTTTAAAAGTTGTAGGTACTTAAAAAATTATAAGCAAAGTACTCTGAACTTTTAGTTAGTATTTTGTATTACAGCAGCATCCAGGAGATGCAATCGATATCACACCCTGCTGTACTAAGCACCACACAAAGACAAGCTCTCTCCGAAGAGCTCAGAATCCTTTGAATGCCTGTGAATTTGCTTGGGGTTATGTGGATAAGAGAAATTTGTACCAGCATAGCTCTGTGCAAATACCTAAAGCTAGCACACAGCACTGGTACAAAACCAGAATTTAAACTTCTGGATTTGCACAAGACCGCACGATGTCATTATGGAGAAACCATAATGACTCAGAACTGACTGAGTCCCCACAGCCATCCAGTGCCAACACACTCAGAATTGACTGAGTCACAGTAAGTGATTCTATACGCTAAATTATTCTATAGGGCATGAAAGTCCACACTAGGCACAGCAAAACTACTTAGAAGACAGAGATCATTAAATGAAACTTTAACAACACGTAACAAGCTGTGCTCAGAGCTTATCGCTCACTACAGTCTGAAGGGGTTTAGATAAGGTAATGCCTTACATCCTCTACAGACTTAGCAACAATGGCCTACGATTGTCAGACAGAGAATCTTCATCTCTTCAACGAAAGGAATCCATGAGCTTGCATCCTCACAAAAAGATAAGCCCTGTCCTGCTGGAGCCAGAGCTGTTATCTTCTGCTTGGGTTCTTCTTTGGGAATGCCCCACCACACAAACTAGCCAACCGTTTCCAATGCAAAACAACTCCTAATGCCCCCAGGCCCTTTTCAACTAGGATTTTCTGTTCAGAGCACGATAATTACCCGTGAGTTCACAGGTAGCCCACCAGCCAAAAATAAAAATAAACAGACCTGACCTAACTAGACGTATTTCTTTTTGATAACTGGCTAGGTAATATTGTCATATACAGTCTAATTCACATAGAACCATACAATGTCCTGAGTTGGAAGGGACCCACAAGGATCCTCGAGTCCAACTCCTGTCCCTGCATAGGACAACCCCAAAATCCACACCATACGCCTGCGGGTGTTGTCCAAGTGCTTCTTAAATATTGTCAGGCTTGGCGCCGTGACTACCTCCCAGGGAAGCCTGTTCCAGTGCTCCACCACCCACATGACCACCATCCTATAATTTTTCTTAATTCAAGTTTATATGACAAAAATAATTATTATCATGAATAACAAAATTACTCGCTCAGCTTGGATGCCAGTTCTTCGAGAGCAGCTTCTTGGTCTTGACATATCCTTTTCAGTTGCTTGTTCTTTTCCTGAAGTTTAAGGAACTCCTTAAAACAAAAACAAAACAAACAAAACAAAAAACCTGAATTATTCCCAAAATTGTATTTGCCTACTGCCTAGAAAATCACTACTACCCAAAGCTGATCTTACTGAGAAAGCCAAGTGAATGAATGATTCTCAAATCCATCTCGAACAACAACAACTCAGGATTGAACACTCTTAGACCCCAAGAGATGAAGCATTTTTGCTTCTGCAGTCCTCTCCAGGAAGAAAATAAAAACGATTGATTGCAGAGATCAACAACACTATATAGCCATGTATACCAAGTCAGAGAGAAGCTGAAGCACTTTCTGGTCTACGACGAGAAGACAGAGTCTTCATAGCAACTGAGAAGGGAAAACAAGGATTTCATTTTTCCTTATTCAAAGCACTGAGTTCTGATCTGAGGACTAAATGCGGAGTAAAAAACCCATTTTTTTTCTTACTCTATTTGTGAGAATACATTAATCTAACCTTTATCTACTTGCAGAAAGTCTTAAAAATACCATGTCTAAGTCCATAATTAACTTTGCAGTCAATTTCTAAATTACTAGTCAAGTTTTACTGCAGAATTTACTTTTTTAAGGTTAATTATTTCTTGGGTCTCTGTTCTCAGATGAGATACAGTTTCCTTTTCCTTTTGAAGATCATCCTCTAAGGTTTGCCGCCACTCTTTTTCTATCTTCAAATCTGTTTCCAGCTGAAGCCTAGAATATGCAAAACAAACAAAAAAACCAATCACTGTGCACAATAGTATGATTTTTAAAAATAAAAATTAGTTTATTTCTGGGTGCAATATACTATTATCATAATAAAAAATGATCAACTTACATGTTTTCTAAAACAGAAATAATGTATCAATATTATAATATTTTAGACATCGGTGTAACAAATAAAACAGAACACTGTCACTTAGAAAATGCTTTTAAAAAGAAATGTATTTAAAGGACCAAGAATATGGCATCATTTTGAAGAGCTGACCTTTGTAATAAATGAGCAAGAGAAGATTAACCACAAAATTCTAAAGTATTTTTAAAACATGCATAAGGGAAAGCCCCCTTAACCTTACACAGCTTGTTTCTAAAATAAAACCAACCAACCACATTGCCATTGGTGATGCAGACGATGATTGCATGTATCTCTGGTGCTCATAAAAATTATTTAATATTACACCCTTAGATATGAATCTTCTATTTTAGACTAAGGCTTATGGCATTTTGAACAGAATTGAAAATGAAGGAGGAAGGACTTTACATTACTATTTTTATTGAGCTTCCTACATAGCTGAGGTTCAACATAAAGAAGGATATAAATTCTATTAGTTTAACTGGAGTCCAGTTAGAGGAATTAGGGCTACTCTGATTGAGGATCCACTCTAGCTGGAATTTCACTATCAGTTTCATGGAAGAGTTGGTATTTAGAATGTTATGGAGAAACCAAAGGACAACCTTCTATATCTAAATTGTGCCAACACAATAAAAGAGGAAAAAATCTGAGAGTAGTCATGCAAGGTTTTTTGATGGAAAACCTGTATCCACATTAATTTTCCTGTTTTAAAACCAAAACCATTTTTAAAGGAAAGACTTACATTTTGGGACACTACCTCAGCATCTGGCTGGAAAAGATCAGAAGTGAACATGACCTTGAGGTTTCAGAATTGCAGAATTCTAAGGCTGGGGTCTGAACTGTTCTTTTGCCAAAATCTGCAAAGATGACTGTGGTAGTAAAGTGAACATTTGTCATGACAGTTAAACAAGTTTATTAACATTCAGAATTGTAAGAGAGGCAGAGCGGGCTAATAACTGGATTGGAAATCACTAATTTTTATGCCCCAATCCTTGCGCCACAGATTTGCACTGCCTTAAATAATTTACTTGTTTTCTTTCCAAACAGGGAAAACACCTGCCCTTACAGGGAGCTTTTTACATTATGTATTTATTTAAATCAGTACTGAAGGATTTAACAGGAGAAAGGGTAGAGGGCTGGCTTTTATATTGCTTTTTAATATTTATGCTTCCAGTGGATTTTTATTTTTTATTTCCTGCACAGTGGTAAGTTAAACCACTTTTACCTTATCCATAAGCCTGATCAATTAAACTATTCTTATGCCATTTCTGTTTAAGTTTATACTACTACATACTTGTGGGTTTTGTTAAAAGTGTGTATTACTACTACTACATCACTACGTATTTGCCCCCCACTTACGATCATTTCCTCGTGAATTAAGCTGGCACTTTAGACAAAAAATAGTACTCTTCTTCCCCCTCCTTTCAAGCTGCACACCATTTTAGAGGCACCCAAAGGTAGCTTAACTTTCTTGGAATGGCGTATTTTCTTCCACCTTGTCAGTACCTAACATGAAGATCTTTAGTATTTACATTCTGTTCAAAACCATTTATCAACAACCGGCCTGTATTAAGACACAGGACATATTGCAATGTAGAATGTTTACTACTGTATATTTTTCCAAACAGGAAAGATACTTACAGTTGTTTCTCCTTCTGGGAGAATTCTTTCTGCAGACTTTCAGATTTGTTCACATATTCCTGTTTAAGTTTCTCGTCCTCGGCCTCAGCCTCCATTTGAGCCTTCTCTGCTTGCTGCAATCTGGTGTAATTCAAATCAACTTTGGGTAAAACTGAAGCTAGAACTAGGGTGTAGAGGGTGAAGAAGACAAATAAAAGAAAAATGGGGAAATAGAAACATTTCTAAATAAAAACAAAGTTTGGGGGAAACTCACAAACTCAAATGAGAAATCCATACAATGCCTAGAGAACTAGCTCCTGTTTTTTCATACAGTAAGAGAGTAATCACTGTAAGTAATCACTGTTTTATTTTATGTTCATGAATAACAGATGCGAAAGCATAATGATACATATTTTAGAATTGAAGCATATACGTTAATGCTTTTTTTTTTCCTTCAGCATATGTTCATGTGTTATTTTTGGAAGCTTTTTTTTTTTTTAAGTAAATCCTGTAGAAGTACTTGGCTTGTATTAATCACCCATTAAGACAGGGCAGAGCATGTGTTGTGCAAAAGCAGCTCAAAACAATTCAGGCATAAGGCTGAATACAGAGCACTGCAATCAGACAGCAAAAAAACTTAACTAGCCTAATACAGCAAGACACACCCTGACAGGTCCCACTACATTTATAGAACTACCTCAACTACATCATATTATGAAATTAATTTAAATAATCTGTATTAAAAATAATGCATTCTTACAGTGGTTAAAATAGCTCCATACTATAGACAAAATAAATTAAACCAATTAATCAAGAAGTGAGGGATTGGTTTTTTTAATTTAACCTTTCCTTTCTGAATTCCAGGGGTTTGTTTCTGCTTCACCCCCCTTGGAATCCATTAGTTCACTGTGGTTCCTCTCTGCTTGGTCACCTCTTCAGTCCAAAAAAAGATGGATGTAATGTAACAAAAGTAAAGGTACTAAAATGGAATTTGTGCTATATCACGGCTACACCTGTCTTGATGAAAAGGCAGGAGAGTAAAAGCGCCTGTAAAATACCACTGAATGTCCCCACCTGCTGCATCTTGTTTAACAAAACTGTTTCAAGGCCCTCTCAGGTAAGTGGTGGGAGAAATCTGTGATACTCTGTGCTTGATTTCTCACTTCCCAGCAGCTAGCTGAATGCAGAGTAAGTCACAACTCCTAATGTCAGCTAAAAAGAAATAAAGTCAGTAATATGACTACATTTGTGCTTCTACTGATGAAGTTGCACCAGCAGGAGTTTCCAAAAGCTGCCAGTAAACAAGTGAAAAAAGACTGGAATTAAACTACCTTATAAAGTGTGTACTATCTCATTCAACTATACCAGTTGCTTTAAGAATGTTCCCAGTCACATTTGCTATAGTAGTGCACAGAGGGCCAAAACACATATGGAAAGGAGAACACTGGGAAAAAGCAGGGTCAGTTCACTGAGCAAAAGAAGCTGAATGAAGCTACACAAGACAGTAACACCAAAAGCAAGTTAAAACCCTCCCTAAAGCACAAATTAAGCTGCAGAGTAGTTTCTACAACCAAGTTAGAAAGGGAGCTTGCTACCCAAGACACATGCTAGCCAACCCAGGCTACAGCACCATCCTCTAGACTAGCACCAAGGCTAACTGCACCACTGTAATTCAGACAAATGCTGAGCTGGACCGAGTTCGCAGCAGGATTTGCGATTCAGATGATACTGAGGCACATACTTGTTTGCATAGATGACCGTGAGATGGTTAACGCTCCCATTTCTGCTATGGTCTACTTGTTGTTTTAGTCAGTGCTTCTGGTTTGGGTTTTCTTTGAGGATGGGAGATATTTATTTTTCTTTTTTAGCAGACAACCCATGTTAAAGGCTCTTTCTGATTCCAAACCAAGGAGTAAGGTAATATATAATCATGGAGTAGAAACCCTCTCTGTATTATTGCGTCCTGCCTCCACTTTTGCAAACACATTCCCTTCTGCTGAAAGACCCTAAGATTCTTTTCCCAGTAAACTTCCCCTCCACGCTTCAGAGCAAACAGTGGGAAGTGCATCAAGGGCAGTCACCAGCTAAAACGCTCTTATTTCTGCAGTGCAGGCAAGCAGCAACTCAAAGCAGAAACAGCAGTTGTAAAGACTGCCTAATGATGGGTGGAGGGAGGGAAAAGGAGTTGGGCAAAACCACAGGTTGTGATTACAGCGTAGACAAAGCCACAGACAGGCAAGATCCTTAGCTGACAAACGAGTTAGACAAGTTCAGGATCTGGGCCCTGAATGTAAATCCTATTTATTACTACAACTTCCACTGTAGCGATCATGGTGCAGCTGTTCTAGGCAGGAGTCACAGCTACAGGATTTGCTAGAGCATGCTGCCTTCCCTGTCTGGAGCCCCATCCAAGTCCAGGCTCCAAACACATTTTAACTTCGTGAAAATATTTTACCCCACGTCACATCAGCAAAATGGAATTGTGCTTCAGCTGTTTTATCTCGAAGCCCTGCAATTCTTCCACTGTACATACTGAACATGTATGTTGACACCACTCTCTTTTTTTAAATATATTGTTCTGATATAGCACTCAACCCCCCTTCCCCCAAACTCCTGTCACGCTGTTTAAGAAAACAGTGCTAGTTACAACCAAAAACCCAACGGAGAGCATGCTTTTGGGATAAATACAGCATAAAAGGGAAAGAAATAAGCAGGGGAGAAGGGAAATACTAGTCAGAAGGGCTACTTTTGAAATCCGTTAGTACCATAAAGAACAAGAAAAATCACTAATTAGAAACAAATGTCATAAAAATGTACAGTCAAAGTAAAGATAGCTAACTTTTTAAAATAAACTTTGTTTGACAATTAAGAAGTAATTAAATAGCATTAGAAAACTAGCTTATGTTTGCTTAATAATAGTGCAATAATTTACTTTTTTTTCTTTTTTTTTTTTCTTTTTTTTTTTTTTAGAGGGGTAAAGTGAGATCGGAGATGATGTTCTTTCAGGAAACAAAATAGAACCCAGCTACGATCAGTTACAGTGCAGGATTTCTAATACCACTTTATATTTAAAATTGTAATTTTAAAATTCTTAAGGTGTATTTTATCAGTAATTATTTAAACACAACAGATCTGGAGGAGCTTTCAGAATGATATATCTTTCACAAGTTTATACTGGTGCTGAGCTTCATTGCTGGCACATTTGACGAATGACATTGCAATAGTCCTAGTTTGAGTTAACAGATCTTTGTCACTTCATGAATGCAGTAGACAAAAATCAAAGACAGATGAAGGCAGCAAAATAGTAAAAACAAAAATTGGGATAAAGGATAAAAAGAAAAAGAAAAAAGAGGAAAAAAGGATGTCAATAAAAGAATATTCATGTCACTATATTTTTTAATACATAACCATGTTTTTCATAATCAGATTTAAATGAAAAAAAAAGACATGTCAAACACCAACATGACGGGGCTTATGGGTATGTTATATTTTACAGTTAAAAAGATCGATGTTGCATATAGGCCACTAAATTGAAACACATGAATCACATTTTAATATTATGTAATACATGCAGTCTAACCGTAATGTAAATTCATGTACTGGAATTTTAGTCTTTCACTTTTCAACCTTTCAGTGTAAAAACTCATTACGTCATTGAAAATAATGGTACTTCCAGAGCAACAGACAACAATTTTAAGAGCTTCAGCAAATACAGCAGTGATCCATGAAGGCATTAAATGTTTATATTAAGCACATGCTTAAGTATAAGCAAGATCAATGCTTTGGTTTCTATTGCATTTCATTCAGGTGGGAAAAAAAAAGAAGATATAATAATAAATCAGAATTTTGAAATAGCTGAAAGAACAACTTTTGATATCAGCACAAAAACCTAGGACTGGAAGAAAGATGGTGGAGGAAGAAAAATGAAAGATTAAGTTTGTATTTAAAACAAGTGTATTTGTTAAAAAGAAAAAAAATCAAACAGTAAAGCACTAGTTAAAGTTTCAGAAAGGTTCCTTTTAAATTTTCTAGTTGAAAGTTACATTTCAGTGACAACTGTGTAGGAATGCAGTAAAATGTAAGGGGATGGAGAAATGAATGAAGAAAAACAAAGATGGGCCTGTACCTTTGTTCTAGTTGTTTCATAGTTGCATTAATTTCATTGGTCTTATCCTCTAATCGACCAATTATTTCGTTCTTTTCTTTCATAGCATCTTCAGAAACCTGCGTTATAAAAAGGTTAAAACTGAAGTAGGTATACATTACACTGTTACCTCATGGGGTTTTTTTTCTTCAATATCTGAAGGGAAAAATGTTAAAATGGCTTCAGGTTTTGTTTCTTTTTAAATATTCCCATCTAAAAAATGTAGTTGACAGTACTTACAATTTTATGCCTAGCAAATTTGTAGTTTTGTACTTTGCAAGTGTAGATGCTATTTAATAAGTGTACATTTTTCATTTTGGTTTCCTTTCTTAGTTAATCATTTTGCAAGTCAACTTAAATTCACTGATCATATTTTTAAGTAGCCCATCAGAACCTTACCAATAAAGAACTAAGATGCTTAGTCCCGGAAATCCCTAAGGTTCTCCAACTCTTATCAAGCTACCATATGCGCCTAAAAATCTTTTAAGAATTTTACTAACACATTTCACAATTTCGATTGCTTGCAGAGCTGTTATAACCGCATCCTGAAGATCTAAATAAAATGTAAAGCATTATCCTTGCTATACAGAACAACACTATCAACCGGTACCTAAACAGCAGAGACTGGGCATGACTAAACTGTTTTACTCTGCCCAGGAAGTGGGTCTGAATCTCATTAAGTGAAACCAGTGTTACCCATGGTCTCCAGAAGCACAGCTTTAAAAGAAAAACAAAACCCTACAGATCCTAACATACTGAAGAACATTTTCTTATTATTTTTCTTTCCAGCTCTATATTTCTCTTCCTGTGGTCCAGTTTCCTCACAGTTCTAGGTGGAGAAGTAGCATCCCTTGTCCATCATCTCGATTATCTCTCTGCAGCATCCTGATTTTTTTCCCCTCATTCTGCCACGGATTTGACTGGTTTCTTGTGCTGGTTTTGATAATTTATTCCATAAATCAAATTTATGTTCTGCATAAATAATTCACTGCTAAACTTCCATGGTGTTTCGTCATTTGTTAACTGCATGTTGGGTCTCTCAGATCCATATTCCCCCAAAGCAGCACTGCATCGTTACAGATTTTCTTAGTTTGTTAACAGATTAAAAGAAAAAAAAGACCCTGTAATTAGCTTTTTCCATTTAACACAACCTTGTTTTCCAAATTCCTTTCCTTACTTTGAAAGTTCAGATCTCCTCTTTAACTCCTCACTACGTGCCTACATTCTCTTGTTTTTTTTATACAACACAGGCCAAAAAGTGTCATTATCACTAGATACGCTATTACTCTCTTGATTCCACACAACATGTTATTAGGCTATGATCTCATTCTCATGCTCGTTTCTTCTATAAACTCACTAACATTAAGTGACTGCCTTAAGAACTGCTTTGTGTGAAATCATGCTTGCATCGGTAATGTTCCAAATGACAAGCTGACCTAAGAAGCAAAGAAATCAAAAGAAGCAAAGAAATCAAAAATTAAGGCAACAGCAGTATTTAACTAAAGAAAATGGTAATGCATCTCTCACTCCAATCAAAGTCATTTCATCAGTTTAACAGCAGACTGTTCCTTTACCTGCAGCTTTTGGTACATTTCCATGTTAATTGCTTTAACTTCATCAAGCTGCTGTCGAAGGCCTATGAGGGCATCCTGCTTCTCGTGGATGTCCTTCTCCAGCAACTTCATGGCAAGTTCGATCTCATGTTTCATGCTAACTTGAACCACTAGCTCATTCTCCATATCCTATAAAACACAAACACAATGCAACACAGAATATGTAATTAATTATGCAACATTTTATCTGTTTTGAAAAACACAAAAAGCTGACTCTAACAGAGCTACAGCACCACCTATTTCACCACTTCAGAAATTCTGCCCCTCTTTAACTTTGCAAATTATCCACTACATAAACATTACACTCTCGTGTAATTAGTGATCGATTTTTTATTTTTTTTAAACTTTGGGAGAAGACAACCCACATAGTAAAATATCACCCTGCCAGTGTTGCATAGAGTTGCCTAAGTATTAATTACAAAAATAAAGGATTTCTATTTTCACAAGAAAGATTTAGCATACATACAGAGCATATAGTATTGTTAACAACTTATCGAAAAATTTCTCAAAGAAAATGTATTTTCTTTACAATGCTTTAGCTACATTGTTACAGAAATACTGAGGTATTGATTGCTCTGTTAAATAACCCTTTTTATTACAGACAGTTAGAGAAAAGGAGGTTAAAGTTGATTAAAGGCAGCATCTAAGCTCAGCAAAAGCAGAACTAGAAATATTCATATACTGACTCTTCTCAAGCATAATCTTTTCTGGAAGTGCTGTGTAATCCTAGAAAAGAACACTTACTTGTCGAAGCTGTGATTCTTCTCGAAGCTGTCTCCGTGCTTCATTGTACATTTCATCTAAACCCTGCCTGGAGTGCTTGTATGTTTGAAGTTCTGCTTCAACATCCACTTTAGTTGCCTACAAAGATATAGAGAATCTATCTTTCTTCATCACAAGTTTATAGCATAAATTTAACACTGAGGGGGGACGACACAACTTAAAAATACATTCTCCAAGCACAGTACAAACATGGAAAGAGTTGTTTCTGCTATGTGGTCATCAATTTTATAATGAGAATTGAGTAAATCTAGCAAAATAAACATCTGTACTGCAGTACAGTCCTCTTTCAGTAAGTCACTCTAATACACAATTATTTCAGTAATGAGCAATCCAAACATCTGCTTAACCTGTGCTTTTACCAATTATCCTGTAAAAGACATCAAAGAAGTTACATAAGGAGCTACCAATCACAGCTTAAAAAAAAAAAAGTTCAGCAACCATATACACAATTACTCCAAATGATATTCCATATAATGAGACAGGTCAGAATGGACAGTTTGCCAACTAAAACACACACTATTTTGACAAGATTTTTTTTTTTTACAATATTGCCTTAAATGAGGAAGGGAAGAAAAATAGAAAGATTGTAAGGAAAAATGCTACAAAATTTGCCTATAGTTAAAAAACAATTTGGTGTCCTGTAATTTTAATATATTTATGCCATTATAAAGCTTCCCAGATTTAATAGGTCCTTTCCCTAATAAAAGTTGTTTTAGAATCATAGAATCGTTAAGGTTGGAAAAGACCCTTAAGATCACCAAGTCCAACCGTTAACCTAGCACTGCCAAGTCCACCACTAAACCATGTCCCTAAAGTACCACATCTACACGTCTTTTAAATACCTCCAGGGATGGGGACTCAACCACTTCCCTGGGCAGCCTGGTCCAGTGCCTGACCACCCTTTCAGTGAAGAAGGTTTTCCTAATATCCAACCTAAACCTCCCCTGGCGCAGCTTGAGGCCATTCCCTCTCGTCCTATTGCTTGTTACTAGGGAGAAGAGACCAATACCCACCTCACCACAACCTCCTTTCACGTAGTTGTAGGGAGTGATAAGGTCTCCCCTCAGCCTCCTCCTCTTCTCCAGACTAAACAACCCCAGCTCCCTCAGCCGCTCCTCCTAAGACTTGTGCTCTAGACCCTTCACCAGCTTCGCTGCCCTCCTCTGGACACGCTCCAGCACCTCAATGTCCTTCTTGTAGTGAGGGGCCCAAAACTGAACACAGTACTCGAGGTGCGGCCTCACCAGTGCTGAGTACAGGGGGACTATCACTTCCCTAGTCCTGCTGGCCACACTATTTCTGATACAAGCCAGGATGCCACTAGCCTTCTTGGCCACCTGGGCACACTGCTGGCTCATATTCAGGTGGCTGTCAACCAACACCCCCAGGTCCTTTCCCTCCAGGCAGCTCTCCAGCCACTCTTCCCCAGGCCTGTAGCGTTGCATGGGGTTGCTGTGACCCAAGTGCAGGACCCGGCACTGAGCCTTGTTGAATCTCATACAGCTGGCCTCAGCCCAACGATCCAGCCTGTCCAGGTCCCTCTGCAGGGCCTTCCTACCCTCCAGCAGATCGACGCTTCCACCCAACTTGGTGTCATCTGCAAACTTCCTGAGGGTGCACTTAATCTCCTCATCCAGACCACCAATGAAGATTTTAGATTTGGTTCAACTACTACTTACTTCAAGTTGCGAGATAAGAACGTTTGAATGATAATGAACCACACGATGTTACTACATTAAATATGGTAAAACTAACATACCTCTAGATGATGCTGTGTTTTCATTAAAATAAGGGTATTTTCACTCCTTAATTGATGGTTTTCTTCCTGAAGTTTAATTATATTGTTCTTGGCTATCGCTAACTGAAAAGAAACAAAAAAGAAAAAATAAAAGGAAAAGCAGTGTGACCACTTTTGTGAGTGGAAAAAAAGAAAAAAATGTTCTGATGAATGCAAGGCCACGACATTCTCTGCTCTATTCTCACACTCTGCCAAACAGAGATTTAATCATTTTTAAAGAAAACATAGAACTCCTGGTTTTAGTAATGAGCCACTTTCATTACACAACAGCATGTGTATTCAAGATACTTCATTATTTCATGTCTGGTAAAGAATATGCTTTTTTTCATTGCTTCATTATGACTTAAAGACCCTCAATTCTCTTTCCTCATCCTAAATTTTTTCTTTCCATTTGGATTCAAATATATCCAGTTTTGTTCTTTTTTGGACATCTTAATATACCATATGGAGCAATTTACGTAAGAAAACCTCTCCCAGATGAAAAGAAAACATATTTACAAAAGAGGAAACAGTATATAGGCCCTACAGTATATACCTTAATGTCAGAATTATAAGCCAGCTGATCAAAATAGGTGGACAGTTGGGCTGAAGGCTTATAAAGGAACCAGAATACTCTGAGAATTAACACTCAGAAAAAATGTTTTCCCTCTATCTGGACACATTAACTCCCAGAGCGAGCTAGCTATCCCTTCAACAGCTGAATTTAGACATTTCAATTTTCCACTTCATTAACTATTTATCAAGCATTAACTATTTCTCAAGATTAAAAAAATAGTGTTCTCTCTTATAAAGCTAAAAATATTGGAATCTAGTTAAGCATCAAAGATAACCAGACATATAGGATATAAATACAAAACCAGAGCTAGACAATAAGCAAGAAACATTCCTTTGGCTAAAGCTGAGAACGGTAACAGAAATTGCTTGGTGAACTACTTTCTGTCTCTTTGTAGCAACTGGTGTCATCCATTATGGACTAGTCATCTGCACAAAATCAGACTGACAGCTGGCATTAAGAAAGGCTTTTGGTTTTGTCCAAAGTGGAAAATTGCGATGTTCTACAGAATTAATTTACTGATGCTTCAGGCTACCTAGGCAAGCTGACTTCAAATCCCTGCAGCTACTGCACCTTTTCTTCAAGCCAAAATACAAGTATCTGAACATATTATGCAGAACTTCTGTAGATTAAAATTATGTAAGTATATTTAGAAAAACAGTGTTTGAAAGTAAATAGTATCTATTATACATTACTAAAAGAAAATAATACCTCTTCAATCAGTTTAGTGTTTGATTTCTCTAGTGAATCAACTCTTGCATGTAGACTGCTAACTGTGCTACTGAAAGAGAAAAAGAAAAGATGTTATTCAAAATTACATCAAAACTCATTCCATCAAGCTCAAAAGCTTTAATGCGAGGTAGAACGATTAATGGTTAAAGTGCTAAAAGGTCTGCTCCCATTATTTGAGGTTTTCCTAAATATAAGAAAATTAGTCTCCTTTGTCGAACATTTATATACCTCTTTCCAACTCCAATGTCACCCCTGTCACTTAAACTCCTGGTTGGGTGTGACTTTACATGCATTCTCCCTTGCCTTTATCCTCACAACTATATTGTATCCAAATGTTTAATGAGTTCCCTTAAAAGACAGTTTACCGTCTTTTTGTTTTTTTCCCCTCCATATAACGGAACCATTCTCCAGGTTCTCCTCCTCCAAAACCCATTTCTTTTATAAAATTATTTGCTTCTCCACATTTTTTGAGATTTATCCTCAGGCTACCTCTTTCTTGATGCTTCTTGACTTCATTTGTAAGTCTCATCAGAATTTTATTCCCTTTTATTACTCTGTGTTTTTTTATCATAACAAACTACATCCAGGCCTTCTCCATTACCTGATTGCCTATTTCTGCTGTAAGCACATTTTTTTTAGGCTGCACTTCACACACAGTAAAAACCCAGAACTATTCTGTAACACCATTTACTTTTCCACATATTTCTATTGTGGTGCCCTCAGAAGTTACCAGTTCATTACGAATGGCAAGGTAAAGGAGATTAATGCATTTTAGGATGTGTGGAAAGGAACGGCTGACCTGAAATAAAATGGGAGAGTTATTGAACCACTGGTTTGCAAGTAATTCCATGCATAGACCAGCATACAACAACATACTCGATATGCAGGGGCTCACCTGAATAATGACAGCTATCATCACACAAACACCACTATTCTTAATTGTGATAGTTCCTTTCTCCTCCTTAACTTCTTTTCATTTTGCTCATATTTGACACACTCAGTTATTCTGTCCTGTTGAAGTTTTCTGCTCAGTGACTGACAACAGTTTCAAATCAGAATATCTTTACCCCAACAGTAGCCATATAGTAACTAATGATCAAGATTACCAGCATTAAAAATGAAAAAACATGATTACATTTCAAAAAGGGATCAAGACGACTAGCTATACTACATATTCTACAGAAGTTCTTTGTGGGTTTGTTGTTTCATTTTAGTTTTTTTTTCCTTCTTTAGCTCCTCACACTGTTTAATTTTGTATAATATTCCTCAGGGAATTACGGTCACTGTTCCTCTATTTATACAGTAACAAACACAGTGGTGGACTATGTTTGCTCCATCCAGCAAAGTAAGGGGGAAAGGCTGCTTTCCTGAAAACTCTTTTTACAGGAACCACAACCTACAATGTATAAGTAGTTTCCAGCAAGCAATGAACCTATTTAGTTTTGGTCCTAGGCTTTAAAGCTACAAACTAAAATATTACGAAAGGCAAAGAAACAAAAACACGTGGATTCACCCAGAACACTCAATAATACTATTTGAAAACTGTTAAATAGAATGCAGTTAAAATCCAGATCAAGCTTTTCATTCCTTTGAATTTTTAAATCATGCGGACCTTGATCAGTTTTGGCCTGCTGTTTTTCATTTCTTTGAAGAATGAAGGTTCTGACTGTCAAAAACAAAAGCATGAAAACTGAGACTTCCTGAGTCTCTCCAGAAGAGTGTATCCTTTTCAACCTCACTACATCCTCAGTCTAAACATGAAGAATTTGCGCCCCTTTCTCTGAAGTTCTCTCTCACAAAGCTGTGGTAAAAAAAGGAACTAGAGATGTTTTACCTCGAAGCCTAGACTGACATGCATACTTCAAAGTAATACTTACTTCAGTTGTCTGTTCAGTTCTTCAACATAATTCTTTTGGTCCAAAATTGCAGCAATCTGTACATTTCTAAAGCAAGCACATAATAAAATTAGCTTTCACAAAATGACGTAGTGAACTATGTACTGAAAATACACCTATCATATGCAAATGTCCATCTTAATTGTGCTTTTTAAAAAGAAAGCAAGCAACTTCATCTCACAATCATGAAGTTAATCACTTACATGTTGTGACATTGCATTAGTGAGAGACCAAAAAAACCGAATGCTTTAACTGCAAACAATTTCTCTACGTGAAACATAAGAACATATACAGTCTCAAAAGAAAAAGGATGTTTGTTTACTCTGCCATAACTCTGGTTCTCTGAAATACTGACTAAATCCCAAGCTGAGGGTTTACAGGTCAGCAGGTTCTTTTTCACTGCCGCCTTGCAATCCTCCAGTACTGTCCATCAGGTAAAGGAAGCAGGAGATGTTGCTGAGGCTTGCTTCAGAGTGCAAATATTCATCCAGCTAACTAGTAACACCGAACAATGTAGCGTACAATTTTTCTCAACACTGAGATCAGAAAACTTCATCTTTAGGGAACCTGACTTATTTCTACAAAGAACAGGACACCGGTCAAGAAATCATTTGTTAACATGCAAAATCTGAGGTATTTGGTGAGAACGTACCTTTCCTTACCCCCAATGTCATCATCACTCTTTAAATACATAGAGAAATCAATCACCCCAACCTAGGGGAAAGCAAATGTACATAGTTTCATATCATACAAGTAACTGCTGTTGATATTCACAGTCTTGTATCTACATAATCACTAATACCTCAGCTACTTCAGCATTTTTTAAGATCGGTCCAGTTTCAGCCAGAAGCTCAAAAAACTGAACCATAACATTTTAAACAAGATTTTTTTTTTAAAGTGTAGTCTCACGTATTTGTTAAGAATTATGTTACCTTTGAACAAAATTAACAACGTGCCAGATACCAAATCCCAAAGACAAGATGACTTCTTACCTCTGACTGAGCTTAGCCAAGAACTTACAAGACTTTCATTCGGGGAATTATCAGATACCACTCAACCCTATCACTGATTGAGCAGACTTGTGATAATTTGTCTGCAGTGTTTCACGTGATTTCCTACCACACCACATCTCCCACTGATGTTTCCCCCCCATGTTTAGCTTTTCAATATTCCTTGCCAAATAATGCTACCTCTCCACACTTGCCGATTCCCAGCTGTGCCAACTCAACTGCATTCATTTTTTTAAACCTTCTAAATCTGAATCTAATTAATTTATTTTCTATTCAATTGTAATTTAATCATATATACTATAAATAACATCATTACCATGAGTTCTGCTTCCAACTCTATTCATGAACCTCTAACAAAAGTATTTAACCACGTTTGCTTTACCAAAACCCTTCCTTTTTGGTCTCTAGGAGCCTCTTCACAAAAGTATTTCAATTTCTCTGATCCACTGCTTCCGCCTTGAGCTCCCTTTAGCTTTTGAATACAAATAACTTGCTAAGTCTAACATTTCCTTGGTTTGTACAATACTCTCCTGTCAGTTTCCTACAATGGTCTTCTACTTGTTCTTTCCATATCTTTTCTAAGAAGTCGCTCCTCCAAAAGCTTTTTAAAACCGTTTTGCTTATTAAAGCAAAATACTATTTCTATAAAAAAATAAAATGTTACGTCTATAAAAGTTACTTTGCTTTAATACTCCATGTGTGCATACGCACATTTCACTATTGAATAGCATTCTTCTAACACACCAAAACTATGCTCCTGGATGCAACTTCCGTCGTCCTTCAGAAGTTTCTCTTTCTGCTCAATACAACTTGCTGCTTCTGGCTTCTCTAAGAAGGTGCTGTATTTACACTACTCTTCGCAAACCGAATTACTCTAAAATCTCATCTGGACAGCCACCTACTACCTTCTCAAATCAAGTTTTGCCTCCTGTCATACAGCAAAGCCACCAAGTGACCTAGATAACAAAGGTGTAGCTAGCAATAGATTTCGTCATTTTTAATACATTCATATAATTATCAATACTAAGAAGAGTACGTTGGTAAGTTTTCTATAATTACAGGCCTTTCAATAGTATGTCTTCTGGTAACACAAGATCAGTGCCTAAAACATTAGATAGTAATTAGAATGAACAATCGAAGACACGTTAACCCTATGATTCAACGGCACACATACCCAATTAGCTGTAACTTTTATTTGCCATAGAAATTGCTTTTTCATCAAATATATGCTGAAATACAGTAATAATCACTTAGAATCATAGAACCATTTAGGCTGGAAAAGACCTTTAAGATCATCGAGTCCAACCGTAAACCTAACACTGCCAACTTAAACTATTACGATTTTTTCCGCAAAGAAGCTAGACAAAAACAATCAGGACTGAACACAGACTACATTTATTTATAAGTACTTGTGCAACTGCCTTTAAAAAGAATCCGTCAAGATTTTCTTGGAAAAGATCAGAGTTCAAAGTCAAAGCAGTTTGCAAAGGAGGAAGAATTCTAAGTCTTGTTTTGCAGACTGAAAGCAGTCACCCTGTTATAAGGTCTTTTATTACACTATGCGAAGCAAGTTTTTGTTTTGGGTCCTTGAAACATTCCTATTATGTTCCAGAACAACAATAAATGAACCAAATGGGATAAACTGATCACGGAACTATACTTCTCAAGCAAAGGAAAAGGACCGAGCTATGCAATTAAGATGGAAAGAACTCCGCTTTGCTACTGTTGCATCCATTTGATGACAAAGCATAAAACTTTACCCTTGCACTCTGACAATTATCACCACGTGAAGGTCTGACCCAACCGATACTGAGGTTAATGCAACAGCCCCCACTGATCCAGGAGCTGGATCACACCCTAAACAGTCTCTAGTAAGATTTCTAACAAGTCACAAATCCATAGTAACAAAATTCATTGTACATAAAAATCTTAGGGGTTGCATGTACATTACTTTACCTGTATTGACTTACTTGTGAATCTAGATCTTCTCCCTTCACACACAGGTTGGCATCTATCACATTTAACCCAACTAATAGCCCAACAATAACTGCTCCTTCTTCCTCCATCATTAGTGCATGATACTCATAAAATTCACTGTTAAAGAAGAAAATTCCATCTTATTGGTATATTCAGTATATTTACATGCAATAAATTAATAATAAGTGACATCCAAATCTGAATTGTTTCTCTTATTTTAGCCTTACTTCCACATCCTTAAAGATGAACTGGGTCTGCCCATACCTTCACCTCATAAATATTTAAAAATTGAAAGTGCATGATTTGTCTCAGAGGCTACTACAAACAAAGATACTACCTTTGGCTCCAGAAATCTGAGCCACAAGCTGCTGGAGGGCTGGGAAATCTGGGGGGGCAAGACTTATTTTGCCTTTTTTTTTTTTTTTTTTAAAAAAAAAGCGCCTCTTCACTTGTTATTAACCACTTTTGAATAGAATACTGCAGCAGATGGACGTTTGGCCACACTGAGTCAGACAATTCTTATGTTGTTAAGAAACACTAGAGAATGCAAAAGAATAATGGTAAAAAATTTACCTTGTATGAAAAAAGGTCTGGACTTTAATGAACACACGCTTGAAATTGAAGATGCCAAGTAAGAGATTAAATGGGTAAGAGAAAAGAAAAATAAAGGGCTGAAAAGCTAAAAAGGTTTTTAAAATAAAAACTCTCCACTAAACAACAGAATACCAACATTTACTTCCTCCTCCTTGCATTTTTTAAATAAAGTTTTAGATTCTATGAAACAAACTGTGCTTTCAATGGAAAAGTCCATAGCTGTTGAATACCAATGTCATCCTGACATACCAGCATTATCTAAGCATACAAGAGAAGTCTTAAATATATGTAGAGGTTATAGAACTGAAATTAAGATGACAAGGGTTTTTTTCCCCTTTGTGCTTCAAGTGCCCCATCAGAAAGGAGAAATTATACTAGAAGAGAGCAATGCCAGTTTTAGAACTGTGAAAGAAAAGGAAAGTTCAAGGCAATAGTCCTCCATGGAATGGTAGCTCAGTAGGAAACCATGCATATGGTAGGGGTGAATTCATCTCATCTCCAGAGGTTTCTAGTCCGTATTCTGCACGGCAGAGGAATGCAGCGGGAGCCCTTCCCCATCAACCTCATCTATGAAAGAATAGTCAGGCACGTTGCAGAAGGCCCACCTACATGATGAGGAGGAAACATCTCTTCACCCATCAGCTGGCCTTCAGTCTTGATGAGGAAGCAGTGTTTGGTCCCTCTACCCTGAGGCCTGGAAGAAATCAGCCCACAGGCCAGAAGCTACACCTTGCTACACTAAGGATACGCTAAAAAGTAGCAAATAGAAAATAATGATTTTTTTTCAGGAGACTAAATCTCTAAAAAAAAAATTACAAACAAAATCTACTTAAGTTTACCTGAGAAGATCTCTCTGAATGATTAAACAGCGAAGATAGTCAGCCATTTTCTTCTGCATTAGTGCTAACCGTAACCAGGCCCGGGCACGGCCCAGTGGTGTTCTGAAAAAAAGGCCATGAAGATCAACAGTCCCAAATCAACAATATATCAATTAATTCACTGTCTTAAACATCTTATCAGTCTATTGGTAGAGCAATTCGTATTTCTGAAAAAGTGTTTTAAACTATTAGTTGAGCAATGCAGTCTGGGAAGCCATAATGTCTAGGCTTTGACTCCAAGCTTTGGGATAATATCAGGAAAATTTTCATCAACTCAGCTGGGCTTGGGAGCAGACCCTGGAAAGAACAGGAATATAGAAAGCACAAGAGCCTGACAGTAAATGTAACTGCTTTGCTCGGAGAGTAAAAACATGCAACTTTCTACACGCTGTTGTATTTGAATGTACTTTGTTCTCACAGAGTACATGGCTAGAAGCATGGAAAGAATATTTAAGAGTGGTGCTGTTTTCCTGTAAGTACCTTCTTCTTAACCTGACAGTGCCTGTAAAGATAACCTTGGAAGTCCTGTTTCTAGCTGAAGTAAAACATCCGCGACAATTCAGACTCCTTTCTGCAACTCGCTTATGAAGTCTTCAGAGGAATTGTGAGAAAAATAATTGAATGTCCGTTACAACTCCTCATGCAAGCTTGCCTTCCCAATCCTATTCTCTGGGTCTACAAGACACGTACTGAATTCCACCTCTAACTCATACTTGTTTACAAATTCAGTGGTATGTTAGAAAGACAATTCAAAAAAGATGAAAATGTATGTAACTGGCAAACATTCATATCCAACGAATTAAGCCTGGATCTTTAGATCCTCCTCTTCTAGTGTTTGCAGAGTTAAGAAGTGGTAAGCACGTAAATGCTATATCAGATAGGAAGAGTGTAACACACTTGGCGAAGGGTACTATTTCATCTCGCCTGATACAAGAGTAAATAATAATTTATACACCTATGCGCCGTAGATAAAGTCTAAAACTATAAATTATAACCCTTATGCCGCCATATACCAATCACAATGTAACCAAACCCTTTTAGAATTTAATGTACAGCCAATTATAAAGCTAAACACAAAAGCAGAGTGCAGAGGAATGAGAGGAGACTGTAGTTCACAGCATAAACTTACATTTGAGAAGGACCCGACACACAAGAATCTGAAAAGCTGCCTAATACTTTCCACTTCAGTACGTTACCTTTTGTTTTTATACAGCCTTTGCTGACTAGACTCGCGCGTTTGCTGCAGTTCTAGACTGCAGACTGTTTGATACACAACCCGTTCCTTTTTGCACCGTTTTTGACCACCATTCAGGAAACTTTTCTCCCAGGAACATACGAAAAGAACACAAAAATCCTACTTTTTTAGCTGTTTTGTACAGATCATTAAAAGCTAGCGAGATTCACCTGTGCTCTCCCCAATATCACGTGCTAGCTGTTCAAAGGTTTGACTAACACCAAGTAAAACCATGACACATCTGTAGATAGTCAATCAGGTCCTTTA
Source organism: Platalea leucorodia (assembly GCF_965183815.1). Classification (NCBI taxonomy): domain Eukaryota; kingdom Metazoa; phylum Chordata; class Aves; order Pelecaniformes; family Threskiornithidae; genus Platalea; species Platalea leucorodia. Next base: position 37,000,522 of record NC_138826.1, read on the forward strand.
TTTTCTTGCTGTATTTTACCAATACTACTTACTTAAGGCCAGGCAAATCTCTGACACTCGCTGCTATTTCCTCAGCTTCTGGATATAGTTTCTCCACAAGTTCCAGAGGACCCCAGATGGTTTTATTGTAACTTAGAAAGGATTTTCTTACTAGGAAAAGAAAAATTAAGTAACTGAATTAATTTAAATTACTGGAGTAGCTTCCGTCAAAATAGCTAGTGTGACCAAAGGGTTAACCGCTGAGCCTAGACTTCCAGATAACAGATAACTGCAACACTGGTCAGTTCACCAGTATCCAAAGCCATCTTCTGAATTACTTCACTGTGAACATAAAATTGCTGTGCTAGAACAAAACAATAGAAAACAGATAACCAGCTAAAAATACAAGCTACATACATACATGCAGTTGTAGTAATCCCTGGACCACTTACAACAGATGGTACACAAAAGAAAAAGTTGAAAAATATGGAAATATATGTTGTAAAGTATTAATAATGACACTATTAATTAGAAAAGGCGACGATTTACGTATTTTCTTCACTTCTTAACGCAACATAACAAACTTTGATTTTATCTCATTTAAGAAAGGAAGGAAGAAAAATGGCACGTTTGGGATGAGAAATATGCAGCTAGAGCAATTACCACACCTTTAAGGCCATGCTTCAGGCAGTGCTCCATGACAACAAAGAACTGCTGCAAAGGTGGGTAGTCAGAATCCAGAGTGCGGCCAAAGCTCAAAGCTGATTCAATGAGTCCTTTGATACTCAATTTAGCCATGTTCAGTAAATTTGCTCTTTCTACAGCTGTAGGGTCCTTTACAGCTAAGACAATGAAGAAAAAAAGAGTTATCGTTCAAGTTTTAGAAGAGAGGCAAAATAATAAAATGTTTCATGGCCGCCTTGTTCAAAGAAAAACTTATCTTAATCTAGATAAACACAAAGGAATAATTTAGTAAGTGCTATAAACCACCATGCAATAGAAGAGCATCCACTCCAACAAATACCCTTACAGATCTTACATTGTTTTAATAGGTGAATGAAAAAACAAGGCTGGAAATGTCAGTTCTCAGGTACTGTGTTGTCTCAGTACATCTCGGAAGCAGTCAGTAACTGCAAATTAACACAGGCATCAATGCTGCACTCAAAAGCTCTGCTGCATAACAGCAACGAGTGCCCTTACCATGATATCGAAGCAGCATTCCTATTAATGTAAATATCTATTTGGTGTATTATAGTCTGCCTACAGAAAGAGACATCATACTTCTTATATATAATCACTTTCTGCTGCAGTCTTAATTTCACAGTGACATGAACGCATGCTTTCCTTCTTAGGCTATACATTGTCTCAGCCAGTAAACCAGGAGCAGTTTCAGGAAAATACTCATATTACATACTGAAATTTCAGTTTCTCATACAGCTACAAAATATTTTCTACACAAGAAAGCTTAAGAACTAAAGGTTTTGCTTTAACTTAAAATTATGTTTTTGGTAAACTTTACAAAATGTACACTACAAAAATACATTTGGGGATTAAATCTAGTCAGTAAAAACCCATAGCTTTTTAAAATCATCTTAATCTGACAGAATGGACAAGGTTCCTCTTCTTAGAGCTCCTGCTACTGAGACCAGAGTGTTCAGGAAACTCTTAGTTTATTTTCATTTGTAATGAAGCAGTTCAAACATTCAGGCCACCCTCTATTTTGCCAAACTTAAACAGAGACAAACCAATTCTCTGTTTATTCACCATGATCAAAGTAACTTGGAAAGAAGCGAAAAAAGTCGATGATTTACTGTCTTCTGCAATTAAATCTAACAAATGAAGTAAAAAACGAACAAACGAAGAACACAGATTTTTTTTTTTTTAAGACATTGAGACACAGATGTCAAAATATCTATACAGATTTGTGTCTGAGAAAAAACGTGAGCCTCTTCCTCTGCAAATTTGAGTATTGGTGTATAACCTTATTTCTTTGCACATCAGAAAGCATAAAGAACTGTATACTTTAAAACCAAAAAAACCCGAATCATTATAACAGATGTATATTTTCTCGATTCCTCAAACAGCAATGAAATGACTTGTCTCATTTCTTGCATACCACAGCTTTAGTTATTTAGGTATTAGATATTAGAAACTTAGAAAATTACTTTCTAATCTTCTGTATTCCTAACTGCCTGCCAAATATCAAATTACTGTATTACCATACAACCTAAGCTATCTCAGTTTTCTAGAAAAAAAAAAAAAAAAAGACTGAGATGATGTACCTAGGATAACCTTAAAAACTACTTTTATAGTCTCTCAGTTTACCAGTACTTCAACACAAAACACTAACAGATGTTAGAAGACACAGCAAACAATTAGTAACAGCGCTCTGGCAAAAATTTACCCAGTTAGCAGCCACAGCTCCCTAGTTTGTCTCTTGACCTCCTGCCCGCTCAGCTGCCAGGGACTGAACCAACCCTACCAAGAGCAGCATCAGTAGCCCTGTCTGGAACAGATGGAGGCTTGCAACAACAGGAGCGTCTCTGTTGGTAAAGCTCATGTCAGACTTCCTGCTTTTTTAGTAGGTTTGCTATTGACAGTACTAAATATGAATGTTATTGTAGAAAAAGCCTTGGTCAATTCAGACTTCAGGTGGATAGCCCTCCCTTACTACGTATTCAAGTCTATTTCCCCAAAGGCATCTTAAAAATTCCTTTTTCAGGTGACCTCATTTTGCCTTTTGGAGCTGATCCTCCCCACAGACAGACGTCCAAGTCTACTGTCCTTTTAATTGTCAGCCCTCTTGCCTGGTCCTTCTGAGGCAGAAATGCATTTTAGGTCTGTTTTAACGCGTGGTCTACCTGCATATAGCTATTTTTCTTCACCTGCTTCTTAAAAAAAGATCAAGATTTAGAATTTTACATGGCACGTTTTCTAGTAACTACTGGTCAGAGGCTGTATGGTGTAGACTGTACATACATGGAGCAAAATGAGCTACGAACGGCCCTGAAGGGTTTTTCCCACCCCAAAGCAGCAGCTCCCGAAGGGACGATTTGCAGGTGGCTCCGATGTTGCCAGCCTCACCAGAGCCTGACTAGCAAGGCTTGGCCCAGGAGACAATATTCCTCTCCCAGTTTGGATGAGCAGCTAAACCCTTATTGCAAGCACTATTTGTGGGGAAAAAAGCCAAAAACAAAAAAAAAAAAACCCAACAAAAAACAACCAAGCGCGTAGTCACTACGGCTACAGGCTGAGCAAGGTCGCCCTGTGTCACCCGACAGCTACAGCAGAAAACGAGTGTTTCCCTCCACTCGGGCGTGCTGGCCGGCCCGAGCCCCCCGGCCCTCCCACAGCGCGGCCCCCCGGCGCCCCACCGCGTTCCCCTCAGCGCCGGCCGCACCGCCCGCCCGCCCACTGGGAGGGAGGGAGACCCGCCAGCGCCCGAGCCCCCGCACCGGCTGACAGACCGCGGGGCCGGAGGCCGCCCCCGAGGCCGGGCCGCCCCCGCCACCGCCCCCCGAGGCCGCGGGCCGTCCCCCGCCCCGCTCCAACCGCAGCGGACATTTTCTGCCTGTGCGGGCGCCGCCGCAGCGCGGCTCGCAGCTGTTACCCGCGGCGGCTGAGGGTCGGCGGCCGCCGCAGGCCCCCTTCTCCCCGCCGCTGGCCCCGGCGCGCCCCGCGCAGCCCGGCCCCGCTCCCCGGGCGCCGCAGCCGCCGCTCACCCATGGCTGGAGAGGAGGAGCCGCCGCCTCAGCCGCTCCCTGCGGGCCCTGCGGCTCCTCCCGCCCCGCCGCTGCGTGGGCCCGGCCCCTCCGCCCGCGCCCAACGGCGCCCCCGACGGCGGGAGGACCCGCCCCCGGCCCGGGCCCCGCCCGGCCGCTGCGGCCCTGCCGGGATGGGCGGCGGTTTCCTTCCTATCGCGATAACCCGCATCCCGACAGCGGGGGTTTTTACCTACAGGGCTTATATCCCTTTCCCTGAGCGTGGAGGGCATCACGCTGCCCTGACTTTTATTCCAAATCATAGTTCTCTAAAGCTGGATAGCGTGTGTCAGAAATATATACTATTTATTCTTAAATTCAAACACCTAGGAAAAGCTCTGAATTCAGTACCTTAAAAAACAGTGTGCTGGGAATAAGAGTTGGTATTTTCAAAAAACACAGATAACTCAATTACAAGTTTTTGATTTTTAATTTGGAAAAAAAAAAAATTTGAATCTTACCAGAAAAACCAAAAACCACTGCAGCCACAGCAGTCTGAGGTGTTTAACACCAAGTATTTTTAGCATACAGTCAGGATCTTGGTTTATGCTTACTGCACCCTAAGCGCTACCCTTTGCTTTGCTTTAGTAATTATTCTAAATCACGCTCTTGCCTCCCCCCTTCTTAAGGAAGGTTAACCAGCAAGCGGTAGGACAAGAAGATGTGTTCCACCTCGCCCAACTTCAGAGAGTACACACAAAACAGCCGTGGAGAAAAAGGATATCATTGCCACACCTGCAAGGAAAGACGACCGAAGGACAGGAGCAGCACAGGGGTAGAACACAGCTCATGGTGACAGGGCCGCTTCTTACATCCATGATTCCCACCTCTTGAAAGAAAAAAGGAACCTATACATTTAAACATTGAACAGTCCTAATAGTCAGGCTCTGATCCTACTAGTCTGGCATAAAACAATTTACCTTTCTTTCTTCTCCCCTCCCCCCCCCCTTTTTTTTTTTTTTTAAAGAATCCCAGCAACACCTAATGCACGAAGCCCGTGCTCACCCTGTGTCTGTGGATTTTCCAGCAGTATCAATGACTCTTTCTGCATTAGAAAGCTGTTTTAAAGGCCCCAAACAGAAAAAGTCATGCTTTTTACTTTTAGGAGATATTCCTTTGAGAGATACATATTCATTAGAATGCAAGAGTGGTTTAGAGAATCGCATCTCAATTTTGTTTGAGACTACTATTCAAAACATTGTTTAATCTGTAGATCTCTGCTCAGTTCAATTTTTACCATGCAACAAGAAGAAAAGGCGTATTTCAGAAGTAGATAAGGAAATAAGGGATTGTTCTTGTGGCTGTTTCTCATGCAACTTTGTGGAGGGATAGCAATTTATTACTGATTATAATTTATTTATTAACTTTTTAATAGCATGCAGATAATTTCCTGGATAAGCATAATTTGGTGTAAGAAAATAGATAAGCTAAAATCTTAAGACTTTTGTACACATAGATCCTAAACATAGAAAACTTTTCTATACAAGGACGTTATTCTGAAATCACTACCGTAATAAGAGTATATTTTACCCTATTTTTTCTTTTGAAAGACCCAGAGCACACACACACACACAGTTGATGAAGCATGTATTTTCACCTGAAAAATAGGATATCCTGTCAACTACCCAAATTATTTTTGTACTGTTCAAAATATTTGTATTATATAAAGCAAAGTATTAACAAAGTATAAACAACTATAACAAAACCAACATCAAATTTTTATTATCTCAAACATTACAAAAAGTTAGGGAGCAGTTTAAAAAAAAAGAGTGAAAGTGCCCACATTTAACATCTAGAAGTTTGTCTGCAACTATGTGTACACAACTACTTGATACTGATCCAAGAGCAAACAAATACTAATGATTTTGAAGAGTCAAAAAAAAAAAAAATGTTTCCACAAGCAATCTTGAAAAGAAACTTCTCAGTCATAGTCTAGAGTATGAGGTAGTATAAAGAAACTAAAAAAACAGATCTGTCAAGTAAAGGATATTTTGTATTGTACATATGCTATTATCTTTACAAAAAATAGAACCTGAGCATGTAAACGTCTTACTCATTGAGCTGCATCTCTAGTTTTGTTCCTTGGGAATTTTTTTTGAAGAAAAGACTACAGATCATATAGTAAAACTCTGGTTTCATTTTATGATCTTCAACTGGGCAGCATTTCACTTCAACAGTTTTATCTGCTGAATACGTTGGTTCATAAAAGGGAATTAAGTGAATCAACATCACATTTCTCCCAGATGTATGCAAAATCAAGGGATTAGAAAAATCATCAAGAGATCTTCATATGAAGAGAGATTAATTACATTATGTATATAAATATCAAAGACTTCAGTATTTAAAAAATCAGAAGTACACTTTAAAGAAGAACGTGAAGCTTTGAAGAAGAATTTTTTCCTACTTTTTTCCAAACAGCACAACACAGCATCTTAATTAGGAATTCTAATAAATGGAATTACTGTCTGTAAACTACATTTTAAAGTCTTTAAAACCAAACTGAGACCAGAAAACTGAGTCAATGCAGCATTGGTTTAGCCCCTGCCTCCGCCTCAAGTGTTTCCCATTCACTTATGCAGATAACTGCTTATCAAGATAAAAGTGAATATTGACGTAACTATCCAGTACCTGAAGGAACATAACACTTCATACTTCTGGTTTGTTACAAGTACACCTGTACTAAAATGACCAACTTAATCAGCTTAAAGACAGACATGTGTATTGTTATCTTACCGAAAGAAAACCTTTAAAATAATTTAACGTGGTTTTTGTTCTGACTTCGTTCAGATTAACCAGTGCACATCAGCGCTCATACCCCACTAACCAGTTATTTACATTCAGCAGCACCAGAAGAAAATACACAAATGCCCGTAAAACTCTCCGTCTTCACAATCATAAAACATTACACTTATGGATGCTTTCATGAGCCCCTGCTGGAAGATTGAGGATGTAGCAAGTTAAGGAAGTAGTTCTCAAGCATTTTGATAACAGATCGCTTTCACAAAAACACAAAACTTGTTTGAATATGTGTTGGTGTTTGCCATGAAAGCAACTAGCAAGGCCTTTCCTATTTAAATAGGAGATGGAAACAGCCATATCTAGATCAAACTCTGTCCAATGCCAAAGAAAAAAATTAACAAGTCATCTGAAAGTTACACCATTTTCCATTCCAACGTTATTCATTAACCGTTCTCTCACCAGATGTGTTTAAATGCATGGTACTTCTGAGGAAAACAATCACACTGACATTAAGATGCCAAGAAACTAGGATGATCACAGAAAAAAAATGCAAAAGCATTAAACATTAAAAATTTTGGCCTCAAAATTAAAAAATTATGTCAAAGTTGACTTGCAAATCAGCATGGACTTTCTCTACTTTTGAGAACAGTGAAGGTCCTAAATCCATCTATTAGCTTGATATCAAGTATATTTTTGGCATATTTAACTAGCACATTTTGTTCTGTGTTGCCAATCAGTGTTAAAAGTATAACCTAAATAATCAAAGACCTTCCCATCCTTATCTCAAATCCAGTAAGTCAATCTTACCTTTCCCCTTTCACAAAACAGGGTGGAGAAAAAGGATATCATTGCCTCAGACTGCAAGTGGCGGAGTAGCTTCTCTAAAGGAGGATAGCGGCACAGGGATGGAACACAGCCCACCATGATTAGTTTGTGCTTGGCTCTTGTGATAGCAACATTAAGACGTCGCCAGTCCTTCAGGAGGGCACCAAGCTGATAAATAAGTGTAATTCATTTTAATTTTTCCTACTTAAATTTCAGATTTTAATATAGATAGATACATTTTGAAAATGAGTGGTTTAAACTTTGTTTCAGTCAGTTTCAATAGTTATATGACCAACTTACATTTTCATCATTACTGTTCCTAACAAAAGATACCATTATGATACTTTTGTCTCTTCCTTGGTATTTGTCTACTGTGTTGACTTCCACTCTGTTCTCCTTCAATTTTGCGATGAAATCAGTGATTGTTTTTAATTGATGTCTGTATGGTGATATAATGCCAATGTCTGAAGGCTTGCAGCCAGCCTGAATGAAGAAGAAACAGAAGGAAAAAAAACCAAAACACTATCACTGCGGTGAGCTTGGGATGCTCAGTACTGCTCCGGAAGTTGACTGGATGGAATAAGGAAGAAAGAAAAATCCTCTCCTCTCCCTCACAAGAAAGTCCTCATCTCTCAAAAGAATTTGGCATCCAGCTTTTTTTGCATCCCAAATCCAACCAGGCAAGGGACAGGGAACTGAATGCAGACCTCAAGCTGCCCCCTATACCGACATGTAGCCAACCTCCAATTTATCCTTAAGGTTATCCCTCAAAGAATAACCCAATACAGATAGTTGCCATTACTATAGCAATATAAAAATTAATAATTATAAAGCTGTACTTCCAAACAATGTAATAAAGTAAAAGATACCTTAATAAATAACGATGTGAGGAAAAGTACTAGTTTGGCTTCTGTCACATTACTTACACCACCTTTTTCTGCACGTTCTGGTGCTGGGACCTTTAAAAATATAAACAGAAAATAATGACTTTTATTGTCTACAGTGGCATACTATATTCTGATCCCTAACTCACCATATCATAGATATGTTTGTAGCAACAGTTTTAAGAAAAAATAAGGCTAAATGCTAAATTGTACAGAGTGTAAGAGCCTATACCGTAACTGCAGAATACTGTATTTGCAAAACAAATTGGAATGATCTGCTGAAATGAGCTTCTAGTACTAGCAAGTCACCTTAAGAGACTGCCAAAGCTCTATCAGCCGACTTCACAGTTCACACGATATATATCATATTAAAAAAAAAAAATTTCCCAGCCAGATAAGGTAAGAGAGTAAACTACATTTTACATGGCACTTTTGCTTTAAGGCTTTCCATACAAGAACGTTTACAGTGAATTTTCCCCATTTCCATGGCAGAAAGGAATTTTTTTTTTTTTAAAAGATGTTTGAAAGCCTACATTCAAAACTACTGGAAGAACTATCCAAAATAGTAGTATTCAATTTAACTTCCAAATTAAAAAAAAAAGTATTCACTGAATTTACCATTTCTTAACTATTAACTCCCTTTTCCTGCATCATGTATGAATGAGACCAGAAAGCCAGGAACAAGCTTAGAATGTAAACTCTTGTCATTTTGGTATCACAGTTTTATAATTTATTCTCTGTACTTAGCTCTTGCCTTCTCTAAAGTTTAAGTAGTATCTTTAGCAATGAATGTGTTCCTGATGTGTCCCTTCTAGTCAACTGGCATGCAGCTAAACCTCTGGAGTCAAGTAACAAACCTCTTTATTTAAAATGTCTAAAACTGAGCATCCAACTGCTTTCTGGCTCTGAATTCCATTTACTACCTTACTCATTTACTGCCATTTACTACTTTACCCATTTCACTATTTGCCTCTGATGCTACTGACATACATCAACTTTGTTTTCTTAGATGCCACTTTGTTCAGTTGTCCTTCTAAGTTTTTATGACAGCATTGCCATTTAACACAGGAGGTGGTATAGTCTGACTTAAAGCAACACTCTCAGAGTCCTGTTACAACTGGTTTTACTTCTCCAAACCGCCCCAGTATCATCTGAATGGCTGAATTTGGAGATCGCTATAATGTTTAACATGTGGGTAAAGTAATACATAGTTAAGATTTGTAAGAGTATGCCAGGTAAGTGGCATTGGCTTACTGCAGCAGTACCACTGTACATGTACAGAATCTGTGTGTACAATATGCATCAAAAGCTTCACAAATGCAGAAGTTCAACTGACTGCATAGCTCATCAAGGGTAATCTATGTTCAATGCCTAGCACGCTAAAACACTGCAAATGAACAAAAAAAATAAAATAATCTAAGAGATTGACAAACCCATAAAACCCATATGTGGTACTGCTGCATCTCTACATAGCGGTCTTCTCCAGGCAGCACATACGTATATATCTAATAGTAGGCTGCTGCATCCACAAGGTTCTTTTAGGATCCCAGGCACATGCAAAAAAATAGTAGTCTGTATTCCATTGCTTAAGTAGGGTACTACATACTTCAGCAAGAATCCTATTTTTCTGCAACATACCCCCTAAGCTTCTTTTACATGACATAGTAGGTTTTCAGTATGTTGCGTAGATTACAGAAGCAGAAAAATATTCCTTCCTATTAGAAGATTCCGTTGCCTTTTCCGAAACAGCAGTTTCTCCATAGCTTGTCTCTCAACAGCTACACAGCTTAATACTTACTGTAAACTAACTTGTTTTTATACTGCCATCATGCACTCAGTCTAACTGTTGTTACGACCTGTCATATCACAACTGAATTAAGAACTATACTGTTATAGCTGTGCTGTTGGGGTTTTTTTTGCACTATTTTAATCAACAATTGGTTTCTATCCATACTAGCATTAACGTAGCCAAAAACTATATAAAAAAACTATTTTAGGGGAAAAAAAAGTTCTAAAAGGTAGGTCATACTTATAACAACACATGCTTACATTTATATTTATGTTCACATAGTACACCAAAAAACCCAACAAAAACAACTTCAGCCTAGAATTACTTAGAAGACTGGCATTAAATCAAGGATATAATTTTTTCAACATTCAGACCCCAAGCTGCCAGAGGAAGTGCAGACTGACACAGGGTGTGGCAGAAAAGGAACAAACATTTGCAATTACTGTCACAAACATGTCACATTATTAAACAGAAAACAATAGCGGCTTTTTTCTTTTTTTAAAAAGTAAGCATAATAAATGCAAGCTTCCTGGTGGTGTCATATTTTTTCTTCTCCTTTCTCCCCTTTTGTATCCCCTCAAATATGTTTCTTCAGAAGGTTTTCTTGGTTACACTACGAACAACAATATACAGGGAAAAAAAACACTGTAAAGTCAAAGAAAACAAAATAAATGCTCTTTTTGTTTATGGTAGGGGGATTTGGGTTGTTTGGGTTTTTTCTTTTTTTGACTTTTTTCCCCCCTTTATGACTACCACAATACATGGAGTTTTGACAGAAGTCCAAAAAGAGATAGGATATTATAGCCTAATGTCTCAACAAACCCAAGAGTATTTTGGAAAGTGAAACTTTCCTCCTGGTTCTACAAACAGAACAGCTGTCTCCTACTTGAAATGGGCTTTCTAGGGAAGAAAAAAAAATAAAATGGAACAGAAACTCTGACTTTCACATTACCAATTTTGGTCTGATTAATAGATCAGCAGTGGATCAGCCAGCTTCCTATTGGAACACACCTTTTCCCTGGGACCAGTTGTCTGCTTTTCTATGAAAGGGACAGCGGCTGGGGAGGCACTCCTGGAAAAGGTCCCCCTGTTTAGTTTAGGGAAACTTATAAGAATGCCTAAGTCACTAAAGTAAACACTGTGTTTCTTTTTAGATCATTGAAGAGATTCTATCAGAATAGTCATAAAAAAAATGAATCCTGTAGAATGTCCTGGAGAGCACAGGAAGATTGGGGAGTTCTTTCCAGGGTCAGCATAAAAGATCACCAATCAATACAACTATTAGCAAAACATAGTATTAACAGGAATCACCATAAAACCTGTTAGAGAGGAAGATAGACTCAAATCTTCATAATCCAGTCACTAACTACAGTGACAGCAAGTACTACAGACCACAAATATGTACTAATTTATTAATCTTTTTCCACGTGCTTTTAAATGTCTCCATTTTGCCTAGAAGTCAGTTTCTCTGCATAATTCTTACCCGTTCTAGAGTTTTATTTTTCTGGCAAAAATTTGAGTCTCTGTGAAAGGGCACACCTAAACCAACTTACTCCTCCCTCACACTTCAGTGTATAGAACCTCTGCAAAATTCAATGGAGAATTACACTTATTCCTGCCACCAGCACACAGCTTCGACACCACTGATGCTCAGCTGCTGGAAATGAGGTCATTCTCTGGTTGCAAGGGCATCCAATATGGCTACACGCTTTGAGCTACATTCTGTACATGAGAACAAAGTCTATAGTACATTCAATATTGTCTGAATTATTATCTGAATTAAACTTTTCAGCTGCTCTCAGATGCAATGCTTCCAACAGTAGCTGTACCAGCCCAACTGATCAGCTATACTGACAAGATTTTTGCATGTTGCACATTTTACACATAACTAGAAAACCATTTTTTAAAGTTACATATTTTACCTTAAGCTGAAGTTTCACGTGTTGACTGTATTGAGAACGTGCATCAAAAATACGATTTTGAAAGGAGAACATAATGAACTTTACCTTCTCTGTGTTCAGAAAACACACAGGTGTGTCTGGATCAAGTACTTCTTTCAACCATGTTTTTGAAGCATCTGCAAGATCCAGTTTCAGTTTTTTTAGGTTGGGCAAGTTAACAGTGGCATTTGACACCTTCTCTGAGCCACATTCCAGTTTGCCTTCATACACTAACATGTTACTCAGTGACATAATCTTACTGAAGATTTAAAAAACAAGAAAAGGCGTCAAATTTGTGGTTTCAATCCCACATTAAAAAACTCAATGTAATAAATAAAAGTTTCAAATACCTATTCATTCTGTATTGCACAGTTAATTGGACAACAGCATTTTGGTTTTGTTCCAGCCTTTTAAATAAGCTTTCACTCATGCCAAGATCTCTGTTACAAAACAAACAAAAAAATACAAAAACGTGTCAGGCAAAATATTGCAAGAGCCTTCCCAGAACTCGTGTTACTAATAATTGTCCAGCAACTTTTTATCTTACCTTGCTTCTGCGTTCAGTACAAGCGGAGGCAGCTGTTGATGATCCCCTACCAGCACAAACCTTTTGGAGCAGAATAGTGGGCCCAGACAGATGAGCTGGCTTATTTGGGAAGCTTCATCAACTATACAGAAATCAAATTGCTTCTGAACGAAGATGGGGTGATTTACTCCCATGCAAGACGTTGCTACCACTGGCTGAAAATTGAGACATGCTTTAAGGATAAGATACATCTTATATCTTTTAGCACTACATTTTTCAGATTAAGAGAAAAAATAATCCTTCCCATTAAACTAAACTAAAATGTAAGATAAAATAAATCAAATTATTAATCCTTGAAATCAGACCAGCACACCTTGCGTACGTACTGGCCTCACATACTCTTGCATCGACTCCAAATGACGAACAAAAAACAGCTTTAGAACAAACTGTAGCAAATAACTCGCTCCTGCAATGTGCTCAGAGTGACATCAGGTTCTATGCATATACAATTCATGGAGTGTGCTGAAATGACTACCTTAGAAAATTATGTGTTTTGGTTCGGTTTTTTAATTCCAAAAAGATAAAAGAGCAGCACAGTTCTTCCCACCTCTGTGCTTCCACTGCAATCTAAAATGACTGAAATACAAAACGTTAAGTCACTTCCCTCGTGACTTCAATCATTTCCCTGCAACATCCATCAACAAAAACTAAATGGTGGCTTTTGCAATGCTGGCATTTACTCCAACTACCATGAAGCTTCATTCTTTCAACGAATTTAATTTAAAGCTGCCACTGACTTTACCCAGATCCCATTACAGCCCTTCGCATTCACATTCACACAGGCAGCACTAATCTTTCAATCGGAAATTAGTGTTTGACCAGATCAGCTCCACAGCACGCCACCCTTCCCCTTCCCCATCCCCTGACTGTACAAATGGTACAACTAGCACAAGTGGGAGGGAAAAAGGGACAGACAGGAACAATATGTAAGTAAAGACAGAGGAGGTCACAGCAGTTAATCACCGCCCTCTTAACAGATAAGTTTGTCAAGGAACCACACTTTAGGAGAGAGCACTTTGGGAGAGGATATATAAGTAAACAATCCAACACAATATCTCAGATAAAAGCACTGGAGTCTTTGGAAATTTTACTTATAATAATTAGTTATTTTATGTAGACATAAAAAATTATTTTCAGCTTTCAGACTGTTAATATTGGTCATTATTGGCTGTAGAGAAATTGAAGTGATGCAGAAATTAAGTATCTTTTTCAGCTCAGATTTCTCACATGAGTAACACACCCCTGGGATAAGTTCCTTCTCTGCAGCATCTGAAGAACCAGAATACTAGTTGTAATTATCCTTAATATTTTGCAGGGCCAGCAAAAACACTTTTCTCACCTGACTGTTGTAGACCTCTTCCAAATCCGTTACAGATTTAATTGATTTGGACCTGCAAATTTCTTCTTCTGTATATTTCCGTATATCTGGATGAACTTTCTGAGCTCGCCCCAAGCGCAAGAAACCAACTTTGAATTTGGCTAGCTTTAGCAGGATATTGTCTACAGCAGTGTGTGTAAAACTAGTCAGAAGAACACTGAAGCCACAAGCAGAAAGAATTCTCACCTAACGAGTGGCAAAGGGAAAGAAAAGAAAAAAAAAAATATTAGTTTACATACAAGAATCAGCAATCCCATGTTTGACTGGGTAAAAAAACAAAACAAAAAAAAAACCACCCAAGAAGTTTCAGAGGAAGCCATTAACAAGTATGTCTTCATTTATATCAGTCTTTCTGGCCAGATCTGCCAGTTAGCTACTGTCAAAGCAATATGGGCAACAGACACAATGGTTATCGTAAACAGCAGGCTTGCTATGCATGCTGCAAACAGCAAGAGCTAAGAACATCCATGCATACTCGCAAACTGCACTGAAAAGAAAGAACTGCACTCTGAAGATCCTCACTGTAAGAACAAGTCATGCAGCCCATTCCCACAAATGCTGTTCTCTGTGACAATTTAGCCACAACAGATCCAGTAGAATGAGCTGATCTGATAATAGCAGCAGCTGTTTGCTCTCCAGCCTCCCCTTTCCCCATGAGCTGATGACAACTGGAAGTGAGATGATGCTGCTATTTCAAGAAAAATTCACTGGGCCCACAGCCTGAATCCAGTATGCTCCTACAGTCCGTTCCTGGGGAAAGAGAACCACCAACTAGAGGAGATGGTTACCAGGCTGCACATAGCTTCAGCACTGTGGGTTTATACAATTTGCAATGGACAAGTTACTGGCTTCCCCAATAAGTCCTTTTTTTGAGCTGTAACTTAGGATTTGAGGAGTTGCTGACATTTGGGCCCAAAGAATTTTAAAATTATAGTGTCACAGAAGTGATTAAATATCACACTTCAGTCTCCTCCCTCCCACATATATTCCCACACAAGCAAAATAGAATCCTACTCCACAAAATACATTTTTAGTTCTACCAAATATAAGTTCTTAAGTAAAAAGAAATGTGTTTTCTTCTTTGAAATTATGTAGATACCAGTAGACTAAGTCATGACAATTAATCTTGGAGAGTATGCTTTATACACAGTTTGTTTAATGCTCTCCTCTAAATCTCACAAAAAGAATTTCAACATCAAGGTACGTGATCTTACTAGAGCACATATTGTAGTAGTTTTTCCTGTTCCAGGCATACCCACAATAAGCGTGTAGTCTTTTGAAAGTAGTACTTGTTTCATTGCCTGTTTCTGCGGCTTATTCAGACCTTTACAGAAGAAAAATGAAAATTAAATGTCGATACTTCATAATCATTGTAATAATTGCTACAGTTAATAAAACAAAAGTATAGTTTCATCCTCCACTAAAGCCCTTAAAGAAAAGAATTGAGCAGAGTAAGTCTGTAGATTCTAATGAAGTGATGATACTAAACGTAATACACAGACAAGTCGTACAGGGTCTGCACTACAGTCCTAGAAATAAATCACTGAAGACATGTTTATTCTTAGACCTTTTGTGACTTCTTTTCTAATATCCTAAATGACTACCTCCATATGATATCTTGTATGGGCATTTCTATTTGATCATACCCACTTTCATGTTCAAACACAGGGCTCACAGCAAAGGGAAATGATCTGCACATATGGCATCATCTTGATTCGAAGAAACGTTGCATCAGAGCTGTTTTTCCCCAGTCTGACGCAAACAGGCAGTGTGTTCCAGCTATTTGGACTAGGCAAAGCTCAAGCCAAAAAAAAAAAAAAAAAAAAAAAAAAAAAAGGAAACATCTAGGTTTATCAGTGCTTTTCTGTAAAGAAAATATATGGCTTGCAAGTACGGGAAGACACTGTTCTCCCTGTCTTCCAGTACTTCTAATCAGTCATTCTTGAGTTTCAGAATAAATGCCTTCCTCTCATTTTCTATCCTGTCAGCAGTTTTCCAGAAAGCTGGGCAAAATTCTTATTTGAATTAGTCCTCAAAGCAACAAGGCACATCTTTCAGTTTTCAGACTGAGTTTTTATAAAAGGTTCTACTTGCTTTAAGAGAATTCCGTTAGATTTCTGTTTTCATAGACAACTGTCAGAGAACAATGAAGTATTTTCACCGAATGAGACACTGCCAAATACCTAAACAAATTTTTTTTAAACAAGTGTGCCACAAAGCATCCCACACTACAGATTAGCCAACAGTCAGCAAGAGTGATTATACAAATGAATGTTTACACAAAAGCCCATCTCCTTCCACTCCCCCAAAGCCTGCTTCCTCTATCCCAAGAGCCTTCCCCGCTCCCTGTTCCTTCCTTTTGAAGAGTTAGAGAAGTAGTCAGATGGCACTTTGTTTGAAACTGCAAGCTGCAGCAACTAATAACAGTAAAATAAAGTTCTAATCAAGTATCTGGCCATGTCTTCCAACTAGTTTATGACTAATTTAATCACAGGAAGACATGCAAGGTAAGAACTTGTTTTTAATTTTTAAGCCAAAAAACTATCACTAGACCCCAAAGTAGGAAAATACCCTTATATTTAGTGTGATAAATGCTTTGGCTAGAGATGTACTACTAAACAGAAGATTTTTGGGGAAACCACTTTGTACCCTTTAAAATATTTGCAACAGTTTCCTTTGCTTCTGGAGGAAGGACAGAGCTCAAATGCTGAATAAAATGTGGTTTCTGGAAGTCAATTATCAAGTTGCGGAGCCTTTCACTGTGGATAAAAAGAACAAAAAATCAAGAGTTACCAGTTAAGAAACTTTACCTGAAAATATTGGAAGTGTGAAATTAATTTGATTTTCCATACCTGACTGGGGAATCTTTCATCAATTTAGAAAGGTTTTCAAAGGGGACTCCTATACCAAAATCTCCTTCTTCGTGATCCAACCTAAATAGAGTGTTCTTGGGGAGCTTTGACAAATTCCTGAAGGATGACAATAACATGACAAAATAATTCTGTTTACAAGCAGTATGCTGATGATTAAAGCCTTATTACTAAGTGTTAAGTGATACCTCCTAGAGATCCCAGAGTGAAGCAATAGCTAGAAGAAACACACTAACTGATCTAAATAAAACATGATCAGAACCCAATTTAAAGGCAATATTGTCTGAATAATGAAAGTTACTATTAACATAGTAATCACAGTATCCATATAGTCTCGTGTTGGAGGCATAAGTAAATGGAGTTTGCAAGCATACTTTTAAACAACCTACTTAAATAGCCAGGCATATACACTGACAAAGTACTGACATTTTCAATCAACATACAAAAATTTCCAAAGGGTAATTCCCCAAGCCCAGCAAGAAAAGTCAGACCATATCAGAGCTTTCTGGACACCTAGAAGTACCCTTCCTGACGCCAGTATCATAGTGTCTTCAAACAGATATTTTTACTTTTGTTTATTACCTGCCCAACAAACAGGAGACTTTTGTCACACTGACTTCTCTAACATAGCCAGTAGCCAAACCAAGTAAACCATTTTCTTCTCCACTCACAACCACTCTATCACCAGCCAATAGGTTTGTTCCAGGTATGGCACCATTTTTACGTTGGAAAAAATGTAGATACTGTCCCTCGGAAATTTCCTGCACTTGATCAATTCTGATCATGTTTCCAATACAATCTCCAGCCTTCTCTCTGTGAAGATATTAGAAAAAGAAGTATATTTTAATATTAAGATCCTCTCAGTAAAAGAAATATTAAAAAAAACACAAGTAAGAAAACCACACCACCCACAACTAGCCACCAAAACCAAAACATAAAACCAAAAAAAATTCCCCAAAACAACCCAAACACACAACAAGAACCAGGAAGATTAAACAGTCACTTTACAATAGCCCCTTTGACCAGAAAAGGATTGTAAAAATATGTAGAACCCTTGTACGTGTTCCGAGAACAGACTCGGATATTTAGGCTATAGTTACCTATAATTTCCTGTCAAAAAACTAATAGTGAAACGTATGGATCCACTTCAGTAAGATGTTCCACATTCACTTATGGAGCTGCTTGTTTCACGTAAAACAACTCAGCTAACATTTCACTTCTACAGGTGCCTTGAAACAGGCCTACAAACCGCCAATTGTTTTTTCCACAGCTGCTGGACTAGGTGACGTACAATAACACACTACTTCAGCCAGCAAGAGCCTTTAGTCTCCTTTTATCCACATTCATAGCCACACCTCGAGGTATCGTCCAAAACTCATCTTTGCTTGTCCAGTAAACCCTCAGGAAATCAGCGCAACGAGCTGGGCTCACAGTCAGCACCCAGCCTCAGCCCCCAGAGACACAAATGAAACAGGATTATACCACTTTTGTTTCTGGAGACTGAGACTGCAGCTTGCTGCTTCCTACGTGTGACTTAACAACAACAAAAAGCCAAACATTGTATTGCAAATACAAAATCAATAAATCTAGTAGGCTAATGTCTCTATTAGGTCACATCTCACAAAAAACCTACCTATGCAAGTAGCATGTTTGACTATTTCTGCAAGCACTAGAAAACAGTTTTACTTATATTGAAAACGCAAGTCGACAATGCTTCATTTCCAGTTACTGAAGGAAGCATCATTTGTACCAGGTTAGAAATTGCATCTTACCTTTCCGAAGAAGGTATCATCCATATATTTTTATATCCCTTTTTACCCTCTCCACTTTGCAGCTCCAAGGTTAACATTAGATACCAGAGGCTGAAATACTCTAAGTGGGAGGGTTTCAGGTGCTGGGTCTCTCTTTCAATGATGGGTACCATAGCAGGAGGAAGAGACACGCTGTCCATCTTTTGTTCTACAGCTCTAGGAGCAGAGCCAAAGACAGTAAACAGTCAACTTGTACCTTTTTTTCTTGCAAGTCTATATGTAGGTAATGCCAATCTAAATATATACTGTAACATAGCAGATAGATTTAACTTTATTTCAGTGATGGTAGATTAATCTGTATCCTTTGTTCATATGGACAATCTCATATTAGTAACTTTACATCACTTCTGTATTTTGGAATTATTAAGGACAATAAGTTAGTCAAAGACCAATTAAAAGACATTTCAAGGATAGTACTCTATACATTCAGATAGTTGATCTTTTATTCCTTTTTTGTAACATATGAATACTATAGTGAGATTTAGCTAAGCGAAGGGGATTTAATAGTTAATACACAGGCAGACTTCAAGTCAATTTATCTCAAAATTAAATATCAATAGACATTATACCTAATCACGTATACAAAAATGCAACCAAAGAGAAAAAAGTTAGTTCAGAAGTGAATAGCTATCCAGTTAGTAATAATCCTGCTGCTGCAACAACTGAATATGAGAAGTAATATTTCACAACAACTAGTTTACAAAAACATATCATGTAGGCCCACAAAGCTAGTTCCCTCAACATACACTTTTACCCCTACAATTTTAAAAACGATCAGGCATTATATTTACACAAAACCACTCCAAAAGCTCCCCTGCTTTAACATATCTCATTTGATCTCTCCAGTATACAATTATGTTTCTGGGTTTTTATGCAGCATAAAGACAAGACTGAAAAACAGGTTTTTAAAAAATTCAATAAATTTATGTGAAAATTTATCAACTATTTGCTCATGACCTCTCTTTAACAGGAGATGCAATAACACTTCAGCAGAGTAATATAAATGTATCATTACTTGTGTGATACCCTACAGGGAAACAATCTCCTATAGAACCGAAGTGAAAGAGCCAGGCATAATTCAGCCTCAAAAGACTGCCCATTTCAAAGAGTTACAAGAATATAGCGTTTTAAAATCGTAATTATTAACTTAGATATAACAGAAATCTGTTACCGTCATCAAGTATTTTGTTGAGACTTCTCAGATTTTGTCTTGCAGAAAGCGTACCTGAGCAAACACATTAAGTCTGTGTGAGATCAGGGACTTGCACTATAAAAGTTGCAGTGGGGTCTATGGAACATTCTTTTGGGGTGCAAGACTCCTCAATAAAGAAATAAGAAACTGTCAACCACAAAAATGAAATATCAATATCAAAAGCTACAATTATTCAAGCTTATTTAAAAACACAAGTCAATTTTTTTTTTTTACCTGCTGTATAGACAGCAATTGTGTATTTGGGAGCAATATTTACAGGCTTGACTGTCATCAATTACAGGAGGCAAAGCAGCAAGCTGCGACTGCTGTCTTCCCACGGCAGATTTATATGTACTGTGTGTTAAGTAGAACGCCACATGATTTCTTAACTTCATTAATTCTGTCAAGAAAAGAACAAACTAAGCTGATGTTTTGGGGTTTGTTTGTAATAATTTCCAACTCAAAAGTAACTAGCCATCAACTTTTTAGTCAGCTAAGAAGTGTGCATTCATATAGAAAAGCCCTAGTGGAGTATTACTAAAACAATCAAGTTTTTAACATAAGCTTATTGGACTTAGTAACATTATAACAAGTGATACATCACTAAGTACAGATATGTTCACAAGAGTAAACCTTATAACTATTACTAAAATGTTTCATTTTAATTAAGATAATTATGGTTTC
Source organism: Platalea leucorodia (assembly GCF_965183815.1). Lineage (NCBI taxonomy): Eukaryota > Metazoa > Chordata > Aves > Pelecaniformes > Threskiornithidae > Platalea > Platalea leucorodia. The sequence continues at coordinate 37,020,960 of NC_138826.1, forward strand.
TGGGGAAGGGAAACAACTTTACCTCTTCGGTCCATGCGAGCTCCAGAAACAGGGTACATAGTACCAGTTTTAAGATAAAGAAGAAATCCAGCTTCAGGATCTACTCTCCGTTCTAAATTCAACAGTGTATACAGAATAACCTGCAAACATTATACATAAACTTATTACAATGTATTAAAAACAAAATACATTGTATTTAGTTTTTCCGTCATTTATATGGTTAAGCAGCCATTACTATCACAAGCAATCTAGAAGCCATAAGTAGTAGGCACCTAACCACGGATTTCAATTAAAAGGCATCTTCCTTAACAAAAGCTTATACAAGGCTACTCGCTCTAGATCAGACCAGCTATCTGGAAAGACGTACGACACTAATTCCTGAAGCAGTTTGTCTCAACTTAATACTTGAATGTAGTAAGACGAGACTAAGGAACAGCTGTTGCAGGATAAAAAAAAAAAAACTATAAATGTGTTTGAAAGTAGTAAATGTATATACTTCTCACTCCTCAGTTCACTTTCATTTTACATCAGCAGCTTTAGGCATGCCAGGATCTGCCATCCATAAATCTAGATTATACTACCTACAACATGTTTCACATTCATAAGACAAAAGAGGTCATCTAATAAAATAAAAAAAGTATACATAACCACTAATAGTGAAATTAGACATTTGGGTTTTGTACCTGACTTCTGTGCTCTATGGAGTTCAATTCCTTGCCAGACTTGAGTTCTAACGGCATTATCCTAGACTGTACTCCAGACTGGCGATGAATTTTCACCCTGGCTGTAACATCAATCTTTCCCTTCAACCCAAACCTGGGAGACCAGATACTCTCTTCAATGTCCAAGATATCTACAATCTCTACCTTAGAAGAGAAATCTGGTTTTTCACCACTTGACCTAGGAAGAAAGTTAAGCCAGAAGTTACAATTTCCTGTAATTCTTAATATTAAAACGTGTTGGAATTAAATATTTAATATTTTTGCATTATAGGCACTCTTTAGGCACTAACTTTATTTCTAAAGTGCATCAAGTCTCACTCAAACTATCTTCCCATTAATAGAGGAAGCATATCAGAAAGTTACTTTAAATTGCACATTGTCATGTAGTTTTGCTATTCACCTAAATGTAATAGTTAAAAAAGAATCTTAAACTGTTCTTAATAGGTTCTGGTCTTTTCTGACTAAGCACACTCTAAAACATTTTGTTTCTTCAAAAAGTTTAATGACATACACTGGAAAGCAGCATACAGATTTTACTCAGACCTGGCATTTCGCTGAAACTTTAACACCCTATGGCTATTACCATTAGCAGCAAGAAGCCATAGACAAGAAGAGCTCAGCAGCAGTTGAGTAAAATTACCGTTTCACTGATAAACTGTTATCCCAGTGAAGAACTACATTTGATTAACAAATACTTTCACACTCTGATTTGTAGTTTTGCACATATTTACAGTAACTTCTAGCTTAGCCAGTAGATCACACATGCTTGCTTTTCTAATTAGTAAAATTTCTACTTTGAACCACAGTTTACAAGGATTTTAAGACCAATAAGATTTCTGTATCAGTTCACCCTCAGTCTTAATGTCTTCCCCAATACTCACAATGGCAGCTAAACATGCAGTCTCAAGAGTAGCTATTTTGGCAGTGAGGCCATGAATTAGCTCCATATCACTGAACTGTTTTGCATAAAAGGTGCTGTTCTAAAGATTAAGAGCGAACCAAACAAGATATACAGCTTAGAACGGTTTTAAACTTTTAATTCTGGCTTCTTACAGTTTTAGTTGCATTGTATTTTGGTTAGCTGGATTGTGCATGAAGTCTTCTGCCCATTTAAAAAAAGATGGCAAATATTCCTCCACTTCCTGAATTATTTCTGATTGTTTCAGATTTAAGTAATACCTAAAAAATAAAGCCATGCACATTAAGGAGACAGAAATATTAGATTTGCGGCTGGTACTAACAAGATTAATGGAAATAACTGTCAAGTTTGACTAAACATCTAAAAATTGTAGGCAGTGACAGATTCATTAAGGTTCAACTCGACTACTTCATAAAACTGTAACGGAACATCCATTACAAGAGACAGAATTACACTATATTCATTTCTGATGTCACTTTTGAAATGACAAGTGTAGCACAAGGAAAGCACCAGCATGGTAGATGCGATAAACAAAACTAACAGACTGCAAGAAAGGAGTACCAGACTCATGCATTTAAAAATGGCTATTGCTATGCTTTATGCAAAATTGAAAAAGTTAAAAAAATTTTTAAAAGACCATTTGCTTTTTGTCTGAATACACTGATTTGCTGTTTGTTCTTCATATACATTTTGACAGGCTTCAGACCATTTTAATTGGAAAGGAATCAGGATCCTCTCCAGTTGCTACAGTTACAAATACACAAGAAAGCAGAACCTAATCATGTGGCATTATATAATTCAGTGCTGGCATTCACTGGAAATACTGTTGTTATTCTACAGCAACAGAGAAATGCAAGTGGGTTTTACACAAAAAGGTTCATACAAGTGCAAATGACCACAGCCATCAGACTTTTATATAAAACTCTTCAATCCCAACAAACAGTAGCCTACACATGCAAAGAGGAATCACAAATCAACAGTTTCAAACACAGAGGCTCAGAGTGACACAAAAGCCTTTAAGTAATCTTAGCAGTCACAATTTAAAATATCCACCTTCATAACAGAACTAGAGTAACAGATCTTGTTAAAATTTTAACTTCCAACTCGTCTGGAGCTAACAGATACAGACATTGCCCAACACACAAGTTATAATATTCTAGATAATAGGGTTTTTTACGTGACGTTTACGTTATGAAACGGGGAAATACTTTACTAAAATATACCCAAGTTTCATTAAGCAAGGTCATTTGGCAGAATATTCTCCCAATATCGGTGCTACATTTTTTAAAGTAGAAATTTATCTGCTAGTTCAAATGTTCCTACCCTGTCTTCCAAGCATAAAAAGATACCTGCAATGCTACTTACATTTCTTTGAGATACTTTTGTCCATATACAATTTTATTTGCTAGTTCTTCAACTTTTTCTTGTGCCAAGTTATTTGTTACCGCTTGTTGGAAAATTTCATGAAGAATTGTACCAATGAGGGTTTGGCGTGAACCAGACTCGGAGCCCTGCAACAGATGTTATATAACACATATATATATGATTTATGCCCACTTCATGCAAACTTTTCTATAAAGTTTCCAGTTTTTATTTGCTGCACATCATGGACTGCACTTATTTAATTGCAAGATCATTAGAGTTTTCACGTCACTAATTAAAACCTATTCAAACCTGACCGTGAAAACAGCCAAATTGAAATGTGTCTCTCCTATTGCTTTATCTCTCATCTTTATGCCAACCCTGATAATGTTAGGATACAATCCCTATGTGATTGACAAGTGAGAAACAAAGGCACAAGATTAAAATGAATTTTGAGCATGTTTTGCCTGTGGGCAGTATTAACAGCAGTATTTCCTAATGCAAATACTTACCTTTACAATCTTACAGATACTATTTTTTGCAGTAAGGAGTTTACTGTGTTTTACTAACTCTCACTAAATTATTCCAAGTATCACCAGAATGGCTCAGAAACCCATCTAACCATCAGCAGGACTGCGCTCTGTAGACTCATAAGAATTGAAAGTGGTAGTAAGTTATGACCTCTCATGAGCCACCACCAAACAACTGGAAATCTAATCAGTATGTTTTTTAAGTACTTACGGGTATCTTGTACAGATCTGGCACTTGTGGCTTCCACTCACAAGTGGAGGGTGGTGTTATCCTGGACTCAGGACTCCCAAATTATTAGCTTATTCCTCTTACTCCTTTAATGAAGGCCTGACACTGTCTCATCCTGTACTTAAATTTCTTGTTTCAGTCATAGGCCCCCAGTGGCTGTTTACACCACTCCATTCCAGTTCCCTTGCCCACTTGGATTTATACTTCCACCATGTCTATAAGTTTTCCTCAGCTGAATCCACATATCAGCAAGGACTCTACCACAAGAAACCTTTCCTCTTTCCAAGTTCCAACAGCTAGATTCAGATTCCAGAGTTAGCACACACAAACCCCGATTACAGCACACATATATTCCAGCTTGATCTTGAACTAAAGCCTGCTTCTCATAGGGTATTTAGAAAGAGTCTTAACTGAATGGGCTCCTTTTTCAGAGGCTTTTAACTTGGCCAAGTGTGGTTATGTTTTCATATGGCCAAAAAGAGGCACATCCCTCAGAAGATTCATATCCACACAAAATGTGGCAAGAGATTATCAAAAAAGTTGCCAGAATTTTAAGTGGGAAGACCATTTCTTTGCCCCATTCATTATATTAAGAATATAGGATTATTTTAGCCAAAATTCTCAAGAAAACCACAAGAAGCTCAGCCAGAGACAGCCAGTTTCCATTCTAAATTATTCTGTGTTGTAAACATTATGAATAGCCAATAACGACATTTTGCAATACAGCATCTCAGCCAGTTTTAATAGAGCCAAACCACTAGTCTCAGTGAAAGAGTAACCCATTGATATGCTTGATGCTCTAGAATTAACACTTACCCTAAACCTTTCGTTCAGCACTGCTCGTCTCATACATCGAATACTATTTGATATCGTAGTGCCAGAAAGCAGCAGATCTGGGTAAAGAACTAGGTATCCAGACTGTTCATTTATTATCCAGGTACCGGAGCTACACTCCCCTTCTAAATGAATGATGTCTCCTGGAACAACCGGAACAGACTCCCTATAACGCAATACATTTGAAATACCATTTGCAAGATAAGGACACCACATATTAGAAATTATACATTCATATATCAGATTCAACATACTTCGAAACAGGAGGTTATTGTGATTCTTTTTTAAGTTGATCTATGTAAATTTTGAGAATGAATAAAAGATTTTTTACTGACAAAACTTCCATAATTTTGAGTACTGGATCGTGTGTCAGGACAGCCTGCATGTAGGGAAATCCTGTTGACTTTCAAGTCATTCCAGATCCATGTATTAAGCCATTTTAGTATCATTATGTTTTATACTGGCATACTACACTTTGTCATTACATGAGATCTACCTTTGCACTTAACATTTCTACTTGTTTCAGAAACTCAGAAAAATCTAAAGATATTTTATAAACTGTCAGGGTTCAAGATCTTTTATACTTGCTCCTCCAAGAAATGGAGCCTTAGACTTCTTTTCTCCCATCTTTCAGGCTTGCACGGAAACTGAAAAGCAGCACCAAATAGCATGCACTAAGACTAAGCTAGTCTTCCATAACATTCCACACAATGCACAAACACCTAAATTAGAATCCTCACTGATTCACGCTTGAAAAAAACTTTTGCAGTAGAGCTCAAGCTAAGGTGATTTTAACAGACTGTATAAAACCTCATGTTTTACAGACATAGCTTTGTACATTTACATGTACAATAAGGGTACATCATTTAGAAGAACACTTCTAATTGTGGCAAGACAACACTTAAACAAAATACCCTGCTTAGAGCTTACTGTCTTGCTGTTTATTAGTTCAAAAACAAATTAAAACTTTAAGGCAGCAACATCCACTCAACACAATTTACATGACACGAGTTCTCTCAAGATGAATATCCATTACACTAATATACTGACAATATTACATTAGATAAAGGTTGTTTCAGGATTTCTTATCACTTAAGAGATTAAAACTCATCTCAAACACAACACAAAGAAAAGTGACTTAATAGTCCAATATTTCATCCTCTTTCCAGACATCTACATTTCTGTATGGATTACCAGCCATTCCTAAGAATGCACAGTTCTGTATCTTCCAGTGACTGAGATGCTGTAATTGTCAAGTGTTTCTCAGGGTCACTCCCGTTTCTCTGTATTACGCTGACTTCCAACACACGGTATCTGTTGTTCAACCCATTCTTAAGTATTGTGTCCGGGGAGTCAGTCACTTTCTTCTGAAAACTGAAGTAACAATTCATCACAAAGACACAACACTATTTGAAAAGAAAACAGCCAACCCATATACAAGAAGTGGGAAAGCCTCAAGTATAAACCCAACTTTAACCCTTGTCAATTTTTATATACGTTTAGTGTGGGTTTTTTAGTTCTATACAGGTAGAGTGTAGGAAATCTTCTCTCTGGTAATGTCTCCACATTGTCTCTTTGGATCATAGGGATGAAAAACAAGCATTTGGACATACAGGACATAAGGAAGGAGACATAAACATTAAGTAAGTTGCTATTCATTGCAGCTAGTGCTTCCTTTTGGTGTCCATATATTTGTATCCATTTAGAAGTTAACTATAACTGTACTGCAACACTGTGCTTGTGAGAAAGCTTGTATCTCTTTGAATACTGTAAGGCACATAAGAATTCCCACAATCACCAAAGTACATTAAACACAGATAACTAACTCCCCCCCCCCCTTAACCTCAACATAAAGATAATTAGAAAACTGATATTCAACGTTCAGTTTTCATTTGGCCCACGGCCAAAACTTCAGACAGAGCGCTCAGGCCAGCTACTCTCCTGACACCGAAGGATGCCTGCCAGAGTTGCAGGGCGCAGGCAAGGACAGAGCTCACACCAGGCGCCCGCACCCCGCCCACCGCAAATACCAGTTAGTGGCTAAGCAGCGGCGGGTTCCTCTCACCGCCTATTCCAGGCGGTCCCGAGGGCTCCCCACCTCTCCCCCACCCCCGAGGAAGGCCTGTGCCGCCCCGTCCCCGCTCCGGCGGCCCTCAGGACTCCTCTCCGCCTTCCCGCGCCCGGAGCCGGCGGGACCGAGAGAGGCAGAGAGGAGCGCGAGGCCGGGGGAAGTTTTCAACTTTCTTTAAATTTCAAACCCCCCGCGCTCGCGGCCGTCTCCGCCCACTTATTCTTCTCCCCCACGCCGGCCGCTACCTCTCCGCCATGAGCGGGTCCTCTGCCGCCCACGGCTCGTCCCGCCTCAGCTCCACGGCCCGGCCCGCAAGCCGGCTCCGAGGCGAACAGACCGGTAAGCGCGGACCCCCTCAGCCCGGCGCCCCACAAGACCCCGCCACCCCGCCAGGGCGCAGGCGCAGTACAGCCGCATCCCGCCCCCGCCCGCCCGCCTCCGGAGAAGCCCCGCCCCCTCGCCCCTCCCAGCTCGGCCACTGGCGGGGAGAGAGCCAGCGCAGCCAATGGGAGGCGCCGGGAGGGCGGTTCTCCGCCCGGGCGGGGTGGGGCGCGCGCTTCCCGCGCGCGGGCAGCGGGGGTTGAAGGCGCGAAGTGGCGCGCGGCTGCTGCAGGTGCTGCCGCGTGGGCGGGGCCCGCGCCGTGAGGCAGCCCAGCGGTGGCGGTTACGTCTGACCTGTCGTTTATTTCCACAGCGTCAACTGCTGTTACAACCGTGGCCCTTCTTCTGACACCAGTGCAGTAGTATGAGGTAAAATTAGAAGTGCCTTTTGCTCCCAACTGCTTGTGGGTGAATCTCAGCCTGAGAGTCAAAGTTTTTCTCTGATAAGAGCTGCTTGTTACATTCGGCACTGTTCACTGACAGAGGCTTTCTGGGGTGATACAGAAGTTTCAGATACACAGATTTCCTTTCTTCGCTCTTTTTTTTGGCCACTACTTCTGCAATGCAGAACTGGATCTGAGACCATCGCTTCTAGCAAAGATTGAAGGACACAGGTATTAAATCTATTCTTAATACATCAGTATGACTGTTCTGTAGTTTAAATGTCAGGAAAATGATGTATTAAGAGTTCGGTCTTCTATCTCTTTAATGTAGCCAAACATTGGGAAACAGTATGAGGCTCTAGTCCTGCAATAACAACAGTTTTGGCCAATGGTTAGACATCCCGACGGAAGGATCAAAGCTTGAATTTTAAAAGGTGAGAACATTCTTAAATTAGCCCCTTTACTTTTCTTTGGCATAGTCCTGAAATACATGCAGTGAACTACATTTATGTTGCTTTCCATTGCAGAACCTCTAATATAAGCTTACTTGTAATTTAATAGTTATGTGTTGATAGTATTAAATGCACAGTAACATAATTCGGTATGGTATGAAAAGAGATTACATAAATACCTGTACTTTGTACACTTGATAACCTTGTGTTCGGTACTCTCTTTCATTTTGCCTATACATCTCTCATACACTAAAAAAGAAATATCTTAACAGAATATGGTTATAAAAGTACAAAATATGCTTTAAATATTTTTTTTAAGTTAGCTAAAATCCAAGCAGTCTGGGGAATCTCTACACAGTCTGTGAAATCCAGAAAAATACCAAACCTTACTTTAGTACCAAAAGTTGCACTAAAATGTTCAGACTATGGCTCTTTCAATTCTTTCTGTTATCAGTGGTTGAGAAAAATGTTCTTACAATTTTAAGATACATCAGCATTCTCCATCAAGTTTGAACTGTGTAAATTCAGGAATTTATTGTCAAAAATTTGTTATCACAAGGTAATGAAATTTGTTCCTTCCAATCCTGTGACAAACAGGGAGTTAGCTGTTTATAATTACAGTTAACATGCTTTATATGCCCTCATTTTTTAGGCCACGGATTTAATCAGGGAAATCTATGAGGGGAACCTATAGCTGTGTCTTCCCCAGCAACTGACTCAGTAACATATACTTGCCTGCTGCCACCCCAGGTAGCAAGTTTATTCCTAAAGCTAAATCTGAGATAAATTTACCTTGCATCAGATCTAGCAAGTGTGCAGCCACAGTGTGAGCTGGTTCAGTAAGGTGAGACCAATAAAGCCCATTCATTTCTTTTGGTGGGTTAACCTTTCATCAGATCAGTAGAAGCACCGTGGTATCTAGTCTATCTACCCCGGATGAGGCAAAATGTCAAACAGCACCCAAAGGTGCAGTTAAACAGCAGAATAAAACAGTATAAATTAGCTGCAAGGAAAGCCGTCAGCTTCCTGAACTGATTTACTACACAGCCATGCTAGCACTGTGGTAAGAGAACAGGTCAGATCCTGCCAACAGGAGTGGAAAGGAGAGCAAGAATACAGGAAACCTAACTCGACCAGCCTGAAGCATCCTGGGATCCACCCTGAGGATGCTCAGGGGGCAGTCTGTCACTCACTTCAGTGAAGCGGAGATCTCTGAGCTGAACAGACTCACTCACACTAATTGCACAGAGTAAAAACACAGCTAAGGACCAAGCGCAGAGATCTTTTCTTTTATACCTATTTGAATTGAACAAATATAGTTGCTTTGAGTTGCAAACATAAAAGAAGGCTTATAACAAGTGCCGTGCATGCTCCTTTTTCAGGGAAGGAGGGGAGTAATTTGAAGAGTGTCAATAGAATTTGTCCACTTTGAGGTCTCAGCTCATTTAAATGAGCAAAAAAAGACACCTGGAGAATATTAGTAACGAAATAAATAGAGGCATTGGAATTCATGCAGAAAAAATGGTTCAAATGCATGAAACTTTTCGGTGTAATGACTGCAAACTGAAATATTGGTCATACATATATGCCTTAGTTAGAGCAGGCAAAATTTTCAATTGTAAGAATGTGGAGATGAAGTATGGAGTTTATTTTAAAGACACAATGTTTAATCACTGGAAACAAACCCCCCCGAGACAGATTTTCAAGACTTATCATGGATAAGCCTGTATGAGACTGCCTCACCTGAAGGAGTCCTAAAATGGTGAGGCTTCCTTTTCTACTTTCACGGCAAAGAGTACTGGAAATAGGTGGGTTTAGCAGAATTTAAAAATATTATCCAAGGGTACATAAGCAGTTCTTCACAAAAATAATTACTTCACTGGGTAGAACTATTAGTTATGAGATTATTATTATATGAATTTTTAGGAAATAAAGTCAAAAACAGATATTTAGGTCCCCTCCATTTGCTGAAAAAGTAAACAGAAAAAATAATTAGAGAATATGTGATTAAGGCATAGAAATGAGCTTAGCTGGAGCCTAATCTTGTACTTTTTACTATCTAAAATTAGATGTTGCTTGTTCAGTACACTGAAAATACTGAAGAGGCAGACAAGAAAAGACAAAGGAATAAATCCCTCAGTAGTTCAAAATGAAACCAACCCAGTTTTCATAGGACTGTCACTGGAGAAAGAAAGAGGATTTACAATTAGAGTCCCATGTTTCCATTGTGGTAGTCAGATATTCTAAATAAATTCTGTGTTCTAACTGAATAAGAAATACTTGAATAAGCTTTTCAGAAAGAGTTAGAAATAGCTACTAAAAAAAAAAAAATTTAGAAACTCCAGTCTCCTCCCATCTATCCCCTGGACAAAAGTATTTTTCTTTCATAGACCTTGCTCAAAAGTATTAAAATGCTTCCAAATTTAAAATTATTCATACACTTTTAAATTTTATTTTTAAAAACTATTCCTGAAAATACATCACAGTTTCATCCAGTAGGTCTATTTTTCACATTCAATATCCTACTCAATTATTTAGGGGGCACTTTTTACTGCTCTTTTCCTCTCAAAAGTGAATATGCTGGATTCTGCTTTATTCTGCATAAGAACTGCTTAACTTTTCATGACACAGCTCAAACCTATTTGAGTTCCTCGAATGTATCACTTTTAGTAAAATTAAGATGTAAAACTCTGAATTTAAACATCCTTAACAGTATTAACATAAAGAACTGGCACCTGAGAAGATGCTTATTTGCTCACACAGTAAAACAATACAGGAAAGAAAAATGGCACATTTCTTTTCTTTTTTTTTTTTTTTTTTTTTTTTTTTTTTTTTTTAATACAGTGGATTTAGCTCTCCCACAAGGACTTTTAAAGATTCACTGTGATATTGGTTAGTTTTCCTTTAAGTGAAACTAAGGATCATATGAAAAAATCTTATTTGTTGTCTCTTAATTAAGAATGACTATGTTGTGCAGATTTACCCACAAGGGCAAACATACAGATAATTCCAGAAACATGCATTCGTTCTGGCTGCAACACATACAAATCACACAAAGACATTAGTTCAAAACTTTTAATAAAATAAATTCAAATACATCTCATTCTCTGTCCATAGCTACATTGTTAAATATCAAAGAAATACATACTTTTAAGAAACTGAGGGGGGAAAAAAAAAAAAAAAAAAAAAGAGCCACAAAAGTTGGTATTGAATATATAAATCAAAATCCAGTTTGTCTAATTTGTCAAAATTAAGGAAATCGATCTTACCATCCACCACTTAACATAACCATTACCAATTCTTAAAAGACAGTGCTAAAATATTTACAATAAATAAATAACTTACTTAAAGTAAATGCTTTACAGTTTCCTGAATCAAGTGAGTAAAATCCGGAGTACCAATGCAAATCATGTATAAACAAATCTGGAAAATAATTCCCTCTACAAAAGGAATTGTAGGAGGAGGAAAACATGGAATAGTCTATTGCATACTATACTTTAGAAACAGTACATGTACACATCTACAGACTCCAATACAATCTTCATTTTCTTTTCTTGCGCAGAGGTTGAATATGGTCCATATGCTTAAATAAGTAAATGCAGCAGCATGCAGTCTTGTTTGTCACTGTGTTTTAAGGTAGGGACAAACCTGTTTACACAAGCTAGTACTGGAAAATACATAAAATACTCAGCCTTCGATAAACTGAATTGAGAACATTCAGCTCCACAGAATAGGTACAGAAATGTCTTGTAAGATTAGGCCCATACTAACTGCCTTAAGGAGATCTTTTCTAGCACTTGTCACTCTAAGAGTTCCCCCTGGTTTTTTATGTGTAGATATAGCAATTTTTAGAATAGAACATATGCCAAGAAACTGGTTTCCAAATTGCAAGATTTCTAGTACTGTTAAATACATCTTGTCATTATGTATTAAAACAGTTGAAGAGACTTTCATATGTACCAATCTGAAGATACATGCATTGTTCTTGCATACAGAAAACGTGTACAAAAAAAGAACAAAAAGATTTGTGGTTTGCTGAGTCCAGCTTCTACAGAGCTCACAAGTATGTGAATATGAAAATCATTGCATTTTGTTCGAATCAGTTTATTCAATTTAATTTTTAAAGAAGAACAGATGTCTAACTACTAGCTTAAAAAGCAATACAACCATGTGTGTAACTCCTGGAATGGTGATAAAGCTAAATAACTAACAGCTTGAAACCCATATAAAATGTGGGTGTAATTTTAAAACTGTGTAATTCTTAACATTAATCTAATGAAGCCTAGAAGATCAAGTGCAAAAAAAATGTTTATAGCTAACTAATGTTTATTTTGATCTGTCTCCTGGTTTGACTCCAGGAAATCAACCACATTTTGGCAAATAAAAATGTCAGACAACAACAGTTCCACAGTAACAGATAGCTTTTTTTTAAACTTCAAGTAATTTACTCACCAATATAATTTGAGGACTGATAATGTAGTTTTACAGGAAAGTCTTAAAAAAAAAAAATTAGTTGAGGTGCAAGAATTGTTTCATAAGTTCATATGTGGTAAAAGCCACAGCCTGGGAAGGAATACAACGAATATAATTTAGAGATAAACCACGGTATAATCCTCTTCGTATTCCATGTTGTTGATACACATATTTCAGTGTCTGCACCATTGTACTGGAAAAACAAGAACTCAAATCATTATTGGATACGTATAATCAATAGTCAAAATCACTTTCTTCAAATACAAGACACTTGGTTTACTTGGTTCTTAAGAGATCTATGGAGAAAAAACCCAGGGGACTCCATATAGCAAAGCATTATAGTCTTTTTAGGATTCAGAAGACAAGTCTGAGCTTCTGCAAGAAATTTGGGCACAAGGGCTGCGAATTGGACAGAGGACAGTGCAAGCCCATCTAAAGAAGTTTCAGTCTGAAAATACCTGCCCTAAAAGACACAATAAGACATTTTACACCAGAATAGCTATGCATATTCTGTTGCCTATCTGGCAGGAAGGAGTTGAGAAGCATCAATTCTTCTTACAAATGTAACACAGAGTAACAGAAACATAATTTGCCCAATGTAGCACACACTTCTTGCATGAAAGATCACTATTTAGGGCTTGCATCCCATTCTTCTTCTTTGAGCACAGGATCGTACCTGTCCTTCTAAAGCTCTGCACATAAAATTTATGTTTAGCTCTGTATTCTACATCCTGCATGTGCATAGCTTGCTCCACCATGACACAGGCCTAGTGTTTTCTCTCAAAAGAGAAATGCTAGGATTTGTGTAAGTATATAATATTTGACCTTATTAAAAGCAGAATTTGCAGTATGTATGCAAGGAGAAGGATTTTCCTCACACACTTATATTGAAACTGAGCCAATGGACATTAAATGCAAAGCCCTTGAGTAAAAATCTGTAAGGTGCTCGGTATTTCCAAGCTATTAAAGACATTGCTCTTTGAGAACATCTTCCATATGCCTCAAAGCTTCAAGATTTCCTATTTTTTTTATCCTCTCATCCTCTAAAGACATATATGTCTACTCTGCTTCAAGGCATAGCTCTCTCCAAACACGGTCACAACAATATTGTTAAACTGGGAAGCCCAACATCTGTAAAGGTTGTTCTCACCAATGCAGAAAGTAAAACCCCAAGAACAATTAACACATTTTTGTTTTAAAAGTATCTGGAGTGGAAAATAGCCAAGCAAAAAAAACAACAACAACAAAAAAAAAGCCCAGCAAAACAAACAAAACTTAGGCTGCTAAGGAAAACAGAACAGCAACTTTCACAGTAAGCAACATCTATGTTGTTTATGGAGGGTCACTAAGACAGACTACCGTTAGTAAGATCCAATTCACCATGCAGGAGGTTCACACTACATCACGCTGGATTCAGACATACACAATTCTACAAAATTGAAAGTAACCAAGATAAAACTGTCCTGGAATTGAATTTGGTTGAGGAAATTTGAAATTCAGAAAGTTTTTCAAGATGAGAGCTGATTTAATACTATGATTTTAAGGTTATTATGGTACTTCTACTGGACTGAAGCATATGACTAAAAAACCTGGGAGGAACCCCAGCTACATGTGGGGTGTGGGACGTTACTGTAAATGCAAGAAAGGTCAAATGAAACAGTATTATGTAAACTCATCTTATGGAATAGATTCTGCACCATTAAAAAACACTGAAGTATTTCATTTCAGTAGAAGCATTCAGTCTCTCTCTTAGGGATCCTGCTGATATTAAAGAAAAACACCGCAAGTTGAGTTAAAATACAAAAAAATCCTATGTTACTAATACAAACAGAGTATTAGTAACAAAAGTGCCATTGTGTTTTCAGTTATTTTTTTTAACCCCAGAGTGATAATGGCAGCTTTTGCCTGTGTGGAAACTTATTCATTAAAAGAATGAAGAAATCAACAACATAGTAGTTTGGGTTTGTTTTTTTTTTTTTTAAACTTTAAGAATTTAACTTTGCTCAGACATCTGAGAAATCAGTTACTAAGGATGAAAAGAAAATACTTACAGGCACTTTTCCGAGTCTGGGAGAACTGCTCCTAACTGCATTCGCCTACGAGTTACATCAAGGGGATATCTACAGAGGAGATATTTGAACAGCAGATCAATCAGGTGTGTGATGACTACATGAATATTGTTTTAAAAAGAATACAAAGAAGTCCATGTGCAACCTCCAAGCTCCCTTTTCAGTGAGTCAGGAATCCGGCTCAGATTCTCAACACAGCTGAAAGTTCTCCAAAAAGGGAGACTTCCCCTATACAACCAAAACCAGCAAATCAGATCTCTTAATATATTCCATTTGGCACGAGTAAGGAAGACACATGAAGATCAGATGAGAGTATAAAACAGTCTGTAAAACGCTGGAGGGAGAAGACACCTGAATCGAAAATAAAATTGACAGTTTAAGGATTAATAGAAAATAACATTTGTAATGCAGTGATTTAGTGAAAAATTGATGCCATGTAAGTCCATTAAATTAATTTATTTTATGGACAAAATAAAATATGGCAAGGACAGCATGAGAATGGAGAAAGCAGGCAAGGTAGTAAGAAAAATTAATGCCAAATACAATATCTAAGATTTTTCTTTTTTTAATTGTATGGCTTCACAGGTTACATTGTTTTGAAAATATATTGGAAAAATTCTGCAAATTATGTTCATGGTCAAAATTTCATAGCTTACCAAACGAGATTCCAACTGATTTTAGGAGATTTGTCTGAATTTGTTTAATTGACTCAATGCGTGTATCTTTAAAGACCATGAAGATCAAATAGATATTTAGTAAATGAAACAATAGGAAATAACTGAATTCCAGTGTCTGATTAACCTGACTTAAAAACCTTACTAATAACCAGACTTACATAAAATCATATTCTCAGATAAAAGTTTCTTTAGAATGAAGAACTATATAGGGAAAAAAAACCAAAAAAAAACAAAAAAACAAAAAACAATACCCAAACTTACGATATCGTCTGAGCTATTGCTCCAGCTATGCCACCACACAGCAGATTTACATGTGTTTTCAAAACTAAGACATCGGGATTATCTAATGAAGGCCGTCCAAGCAAGTTTGGTGCTTGAGCAAGTCCAATGCTCTTTAAGGTACCAAAGGTAAAAAATGAAAAACCTAAAAGGAAATTTAATTTTATGTACTTTCACAAAAAAGCAAACTATTTGTTGATTCATCATCATCATAAACAAAATGAAACTATTTTCCAATTCCTTTAGAAGATTTTCTTAAGCAAAAAGAAACAGACAAATAATATTTTGAACTTCCACAGTAACTTCTGTCCAAATGAATTGGTGTTTATAATTAACATTAAAAGAATGATTTCAATAAGCTAGACTGTGGGTTTTAAATTACTGGATTGCTATTAAAAGTAAGTCCTAAGATCTTTTTAACTGAAGAACATCTCTTATCTTTTAAATATGGGTGTAGTTTAGCTGGGCAGTTCTGATGTTCCTCCATCCCACGTCACCCGTTGCTTTAGCTCGTGTAAGTATTCACATAAAAGTCACCAGGAGATGGAGCCAATACAGAGGCTCTAAGCCTCCATCTGTAGAGCGCTCTGCTCTTTCATGGATCTACGTATTTAAGAGAAATATCCTACATGCTTTCTTGTGGGAAAACTGGGAAGCAGAAGAGAAAGAACCCCTGCTTTACCTCTCTTCCTCTCAACTCCAAGTTTCAGAAAAGCTAGGCTTTGCCTACTGAAGATACTTTAACACACACTGATCAATTCTAGATTAAGATTGAAGAGTTGCAAATGCTTCTACTGGCCTCCCCTCTCCATTCAGTAAAAACCAGAATGCTTGATTTTAACAGAAGTTAATTAACTAGGTGTGCAAATATATTACATAAATTTAGTAGTGCACATAACTGCTGAAGGACTGCCACGTTCTGTTTTGAACTTACCCGCGTATGGTGCCATTCCTACAACAGTTGGCATCAGCCCTCTGTAGAACCCACTAAAACCACCTTCCTTTGAAAGAAAGAGACGAGTACATTTGCGGCAAGAAATACAAGAAATGCCTTAACAAGTTATACGACTGTTCATACTGATACATATGACAGCAATCTGACTAGCATCATCTAGCACCAAGGAGCTAATACCAAGTTCCATTTCTTGTGCCTGAAGAATTGAGGGGACAACTGCCTGGCTCCACAGGAGATAAGAGACATGAAAATGAAGGAGAAAAATCTACATCCAACATCATAATCTAGCAGACATCTCTGCATTATACATATCCCTCCTCCCCAAATTTTTTTGTATCACTATTACTTGTTCTTGAAAAGCAACTTCTCTCTGCTGTCTTTGACCTCCCACTTACATAAGTCTTGGCTACATCTTAGCAGCCTAAGTAGAAGGAAGCATCCAGATAATTTTTTTAATATTTTTTTATATAATGTGCACGCAATGAAGTCATGTTATTTTCCACCAAGCCACTATTTTCAATGCAGTGCAACATTCTTTAAAAAGAGCATATTTTGCTTTGACAGGACTGAAGATTAAAAGAAAAAAATACCTTTGTGTAAATCATCTTGAATGCATGGATAATTCCCATGTACTTGTGTTCCCCTTTTACTTGGAATGCCAGACGAACTCTAACCATATCAAGAGGGTAAGTACAAATCACTGCTGTAATACCTTTATTAAAAACAAAAACAAAACAAGCAAACAAAACTCACCTACACCTTATCTGATTCTAGGATTATTTTGAAAATTATAATTTCCTTTTGTGGCAGTGAATATAATAGCATATACAAATTATTTTGTTAAAGAAACACTTAAAGTCACTTATAATCAGCAAATAGGAACACTACCTTCAGCAACACACAAAGGATTTATGTTTATACTTGGTGTTCACTGAAGCTGCACACCTAGGCTTTGATTTTCCAAAGATTTATGGGCCTAACTATATTCACATGAGCAATCTTATTTAAGTCCAAGGCTCATAAGCATCAGGCTAGTCAAGTGCATCAGCTTTACTGGATTGCAATCATGAAACCTAATCCTACCATATCTTAAAAAAAAAAAAAAAAAAATCAAACCACAAAATTTACATGTTTAATTTCAAAAAGGTTGTGTCAGAATTTGATGTGATTACTGGATATAGATACATGTATCTATCTACTGCATCTGAAAATACCAAATATATTCTAATGACATTTAAAATAAAGTCAGGATCATACTGATAAAGAGTACATAACAGCATTATATTACTGCATTTTAATACTTTGTGTTACACCAGCACTCTGACAAAAAAGCTATTTCTAAACTTAAGATGCCAAAAAAATAAAATCTTAGGATTCATCCAGTTATGAACTGCTTCAAAACTGATTAGATGCTGACCAACTTGTAATTTTGGAAACAGAACTCCAGTACAGAGAACAACTCCTCTAACAGTTACCTGAATAACAAATTCTTTCCTACTGCTAGTTTTTGAGGTAAACCACTCAAATGCTGACAAATGATTTGGAGGGAATAGTTAAAACAGTTTACTAAAAACAGAGGTCATTTTCTGGTGGTATACCACTGTCACTAAAAAAAAAAAAACAAATGCTGGGAAAAGAAGAAAAAGAAAGCAAAAACCTTTGTGATTGTCTTCTAGCAGCTGCTCTGATTTAGCTAAACACCACCCTTAAAAACGGGCCCTACAGAAGATAAGCACACTTTTTATGCTGGCAGGTAATTGCCACTTCCTCTTAGGTTTTAATAGTCTCTTAATGATATCTCTTTTTGTAGGTGTATCATTTCCCCTCCTTTCCACAAGGTCAAGAGAAAACCACAACAGGGAGGGGGAAAAGAAAAAAAAACAACAAACAAACCAACAACAAAACCCAAACACAACACAACTCCAGCACACACACTCTTCATAACCTTTATGTTTGGAAAGAAAAAAAAGCAACTTTAGTAAGCTGAATGATCTGACAGCAGATATCAGGATTAGATGGGGAGGGGCGGGGAAAAAAAAAAAAATGAACACCGTAAGTGAGCTATCCAAAAAGCTGACACAGGTCAACTGTCAATTGAGAGTAAAGTTTGTGGCCTTCCGGAGTATCCTACCAGTAATTTATTTTAGAAGACAAAAACATCTCGTTCAGAGATTTTGGACGATTCCTCTGAACAAAAAGCAGACATCTGCACTTGATTTCTGATGTTATCTCACCCATAGGGTTCAAAAGTTGGAAGCTGCAAAACACCAAAGCAACTTTAGGACTGTTTCCACTGACCTACATTATTAAATGCAATCCCTCAGACTACAGCCTTTTCCTAATGGATTACCTGAGATGTCCAGAAATACTGTAAAGTGGATGAATTCAAGCAGTTTAAAAAAAAAATTTTTTAAAAAAGGAAAAAAAGCTTTTACAGAGATTAAGAGTTCACAGGAAAGTCATCCCACTTCAGAAAACAGACTTTATCCCCCTTCTCTTTCCAATCATGCACTGACATGTATCCAGGAATATTCTCTGAACAAAGGCTAGCAAACAGACCAACCAAGAGCTCGGTGAATGCACTAACTAGTGAACACATTCCAAAAGTAGTACAACTGAAAAAAAACCCAATCAGATGGAACTGAAAGAAACCATATGTAGTAAGGATTTAAATAGGATTTTTTTTTTTTTTTTTTTTTTTTTTTTACTTAAAATCCTCTAGCCATGAATTCTGGAAGAAAACATGATTTCTAACATCAGCCACAAAATATGCTTTCTTGAAGCAACTGGGAGAGGCATGTTACTGCTTACTGTTCATATAAGCAAAATGTACATACAAGGGATCAAGATTTCCTTTGGGGCTCAGAAGAGACACTATCCTTCCTGCAAGGAATGGTGGCCAGCTTTGGGACACAAAGTCACTGTGGTGAAATCTACAAAATTACTAATCTCATCTCTACTCCCTAAATATTATGACTTATCAGAAGTCAGACCACAACATCTTAAGGCTGATTACCTGTCTTGAGGAAGCAAAGTCTACCCAAGTAACAAGAGTTGAGCCAAAAATCTCTCCCACGGTTGGTTAAACAGGACAGAATTGCAAGTATCTCAACAGTTAAGAGATACATACTGCAATTCCCACTATCTGACCTGAAATAATCATAATAGAGCAATGTAGCTCCTCCCTCCTTTAAGAAACCACTTCTTCAAAAAAAGCAAAATACTACATTGCAAATGCTGACTCAGAAGTCAAGGAAGTCAAGGGAAGACCATTCTTCACTTACCACATTGTCCTCAAGCACCTTTGACCACTCTTGGGGACAAGATACTGGGTTACACAGACCTTTACTGAGACTTAGCGTCAATGAAGCACAACAGGAATTAGACTGTCCTTGATTTGCTTCCCAGGCTTTGGGAGTTAACAATGAGATTAGGTGGACAAAGATTTACCTCTGTCTCCCAATTTCCCTACTATTCCTCCATTCTTAGTAATTTTCTTTCTTTGAAAATTAAAAAAAAAAAAAAAAAATCTGGAGCAAGAAAAAAAAAAAAACCAAACAAGTGAAATACATTTATAAAGATCAGGTACTGTAAACATATCTGATAGGCAAGTTTTTATGACTTCTGTATCATGCTCTCTGTACTTTATCAATAACTACATAGATCAAATTAAGTATTACCAAGTGATTCAGAGGTATACAATTCATAAAGCGATAAGCACAAGTCATAGCCTTGAACTGCAGAAGATATGCTCCTTAACTAGTATAAAGCAGATTAATTTATCAAGGAGGCATCTTCTGAACAAATCAAAGCTTCAGAAACTATACATACAGAGAAATAGCTGATGACAAAGAATATTTATCAGACAGGTTAAAGAACTCCCCGATTTACAAGTCCTAATATTTCTAGACCTCCAGTATATAATTCTGTTTCTTTCTGAACTGCACCTGAAGAAATAAACAGCACAGATTCTTTTAAAATGTTGACTCAACTAGGTAACTGTTAATTACATGCTATTTAAAATTGAGACAGCAGGATCCTCCTCAATCAGTACTGTTTTCCAATTGCTTTTACTAAAAGTAAAAAAGATAAAAACAAAACATGCTTTCTGTATCAGTTTCATGGAACTCGAGTTTATTCTAGATAACATCTAGTCTTTTTCAGCTTTTTTTGTTGTGAAGTTAATGAAGCGCAGGGGAGGAAATACACATTTCTGTGTTTTAATCCAG
Organism: Platalea leucorodia; assembly: GCF_965183815.1. Lineage (NCBI taxonomy): Eukaryota > Metazoa > Chordata > Aves > Pelecaniformes > Threskiornithidae > Platalea > Platalea leucorodia. The sequence continues at coordinate 37,041,525 of NC_138826.1, forward strand.
ATTTTTCAATTAGAAAACTAAAACAATATTTAGATTTGCAAAATCATCCTGTGATACAGGTGTTGTTTGATCATTTTGTTTCCTAAACCCCACTAACCTCTATGATTTCTCTATCTTCTCCCCAGCTCTGTCTTTCCTTAAAAGAAGTTATACACCATTTATCTGTTAATGAGGTGTTACAGCTGAAATTTGAATCACACAAGGCTCAGGAAATTCAGAGTTAAAGTTTCCACAGTAACTTTAACTTGGCCTCCTTAAATATATGCATTACAAAAGGTTTTTCTTTTCTCTCACTCCACTACCCCCATCCTCATTGCCTTGTTTTTCCCTGTGGATATGCTTTTGATCCTGTTTATCAGTTACAGAAGATACTCAAATGTTCCCCACCACTTCGAAGCTGATTCGGGTCTGTTGACTGCTAGTAATGTTGGAAACACTGACATAAGCAAGATTGAAGTATCAGTAGCATACAAAGAGGTGAAAGCAGACAGCTGTGTGGCTAGATGGTGTAGAGGGGACAAAAAGGAAAGGGAAACAAGGGCTATCCATTTTCAACTGCATAATATTGGATTCCAGGAAACTGTGAAGACCCCTCTCCACCAACACTGGGGTGCATGCAGCTCAGTCTTCTTTAGTCACTTAAACTTGGAAGAAACAAAATAATATCCCTTATTGGAGCCACCAAGAGACTAAGCCACAGGACTTAAAGCAAGAAATTACCAATTGATTTTAAAAGTATTTTCTTATTTTGTTTGCAAGTCTAGAGAACTTAGAATCATAGAATGGTTTGGGTTGGAAGGGACCTTAAAGATCATTTGGTTCCACCCCCCGCCATGGGCAGGAACACCTTCCACTAGACCAGGTTGCTCAAAGCCCCATCCAACCTGGCCTCAAACACTTCCAGGGATGGGGCATCCACAGCTTCTCTGGGCAACCTGTTCCAGTGCCTCACCACCCTCACAGTGAAGGATTTCTTCCTTATCTCTAATCTCAATCTACCCTCTTTCAGTTTAAAGCCATTACCCCTTGTCCTATCACTACAGGCCCTCATAAAAAGTCCCTCTCCAGCTTTCTTGTAGGCCCCCTTCAGGTACTGGAAGGCTGCTCTAAGGTCTCCCCGGAGCCTTCTCTTCTCCGGGCTGAACAACTCCAACTCTCTCAGCCTTTCCTCATAGGAGAGGCATTCCAGCCCTCTGATCATTTTTGTGGCCCCCCTCTGGACCCACTCCAACAGGTCCATGTCCTTACGTTGGGTGCCCCAGAGCTGAACACAGTGCTCCAGGTGGAGTCTCATGAGAGCAGAGTAAAGGGGCAGAATCACCTCCCTCGACCCGCTGGTCATGCTTCTTTTCATGCAGCCCAGGATACGGTTGGCTTTCTGGGCTGCAAACACACATTGCTGGGTCACGTTGGGCTTCTTTATCAACCAACATCTGCAAGTCCTTCTCCTCGGGGCTTCTCTCAATCCGTTCTCCACCCAGCCTGTATTTGTGCTTGGGATTGCCCAGACCCAGGTGCAGGACCTTGCACTTGGCCCTGCTGAACTCCATGAGGTTTGCACAGGCCTGCCTGTCAAGGTCCCTCTGGATGGCATCCCTTCCCTCCAGCATGTCAACCTCACCACACAGCCTGGTGTCGTCAGCAAACTTGCTGAGGGTGCACTCCATCGCACTGTCCATGTTGCTGACAAAGATGTTGAACAGTGCAGTCCCAATACCGACCCCTGAGGAATGCCACTCGTCACTGGTCTCCACTTGGACATGGAGCCGTTGACCGCAACTCTTTGAGTGCGACCATGCAGCCAATTCCTTATCCACCGAGTGAACTTCTGTATCAGATTTCAAACTCTATGCTCTTCTCCGCGCCTCCTTCCTCCCCTATATCTTCTTGGCATACTCAATATAAACCCTCCCTTCTTATTTATCCAATGAATATCCCAGAAAGCAGTTAATGCCACCAAGTAAACAAATAGTAAGACACTCACATGTGATACTATTACTATACCTGACTGCTATATTCATTTCACCACACACCTAAGTCTAGCTCATCTACTCAGTTTTGGGGTTCTCAACACTGGACTACTGAGTATATCGTACTTAAATGCACCACACAAAGCATTTTATTTGATCATGGTTTCCAGATGGTACTGTATATTAATTTTATTTCTGTTACACTAACTACACAAAACAGATTTAACCAGTAAGGTGCTTAAAATGATGCCAGATGCCATTAATTTATCTACGCAAAGAATTCCAGCATGTCCAACACTGACAGTTAAGCTGATTATTCAGTGTTTTCACAGTGCCTCACAAGTCAGGTTCCAGGTCTCTAACAAGGCTCCTGAAAAAGCTAATAATAAGCTTTTTTTTTTTTTTTTGGGGGGGGGGGGGGTGTTCTTTAGTACAGTTAAAGCCAGGGGGAAGACAGAAAAAAAAGAGGGGGGGGGGGGAAATATGGTTCTTTTCCACTTCTTTCAGATAGAAAGCCAGCCAGGTTCTGGAACATATTGTGCTAAATGGGTTTTGCTAGTTTTTAAGATCTCTGAATTGTTTCATTTCATTGTCTTTCCTTTTTGTCTGATGGCATGCAAAGCCAAAATACTTTCATGAAGTCCTCCTAGTTTAACTAAAGGTAGTTTTAACAAACCCCAGTATTTTTATTGCAAAAGCAGCTAAATATTAATACTCATTTCATAACTACTTAAGGACTGTCACTAGACAGTGTTAAGCCTGTTTTACAAAGTAAAAGCACACAAAGAACCACCTTGATTAAAAATCAGTCCGCTATTACTTACCTTTCCCTGGTTTTTCTTAGCTACTTTTGGCTGAATGACTAGCAAGAGGAAAATGGAAATGTATAATCATACTATATACTGGCAGCTTACAAGTGGGGCTTTTCTGCTGCTATTGCACTAATTGATAAATGATGTTTTTTAACGTTCACACATATGCTCTAAAGAGTATCACGACAATCCTGTGTCGGATGTTAAGTATAGATGTTTCTGGCAAATACAAAGAATCCACCCATTTAAGAAGCTGCAGTTCTCTATTTCTATGGGCTTATTCTCAACGTAGTAGCAGTGGCAGACAGGCCGATGAGACGATTCTACTAAAACCTGCATCTTTATACTTCATCTTGATGACACTGGATTTTTCATTTTTTAAAAGCCATAATAAACACTATAAAACTGTGCTTTACAACATAGCACAAAATTCAGTGCTTGAACAAATATATTTTAAAGAATACTCTTAGACAAACAGTTTTCAATTAGGCAACTAGTTGTTACATTAACCATTTACTAGTATTTTTGCATAATACAAATTTGCAACAGTTTGACCTGAAAACACAACAAATCATCCTCTAAACAAATATTAACTTTTCAGCAAAAGGGATGTCTGAAATTCAAGTACAAAACTATACCTGCCATGGATCCAGCCATTAATCGATGCACATGCCCTGAAATCCCAAGTTGCTTCTTTATTACCTACAAAATACGGAACATTTACAATAGTCGTATATCAGAAAATACAGGGAAGTACATCACACAGTTTATTAGCACATTAATGCAAACTCTATAGCTGTTTCCAAGAAGTTTACAACACTACAAATTCAAACCAGAGCACTTAATTACTGTTAAAAGAATTTTCTGAACATTGCTGCTGTTACCAATTTCTCAGTAGGAACACAAAATTGCTAAGATTCTACTAACAAGGCAGAACGATTAGTTGACAGTATTTGTACCGTTTACTTCAGAAACTAGATTAATTGTTTATTTAGTTATCTTTAATGTGTGTCAAACAAGGCAAACTGAATACTATCCTTGTTGCGTGATAGAGAGCAAAGGACACTGAGCAAAGTTGAAACGTGACACGTTTGAGAAAAGTAAATTTTTCTTCCATGCACAGCCTGTGAAATGTACTCCTATAAAGATATTTTTTAAGACTTTAACTGGATTTAAAAAAAAAAAAAAAAAGAGAGAGAGAGAGAGAAGAAAGAAATTGGACAAGCATTTGAGAGCAAGAACTTCCAAAGTTACATTATGTCCTGGAAGGAAGTTAGAAACTAGTTTCCAGGCTTTTATCAAATAACTGAGACTATTTAAGAAGCAGTTATTGCTATAAAGAAGATAATTTCCTATCTTCCTTCTTTAAGAATTGGGGTTTTTTTCCCCTTTTACACATTCCTGCAAAACATCTTGAATGTTTGTTGTCAATTAATAGATAAAAGAATCTGCTATGATGCTAAATGGTTTCTTGAAATTTGCAGATTCATAAATCATTTCATTATAAAGCATGGCATGCAGTCTTTTATTTAATACAACATGAAACAAGCATAGCTCAACAGCCTTTATGATTACACCACAAAAAAAGAACATATGAAACTCACTACAGTTACTTCTTTGCATCAGCCTTCTGAAATTTGCTCTTTAGGGAAGGGAACCACAATTTCAATCTCACTGTCTTCAGGAAAGATCATGCAAGTTACTTCACTGGGTACTAAATCTGACCTTTCAAACACAGCATTCCTCATCGCTAACCGTAAAATGGTATTTTTCACCACATATAAGCAATGTTTAAAAACATGTTCATGCTAACACCTGACCTCCAAAAGATGTTGCAGGGATTTATTATGTATTTATTACGAAAGAGTAAATGCATGAGAGCAGAAAGGAATCCACAAATCTTGGGGGACCCTGAAATGAGCATTTTCTCTTCCAGGTCATTTTTATCTAGAGCCTGACATAGTCATTTGTCAGGTCAAATATAACAGTCATATCCAGACAGACTTTCAAGTTTAGGTTGTTCCATCCGTCAAGTACTAAGAATCCCAACACAATTTAAGAAAGAGGTTCCATTTTACATTTTGTTCCTGCATTAGTCACAAAGGGCTACCTTCTAGCATTACAAATAGCAGCAGACTTTTAATTACTTTTTTCTTTCATTAAAAAAAAAAAAAAAAAGTATTACTCTCAACAATACAAAAGTCCCAAAATCGGTGGGAATTTTTTTTCCGTAAGCAACACTGCAAACAGTTTCACTGTTGCCCTGGCATTTTTATTGGGTAGATTCAGATAAAATTAAGCAACCTTAGAAAAAGACATGCAACTAATTAATAAGACAGAAAAGTTTCAGTGTTAGTTTCGATCACTTAAAGAATCTGTATTCATTGTAGGCAGAAAAAAAGACAAGGAAAACAAAATAAATTTAACTACCTTTTTATATTGGTCAAATGCCATAAACTGAATTGCGCCATACGGAAAGATTCTAATCATCATTGCCCCGTTTCCTTTATACAGCCCAAGGTAACCTTCCTTTTTGGGGACAGCACACAATGTAGAAAACACTCCTGCCAGCAATACAAAAAGAGGTATTGAACAATTACACTGGGGGGAGGGGGGGGGGGGGAATCAAGTATTACTGACAATAAGAAAGTATGCATAGAACTAAGGCCAGATCATGTTGCTCATCTAACTATGGAGAGTGGAAAATCCACTTTCAATGCCCAAACATTGCCAGAAGCAGGAGGTTTAAGGTTAAGTTTTATCAGCCTTCTCACCTCCCAGACTCAGTGGACCTCTTTCTGAATTCATGCATTTCAGGCCCCGTGACTTGCCTGGACCGCAAGCAATCCTACTGCAGATGATACTATCCTCCCCCAGAAGCTAATACTAGCAACAGAATGAAGGAAACTGGTCGACTTGCAATTCAGTCAATTCAAAATAAATAAATAAATAAGTACTTAAAAATCTAAAACCACAGGAGAACAATCCAATGTTACTACATGCTGAATTACAGATTAAATGTCATCACTGAGGAAATGAAGTAAACAAGTTTAAGACTCTCATTACTTACAACTTAAACATCTCACACTTCCTGTCCCAGAGTTGTTGCAATAAGAAGCAATCCTATTCCCTTTTAACAAGTGGGAAACAATGCAAGATCACACAAAGTTTGGGAAAAACCTACAGTTTTATTATAAACATATTCTTAGTTATGCACAATTGCTAGCGAATTGACTTTTTCTTTTGTAAAGGAATAAACTGTAACAGTTAAACAGTTTTCATTCATATGCAACTACTTAATAATATAGGAGCTGAACATGAAAAAGGCTTACACATTTATCTTACTTTCAGGCAGAAAAAGAGAGTGGTTGACAAACTTTCCTTTGAAGTTTAAATAAAGCAAGTATTAATTACTTTCTGGGGTTCTAAGAATACAATATTAAACGTATTTTTAAGATGTCACGATTATTAAATGCCTCTGAAAATACTTATGCCATAATTAGAATTTCTCTCTACCCTGGAATGATGAGTTACTGTTCTTATTTCTTAAAACACATGCTCTGAGATCCACGTGGCACAAACTCCACAGAGCCAGGGCAGTAAAAACATTTAGTGAGGACTTTGATGAACGAATCCATAGTGTCTCTGCACTGAAAGGTATCCCATCCACATAATTTTCTTTTTTGCCTACATGTAACAAGGACATGCATTCAAGTCAGACACATTTCTAATAATCAGAATCCTATCTAACACCCTAAATAGGGAAGCATATAAGATTTTACATGCCAATTATGGCACAGTACAAAGCAAATGGAAACTAAGTCTCCGTCTGACTAATCTCAGTCAAACCACTTACTTCAGCCTTCAATTCTTAGACTGCAGATTTGAGTGCATACTTATGTGACTGTGTTACCAAAATGCCACATTACTTGTGTTTCCCTTTTTGGTACAGTGAAGTGCATATATAGCCCTTGAACTTTGTTTCAAGATTAATTTTTCCAGCCTTTAAAAAAAAAAAATTATCTTTGGTCTCTAAGTTAAAAATTCCAAAGTTTCATTACATGTAAACTTAACCAACTCAAATTTTTTTCTTTTTGACAACTGTAACATGCATAAATTTCAGAACATGAGTTATAACCTATTTCAAGAACATATGACATAAAATGCCTCAAATACTATGCACAAGAGGGCACTGTTACAACCCCACAGAGAATGGTTCGGAACACGCCGACAACTGTGAGTTTATCCTCTCACCATGATGCAACACAGATGCCAAATACAGACCACCTGCACCTTACGCCAAGCACAGAACCACTTCTAGCTTCAATTCACATCAGCCACGCTGCAGGCTGCGAGCGTAAGCGCACGTGAGTCTTGCAGGGTTCGGCGGTCACTGTCTTGTCATCACCAGCCCCCGTGAGGGCTACCGGGCTCTGAAAGGCACCGATTCCCACAGCCCCTGGAAACGGGCCATCGCTGTGGCAGACTGCAGCAGTTACCAGGGGTGACAGTTTTTACACAAGCGATCCAAGCTTTGAACCTGTGATTACCAGTCTCCTGCTGGCTTCAGGAAGGGGAACATCAAGCCTAGCTCTTACGTGCCTTATTAAGGATTATTCTGACATCTCAATCTCTAATACATCAACCAATACTGCAACTTACTCGCCTTGTTTTTCTTTTTAAATACTAACAAAACATAGCAAAGAGACTAACCAGGCCGATACAACCTTCTGTCTGATTAGCACCTTTTTTTATCAGCCACATCGCTGAATAAATCAACATACCCAAACCATACGCATTGCATTTAAAACCAAAAATTAGACACGCAGCAGCCATCTTACCTAGATGTTTGTAATGGTGGTTATGAGCTTGCAGCAAAATCTTTACTCGATCCAGTGGTGCAGTAGTTGTTTTGGCACAACATCCTGCAACACCTTTCCAAGAGGGGAAAAAGAAGAGTGACGGCATGCAAAAGTTCTTTATGTCAGCAGATATATAAGGGATTATTCTAATGTACTTTTAAATTGAATAGGTGAGGAGAAACTAATTAGGACCTCAAAAAAGCCCCGATGACAAGTAAACAGCCGCTATTACAAGTATGTTACAAAACCCTTAAAGCCATCACGAAATGTGTAAGCTACTTTTCCAGATTACAAAAACCCAGGCCGCCGTCTCCCAGCTGCTGAAGTCACAGCAGAAGCTTTCAGAGAAAGTTACTGGGGAGTTTTCCGCCCCGCTTGCTCCCTCCCCGCTGCGGAGAACAGCCGTAGCTGCTCTCCCAGGGGAGCGGGCTCCGTGCCCGCCGTGTACCCCGCGCTGCTCCAGAGCGAGATCCAACAGCGAGCGCGGCCTGGCGTGAAAACTTTAAATAACCCAAACATCCTCCTAGCCCCTTGCAAGCCAGGCAGCTGGGATGACACCCTATAGGAAGAAAAAATAGGCTTTTTCTCTGAGAGGTTAATAACGTGGGGCTGCGTTTGCTAGGCTGCCCCCGCTTCGCACCACCTTCATCCTCACAACAGCCGCCGCGGCAGCGTCGGGAGGCGGACACCCCGCCGCCCCCGAGCACCCCAGCGAGGCCTCGGGCTCCTGGAACACTGAGCTGGCGACTGCTCGGGGCTCCTCGCCGGTTCCGACACACGTGCGAGTCACTCGCCCGTAGCGAGTCACCTGCGCTGGCACATGAGGGGAAGGAAGGGGGAAAAAAAGAGCGCGCCCCGCTTCCCCCGGAGACGACGGCGGCTTCCCCGGGGATGCTGACACGGAAGCGACCTCCGCCGGCCTGCCGCACCGCCCCCGGGCCCCGGCCGCCCGGCAGGGCGGTGCGGCCTCGCTGGGGCCCGGCCCGGCGCGGCTCCCCTGCTCTCCCCCGGCAGAGCGCGGCCCCCCGCCCCTGGCAGCCGGCGGGAGGCCCGGAGAGACCGGGCACCGCACGCCGCCGGGCAGGGGCGCGCCCGGGGCACCCACCTCCGGCGATGAAGGAGCGCAGCCAGTAGAAGTCGCGGCGCGCCGCGCTCGGGGGCAGCGCGGCGCCGGGCCCCGCCGCCGCCGGGGAAGCCATGGGGCAGGGCCGGGCGCGGGAGGCGGGCGGCGGCGGCTCCCTCAGGCGGCGGGCGGGCAGCGCATGGTGCCGCGCGGCGCCCCCGCCGCGGCGCAGGGGCGGAGCTCGGGGCGGCCCCCGCCGTCACTGCGGTCCCGGCCGCGCCGAGCCACGGCCGGGGCCCGCGGGCCGCGCCGCGGCGCCTGCCGATCGCGTCAGAGGCGGCGGTTGCGGGGCGGCCCGCCCCGCCGCCGCCTCCCCTGGGCCGGCCGCGGGTCGCCCGGGCGAGGCCCGAGGTAACCCGCCCGCAGCCGCCGGTTCCCACCTCTGGCTTGGGGCAGGGCAGGCCGGCCCGTGGGATGCGGCGGAGAGGGTGGCGGAGCCGGGAGCCGCCTTCTCAGCTGGCGGCGGAAAGCGTTAGTGGCCCCGGGGACCGCCTGCCGCTGCTTAGAAATGCTCATCCATGCCCTTCCCAACAAATGCATATTTCTAGACCTGCGGGTGCATGCAGCCAAAACCTGAATAGCTTTAATGAGGCTATACAATAAAGTACACGGATTTTTCTTACGCATTTAACTAGCTACTTAAACTTCATGCTAGAACATCAATATTTCTTTTGTCTACAGTTACAGTTCTTTATCTAGCAAAAAATACTCGGTATTTTTATTCACACTCGAGTTTCAAAATGCATCAGAACAGGAAGTAGATATTAAAAAAAAAAAGTTCAGCTTTTTTAGAATCAGGAAGGTCAAACCCAGTATCATCTCTGCAGCTGTCAACATTTTTTTAATTTTTTAGGTTTTCTGCAGTGTCTGTTGAATACAGCGTATAGGGCTTTCCAGCAGGCATTTAGTTAAACTTTTGTCCTCAACTCCTGAAAAAAAAACCCACACGTACGCTGAATGCTGGTGCATGGTATAAGGAAGGAGAGCATACCTGATGCCAGGCACTGGTGAGAAAGTTAATGCTCTCAGCTTTTCTCTCAGTTTTCTGCAGTTACTCATATATTTCTCATGCACTTTTTGCCCCATACATCTTAACCCGAGTTTCAAGTATTTCATATACCAAAATCCCTTTTTTACAAGTCAGTCTGTAAACATAAAGAAAACAGTCAAATGGGTCTCAATGCTTGCACAAATAAAATGAACCCATTTCCAAACAAATTTGCTGGAACGTTTTTTCTTCCTGCTTGTGTCAAACTGCCTTCAACAGAAATTACTCATTTTTTCCCTTAATAGGTTACATTCCTTAAAATGAAGTTTGCTTCAGCATTGGGAAAAACTTTATTTTGTACTGTTTGATCATTATGTCATTTATATATTTGGGAAATGGCCGTTACAATACACATTTTTTCCAATAATAAAAAAATACATAGCAAAGGTGGACAGATTTCTTCCAGAAAATATGGAAGAAGTCCTTTATAACAGAAAACTCTGAAGCCTTTTTACATTTTTTAATATACCTGGGAAATTCATAGTTTTTGTTGAAGTCACACTGATGTTTAAGTCTCTAATGGAAAAGCAACTGTTCTATGAGTTACTGAAGCAAGCTTTATAGTCACTGTTGATGTGGTTTTCCCCAGCCAATTTGTATTCTTTTGGGATTCTGCTCAGGAAAAGCCTCCTGCTGCCACAGCAATCATACTACTTTAACAGCTCCAACTGTAGAAACTTAATTTATTTACTGATTTCTCACAGAAAAGCGTTGCAACTACACTAATGGCTGAAAGTCATCTAGTTTCTAGAGTTTCATCTAGTTTCTAGAGTTTCACCAGTGACTAGAAAAAAATCAGATAACTGCATAAATGGGTTGTTACTTCTTTTGGATACAGGCAAGATATTTCAGGAAGGTACTTTGTCAACCCTTGTAATTTAGGGAAGTGTGCACCATGAGTACATACTGTTTAGGAAAGCAACAAGAAACTTGCATTGCAAAATTTAACAGAACATCTTGTAGAGATACACTAACACACAAAGGAATTCAGCAGTGAGCTTTATGTGTATAGCTTTTTTTCTTTTTTTAATACTTGCTGGTATAAAATGCTCTGAAGTTCTGTTTTCTTTACTAGCTTCTGTAGTAGTTCATTATTTGCACCTTCAAATCTTAACATTCTCACTGCTGTCACTTCATCTTTTTACCTTGAAGTGTTTATGCCCTTTACAGAATTCTCTCATGACTTTTCTTTTATGACCCGTTCTTCAAAGTCATCAGCATTTTTAATGTCGCTCACGTTACACGCATGCCTGACACTATGTCATCCTTCCCTGGCAGGTTGATGATAAACAGGGGAAGACATTAAAGTCGAGGTACTCAAGAGCAGAGCTGCTAATTTGAAGAAAAATTCAAGCAGGTAGGTAGTTTTATCAATAGCTGTAATTTGTTTCTGATTTTTTTGTTGTTGAGGATGCTTGTTTTTGTAAAGATAGTTCAAATATTTATCAATTGAAGTAAAATTATCAAGGCTAAAGTGAGATAAGCTATCCTCATGGCAGTTGTTGCTGAAAAGATTATTTTCAGTGCTCTTAAAATGCTGATGTACATCCAGCTCTGTTTTGAGACAGTTGTACAGATTATCCTCAACTGTCATGCCTCTGGGCTATAGGGATCAGAAAGATTTTCTCCACTTTATACTTGCTTCTGGTCTTTAGTAGTTAGTGATCTGAAGTAACATCTATCTAGTTGTCTGTTCATTTGCCCCAAACCATATCCAAAACTACCAGAACTACAGAACTTTTCCCACATGAGGCTCAGGAATTTGAGGGTTTTTTTGGTTTTGGTTTTTTTTTTTTTTTCCCCCTCTTTCTGCAACAAGCATTATGGCTTGCAGATTGGAAATACCTGAGCAAATCTCAATTCTTTGCCAGTATATGGCACCTTGAGTTCCCTTCATCTCTATCAGCAAGCAGACAGGACAGCGCTGCTTCCTGAGGCAATGTGAGCTAGGAGGCAAGGGTGACCACAGCACAGGTAGTATCCTCACCGACAGGGCGCAGTCCTGCAGCAGGACAGGCAAAGCTGGGTGCTGGGAACCGGCTCCATCAACAGTCACAGCAAGGGCACAAAGCAGGTCCAGGGTCCATCCAGAGAGGCAAGTCAGGAACAGCAAGAGGTAAAGCCCAAAACAAGGCTGGAGGCAAGCCTGAGGTTCATCTAGCAGCCAAGTCCAGACAAGAAACAAGGCCAGAGCTAGGACTCAAAACAAGCACACCTATAACATAGCCCAGCCAAGGAATCATTACCTGGCCAGGCCTGAGCTTAAATGGAGCTCCCAGGCCATGGACCAGGTGTGTGGGTGGAGGCCCCAGGTGAGGCTGGTGAGGGCCATTAAGGCCTGTTGGCATCCTCAGGACCCTGACAGTCCCTACCCGTAGCGTGTCAGTGAGGTCTTTAGGGAACAGAAATATTTGACTCTCTGAAGTCATTGAGTCTGCAAATACAGTGGTGCCAAATTTCTCTAGCTAAGCAGGCATCTTCCTTTCTTTCGGGTGCAGGGAAGAGGTGTGCACTTCATGCCCTCTGATGTCACATGGCTTACTGCAAAAGTGCAGTAGACTTGAAGCATCCAAAAATGCCAGGTCGGTCCATGCAAAATTAGCCATGCCTTCCCAGATGTAGTGTTCACAGGCCAGGCGCAACACAGTCGTTCTGCACAATCATGCAGTGAAGTAAGGGCCAAGATTTCCAATAAAAACAGAAACTGCGGGCAAACTGCTGTCTACCACAGGTCAGGAACATCCGATAGGAAATATTTAGAATAAATGCAATGGGCCTGTACAATGGGTGTCAGAAGATGAAATCATAGTCCCTTCTGGCCTTACTTCACGTAAAATGGTGTTAACACTTAAACTGTGTTCAGCACGCTTACAAATGTTAACTTACTTTCGGTGCCAATCGGGCAGGTAGATACTATCTACAGAACCAGGGCCAAGAAAGACTAAATGAGGAAGTCGTCGTCAAAACCACAATTACAATTCAAGAGTTTCTGCATTAAACTCATGTTGTTCAAGACTTTTCTCTTTCAGATACTGCCAACTAACAATGCTGTGGGTGATTTATCTGATCATCTGTATTACAAATACAAAGGCATTAGGAGTGGTTGGCTTGCGTTCAGCTGGGTTCGCAGGCACAGCACCACATCAGTGCAGCTGTGGTGGCTTGACCCTGGCTGGATGCCAGGTGCCCACCAAAGCCACTCTGTCACTCCCCCTCCTCAGCTGGACAGGGGAGAGAAAATATAATGAAAGGCTCGTGGGCCGAGATAAGGGCAGGGAGAGATCACTTGCCAAATACTGTCACAGGCAAAACAGACTCAACTTGGGGAAATCAGTTTAATTTATTGCCAATGAAATCAGAGTAGGGTAATGAGAAAATAAAAACTAAATCTTAAACCACCTTCCCCCCACCCCTCCCTTCTTCCCAGGCTCAACTTCACTCCCAATTTCTCTCCCTCCCTGCCAGCGGTGCAGGGGGATGGGGAATGGGGGTTGGGGTCAGTTCATCACACGTTGTCTCTGCCGCTCCCTCCTCAGGGGGAGGACTCCTCACACTCTTCCCCTACTCCAGCGTGGCGTCCCTCTCACGGGAGACAGTCCTCCACGAACTTCTCCAACATGAGTCCTTCCTACGGGCTGCAGTCCTTCAGGAACAGACTGCTCCAGCGCGGGTCCCCCGCGGGGTCACAAGTCCTGCCAGAAGCCTGCTCCAGCGTGGGCTTCCCCTGGGGTCACAGCCTCCTTAGGGCATCCCCCTGCTCCGGTGTGGGGTCCTCCATGGGCTGCAGATGGAGATCTGCTCCATGGTGGACCTCCATAGGCTGCAGGGGCACAGCCTACCTCACCGTGGGCTTCACCAAGGGCTGCAGGGGAACCTCTGCTCTGGTGCCTGGAGCACCTCCTCCCCCTCCTCCTTCACTGACCTTGGTGTCTGCAGGGTTGTTCCTCTCACATGTTCTCACTCCTCTCTCTGACTGCAATTGTGCAGGTTTTTTTCCCCTTCTTAAATATGTTATCCCAGAGGTGCTACCACTATCACTGATGGGCTTGGCCTTGGCCAGCGGCAGGTCTGTCTTGGAGCCGTCTGGCGTTGGCTCTATCGGACATAGGGGAAGCTTCTGGCAGCTTCTCACAGAAGCCACCCCTGTAGCCCCCCCTGCTACCAAAACCTTGCCACGCAAACCCAGTACAGCAGCACATAGCGCCCTAGGTCACATCTGGTCTGGGAGCAGGCTGGTCACTTTGTCACACTGGAGTCCGAGCTAACAAATGTGAGGGAGGCTTTGCAAGGTAGGTGCTTTAGTCCATGCTTTGTAATTGTACAAAGAGGCAGCGCTAATGTCTCAGCATCACGTTTTCACTGAGGGAGGCAAGGGAGCCAAGACAGGCCTGGTTAGATCCAGTCTTTCCCTTACAAAGCAGCATAGGTGTCTTTGCAGTGTAATTCCAAGAGCTTTTGGTTTGTGGAGGACTTAATTTAGGTTCAGCATCAGTGACACGTCTAACCTTCCCTAGCCTGGATGGATGCTGTGCCTGTTGCAGAGGTCTGATGCAGATGACTGCAGGACTGATTTAGGGCCAAGATACCTGAACAATTCTGGTTGCAGGGTCAGGGCCCTGAGGGCACTAATAGGCCTTAATGCACTTGACCAGCTGCACTTGGGGCTTCCAGCCACATCCTCTGCCCATGGGCCCAGGAGCTCTATTTAAGCTCAGCCCTGGCTGAGCTATGGGTCCTGTTGACTTGGAGTCTGGTCTTGGCCCTGTTTAGTCATCATGGAGCCTGCTCCATATCTACTTGGATTGTGTCTAACTTTGCTTATGTGCTGGATTGCCAGACCTGCTTCTGACCTGCATACTGACTTCTTAGTTCAACCTCAGACCTGCCTCATCTCCTGGAAGCTGATTTCTTATCTGGACTCCTGGCTGAATGTGGATACCTCCCCCAGGCCTGTCCTGTTTGCCTTGTGTGTGTACAGTGGGGTTGGCTGCTGGCTCATGAGGTCCTTGTCCTGCTGGCTGTTGTGTGGGGCTCCCTGTCTCTTAGGGAACAACTACCCCCTCACAGCTCCCTGATACTCACCACAGGCTCAAATTTTGCCAGAGCTGCCTGCAATGCAGAGCTAGTTACAGGTTTATGCACTGTATTCCTTGGTATTATGTTGTCCAGTTTTATTCATTCTGCAGGTATGTACCAATTTGCATGTTATTCTGGATAAAAACACAGGGATGGTAGCACTGTGTTGGACCAAAGGTCCCACCAGCTTAAAAGTTTGCCCCTGACAGTAGCCAGTAGCACATATGCAGGGAAGAAGGCTTGAGTAGCATACAGGGTTATTTCCTCAGCACACTTTTCCACCTTCAAGTAACGTATAGCTAAAACAGTACTTTTGTGTTGAGTAGCTTTTGATTAAACTTTCTTCCATTAATTTTGCTTTAAAAAAAAATTTAACCTGTAGAGTTTTTAGCATCTACAATGTGCTGTAGCAGTGAGTTCCATGGTTTGACAACACGTTGCATGAAGAAGTAGCTGTCTGCTGTTCTGAGGTATCTGTTCGATAAATTGACTTGATATCCTCTACTTCGGGGAAACAGTGAGTGTTTGCTCTCTGATAACACTTTCCATGCTGCTCTTGTTTTTAATATATTGGTTGGCATTTCACCTAGATGGCCTTCTTTCCAGGATGAAAATCTTGGTGTGTTTAGCTGCTCCTTGTGCTTTTGACCACCCTGGCTACATTTCTGTGCCTTTTTAAGTTCCACTTTGCAATTTTTCAGCAGACTGTAACTGCATGTTATACTCAAGATGTGAGCAGACAGTAGATCTAGACTAAATAACGATGGTGTAGTGATGTTTCCTGTTCTGTTCTCCCCTTCTTTTGTAATGAGTCCAAACACTCTGCTTGAGCACACAGAGTAGTTTCACAGAAGTATCTGTCATAGTACCAGCATCTCTATTTTGAGTGATAGTAGCTAATTCAGAGGCCATGATTTCCGTGTTTCCCCCCATGTGCCTCACTTTGCATTTTTGTGAAGGGATTTCATCTACCATTTTGTTGCCCAGCCAGTCATTACTGCGAGATCTTTCTCCAAACAGTTATACTTAGCTTGTCTTGGTAGGCTGAGTACCCTTGGTGTTGTCAGGAAAGATTGTCATCTGGTGCTACTTGCTTCCTGAGATATTCATTAGTGTTGAAAAAAACCATAAGCATATATGCCTGTGGCTGTGAAAATGAACAATTGTTAATTCTTGTTTGTTTCCTAGCCTTTGGCATGTTTTCATGGAGCTGTGATTGTACATGTTGGTGTTTGGGTGCTCCTATTAACCTGCTCATTCTAACCAAGCCTTAGCCCTCCTTGGTTGTTGCTTTCCTCCAAGTTACTCATTTCTTGCTCTGCATTTTGTTCAAGCCCACAACTTCTAACTTATTACCATCTTCCCAAGACACATACTTGGCTTATGTCAGGCTTTATCATCAAGTTCCAATTCCTTCTACTTAGTTTTGCTGTGTGCAGCAGCACTTGGAGAGCAATAGTTCTTTCACTTCTCAAATACTCTATTCTTTTATCTTATAAAAATAGCTTGTGTTACCTCTTCTTTTAGCAGGGCAGGTCTTTGGAATGACAGAAGTATTGATATCCAGCGCTCTAGAAAAGCAGTCTCTTCAGCAAACTGTCAGCTTGAGGAGGAGATGCTATGGTTACACCCAGCAAAGAGAACTCAATGTGCATTGCTGAAATTAGCTGCCACTGAGAGCTAATCAGGCAAATGTTCAAAATTCAGGTGTATTTGGTGTTGGTTTCACCTTGTTGCATCTGAAATGTCTGCGAGCTCAGCTAAGATTCCCAGACTGTATTCCTTTTTCACTGCAAGGAAATAAAAGGGAGAAGAGGATGGGGGTACAAATTGGCGATGGGGTACCTACCCACTGGCACTGAACTGCAGCAGTAACAAGAAGCTGTGCAGATCTGTGCCACTGCTTCTCCTTTCCCACATGTCAATTAAAACAGTTAGCAAAGCACTGGCATTGAAAGTGTCCGTGTATGAATGGATTTGGACAGTACTGCTGTCTTGCATGCAGTAGAAAAGCCTCTCTGCAGGCTCCCATTTGAATGGGTTGGTTCACATTTGAAGTGCTTTATACTACAACAGCTAGAGACTTAATAATAATGAAGCTTTTTTTAAAAAAGTACTGCTAGGGTATATTGCTTGATAGATCCCATTTCCAACATCTGTTTTCCCGTCCGAAGAGACGTTAGACTCGGTGGCCTGCTTTCCACTCTGACAAAAGGCTGTAGCGATAATGAGCCGTGTGAGAAGGCTGGACCCACTCTTCCTCTTATTATAACATTTTGTTCACCCGCTTCCCTCTGGGAAGGAGCAGCAAATATCATCCGCGGCTTGTAATGGATGAGGTGGGGGATGGGGAGAGCAAGACTCGTGGGAGGTTTGGTTTTTTTTTTTTGTTTTGTTTTTGTTTTTGTTTTGTTTTGTTCCCCCCTGTCCCTGCGGGAGGGAGAGGGCAGCTCAGCAGCTCTGCCTCTCCACCAGCATCTCCCCACGCGTCTGGGCGTCTTCGCTCCCCTCGTGGGACGGCCGGGCCCGGGTGGACGCCGGCGTTTTGGGGGGGGTCCTGCCGGGCGGCACGTGTGAGGAGAAGGGGGTCTGGCCCCTGGCGAACCCCTCGCCCGTCACCGCTGACCGGGCTTTCCCTCTTCCAGCCTAAAAAAAGGGATGATTTCAGAGGGTGTCACCTCCGTTGCTGGTCGGGAGGCGTGCGGCGTCAAACCTCAGCCTCCGCAAGTAACGGAATAATTTGTCTTTTATTATCGTCACTTTATTTATTTTGTTGCTGCTGCTGTTGTTAAATAATCCCCGGCGTTACCAGCCCGGCACGCCGACTGCGGCTCCCGGGGGGCCGCCGGGGAGGGACGGCCGCCACCCCCGCGGTTCTTCGCCCTCTCTTTCCCCGGGGCCGGGCCGGGCCAGCCCCGCTGCCGCCGCCGCCGCTGCCGCCGCCGGGTCCCCCCGCAGCGCGGGGGCGTGTGGGGGGGGGCGGCGAATCCCGCTCCAGCCGCGGGGATCCAGGGCGCGTTTTGCCGCCTGCCGGGAGGGCTCGGTGCGGCGAGCGCCCCGCCGAGCCGCCCCCTCCCCGCTCCCTCCCGGAGGGTCCGGCCAGGGGCGAGGCGCGCCGCCGCCGCCGAGAGCACGTTTCGCGGCCCGGGGCTCCCTCTCCCGCGCCTGGCCTCGTCGCGCCATGGGAGCCGCCCGCCCGCGGGGGCCCGGGCCGTGAACCCCGCCTCGCCCCCCCCCTCGCAGCGCCGACCGCCAAGCCATGCCAGCATCGCCCCTTCCTGTGAGCTGCGGGCTGGCCGTGCCGCAGCCCTGGTACGTGTGCGGGACGGGTCCCGGGGCTGCTGCGGGCGGGGGGGGCGACGGAGACCTCTGCTTTCGGACCCCCTCCCTTTCTTTTTTTTATTTATTTAACACCCCCCCCCCCCCCTTCCCCCTTAGGCGCTTGGCTGGTTGCAAAGTTGAGCTAGGGTGGAGTGGGGAGGGGGAGGCAGGGGCACCCCCGCGGCCGGGCTCGGAGCCCCGCGGGTCGGGCCGTTTCGAGGCGGGGAGGAAGGCAGGCGGGCAGGCTGGGGGTTATTCAAATGCAAAACGCAGTTTGTTGGCCGAAAGAGCGAAAAAGTCCGGTCTCCCTGGCTGTGCTGGAGCGTGTTTGCGCTGCAGCAGCCAGAGCCTGCCTGGAAAAACCCGCCAGGCGAGAGAAACTGCCTGCAGCCTCGGCGGAGGGCAGGGAACAATTAAAGGGACCCTGCCCGGCAGCCGGGGCCCCCGGCCAGCCGGAAAACCCCCGCAGCCACCCCCCCAGAAAAACAGGCGAGCGAGGGCCGTGCAGCAGCATCACCCCCTGGAGGTGCCGCCGGTGTGCGGGGCCGGGGGGAGCATCCCCGGGGGCGGCTCCCCGCCTCTTGCCCCGCAGCAGCTGGGCGCGTCCGGATGGGCGCCGCGGGTCCCCAGCGCTCCCGCTGGGGCCGGCCCCATTGTCTGCAGCCCCGGGGAGGGCTCCTGGGGCTGGGGCGGCGGGGCCGGGCCACGAGGAGCCGCTGCCTCCCCCCCGAGGCGGGCCCTGCCTGCCCCTTCCCCCCCCCGGGGTCCGCCTGCCTGCACCAAAGGACCCAGAGCCCGGCGGGGCTGCAGCCCCCGAGGTGCTCCTGGGCGCCCATCCAGCTGCTCTGGGAGCTGGGGGCGAAGAGGTGGTGGCCTTGTGGCAACTGGAGGTTTGGTGCTGGTGGGGATGGTCCGTGCCGGGCTCGTGATGGAGCTAGGGGAGAAGGATGCGTTTCACCGAATGGGATGGGTAAGGAAAACGGAGCAGGGGGGCCTGCTGGGAGGCAGGACCGGTCAACCTCACAAAGGTATGGCTGCTAATGCCCGAGGAGCATTGGAGCGGTGGAGCATGCTGGATTTGCAAAGGGACGAGGCACAGCGGTAGTCAAAGGAGTCGCGCCAATCGTGTGCCTAGCCTGTCCTACACCCAGCCAGCCTATCCTGCACCCCAAAGATATTTAAAGAGCGACGCAGTCCGCATCACTTGCATCTTGGCCTACGTCGCGGCAGCCCAGCGTGGTGAGATGCTACTCCTTTAAGGAGGAGAGGGGAGCGTGCAAGTAGGCATCTAGAGCAGGGCACCAGCGCGCCAGTGTCAGCGCGCAGCCCTGTGTGGGGCAATGAGAGCCGGCCCCTGTAAACAAGCTGGCCAGGGCAGATGCACCAGCGTGGATCTGGCCAAGGAGCTCTCGTTCTAGAAGCGTTAATGCAGGAATGGCAAAACTGGACAAAGATGCACTTGCAGCATTAGATATTTGAACGGGACCGAGCAGACTTCTAGGGCAAGAGTGTCTGTTTAAAATTTAAAGCCAATGGAGAAACCTGTGAAAATAATAATAATAAAAAAATCTTCCAAATAGTAGCTCTTCCCAGCTGTGCTCAGTACTATTTTTAAGGTACCCTTGTGGAGAGGCAGAGGCTGGTCTGTGCAGTAATCACCTTGTTTTCATTAATGTCAGTCAACACAAATTAGGAGCAGAGATTGAATCCAGAAAATGTAGCATTTATTCTTGGTCTGGGCGAACTTGGGCAGGTAGCCTGGTTGACCCTGTTTGTAAAGGAAGAGGAGGCTGGTTTATGCTTTTTAGAAGCAGTTTGTCCGGCAGCACAAGGGCGGGTGGTGGTTGCTCTCAGGGTGAGGCTCAGCCCTCTGGACAGGAGGGGTTGGTTGTGCTTGGAGGAGACCAGGGAGGGCTGGATTGCACAAAGCAGGTATTCGGGGAAGGATTCAAGGTGAGACGTACCAAGGAACTTTCTGACGTTTATGGTTTCTGCAAGACCCAAGTCTTCACTGTGTAATAATTCAAAATCCTGACTGATAGCGTTTTATTATGGCTGGCGTGCTACCCGTGGTTGTTAAAGCTGGCCTAAGCATTTCCATCCTGCTTTCTGTTTTCAGTTACTTACATTTCAAAACACCTTTCAGGCTGAAATTTTCCAGGCTTAATCTTTGCCTGAAGGTTCTTCCCTCCACCTCCCCCTTCTTTTAATTGAGTTTGAGATAAGGTGATTCAGTTAGTGGTTTTTTTTTTCCTTTTTTTTTTTTTTTTTTTTTGTTAAGAAAAGGCACACCCCCTGAAGAATGGAGTCAAATATTATAAAAAAGAAATTCAGTGTTTAAAACGGCATAAATGCAGAATTAGAGGGTCATATGATTTGCTGAGGGGTTTTGTTTGGTTTGCTTGCTTTTTTTTTTATTCAAGAGTACCTGGAGTGTTCTGGTGGAAAGGGCTTTCATTTGGTGAACCCTTAGAAATTACTTGATATCTTTTTACTTTTTCGCATTCCCCCTGTTAAGGTCAGTGTTTGGCTGCACTGAACAGAGGTTAAAGCAAGCCCGTGCTCCTGGCTGGGCAGGAGGGAGGGTACTTGCACATGCGGTGTGAGTCCTCACAATGGATTTTTGGTGCCAGTTGTTTGTCTGAGGCTTAATCTCGTTTTGTGGTTTAAGCATGTGTGGTTCCTTGCCGCACTGTTTTTATTGTTCTAATAGAGCTTTCCCTAAACCAGGAGGGCTTTTTTTTGTGGTATTTTTTTATCTGTTTCACTCACTGTGCAGGCTCCAAGGTGCCTGCTGAAATCATGACATTGCGAAATGCTAAACATTGACATCTCTTGCTGAATTCATCGTGAGTGTGTATTTTGCAGCTGTCTTCAGCTCCCCACGCAGTGGAGGGAGGTCGGATGTGGTGGCAGTCCTGCCTTATCCAGACTTATCCTCCAAACACAGAGGTGGCCTTCCAGGTCCAGCGAGGACAAAAATTGAGGATGAAGGTCTCAAGATCATCTGGTGTTACTGATGTCAGTGGCAAAAGGATTATGCTTTGAGTGTACACCTTTGTGAGAAACTGAGGTGGCATCCTGCAGTGCCTGTCCCAGATTTGCAGTTATGCTACTGGAAAGTGTTGACTTAAGTCAAGGTTTAATATACGTGGGTAAAATATGCCTCGGGTGGCATAATCCTGGAAAGTAAAGCAGAAAACTTATACAGGAGTACTGTTTTCCATTTTACTATGTATGGCTTGTGAGATTATAGAAATGCCACTTGAAACAGGACTGCAGGAGGAGAGGTCTGGGGGGCGGCGGGGTGGTGAGTGGGGGTGCCTCTGCGGAGGGAGCTGGGGGAAATCCCGCCGCCTGCCCTGGGAAGGGGGAGAGGCCTCTTTACAAGACTGTGTATGAAATAACTCATGGTACTAAGAAGGCGGATGAGAAGTTTCATTTTTATTTCTTAACCAAAACCAAATGGGTACTCAAGGATTAAAGAAGGGGAGAAAGGGAAAATTAAAGGTAATTCCCTCCTCCTAACCCATTTCCCTTCTTTTCACATACAAAGCGTTGTACAGAGCACTCAGTAGATGCAGGCAATTTGGCAAGATTGAAAAGCGGGTTGGCTTGATGCAGCTGGGAAGAATATGCAGATGATGTGACAATCTTGAAAAGACTGTGAAAAAAACTTTTGCACCTAACATGAGGGTCTAGATTACCTAATGTCTGTCTTCTCTGGTGTCTCTTGCATCTTCCTCTAGAGCATTTGCTGCCAGAAGATGAGATGCTTTTCAGCTCAAAGTTGCAGATCTGAGCTTGTGTGACAACTTCTAAGTCAAATTGTGGCCCTTATTGCTTGGGACCTGTGTATGAAGTGGCTTTTAGGAAACTTCCAGGTCTTGTTTCCCCACCAGGCCAATCTCAAGTGAGTTTTAAAAAGATACCTAAACACTGAAACAAAATGTATTTAATCAGTGCATCTGACTGTAGTGAAACCAGGCTGAACTAGTCCTAGCTGTGTCATTTTTTTCCCCATGCAGCTGTGTTTGTTCAGGGGTCACTTGCTCTCTTTCACAATGCCATAAAAAAGCTGCCACCATTTTATGAGAATGCATCTTTTAATCTCTTTTTACCCCCATCTTCCAACAAGAATCGAGGTATGGAGCAGAATCTTGGTGGACACTAACTCTAAAAGGAAAACTTGCTTTATTTTTTTCTTCTCTTGTGTAAAGGGAAAGTAAATAAGAAAAGCAGGGTTTTGTGGGGGTTGGTTTTTGGTTTTGTTTTTGTGTGGTGTTTTTTTTTTTTGTGTGTGTGGAGGCATTCCAGCAGTATGGGGTTAAATTCCCCAATTACTTTGTAGGTAAAATTCTCATTATAATTGCTTGGAATTTTGACCAAGATGGGACTAAAAGATTTAGCCCTTGATTAGCTTTTTAGCAGTATTTGTTGAGGATTATAGCAGTCAGTGGGATTGCTCCAGATTTATTACTGTGAATGAGCAAAACTTAAGCAACTGGCCTTAAAACCAGCTTTCAGCTTTGCACATGAATTAGAAGAGATAAGTCAGCTCAAGTAACAAACAGCTTCGGGATGCAGTGTTATTATCTAGGGCAGTTCCCTGCAAACCCTCCTGTACCTATTACCTGTTTTACTTCATAGGGACGCCTGTCCTCTGCTCCCGGGGAGGGTACGGTAGGTCCCACCTCATTTGGCTTTCGGAAGAGAGCATTGAAGTAAGTTTGTTTCTCTCCAGGGTGATGGAAAACTGCCAAATTCTTATGTTGCCCCATGAGGTTTATGTTTGATAATCCCCACTAAGTCCACATAAATATTTTGGAAATATAATTAATTTCTTGCTATGAAATGTGACCAGTGTGATACAGCCATTTGTTGTCCTTAAGAAGTGACATGAGGCAATTTGCAACTGCTGCAGGCATCAACAGAGTCATTACCAGTGCTTTAAATGGAAAAGGGAAGGTAAAATATTTCCTAGTGTTTACAGAAAACAAAAATTGAATACTGAGCTTGTAGCTACCTAATATTTTGGTCCTAAAGGTGGAAGAGTAAACAAAGAAATAACAATGTAATTCAGTTTTATTAGACACTTTATTTAAAAAAATGTTAGACAGTTTTTATCTAGCGGTTAAGGTTATTGTGGCAGACTAGTATTCATCAAGACTATGGGCTTTCTTTAAGGGAAGCAAAGATCTCTTGCTGACAGGCATTTTTGCCAAGAGCTTACAGTCACCTTGGGGGTCAGGTGCTCAGAGTCCCAGACAAATATAACTGAAGTCAAGTATTAATTGGGGGGAAAAAAAAAATTCCTTTAGGGCTCTATCACCCAGATCTCTTCTGAAAAACCTAAATTCACTCCAGTGACAAGATTGAAACAAAATGGATCAAACCGTTGCTGTTCTTGTGCCTCTGTATTGTCATCTCTGAGCAAGACAAATACAAGCAGCTTTTGCCGTCTTCTTTAACACAGTATTTAAATGCCAGTCAATTTCCTACAAATATTGGCATTCTTTGTTTACCAATAAAAAGGGAAGTCTTCAGCCACTGGATGTTCGTAGCCTCTAATTTTGGCCCTGAAAAGAAGCAACGCTTTGGCTTTGATACTTTTCTACATTCTTGCCAGACAGGTATGTTTTTCAGTATTAAAAGAAAAAAAAAAAAAAACCCAACAGGATGGTCTTGCTTCTTCAGTCCTGAAGCAGCCATGTTGCAATTTCCAAATGCAGGTAAAGACGTATTATCGTGTAATTATAACGATGATTTAAAAAGTAAAATTACAGAATTGTTATAAATGAAGCTTGTAATTGATAATTGTGATGATCATGCTTCCCAAACTTCCACAACAGCAGTGGCAACTGCTTATGTAGAGAAGTAATATGAGCAAAGCATTACACACATTCAGTATCTTCAAAAATCCAGTCTCTCTTTCCACTCCAGATCTCCTGTTTTCTCTCATCATTCTGCTTCTGTTTCAGGGCTGATAAAGAGAAAAAACTTTATCTCTTCAGTTCCCCTCCTGATTCACACATTCCCAGGTTGCCTGGCCCTTCTTGTTTGCTTGCTTTCTTCCTTGCTCTCCTGGCTATAGTCTCTGAAAGTAGCTCGCATTTCCTCTCCTGCCACTGTTATGTAGCGCCTGCTGCTAATGGCTACAGATATGCTGCCTGCTGCTTGCTTCCAACTGGTTTTGCAGCCCTCCAGGCTATCCTTTGGAATGAGGAGCCCAGTCTCTGTCAAAACCACAAGAAACCGGGGAAGCTTTTTGCAGGCTGCCAACAACTATTTCATGGACCTGCTGATGTGATGCCCATGCCCTCTTTGACACTCGGTTCATGGAATGAGTAGTAATGGCCATGTCCCTCTTCCCCCACATGTCTCCAGAGAAGGGGAGGGGGAGGAGAGCACTCAGATTACCTTCATTTCAGCTTTGTATTTATTTTGCTATTTCAGTGTCTGACCCAACTTCTATAGAGTGCTTCTGCAGGAGCTCTTCAGGTCTCTTCTGTGGCCTTTGAAGCATTGCCTGCCATTATAAACGACTACACCTGTCTATTTAGGTGCTCCAGTTGGATGTTTTGCTGTGATGGAGCAGGGATGCTGTTAGCTTGTTTATTGTGTTGTTTGCTGCGCATCATTTTCTGATCTGATCTTACAAGTGTGTTTAGCCTTGTCTTGTACAGCAGTGCTGGCTCTAAAATGGTATTTGAGTGTGTGGAAAAATTCCTGTCTTGGTAATAATGTTCATCTGATACGTCATATGAGGATATGATACCGAATAATCACAGCACGTTTAGGTAAGATACTTGGTTTATACGTTGCAGTACACAGGATCAGGTGGCTTACTACTGCTGAACAAACGAGAGCTAGGCTTCAAAATGCTTTAAATAAGCTATTTGAAAGTAGTTTGGGGAGTTACTGCTAGTCTTGGTAGGTAATGTGGCCACTGGGCAGCCTGCTCCAGGCTGAGACAGTCAGAAACAAGCTCGCTGCCAGTGTGCTGGTTTGGGGAGTGGTAGGAGCTGGTGGTCGCGCACAGAGGCCAGGCACGTTGGTTGTGCTAGACCATCCCTTCGTCGGGCTAATGAGCTTATCTTGGCGCAGTGCAGTGCTGTTTGGTGCAGATGGTTGTAAGCTTTCTGCACCCCTTGTGCTGTAGATATGTTTCTGTGGTCTGGGGGTCTGTTCTGCTTGAGGACCCCGCTCTTCACGTGCCCTGTGCCTTTTCATTTGCCCTACACCAGCCAAACGTGGCTGGTGTAGTACCATTAAACATTTCTGGGGTGTTAAGTACACTGGGCTGCACTAGCATAGCTCTCCCCACCTTCAGCAGAGCTCAGACCAGGCTGTGGGTAAGCGCAGCCTCTGTAAGATCACCCTGCTGCCTTCAGGGTGGGGTTGAGGTCATAGGAAGGAGTGGTGGTGTCAGGAGCCTGGTAGCACCCTTCTTCCCTTTTCGACTTCTTTAGAAGCGAGGATTCCTTTTTTTTTTTTTTTTTCTTTTCTTTTTTTTTTTTTTTTACCTCCCTTAGAGGTCAGGATTTTGGACATCATCCCCATGCTTCTTGTTTTTCCTTTTCTTTCCCTCTTCCCATCAGTGAGGTGCAGGTGGCCTGTAGGTGACTTGATTTGGGCTTAAGGAATTCAAAGGAATGATGACAAAGGGAAGGCACCCTCCTGTCTGAGACTACAGAGTCTCTTGCTCTGCCTGTTCCCTTTTTTAGGATGCCTTTGTCTACCTGTTTGATCTACTCAAACAGCTAAATAAAGTTTTAAAAACCTTCCACAGGTACTTAAAAGCACCATGTGCTTAAAAAGTATGTACTTACGAGAATTGCTTTACATTTAAGA
Organism: Platalea leucorodia; assembly: GCF_965183815.1. Lineage (NCBI taxonomy): Eukaryota > Metazoa > Chordata > Aves > Pelecaniformes > Threskiornithidae > Platalea > Platalea leucorodia. The sequence goes on from NC_138826.1 coordinate 37,067,591, forward strand.
AACCCCAACCCACCTTGAAGGAAATTGATTTGGAGCATGAAGAATCTGTTGTATCTTCTGAGATGACTCAACAGTATTTGGGGAATTGGGGGACTTCTGCATCGCAGTTGTGTTTGGGGATGAAAGCTTAGGACAAAAGTGTGGTATTTTGTTGAAGGCAAATATGTTGTTCATAATGATGAAACAGAGCAGACTGCCTGCATGATACATTCGATATAGCTAGACAGGACAAAATCAAGGCTTGCAATGTGATACAGTGCGCTGGTGTGTTATCCTGGGAGATTACACCGGGAAAGGCAATTCTTCCCTGGTCCAGTTTCCCTGTGAGAAACACCCCAAGTTAGACATCTTTGGGGAGCTGGTTGCTTCTACCATTTTATCTGGAATTGTACCATGGTGGGCAGCCAGTAAATGGTAAACGAATGGAATGACAAGGGCCTGGTGATGGTGTATGAATGCACACACACACAATAAACTCAGCTTTGTTCTTTTTTCCCCGAACGTCCTTACAGTGATAGATATGCTGTTGAACATAAAAGCTATGGACGTAAACTTTAGCCGTTCTTACTCTAGGGAAGGGGTGGTTAATGAACTGTTAATAAGGCCGAGAAAATTCAAACTTCTTAGAACTGGCATAGAACAGTAAATACGTGATCTTGCCCGGTCATTTGAGCTTTTCTAATTCTACCCGTGTATTTTTAAATATTAAAAATTGGTCAGTTTAATATGTCTGCACCCTTCATTAATTAGAATTATACTAATGCTATTTCACATCTTTTTCTGTTTCAGAGTTAACACTGTATCACCAGAGAGCAGCGATGGGAGTATGCAGTTTTCTATTGAAAAGTTCTCTCAAGAGCTCATGATTTTTTTCCATCTCTCCTCTTAACATTTCTACTACTCCGCAGACATGGCTCACCACGCGAGGCCTTCCAGATTAGTCAAAAAGGAAGAGTTAGGCAAAAGGAAAACTAACCAGGGCAAAAAGAAATCTAGCCAAGTGAGAAAGAAAACCACAAAGACTTCCACAAAAGCTGTTAGTTCTGGAAAAGGCAAAAAGCCAGCACAAGAAAAAGATGTTAAGAAAAAACAGCAAGAAAAGAAACCAATCATGAGCTCTTCAGGTAGACTTCTCAGGAGCAGTGTAACCAGAACCTTGTCTGGAGCATCTTGGGTGAGTTTGGAGAAAGCTGACAATATCCTCTTTCATAACCAGGATTCTTTCAACATCAATGGCTTTACAATGTCTCTCCGTAACCGATCATTCTCCCGTAGATTGTCCCAAACTCCAACAATTGCAAAACCCAGGAAAGCTGCAGCACAAAAAAGGCTAGAAACAAAGGAAAAACATGAACAGGAAGCCCTGGCAGTAGTAGAAGAAAAAAACGTTGAAGCAGGCGAAAGAGTATTGAAACAAGATTTAGCACAAAATGAGTTGGCTCCTCTGCCTGTAGAAGATACTCCATGTAGTGCAGGCGAAGAGCCTGCTACCACATGTGCCAGTCAAGACAAAGAGGTAGAAATACCTGAAACAAGTGACTCCATTCCAAGCAGTCAGGTAACTGGTGACGATACAGAAGCGTTAGAGGTGAAATACAAGCATGAAGACCTGCCCTGTGAGCAGACACCCAGCAATCTCGATACGGGTAGTTCGGCTGAAGCATTTGTTGAAAATGCTGCGCTTGTGCTTCCATCTTCTCCTTCTGACTCCGTAATCGCCTCTGAATCAAACTCGAAGGTGTGTGCCGAGACTCCCTTCGATCTGGTGCCTAACAGTAAGGAACCTGACTCCAGTTCTGTCGATACCTCAGACCTCAGCTCAGCAGTACTGTTAGAAGAGTCGGTCCCGCTTGCCAAATCTCACATCGAAGCAGAGTCGGACCTGGTGCTACCTAGTGAAGAACAAGACTCAAATTCTGCACCGATAGTTACCTCTGAGTTTAGCTCACAAGAACATTTATTAGAAGATGCAAGCTCACTTGCAGAGTCCTGCTTGAAGGCAGGCTGGGATTTAGAGTCTGAGAATAAAGACGTTGGTTCAAATTCCAGCTCTGTAGCTGCCACTGAATCAAATTCACTTTTACCTTTTGAAAGTGCAAGCTCACTTGCAGAATCGCACGTGAAACTGGTTGTGGATTTTGTACCTGTTCACAAAGAACTTGACTCAAATTCAGATTTGAGCTGTGCAAGAGAGAATTCAGAATCTGACTCAAAAAACATATTTACAGTATGTGAACCAGTTTCCGATACCTCTTTAAACAATATTGAAGTGGAGGACATTGAACAGCTTGTTAGATGTATTGATGCAGAGACATTAATTTTGAATTCAGGTTATGTCCCCACTTTATCTCCAGATTTAGAAAAAAGCACAGTCGATAAAATCTCTGGTGAAAGCTCTGGACAATTCTCTGAAGGTTTTGTTTCGGAGTTGCATGGAGTTGTTTCTTCAAGCATGGAAATCTCTGCTCTTGCCTCAGAAAAAGCCATAAATGCAGATTTGCCAGCTGACTCAAGACTGCAGCATAATGATTATTCATCACAGCTGGGAAGAGTCGGAGTAAGCTTGAATTTGTTTCAGGACAACGTGAGCAGCAGCACTGAAGCAGTTGAGGCCTCAGGGCCATCCTCTCTTAAAAATCCAGCTGGTGATTACCCTGTTCCATATTCATCTCTGCTCCCTATGCTAGAGAAAAAGAAACGAAGGCGTTGTGGAGTCTGTGAGCCCTGTCTGCGGAAAACAAATTGTGAAGAATGCAGCTGTTGCAGGAAACGCAAAACTAGTCACAGGATATGTAAAAAGAGAAAATGTGAAGAACTGAAAAAGCCACCACCGCCAATCACACTACCTTTTGAGGTAAGCCAAAGAAGTTGCAAATTAAGTCACTCTTTTGAGGCTTGAGGTACATCTTAAAATTCTGCAAAGGTCACTGTACAGCTTTAGAGAGCTTAGGGTTACTGTTGGAGCTAACAGGTTGTATAGTAACTTTCTCGTGTCATCTGTAGAGGCGTAGATTAAAGTGAGCTGGAGTTACTCTTGTTCCTGCTGTGTAAATGCATAAAATCAGAGGTAAGTATGGCTTTAACTCTATGTTCCAGATATGCGCATATTGGCCAACATCAATTAATTAGTTGAGAGCACGAAGACATGAGAAAGATGTAAGTACAAAATGTGGGGAGGGGGAGGAATGAGGGTAGTCTTAAGAGACTGTAAATTATTAGGGAGAGGGTCTGTATTTCAAAATACTTCAGGTTAAAAAGCAAAGGAAGGTAGGCTGTTTGCTCTTTAATTCAGATGAAATAATTTGCTTGTGATGACAGATTTGGTGGAAATAAAGTTAAGAACTTCAGGGTCAAATTGTAGCTGCATTTCCCCTTTCACATCTCTCTGCCTTTCTAATTGTCTATTCTTCTGTTTCTCTCATTTCATTTCTCCTGCCTGTCTCCCTTTGTCTTTTACCACATCCCCCATACATACTTTCTTTTTCTGTGTTTCTTACTCATTTTTCTGATCCATCAGCCTTTTATAACCCAGGTCATTACTTTTGGAACAAAGAGAAGGGGAAAAGACAATCTGTATGCCCCTGTGATAACAGCACTGACCTTCTGAGAGATATCAGTTCAAGATCAGGCTTTAAATCAGGTAAGTAGGGAGTTGAACATAGATTTCCCACATCCCAATTGAATTCCCTGACCTCTGAGCTGCGGAGTTAGCCTCTGCACCTCCACATCCTGCTGGAAGCATTCTGCTTCGTATGATCCAATGGGGCCTGAGCCATAGAGGGGGAGATGCTGTCTCGGTAGTTGAGTCACTGGGACATTTGCTTTGGGATGTGGGAAACTGAGGTTCAAGTCTCTGCACCAGTTTGTGCTCCCAAGTGGAGCAGTTCACACTGGGGAGAATGCACCTGCAAAACCTTTCTCGATAGCAGTTCCATTAAAACGCCGTGTCCTTACAGCAGGTAGGAATTCCTGTCAGCTGCGGAGGTCTCAGGCGACCTCCTGTTTTCACCACTCTGTCCTGTGCTTACCAGGGTTTGCAGAGAAGTCTGTTCTGTTTTTGAGGTAGGCAAGCAGAAAGAAAAGGCCTGTAGCATTGAGGGGATATGATATATTGCCCTTTGTAGGGGAAGTATATTTTAAGTTATAATGTTTAGGGAAATAGGTTTAAACAGCTTGGCTCAAAGTTCATTCTAAAACATCTTTGTGTCTCAACTGCTCCTAAATGCTCTTTAAAAAAAAAAGTGAGGGGAGGGTTAGCTATAATGTGATTTAAGATATATATTAAAAGAATAAAGATGATAGAGACTGATCGTGACTTTTTACAGCAAAAGAGTAACGACATTATGTCCTTTTGTATACTTAGTCAGTGGGATTGAAGAAGCTCATGGGAGAGAATTGGTGGAGTTGCAGTAGGAAGTGATCTAAAAGCCATGTTTTAAAAAGGGTTTTGGCAGGGTGGGTGAAAGGAAGCACTCCAGCTTTTCTGTCAACCTTTGTTTTCCAGGCTAAACATACTTCTTTTCTTGTTGCTCAGGCTGACCTTCTCCTTGCAGATTAGCTTTGCCCCTTCACCTTTGTCCTCTTTGGGCACTCCTTTTGCTTTCTTTATGAGAGATTCCTTGTTTTTATTCTTTTCTTGGGCAGCTTTTTTTTTGTGTGTGCTTTTATTTTATTAAACTGGTCGCATTTTGTACAATGCTTTTAAAGCTGCACCAGAGGCCTCCTTCATTTCTTGTTAAATTTCGTATGAAGTTTCAGAGTACTGCGTGGAGGAAATGAAGTATTCCTGACATTTAAGAACATGTCAGGTATTTCCTTATAAAGTTACATTTGAATGAAACCTGGTGCCTTTTTAGATATTCCTAGATGCGAGCCTTGCCTCATTTGTAATCTCTAGAAACCGTGCTCTGAGAAAATGAAAGAGGAAAGCATTTCTACAATGTAGATATGTTACAAGAGCTCTTTAAAGATGTTGAGATACAGGGGAAAGTGTTGGGGGATGGGAAACACTATATCACTCTGTTCAGCAGCTATCCTTTAGATAAGATTGTAGCACCCTGGAAGGGAATCCCGTTGTGTTTTCCCAAACTGGTAGGACGGAGACTGCAACAGCTGGGACTTCTATGACAGTAATGTGTTTCAAATAGAGGGCAGCTGGGGAAAAACCAAAACTGTAGGTCTCTGTCCATGGTATAGAAAGTGAACATAATAATTAAGAGAAATGAGGTTGGCTTCAGTGCATTCCTTGTTCGGAAGAGTCATGCATCTCTCTCTCATGTTGGTGGAATGTAAGCATTTTTTGGAGGTGATTCACTGGGAGGAGGGTGTAGGGGATAGACATGCTCTTCATGGGCATCGTTTAAACATTGGTGTTTTGCCTTAAAGGGAATTATCTCTTCTCATTCTAACTAAACAAGGCAAAAGTCACAATGAAGTCAATGAGAGCTCTGTACATTAAATGGCTGTAGGGTAGCCAGTGCAGGGGTTGGCAGTCCATGCGTACTGTTTAAAGAGCAAAAAGTGCTGTTTTTCCTGAAGAACTTGTGCATTTACAGTTATAGGGAGTAAGGCATGGCTGGTAGAAGCCGTGAATGTAGACTGAAGTGCATATTCCAACACACATGCCCATGTGTACACAAGCATTCAACCCTCAGAGAGTATCGGTTGCATGTTTGGAGCTGGTATTAGTTACATTACTGTTATTTTCATTAATTCACACATAATCCAGATAAAGATTTGAAAACTATATTGGACTTGAAAAATATCACTTAAAAATAATATCCACATAAGCCTTCAGTGATACTTTACCTTGCTGAATGTAATGGGTTTTGCAGGGACGTGACATAATGAAAGTCTGGATAAAGCATTGTGAGCTCTAGTTCACAGCCCCTGTGCGTAGCAATATTGTTATATGTAATGCCCCTCTTCCTGAGGGATTCACACTGTGGCTGCTCAGTTAGGAGCTGGTATGAAAAAATTGTAAAATATATTTTTTTGCTTACTGAATTTTTTGAAAGAGCAGCCTGGTAAATAAAAAATTTCAGCAGACTTTGAAAAGAAGAGGAAAAAAGCTTTATATTGGGTTACCGTCCCTCTCAGAATGAATAATGTGGGAATGCTTGACAGTGAAAATAGGGTTTGACGAGTTTACGTACACGAGAGTGTGATGCTTCCACTTTTTTGTCTTGTCTTTCCAAGACCGCTGTTTTTTGAAATAGTATAGCAGTTACTGAAGGCTATTCCACAGCTATTTTCTACCAAAAAGCATATTTCATTTCAAGAAGCGGTCGTCTTTGCTGCCGTTGCATCGTCACGCGTGTCAAGGCTGTCTGGATGCGTTGCAGTGTGGGGCAAGGATCTCGTAGGCTTCAACACCAGCACGTAGATAGGGAAGGTGGTCCATCATTTATTTTATTTTCTCCTTGGAAAAAAGGATTCCTGTTTTGCACAGGCGGGTGTTGCAGATGCAGCAGCACACGCTCAGGATGAAAACGCTGCCTTCTGGGTGCTTGCAGTCATTGATTGAGCTGGCTGTGGTGCACGGTGGTTGTGCTTGGTGGTGTGCTGGGCTCCGGCTGGGTGGGCGGACTCGGATCTCATCTGGCTCCCAGCTGGCCACTGCTCTCCTGGGCGTAGCCATCGCCCCAGCCCTGGCCCAGGAGGGTGCCAAGATGAGCGGCTCCCGTTACTAGGGTCCTACCTGGGCAAGGAGCCCTCTCGGGCTGAAAGCATCTGGCAGGGAGAGCTTCAGTTTGTTTTAGGTAAGGGACCACTAATGGTTTAGTGGGACCTGGAGTCAACAAACTGAAAAAAAATCAGGTCACTGAGTGTAAGTTCACTGGGTTGACCAAGGTGTCTCGAGACGTCTTATTTAATAGCTGTAATCTGAGTAACATGAAATATTAAATAACAATAAGGGCCTGCTTGCTTGTGGGTTTTTAACATGCTGCCGAAAACCCAGACATATTTAAAAAGGATGCTGCAATTAGAGTTGGTTGGGAACTTTCCAGTGAGCCATTCCTTGAATGGAAAATGCTGATTTAACAGAAAGCCTTCACAGCTACTATCTGTCTCGATGCAACTGTTCTTGGGGGAAGGTTTCTCAAGGTTCCAAATGAAATTTCTGCTTAAAACTTGAAAAGGGGGAGACAATGATCAGAGGAGCTCGGTGGTTAGGACATTTTGCCTGATGCAGACCAGGGGCTTGAACTTTGGTCTCCCACATCCCATCTGTCTCCCTTGAATTTTTGAAAGGTTTGCTCTGCTTTTGGAACACAACCAAATGTCGAAATCTCAAAAAAATAAAAGCAAAATGGAATTCTTGTTTTCTAGCCAGACCTAGTTATAATCAAGAAATTTAGACTTTGTGGTATTTATTTTACAATAGACTCCAGAAACATTTAAGCCAGTTAAATTTTAAAATGACTGCGCATAAAACCACTCCTTTTGAATATGTTACTTGAGAGTTTTGTGAGGGGATAGCACGGGGGCTAGAGGAGTTTGGTAACGTGTGGCAAAGATGAGCAAAGCTGTGTACACCTTACTCCGTGGATGCAGGGCAGGGAGTTGGAGTAGCGCAGTTTACTCTTATTTTACACACGCATGCTCCGTGGGTGTGTAAAAATAATTACAACAACTCACACTTCTTTGCCATTCTCTCTGATCCTGGGTGTGGACTATAATGCAGCCTAAATGACAGGGAAATGTTTGGGGTCTAGTTATTTTCAGAGGATGCATTTAAAAAGTTGCCTCTTCACTGCTCCTTATTTTCTGTGCCATTTCTTACAGCTTTTACAGAGAAATTTTTATTTGAAGAGGTTTCTTTCCTTCCTTGTGTATGAGGACCCATCCTAACAGGAGGGGAAGCTGCCTAACTAACAAGGAAACCTGAAACTACCGCCTAAGTGCTGTCCAGCGCACGCAACAAATTGGGGACTGAATCAGGATACTGGGTCTTAGGTTTCTAAGCAAACAAAATAAATATTTTTTTTTTAATATTTTTTGTTCTGGACTGTAAAGCATCTTAAGTAGCCAAAACTGCAAAGAATCATCAGATCACTGAGTGTACATACCTCTCTTGTTTTTATTACGCTTAAAGACCCTTGGAGACTTGTGGTATTTCAGGAAAACATTACAGACCCGTACTTTTATTTTACCTGATCCTAAATCCTATTTAAGCGCCTAAATGAGGCGCTTAAATACAAGGTAGCATCAGACAAGAAAAATGAGCAACAGCTTTCTCTTGCTTATTGATACGCTGCAGAATGAGTTGTGTGTCCACATCTGAGTGTTTGCACTACTTAACTGATTTGCACCATTAACTGGTCCATAAATTGGACACGAATTACTCTTGTATTTTAGCAGTAGATAAAGAAAACGGTTTTAAATTGCGGTCTGTAGCTGCTGAGAAGATGCTCTTACAGTTTTTTTTTCCGTGTGTAGCGCATAGATCCATGGCCAACTTTCTGGTTTAGATGTCAACTGCAAATTGTTTCAGTAAATGCTTGGTTGACTAGTGGTGCGCTAGATACGTTGTTGTTTGTTTGTTGTCCAGGGTTAGCGAGTGTCTGCCTGGTACCTTAGGGCTGGGCGTGAAAACTTGCGGGAGCGCTGTGACCCCTCCGTCCTCCTTCCGTCTGGATGAACGCTTTAAACAGGTGGAGACGTGGGAAAATAATTGCATTTCACGTTTCTGCGGTGGCCTGTTCGCATCGTAACCTGTTTGCAGCGGACGCGGCGTTGGGTGCTGTAGGAGCCGCTGAGGACGGGGCCGTACCTCGCGGCGGGGCCGTGCGGGTCGCCCGCAGTGGGCTATGGCGGGCGGGCTGGGTCCGCGCGAGCCGGCTGGCTTTCGGGTCGGGTGGGCGCTGGGCTCCTGGTCCCAGGCAGAGTTTTCGGAGGGGGCCGGTGCGGCGCAGCGGTTCCCGGGGCTGGGGGCAGCCGGTGAGGGCAGGCCCTCGGCTGCGCGCAGCGGGAAAGGCGCAGCGTCCTCCAGTTGAGCGGCGATTTCCACTCTTCCCGGGAGGAGCCGGGGTGCGAGGGGCAGCGTTCCCGGCGGGGCCCCCCGGCCCCACGCGCGCTCCGTGGCCGCTGCCCCCCACGGTGCGCCCCTACCCCTGCCTGCCCCCGCGGGGCCGGGGGGGGACCCCGTTACCCCGTTGCCCGCACGGAGGGCGCCCGGCCCTGTCCGACGCTTCGCTGCCCGGCGCCCGCGTGCGTGCGCAGGGGCGCGCGCATCTCTGCGCGTGCATGGAGGCACGCGTGCATGCGTGCGGGTGCACGGGGGCCGTGTCCTCGCCTGACCCCGCACGCAGCGGCCCGCGCGGAGCCGACGGACCCCGGGACCGCTGCCCGGGTGGGTGCCCCGCCCCGCCCGGGCCGTGCACGCGCCTGCGGGGGCGCGCGGCGGCGGCGCCGGCTCCGCATCCGCCGGCGCGGCGAGTCCGTGCCGCCTCTTGCGGGCGGCCGCTGCGGCGCCCGCACAGGAGACCCTTTGTTTGGGCAGGGCCGGCGCGAGCGCGGGAGGAGGCCGGGGGGGGCGCTGCGGGCCGCGGCCGCCCCATTGGCTGGGGCCGGCCCGCGGCTCCTCGCGCCGGCGGCGGGCGGGCGCGCGCGCGGGGCAGGCGGGGGCGGGGCGCGGCGCGGGGCCGCACGAGGCTCGCGCCCGCGACGCCGCCTGGAGGAGGGCGCCGCTGCGGCAGGAAGCAAGATGGCCGCCCGGTGGGCGCCGCTGTGAGGAATGCGGGGCACCAGCGAGGCCGGCTCCAGGGGGGCGGCGGGGCCTCTCCCCTCGGCCGTCTCCGGCGTCGCCGTGTGTCGGGGTGGCGGCGGAGGGGCCGCGTAGAGCCTCCGTCAGCCCTCTAAAGTGCCGCATGTAAAGCATTCTGGGTATTTAAGAAATATTGTGCAGTTTGATCATAAAATCGGAGGTGTCTGCCTTTGTGACCACAACTTATTCTGCAATTTGATGTTTTTTTAGGTTCTAACTGAAAACAAAAGACCTCAGAGGAGGAAGCAAAGAGTTTTAAAGGTAACCGATGATTGCTTTAATATTTATCCCCTCCCATTTTAAGCAGCGTTTTCTTGTCATATAGACTAGGAAGCCAAAGGGTTAATTTCTGGGAAGCGGCGCTTTCCAGCTATTCAGGAGATCAGCTAATTTTAAAAGCACAGAACATGTTCTTTTTTTCCTCTTTCTCTCCAGCGTGTTGTATACATACTTGAATCTTTCTGCACGAGTCTGCAGACCAAAAAGTTTGCTTTCCAGTGCATTGGAGGTTCACTTTAATTTCCTCTATTCCTAGTTTCATACTTCCAAAGGTAGCAGTTGAATGTTGGTGGGGTTTTTAGTGTGCAGATTTTATGGCATCTGAAATTTAATGCGAGAAGTCAATGTTATAACGCAAACCAAATTAAGGAAAGTGGAAATTTTATGCGTACGTTACCGTAGTTTTGATTTCCTTTTTTCTTTAAACTTTAGACCACCTCAAGTGAAACTGAAAATTTTGTAAACTTACAACAGCCTTCAGTTTCACATGGTAACACGTTTCTTCAAGATTTTTAAGATGGCTATCTTTCATGATAACAAAAGATTGGTGTTTCAAACGGAAATGTTTTAGCTTTTGTAACGAAATACAGACTTACTACACTCATGGCTAATGTTTTTTTTAAAAAGTAACAGGTAGCACATTGATACTGCATCTTTCGGTTAGTCTTTAGAATATTTTGAATAGAAATAAGTCATTCTGTTTCAAACTAACATGTTGGAGGATGGATGGTGCAAGTAAGATGGATGGTACACGTCAGATGAAGCTGAGGAAAATGAGAAAAAAATATATGTTGTTAAACTTACTTACTTTGTAGAACTATTCTCTTATACCAGCTAAGCGTAATATAAGATAGTTTAGTATTGTTTCAGTACACTAAAATTTCAGAAGTTATTGGACATAATGGATTTCATAAATGCTGAATGTCTGTAGTGTAATTTTACTTGAAAACATCCCAATTCCTTATTAGCTTTGTCTTCACTGTTACATGTTACAGAAACTCGCTTAAAGGGGTTCTAATGTTGTAAGACAAAGCAAAGTTAAAAGTTAAGATTAACCAAGGAGCAAATAACCTTATTTGACTTGCAAGTATGTCCAGCCTCAAGGGTGTCTGTCTTTTCATGTGGGAGTAGTTGTGCAAACGACCTCCTTGTATGCTAACAGTAATTGTGATTGTATAACACTAGCAAGTGCTTTTTTCTTTCAGTAAATAAATTAATCTATTAAAAAATTAGCATTTTTCATTGTCATGGATATGCTTTTAATTCCTCATTTTAATTACTGCTGCTCTTGTAACATAGCGCATAGGTGTAGTTAAAACTTTAGCATTTGTTCATTCTGTTTTGTGCGGTTAAGTTGATAGTAGCATGCAAAATAAGGACTGTTTGTGAATGGGTCATTCAACTTTGCAATGTGTAATTGGTATGACACCTGTTCTGTCAAAGTGTGAATTTTTTTTTTTTTTTGGTGATAGGCAGATACGTTGTATTAAGTGTCTGTCTACAGTAGGCGCTCATAGTGGGTCTTCAGGTTTTTCTCTTTGAGTTCCTTTTACCACTGTTTCTGATTTGATGGCAGGGCAGGTTGCTATGTAATACGATGCTGTCATTCCTCTCCTTTCCAAAAAGCCTTCTGAAGAGGTTTTTTTTTTCCTTGGCTCTTAAATGGAAAGGCTTGTCTGTTTTTGTGTGTGCGTAGTATCATATGTTAGTCATTGGACTTGTGTTTATTTCTGGTTTGACTTTTCCTTTGCTGAGTTGATTCTGTAGTGGTTCCTCTTTGGTTTTAGGTGCTGTTCTTTGTGTTTTCTACTATTCGTCTTTGTTTCGTGGTGCTGAAGTGTATTTCATAAGAGTTTATTCACTTGCATGCACCAAGTAAGGCATGGTACCCCTGAAGGCACCTCATGAAACGTCTAGGTTGGGGTTGGTGGGGTTTTCCTTTGTTTTTTGGAGGGGAGGAGAGAGGTTGGTCATCTTAACTTAGGTTTCCTATCTCCGTCAGCTGCAGTAAACTTAGAAAAAGCTACATAATTTGCAGGCTTCTTTAGGCATTTTTAGCAATATGACGTTCTGGTATATGACCTTCTAACCTGGCTTCTGTTATTGGTGGGACTGCCATGTAAGGTGGTATTGTTGTATCTATTGAATTATAACCTCAACCTTAAATTTAATGATCGGTAGTGATTGAGGGCATCCGACCGGTGACAGCTTCAAAATTTTAACAGAATATTTCCTTTTTTTTTCTTTGTATTTTGCTTCAAATAGTATTGTAAATTTTCTTAAAGGAGAATTTGTAGTACTCTCTTCCAGTAATACATGGAGTTGGTATTTCTCTAATCCTCCTAAGTTTTATAGATGCATGTTTATTTACTTGGAGGGCTAGTGCCCTTTCTAATTGTGCTTCTTAGGACCAACATATTTACAAATTCTTCTGCACAGTGTGAAAATAAGCAATGCTTTCCTGTTGAAAACAGATTGGACAGATACAAACATTAAGACTAAAAGTGGTACATACTATTATACTGTACCTTTCGTTTACTATCTGTCATTTTCCACACTTGTGTTTTAGTGCTCCTTTCTGGTTATTGTAGGAGGAGTCATGTAGGAAATTCTTCTCTGCCATAAATACTGTATTAGGTTCTCCATGTTTATTTTGAAAGAACATCTGAAATATTCATCATTTCTAGCAAGCGAATGCTCATTGAAGAAAGAGTCTTTGTGAGTTCATAGTAATGGATACTAAGGAAGGAATATACTCATGGTTTTTCTTACCGTTTACATTGTGTGCTTTCCCCAGTTGAGCAGACGATTCTTTAATTTTATTCCTGATAATAGAAAGTCTATATAGAAGGGATTAATACTTAAAAGTTCATTCGCCTGCATTTCAAAAGGCGTATTATACACCCTGCTTCACTTATTATAATTTTCCTTTTAGCCACTTAGCAGTGTTCTCACTCAATTTGAGCAGTGCAGTGCACCTCTCCTTAACAGTGGGGAAATGTTTGCAGTCACGTGCAAGTTGATTAACACAGAGCTCAGAAGAATGGGACAGTTGAACATGGCATCATGTTGTCAGGGAAATCTACAGTTACCAAGTATAGACAGCAGTGGCGCCAGTAAGGAAACCTCCCACAGATCAAGATACAGCTGACGAAGAAGTACAGTCCATGGTCTTTCTACTAGGTTCTGTGGAGCCAAGGCTACCATTTGGATGGCTACAGATGTTTGCTGCGTTGATGGAGATTTAAAAAAAAAAAAAAAAAAAAAGAAGAAAAAAAATAAAAAGGAGAAAAAACAAAAAGGGGAAGAGACTGTGGGAGAGATCCAGAATAATATATGCAGTGCTAAGTAAGTATTATAACTGCATGCACATTCTTTGTTCTCTGACTGATTCTGTTTACGTGTTTATGCATAAACACTGTAACGGTAATCGTGTGTGCCAGAGAAGTGCAAACGATGCCTGCTAAACTCTGTAAAATCCTGTCAGTTTAAGCCAAGCTGAAAGCCAGAGATGACTCAGTATCTAGAACTTCTGGTTTGTTGATAAACATCGTATTAGGAACCAGTAAAAGTTTCATTTCCATCAAAGCTACAAATATATATTTGAGCACTCTTATTTTTTTTTTTCTTCCACACATACAAAGCATAGTCTTTCTTATCAAAAACAACTTTGAAAATACAAAGTTGCTTTTGCAGACGTGCTGTTGCCCTTTTTATGATGCAGTTTTAGTTTTGCTGCTTAAAGAAATTAAAAATACACTTTTTTTTGTCAAGCTCATATATGTGTTAACAAGAGTTAAGGAAAGTAACCGCTAATGTTCATGATAATGCTTTGAGTGAGCATGGATTGAACTGGTTTTGAACATTTATTCTAAATTATGGTGTATGTTTTTAGTGCAAAATATCTGCCAGAATATTTAGCTGGAAGAAATTAAATTTTATTACTTTTTTTCCCCTTTAAAATAAGATATGAGCAAGTCAATGGATGGAATTGCACTGCAGTGGAATTTTACAGAGGAAGAAGACAGAATGGTGTCATACAAGTTGGAAAGGATGTTGTCGAGAAAATACTTACCGTATTCTTTGTGTTTTTTAAAGGGACATTATCACCTTGGAACGTATTCCTTCAGTAAATACCAATTAAAATTGCTTTGAGTACTGGTTGAAAGTGTCTGCCTATTTCTTACGTGCCTTTCTGCTCCCTTTTTTAATAGGGAGAGCTTACTTTTGGTATGTGAGTAGCCTACACAAATGAGTTAACTTTTATTTTAAAAAATAAGATAAATAAGTAACTTGGCTATTAAGTTAGTTTAAAAAAATGTAGGTATCAGTTTTTTGAAAGAAATATTCTTGCAATTTTGACCTTTTTCAAGCTGGATACGTGTCTGTCTAAATAGGATTAATTTATTTTTTTTTTTTTGCTCTTGATAGACTCATGTACCTCACTTGATGTGTGCAGGCATGATTATGGTTGTAATTTAGTAGTATGCTTCCATGTGCAGCCTTTCCAGCACTTCCACATGAATGCACTCATGTGAACATACGAAGCACTTCCATATTTTGTTTGTACAGTACTGCTAAGACTACTCATGTATGTAGACATTTTTTGAATGGAGTCCTCACAAAGAAGGCCTTTGGAAATGGTCTGTAAATTATTAATCCTACTCTAGTACTTTTCTAATCATTAATTTTTCCAGCCAGCTTCTGGGGGAGTCGAAGCCTGTCCCTTGTGGACTCTTTCCTGTGGTGCTAGGTGAGCTGGATGGGATGCAGAGACACTCTCCTTCCCTTGCCCCCCTCTCCCATCCACCTCCTTCTCAGGACCCCTGCACTGCTTGCCCAGCAGCACCATCACGCTGCTCTTTGCCCCCACAGCCCAACTCCCCAAAATGTCGGGACGCTGTCCTTTGAGGGGAGGACAGGGAGGAGTAGGGTTTTCTGTTTTAACTCATTTGTTGCCGTAGCAGAGCAGTTGTGAGGATCGCGCCATTCCTCCTCTTCTCCGGGAATGGTGGAGGCAGAGGCACAATGAAGCTGGAAAGTGTTGAGTAAGGCCAGGCTGAACCTAGTGATTACGGTGGTTTTGGAGGGGTTTTGCACGTTTTGTAGATCTTGACTGTCGTTGTGTATTTTAGTGCAGTGCTGGGTCTTCCACTTCAGTGGATTTAGAGGTGGAGCTTCTTAAAGAGGTAGAAAACGTGTTTGTGATCAAAAACGTCATAAAATATTAAAAGTAACATAGTTTGTGGGAAGGAAGGAAAATGTACATGTGTCGATGAAGGTCAGATGCATAGGATACTGATACATTTTTAGGCGTTCTAATGAAGTTACAGCCTTATGAAATAAACACTGATTGCCTATTCCAGGCATGTAGTTTTGTTGATATTGTTTGTATTTACTACTGAATTATGAACTTTATTGAATACTTGTACTTGCTGTATGTAATGTAGGCATTGAAATAATTGAGACAGCTTTGCAAATTCCAGAAATCTGTTGTCAGTGTTTGCTGTTTGTCTGTACATTTATAGATAGTAATATCTGGAGAATGCTTTGAAAATGGGCACTACTTGTTCAGAATCAGATACCATATTGCTAAGCAAGTTTGTTTATTGCTTTTAGTAACTGGTGTGGGAGCAAACCAGTGGGAAGCCCCAAACTTACTTGAGTGGCACCGGATTTTCAATTCTGTGTTTTTTTTTCTTTCTGCGATGTTATACTAAGATTTTTATATTTACTGTTACTAAGTATGAGAAAGTTAATTTAGCAGATACTACTGCAGCAAAATTTCCCATTGACATTAGTAGGAGCATTGCCTATGTAGAGACCAAAAGATTTTCCTACTAAAATAAATCCGTAATTATAGGGTTTCATTTGGGAAGTAAGAAGAATTCATGCATTCTTATAAAGGTATTTTCTCTTTAAATGTCAAATACATGAAACTTAACCAACATCAAGAAAACAGGAATTACATATAAGGAACTAACAATAATCACTTTTCATTAACTTATATAAAATCAGTATATAGAATGTATTTGGCTGTCCTTATTGTCCTAACAGCTTTAATATGAAGCCTTTTGGAATATTAGGATTTTTCAAGGCTGACTTAAAATTGAGTGGTTTGTATCTTGACACTTGACTGTGAATTCCTTTCTCAATCAGCATTTTGATGGTGTTGTCTGTATTGTATTATAATTTAATTGACGCTCTGTAGTAAAATTTGGCTCTACATTTAATTTTCCTAAAATAAAGGTTTTGCTGAACTTGTGAATGAGAGGGAAAATTTCTGTGTATTTAAAAATGTAAAGCATTTACTTTTGTGACAGATGATCACTGTCTGAATTCTGCAATGCAAACACCACTGTTGTTGTAGTGCTGCTCCAGAACAACATTGCTGTGATTCCGGTATGTGAGTGAAAGTTGGTACTCCTGTAAAGAGAAAGTGGAAGTTACATAGAGTGTAAATTCTATTTTGAACTTTATTTAAAACCATAGGCGTGCTAGCTCTGATAGAGACAGAAGAGAAACATAATTTGCCTTTTTTTAGGCTTTTTTTTCCTCATGAAAATCAGCAAAACATAGATGCAAAATCCTGAATAGGGCTGCAGCCTTGTAGCTTGGTGGCTTAAGTGATCAGCATGACTATTTTTCTTTCTTTTATCTGAATTACTTTTAGCTGTTCCTCTGATATAACTGTCACCAACTTTTCTGTTGCTAAAGAGTATTAGTTATTCCTTTAGTCTTGTGGCCCCTCGTCAGCTTTAAAATCAGGCTAGAATATATCCATAATATAGATGTTTAAATTTGGAGAAGACTTGTATGTGACTTGTTGCAATGTGTATTTGGGACCTGTGCTGATATTTCGGAGGATATATATGTGTGAGGGCTGCTTAGCATTGTTAGCTTACGGTGTTGTGTGTCTTTAGCAGATCCGGTCTCAAAGCAGCTACCAGCATGTAGCAACTTGTAAATAATACAATTGGTTGTACAACAGATGGTTAGGCCCTTACACTGGGTCCTAAATTAAGGAGCTGAATATCCTCCTGGTTACGTTATAGGAACTGAAAAATTATGTTACCTTAGCAGTTCAGATCTTTACTGAACTGAAACCGAAGGAAAATTATTAACTTATCAGTTTGGTTCACATATGGTAATGCCAGGCAAGATCATTGTGATCACTTGTTCTTGTCCCGAGAGGTGGTAAGACTGTATCAATGCATTTGGATTAAGCATCATGTTTTAAAAATACCTCAAAGAACTTGAATTTGAAAATTCCCATGGATGAAAAGTGCGTCAAAACACCTAACAAGATGCTTAAAAGATTCTTTACTCTTTCTCTGTCCCGCTGCAAAAATGTGTACCGTAGTTCCAGCCCAGACTTCTCTGGCCTTAACTTAAAGTCATTGAGTCTTGTAATACTTTTGTCTGCTAGAACAAGGAGCCTTCTGTTATCAGCTTTCTTTTCCACATAGACTTAGCCGCAGTTTGTGGCTTTTCAATTTCCTTTGGTAAATTGCAGAGAGTGAGTAGAGAGTGAACTTGAGGCTTTCACTTCAAGATGTTTCAATCCTTTGTCACCCTCATGGTCCTCCAAGCCCTCTCCAGCATATCAATGTCTTGCTTGAATTGGGTATGCCAGAACTGGATGCTTTATTCCACTAGCAGGTGCAAAAGTGCCAAGCACGGGATAGAAAGTAACTCGTCTTTTCCTAATTACATTGTTATTTATGCACCCAAGAATCTCACAAACTCTTTTGGCCATGAAGTTGCAACAGGAGTTTCTATAGTTACTGTGTAGTTGATTATTGACCATGCTAATATCCTCCTTAAAGTCATTGCTTTCTAAGACAGAAACCTGCATTTTGTAAATATAGTCCCATGTCTTTGTTGCTAGATACACAACTTCACCTTTAGCTGTATTGAAATGTGTGCTTGCAGCTGGCTTGCCAGTTAAGTTAGGAAGCACCATGTCTGATCTTTTCATTATTTTCTATTTTTCTATCAGTATTAATTTCACTGTTCTTTCAGGTCGTTGCTAAAAATGTTATATGTAGCTGTGATCTGTTCCCTGAAGACCCTGTTATGAGCGCTGTGATGATTCTCCATTTACAGTTAAGGGCCAGGCAGTACTTTCTTAATGCTATAGTGATGGTTTCATAAATGAGTAGACCGCAAGAGACATTAGCTAGGATGGATAAATTCAAAGGCTGAATTTCTTTCATCTCTGCGTTTGAGTGAAAGCACATTAGGGGAAGGTTGTATTAGAGAATACATATTGCTGCTGATTGTATGATTTGTCTTTTGTGGCTTAATTGTGTGCTATATTTTCCAGAGCTGCCAGCATCTCTTCGAGTGCTCAGTTTCAATGTCGAAGACAAATGATTGAGTAATTCAAAACACCAGTAAAAAACAAACCAAACCAAACCCAAAAACCAAACCAAACAAAAACTGCCAAGCAAGATGCTTGTTTGTGTTTGCTTCCGTGGCAGAAAAAGTACTGTAATGTTTGGGGTTTTTTTTCTTTCTTAACACATCTACTTCTCGGGTGCCTGTGTGGGAGAACGGGGTGTCCTTTGTTCTGTGTTGTTTCTTGCTCCTGTTCGTACAACCTAGAGCTCAGAGTTGACGGAAACAATAATTTGAGTTTGTGGCTGAGAGAGCCTGTTTCCAAGTAGTAATCCAATACATACACTTCTCTGGGGGTCACCATTTGAAGCCTTTAGAGCTAGAATTAGTATCCTGTAGTTTTTGATTTTGTTAGTAAGTGCATCCCTTAGGGTCTGATACTGTAGATCTTCTTTGTAAGTGGTCTCGCTGAAGTTGTTACACAAGGAGGGCAGGAGAGCTGTGGTAATGGTGTAGGAGAGAAAAATGAAGAGAAGGGAGATGTAAAGACTTTAAGCCATAATGTATTAATTCCTTATGGAAAGACAAGATAAGGAACTTTTCTGGCGGGAAAGCTGCCTGGTGTTTGAAGAACATAGCAAAGAGGATATAAACGTAGATAAAATGGAGATGAAACTGAAAGGAGAGAGCTAAGCTGTAGTTTGGAGAATGTTCATTGCCGTTGTGGCTACGGATATGAAAAAAAATGCACCATCAACTAGAGCAGACTTTCCAGTTGTTGTAAGATCCAGTGTGAAATGGTACCTGCTGTGATACTCAAGTTGGTGGCTTTGGGTGGATTTGATACTCAGGGCCAGGGGAGTGGGGAGTGAGGGGGGTCCCTTCAGGGAAGCCCGGGCGTCCTGAGCAGTCTCTGCCGCATGTCCCAGGTCAGGTTGCTTTCTCCAGGTTTGCAGAACCTCTTGCTCCCCTGACTTTCTGTATAAACCAGCCTCTCTGCTAAAACTTGTCTACATCATTTTGCCAAGAGTAAAGGTTATTTGCTTTGATTGCAATAGCTTCTAAAATGGGAGAATTATTACCTGTCCTGTCCTTCAGTGCCACCTGTGAACGATGTTCTCTTGAGGAACAAAACATCTTGTACACGCAGGCTGCATTACGTTTATAAAGGGCCCCAGTCTGTTTCTCTGCAAGAAGACCTATAGCAAATGTGCCTTACCTGAGCCGCTGTAGAAGTGCAGTATACTAAGAGACTGTTTCATGTCTGTGGTTGTTACGCAAGTGTGGTGGTAATTGCTTTATGCCTCTGATGAGCTTTATGGGGATATGCCCCAGCTTGCAGCTTGGCCCCTACTCAGCTGTCCACCCCTCTCTGCTGGTAGCCTGCTCGGAAACCCTGCTCAGGCTGCAGCCTTGGGCAGCAGCTTAGAGCACGTTGCTGTTGTCTGCGTTACGGTAGTCAAACATGAAGTAGTGTGGTCTTAAATAGAAGTTTATCCTTAAATGTATTATTGTATCTGCATTTATTTTGGAATGTGAAAAAACTTGGCTGTACTTAAAGGTGGCCTGTACTTCCCACAGCCTTACATTCGTCTCTGTTCTAACCAGTGCACAGCTTTCCACGTAGCGCTCAGCATAAGCAACTGCTTCTCCACACCTGTGCTCTTTGTCTCCCTATCCCCTGTCCTGTCCATGTCTTCTCTCCTTATCCCTGTATGTTGGTCCTGTACAGTGCAGGTCCTGAATTCCACTGAATTTCTGCATGTCCTGGGGAGCAAGCGCTGGAGGGTAGGAATAAATTGCATAGGAGTAAATTGCTGCTGGTCAGCTGGCTGGTGCTCTCTTATCTCTTGGTGAAGCAGTGACATCTGACAGTTGGACCATGAATAAAACAACACCCTGTTCGAATGTTAGATGAAGTATGTTTGGGTTTTTTTTCCAAACAGTTTTTCTGAAAGAAAGCTTCTGCTGTGGTATTTGAGCTCTGAGGATCTGCCAGCTCTGTGCCAACGTGGAAGGGCACGTGGGGCTGGCTGCGTGGCTGCAGACACGGCAGCAGGATCCAAACTCACCCATTGCACTGCAATGGAAAAGAGATGCAAAGTGCAAGTGCTTCTCACCCGCTCGTCCTTTTATGTTGATGACCGTTGTGACCTTGGAAGAACTGCGTAGCACAAACTAGGAGGTCCAAGTGTTTTTTGATCTGTTGGGTACTGTATTCTCATAGGGACCTGGGCAGAATCCTGTTGGGAGGGCTGGTTAGGGGGACTTGGCGTTGGTTATCGTGTAACTTGTCACAAGTTGCTCGTAGAGCCATTTTATCAGTAGTTGATCTGGGCTTCACCTGGTGTTTCTGGTTTCTGGGAGTAATTGTTTCTGGTTGTGGCCTTTAGTACAATAGGTGTTGTTACCACCTATAGAGGTTTGAAATGAGACATAAACCTATGGCCTGCTCTCTGTTGTTCAGAAGATGTGGAAATGTCTTTAGGGTAGCTTTAGCATTGTATTTTGATTGTGAATTGGTGAACTCTTTGCATTACCTCAGAGGCATCTTCTGTTAAAAGAGAAGTTTAATATTAAAGTTTGACCCTTTTCAGAATGGTGAAGTGATTTGCTGTGACTGGCTTTTCATGTGTGCTGGAAGCATTAGCTCATGGAGTGAAATTTTTTTGTGTGTGTATAAGAGATAATATCTGGTTGAAGTAATACAGCAATGGCTGCAGCAGACTGTACTCTATGGTTCCTGTCCTAATAGCACTAACTACTGCAGAGTCTAAGCTTGAGCATGATTTGTTAGTGCTTTATGTCTCCAGATACAGTAGTGCTCTCCTTGATGAGGAAGAGAGGAAATTACTTTTATTGATCCGGTTTATTCTTCAGCTTGTCATTATACTTGTGTAAAAGATTTAGAAATCAATCAGATCAGACTTATGTGCTTAACTTCCATGAATTTTAAGACCATTGCTTGGAATTGTGGTATCCTTGTCTGTAGTTTTCACTATACCTTTTTTGAGTCCTGATTCAGGACTTGAAGATAGATTGCTTCTACATTGTTCAGCTGCAAAAGGTTTTTGCTGAGCTATTACTTTTGGTCTGCCAGACTTACGTTGAGGAGGAGAATCAAATGAGCTCTGCCTCTTCTAGTATGTCTGCACTTCTTATGCTGGGAGACAATAATTTCACATATTAAACAGAAAAGGCCACTGGAAAGTCTGGTAAAAGAGGAAAGAAAAAGGTATGTTTTAGGATTCATTGCAGTTCAGTAACAGAAGAGAAAAAGCAACATAGTGCTCAAAAGAAAGAGAGTTTAATTTAAAAATATATCCGATTTTATGATGATATTTATTCTTTGTGTGGAAAAATAAAATATGAATGAAATCATGCCAATGATATGATTCATCTGGTTCTTTTTTCTTCCTCATTGCATGTGGGCAGCTTCCAGTAATGTTAATGGAAATTATGATGTATGAGGAATAATTTTATTTTAAAAGAAATCCCACTTTACTGCTGGGATCACTGGAGTCTTATGAGGACACAGCACTGCACCTGTGCACTACTAGCAGATTAGGGAATAGACTGAGTATTTTTGAGCGTAGCAGTGCTTTTTGGTCAGATTAAAGTATTTTATTGAGGAGCAACATAGTTGAGAGAGAAGTGTGATGACCTTTTTGCACTTTGAGTGCTCAGTGGACTCTGTATCAAATCTTCTTGTCTCTGCTGATCATGGATGAACCCTCCTGCTTCCCCTCACCTCTCATTGCTCTCAATTTACCAGACTTAGATTTTTCTTTTTTTAATGTAGTGAGTGACACCCTCTAAAAATGAAGGGAATACAAAACTGTGTTGTCGTGTTGAAAACGTACACATGCTGGGGAATTACTTTAATCTATTTGCTTCTGTCTCCTCAGCCTGCTAATTGTCTAATTAAATAATTTTTAGTAACAGTTTTACATGGTTGGAACAACTGTTGGACTGATAGAGATCTTAGGCGTGCTTTTGCTGAAGAAAACCCAGCAATTTCATATTCTGGTTCTTTCTGAAGTTAAGGTAATGAAATTCAGCTTTTGCACAGGTATAGAATTGTGCGTTTTAACTTTTCAGTGGTGGACCCTTAAAAGATTTTCTGGTACGGTTGCAGAGGCCTGTGTAATGCATTTACCCCTGCTAACAACAGAGCTGCTTAACCGCTTTTGTGGATCCCTTAGAAATTGTGCAGAGATCCCCTGGGTCTGTGGATCATTGATTGAAAATGACCAGGATCCAGAGGAGTTCAGGCTCACAGACCATTAGTCAGCATCTCCGTGTAATGAAAAAGCATTAAATGAGGTATCTTTCTTTCCTAATGTAGTTTCCATAGGTTTGACTTAGCTGCATATGTGCTGGACAGGTTCTTACATAGCACTTCCATGAGAATTTATGATGCCTCTCATAATATCTAGGGCATGCTATGGATTCCTGGTTTTGTTTTTTATCAGTTGGGAATCAGTTGTGAGGTGAACACTGGGCTCCAGATGGAGCTGGGTCCGTATGCCTTGTTTTGCCTGGGGGTTTCTGGTAATTCCATCTCGATGGTTATGATTAATCATAAATCTATTTTGCATTTGTTCTTCTGAGTTATTTTCTCAGAGAAGTCCATGCACTTTATAGTTGGTATGGCCAAAAAACCATGTCTGATTTAACTGAATGTTTTATATTAAACTGGGTGCTGTTTTCTGGGAACTGCTAAGATGTACTGTGCCAACGTATGGTTAATTAACCAGTTGTATTGCTTATATCTGGTTTGAAAAGCAGTACTGGTTTTCTTGTTAAGTAGGGCTTAAGGCTTCAGATTATTTAAATAACTCTTAGATGTTACAATAAGATGAAGTACCAGCACTGTCTGTTGTGACTTAAAATTATTTTTTAAAGAAAATTTAATACAAATAGAAATAAAATTTGATTAACGTAACAAAAATTGGATTCCTGCCTTTTATTGCTGTTTCTGCCTGAATTCCTGCCCTTTTTTTTTTTTCTTTTTTCCTTAACTTAAATTACATAACCCCTTACTTCATATCCCTAATACTATCTTAAGGCCCGTATACATATTCTTTCCAGGACACGGTATCCTGACTCTATCTAGATTTTGACATTGCTTCAACCACATGAATTGTATAATATCAGTGAAGATGAAGAATATATTTGACCAAATATTAGAATTTAGAGTTTACTAAAATACCATTGAGGATAGCTTACATGAGAGACTATTCAGAAACCTGGAAGTTATCACCTAAACAGTGTTTAGGGGGTAACTTTCAGGTGAGCTAGTGTTAATCGGCTTAGTATCCGTTTCAGCTTAGGTTTTGTCATTTTTTAAGGACTTGAAACTTTGCCTGAAAACCAGCCATTCTTGCTAGAGTGTCCAACCAAGTGTTGTATTAGTTTATTGGTCTAGCCAAATTGGTATAATTATACCAAATTACTGCTAAACTTTCTGTGGTACAAGCCTTTAGATTTCAGTCCTGCTTTGAACTCAAGGGAGACTTTCATCTGCTTATGCAAATTCATTAAAAATGGAATCCTTACATCTGATTCTAAATGCTAACATCCTTTATATGTTCATTGACTTTTTTTTTTCAGTCTCCCACCATGACCACATGCACACACTTTCTTCCTCTGCCCCCCCCCCCCCCCCCCAACAGTAGGGAAAAATAGCTATAAATATGGATAGGGTCTTTAGGCTTCAGGGTTTTTTATGACTTCCTGGGGTTTTTTTCCAACGTCTGTGCCTGTGCTTAATTAGGATATTCCTCATATCTGTCAAAGTAGGGTTTAATTGCTGTAAATCTTATACTTCTTATTTTTAATGTTTTTGAACAGCTGTTACAACAATTTTTTTTATTATTATTTTATAGGCAAATTTAGAAAACAAACCAGTAAATGGCCGCAGACCAGAACTCATGGAATGCAGTATATGTGGTCATGGTGAAAAATACAGGGTGAAAACAAACCAAACCGTACCTATTGAAAATGTGCCGTCTAAGGAGAAAGAAAGAATGACAGGCTTAGAAGCAGAGAAGTGGGCACATAACGAGAAGCCATCTTTTGGTGTCCATGTCAACGGAGATATCCATGGAACTGTGACAGGCAACGAACACTTGAAAAACGCTGAAGACGGTGAAAGAGCAGTCTCTCCCAGTCAGTTAGCTGAGCCAAAAAAATCATTTGCACAGACCATCAAAAATGGCATAAAAACCCTACATTATTCACCACCAGAAGCAGTTGCTTCACTGAAAAAAGTATCCGTAGAAGAAAGGACAGATTTGACAAGCAACTCCCATATGCAATGGATGAAGGGTACCAATCTGAATAACATAGTAAACTCTCTGACGACTGGCGTTGGCTGTGTTCACCCAGAAAAACAAGGAAATGTTTTAATGAAAGAGGAAAACTGCACTTGCAGCATCTTTGAGGATTCTGATAAGTCAGTTTTGCCGACGGGTTCCATTTCGGATCTGCAAGAAAGCTTGCGTTGTCCTCCACTGCCTGAAGAGGAAGCGCACGGAGGGAAGGATGGCTTTAAAGTACCTGACGCAGAGACGCAGCATGAGGATTCTTCACTCCAGCCAACTTTCTTGTCCCTGATTAAAAACAGAAATTTAACTGTAGAGCAGGTTGTAGCTATTGAAGCTTTAACACAGTTATCCGAAGTCCCTTTAGAAACAACTTCACCAGCTAAAACTGAAAGTACTGAATGTACAGAAGAAGCAACTTCTAACTTGCTCCATAGTTATAAAAGGGATATCTCATCCTCCTTCACATCTTCTGCATTAAAAGAAATCAAAGACACTTACTTACAGAATGAGCAACAGCTCTTGGCTCACTGCGCTCACTCGCAGAAGCAGCTCCCTAATAAGGCAGTGTTATACAATGGCCAAAGTTCAATTTCTGAATTGCATGATAAACCTGCCACTCTGGCTGGTGAGATGTATAAATTACAGTTATCCTCAAGAGATACCAAAACCGACTTAACATCTAATGCAAAATCATTTTCAGGATATACTACCAAGAAAAATTACACTCATGATCCAGTCACCCTTGCGCGGTATTGCAATGCTTCACGTCATGTCCAGCAAACAAGTAACAACTTGGAAACTCTTGGCCAGTTAGAGCAAAAGCCAACCTGTAATGATTTGAACTTGGAAGCTAGTTCTTTGATTAAAGAAGGAGGAATTCACAGCCAGGATGAAGAGGATGTAGCTACGCAACTAACTCAACTTGCAGCGCTAATTGAATCAAACCAGACAAATCCAGAGCAGAAGAATGACATAAAGGCATCACTGCTTAATCTGATATCACAGGAGAGGCAGCCAAAATATAACCAAGATGTGTTGCAGAAAAAAGAATCTGTATTTTTTAGGCATAATTATAGTTCCTTACTGTTAAAGCAAAAACAACCAGCAAATAAAAAAGGAAATGCTGTACCATGGAAACCAAGACACAAAAAGAAGCCTCAAGAAGCACGCTATCAACAAAATAATCAAAACCAGCTAGAGCTGTTGTCATGCCAGCGTAGTGAGTTACAGGACATTTGGATATCATCAAAACTGCACAAGCTTGGTCAAACCATGCCACAGGACTCCAGAATAGCCCCGTCTGAAAAAAAATCTCCAAGAACCAAAGTACAGAGAGCACTGAATCAAAATACTTTAGCATCACAAGAAAAAACTAGATTATTTCTCCCGCAAACGCAGATAAAATTCCATAGGTGTTTACCTGAGGTACCGCAAGAGAAAAAAAAAGACAGGTTGTTTGGCTGTGAAGTGGTGAATGAGCAAATCAAAACTGCAGGCTCCGGTGCCCCGCTAGGCATTGATCCACTGAAAAATGAAGTTGTTGCACATAACCAATATAGCGACCTGTCCTCCCGTAATCCTCTGGCTGTTTCACAGTTGAAAACAGCATCCTTATTGAACAGACCAAGTGAAAACCTACAGATGTTTACAGAAAAATGTAATTCTCAGGTACAGCAAACAGCGAATGTCAGTCAGACGCATCCTTTGCCTCAAACTTTTAATCAGTCTAACCTGAGAGCTAACGAAATGCGTAGTGAAGGCAAAACCTATATTCAGCAGGGTGCTGTTGAACAACACGTAGATCCGAAGTCGCAGGTGCTGCCTGTTCCCTGCGGTGGGGCCCAGGTACCAGGTTCCGTTGAAGCTCTCAGGAATATGGAGTGTGCGGGCGAAGTGACCGTATTGACGTCAACCGGTTTGGGTACTGACCACCCGCAGAGCACAGGCAACTCAGGGTGTTCTCCAGCAAAAAACACGCTCAGCAGTTTCCTTGAATCACCTATGAAGTTTCTTGATACCCCTACAAAAAATTTAATAGACACACCTACAAAAAAAGGACAATCTGAATTGCCAACTTGTGACTGTGTCGGTAAGTCTTTTTGCTAACTTCTGCCTGTACCTTTCAGATGGAGGTGTGTTCCTGTTGTTTCCTTTAATGTGAGGAAACATACTTGACACACAGAGCTGTTGCAAAAGGATCAGTGTTTCACCATTAGGAAGTGGGAAGAAATTATTTTTTTGCCTTCCCGTAACTTTTGCCAGGTGTTCTTTGGGCCTGCAAAGCACAGCAGAATTGAGTATTTTTGGTATTGCAACTGGCAGGTTTAAATTCTCTACTTAAACCCAGGAGGAAAAGGGAGTTTTTCTGTTTGTTGTTTTGTCATTGCTGACTTGTCCTCTATGTGAATTTACCTGCAGTGTGTCAGACTCTGATTTTTATGGTTTAGAACTAGTTTTTGCCTGAGATGGACTGGGCAAAAATTTCCTAGTATGTTGTCATTGTTGCCTAAATGCTGTTAGACAAGCGGCAGGGTGTAGTTGTGGGCGGTCTTGTTACAGTCACTCTTAGTCCTGATGACCGATGTCAGTTTGCCTTGAAGAGTCCATGTCAAAGGCTACTAGATGCCTCTCGTCGCAGAGGGGAGATGTGAGGTGGCGTTCACGTGAGAAGGCCACATGCGTAATAATTTGTGTTGCAGGAAGAGATGTCAGACCGAACTCAGTATTGAGGATTTTGCAACTACAGCTTGACTGATGGTGTTAGACATGCTGTGTTTTCAGACTATCAAAGCGCACAGATGGAAAAACAAGTTGGAGACTTAACAACAAATTGTACACAGGCAGATTGTTTCATCTTTGCTTTAATGTTCTGAATCACCAGAGTGCTAGTTAAGAGGCCTGGATTATGTTTTCTGTTCTGTAGTATATGACTATCAGTTATTTCCCCCCCCTCAATTCTCCTTTGTTTAAAATGAATTAATAATGTTGTCCTACCAACAAGGATATTGCGTAGCTTGCTTAGTCAATACATGCCAGCTCCTATAATGAAAATTTGTAAAGCATGCAAAATATTACTATAATTAGGATTACTTTATAACATAAAGAAAAAATACTAGCAGATTAATAGGAGGAAACAAGTATTAAACAATTTTGATGAGGATTCTTCTCTGAGGAGAAGAATCTGTCACACTCTTTTATTCATGACATTTCAGGGACAAATTTCATATATTGTAATTTAATTTGGAAGATGTTTCTGTTAACCATTTCTAAGCTTACTTGTAATGGTGTAAATAAATTTTGTATATGCCAACTTAAGTTTTCTCAACCTGCTTACAGAGCAAATTATAGAGAAAGATGAAGGCCCATATTACACACACCTCGGGACAGGACCAAGTGTTGCTGCTGTGAGAGAAATAATGGAGAACAGGTGAGGAAAATTCAGCATTTAATGCTCACGGCATTTTTGACTGTCTAAACAGGAAAGAAGAGCTATGAGAAATGAGGTGCTATGTTTAGCTTTGTTTTTCTAAACTTTTTGCAGTACTTGTTTGTAAAGTGTTTTCCTGTTCAGATGTGCATGAGGTGAGCACTAGCATTTCAGTCCCAAACTCATGTGTCTTTTCTGAGCTCTTGCAACTTTAGGGTTGAATTTCAAGTGCAGTGTGCTCTTCGGTGCCATTGAAGTTAATAGGAATGACAGAGACCAGCAGCTGGCAGAATCAGGCTCTCTAGTGTCCTACGTGCAAAGAAGCTGTGGCAAAGTGGACAGAAATGTCACGTTGGTGACTAAGTGCACTAGGATTTACATGCAAATAACATTTTCTTCCCCAAATAATGTTTCCTTAGTGGCAGAAGCTTGTTATTGGAAGAGAGATGTCAAAAATGACTCTCGCAAGTAGGATTTTAAATTTAAAAGTATTTTTTGACATTATAAATACTTAGTTTTTCTTCTGTTCTCAGTAAAGTAAAAATAAACATGTTATTCTTGTTTTATTGAAAATGTTTCCTGTTTTAAAGTGGTCTATGGCAGTTCGTTTTACTCATGAACTTTTTTTAATGCAGGTATGGAGCAAAAGGAAGCGCTGTAAGAATAGAGGTAGTGGTTTATACAGGAAAGGAAGGAAAAAGCTCTCAGGGGTGTCCAATTGCCAAGTGGGTAAGTTTTTATGTTACAGCAGTAAAATTGTTTTGTGTCGCTTTTAAATACCAAACGATGTGTAGTCCTTGAGCTTAAATATAATCTGATCTTTAACGAAGATCTGGTTCTTCATTTAATTGATCTACAAGTCTGTCTGAATGATGATGTTAAGGAAAACTTTTTTTTTTTTTATTTGGGATGTGGTACTATATGTTATGCTGTGGTTTGAATGAGTGTGGAAGGTGCTTAATAGAGCTAGCAGAGATGACCAAATCAAGGGTAAGAAGACCTTGACAGTGTCCAAGAGTTGGAGTGTCTAGTGAAATATGTTATTGGGAAGTGTGAAAGAGAGAAAAGAAGGGATGGTTGCTTGGGCGAGTTGGAAAACTACCCAGTAACATTTTTTTAAAACCCTTCTCAGTTGTATGAACACCTGAAGAAAAGAGAGTGTGCTGGATGAGGAAGTTCAATCTCATATGCCACGGAGTTCATTACTATTTTGAGGAACTGAACTCAGTATTTGGAAATGTAAATGTTATGGTGATAGTTTTCACCAAAGTCTTGTCTCACATTGCTTCATAGGAGCCAGGAAATGAGGTAACAGACACAAGCTCCAGGAAAGAGCTTGGAAAGACTTGATTGTCCTTAATCTTTGCTGAAACCACCGAGGGAGGTAAAAAGTAGACTGGAAATCTTGTAAACTAATAAAAAAACTTGGTTGTTAAAAGAAAAAAAATTTATTGTTGTATTTAGGAATATCAGACTTGATTGAAAAAACGATGAAGATAACTGTACAGTTGGTAGACTAGCGTTTGTAACTACACGAGAAAAATAAGGTTATTACATATTGTCTGTGAATGGTATTGCATGCTAAACATTTGCTGCTTATGCTTGAAACAGTCAAAATGTGTTTTTCATACTTAATACATAAACTGTCTTTCAGAAAGGAATCCCATATGTGCCTGTTGCTTCAGATAATATTTAATAACAAATCAGCATCCAAGAAAAAGAGATGGTAAAATTAATTTCATAAACAACTGACTCGAAAAGAATGGAATGATTTTTCGCAGTGTTTCAACTAAATAAAACGTTCAGTTTTAACGGAGGGCAGGAGTTAAAAATCTTGCCTTAGAAATAGTTGTGAACAGTCGAAAGGAAGAAGGCCTTTTAAACTAACTCTTAACCTTGGTTTTTCTGTTGCCAGTACCAACATACTGTCTTTTATGTAAAACAGAAATTATAGCTTTTATTGTATATCTGCATGGCTGTAGGTGTCCAACATGTATGTACAGTATGACAGCCAGAAAGCACTCAGATGCATACAGAAAAGGCTGTTTTAAGGTGTGGGGACCTGCTCTCCAGTTAATTACATTTTCACATTTCTATATGCAAAGTGTTTGCGAGAGTAAGCTTTAATGTTCGTTTAACTTAAGTTCCAATCTTGTTTTATGCAGCAGTGACTTTTTTTGTGTGTGAGTTCAGACCTAAAGAGGATGAATGCTTATCCAAGTCTGCTAACTGTTACTGTGTGACTGTTCAATACAAGAGAGGGAAGGAAATCACTGAAATCTCCTCTGTAGAACTGTTTCATCCTGTATGAAATCCACATTTTGGGGTTGGTATTCTTAATGTGTTGCATTAACTTCTCATTGGCAATGCTAATTTTAATCCTTATAATGGAGCATATTTGGGTTTTGGCTATGACCAAAGAAACATAATTGTGAAATTTGTTTGAAAGCATATGGAAAAAGTTTGCTGTGCTCTCTGATAATTGCAGTCACAAGGTTCCGTCAGCTGCACAGAGACTTTCACTTACTCATTTACAGTGTACTTTGGGACAGACTCATTTCTGCTTTGCAGATGGACAAGCTATTGCCCTTAGGGCTCCTGAGATGCTTGTCGGTGAGAGCACCACGATGGAGCTCTGATGAAGCAAATATGATAAGAAAAAAATTGAATGTATCTGTTGATCATATTGAACTATTTTTTCCCAATTAATTTTCCCTCTTTCCGCTAGATTATTTTGTCTTATTGGTTCACTGGAAACATTTTAAGATTAAAGGAGGCTTTCTAAAATACCTGTGTCCATACATTCTTCTGTTAGTGACTGCATTTCATAATAGTGATTCCCTCCTAGATTGTTTTCGCTTAAGTGGCTCCAAACATGTGCCTGGTGTGTTAAACATTTACTGAGACAGACTTCTTTCCCCAAAAGGAGCTGATGTTTTCTTCCTTAGATTTCAGGTTACCGTAAACTTGCAGAACCTTTTCTCTTTCAGTCTTCTTTTGAGAAGGAATAAACATCTGTCTCTTCTGTATTTTTTTGATGTATTATATTTTAGGGTGATACTTTGTCCCTCTGGATTTGGACAAGAATGGTCCTATTAGTTGAACCTAAATATTATCAGTACATACTACCTAGGGTTTGAAACCTTATTATAGTTGCATGTGTAAGCATTAGACTGACACCCACATGAGCTGAACTGTGTGCAGTGAAGATGAGCTTGCTATTGTTTTCACTACATGCGGTGGCAAGGAGGCTGCTTGACCTCTGATATTTTTTGCATCAGAAATTGTATCGTCTCATTTTTACGTCAAAATAGAATTAATTGAGTTTTGCCACAGATTTCAAATGTGTGGATATCTGTGTAGGTGATAACGGTGTGATTAGAAAATACCTTGCCGTTCTGTGACATATGCCAGGGTAAATGTACTCTTCTGTCTTTTGTGTTTGCATTTCTTTTGCTTTTTTGCTTTGTCCGAGTTCATTGTACTTCTTCACAATATGTTAAAGAAAAAAAAACCCTTTGAAGTACTGAAATTACTGGCCTGTCATTCTTAGTAGGCCGTTCATATAATAAAAAGTTTCATGTTACTGTGCATCCCCTATAACCAGCCAGTGCTAAGTGACTTGACTTGTTTTATCAGTGCTTTAGCTGATAACGGATGCGTTGCTGGTCCTTTTTTTCTGCTCTCGGTATGTCTGATGGTAAATTACAATTACTTCAATTTATGTGAAATGGTTTATGAATTCCTTAGTTGTTCATGAGTAACTCGCTGTAGGCATCGTCCTGCTGCACTGAAGTCAAAGATGCGTGTCACTGACCTCAGAGGAGGTCAGCTTCGGGTCTTCATGGTTTTCTGGATTAAACCCATTTCCTATGGGTTCCTTCTCCTGGTTTCAGTGGACGTTGGCTTGGGTCAACTAGCTGTCATTGCTATCTGTTGTCTTTGTTCAGAGTTGCAATGCAATTTTTAAGGCTCCAGCTCTGAATAAAGACGAGAGATAAGAAGTGATAAAAATGGCCAGGTCAGGGTGGAGGTCCTTCTTGCCGATATCCTGTCTCCAGCGCTGACGGATAGCAGAAAGGTGTAAGAGCAGGGCAGTTGCCTCCAGAAGACTCGCTTAGTTTCCAGTAATTCCTAGCTCTGTGGTGCCCTGAGCTGGAGACAGTGTCTTTGTGTTCAGTTGCCTTTCATAAATGTTGTCATCTTTATTTCTCCTTTCCTTCCTGTTCTCTTATGGTAGGAGTTAAAATGCTGGCATAATATTTTCAGCCTTGTGCTCTATTCCCAGTAATTCCTAGCAGTTGTTTTTGCTTTTTCTCTGTTGCAGAGCAGTGATTTGGCATTTTCATAGCACTATCATTATGCCAGATTCTCATTCCTGCATGGTAATGGCCAACTCATAGTCCGTATCTGTCTAAAAATAGAATTGTTTTCACCATGTGCATTAAATATGCACATCTACAGTGAATTTTGTCTGCCATTTTACTGCCCACTCAGCAGCAGGAACTACTCCTTCATTTGTTTGCAGATTGTGCTTGTCTTTACTACTCTGAATTGCTTAGTGTCATCAACAAATGTTGTCATCCTTTTATTTACCCTTAACAAACACGCTCAAGAGCACAAGCTTGGACGCAGTTCTACAGAGCTCCCATTGGAGACATACCAGCCTTTGTTTCGTGTCTTTTCACCAATTATTCATGTGTGGTCTTTTGATTTGTCCCAAGACACATTAGGGTTTTTTTAAGAGCCTTTCTAGAGGGACCGACTGGATTTTGGAAGTCTAGAAAGACCTGCAGTACGACTGAGCTGTGACTTCACTTCAGAAAAGTTTATTTGGCTTCTCCCTGTGTATCACACTTTCCTGTGTGATCGCTGCTTTGCCCCACGCAGATACCAGGCTAATGTGATCACTGAATCAACATTTCTTCTAGAGTCTTTTCCCAAAGTGGCGTCCTCTTGATAATCTTCAGGCCCTTTGGTACTAATGTATTATAAGTCAAGACAATGCACATCACATTTAATACTTCAGTTGTTTCATCCTTGAGTTTCTTCGGTGGATATCATCTGAACTTGGCAAATTGCTACTGTTTGGTTGGGGGGATGGTTGGTTTGGTTTGTTTTTTTTGTCGCTATTGTCCTATAACCACTTTTGTCAGGGCTTTAACTTCAGAAAAAAAATCCTTAGCTGTCCCCTGTGAAGGTTTCTGATATAGGAATCTTCAGAAGCTTCCTGTTTGCGAACACAGCAGAAGTGGGCTTTGCATCTCGAGCTTTATTTTCTCTGCGCGCCCCTTTTTTTTTTTTTTTTTTTAAAACACTTGGACGATCTGTTGACCCTTCAGATTCTGTTCGCCTGCTGGTGGCTCTGATTTGTTTGCAAATACAGTATTATGGGGCTTTTATGCCTTTTGCAAGTAGTTTCTCAAACTCTTTCACTTCTGTACTGTCTGCCTTTTTTGGGTTTTATAGTTATAACTTGACAGATCTTTATTATCTTTTCTGTAGTGTTGGTTGTATATTAGTAGGATATATAAATAATAAAAAAGTTGGGGTGGCTTAAAAATGGATAAAAAACCTGATTACAAATACTTCTAAAATGTAGTTAAATTTGAAATTACAGTCCTGTACAGACCTGAACCTATTATTAGTATAAGTATTAGCCACTGAAATTGATGAATTTTTGAAGAGTAATCCTTAGATAACCCACTGTTAAAACCAAGATTTTATAGATCATTGAACTGATAGGAATTTGTAACTACATGCCAGAAACTACAATTTGTTGTGCTGAATGAGCCTTAATAACAATGGATTCTTCTGCAGATGCGGAGAAGATGATTTTTTTCAGTTTGCTAGTTTCGCTTCAGTTGAGAAAGTGATTGACATTGGGAATTGAAAAAGCAAGGAAACTGAGAAGTTACTCCACCTTCTAGGCTCTCTGTGTGTAAGTTATTGTTAGTATTAGAAGAGATGTGTAATTTGTTAAAGAAAATTAACTGACTGACGAGCGAGATACTTTGCAGCGGATGATCATTTCTGATCAACTGAGCTCTCACAGCACCGCCTTATCAGGGAGCTGGGTACCTGTAAGCAGACTCTGATGCTTTATTTTCTGTATCGCGCTTGGCAGTGAAATGGTCAGCAGGTCTGGTGCGGCACTGCTAGCTAGGGGACAGTGAAGCTGTTGTGCTGCGTGAGACATTATAGAGCGGGGAATTTTTGAAATATATTTGAAAAGGGCTTTAAAGTAAATTCTCCTGGACTGACTGTCCCCTGGCCACAGGTTTAAGTAGAATGTGCAGCTCCATTCTGCTTTAAACAGCTTACTGTACTTCAAGCTTTTATTTCTTTTATTAAACCGTCTTTATGATTAAATGAAGCTCTCCATACGAAAAGTCTGGAAGGAAATTAATTTTGGCTCACGGAGAGGGTGGTTGGTGGGGGTTTTGTTCACCTTTTTGGACAACGTTGTATTAGAGCATCGCTTTCTTGCCGTAATATTGCAATACGTTAAGTTAGTGTGCATAGCAGGTACGATAGCTGTGCAGGCACTATATTCACTGTTTGCTAGGAGGCATACCTGCTAAATACAGAATTAGAGGAGTTTATTTTAGACAAAAATGTTTGTAAAGCCATTCTTTGTTAAGCGCTGCAATGCTTTGAGAGTCAAAATTATTAAACTTTTACATGGTTTCTGGAGTAAATAGAAGTGTTTAAATATTGTTTATATGCGGAACTACTCAAATACTTTAATAGAGTAAACATGAAAAAGCTATGTTAAGGTAAACAAAGTTAAGTATTATAAACGAGCAAGCATTTAAGTTGCTATTATCACTACTTTAATTAAAACCAATGGGATATCTGAACAAACAGAGAGCAGATTCTTATTGTCATCCGTATCGTACAAAGTGCAGTTTACCATTGCCCGCAATGTAACAGAAAGGGAAGTTTGGGGGAGTAAGGAGGGTAAGAGGGCACTGGGAGTCGAGACTGGAGTTTTGTCCTCATTTCTGCAGTATTGGTTGCACGATTGTAGAAGAATCACTTAACCTATATAAATGCAGTTTGCTCATTTGTAAATGGTACAATACCACTTCTAGTAGCACCTTGAAAAAGGTGTTTGCAGATAATTGCAGATAGCGCACTTCAGTGATATTCCTGTAAAAACAGCGAAGTAACATCATAGTAGTGTGACTGACGGTAACTGTTCTGTGCTAACTCTTTTGATGTAGTCTGCTAGTACTCGAGACGAGAGAATTTAGGGAAGTGGAACTTATTTCCGTTCTAGTATCTCTTAGACATGCTGAGAATAAAAGGATATATCATTTTCCAGTAAGGAAAGAGTTTAATGTGGTTTAATTTGTATGGAGGGGTGAATTAGGAAAAGGAGAGCAGACTCACTTCTGTGGCAAACAAGAACATTGCTCCTGCTGTCTGTTACACAGGATCACCTGCTAGAACAGCAGCAGGTTTTAACAGCCCTGTGCTCTCACTTTGCGCTGGTGTGGGTTATTATGGAGTAGCAGCCTAGCCGAGAATCTTGTCCTGTGTAGAGCGGACTCCATACGCAGACTTTGCAGAGAGGCAAAATCTACAGGTTAGAAAACCTGGAGCCAAACTGTTCTAAATGAGTCGCCTATTTCAGGAAATTGCAGTGAACAGTTACGCTGTGTTCTCACTTTAAAATCAACTACTGATATCCTGCAGAGGAGACATTTTACTGAAGAAATTCAGCATGGGCTGGAGGGAGTATTGCAGTGGAACCACAGGGAGATGAAATAAACCTAAAAAGGACCTTTTTGTTGGTTCCTTTTTTTTTTTTTTTCCCCATCCAGTAATTTATGGCAGTGTATTTAACCCGCAATTAAAATTTTATACTATTTGCTAGTGGTGTCTGGTTTATGTCATGTTAAAGTTAACGCAACTATTCTGGCGATCCTAAATTGGAAAGTAATTTCTCATCCATGTGGTAATTCAGCATCTGGTATGCTG
This sequence comes from Platalea leucorodia, assembly GCF_965183815.1. NCBI lineage: Eukaryota > Metazoa > Chordata > Aves > Pelecaniformes > Threskiornithidae > Platalea > Platalea leucorodia. The sequence continues at coordinate 37,103,730 of NC_138826.1, forward strand.
AGCTTCTGCAGCCTGACTCCTAGCTACTTACATAAGTCATGTACGTGCTAATTTAGATAGATTGGCTTATGTTTAAGGACATCAAGTAGTTTTTATTCACGGTGTACTTATGCCTTGTTCTAGAGCTCCTGCCGAGGGCTGCGACAGTTGCTTCAATGATCTAAAAGAATTCAAGTCCGTAGAACTCAAGCATATTTGGACAGCTGAAGCAGGTTTTATTGATAGCGTAACTTTACTGATGCTGTTAAATACCTTCAGAAATTATCTGAAAGAAGTGGGAGACAGTGAGGTGACAAACTGCTGATGATACAAAGTTGTTCAGGATAATGAAGAGGAGGGACAGATACCATGAAGAGCAGGAAGGACTTGTGATCCAGAAGGAATGTCCACTAAAATGATAGATAAATACAAAGTTACACAAAAAGTGGAGTGTTGTAGTTTCATACACACAGTGATGGATGCTAGGTTGACTGTTACTGCTTGGGATAATAGTTCATTAGACATCAGGTTCAGTGTTCAGTAGTGTTGAAAACAGCAAAAGAAACTGGTGAGAGTTACTGGGGAGGAATAAAGAAAACATGAAGCATAATGATGCCTCTGCGAGAAAGCATGCTGCACCCCAGTTTTGAATACTGTCTGCAGTTCTGGTCCCCCAGCTCAAGCAAGTGCAGCAGAACTGGGAAGGACAGGTAGAGGTACAGACTCATCAGCCTGGCAGAGAGGGAAGGGGTGCAAGCAGGGCTCTCGAATCGTCGGTGGCATGGAGAGCTGAATAGCAATCCTGTACCAAAACTAGAGGGCACTAGCAGGGGGGGAGCTCCGCACGAAGAAAAGGTAATGTTTTTTTCTTTCATGTAGTCTGGAATTAAGCTTTGCCCAGGTCTGCAGTGGATGGTAAAATGCTGCATAGATTTAGAAGTGAGCGGACAAATGCACAGAAGGCAAATCTTTCAAAAGCTGGGAGAGAGCACGTCCCCCGAGCTGCCGGCAGGTGGCTGGAAGGTGCCTGGCGGTTGCTGAGAAGCCCCTCTGCATCCGAGTGCCTTTCTTACCCATCCTTAGGCAGCTCCTCCCGGTCACTGTCAGGAGGAGGATACGGCTGGGCAGCCCACTCCTCTGACCTCGTCCTGCTCTTGTATTCTTCAGTTCTTTAATTCTTAGCATCCCTTTCTGTCTCTTCACTATCCTTGTATGTGAGGGAGTGAAAAGCTAACTTTTCCTCTTGTTTATCCCATAACTTGTTGCTAAATTGCTGGAGCAAATTCTGCTGCGTATAGCATCTCTCCAGTAAATATACTCTAGTTTTTGGCTCATGCTTTCTGTTAAGAAAATTGGGTAAACTTCTACCTTTGTGACCTGTAGAACCAGTGGTTTAGCTGTGGTATGATGCCGTAATAGCTGTTGCTTGTATTTCTGTCCTAGCTGTCAGGCTGTGGCTCACCGTGAAGGCTTGCTCATATTCTCAGGTTCAGCCATTTGAGAATACCTGGGCTTGAATTGCCGTCTGCCCTTAGATGTACAGATAAACAAGAACACAAGGATAGCCATAGTAGCGCGGGACAGGCATGGTACAGAAAGCAGTGGTGGGTGCCCGACTACAGCGTGGGAGGGATGTACAAAACTTGGTTTCAAAAATGACCGAAATAAATGAGCATCCTGCCCAAATCGGCAACCTACAAGGACGATACTATTGTGTATCCAAATATGTATGCGCATAAGAAAGCTGTTTTTTCATTTTGTCCTGGACGTGGTTATGTTACAGACAGGTGAGGGAGTGGGTAGCGTGTAACTTCGTGCCCAGCTATTGTGAGTGCAGAAGAGGGCTGATGGGTATCGGGGTCAAGCATTGTGGAGGAGTTTGTCAGGTCGGTTGCTTTCCAGAAGTGCTGCGTTGCAGCTGAAGCAGATTTTTCATTGTCAACGTAGGACTGTTTTGATGGATACTCAGTACTGATGACAGTTATTGCTTGCTAAAATGAGTTCAGGGATAATCTGTCCCCACATACCTGCAAAAAGATGACCATATGACATTTAAGTGTTGCATAATACTTTACAAACTTACTACAAGTCTGTTTTGTTGATTATATTATTTTTCTATGTGAGTCACTAAGAAGGTGTGGTTATTTTGTGTGGAAAAGTAATTGCGGGGGAAAAGTTTTTATTCTTCCATTTTAAAAAGCTGGCTTTAAAGCTCCACCACTTAACAAATGTTTATTTTCTCATTCCCTTTAAATGCATTAGGGACCAAAATTAAAAAACCTGAAGTATTAAATTATTTACTTTATCACTGTTGTTAACTACATCACAGAAATCATGAGTAGTACCAACAACTTTTGGAGACAAGATTTGCCAGCTGATTTGTGCGTTGTTCACGGTCTGAGGAAACATTCAGGGACTTGCTCTGTGTGTTGCATATTTATCTTAATATTTGGCATCTCGGTGTTTCATAGGTAAACAATAAGTACACTGGGGATTATGTTTGCAACCTTTCAATAGCAAATAAATACGCAATTTAAATTATTACATAAAGAATTGATTAATAAATTGCATTATTATCATATTCTCTGTGGCTGTGACAGTATACTAATTCCATTTGCCTTACTGAGGAGGACCACTGTGTCAAAGGCACGCTGAAAAGAATCAAGTGAACTAAAGCACAGGCTGAGATTTTATATATGCCGCTCTCCTGATGACATCATTAAGACAGTGTTGCTGTTGTATGACTTTAACAAGTGTGATGTTTCCATAAAGTAAGGGGGGGGGGGGGGGAGGGGCAGCAGTTGGTTAAAACACTGTAGGGTTTGGGGATGTTTAAGGGCGAAAAGATCTTGGAACCATCCCCAGTAATTTCAAGCTGCAGAAACTGGAACAGAAATAAAGAAATAAACTGGAGACAGCTGAAGAGTAGTTGAAGAAATGATCGGTCAAGTAAAGCCTTACTACATCCATTACTCAGAAAAACAGTAAGAAATCTGATCTGTAAGCACATCAGGCAAAATCTTGCTAAGTGGTACACAGCTTGTAGTCATATTTTGGATTGTACCAACTACTCAGATAACAAGTTTAGTAACAAAAGCAAATGCAGTCCGTTTTACTTTAGCTTAATATGTATATACATATAATACAATATACATATAATTTATTGTAGAGTTCAAAAATTTATTTGATGTAGTCAGGCACTGGAAAACAAATGGCAAGTTGGAAATTAACAGTTACATCAGCATTAATGTAACTAAGAAGTCACCAAGTCAAACAGTGCAGTTGCAGTTTCCCCCACTAGAAAAACTGTCAAATCATTAAGAATGGCAGGGTGTTTCTGTTGGCTGGATTTATTCCAGAGTTTTCAGTTGTCCTGCTCAAATGTGCTTTTCTGTATATTGAGTGTGGCATTGCTGCGGATTTATTATTGTTACGAAACGGAGGCTCTGTTTATGACTGCTTTGAGAATGTCAGCCACAGCGTGTGAAGGGGCATCATCGGTTTATACGAGAAAAGCACCGCGGCTCCAGCTCTCTCCGCGCTGTCACTGGCTGCGGGCCTGGAGGAACCGTGGTTGTTTCGGTGCAAGTTGCGCTCTTCTAAGACCATAACAGCCAGGCGAGAAAAGTGCCTTATCTCTGGTAACGAAAGGACGGGTTGCATATGAGCATATGGACAGGCTGGATCGTTGGGCCGGGGCCAACTGCATGAGATTCAACAAGGCTCAGTGCTGGGTCCTGCACTTGGGTCACAGCAACCCCATGCAACGCTACAGGCCTGGGGAGGAGTGGCTGGAGAGCTGCCTGGAGGGAAAGGACCTGGGGGTGTTGGTTGACAGCTGCCTGAACATGAGCCAGCAGTGTGCCCAGGTGGCCAAGAGGGCCAATGGCATCCTGGCTTGTATCAAGAACAGTGTGGCCAGCAGGACCAGGGAGGCGATAGTGCCCCTGTACTCGGCACTGGTGAGGCCGCACCTCGAGTCCTGTGTTCAGTTTTGGGCCCCTCACTACAAGAAGGACATCAAGGTGCTGGAGCGTGTCCAGAGAAGGGCAACGAAGCTGGTGAAGGGTCTAGAGCACAAGTCTTAGGAGGAGCGGCTGAGGGAGCTGGGGTTGTTTAGCCTGGAGAAGGGGAGGCTGAGGGGAGACCTCATTGCTCTCTACAACTGCCTGAACGGAGGTTGTAGCAAGGTGGGGGTCGGTCTCTTCTCCCTAGTAACAAGTGATAGGACGAGAGGAAATGGCCTCAAGCTGCGCCAGGGGAGATTTAGGTTAGACATTAGGAAAAACTTCTTCACCGAGAGGGTAGTCAGGCACTGGACCAGGCTGCCCAGGGAAGTGGTTGAGTCTCCATCCCTGGAGGTATTTAAAGAATGGATAGATACGGTGCTTGAAGACATGGTATAGATGGACTTGGCAGTGATAGGTTGACGGTTGGACTCAATGATCTTAAGGGTCTTTTCCAACCTTAATGATTCTATGATTCTATGATATGATGTAACTTCTTAAGAGCCACAGGAATTAAATTCAGGCCACTAATAAATCCATTAGTTACCTTTGTGGCCTGAAAGATGGTGGATTGTAAAATGTTTTTAGGTCCGTTAAGAGTATTGCATTCTCTGCTGCATGCATAAGGAAGCACATTCCAGCTATGTTTAATTCCAGGGAAGTGTGTGGTGTTAAAGGAAACTATAACTTTCCTGCCTGTCCATTTGTCATTTTTCCTGGACTGTGCATTTCCAGTTCAGAGCTATACGAGAACTCAGAAAGGGCAACCTGATGTTGTCCTGAGAAACTAAGAGGTGCCAGGTTTCCTTACTGAAGTTACGAAGTCTAGAAACCAAACAAAGAGAAAAGAGATTAAAAGCATCACCCTTCATGCAGGGTAACAAAATGAAATCCCTCTCCTTCTGAATCGAAGGAGCTGTGCTGCCTCAGTAATGTAAAACTCACACTAACATGAATAACCTGTATTGTACATCAGCCGTAATAGATTTTCTGTTAAACCTCACTCAAATGTAAATGAGTGGCATTATTTTTCTTTCTTTATAAAAAATACTGTAGTGGTTGGTCAGTCATGGTGTCTCAGATGCATTTTCTTGTTTTCTCATTAAGTTTAAGGCTGATTGTAAGGCTGTGTATGATTAACTTTAGAAGGGTGATGCTTTCTCTCTTGACACACATAAACTTTAAGCTTGCTTCTTCCTGCAAAGCCTGCACAGATTCCCTCTGAAACTGTTCATCTATTGAAAATCTTTTCAGTTGCAGATTAATTGCAGGTGTACTTTGGTCCCCACTTTTAATCAGTTCAAATAATTTAGCTATTCAGAGCTGATCAGGCTAGAGGTCACATATGAGTGACAGCTGCACGTCTGGCAACAAAGAACCTTTGACATCAGTCCAATAGGGAATCTGTGTGAAAACTCAGATATTTGGAGGTATTCAAAGAGTAAGCGAAACTCTGTTGCCTTCCTGCTGTTAGAGTCCGTGACGAGTAACACGTCTGCGGGAGCTCTGCTGATGGAGAGGGGGTGTTGGGTGGAAACCCGGGTGACCCACCCCTTGCCCTCAGCAAGTGCATTGCTATGGAGCTGGCAGAGGATATCTGCAACGTAAGGGCTCACCATCAGCACGCAGTAAGGAAGAGAGACTTGCTCATCCCCGTCCTATGTACGACAGGGTTGAGGAAGAGGATTTAGCCTCTAGTGCCTGAGAGAAGCCCAGGCCTAATATGCTTGATGCTGAGGTCTTGATGCCTTTGTTGGAGGCCTCATACAGGCTGTGCTGGCTAAAACACATTTGAAGAATAGATAAACGTGTTTCCAAAGTTGATGTTCTTGTATTACTTAGCTTTAATGCATTTTTTTTGGTGGTCTTACAATGCAACTCTGTTTCAGATTGTGAGAAAAAAACTAAATATGTGGGAGTAGGACTGTCTAGCTTTTTTTTTTCTTTTTTTTTTTTTTTAGTTCAGTGGTATATTGTACTGTTCCATATTGTATTAGTCTTTGTGTTTTATGGATAAGGTTGACAAAGATTGCTTTGCATATCATACAGTTTAGTAAAAAACTTCAGCACTCTGCTAAGAACTTTAATGTAGGTTGTCTAGGGATATGTTCTGAAAAATCTCATTGCTTCTTTCACTAAGAACACAGTTTCTTTTCATCGCTTCCTTCTAATCTTAACTTTGCAAGGTGGGAACCATTTTATGTACTGATAAGTAACTGTGGTAACCACCCTAACACATGCATATGTGTGTCTGTGATGTGCTTTTAGGTACCTGCATTCTGGGTTGTGGCAGTACATTTTCTGTATTATTTTCAAGGTAACTGTTAGGTTCGCAGTGGATCTGTTGTCTCAGGATTATTATTTCCTTCTAGTGGTTATTTTCCTCTCAATGCATCTTCTTTATTGTTTGCGTAGAACACCTGAAATACTCCTCCTCCTGTAAAATGTGCTGCGATTTCTTCTACAGGTAAAAAGGCAACGCAAAATCACGCTCTACACCAGACATCAGTGTTTGATGCTGTCGCGGTCCTGCTTGCTGATGGACGCTCTTTGGGCACCAGTGTTTCTTACTCTTCCAGGCTTTACCTGTCCCAGAGAAGAGTAACGTGTTACTTGTTTCCTACACTTATCAAAGAATAAACAAAATGATTCTTCCAGGTGATACGAAGAAGTAGTGATGAGGAAAAGTTGCTGTGCTTGGTACGTCAGCGTGCAGGACACCACTGTCAAACTGCCGTCATCGTGATTCTCATCCTGGCCTGGGAAGGGATCCCTCATCTCCTGGCTGATACGCTGTACAAAGAACTGACGCAGAGCCTCAGAAAATACGGCTGTCCCACCAGCCGTAGGTGTGCGTTAAATGAAGAGTAAGTTACTTTAATAGTAAATGATTGTTGTGTTGCCTTTTGAATGTTCTGCAATAAATAACTTGAGAATTTGCTAATAAAATAAATATACAAAAGCCCATTTAAAATTGCAAACCACTAGGTGTCATTTCAGTATAAAACTTAGTTCCCGGCTTTTCCTAGAGACTGGGCTCAAAGGGATAGTTGTACGTGCTACACCCAGGGAAAGGGTGAACTTCTCTCCTGGCTTTGCGCACGCTGCCCAAGTCATTCAGTGTGCCCTTTGCACACACGGCCATGCTGAAGAGCTGCTAAGAAGGTGATACGTGGCTTTTTTTAAATAAACAAGAGATTGAACACTCAAAATTAGGATCTTCCTCTCTGTCTCTATGAGAGGAATTTAGTTAATTGACTAGATGATATATTGCTACTGAGGCTCTGTAGCAGTGCTGCCGTTGTGCTGATTTTTGTGTAGCCTGCGTTTAAGCAGACTCCAATAGCTGTACAGTGACCTGACTCTAATGCTCATGCTCGTAAAGGGTCGGGCTAAGTAGGGTTGTTCCACTTTGAAAGTTGGATCGGTTTGGAGCCAGCGGTGTTGCCATACATAATAAAATAATTATTAGATTTAGGAGTAAGCTTTAGTAGGAGTGTTTTTTCCTTGGATGAAAATGTTATCCAACTGGAGAAGTCAAAATCAAGCAGCATGGGTATATTTATCTAGCTATAACTGAGTGTTATGTATTTCCCAGAAGGGGGACTTCGGGGGGTTGAGTCTGTGTTTATGGGCAAGAAAGTCTGTCCTCTACACACAAACATTTGCTTAACAGAAAGTATCTGGTTAAACCATGTGTTTTATAAATTCCCGTGTTGTTGCGCTGTGTGTTATAAAAGAAATAGCAAATAGCATTGACATAAAAAAAAAAAAAAAAATCTGCATTGTCAGCTGACTTGACGTGTCTTTATTTCCTTTCATAGTCGTACTTGTGCATGTCAAGGGCTTGATCCAGAAACTTGTGGAGCGTCATTCTCATTTGGCTGTTCGTGGAGTATGTATTTCAATGGCTGTAAGTTTGCCAGAAGCAAAAACCCCAGGAAATTCAGGCTTCTCACTGATGACCCTAAACAAGTAAGATTTATTTTATTTATTTTATTGTTTTGTTTTCCTCCAAATACTTAGTCTGATGATTTTCAGAACTAGAAATGAAATCTATGGATATCCACCCCTTCTCTCTCACACATGTATGCGTAGCTTATCGCACAGGCACCCAGCTAAATGTTTTGTAACTGTAGTATTTATAATTTTTCCACTGTATGAAAACTCAGTGTCGTTTACTATTTAAATACTAGGGTATTTAAATACTAGGGTATTTAAATGCCCTAAAATTATCCTTAAATGCTTTTCTGTATGCATATTTAGCTCCACTGTGTAACTCTGTATGAAATGTTAATTCTTTGTAAGTATAAAAGAGATCTAAAGGTTTTTCTAAACACCAAGGCTGCACCTCAGAGATTCAGTCCTTCTGCCTTGTCATAGAAAATTTTGTGCCTTGGATTGCACTGCTTTCACACTGCTGTCCGACCAGCTGACAACCTGGTCTTCTGTCCGCCACCTAGAATAAACTGTTTTTTCTGTGGACAGCATGTTTTTTAAACACTCTTGGCGGAATGAGTACACTAAAATATGATGCAGGATACTGTCATTGCTGCTTATGAGTGTTAGTGTTGACATAAAGCTGAGATAGCACAGAAGATACGGTGATGGATTATGTGAAGTAACGAACCTCTAAAAAAACCCAACCAAATTCATTTTTTACATTGGGAATATTTTCATGAGGAAGGAATAAAGGTGTTGTAAACTGATAACCGCTGCCTGATGAACATACAGTCCTCAGGGTAACTTGAAAGTGCCTTTTGCTCTGACTGTAGATGTCTCTAACCCCGCTTCCCTGTGGAACTCCTAGATAAAAGTATCACGCCTTTACTAGCACGTCTGGCATGCTTAAGAGACACAGGCTATAGGGCAGCCAGGTACCTGGTTGTCCATTTGGGTTACCCTGCCGATAATCTTTCTCGGCTGCTGAACTCCACTGCTGCCAGCTACAGAAAAGACCTAGCTGGTTGAAGTCTAGAGAGTAGCAGAGGTATTCTTGCATTTTTTAATGTGTAGTGTACACATGCGTATGTACGCACAACGTGAAGTATCGTTTCTTGGAAGAGAGAGATGTCACTTGATTGACTGGAGCTAAATATTCCTCCCACGTCCTAATGTTTTCCTGAAAGAGTTGATGAAGCATCTTTTATGCATACGTGCGTGAATGCAAAACCCTCAATTTCCTCTGAGTTGTGCTGTCCACTCGCATTGTGGGTATTCACAAATTTCAGTAGCGCTTGAAGTGGGGAACCTCTGCCTCAGCAGAACAGAGCACACAGGGCCTGTCTGCCCTCCTTCTCACTGAATACGTGACTGAGGCAGTACAAGCTGAAAATAGCCCTGCTTGTCTCAAGAGGGAATTTGTTTTATAAATTTTCGGTTTATAGAAAAACGTATTTATTGGGCCTTCTTTCATTTTAGGAATCCTGTTTCTTCTCCTTTGTCCTTTTCTGTTTTCTGTGACCCTGTGTTTTTAAGTTCTCCCCTGTGTCGTGCTGTGCATGGAGCATTCTGTGCATGTGTTTTCTCTGTAGGTTTCTAATGTTTTTAATAAGATTAGCTGGGGAATCAACAAAGGCGGCAACCTTCATACGTACTGTCTAATGAAATATTAGGCTGGGCCAGATCTCTTAGGAGCGAGCTCAGATAGATCTGTCTTTGATCAGAACACACTGTGAGACTGCAGGCTCTGCTGGTGGCATCTCCTCCGCGGAGTCTGTGAAATGGCCACCCTGAGCTCCAGGCAGACACTGAGTCGAGCACAGCGGCATTCACAGCCGCATCTACAAATGATGCCCCGCTCCTGAGAGCTGTCTGGCATTGCCTGTTCATCGACACGGGTAACTTGTCAATTTTTGGAGGAGAATGCTTTCTACCACAGTGTAAAAGCAGTCGCCTAAAAGAGAAGATTACTTAACCAGGGTATTTTCTAGATGTGTGATCGAAAAGCGTAGGCGACAGCGGTGCTTGGGCACTTGCAGTGTGCGTGCAGGTTGTCAGTGCGTCTCAAAGAAGTGAAATAATGGTAAATAATTTTTCTCTTCATTTGGTTTTGTCGTTAATTTTTCTAGCAGATGCTTCTTTTAGCTAAATATCGGATATTGATGATTTTGCAGATGACATAAAGCTAGGAGGTATAGCAAATTAAGAAGAAGATAGTTCGAAGTCCAGAAAGATTTGGATCATTTGAGGCACTGGATGGAGTGAGATGAGGTTAAGGGTGTAATATACCTAGGTAAGAATAGTACGTAGGATAGATAATTAAGGATGCATTGCCTTCAACACAGTTCAGAAAAACTTGTGGTAGCAATCAACAGTTGATAAACTACAGTATGAGTTAAAAATACAGCATCATTTTGTAATGTAACATCACACTGAAAAATGTGAAAGTATCCGTATATGTTTATATACATTGATGTTTACAATATATGGTGATAAGTGGGTTGGGTTGTTTTTTTAAACAAAATAAAATAAGCTGTTATTTTTTGCCGCTGTACAGTATGCAAAACTGAAGCTGCAGTTGTCTCTCAAAGCCTGGCCCTTGGAGGCAAACAAAGTAGGGAGTATGCCATCACCCTTTCCTTCCCCAGTTGGCTGGTGATTTTCCTGGAAAGGCAGAAATTTAGGGAAAGAATTTAGGGATTGTTTCTATAAATAAGAGCTTAAATGTTACACTGCCATAGAAGCCCACCTAGCTAGTTCCATGTTTATATGGTTTACCCCAAGGAAAGGAATATTACTTCCTAATCCAGTAGATAAGTCCTAAGTTTTGCACCTCCAAAGAACAAATTAGTTAGTAAATGTTGCTGATAAGAGTTCTGTTGCAATGTTAGAAACATACCTCTTCCCCTGAGAGCTGAAATTAATGTTAAATGCTATTGGGAGTTACTCATACGATTAAAAGAAAAAGAAGGCGGAAACCTAGGATTCTTTTAGCAGGGCTGTATTGACATAAGTTAAGGCCCCATAAGCAAAACACTAAAAGAAGACCTGAGGTTCCATCTCCACTCAGCACGTGATATAATTTTTTCTCTCCTAGATGTTACTTCTCTATTTTGGGTGGAACATACCTCATTCCTTGACTGTCTCTGTGTCGGAAGGGGGAAACGATGCAGAAATCAGTTCCTTGTGTGTTGGGTTTCTTTGCCCTAGCAGATATCCTCCGTTGTTATTTGGTTGACTTATCTTTAACAATTTTGGTATTTTAGTCATGTAAAACTAGGCTTATTTGTGGTTGGTGACAAAGGGCAGCAGAACAGAGGTCAGATTAATAAAATATAAGATCGAGGCTGACATGTCAGGCATCTCTAAACTGGATTCGATTCTTCTAAAGCAAATTACAGCGCTCTAAATGTTGCCTTTCTCTGCAGGAGGAACTTCTTGAAAATAATTTGCAAACTTTAGCTACTGATGTGGCTCCGGTTTATAAAAAGCTTGCTCCTGAAGCCTTCCAGAACCAGGTAGGTCTGTGACGTTCAGCTGGCGTGGCTGTAGCTCTGAACAGGCAGCCTAGTTTTAAAACAAGATGAAACCCCAAAGTACGTTCTTGGGTGGAGGCCGCAGACCTCGCAGCTGCGGGGAACCCCCGTGCCTACTTACAGCGGTTGCTTTATTTGGTTAGTTTTAAAATGCCGCACCTTTCTTATTTCAGCTGACGGTTAAGTTAATGCCCTGAGCCGTGCGTACGTAAAAGGCTTACAGATAATACTGTAAATAAAATGTTGTTGTTATTTAAAGACATTTTGACTCAGGTTGAGCTGATTATCTCGTTGCCGTCCAGTCCGCAGTGTTGCATGTTTCATAGGAAAAGACGTGCTTTCCCATCATTCTTCCTGGCTGCATTTATTCCGTCACAAGTGCAGATGTGGCTCATGGGGTTCCACGTTGCTCACTTTCAGTCCCAAGTACCTGTAGTTTATTTTACTTTTAGGTGGAAAACGAACACATGGGCCCGGACTGTCGGCTCGGATCCAAGGACGGTAGGCCTTTCTCTGGTGTAACAGCTTGCATAGATTTCTGTGCCCATGCCCATAAGGACACACATAACATGCACAATGGAAGCACTGTGGTATGTACACAGGATTTTCTCATTTGTACTGTATGCTGTTGTGATTACTGTGTGTTTTTTAAATGCTGCTTGATTTAGTGGGTACGTTTGCATGAAGTTTTTTAAGGTATTATGAAATTAACTGCATGTTCCTATTTATAAATTCCCATGTTATTTGCATCTATTTATTACTGGTCTGCAGAGGATATAAGTTCATCTTATTACAGAACAGATCAAGAAAGGCATGGGAGTGAGCCTTCCTACAAAGCACCTTAATTCTTTTAAGACACCCGGGCCCTTTGGAGAGGACTGGCCGTAGGACAGATAAGCTATTCACAGTAGAGGTTTGATGTTTGAAGGCAAATAATGATCCAACCGAGGAGCTGTATGGACTTCTGTAGAGGAAGAGCTAAACCAAACTCATTATTCATTTACCTCCCCCAGGCTCAGTTCTCATCAAATTCACTTTTTCTTGCACTGTGCGCTTACGGTGGGACTTGAGGATCTCAACGGTCTTTTCCAACCTAAACGATTCTATGATTCGTGTTGGTACAGTTACTAGCCAGAAAGCAGGGAGTACGGTACCAAGGGGCAGGAGGTGGAGTCAGGTGATTGTGATGATCTTTAAGGCTCAGTATGAAAAGAAGGCCCACGGATGTGGTTTTCTTAGATGTGGTGATTGTACCAAAGACTTTGCTGGATTGCTAGTGAGAAGATCAGTTGGGAATTAGTCAGTTAAGTGATCTTTTAGAAATTGAGACAGTAGTTGTGAAGAAAAGACAATCTCAAAAGAGAAAAGATAAAATAAAACTGACAATCTCGGGTTTTTTAGTTGTTAGAGCATTGTAATGCTCTAAACAGCTAGGATGAATTCTTGTACATCAGTGGAGGTAAGATTCAAGAATAATTTCTCTGTCAAAGGATGCGTATCTAGAAAAAAAATCCATCTAAAATCTCTGCCTGCTTAGAAACAGTCTTTTTTTAAACTTGGAAATGAAAATTGAATTATTATGTTGTTGTGATTGAATAAAACGCTGCATTTATACTTAACATTTAGCATTTGTTTGTAACAGCAATGAAATGACTTGAACAATTGCTTAATATTAATTTTGTGCTTGTATGTTGGGCAAATATCTGTTGCTTTAAAGTATGGAAGCAGGTCTCGGAATTCACCGGGAATGCCAGTCCTGAATAGATTAATATTTTTTCCTAGCATTGAATGCCACTTACATGCAGATATTTTATAAGAAAATGCTGGAAGCGTACTTTGCAAAATATTAGTACGATGCTATGAGTAAGCTCATGTGTAAGTACAGTCACTTCAAAGCTTCCGAAGCATAGGAATTCAAACCTCTTGAAGATCCCAAATTTGAAAAGGAGACTTCCTTTTCATGATAAACAGCATGGTATACTTCTAAATGAAATTTAATTTAGGCACTCTGAAAATAATAATATTTTGTTAAGTGCTACATTGCCTCTTAACTTAAAGACAAAATTAAATGGAAACTGAGTCTGCTACTCATTCTGCCATATTGGATCCCAGAAAAGTCGTAACTTATGGCCAGAAGTGGGTGGAGGGACAATTAGCCCTTTTTTTTTTTTTGAGGAATTTATTGGGGAATAGTTCTACGGATGTATATTTATCTGTAATCATCTGATGTTATTCCAGCTTCAGATTTTACTTGCTGGTGTTGATATTTTCTTTCTATGGATTGTACGTGGTGTGTTGCAAGTAATTCCAAATCTAAGCAGCGTGGAAAATTACAACCTGTGTAAGGTATCTCGTTATGTAGGCCAGGACTTAAAATTGTCTTTCTATCAAGTTCTACCAAATTTTGTAAGTCTTGCAGAACATTATCAAATCATTATAACTGCTGAAAACTATACCTTGGAATCTGATTTTCATCAGATAGCTCACTCATAGAAATAACTACTGCATACCTGATATTCTCTTTATTTAGATTTGACATCTCTTTATTTTAACATGCTTGCAAAAAAGGGCTATGTATAAATAGGAAATCGTTGCAAGTGTTAACACTTGATTTATATACTTGAATTGGGGCATTTGGAAGGTGAATTGGAGTTCAGAGTTACCCGATGATCTATATACAGCCTTCGCAGTGAGAAGACGTGGGTGCAATTTGCAGGACGTAGAGAGCTTGCTCTCCGTTAGTCTGTCGAGGCGTACGGTTACAGTGGTACATATTGGAAGCCTAAAGCAAAGAATTTTCTTGTTTTGCAAACAGGGTGATAGGACATGCTGGGCTTTCTTCAGTCTAGACCAGTGTGATGATGATCAAAATTAGGGTGGTTAATTTTAGCTTGCAACCAAATCTGTAATAAAATAGGAAAACTAGTGGTCAGAACACAAAAATAAATTACTACGTGTGATTCTAGCATCTGTCTGGTCACCTCCTGCATTCCCTTCTAGTTCCAGAAGCTGCTTTGGCTACCCACTTAGTTTAAAATACACTGGTTTCTTACAGGTCACTGGTAATACTGATGGAGGAGTCATTTACATCTTAACTATGACATACGTTGTCTGTAAAATGTACTAGGTGCAAGTAATACAGCTAACTGCGGTGACAGCTTTCGTATAGATGATTGTTTTCTGATAAGGTGGTAATAAACAGAATGAGAATGATTTGCACTGCCTTACAAACCTCAAACGTCCATAACTCTCTTTAGTGTTTTTCTCTTGTATTTTGTGTATTTGATTTTTTTAAAATGGTAGTCACACCTTGCAGTTTAAAGTCTGTACTAAGTGTACTTCTCATCTTGCACCTCGTTAGTTTTGGTAAGATATCTTCCCTTCCTTCTTATTCTGACACAAAAATCTTCGTTTATAAAACCTAAAGTTCCTCTAGACTAAAAAGGTTAAAATAAATACCTTCTAGGATGGTATTTCCGAATGCTGCCAGCTCTATCACCGCTACTTATGGCATAAGTGACACCTTTTCATTTTCTCCCTTCAGTTGTTGGTGACTCACTTTTACCACAAATATGAAAGGAATGCTGCACAGCGCACCGAAAGTAAAGGAAAAACAGAATCTGTTTAAATTATTTAAACCAGACGCAGACACGAGTTCAGCAAAGCACTTAAATGAGTTTAATGATAAGCATGGAGTTTACTGTGTACTTCATAGAATATATTAGCTAATGAGCTGCCAATAACGATTTCCCTGCTCTGTCTGTGCCAGAATTTCAGAAAAGCATTCCCTTTTTTTTTTCTGGGTGTACATGTTTTGATGATCAGCTGCATTATTTGTACGTGACTGAAAATAAATGAGGCTGTCCTTTTTGTTAGCACTGGGGGAAGAAGTCTTGAAAAGGTCTTCTGTAGATACAAGATAGCGTAGTACACCTTCATTTACAAAAATTGAGGATTACCATGGGAGATGTGATTTGCTGAACGTCTCTCCTGGCTAGCAAAATCATGCCCTGAATTTAGCAGAGCTGCTTTTTGGTACAAAAGCTAAAAATAAAAATTAATATTCCCCATTTGCTCTGTAGTAGAATGAAAACACTTGGCAGTTCTACAGAGGTGTAAACTAACATATTTATCTGAACGAAGTGAAAGTAATTTCTGCCTATGAATTGAGTTTTTTAAGAACCTTTAAGTCAATAAATGTACCATCCACTTTTACTCAGACTCTTTTGTCATCTTTTAATGTTCTCCTGAGGCCACTGATGTACACTACAACTGCAGTGTTAGGGTGCAGCGTTCCTTGTGGATAACAAAGCTAGACTGTGAATGAGCAACGCGCAAAGAAAAGCTTTATAGTTATTAATGGAGTCTGTGAAATGTAAGTATTTTTGTTTCTTTATTGGATTAGCTGCAAAGGATCACATTCTTCACACCTGTGTGAGTCCGTTTAAATCACTGATGTATGGGGTTTTACAGTGACAAGAACAAAATGGTTTCATGAAGACTTCGCTAGTTCTGTAGCATGTATATGGGTGTTTCTCAGCCTATGGGGCACGGTGCCCTTTTCGCTGGGGTCGAGGAAGGAGAGAGACCAGCTGCAATTACGTGTAATCGTCGGTGCCACGCAGTCTGTAGCAGGCACTGCGGAAGAAGGGGAGGAAGATAAATCTAAGCTCCAAGGGCAGCTACAATATAAAATTTATTATTGGCAGCAGAACTCAGTAGTGTCCATCAGCAATCCATCAACAAACTGTTCCTGATTTATTTAAAGAAAAATAATCCTCTGCTCTTCCAATAACTTACTCTATTTCTGTAGTTGTAGCTCATCAGGTCATTGCATATAGGTCCATGCCTTTGCAATAAATGACAGAATGTCTCTCTGAGGGGTTAGACTACGTTCTGGACCATGCCCACAGCTTGCTTTGTGAGCTACAGAAGTACTAGATGCTTAAATTGGCGGTTCAGATTATAGCAAGCAGAAAAGATAAACCCCACAGGGCTGTAAAGGAAGGATTTCTGTTACTGTTCTTTATATTGTGAAAATGGAGAAACACTAGGAGTTCACTCTGCCAACCTGCGAGCTCCCAGACAGTGGTTTGGTTTGTGCGCCATACCCGTGTTAGAGCATACGGTACAGAAATGCTGCCGGGTGACACCTCCTCCGTGTGTATGTAGGGGTCAGAAGGAAAATACGTTTGGGGTTCCCTTCTCTGACCCTCAGACTTACGCACGCTTACTCGGGGTATAACAGGCCGATAAAACGATACCATTTGTCTCGGCTGTAAAGGAAAAGCAACGTTATTTGTACTTGCAACGGTAAGCGGTGATGACGCAGCAGCACCTCAGTCCCAAATGGCACCCGCTGCTTTCCATCTGCGAAGGGAAGATGAGTACAGGAAACTTGATTCCATCTTTCAAGTGTAGAAAGGCTGTTTGATTGCTTTGCTGAAACTTGAATTTAAAACACCTGTTCTTACAACGCAGTGGGAAAGGCTACATCATTTCTACATGTGAAGTTCAAGAGGACAAAGGCAGATCAGAGAGTCCCAGAATAATGCATTGGGAGCTGCGTGGCTGCAGGTGTTTCTTTGGAGATCTGTGGGGGGAATTGCATCGAGCTCATGGGTGCATTTTAAATTAAAAAAAAAAAAAAAAAAAAGTTTTATGAATATGCAAGATTTACCATGACATCACTAAACCCAGAATAGGTAATGATTTTGATCACCAAGCACACTGGAAACCTAAACAAACCACTTGGCCAACGTTTTCTTTGGCTTTTGAGCATCCTGGATGATGTAGCTGCGTGTTCTGGAAAAAGCACTGAGGGTAGCAGGCTCTGCAGCTTCACTGTGTAAACGGGCTTTAACACAGACCATGATTTTCTCACGTTCGGGTTTAATTTTGGTCCGTTTGCAGCACAGTATCAGTACCAATGGAAAATGGCGCTTCTAACTTCTCAGCGATAGCTTCCCTTTAAGTTTCTTCATGGAATATTTTGCACAGATTTGAATATTAGACTGGCTTTTGAAACGCATGTTTCTCATTTGGTGGATTACTCTACTTCAGCTGTAAATTGCTAGCTTATCTCTAGGGCCTTAATTTATAGCTGGTTTCCCCGTAACATTAACTTTGCAGTTATCCACTTGCCACTGTGTCCTTCCTTTTCTATTAAAATATATTGTGGGGGACACTGACCTTGAAATTTTACATATATTAAATTTGCTGTCATGGTATTTAGGCTGTAGGCGTACTGGTCTTCAGGTTTTCAACAGAATTTTTAATATACATGAATTTCTTTAATTTTACGTATTCTAACTCAGTATTTAATATATTGTGTGTGTTGGAGTTGACTATACTTTCAACGTAGTTCTGCCAATATACTGCAGCCCTCATCTTCTTTAGTTCCTCAAAACAGTTCTTGAGCTCTCTTGTTCTAAAGGGGGTGCTGGCTTTGTGATAGTGACAAATACTCATTTTTGCTTAAAATACGTTTTCCTTCAACCAAGACGAGCTTTGAGTTTTGTCTCTGCTTGTATGCTCTCCCCTGGGCTGAGCATTGTGAAAATGTAGAGCTAATCTACCTTTGCCTCATTATAAGTCAGATGAAAGACGATTAATACATTTTTAAGAGTAAATCTTTTTATGGAAAAGACTGATAAATGTACAAGATCAGTTTTCCATGAAAGTGTCTGGCGAAATGCCTGAAAATTTAGAACTGTAAGTTGGATGAGGGTCTCAATTTTCAAAATAGCAAGATTGTGGATTGAACCTTCAAGGTTTGGACATTTTTCAGACTAGTGCATGGGTCCAGACAGGTGGGACAGAATTATTTTAAAAGGCAAGTGAGAATCGCACAGTTTCTGATGAGAACAAGTGGGAACTAGGCCTCCGTGCTTCTTTTATTACTGCTTTTGTTTTTAATTTAGAAGGGAAGGATGTGCTGGGCTTTCTGAGAACATGAGTCATATGTAATTGTGCTCTCTATGTGTCCTACCCTCGCACCCTTCCTGAATAACTTGGAATCTGCCGGCAAATTCTAACCAGATTTCATTGAACTTTGCAGAAACCTAACTGTCTGTGGAGATGTTTAACCTCTTGTTCCAAGTTGTGAAATTTGACTGCCGCGCGGGGGAGGCAGATGCAGGTTAGCTCCTCCGCTGAGGAGGTGGCAGGGTCCTCACGGCCGCGGCCCCCGGTTGATCCGCGTGCAGCTGTTGGCCCGGTAGCCGGGAGGCCCCGAGCTTCGGCCGGGCCCTGCTCGCGCTGGCGGCTGCCCAGCGGAGGTGGTAGCGGGGCACGGAAGGGAGCAGGGGTAACGGTGCTGGGGTTGGGCGCGCGGGAGCGCGGGGACGGAGAAGTCCGTAGGGAACCAGGCGTCATTCGCTGCTCATGGAACAACTTGTTGTTTTTTCTAAATCTTCCTCGTAGTCCAAAGGCTGCCCAGTAGAGGTAAGTACGCATGGAGCAAGCACATCAGTAAACGCTACTCATCAGCTTCTAATTGCCCCTTCACTTTGCCTTCTTAAGAGCCCTTCTCTCGATCCTTTCAAAATGCCACCTGAAAAGCTCTTCTCCTTTGTCTGTGCCCCTCAGATTTTCTCCTTTTGCTGCTCTGCAACTGTCAAGCTTTGCATATAGCTATTTATAAAGCCCTAACCACCACCTTATTGATTTTAGGATTTTTAGTTTGTGATTGTGTAATTTTATTATTCTAGAAATAATTGTGTGATGCCTTTATGTGAAAGCTGTGCTGTAAAATAAAAAATGTTTGGTTTTTCCCCCCCTAAATAATAATCTTATGCTTCTCCCCTGGAATGTCAGGCATGGTGGCAAGATTCTGGGAAATTGGATTAGCTGTTTATGATGGGCATCACATTCTGCCCACACAATGATGGAATGATAATGTTTCCATTTAGGGAGTATCATCTCATCCTTGGATGGTGCTCACATTCCTCTATCTGTGTAGTTAGCAGCTCCCTGTGAAACAGCAGCTTAACTAAGCCATGATATTCCTGCATGGATTTCTAGTAATGTAGTGTATTGTGGTGAAAAACAGTATAGTCTCTCATGAATGTAGTCAATAAAGCTATAAATGGCGTGACTCTTCGTACACGTGTTCATACGTGTAAAACTGTCGCCATCCCTTGGAAAGCAGAGAATGAAACCAGTGAGCAAACTGCTGGTTTTAGAGCTTCTTTTAAGGTGAAGGGCTAATGTGAACAATGGCCGGAACTCTAGAAGTGCTGAAAATTGTAAATACTGCAAAGGTTCAGCAGTGATTCGGCAAAATTATAGTGAGAAAACTGTTGCAATAAGTTAGAATATTTATCCACGTGTCTGATGTGCCCTTATCAAACTGGATCTACCCAGCATTCTCCTCGCGGCTCCAGTATCTCACAACACATAATTTAATAACAGAAAGTAGGTCAGTGGCCTAAGAGAAACCAAACATTTGCTGGGTCTCGTGGCTTCATTACAGCAGGCAGGCAGGGTTGGGGAAGGGTGTTAATTTAAGACAGTGTGTATAAAGAGAGAGGGAGGGAGTTGGAGCTCAGATTTGCTAAAAAACTAGAGCAGTATCAGTGACTCCTGGGCGCTTTTTTCTTATTTGCCAGCCAAAACCAAAACCAGTTCCATGTCGTAGAAACTTCTTGTTCAATCCAAAAAGACTATTTTAAGTTTTTGCATAATTTTTAGTCCTTAAAAATGAATCTGAACATCAAATATGTATAAAACCAAAAAAAAAAATCTGAATGCTCAGGAATTTACAGTATATTTACAGCTCAGATTATTTACCAAGGTTGGCATATATTGGTGGATAGTGTGAGTAGAGCCAAAGTTTCATTTTTTCCTCTCCGGGACACGTGCCTTGGTCTTACTCTTCAAGTACCAATAATTTTTCTGCATCATCATAAACCAAACAAAATATTTGTCAGATGTTTCCATTTGAAAGACCCATAGCATTGAGGCCATCAAACGTGAGAAAACAATGAAGTCTAGGATGACTGCTTAAATATTTAAATAACTTTTGTATTTTACGTATGTGGTTGTATTTGTAAATGTTTCTGTTCTTGCCAGGTCTGTACGTTAACGAAGGAAGATAACCGGAGAGTGGGGGTGATTCCAAGCGATGAACAGCTCCATGTGTTGCCTCTTTACAAAATTTCACAAACGGATGAATTCGGCACCGAAGAGGGACTGGAAGCTAAGATAAAAGCCGGAGCCATACAGGTGCTCACAGCTTTCCCCAGAGAAGTACGAATGTTAGCGGAGCCTCTCAGAGCTACAAAGAAAAAGAAACCAGACACAAGGAGGACCCCGACTGAAAAGCAGCCATTAATAGACAAAAAATATTCAACACCAGTAAAGCTGAAAACTGAAGCCCCAGAAAATCTTGGCAACGCTCTGCATTGTTTAGGTGAGTGGTGCTTATTAAATTTTGCCAGTCTCTTCTGATATTGTGTTGCCTCTTACCCATGAGAGGGGAAGGAAAAGCTCCTTAATATTCAGTTTTATAAAATACTCGCATATTCTGCATTTTACGGGCTAAGGAGCAAGTCATTGTAGTCAATATTGTCTCTTGGCACAGGAAAAAAAACAGGCGATCGCCCAAAAATAAGTTGTTGGTGGTGTGTTAGCACCAGTGAAATATATCCAAGTTCCCTTATTCTAATAAGTAATGGTAGTAGGATCATCTTGAAATACTGTTGTAGGAATGTTTGTCTAAATAACAGACGTGAATTTCTGTCATTTGTAAGTACAAGAACTGTTATCCATTTCGTATGAAAGACGATGGCTTTCTCGGAATCGGAGTTGATGATCATTTCCTATCAATGGCATGGATGCTGCTGCAAAGCAAGGGGTTTGCGAAAGAACCCCAGGTTTTTTCTAATAAGACCGCGCTGCTCAAATTGTTCCTTGAAATATTATTAGCAAGGGCCAGAGAGCTGGAACCTCTCAGCAGCCAGGTGAAAGGCGTGCCGTGTTTGCTCTGCTACAAGATGACGACCGTGGCCAGAGTCTGCCGCTACAACCTGTGTTGGTGGCACACAGAATCGTGGTGTGACTGAGCTTTTGGTTTCTGCTGTGGTACCTGGGGTCAGATTGTGGACCAATACGTTAGAAGACAGAACTGTTCCATGGGACGTGGCAGTAATGCGAAGTAGAAAAGAAGGAAGAGGTGGGGGAAGCCATGGACTTAGATTCTGTGTCTAGAGGGGAAAAATTAAATAGAGGGAATTAAAGCGTAGCCTATCTGCCGTTTATTGGCTATAATTTTGAATTTTATTTCATGAGAGGCATTGAGACATATGTAGTAGATTTAAG
Source organism: Platalea leucorodia (assembly GCF_965183815.1). NCBI lineage: Eukaryota > Metazoa > Chordata > Aves > Pelecaniformes > Threskiornithidae > Platalea > Platalea leucorodia. The sequence goes on from NC_138826.1 coordinate 37,125,517, forward strand.
GGGAGGAATAATGGTTAAATGTATTTAGCAGAATGTCTGCATTTTGGGAGGAAAAATGAAAAAAAAAAAAAAATCCATTTGACACATTTCCGTAATTTGCACTCAGCACCCTGCTTTGTCTCAGTAGAGGAGTCAGGGCAACCAATGAACTTTGCATATAGCAAGATGGAGTAAGAACAAGAAAAGCAGCATTACGGACACCCCTAGGAAATTAGACAGACGTTCAGTTAACCTACATGCAAGCTTAGGAGACACGGTCCAGGCTTTGAAACAAATATAAAAGGACCCCCCCAGGCTGAGGATGACGTCCAGCAATAACTCTGAAGCAATGATTAATAACTTCCATCGTGCTCGGGGCGGACTGGAAGTCCTGGAAGCATTAGAGGGCTCTGGTTTGGCTAGGAATTCTGAAATTGTCTGATCCCACTGGAACGTTGTTTTGAAACACTGAAATAGAGCTATGAACCGCCTACCTGTACATGACATTGTAGTTACAAACAGGCATGGCTTCGATATCTGAAAACCATGCCTTTAAGAAATGGTACAATATCCAGAGTTTTGCCGTATGCTTTGGGAACGTAGAACTTTATTCCTTGAACATGCAAAAATAATAAAATAACTGTGTAAACAAGCCAACTTAGATAATTCATTTGGACTTGAAGTATTTTGGTAATTTAAAAGGGCTGCTGATAAAAGTAAGTCACAGAGTGAAGAAGAAATAGTTTTATGAGTGAGAAAAGTGTTCAGAGATGGAAAAATAAACATGTAAATAGAAATATTTAGTTTCTATCATAGAAGCGCAGGTTTTGTCATGGAAGTTTTGACAGTGGAATCCCTCAAAATAGATGTCGACACTGTAACCCCCAAATCTGCCGATGGCACGTATTGCTGTGGTTGGCCGTGCGAACCGTTCCAGAGAGGCTTCGCTGCCTGGGCAGCAGCGGCAGAGGAGGTTCGGGTTTGCAAAGGGCCGGGTGGTGAGCTCTGCGGGAGATAAATAACTTGAAGCATTTATGCACGTCATTTATGTGTTTACTCTGGTCATACAGGACGATGGCTGGGTGAAGACCTCAGCCCACCACTGCTGCCCTGCCCCTAACCCACAGTAAAATGCAAAGATCGGTAAATTATGGATTTAGAATACTACAGTATTGTACTTGTCCATCCAGTGTTTTGGCGGTGATAGGGGATCAGTCATTGATTGGTTCTTTCCATTCTGCCAGTGGGAGGCATCATTTCAGTCCTGAGGAACGGAAAATTTTAGTCTAGCTGAGATTGTTAGGCTTAATATGGAAACGAAATCAAAGGGCCTGTGAGACAGGGGAGTTGAAACTAGACAGTCCAGTAGTCACTCCTGATGGTAAACCAGAGGAAACAATTGATTCTTTAAATCAGGATCCCTTCATATTAATAGTGGCATTCAAATCTGGTCATACCATTTAAACATAAAAGACAAAGGACTGAAAAAGAGTAAAAAAAAAAAAAAATAGAAAAACTTACTAGGGGAAGCAAAAAAATACTGACTATAGTTTTAGGTAAGCAGTGAATAAAGTACCGCTAAAGGTACGTTAAGCAAGTCAGAGATTACTATTAAATTTTCTCCTAATGTAAGAACAAAAGCATACTTAGCTATGCTTCAACTGTAAAGGTATTGATAAATGGTGTATACAATGTATAGTACTCGATTTACTAATGAGGACAACAGTTTAGAATATTGGTTTGGCTTTTTAAATATTAAAAAGAACATGGAGAGCGTGCAGTTAGATGAGATGAGATAACCATGGTATATACCGTCAGTCATGGTTTCGGCCCTGTGAGGCGATTGCGCTTTGGAGTAGCCTGGGAGGACCATGAAGGCGTCACGGGGCCGGCTGTGCCGTATCGCCTGTTAGGTAGATGTAGTACGTGCTTTTGGAAGAGACCTGACCGTCATTTCAAAGCCATTGCAGTATTCCCCGCTGGAAAGCCTGGAAAGCTTGAGAGACTCCTCTAACCTGCACGCCTTCACCAGACAGAGAACTGGAAATTAAAAAGGGATAAGAGAGGACTCTCTTGTCCTCTTTACTGTCTTTACCTGGCAGCAAAGGTGGTGGTGAGGAGGACTTTCTGAGTGCTGGAGACAGATTAAGTCGGCTTGGTAGGGTGTGCATATGTGGAGACTTGGTTTGAATCTCGACTGTGCCAAGTCCTTTGTAGGATGTAATACTCTGTGTATTAAGTAGGGTGCACTTGTCGTGCACCTTTTGCCAACAGCAAGCAGCACAGCTGTTAATTTTTACATTTGTGCTAATGCTGAGAGCCTTTGAAATCCTAGAGTGTTATGAAATAACGTATTAAAGATAAGAGGCCTTACATCCTCCCTTATATAGTCCTGTCATTTAACCACATTATTCTGGACAAATAAACTTTACAGACGGAAAGGTTATTTTTGTCTCCATAAATACTAGCAATTCTTCTTGGCCTGTATCGGATAGAACAGGAGACGAACCACCAACTTAGAGGCAGTTTCGCAGCTGGCCACAGCAGAGCGGTGCTTCGGCCAGCAGCTCCCAGCGGAGGCGCGCCAGGCTCTCTTTGAACAGGAGGTGTTCCTGGGGAGCAATGCCACCTTATCTGAACCATTCCTGATTTCCCTCTACCCATGTATTTGAATTAGCTTCTCTTAATCTCTGCTACTTCGCCCCGCAGGGCAAGGAGCTTCTGGCAAGAGATGGGGAATTTGCTGGAGCCACAGCCATTTTGAGAGCGCTGCGGGTTGTTAAAACTGATTTTCAGAGAATGTAGGTCTCTCTTCAGAGATGATGGAAAGTGCAATTCTCAAATGCTGTGTTTCACGTCTTTTGGAGGAAGGCCTTGGTCTGGCGGGGTGTTCTCAATTAAATTAAATGCTTTGAGCTTGATTTCATAGAAGAGGTTTTTAAAGAGTTGGTGCGGTTTCCTTATGTTCCTCCACAACTTCAGTATTTGCATACTAACTGTTGTGTCCGTAATTTATCCCACTTTGCCTTTTTTGCATTCCTATTGAAGTAATGTTTTTCAATCCATCACTATTTATAAATTATTAGAAGACAGAATAGAAGAAGGAATAGTTCTTCTATATTCAGTAAAGCAATTAAACATTCTGTGTATTTATGGAACAAAGAAGAAGCACTGACAGAGACGGTCTTTTATGAGAATATGCGAGAGCTCTCTGGGGGGTGCCAGCTTGCCAGCAAAACACATGTAAAGCAATTTCAGGGCCTGATGCAAAGCCCATCAAAGTCGATGGAATTCTTTCCCATTACTCCAGTGGACCCTGGATTGAACTTACCCATGAGGAGAATGAGTCATTTGAGGAGACCATTCCCCAAACAAGCACGACTGCAGGGGGCCATGACTAGAAATTGATTAGGGAGCTGATGTAAATTGAATAAATACGCCTCCACAAAGATCTGAAATAATTAATGCGTGGCAATTACATGGAAGACAGCCAAATCACATGATGCAGCTCTGTAAGGATGGATTTACCTGGAGTATGTTGCCAGATGCTTCTTTTTTTTTTTAAAGAAAATTTCTGAGTAGTTACTTGCTAATGCACAAATCATTGTAACTCAGTAACTATTTTACTGCAATGGACAAAATGTATGAACACACTTTTCCCTTCAATCATCATATGGGGTTAAGGCAGCCAAGAATTTTGATTGTTTCACAGGCTTAATTTCAGACAGACTAAATTTCATCAATTCTGTAAAAACTTTTACATGGTGCTTCCTGCTGGCCCGGGCAGTGCTGAAGGCCAGCAGTCAGCTGCTGGGAAGCACTTGCGTAGAATTGGGCTGTGTGAATCGGGACTGAGTGGTTATTTCATTTTATCTGTTTATTTTATTCATCCCTCTGGGAAATACCTATCTATTTTATATACCAGCAGTCTGACTGGAAAAGGTTAAGGCGTTAATTCAGCAAGGTTTTATGTATGCGCTTACGGTCGTAGAGATATTCCCCAAAAGCTGAAAATAACCGTTTTGAAAAAATCTGTAGTCATCATGTGTATCTTCCATATTAGAGAGCACGTATGAAAATATTACAAAAGGTATATTTTATTAACGAAGTGAGGAGAAGTACTTATGCTTTGGTGTGCATTTTTTTTTTTTTAGGGAACAAAACAGATGCTTTAAAACCTGGAATAAAAATGGAGACTTCCGATCACCTCTATGCCATGAAACATACTTCAAACACTACTAAAAATTGCTCCCTATTAAAACAGTACACGGCTTCCTCCCCTTTTAAGGTGGATAGTTTACATCCTTATTCATCTTTAGCACATAAGCCTGGCCTAACAGCAGTGACTAATATTCAACAAGATTTTTCAGTTCCCTACGGGTATTTTGAATGCAGTAGTAAGCAACCTCACGTGACACCTTATGTTAATTGTAAGAACTTTGATGTGTCGGTCAAAGATTATACTGGAATTTTGCTGAATGAGAAGATGAATGGCGTGCCACCGATTCTTCCAGAGGTCACTGCTCCAGGCCCCCCAGCCCATAAAGACCCCCTGCCCACTATACTTGAACATCAGCCAGACAAACAGAATTGTCAGCTTCAGTTAGACAATTCTCCTCCTTCCCAGATGATCAGCTCTTGTGATTTGTCAGTACCGCTAAGCTCCCCGGCAAAGGATGCAGTCGGAAACGAAGCTGACTGTTCCCATGGATGCCCAATGGAAAAGGGCAGCTCCCATCGGGAACAGATGTGCGATTTTGACTGTGGTGACGAAAAGCAAAACAGTGCACTGGGACAACCGACTGATTCTGAAGAAAAAGCTGAGGAATTGTGGTCAGACAGCGAGCACAATTTTTTGGATGATGACATTGGCGGGGTGGCTGTGGCACCTTCTCATGGTTCTATCTTAATTGAATGTGCAAGACGTGAACTCCATGCTACCACACCTATTAAAAAACCCAACCGCAATCATCCCACGAGAATTTCTTTAGTTTTCTACCAACACAAAAATTTAAATGAGCCAAAACATGGTTTAGCCATGTGGGAAGCAAAGATGGCTGAGAGGGCGAAAGAAAAAGAAAAAGAAGCGGAAAGATTAGGAACGGAGAATACTCAGCTAAACTCTAACAGCAGGAAAACAAAGCAAGCGAGTGAAAACAGAGATATTTTTTATGAAGACAATGAGTTCAACCAAATTCCCTCACGCAGAGCATTAACAGTAACTAAGGATAACGTGATAACAGTATCTTCTTATGCCCTTACGCGAGTTGCAGGGCCTTACAACCATTGGGCATAGGTTTTAAGTATCAAATGCCTCCTCTTGGTGCAGTGTTACACAGTGTTTCTTTAAGGTGCTGTTAAAGAACAAGTCTCGTGTCGTTTACTATTTGCTCATCTCAACCATTTTAAGGCTGAGGTAAAAAAAGGGGGGGGATTTCTTCTTAAACTGTGACTTTAACATTTGGTGGTGCTCAAGCACATTTTAAGCAAAAAAAAAAAAAAAAAGTTGTATAGTTTTAATACATTCTAAAAAAGATTTTGTTTAGGTTATTAACCTTGATTGAATCATTCAGTTTATTACCTTTAGGAATTTATATTTTGGTGCTTTAAATCAAGTCTGTTTACTACAAAAATCATTTATAGGGATTTTAACAGGTTCACATTTTATGGTGTTAAATCAAGTTATACAGTAATAGCTCTACACAGCTCTTGGTGCTTAACCACATCAAACAGTTAAAAATAAATAAGCTGAATTATTACTTCATGGTGCCATTGCTTTAACAACTTCCAACCATTGCTATATAGTCCAAATTACAGATAAATCTTTTAGAAAACCAATGAATTTTCTTCTCTAGATTTGTCATTATGTATGAAATGAAGTTATTGGTAATGATGGCTGGAAGTTGTTTTTAAGCTGTAAATATATATTTTAAAAGCACTTTCTATTTTTAAAATTAACTTGAAATAGTATAGTATAAGGATCATATTGTCTAAGGTTTGTGCATACTCTACAGAAGAAATCATTTTATTCTTGCTGTGTAGAGTTCCATATTGTTACAGCTGCAGTATGTATGCTTAATAGCATATGTGATTGTTTTTAGACTTGCCCTTTTTCATCAAAGATTTTATGTTGCATATAAACAACAGTTACAAAATACAGAAACATTTTATTATTTTCAAGAGAGTGTACAAACATGAAATTAGGAGACGTCTTGTCAATACGTGTGTTGCTATTGGGAGTTAGGAATATTATTTGGTTTTTTAAAGGCAGCATTTGTTATGATTTCTTTGAGCAATAAGTGCATAAATCTCATTCGTTTGGAGCATTATAAGTTAACATGACAACCAAATGTTCCTAATGCCTCAGGGGTAGGATTGTTTTGGGATAAAAAAAAAATACCCCCTAGAGTTGCCTTATTCTATTCTGGGAAAAAAAAAAAAAATTTGGGGAAAATACAAAGGAAGTGTTGGAAAAGTAGGAAATTTCTAATATTGAACCGCAAATTTTTCCTTAAGAATAACCCACCTGTAACATTCACCAGCTTTCTAAGTTCTTTTTTTTTTTTTTTACAAAAATGTTTTGTAAATTTTTAAGTGATTTATACATTTCATGTAGAGAAAGGGTTGTATTCTTCCTTCCAAACATATGAAATTTATGTTCTCCATTTCTGTTGAAAAAGTGACATATCATGAAATGACTATTTGCTGAACCAGAGGAAAAACAGACACTCCATTGCTTTTAAATACTGTAGCATCCCACTCTTCTTTCTGATTCTCCTCTCCTGTGTATTTCTTGTTTAAACTTATTTATTTAAACAAATTACCAAATGACAATGTTAGCTAAGGACCGACCTCATCCTGCAACTTGTTCCGTGGGAACAGCTCTGCGTAGCCATACCTGCCCGGTCCGAGCCAGGGGGACCGCTCAAGCCAGGACTCCTCTCGTGACTGAGAGCTGCAGGATCAGGCCCCAGAGACGAAGCTGTACCTTAATTCTGCCTCGGAGTCCTCCCCGGCTGGGTGACCTGTAGGTATAACGAGGTCAGAGTTTTCCAGTGCGAAAATATACTAATAATATACTTGATAATATTATAACGTAGTGGTGCTGTAACAGAGGAATATGAACTATCTAGATCTGCTTTATTTAAAACCTAGACAAGGTGCTTTTTCCTTGAGAAGTTGAACTGTAAGCGCTATATTTACAGTTTCGGTACGAAAAGTACATAAATTGCATTTTTAACACATAGTGCCAGTTAGGACCTTGGTGCTACAAATACTTAAATGCGGCTGTAGATCGATGAGACGGTTCTCCTGTATAAATGTACACACGTGTAGTGTTTGCAGGAGCAAGGTCTGAAGTAGCAATCACTATGTAACGACCTTGGGTTCAATTCTACAGATTCCTGTCGCAATTAACAAAAATGTCGATGGCAGAGGATGGCCGAATTGAACCCATTCTTTGTATCTTACCTATTTTAAGTAAAATTTGTAAAAACCGGGTATGCTGCAAATTTTAGTTCAAAGCTTAATATTAGTTCAAATAGAGGATATGAAGGGATTGTAAATAATAATAAAACAGAAACAATATTATGCCATCGTTTTGTACCAGCAGTTTTATGCTTCTTGACTATGTAATATACAGTATACATCAAATCATTATGGTATTTTGTGTGCCTTAGATTTCCATTTTAAAACTTGTATATTTTTGGTGAGCCGAAGATTAGTAAGAATTCCAGCTGTCCATACAGTAAGTAGTACTGTACGTTCTCTAGCTGTTCCATTCATGTGTTTGCTATCTGAAAACCCTTGTCCGACACCACGATCGGTCATTTACAGAAAAGATTCGGTTATTGGTTTCACGGATAGTGCCGATACCTTTAGTTTCTATAACGCCAATCGAAAAACTCATTTCTCATTCAGCGCTCCCATGCGAATAACAATTTTTCTACGCAAAACTAGTAAGTTACAGAGCCATCTCTTTACCTTTTAAAATGTTCAGATCGTTAAAGCGGATCATTTTTACTTGAACCTTCCCCTATAAATGCCCGTGTTTAACTTCGGTATGATTGGAAACTTCAAGATAAAAATGTTCCATTGAAAAAACCAGCAGCTTCCCTCAAAGAAGTGAGAAACTGAAAGGTGGATCTGAACGGATACCTCCGAACATAGCCCCGGCACGTCACCGCTCGAGTGACTGCACCAACAGACTTTCCGTAAGTCCAGGTCTACCTTTTTTGAAATGGCAATTTTAACAGAGAAAAGTGTATCTTAACGTAATAGTTAATGCTATTAACTGATAGGTGCTAAAACTCACAGTTACTACTTTATTAAGATTACTTACATGAGAAAAATATATCATCTATACAATCAGATATCGTTCGCGGTGCTCTTTCCTTGACTGTCTATCACGTAACTACTTTTTCAAGGTGGACCTAACAGGCAGGTTAGCTGGCCACTTCTGTTCCTGCTGTGGCACACAGCAGGTTGTGATTTGAGAAGCTAATATTTTCTATTGCTGTACTGCGGTATGAAAATGCAACTATTTACTGTTTTTACAACTGTGTGCTATTTATTGTAACATTTCAGAATATTTATCAGTCTTGTACACAAACTGTGTTGTTTTGAGTAAGGTTGTCATTTTATAACAGTATTTGTCTCTTGAAATTTGCAAATCTGTGGGTCTGTTGCTTTCCTTTGCAGCCCACACAACCACTTGTAATTTGCTCTTACCCCGTAACAAAGTCCATCCAGGATGGCCAGATTAGGAGCTGGATCTAAAACTAAGGTAGCTGGCTAGGTCAGACCTGCGTATTTTACTTGGTTTCCAACAGCTGGCACTACGCTCTGGGTGAAAAAAACAGAAAATGGATTCCGGTGGGGGCTGGTGGTGAGGTGTGGTTGTCTTTTGATCCTTTGTCACAGTACGCTAGCAAAAACTGTCGTGATCCAACATGGGACACCTCTGACTTGCCGGAAGAAATGTCTCTCGTCCCTTTGTCCCCTGGTCCGGTACCGCCCCTCCACCTTCGCTCTGGAGGGACGGAGTAGTGCTTTCTGCCGGAGCCGGTTCTGTTGGACTCACCGAGTCCCCGCTGGAGTTACTGCAGTCGTGCCCAATTAAACAGTGAATTGTACTCGTGCAGTTTCTCTGCGCTTACTGATTTGTAACATGCTATTGTATTACAGAAAATAGAAAAAATTATTTCTATAAATATTTTAGTCACAAGATCCAAAAAGCTTTTTAAGAACTTACAAATACTTGTGACTTTCTAGCTGTAACAGTTGTATGCAGATTTTTTTTTTTTTTTTTTTAAGGACTTTCTAAGCTAACTTTTACTTAGGAATAACTGCTGTTAGAAGTCCTTATCTTACCTATGACAGTGCTTCTCTATACTTAGAACAGGAAATAAGTGTAGTATCTTAAGCAACATTTTATGTTAAGCATGGGCAAATGACAACTTCTTTAGTACTTAACGTTATTTGTAACATACAACTGTTTGGGGTTTTTTAAAGACCTTTTTAATATCATTGCGGTATTACGCTAAATTTGGTGGGTTAAATTTGGGTCCTGTTTACGTTGCTGCAGCCCCGTTGACTGCAATGTGCTCATTCATCAAGCTTTCAGGCAATCTTCATACTTAACTGGATGGATGTGGATACAGTTGACCAAAGTCTGTGCCGACTCAGACCCTTGCAACCCTACCACAATTAATAGGTTTTGCAAGAACAGATCAAGAGAGATTTGGAGTAAATGTTGTACTTCTGGTCAAACACAGAGGTTATATTGTTTGTAGCATGAGATGTGATTCAGGGTCTGTAGAGAGACATAGTACCTTCACCTCAAGTTTCAGGCATGCAGGGAGGTCTGGTTCAGACCACCTTCAGGCTTATGCTCTTGGCAGCTTTTTTGATTTTTCTTATCTGATAGGTTGCTCAATGAGAGAGAGATGTTAGGGAAGCATGCTAATAAAACTGCATCTTCATGTTTTTATATTTAAAATGTAAGGTCAATCTTGCCCTTTCACTTCCCATGAAATTTCTCTCATGTGGAAATCAGCTCCTTCTATCAAGCAGTCATCAGCTTTGTAATCCATTTATACATATATGATTTAGTTCTTTTCTTCCACAGAAATCCTGTAATTCCTGTGTTAACAGGAGGAAATTACTGTGCCCTCAGATATATCAAAAACTAAATTGCATGTCCACTTCCACACTTTTTATACCTAACAGCAATTACATTCAGGCAGTGTTGAACAAACTCTCTTTCAGGTCTATTGTGGTCCCTAAAATTCAGATCAGGGTCTTTGTGACATATCTTCCATAAAATTGTCGTTTATTTCGTGTGTGAAAGGCGTCTGCCCAGCTGCGACCCGTGATGCTGTCTATGATCTGATCTGAAATAACACAATTAGAGATGAGGAACAGTCCAATCACATCTGGAAGTTCTGGCTTTCTTCTTAATTTTATCAGGTGTTGATCTGACTTTCAGGAGGAAGTGTAGAGGGAATATCTTTTTGTAAAATTCAACTGTAGAGAAAGTTGCCATTGATTATTGTGACACCACGGTACTGCGCAGCAGTGTCTGTGTTACAGCATTGTTTCTAACCAGTAAGGATGTGTTGTCATGTCACGCAGCTGTGGATATATCTAAAAATTCATCTCTTGCCACAGCTCCTCTGGAGACAGCTCTCCTTTGTTCTCTGCCTGCGTATACCGGTTTAAGGAAAAAAAAAAAAACCAAAACAAAAAAAAAAAAGAGGAGGAAAGCTGGTCACTCTGTCTTTAATCTGTGTAGACGAACAAGGTAGCGAGCACTGCTGTCACCACCAGTCTGCTGCTCCGTCCCACGATCAGAGAGAGGTAGAGAAAGTGGAAAGCTGATGGGATGCACAGCGCAAATAAGTTGCAGGCAGAGCTGTGAAGGTACAATTAGCTTTTGAGACAGACAGCCTTCTCTGTACACGTTGTAGTTGCCAGGGTACTTCTTTATATTGACACTTTTTTGGTACATCCAACTTTACATTCGTAAGCTTTTTAATTTAGCCTGTAACACGTTTATGTTCTGCTTTAATCTTAAACAGAGTGGCCGGTGTCAAAAGTCCTGGGATGTGGCTACTTAGTGGAACAGAATAGAAACTGGCTTTGTTGTCTTCTGGAATTACCTGATGTTTAGTTAGACCGTTTTCACAAGTTGTCTACGTGCTGCTCCAGTATGTTGCTGCAATATTATAATTACATAAAGGAAAGAGTTCTATACTCGAGGTTTTCTCAAAGACTAAGGATTTCTAATAGTATCTAGTCAGGCACCAGTATACATAGGTATCACATATTCTAGAGTGGCTGAAAATGTATTTTGTATTTACTTTATTACTTCCCTATTAAAACATTTTTGGTTCTTTCAGAGGAGTGAGCAAAACTTTTGGTTTAATACTGTCATTGATATACTAGACTAAATTATGAAGACTTAATTCTACATTAATGCTGTGTTGTCTCCCTGAAGAACACTTAATTTGACTAGTGTTGATTAGTAGGTATTACTTTCTACTCTGTACAGATGACATCGAATACTACAGCCACCTTTCTCACTCCATGGGCTCTTTCTGGATCGTCTGCTGCGGTTAGCTGTTTTCACAGTCAGCGCTAGATCACGTTATACCCTGCTGCTGAATGCTTTAAATGCTCCTAACTACTCCACAAGTTCTTCCTGTCTGTCCCTCTGCAGATCTGCTTCAGTACTCAGCATCAGCAGTATAGCTGTCAGCCTGCCCGTGAATTCCCCCCGCACCCTGTCGCTGCTTTCTATGTAAATCAGCCAATCTTCATCTCAGGAATATCGTAAAAATTTATTCTCCTTATGACTCTTCCAAAATCGATTTCTTTCAGTCATCTTTTATTCAATATATGACAGTTCTAGGTTTGTTGTTTTTTTTTTTTTTACTTCATGTTCTCTCACAGGGAGCCTAGAATATTGCAGTTGGATATTTTTTTCATTCCAGGAAAGAGGGACAATTCATTATCTGTCACAATCAGTGTTTTCTTACTTTTTAAATCAAATAATCAATTTTCCAGTTAATTTTCAGATTTCTTGATGTAATTGTGACACTCTGTTCTTATACCTGCAAGTAGCCAAACAAAAGAGACTTTGCTAGACGAGAAAACTGCTCGCCCCCTGAGAAGGGAAAGTCATCCCTTCTCAGAGTACAAGATTTTTGCTTCTGTTGCTAGCATCTCTGTGGAATCCCCTCTTTTCTTTTGAGTTACTCCACCAGCTCTGCTGAGATCTTAGACCTAAGACAGACGCTGCAGACCCTGCACAATCACAAGAGCAGGAGTGTTTCTTGACATTGTCGGGTTATATCCCTGTGCAGAGATCAGTCATAGTCCTTGTGAGAAACCCAAGTATTGTGTAAGTTAAATGCCTTAACTTGGACTGCTTGGAAAAAAGAGTGGAACAATGGATTTTTGTTGTTGTTGTTGTTCTTCCTCTGTAGCAGCAAGTGGAATTGATTGAGCTTGAGCAGAAAAGAATTAAGTACTTACTGCCTTTTATTAAAGGGTATAGGGGTGTCAGCATCGCTGTTTTTCTCTTTCCAAGACATAAAGACTTGAGGATCCTTTTTTCAGTCCAGTTCTCCAGTTCATCATCCCAACATTGTTTGCAGTGTTTAACCACGTACTCATAACTTCAGTTTTAAAAGATATGAGATGCTTCTCGATGCTGTATCCTCAGTTCTTCCCACAACAGTATCTTTTTCTCTTTTCTTCTACTGGACCATTATATGTGTAATTTTTCCACACATACTTATATTAAAGTGCTAGAATCTTCCAACAGCATACTTGCAGCAAATGCAGGACTGGGGTGCTAAATAACTTAGCGTGAAGGTGACTTGCTCTCTTTGGTGTGACTGATGAACAACGCTGTTTTCAGCACTTTGCACACCTTACCAGCTTTTCTCATCAAGTCAGAGGACGCAGGTGTAGACCGCAAAAAACTGCGTACGTACGGAGGAGGACAGATTGGGCAGTTAATCTCCAGAGTTACCAGTTACCGCAGATGAACTCTATTCCAAAGACGTGCTGTTGCAGTGGAGCAAGGGAACTGCTAGTTTGATGTTCAGTATTGCAGTTGTTGCCAAGAACATTTGAATACTGTTGTGGAAAGTTTCGTGACCTGATCAATATTTTATATGTATATCTGTATTTTTATTATAATATTGTAATGGAAAAGGGTCTAGGGTTTGAGAGTCGTCTTAAAATAAGAATGAAGGCCCTGATTCTCATTTATACTACTGTCCTTTGCATCACATTAAAAGGATAAAGGAGCCTTAAATGGATGTCGATTTAGCTTACATCCTTCGGAGTATCCCATTACACGGATAATGGTATAAAAGGTCAGTAGTATAAATCAAAACCGTGACCAAATGACTGATTTGTACAATCATCTGAAATCAATTTCATGATATCCCTATTGCGCACATACTGGCCAAGTAACATCCAGATTGTTCTTAGTTTAGAAATACAGGTTGAAAAGAAACTGGCTTTTATCAGGTTTTAAGTATTCACTTACATTGGCTGTCCTTTTCCCAACATGGTCTACAAAGAGAATGTGGTAACAGATTTGTACCTCTAGGTAATGGCCTGGCCAGAAATCTCACAGAACCATCAGTAATACTATTTCTAAGCTTTGGTAGTTTCTCTTAAAATACTTGCTTCTCTTTATTATAACTTGATCCCTTTTACGTGATTATATAAAATGGGGTTGTGACAATCTACTGAACTCCGTTCTTTTCTGACTGAAGACCCAACCGGGTGTGCAGTATCGTGTGCTGTTGTCACACTGGGGTGAGTTTTGAGAGACAAAGCTAAAAGCCAACATTTTCTGACTGCCCTAACTGTGGTGATGCTCGACAGTGAAACTGTTGGCACCGCCCGGCGTGCGTGAGTCACGCAGAGCTTCCCTCGCTGCCAGTGGAAGCTTTACGTAAGTAAGCATCGTGCCCCAGAACATTGCAGTTACGAAATGCAATGCAATGCAGACTTCTCTTTCAAAAAAAGTTTGAGGAAAGGGAAATATGTTTTCATTCTTAAATTTCTAAACTGCAGTGATGCTGCAGAGCCCAATGAGAACAGATTTCGTACTAACTTTGTGAATGCCAGTCTGATCCGCGCAACTCAAAAGGCAGCGCCTGAACTTCATCAATCTCTTGTCCTCAAAATGAAAAAAATGACTGTAGGCAAGAAAAACAAATGTGATATCCCAATACCACTAAAAGAAAGCCAGTTCTAACCAATGCAAACATGCAGACATTATTTGTTCAGTTTGGAAGAGACAGCTCTTCGTAATGTGACAGTATCATACCAGGTCATAAATACTGTTCAGAATTCGCCGTCGGAAGAAAGAACATTAATACGTAAGGACACAATGTACTGAAATGCTATGGCTAATGAACTCTTTCCTGCTTTGCAAAATTAAAAGATTAACAGTATGCCAAAGCAAAAAAAAAAAAGTCAGCATTTTCTTTCTTTCCTTCTCTCTTCCTTCTCTTCTCTCTTTCTTTTTCTTTCTTTCTTTGGGATGCATTTGATATTTATTTTTCAACTTTGAATTTGCAGTTTTGGATTATTTCCAGTTACCAACCTACTGTATTTAGATCTGGAACATAAAATTAACTTTTTTAAACAAAAGATGATGTACAGGGAGAAAAAAATCAGAAAGAAAAAGCACTTCATTATGTCACAGTATTTACAGGAGAAAGTATAAAAATCACTTCTTTTCTCAAAAAACATTTGGGGCCTGATTCTTTCCTAGTATAACTGAGCATAGCTTCATGAGTCTGGTGAAGCTGTGAAGAGTTACGCTAGCTGAGAAACTGAACCTGAAAATCTTCTTTGCAGACAAGGGAACCCTTACCAGCAGTACTTGAAGACTTGTGAGTTGTGACTGCATGTTACTTGAAAGATCTAATTAAGCTATGTTTTTTGGTGCAAGCAGTTGTTGTACATGATTTCATGTTTATGTAGCAAGATGCATTGAAATGTTGATACTAGTATTGAAACATACATGTAAAAATTGTTGTTGTGGAAATTGTCTGTTCTGTTCTATTTTTCTTGTGTGTCTCATCTGTTTAGAACGTAAACTTTCTTTTTTTTTTTTTATTGTCCTAACTGAATAAGGCTAAATGAATACTGTAATTGAAAATATATTTTAAATCTTGTCATGAGTTTTTAAAAAGACTATTACAAATTGTATCATTCCTGATTACACAGAACTTTGTGGGTGGTTTTAAATAAATTTTATACTTCTATTTTGCACTTAGTCGTCTAATTTTTCTTTCCTGCATTTTTCCTGCATTTCTTCTTGTAAAATGCTTTGAGAAATAAAGTTGTTTTCCCACTACAAACCAAAACAAAGTCATGCTGACGTACGTAAAGACTAAAAATGTAGGCCAGGAGAGCCTGTACCGTACAACTTACAGCAAAGTTAATGCCCTGCTTCGTAATACAGCATATAATGCTACCTGTATGCCCCATTTCAAACCATTACGTGGCTTGAAATTTTAGACAAGGAATTAAAAAATGACTGATTCTAAAGCTAGCAATAGTCTAGTCTTGCAGCATATCTGAGAGTGCCGAGAACCTCATCAAAGATGTTCTGACAATAGCAAGGAGTTACTCTAATGAAAACACTAGCCTTTAGATTCTGTACGTTTATATAATTTATCCTATAGTCAGTAAAACAGAAGTCAGTGAAACATCTTTTTAAGGGAGGAGTAAGAAAATAATTGCTAATACAAGTATTTTCATTTTATGAGCCATTTTCCCTGCAGAAATTTTGCTCTTGCCACTAATAACCATTGTTACCTGTAGAAATGCATTTATGAATTAACTCGGCCCTACAGGACTACAGTAGGTTCGCCCGAGTCGGCGAGGTTTCTGCAATGGAAAGGGACGGGCATACATCTGTCAGCTATCTGGTCCCCGTCGTCAGGCTGCCTTTGCTTCGGGCAGGGCTGACCTGTCCCGGGCAGAGCCGTACAGCAAGAGAAGCAGCCAGAAAATTCTCAACTTCATCATCTTCTGACTAAAAAGGACAAAATGCTTCGCACAGCTACACAGTGTCTCTTTTTTCTGCCAGACAGGGCTGGCAGAGCAAGGTTATAGGAATCCTTCACTGTGGCTTTTAATTCCCATCCAGTGGAAACAGTCCAGGTTTTATTTGCTTCAAATCGGAGGGTACTTTTTTCTCTCAAAACAAAACAGACCTCAGCGCTAGTCCGCCTTACTACGTGACATTTTAGCGCAGAACAACAATACTAGACAGAATTCCTGTTGTTTAGATCCTAAGAAAGGAGGAATACAACTGTTCATATTTGCTTCTTTTCCTTCTCCAGTAAGCGCAGTAGCAAAAGCTGCTGTTAAAATAATCTTCCAGATAACTGGAATCTCCTAGAGGGCAAACAAATGCTGCTATCCTCAGGCTTCAATAATTGCCTAGTAATAAACTACATTGTATGATACGGTGCATCTAGTTCCTGGGAGCTGAATGTGGTAATCCAACAGGAAGGCCTTTACCCTTCTGGGTTATTTGTTGCTCTTTCAGAGGATAATCATTACTGGGTTTTTATAGCAACATCGCCCAACTTGCCCCAGGCCTCCTCTAAACCATACCATCACATTTTTCAACAGACCTATGCATTCCACAGCTTGATATTAGAGTCTGTAACCTATAGCACAGGTTTCTAAGAAAGCATGTGGATTTTTGAACGGCACTTAAAGACTTGGGAGTAGACCCAAGAACATCGTTATCGAGGGAGAGATTGATGAGAAGCAACATTTTCCAGTTCCCTTTCAGGAACTGCCAGCCAACTGCTTATTGCCTCCCCCGGCATTCCCGCTGCCTGGTGTGTTCCCAGTCAGAGCGACATTTCTTTATACGTTATGGAGCACGTTACTGGGATTTTAAAACACAGCTTCACCTGTAGCTTGTGGGAACAAAACCAAACCAAATTTACCTGCCCTGACATCCCTGAAAGGCTGCCAAACATGAGTTTATCTTGTAGAGCTCAACACCTAGAGGTGGCGTCGGTGCTTTCTCATATTTTAGATTTCTTATATAAACTATAGAGATAATAGAATATTGATGTCGTACAGTTCGTTGCTTTTACATTCTTAAGATGCTATAGCCTTAAATTATGATACCTATTAAAATGGTATGAATTGTTAACACTAGTTTAAATTGCAGAATAAACTTTTTTGCTAGTGCTACAGTTACACGTTTCTGCAGTACTCTTAATACCTGATAAAGATCATAGAACAGCAGGGTCTGACTGCTGTTCGATAAGGCTCATGCTGATTACTGTTGTCATATATTATTTTATAATATTAGTTTACATCTTCACATGGGGTATTCACTGAAATATAGGAGTTCCTGTGAATTTTCTACATCAGAACAAGCATCATATTCAAATGTAACACAAGACAGTGCTTCAAGTAGTAGTGTTTTGGTTCAAGAAATGTCCTAGATAGTCTAAAATAAAGTAATTACCACCGATACCCATCTGTATTTTCAATCTAAGACACACTCGAAAAATATTTAAAATGTGGAAATTTAAACCCAGCTATTTAAATAACCATTGGATGGAGCACAGTTCCCAAGATGGGCCTCTTAATTCCCTGTCCAGTCTGCTTATTTGTGGATACTCTTGCTTTTATGATATACACCAGTTATACAAAATTCTTAGCAGTTGAATTCTTGAAAATGTCAATGTCTTTCTACGCAAGCCAAAAATTACTTAAAATCCCTACTGTATCGCATGTACATCTCCATTCATTCATAACATAACTGGGTAACACTTCGCTGTTGGATCCTGAAGTAGTCCCGAATTGCTGCTGAAGGCATCATGACTTAGCCTTATTTTTCAGCTCAGAACAGTAAAACTTGGGCCTCCTGTGGTTTAACAAGTCTGCAGTTCAGCTTCTTGTGACTGCTTTGTTTTACACGTAGGTGTCTGGTTTTGCGTGCTGATGACTGACTCCCTTCACTTGAGGAACCCCTTCAGGGAAATGAAGTCTAATCCTGTGCTTCATCAAGCAAACGCTTCTATGATAGACCCTAACTCACTTCCACAATAGCAGAAAGCCTTGTAAGGATGCATCTGCGTTACAGCTGCTACAAATTTTAAGGGTGAGATTTGCTAGGCTGTTGCAAATTATCCTGTTCTATGAGGGTAAGAAGCTGTAAGTGGCCCAGGTGTGCCACTGCTTAACAACCCCCCCGTAGGCTGTAGCTCTTGTGAGGTCTGACTAGCTATGTATTCCAAAAAAGAAAAAAAAGAAGAATGTTTTACTGTAGAGCGCTCACCAGCAACCCTTTCAAGTACCCTGGATCACCCCAAAGAGTACAGGCAAGTATTCCCTTTATATGTAATTTCTATTGCATCTGAGCAAATACTAGAGCTTCAGTCTTTCTCCTTTGCCCTCTCACGCTGAAACGGGCATTACTTGGGGCTGTTATTGCACACAGAAGTCCTCAAGATGTTCCCTGCTCTTCCTGTAAATCGCAGCCGCGTGGTCCACAGCAAGTTAAATCTCTGACTCTCTACGCTCAGCTGTGCCGTACTGGGAATTACACCTGCCTGTCCTTCAGATCAGAGCCCTGTGCCCTGCTACGTGAAGAGGCTAAATGTTGCAGCCGGTAGTGGAAGGGAAATAGATTCTCAGCTCTCAACCTCCTGCTTTTCAAGCAAGGGAGCTAAGATTTTAAAGGTGGTCAGGATTCTTCTTCTGATCTCTTTTCTTTATTGCCTGTCTATAGAAGTGCATGAACTCTCTCTTTCATATAGCTTGGTTACCCCAAGATTGTAAGTAGATAGATGAGAAATCCCTTCTCGTATATGCAATCAAATCTGATACACCTAGAAAAACAGGGCCTTCCTAAAGGTACTGCGGACTTTCCTAAAGCACTTGAATTCAAGTCAGCTTGGTTAAGAAAGGAATCCTTAAAACCTATGCCCTTATGCAGGGTAGCTATTCCTGTGCTCCCTGGTCAATGTGAATTACACCTCTTTATCTTCTGTGAATCATGAGGAATGATCCAAACATTGTGGCTCTCCCTAGACAGGAAACCTCACATTAAACTAACATTTGTAATAATATTTTCTCCTTCAACCAACGTTAGGTAAGAGCTATCCTGCACTCCCCTAAGAACTATGACTCAGGTAAGTACTTCTGATTAAAGTCAAATGTTAAATGGTTAAGCCAAACCAAAAGTCATAAAATTTGAAATCAAATCTGTCTGATTTTAGTTCAGGCATTACTTTACTCTTAAAAAATAGTTACATTTTCCAAAAAGAGATTTCCCGCTTTTGCAAGAAATGTGTTTCTCTGAAATTTCGCATTAACTATGATCACCTAAAACAATTTTCAAAAGGGTTTTCTTCTAATGTATCTTTTCAATCATAACAATGTATTTCTTTGAATTTTGAAGTGTCAAATGGGAGTATTCAGAAGAAACAGTGTATTTTATACTCGGTTAGGAAACGATGTTTAGTTGCTTATATTAAATTACTGTGCCCAAGCGTCGGTTCAACTGAATGAAAGCCAAGCTTTCATGGGATTGGCAGAAGAATAGCTGCAAACAACATAGACCCTGCAGGCCTCTGTGTGGGATCTGAGTTCAGAACCAAAATAGAAATGTTTTTAGTAGTTACCTCACTAGTGGTGAGTCGCTGCATTGACAGAGCACCCAGACGGTATTGAGGTGACGTTTCATCTCGGCACCACTGACAATCTGTTCACTCTTCTGTTTACCTCAGAATATCTTCTAAGTTATTAGCAGAAACACGTTAAGAGTTTCTTTTTCTTATTTTTAAAGAAATATGTCTCTTCCTTTAATCTAGTCTGTGTTCCAGATTTTTTAGCTGAAGATTTTTATGTATCACTTCAGCCTATTTTTTTTTTTTTTTAATGTAACCACAGAGGCTGTGGAAGGCTTTATGCCGTAACTGCAGCCAACAACCACAGTTCAGCTAACAGCAAGGCTACATTTAATAGCATGCATCTCTTCTGCACTGCCACTACCATTGCCTGCACTGAAGCAGGTCTGCAAGAAAAGACCTTCATCACTTCCATCTAAAGAGCCCTCTCCTTTCTAGTCCAGCTGCCACTGTGGGCAGCGCTATCCTACTACCAGACTAATTTTTCTACACAATTTTTTACCTCATTTCAAATCTTTTTCCAAAAATGGTACTGTTTCTCTAAATATTTTTATTTGTTCATAAATTAACTTCAACTTTGGACATGACTATATTAAGAAGGGAGTTGCTTCAGTTCTCTGTCAGAACCTCTTTGGAACGAAGCCAGCCTTGTTATATATCCCTTGTCATATCCCCCTTAGCCATTACAGTGACAATTAAAAACCTTTGCATGAAATAGATTGGGATGTATTTCCAAATTGTATCGTACACAATGCAGCTGTGGAATATATGCGTGGTACCATACACAATGCAGCTGCGGAGTATTGAGAAGTGCATTCTACCTTTTGTCATTCTGTAAACCTCTGAAGACCTTTAAAGCTTGTCTAAGAGTTAATTCTTGGTACTTCCAGTGGAGTTCACTGGGGTTTCTCAGTGAAAGTATGCCTTAGCCCCCCTGCACTACCATCTGTCAGCACCAGGAGTAGTGCCAGATATTCAAATAAAGCTAAATCATAGCTATGAACACCTACCAACCTTAATAAGGAGGTTTTTTTCCTATGCCTGGGAAAGACATTCGTGCCATTTACCTTCTAAATTCAGTGTAAATAAACACTGTACCACTTACTGAGATCACAGTGGGATTAAATGCTGTATTCAATCTGTATAAACCATAGCAAAACGCAGAAACCCTTATTCTTGAGTTAGAGATGTGAGTGGCATCAATATGACAGGTAGTAAAATGTGCTACATCAAGACCAATCCCCTAAAAATTTCACTGGGTCAAACCTCTGCATGTGATACGAATGCAGACAGCTGTGCGGTGCTCTGTAAAATATTCTAGGATTCAGCCCTCGACGACATAGGGTCAAACTTGAATTTAGGAAGGACCAACCTCTTGTCAAATACATGTATTTTTCATTTAAATTTAAGGAAATGGTTACCAGTGCATCCGGTCTCACAAACATATATGACAGACTAGAGATGTGACAGAAATTCAGTATTTAGGGGATGTACAGACTTTACTGCCCTTTCTCTGTACTGTAAGACTGCAATTTTTTAACCCAAGACAGTATATGTTCTGATAAAAATCTACAAACAACCCATTCAGCAAAAGTCCTTATATAAAAACTCTACAAATGGGACCTTTTTCAGACTAGGATCTCCAGCTAGTTTTGCAAGATCGATAAATGCTAGCAACTTTCACCAAGAGATAAGATTCTCTTCTCTGAGCTCTCTGAAAGCATGATCTTAAGTCATTTTACCGAGTCACTGCCAGTTCCCTTAGACAGCGAACTTTGCCAGTTAAATATATTGTGCGTGTTGTTCATAGATCACAGAACACCCCAGGTTGGAGGGGACCTCAAAAGATCATCTGGCCAACCTTTTGTGGAAAAGGGAGTCTAGACGAGAGCATCTAGCACCCTGTCCAGCTGCATCTGGAAAACCTCAAGTGACAGGGACTCCACCACATCCCTGGGGAGGTTCTTCCAGTGATTGATTGTTCTTACTGTCAAAAATTTCTTTCTTATGTCAAGATGAAAAACTTTCCCTGTGCTCCTGGTGTGTATTAACTTCAAAATAATTAAAAATTGTTTTATTTATGCTAGAGCATTTATACTGATTGATTTCAACTTTGTGACAAGTCCATTCTCAACCCATTTAATTTTGTCCCAATATAGTAGACCATAAAAGCCCTTCCCTCCTTACCCTGGGACTCTTACAAACAAACAAACAAACAAACAAATAAATGTTATTTGCAATCTTCTAAGCCTGATCAGGTTAATTTAACTCTATTATGTCCTTCCTATGTTCTTGAGGCGTCTGGCCAGTTCAGAAACACTTTTGTCAAATGCTTTGTATAGCAGCATGTAATAAACTTAGGGTACTGAATGTATCATGTGTATAGGGAAGTGTAAAGCCGCAGTACGTATGACTACAGTCATAAAGACTACAACAGAATTTTTTGTGCAAGAAAAAAACGATGATAAATTGCTCAGAAGGTTATATGCTGCACTTGGCTCCTACAACTTAAGTGTCAAAAAAGCCATTAACTGAACTGTTGTTATCATCAGGTATTCCTGGATATCTAGGGAGGTGAAAACGTGTCTGAATTTCTGAATGATCTCCTCTGGCCTTCTGAAGAGAATACATAAATAAACACATCAACAGCTACAAAGAGCAGGTTCCAGTAATACGTACAGATCTGAAAGTTAATTCAGGAACTGAGCAGCATGCAGAGAAATGTATTTCCAACAAGAATACGAAAAAAACATAATTATCTTTCCTCTTCAAAGTTGATACGTTATCAAAATTGAGTGAAATAACCATCTCCTTGTAATTGGCAAAAGTCTTATATTTAACTGGACAGATACAATATGACCAGTTACTGATCATTATTAGCTTTCTGTCCAGTAGCTTTGTGTTTGGTATGGAACACTAATTTCTGTGTCTTCTCAATTGTACAGATTGTCAAAACTATGTTTATTAGAAAATTATAATTTCTCCTCCAATTAATTCTCCTAAATACATAGTGTGAATACAGTTAAATCTGTTTCTGGTTTGCTTCAACCAAAAATAAGCCTCTTCCACATTTTCTTCTACATTTTTCTTTCACAGCATGCACATAAGGTATCTCAAACTAGTTTTGTTCTACCTGATGCAGGAAAATATCACAGTACCTCTGTTGCTGCTGTACAGTGACAACTGTTTGGTAAGTGCTTATTTTTTGTATAAAGGACACTATGTAACAGGTGTTCAGCCATAATGTATTGATTATGCTGTCAAACTCTATATATAGTGTCAATAACATACAGTGATTTATTAAAGAGTAATAGTGAAGCTTGTGTAGATACTAGGGGAACTTGCCTCTGAAGCATACAGTTCTTATAATTTCCTTACAACCAACCTTACTCATGTTCTCATTTTCAAAAGAAGGTGTCCTGGTTTCAGCTAGGATAGAGTTAATTTTCTTCCTAGTAGCTGGCATAGTGCTGTGTTTTGGATTTAGGATGAGAATAATGTTGATAACACACTGATGCTTTAGTCGCTAAGTAGTGCTTACACTAAGTCAAGGACTTTTCAGCTTGTCCTGCTCTACCGACTGAGAAGGCTGGGGGTGCACAAGAAGCTGGGAGGGGGCACAGCCGGGACAGCAGACCCAAACTGGCCAAAGGGCTATGCCGTACCATATGACATCATGCTCAGTATATAAACTAGAGGAAAGCTGGCCAGGGGGCCGCTGCTCAGGAACTGGCTGGGCATCGGTCGGTGGGTGGTGAACAATTGCATTGTCCATCCCTTATTTTGTATATTCTTTTATCATTATTATCATTATTATTATTATTTTCCCTTCCTTTTCTGTCCTATTAAACTGTCTTTATCTCAACCAACAACTTCCCCAGCCCCGCCCCCGCTTCTCTCCCCCATCCCACTGTGGGGGGGAGTGAGTGAATGGCTGTGTGGTGTTTAGCTGCCTGCTGGGTTAAACCATTATAACAGTTTCTTGTTTCACTTTATTTCAAAAATGGGACTTCTGCTTTTCCAAGGCTGTAAGGTAGAACTTATTTCCAAAGGCAGTGCCAAGTATTAGTTGCAGCTGATACGCAGTGATTCCTTTGATTGTAAAACCCTTGCGGCACAGAGGCACCTTAGGGGCACTCTGAAGACAATCAAGATTTGTTTAATGGCAAATGTGATTATTTTTCTGCTTCTTCAATACCTTGGGGATCTGAAGTTGGAGTAATTAGTCAGCTTCACTAAGGGCATTTATGTTTGTATCTCTGAAATGAATTACAGGATTTTTTTTCTTTCTTTCTCAGCTGAAGGCGAGATACTGCACCAAACAACAAATACAACGTGGCAAATGTTGATACATACCAACATCAGTGCCGGCCCAAAATTTACACCATATGCAGAAACAATACAATTTCATATTCCTTGAGCTAATGGAGAAACTCCTCTATCTGAAAGCAAGCCATACGCTAGCTTTTTGGACACCCAGTATGCTTATTAGAGACCTGTGATACCCACTTCTCAATCTGCACTCCACCTACACGCAACAGCAAGATCAGCGTGCTTTTACTTGCTACTTCAGTGTTTATACTTTTTGGTGTGTTAGCTGTTGCTTCTTACAGTGCTGAATCCGTAATGCTAGGCCCTGTTGTGGCAGTGGAAAACGTATTTATTTCTGTGATTGTGTTAAGTGGTATACAAAGAGGTGCTGCTTCTGAGAGCTCTTTTAGTCACAGATCCTTAAAAAGCAAACCAGAAAGCTGTTAGTTTTAAACCTTTTTAAATAACAGTATTTCATCAAGTACCAAATGAGCCTCTGTTCAAAGGGGATATATGTGTTTTCATTCCAGAAAAACTCTGGTTAGTAAAGAGCACGTACACCACTGTGGAAGGTGCCATAGACCAACTTCATGGCTTTCTCGAGCAAAGGGAGGCAGCTGAGTACTAAAGGCCAGAGATCCAAAGTATTAACTATTTGCACTAGGAGATTTTACTACTATGTAGCATTTCCTGATACTAAAGTTCTTTTCTTTGTGCTTTTCCATTCATCTTTGTTAAATGTAGTGATTGTAACAAAATACATATGACTTTCTTTTGATTATAAGCTCTAAAAATTATCATTTCTCTCCACAATATCCCCAGCTTGTTCTTAACTCCCGTAACCACCAAGAAGGCTGGAAGCAGGAGATGCGTTACACTTTTTGCCTTCTAATTTGTATCTTTTTCTCCATTTGCCCGATTATTTTAAGGTAACTTGTAGATACATCATATCTTTCAGACTTCTGCCCCTTCATCAATTTTGGATGAAATTGTCCAATGTCCTTAAAAGATACTTAGGGCACCTACAGTTACTTGAAGAAACAAGACTGGAAGTGCTCACATTTTTTCAGTGCGATTTCATTTACAACTGTTCTTCATCACTACAGCATGGTTCATCTTGAAAAGAGGATAGAGAGACCTAAAGAATTCAAAAGGAGTCATTAGTGTACTATAAATGGCAGTGGCAAAATTTGCCAGCTAATGGTAGCAATATGTATGTGGAAAGGAGAACGTACACGAAGTAAAGTTCTACTTGAGGTACAGGAAATCAGGCTTGTGGTTTCTTAGGAGGTTCTAAGGCTTTCTTTCTAAGAACTACGTATCCTCTGATAAAAAGGCCCTGTGCCAAAAGACCGAAGAGCAGAGCTACTTCATAAAATTCTGACGTTTGCTGACTCTTATTTTCTCCTTTAATACAATTTTGCCACTGTCCTTTTCATTTATAGCGTGGGAGAGCCCTGTTACCTTTTTAGCCTCTACATTTCCAGGTTAAAGAGTACAGATTCTGCCTTAGTCAACTGAGTTGGATGGAGTTATGCCAGGAAAAGACATGAGTAAGGTATAGAATGTGTAGACTTAAAAATGAAGAACTATGCTTATTTGTGTAAAACATCTAAACCCTCATGTAATTTGCAATATACTTTAAAGGGCTAAGGCAGATTTGTCTTTGTATATTATTGAGTACGAAATGCTGACATGAAATTTACCTTCACCTGGTGGCCTCCTGCTTCTTTCTCTGGTTGTCTTCCTACAACATAATCCAGCCCACTGCAAGTGACAGTTTAATGTTGTTGCCTCTCAAGATTTTATTCCATCACTAACTTTGTTTTTAATGACAATAAAACACTTCCAAGTCCCATTTTCATTTACAAAATGTGTCTTGTTGACTTTATTCTCAAATGTTAGGTAATATCCCATGTGCCTATTTCACTCCAAAGCAAACCAGTGTAAAAAACTATTTAAGGGATGGAAGGCTCTTTATAATATCAACAAAAGAGGAAAGAGACATTACTGTTGCCCATGAACTATTGAACTACTTACTGCAATGATTCCTGGCTGCAATCTCTGTTTCAAAGCATCTTAAGTGCTTTGATGAGTCCCTCTGGTGAGTCTGCTCTTCCTTCACCTCAGATGATCCTGTTATCCCACCCCCCCCTCCACATAACAGCCTGAATGCTTGTGCGCATAAAATCAGCTCTCAGGGGCTCATGCGTGGCTTTGCTTCAGGCTGAGGGCTGCCTATTTCCTACAGCGATAAGGCACCCGTAAGGTGGCGTGGGAAGTGTCTGACAACTGCCCAGCCTGACACCAGCTACGAGTCGTTTCTGGGGCGGGAGAGAGGGTCGAGCAGCGCACCTGCGGCGGCCAGAAGGGACGAAAGGGCAGGCACGGCCCAGGCGGCACCAGCTAGGCCCAGCTGCAAGATGGCGGCCCTCCAGCCCCGCCCTACCTCCGCCTGTCCCGGCCAAGATGGCGCCGGGGCCCCTCCCCTCGCCTAACGGCCTCTCCGCACGCGGCAGGCCGGGCGCGCGCCCAACCGCCAGCCCGGCCCCCGCGCCTGCGCGCTCCGTCCCGCCGGCTCCGTGCGGTCGCAGACCCTGACGTAAGCAGCGTGCGCCGCCGCCCGCCGCCGTCCGCGGGGGTGGGAGCGCCTGCGCAGTGGGGGCGCGCTCGGTGCGGGAGGCTCGGAGGGGCTGGCGATGGCTCCGGCGAGGCGCCGCTCAGGTACCGCCGGCGGCGGAAGGGGCCCGGGCGGGGCGCGGGGGCTCCGGCGGCGCCTGGGGTGGGGAAGGCGGCGGACGCGAGCCCGCGCTCAGGCCCGCATTGTTGGCCGGGGGCGGCGGGAGGAGCAGCGGGAGGAGGGGCGGGCGGCGGCGGCCTCGCCGCGGCGGGGGGTGGGGAGGCGCCTGCTTCCCGCCGGGCCGGGAGGAAGGGCCGGCGCCCGCCGCCTCCCCTTTTCCTCTCTCCCGTGCCGTGTTTTCCGCTCCTCGGCGGCGGGGCCCGGCTACGCCGCGGGTACTGGAGGCTGCGCGCGCGCAAAAAAAAAAGGGGGGGGGGGAGGGTTAGCGGTGCTGAGGGGGGTTGAAGTCGGTTTTTAAAATAATCGTTGCGGGGAAGGAGCGGGCGGTTCCCCCGGCGGGCGCGGGGAGAGGGATGGGGGGAGGGAGGGAAGTCGGGGGTTGGTGAGCGGCCCTGCCGTGCTCGCGTGGTGAACTTGCCCTTGTTCGGGGAGAGGGGGACGGAGCGGCGGCTGAAAGCGTGCGCTCCGCCTCTGCCGGCAGCGCTTCCCGGCGGCCGCCCTGTGAAAGAAATAATGATGATGGTAATAATAAAGAATAAAAATCCGTAGGGTCACCTTTTCCTTAGTCTTCGTTGGAAACGTGAATAAATGTTTGTGTTTAAATAGCGTTAGTCCCATTGTTAAGAAGGGGAGGGTGGAGATCGTGCCGTAGGAGAAGATAATAACTCGTCCTGCAACTTTTTGTGTTTCCCGCTTTTGATGCGTGTTGCCCACCAGGTTTAGGGGTGTAAAGATAATCTTTCAACACTTCTTTTTCTTTTTTTTTTTTTTTTTTTTTTTTTTTGACCCAGAATTAAAATAGCTTGATGGTATATGTTTCAAAGATTGTAGCTGCGCTTTATTTTAATAGATTGCAGTTATAGAAGATAGACACCCAGGAGATTTTGCCTTTCGCCATGGCTCAGTTTGGAGGACAGAAGAATCCCCCTTGGGCTACTCAGTTTACAGCCACTGCAGTATCTCAGCCAGGTCAGTTTACATATCACTTAATGTTTGAACCCTGACATCTAGTAGACTTGGAGGTTCCGTAGTTGGGTATGCAGTTAAGAGTGGCACCATGCTAACCAAGTTATTTAAATTCTATTTAAATGGTTTAAGTTGAGAGTTTTTCACACAATAGAGACATTAAAGATGGTTGCCTAATACTAGCTGTTGGGTTGGGTTTTTCTTTAAGGGGTGATAAGTAAAATCCCAGGTGAATTTTTATTGATTCTCTTGGTCAGTAAACAAGATATTAAGTTACTCGTATCCAAAGATGTGCAAATCAAATTACCTTTCATCAAATTGCATTGCTCTAGATTAAATAATAACAGCACTAATAAGGCATTACAGATTTTTTTAAGTGCTGCCTGAATTTGATTTCCCGGGCAGCCTAAATCAATGTTTACAAAGTATTTTACCTTTACTAATATGTTGGACAGACTTCACATAGTGACTAGGTCTCTAAAATTTGCTGCTTGGATGGGGAGGGGTTTGTTTTTTGGTTTTGTTGTTTTTGTTTGTTTTTTTTTTTTTTTTTAATGCCAGGTTAGAACTCAAGGATCCCTATAACCAAAAATATCACCCTGATAATGATAGAAGGTTTCCTTTGGTTTAGCTAAGAAGCCTTATTTAATCACAGGCTAGTGTATTTAAAAACCTAGCTGGCTAGATTTTCATGTTTCACATTGTTTTGTAGCATAAAAGGTTTTGAGGCAAGAATGTGAAGCTTGCTACGTGATGAATCTTCGTGCTTCCATTTCCAGTTCTGGGCTGCCTTTTTCTCTTCTTGAATACAAAGTGTTTCCTAAATACTGTAGTTTCATTGTCTGATGTGAAAAGGCTTCAGCAAAGCTTTCAGGATGTCAATATGTGAGCACAGGCAGTAACCTTGTTGAAGAGATGTCTTTCTAAAGAGCTGTATTTTTTTTTGCAGTTGTTCTTTGCATCTTGCCCTAGTTTGATATGAGGTTGAGTGACATACCTCCTTCGTCAGTGGTTTTACGTCTGGGAGCTTAGCAAAAGTTGGGAATGCCTGCCATTCTTTGGAGGTGCATGTCGGGCTGGGGGGTTTGAGGAACAAATCTGATTTTTCTCCTGACTCAGTTTTCTTTCCTGAAATGACTCCTCCATCTCCAGTTTTTACTTTGGGCACTGGTCCAATCTGAGGGCATATCATCAGGGAACAGCCACTGCCCCCCTCGCCATGTGTTTCATGATACTCGGTCCCAGTGTGCCTTTTCCTTTTCCTCCATGCCCATTCAGTCCCACTCTCTACCTAGACTGTTGCTGTACCTAACCAGCTGCCTACAAGCAGTTTTGCGCTGTTTCTCTGAATAGCTCACACTTCCCTGATCCAAATGGCACTACTCTCTTGTAAGAAATTGCTTAACGGCTGGAAAGGGTCGGCATTGTGAGCGTGGGAGTGACAAACTTTGCTTTTGGTTCTTGTGTGTGACTGGGTGATACCTTGGAGTGATCAAAGGATGACAGCATCTGGGCTGGCGTATTCTTGGTACGTTGGCTGATGTAACAGCTGGTGTATCAAAAATAGTGGTGGAAGACTGAGGGCCAGCTCCATGTCCTGTTTCAGAGGGAAAGCTGCATAAAACCTGCTGAAGGGGAGGAGCTGGCAGCCATCTTAGACCTTGCTGAGCTAGGACCAGAAGGGGGCCCTGGAGAAGAGGTGGATGGAGCAAGGGCACTAGAAGCACACACCAACTTATCCATTTTCCTGTTCCTGTGACTGCCTTTGGCTAGCCTACTTTTGAGCCTCCTTAAATTAAATGAAATGCAAAATTTAATTGGGATAGGACTAGTCAGCATCAGTCGCTTTGGGAGTTTTTTCACCTGCTCAATGAGGACAGTATCTCCAGGGATTTTTAGCTGCTCATCTGATCCAGTAGCACCTGACTCAAATGTGACAGCCATTAAAGACCAACATTTGGTTGCACTTTTACCTTCTTCCTGCGTTAGTTCCACCTTCCTTCATGTTCCTAGCGTCCCTCTTCACACTGTAGTATCTTCTCTCCAGTATTACTTGAAGGCATTTAGTTCCTTGTGTCCTTCTGTGCAGCCCTTTCCTGTTCCTACCGCAATACACAATCACCATGCCTGTGTCCTCGTTCTTCCCTGTTTGTACTACTGAATCCCGTCCCCGGGACTCTGCTGCCCAGCTCCTGTTTTAGTAGCCATGTACATACTTGTTCCCCTGCTTTTTTTATTGGCAATTTTGATTTATAATGATTTATAATACAGAGCATAGGAAACTTCTCTTGAAAAGTGTGTAGCGCTCTTTGGGCCTGCTGAGAGCTGAAGAACAGCGTTTACCATTGAACTGCAGCTAAGTAGTCACCTTTCATGCACCTTTCAGCATGAAGCTATGACTGTTCAGCTAGGTTGCATGCCTGATGAAGAGAGACGCTGTCAGTGCTCAGGCATGCTGACTAGCGTGTACTGCTTCTCATCTGTGGCTGCGCTCAAGAAGTTGTGCAGATTGGCTTACCCTTGTGAAGCTCAATGTTCATAAACTGATTTAAAAGAACTACTTTTACCAAAGTCTTACATAGTTTCAGAGGATTGACAAAAGGTGTTACATATATTTATGCGTGCCAGTGGCTTTTATCCAAGTGTCAGGTTCCTTCTCCAAAGCATCAAGGTGCTTGGGTATGGGGGAAAGAGATCCTGATTTTTGTAACACAAGCAACATGATATATAGCTTTTTCCCTAAGCTGTTGTCAAAAGTGGTGAGTGACGGTGTTATAAACCCAGTTTGATAATTGCAGAATGGTAATTTCAGGGGTGGGTTTTTGGTTTTTTGTATTGCTGACTTGGATGCTGTCTTGGCCATCCCTGGTGAAGAAGTAACTATATGAGTTAAGGAATTATTAAGCTGTGACACTCTAAGGTAGCTGTAGAATGACATGCTGTGTAATGAAGGGTTTCTGGGATCCCTTTGGGATAACTTACTAATTACTGTCTGTGGTATTAGAAGAGAGGCGGGTAATTCCAGATGCCAGCAAAGATCTGTGTGTGAAGAGAGACTCCTACTTGTAACACAGTGAAATTGTTTCTCTACTCCTTGTCTCATGGTTTTGTGCATCACATGACTAAAACTAGAATAAAGTCCCTGCTGTGCTGGTTAAGCATTGTTAAAGCATAAATTAAATCATGCCTACTACAGAAAATTAAATTTAAAAAATTAAAAATTATAAAGTTCCTAGATAGCACAGATTGCTTTTTGCAAGTACTCTTTATACTTTCAACTTGCATAACGATGTGCAAGTTCCTGACACTCCTGCAAAGGAGAATCCCCTCCTATTCTCTCAGCTATTCATTTTTTACAGGTCTTAGGTTTTGTATCGCCGTGCTTGGCATCTGCTGTTTTCAGGGTTATGGGTTCTGGTTGCATAGTGAAGCCTGTTTTTATAGAACTGTAGTCAAGGGGAAGTCCTAGCTATGCTGTGTTCTGGCTGATTGGTGTTGTTGTCTTTGCTATATCAAGACTTCATTACATTAGAGTGGAGAACAGTGCACCTGATGAAGGCAAAAGTGCCTGACGCTCAGTATCTTGTAGTTGCTGGTGGCCCCTATGAGGTGACTAAAGAAAAGTGTAAGAATGGGACAAGCATGTAGTGGATCTCAGAGCCACTAAGAACTAGTAGCTCATGCACAATGTGCTGGCTTGCTGTAAACGGATGTCCTGTGATAAATATGCTGAGCCTAGTTTCTATTGTGTGCCTGTTAAAAGGAATCTTTTTGGAGTAAGTTTTATGGCATTCGTATTGCAAGAGTGTTAAGCTTGAAGAAACTTAAAAACCCAAGGACCCAAACTCACAATTTCTGACAACTGTGAAAAGTGTCCAAAGCCCTGGATAGGGTACTCCCTTACTGTAATCCTAATAACTCTACATCACTTATCAAGGAGATACATGTAGCTACATATTTTGAAGATGTTTCCCTAATCTTAAAGGGTCTCTGGAATTCAGAAGCAGCAAGAGGGACTACTAAATACTGTCTTTGTTTGCTACAACAGAAATTTCCGTTACCTAGAAAGATGCTTGAGCTGCAGCCTACGACTCCGATTTCTATCTGAGCCCTTTGAGATGGACGTGCCATGCAGTATTTGGTGGGAATGGAAGTTGGTTAGACTGCATTTGAAGGAAGGCATCTCCATCACTGTACTTACAGAGATAATTACAAATCCTAAGAAGCTATTGTTTGTCATTGCAGATGCTTGTTGCTAGTAGTAATAATATGGCAGTCGGATGTCAGTTCCACAGTCAGTCTTCGATTCATTGTCTCTTGGTTTTCTGTGTCATTTTTCCTTTTTTTTTTTTTTTTTTACGTTTTAAACTAGTAATGCAAACACAGTCGCCTGTCTAATCGGAGCCTGTTTGACCAAGATGAGTACGTAGATGAAAGGTAGTCAAATTAAACTCCTGGAATACTTCGGGGCAAATCCGTAGGAACAAGATACAGCTTTGAAAAACCTGTTACTACAGGTGTTATCCTTTGAGGGGATCTCAGCAGTCTTTTGTCTTTCCCCTTTGTTAGTAAGTTGATCTGCTGTGTTGTAGATTGCATGATACCCAGTTAATATTAAATGCTCATAAAGTGACAGTAGAGGTGGCAAATAAATTTTTTTTTTTTTTTTTTCCCCCCTCCCCTCCTTTCCCTCAATGGACAAAATGGGATAAGAGTCTTAGGGTGTGCTGGGAATTGTTTGAGATAATTATGGATTATGCTGGAAGGGAAATTGTGATAGTGGAAACTGAAGAGCAGAGTAACTCCAAGATCTGGTTTTGGGAGCAAGCATGTTAATGTTTTTGTGGGTATCCTTGGTACAAAAAGTAAGAGAACTTGTGAAACTTGCTTGATGACGCTTCCCAGCTCCATTGCCCTGTGTTGGTACAACATTAGAATAGAACATTAGACTGAATGACAATAGCTAGCGTAGTCAAACAGATTCAAAAGTAATAGCATGAAGTGAATTTCCGCACTAATAGGAATTTCTGCTTAGCATGTAGAAAGATCAGTGCGTTGGTTATTTGCCTTGAGTGAGCCAGCAAAGTAGTGCAGCCAAGAAAAGTGAAAGTTGTCCCAGGATGCAGCAGCAAAGCATTTTCATTAGATGTAAAGGTCTGTTTAAGGTGTGTTATATGTGAGGCATTGGTGAGGTTCCAGATGACAGTGGTCTGGATGGTCAAAAATGCACATTCAAATTGCAGCTGATGGGCAAGCAGGAGGGAAGAGGATCAAGAGAATGGAGGGCCTGTCACAGGAGAAGCCTCAGACTTGGCTTGCTTTGCTTCTAAAGAAACCCAAATGTTGGAATTTTCCAGGGAAAAATAATGTAATACTGTAATTTTGCTGTACTATAGAATGCTTGATTTCACTATTAAAATAGTATTACTTTCTGGAACACTTATGTGACAATATTTGATACAGATCATAGTGATGGTGATTATTTTCACTGTTGCTTATATATTTCTTCCATGTTTCATTCCAAAATTGTAAGATGGTCAGTGCCATCAACTTGTTTTCTGAAGATTGTGCTCTGCTGGAAAGAACAACATGGTAGAGAGGATTACCTTATTCAGATCTGTTGAGTTGGTTACAGCATTTTTGTGTGTTCTATGGTGATGATCACCAGCTACAAGCAATCTCAACTGCATCCCTGGGTCAGGAATGACAGCTTCATTTTGGATCAGTAAGAACAGTGAGGAGCACAAACTCTGCAGGAAGAATACTGTAAATCTGTTCTTCATTTCATTGTGCCTCTTTAATGGCTTTGGAAGAGAAAGGAACCCTATTCAACTTGAATGTTCTTCAGTTTTGAAGGTGGCTGGCTGACCTGTTTTTGCTGGCAATAAGTTTCCCTGTTGAGTTTCTCTTTGGTTTTATTTAAACATGTGGACTAGACTGATAGCTTGATGAAGTGATATTTGATCATGCAGCTGCAGATAACTTTTTAAAAAAAAAAAAAAAAGAAGAAACTCCTGGCACAGAGGGAGCAGGTTTCCAGATATGCTTGCAGTCCTTCACTCAGATTTGCATTGTGCAGGGCAGTTTGTCTCTAAAAGTTCTGACCGTAAGGCTTAAGCATACCGTGTTCAGAAGTATCGCATGCATAAGAAGTATAGCATATGGATAGCTGCTCCTCATGATTTGCTTAATCTTCTGCAGTGACTTAAAAGCTGATATAACAATAAAATAAACTCATATTTCCTTCTAGGCAGTTTGAGTCTGGGCAGCACAAACGCTTTCTAGTGAGAGCTGGAGAGAGCTTGACTTGGTCCCTTTATATGTGGGGACTGATTAAACTCCTTGTTTTTTTAAGGCTGTTCCTTCTCTACCAGCCCCCACATCTACAAAATCCAGCTCACTCGGGGACAAAGACAGTACTGAGTGAAGCGAAGCCTTGTGCATTCTCAGAGGACACGTTCTATAAGCCTCCGTTTCATAGCTGCTATTACAGTAAAGATTTCTCTTGCCCTCAGATAGAATGAAATGTAGTAATTGATTTACAGAACAGAGCAACAATCTTTATGGGGCTCATCCAAAACCTGAAATACATTCAAGAAAGAGTACAGCGTGTGCGTTGGGGGTGGGTGCAGATGGGGATGACAGCTACTAGAGATATAAAATCATGAGCAACTTGAGAGAAGGAAATTAAGTGATCTCTGTGCCTCTGCTGTGGTGTACTATTTGTAAATGAACTTAGAAGAGAAGCTAGTGAGGTGTGATCCTTTATCTTGTATTTTGTAGTTGGATTTGTCTACTTCACGAGCTTGAGTCAGGAGTGAAGCATCACGTACTGCGTCTAGTACAACTGTCAGAAACCTCAGCTGTTTAAAGTTGCTCTTAGTGCTTATTGTGTGTTTTCTCTTTTCAGCTGCTCTTGGTGTACAGCAGCCATCGCTGCTTGGAGCCTCTCCTACAATATACACCCAGCAGACGGCATTGGCAGCAGCAGGCCTAACTACACAAACACCAACGAACTATCAGCTAACTCAGACAGCTGCTTTACAGCAGCAAGCTGCAGCTGCAGCAGCTGCGTTACAGCAGGTAAAGAAAAAGGAGCATTTGCTGTTGACTGTATGAACTTTAACAATATAAAACAGTGGCTTTGTAAAGCTAAAGTATCCAGGAGAAAAGCAGAATGGGAAATGGTGAACATTGCAGTATAAACCTGTTTAAAAAAACAATGGGGTTTTAGGTCTACAGCTATCAATAGTTGTATTAATCTGTGAAGGTGGGAATTTTGGCTATGGAGGTGCTGACTTTAGCTATGGAAAGCCTTTTGTGGCGAGGAGTTTTGCTGCACCTAAACTGAGAATCTCAAGTTCCAAGTATCTTCCATCACTATACGTATCCTTAATAGCATTTTGCCTGATTTCATACTGTGCTCTAGATACCGTATAAGTGTCAGGTTTAACAAAAATTGCTGATTTTAGCTAGAAAGACCACATCAGAGTCCGCTCTAAAAGCTAAGAATATTTGTTATGAAAGTAATATAGGTTGATACTGTTGCTTATGTTTTGTATTAGAGTTGTTAAATGTGAATAGTTTCTGTCTAAAACTTGCTTAGCAGATAACTTGTATTTGGTATTATTGGGGTAATAATACTTCCTGTTTATGAGATATTTTGCTTTTATCTGTTTCAGCAATATTCACAACCTCAGCAGACTCTCTATAGTGTACAGCAACAGGTTTGTCTGATTCTTCCTGTGTACATCACAAATAACTTTAAAAATAATGTTAGTTGTGTGTCTTGTAGGATTTGTCTCCGAAATCATCCTCGTATGGGAAGTTGTTAAAGAAACTAAGTAGTATTTTTTTGTAGTGAAAGAGAGCTTGAAGTTCATAAACTTGGAGAGACGTATCCAGAATGGAAGCCTGCCTACCTTCATGCAAAAAGGAAATTTAAAAATGTATACTATTCCATGTGTACACGATTCCTGCTAAAGTTTGGTCTAAACAGGGCCGTGTATTTTAACTGCTGGAAAGATGCTGTCCAAAAAAAGTTCCCTTTTACATTTTTTTATGGTCTTTGAACTTAACAGGATTTTGAAAAAGAATAAAAGGACACGGAAATTACAGGCCTAAGCTTCTCCAGCTGCCAAAACTTTTTTTGGTATTGCTATTAACTTTCAGTTACAAAAAAACCCAGCATTTCTGCTTACTGAATAAACCTAGATTATACAATCTCAAAATTAACCACATGAGCACAATTTTATGCATATGCAAACTGCTGAAATGACCAAGCCCCAGAGGACCATTAACTGACTCAGATTAAGCAAAAACTCTTACTTGTAAAGAGGAGGTAAAATTGTACAATTTCCTTAAGCATATAAAATTAATTTATAACTTTATTTATTTTAAGTTGCAGCAACCTCAGCAGACCCTTTTAACTCAGGTTAGTTTGGTTTTATTGTTTGGTCTTCATCCCCAAACACAGATAATGCAAGAGTGCAAATTTGTGACGTCTTGGGTAGTTTAATCTGTAAAATGAACTAACATGAATGGGCATTTTATTGGTACAGGTTTATTTTATCCAGATGTTAAAATATGCATAGCCTTGGTTTCAAAAATTAATGGCAACCATGTTCCTTAATCTTGAAGGGAATATGCGTGTTGATTACATTATAATTTTTTTTGGTTTGAACTTCAAGTGTTCAGTTGTTTTGCAGTAAGTAACAAACTGGGAAAATCTTTCTTTCTCTCCTTTTAGAAGGAATTTAACTTTCTGTGTTAACAGTATTGCAGTATGTGTATAGAGAGGTTTAAAAAGAATCCTGCTGAGCTTGACAGGTTTAAAACATGCAACCATTTAACACACTGTAAGTTGCTCTAGTTCCGTTTTCACTTAACCTTTTAAACGTGCTTTAAAAAAAAGGTAAAAATAGGTTACTTAATTTCATATCTTACTGTCTTCTGCTTTTGCAAGAAGGCAAGCACGTGAATTGTTGAGTTAAGGAAGGGTTCGTGTTAGCCTCAGCCTTTACTGACTTCCAGCACTACAGCTGGGATATAAATGGAGAATAATCTCTTAAGTGTGTATTCCTAGCAAAGTTAGGAACTTGGCTCCTCTTCAGGCCCACTGTACGGGTTACCTGTAAACAATAATGCAGTCTTTATTTTTTTTCTAGGCAATGTGTGTATTTTGGGGAAGTTGACTTTTTTAAAAGAAAAGGATAAACAAAGCCAGTCTTCATTCAAAGTAGAAAAAAATTCAAAAAAATTAAAAAACAAAACAAAAAACCCCAACTTCCACGTTCTGAAAATCTCTATTCAGAATAATTGCGTTAGAGAAGTTTTAAACTCCTGTCTACATGGGTAAAGGAACTGTTCCTTGTAGGTATGTCAGCTGGTTATAAGATTTATAGTTTGCTTTATTTTGCTTGCAGCCAGCTGTTGCGCTACCTACCAGTCTTAGCCTGTCTACTCCTCAACCGGCAGCCCAGATAACTGTTTCTTATCCAGCACCCCGGTCAAGTCAACAGCAAACCCAGCCACAAAAGCAGCGTGTCTTCACTGGGGTAGTTACTAAACTACATGATACATTTGGTTTTGTGGATGAAGATGTCTTTTTTCAGCTTAGGTAAGATGTAAATACTTGCCTGCAGATGTACTCCGTGATACGTTCCCTAAATAAAAGGTTTAGATTATTGCATTCTAATTCTGTGACTCCATTGGTAGTGCCTGCAGTTAGTATGGTTTTTTCTGTCAACACTGGAAGTCAGATGGTGAGATAAGTTAACAGACAGTAGATGTGAGTTCTTTTATGTGAATTTTTGAGTTTTCTTAATGCAAAACCCAAAGCTGGGAGACTCGGGAGGTATTAAGCTCCTTATAATATGAAATTGCAGAATTTGTGGGTGATTAAATGCATATAACTTTCTGTCTGCCTATCTTTACTCAGTACTGTTTAGGGAACTTCTGCTTTTGGCCCAAAGACGGGAATTAAATTCCTGTGCCTACTCAGAACTGAAGCAGATAGTACTTTCACTGAATTTTGGGGTGGATGCTGTTCCTATAAGCTTTTTTAATGAACTTTATCTACTTTCTCTCCACTTTAAATGTAACTTGCGAATGTAAAACTAGCTAAATAAGACTCTCACAATGCATTTTCTGCAATGTTTGCAGTGCGGTTAAAGGAAAGACACCTCAGGTGGGTGACAGAGTTTTGGTAGAAGCTACTTACAATCCTAATATGCCATTCAAATGGAATGCACAAAGGATCCAGACACTTCCAAATCAGGTACATGGGGTTACCCAGTGTAACTTGTACTGACTGCTTTTCGTTCAAGCTCACTCACAACTCATTTTGTCTTCTGCTGTTAGAACCAGACACAAGCTCAGCCATTACTGAAGACACCTCCGGCAGTTCTTCAGCCCATTGCACAGCAGACTGCATTCGGTGTTCAGGCACAGCCGCAGCCGCAGTCCTTGTTGCAGGCACAGATATCAGCAGCTTCAATCACACCTTTGCTTCAGACACAGCCTCAGCCATTACTGCAGCAGCCGCAGCAGAAAGGTGCTCCTTCAGTGCACAAAATTTGTTGTAGTCCTTCTGGTGCTTAGTGCGTGAATATTATTTTTTTGTTAGAAGACTGAAGTAATAGTTGAAATAATACGGAAAGGACCCTATAGAATTTTCAGTTTGAATATGCATCTTCCTGCACCTATATGCAAGGCACGTTGCCTGCAGTAGCTCAAGAATCACCTGGTTAGTGAAATCCCCGTGGACTTATGTTCATATTAAGATTTCATAATCTGAAATCAAATTCAGTGTAGCTTTTGTTCTGACACTTTCACAGACAAGTTGGGGAGTTGAAATTATTAATGGCAGTTGTCGTCTTCAGCATTTTCGGGAGCATTCAACAAGATCAGGTTTCACACAGTTGTATTGTTAAAACTATTATTTCTGTATTTGTGTTTTATTTATTTCAGTTAGCCAAGTTGGCATTTGGGAGAAGAAACACTGCCATGAACATGGCAAATCTAAAACAAAGGTTGTTGTGGGGTCACTTGAACTTTGAGTGGATAAATTTGGATAAATGCTGAATACGATCTAATTAGTCCTAGTTGTTCATTGGTGTTGGTAATGTTTGCTCCATTTACAATCAGTTGGTTAAATGTCTTAAGACAGTAAAAGTATATGCTGGGGGATTGCTGCAGCAGTATAATAAATTGATTTAAGAATAATTTTTGAGGAAGCTAATTGTTTTTACCTATGAATAGCCTCAAAAATAAGTTTTAGGTTTTCTTTAGTTCAATGAGTAGGTAGTATATCTATCTTAAAACAAATTACTTTTCCAAGAAAAAGCTTAGCTATTTACTATGATAGCTTCTATGTGCTTAGATTATATTAGCTTCCATCTCAAGATGATGCTTTTAAACCCGTTTCACTTACTAGAGTCTCGGTTTGCATCAGTGAAGAAAAGCATAGGTCTCTTGAGTTTTGTGGGATGGGTGTTATTAATATTTATTTGACTCTGGAGTTAGTTTAGAAGATGTACACAAGTGAAACAACTGTAAAGCAGCAATTTTTGTAAAGTGTAGATAGTTGCCCCCTATTATGTATTGATCTTGTAAATTTTTGTTTCAGGTGGTTTGTTACAGCCCCCTGTTCGTCTAGTTTCACAGCCTCAGCCAGCTCGAAGATTAGACCCACCATCCAGATTTTCTGGGAGGAATGACAGAGGAGGAGATGCTATGCCAAACCGAAAAGATGACAGGAGGTATGTTGTAGAAGACTAGACTATAATCAAAGCATTCGGTAAAGACCTGTCTTCAAACAGAGCTGAGCTTCTTGCTCCAGAGGGAATCGGTGATATGCACAGATGGCTTTACTGTTAGATATTAGTGACGAGTTCTTGTCTGTCTGAAATGAAAGAATTGCGTAATCAGTCTCTCTTTACAAGAGACAGTGTACTGAAACAAACTATGAGGAACTTCTCCTCTCCTTTTTGTGAGTCATCTCTGACGGGTCTAGCTTATGTTGTGCTAGAAACCATTTTGTGTTACCAGCACGCAAAAATATTTGTATCTTTTATGCATTTTTTAAGTCGTGAAAGAGAACGAGAGAGACGTAGGTCCCGAGAGAGATCACCCCAGAGAAAACGCTCCAGAGAGAGATCACCTAGGCGAGAGAGGGAGAGGTCGCCTCGAAGACCGCGACGTGTTGTTCCTCGTTACACGGTTCAGTTTTCCAAGTTTTCATTGGACTGGTATGTTTATAGTGCCAGATGTTTACCTACATCTCACTTTAATTGTGGGCACAGATTACTGTGTGTACTGAGTGTTAAATGATGATTTTAACTTTGAAGAAAAATCAAGTATGTAATGGCTGAGAACCTTGTATGATAAACTTATTCTAGGTTCTTTGTTATTTTTGAATGCTACAGCAAAATACCTTTATAACCCTGTTTAATAAATATTCCCTAATACACAGACACCTTAATTGGAAGAGTGTTTAGTAGTTACTTGTTTTTAAACTTCAATCCATGACACTCTAACTTAAATATATTGCTCTTTAAATTTTATATATGTAGTATTAAATATACAATGGTTGTATTTCCAATTAATATACCTCTTAATTATGTGCTTTATTAATGATTCTTTTATTGCTGTATCTTTCAAATGATGTTGTTTATTTCAGCCGTAGCTGTGATATGATGGAGCTGAGGAGGCGTTACCAGAACTTGTATATCCCAAGCGATTTCTTTGATGCTCAGTTTACATGGGTGGATGCTTTTCCTATGTCTAGACCATTTCAGCTGGGAAACTACTGTAATTTCTACGTAATGCATAGAGAAGTAGATCCTATAGATAAAAACGCTGCTGTCCTTGATCCACCCGATGCTGATCATCTATACAGTGCCAAGGTTTGTATGGGTTTCCAGTATTGTGACAATTAATTAGAAATTTTTTTACCAGTAGGGTGAAAAAGTGAGTATAACTGAACTGAAAATATTCTACAGCCATTTGAGCAAAATACAGCATTTTAAACTTTTCAGTAAAGACCTAGTATGTAGAGTGTGAAGAATCATGGCTGAAATTCAGTTTGTTTTTCTGTTACTAGAGCTGTCCTAAATCTTGTTTTTACTGAGGTCTCTTCCAATCTCTGCACCCAGTTGCACTGATGTGATTATAGGAAAGTCAGCTCCTGCAAGATCTCTGAATGTATTTCTTAGGCAATTTATTCTAAATAGTTAATGGAGCACACTTTTTTCCCCTCCTTTAAGGGTCCTTTCTGTGCAGTTTGTGGTCTTCTGTAGTGATATTTTCTTCTTACAGATTCATCTCAATATTTATTATTTTGTTGAAAGTAGATTGAGCATATTGGGATTATTTGAATGTCAAAAACCACTGCAGCAAGGGCTATAATAATGTGTAAAAGACCTCGGTGTCAAAACATCTTCTTAAAACGTGTTCCATTTGAAAGCACTTTCATTAAAATAGGTCTAAGATTTCTAGGTCAATCTGTTTTAGAAGTATTTCATGTTGAAGATACTTTTAGAAACAAAACTGCCTTTAACCCCTGTATTTCTGAAAGACTTTACTTGCCTTCTGTGTATAAAAACTTTGAAGTCTTGGCTCAAATATCAGACATACTGCTTTTTTCAGTCTGTTGATGCAAAGCAAGAGCTCTCTTTCAGAAGGTTAAGTTTCAAAATGTATTCAGTAACTGAGGAATAGCATCCTGTTTCATAATATTAACCTGTTCAGGATATAAAGCAACCTTGTTAGATTTGACTGGGCTAATGGGATGCTATGAGGATGCAGATGAATGCGTTGATCAGTTCTCTTGTGATTGTGACAAAATAGGAGGAGTCAGTTACTGAAACCAGAAATGTACCCCGTGTGCTTCTTGGTATAGGGTATTTGGCATATAGTGATAACACGTGAAGCATGTTGCTTTTATATGCTTTCAGTTTAGTTTTTTCTAATAAGATCACACATTACGTCCATATGGAAAGGAGGGAAATTGGCAGACATTTTAACACCGAGTTCTACATTTTTTTTTTTACCTTTACTTGTTCTGATTTTTTATGACATTAAGGAAAAAGTAGTGGTATGTATGTGTTTGCAAGTTGTGGTCATTGTTTACCAGTCATAGTGGGAGACCTTCACAAGACTGATCTGACTTACACAACAGGTGATGTTGATGGCTAGTCCTAGTATGGAGGATCTCTATCACAAGTCATGTGCTCTGGCTGAAGATCCCCAAGAACTTCGTGATGGATTTCAGCATCCTGCTAGACTTGTAAAGGTAAATATGCTTCAATGCCAGACAATTTTGGCAATAAAGGTTGGTTATAGAGCTTTAAAATATTTGTTGATAAGGAAGGAGTTTGTAGGCAGCTAAATAATGGGTTCATTTTTCCTCTGGAGAGAGCTAGTTTATATGTCAATTCTTTTTCCAGTGTATAGGAGCTCCATCTTCACTGCTTTTGTATTTACTGCTTTGTTCAACTTAGTTAAACAAAAGATATTTGGAGAAACCTGTATTAATTATATAATAATTACCCTTGTTAGCCTTCTTTTACAAGCACTTTAGACTTTTTTTTAAGGGCTCAGCTGTGAAGAGAATACAAATGAAGCAACAGTTAAGTAACCATTGTATTAAGTGAAATTTAACTGAACAACCTGTAAGTGCTATGGTGTTTCAGGACAACACAGACTTGTTTTCGATTAAAGTCCATTGTCTTAAAGCAAATGGGAGTACCTGAATTTATAGATATAATGCTCTTGTGGTCTTTTATAGCTTTGCTTTATCACTTTTAAGCAGGAATGTCTATAAATGTGTATCGGAATTAAGACACCATTTAAATTAGTATCTGTTTATCTTTTGTGTTAGAAAGCTTTTAATTACAAAGGAACAAGCCTATACCAATAAAGCAACTTGATGGAAAGTCTTGCAAACAAGAATGAGTGATGATGTTTTAAACCTATTCCATTTCTGAAATACTCTGTGGAAGAAAATAACTGAACTCTTTCTTGACTGACTTTCATTTTCAGATTTCAAAATGATGTGACAGTTTACTCACGGATTTCAGTGTGTGTGCTCTGAAATATTCTTTGTGCTTTGGGAAAAATGACTCTTTACCCCTAGCTGGGGAACATTCAGAAGACTCTTTTTGTCTAGTTTTTAGTGGGTATGAAAGGCAAAGATGAAGCTATGGCTATTGGAGGACACTGGTCCCCATCACTGGATGGACCTGATCCAGAAAAGGACCCTTCCGTGCTGATAAAGACGGCTATTCGTTGTTGCAAGGCTCTTACAGGGATTGACTTAAGTGTGTGCACACAATGGTAAGTACTGTACTGCAAAACAAAGTATGCTGTAGAAATACTTGTCTGTTACCAGAAGTTTAAAAAAAAAAAAAAGGAAAAACCTCTTTTTCTTTGTCGGCTGCTCTTGGTAGTGCAGGTAAACTACTCAAAGGATGTTCTGTTTTGTAATAAGCTTGATTGGTGCCAACTGTGCTGAATACTGCATTAAGAACTAATTAAAAATTCTCGGTTTATTTTGACATGTTATGCTGTAATTTTTTTAATGAATGTGCGTTGAAAATATTTTTCATTTTGTGCATAGCTGGAGAAGATCGTCAAGAGAACTTCATTTCATTGTTCTTTTGTTATAAATAAATAGCTGTTCGTTATATAGCCATATTTTCTCTTGATAAGTTTTTGTCCTGTGTTAACACTCATTGTGGTTTTACTAATACCAGGAAGGTCAATTGTATGCTAAATTTGAAGTGCTTCAACAACTTCTATTTGCGCATCAAACCTATGTGTGCTAAACAACAAGTTATAGAAAAAAGAACTTTGTTGGGTTTCCTCCTTTTCAATTGTGATACCTTTCTACAAATGTGCCAGAAGAGAAAATATGGCTTTCATAATTTTTTTCTTTAGATAAACTTCAAGGTCTTGCAGCAAAGTTTCTTTACTTGATGTGCTACAAGTGATCTAGGCTCTTTAAAATGTATTGTAGAATTTTTTTTCCAACATGCTTCTTCCCTTGCAACAGGTACCGTTTTGCAGAGATTCGCTACCATCGCCCTGAGGAGACCCACAAGGGGCGTACAGTTCCAGCTCATGTGGAGACAGTGGTTTTATTTTTCCCGGATGTTTGGCATTGCCTTCCCACCCGCTCAGAGTGGGAAACCCTCTCCCGAGGATACAAGCAGCAGCTGGTCGAGAAGCTTCAGGGTGAACGCAAGGAGGCTGATGGAGAACAGGCACTGAACGCTAATCCCTTTTTCTATTTCTGCTTCTCACAGGCACAGGAACACAGGCACAAAATGCACACCACATACTACACAACATACATACATAGGAGGAACATAACTGGTAACAATGACTGGTAAACCAGCTTTCAGCAGTGTAGTGAATGTTGGTTTTTATTTTTATTTCAGCTAGTTCACTAACT
This sequence comes from Platalea leucorodia, assembly GCF_965183815.1. Classification (NCBI taxonomy): domain Eukaryota; kingdom Metazoa; phylum Chordata; class Aves; order Pelecaniformes; family Threskiornithidae; genus Platalea; species Platalea leucorodia. Next base: position 37,169,747 of record NC_138826.1, read on the forward strand.
TTAAATGTGTATGCTGATATCACAAACGGAATTAAATTGTGCTTATGATGCGCAGAAAATTTTTATCATAGACGTAGTTGCTGGAATCTGGGACCAGTTGTTGAGTGAGATGCAGTTCATGAATAGCTGTCTTTAAACATTTTGCCATTTTCTAAAATTTCTAAATTCTCTCTTGTGGCCAGTTCTAATTGTGATATTTGAAATCGAACAAACACTAGTCTGAAACATCTGAATTTCAGGCCATGTGGCTGATCAACAACTTGGAATAAGGGAAGGTCTGACTGAACAAAGAGTAATTTTGGGGATTTAAAATCTGGGGGAAGATCACACACTGTGTGGTTAACGGAGACCAGCAGTGTCTGTGTAACCCCGATAATCTTTGTGGTGTTGCTTATCACCCTTTTGTGTTCCACAGATCTGGCTTGTATTGGCTGAGTGGCACTGTGATCATTTATAAAGTGGTAGAATGTGTGTGTGAACTTGTCTAAATAATAACTTTAGGAGAAGACTATCTGAAACAGTTGTGACCTTGCACAGATCAGCAACAGAATTTAAAAAATAACTGAAATGGTTTCAAGCTTTCTGAATGATAATTTCTAAATTTTATTTGTCAGGACGAAGAGGAAAAGGATGATGGGGAAGCTAAAGAGATCTCTACACCTACGCACTGGTCTAAACTGGATCCAAAAACAATGAAGGTAACTAACACTTTTCTTAAAATTTGATTCCATGGTACATTTTCATTTTTAAGGCACAACCTGAAATATGGCTGTATATTCCCTTAACTGACTGAAAAACTTCAGTAGTGTTTTATCTTCCTTGCTGATTTGTAGGTATTAGATGTGATATCATAGTATGCAAGTGTGACTCCTGATTTTAATAAGCGAATACAGCTAATTGAAACTATTCTGAACTTTTGAACTTTGTACAATTAAAGGGTATCACATATGATACATATAACTGGAAAATGAAGGTTCTGCAGTAATCGGATTGTATCTACTTGTATTAAAAATGCGGGATCTAAAATACTTAAATGTTAGTTTAAAAAGGCAATAATTATACAAAAATGTATGTCAGGAGACATAATAAAAAGTTTCCGCGAAAGGAATAATAGTAATAAACTCTTTTACTGTAGTAAAATCCTTTCCCTGCCCCTGTGAAAAGTTCCTCAAAAAGGGGTTCTTTGAGGAGAACACAACTTTAAATGTAATATGTTTTATATATCAGTAAATATTAGTGTTTTTCAGTACAGATTTAAAAACTACAGATGACTTTTCAGTGCTCTTACTTAATTTTTACTTCACCTTTTCTGCTAATCAAATGTTTTGCAATGTCACTGGTTGATACCACTTACAGAGCTTTTATTTACCAGGTAAATGACCTTCGCAAAGAATTAGAAAGTCGAACCCTTAGCTCTAAAGGACTGAAATCTCAGTTGATAGCTCGACTGACAAAGCAGCTGAAAGTAGAGGAACAAAAAGAAGAGCAAAAGGAGCTAGAGAAGTCTGAGAAAGAAGAGGAAGAGGAGGAGGATAGGAAATCTGAAGATGACAAAGAGGTTAGGTTTTGGACATATTTGGTTTCAGTCTTATTAAATACACATAAATACATAAAATATCATATCTAAAATCTGTATAAATAAATATAAGTATAAAAAGTAGAGGAATATGCCTAGTTGTGTTGGGATTTTGTAGTTCTCGGATGACTGTACTGGGAGCTTTTGCTGTAACTTGAGCTGCTGAATTGGAGTGAAATCTTGGCAAGTTTGCATTTCTTTATATCAGCAAAGTCAGCTGAAATGTGCAAGTGCACTAAGGGTGTCTGAATTAATGTCAGACCTTAAATGTAAGGAAAAATAAATCCCAAACTCCTGAGAAAAACTATGCTTGAAAACAGGTGAACACACTTAACAAGATCTTAACTTCTTAAACCTATGTGAAAAGTAGCTGTTCAGTTGTATTGGCTTTTAGTGGCATACAGGCCTTAGGGAATTATTGTGGAAATGGGAGGAGGGCAGGTTCCAGTCTGTAGAAGGTTATAGTGTCAAACAGTCCAGTTTCTTCACATGGCTAATGGTTTGCTTAGGTTTGTTTTCCCTTGTTATGAACCTTTAACTTTTGCTTTTGGATAAACTTCCTGTGTATTGAAGTTTCTCAGTTTTGCGGTTGGTGTTTCAGTACTACTTAGTCTGTTTTGCTATTTCACAAGGATAAACAAGATCTGTGCAGTAAGGCCAAACTTCAACCACAGAAAAGGGGCATAAATGTCTGGAGAATGTATTGTGTGTTAGTTGCTTTTAAACCTGCCTTTTTGTGTATTACCTGCTAACCAAGATGGAATGATTTGAAATTTTCTGTAAACCTTGTTGAGGGAGCAAAGGCCATGTACTTGCTAATTCTGTCAGCTGCTGCCTTCTCCCACAGCTTGGATGGGCTTCTGCTATCTTGGGGTTTCTTGCCACAGCTTTCTTTAAGATTAGGGGAGGGAGCTTTGATTGTGCTTGCTTTTTTAAAAAGCACAAGCTCTGCCATGACTTTTTTTCCATACTCATAAGCCTTTAATATGTCTCTCTTGGCAGTCAGTAAGCTGCTTGGTATTTTACCTTTTTTAACCTTTTGTTTGATTTGCATCAGTTGTATCTATAGAGATTGCATTTCCCATAACAAAAAGAGCTGAGGAAATTGTCATCTTCTAAGTGTTAAAGCTGTGTTGGCTATCTTTGAGAAGATGATGCATGAAGCCTTTACTCTTCCTGTGTAAGGAATAAGAGAACTTGCTGTACTGTACAGCTTTAAAAACACCCCTACATAAACAATAGACCCCTCAGGAGCATTGACTCCTTTGCTAGCTTGCATACCATTTTTTGAAGTGAACTAGCTTGAGTCCTTCCAGTGTCAAATCAACATGCTGCAGTTAGCACCATAAGATAGTTGGAAGGTGCTCGTTGCTCTGCGGGCTAAAGAACGCTGCATGTCCTTCTTTGTGTTGCTCAAGTTTCCAGTTGTCTTAGGTGAGTGTTGGCAATGGACACGGCATGCATTCTGGAAATTCTAGTCTGTGACTTCTGTCTGTCTTCTGTGTTGCATTCCGCAGCTTAGGCTTTCCTTCACTTTCTTTAAAGAAGTGAGTCCTAAAAACTAATATAGAGGCTGAAACTTCAGCTTTGGAATATGCCGTATATTATTTTTTTGTCTCTTTTTAGGAAGAGGAAAGAAAACGTCAAGAAGAAATGGAACGTCAGCGGCGGGAGAGACGATATATCTTGCCTGATGAACCAGCAATCATTGTACATCCTAACTGGGCAGCAAAGAGTGGGAAGTTTGACTGTAGCATTATGTCTCTTAGTGTTCTTCTGGACTATAGATTAGAAGATAACAAAGAACATTCCTTTGAGGTAATTTAGCTATGCTACTTAGCCATTCTCATTTCTTTTTAATTCTGTGTGATAACTGCAGTATTCTTCAGTTGTAATCGTTTATGATAGCATGGCAAAATAAAACTTGTTTAAGTTAGTTTCTTTGTGCAATACCTAGAAAAAATTGTCCAGTCTTTGGTACATGGTTTACAATACCAGTATATTCACTCTATGATATCCAGAAGAAATGCACAGGTTTTCAGATATGGAACTGAGTTTATAATTTATACAGCTAGTCTAGGTCCTAAGCTACTGCAGTGCAGGAAAGAAGCATTTTTATAAAGTTGTTTAAGGTTTCCGTATTCAAAGCAGATATTAAGAAATCTGACACTACATGAAATTCTGACATGGTGAAAGTTGGTAAGATAGCACCTCATAGCTATTTAATCATAAGTGTACAGATTTTTAATACATATTTTAAAACTTTTTGTCAGTTCTGTTTTCATTCTCCTTTATGTACAGGTATCGCTGTTTGCAGAACTCTTCAATGAAATGCTTCAGAGAGATTTTGGTGTCAGAATTTACAAAGCACTGATTTCTCTCCCAGAGAGGGAGGACAAAAAAGACAAAAAAAGCAAAAAAGATGAGAGAAAAGAAAAAAAAGAAGAAAAGGATGATGAAACAGATGATCCAAAACCTAAGAGGAGAAAATCTGGAGATGATAAAGACAAAAAAGAAGATAGAGATGAAAAGAAGGTCTGCAGCTAGTTCATATGAAGTACTATCCTGTCTGGATCAATATTAAACTGTTTCTATTTGAATTTTACTTTATTGCTTTCGAAAACTCAGGTCTTGTAATGTTAGTTAATTGATTTGACTCATTGATCTATTTAAATATGCTTAAATTGTATTCAGTAATTTAAAAATTTTACAGGTGTATTGGGGGTATTTTAACATTCAGCTATATCACATAGATTTGTAATTGGTTTTTTAAGTGACTAAATATAAACATAGGCAAATTTTGAATGAATGTTAGTGAGGTTTTTACTTTCCTGGTTTTTAGTTCTGACTGGATAAATTTTTAGGAACTTTTATTACAGAGGGAAGATAAAAGGAAAGATGATTCTAAAGATGAAGAAGAAACTGAAGATGACAATAATCAAGAAGAATATGATCCAATGGAGGCAGAAGATGCTGAAGATGAGGATGAAGGTATCTTGAATTATGAATTTTGTGGCTTTTAGAAATTTTTTTATTGCCACTGAATACGTTCTTTCAAACTGGAGAATGCACTGGAACTAGACAATTTAAAACTGTGTTATTAGACTAATTTTATTTTAGTAATTCTAACCAGATCTACTTAAAATGTAAGTGCCTTTATGCTAGGCATTGTATGAACATAGTTAATATAAACTAGCTGCGGTACTCAAAGCAAGGCATGCATATAGAAGTGGTTTTATTTTTTTCAGAATGCAGACCACTCGCAACTCCCATTGAAGTCAGTAGGAGATGTGAGTATTCAGCACCTCTGAAAAACCAAGCCACTTTTAAGTGCCTAACTTCCTATTCCTCAGTTCTGAAATGTCATCCTGTTTTTATTAGGCCAGAATGTAGTGTGGGGTGCTCTTTACATGATGTTATGGGGAGTTGATTTCTGTTTGGGTGGAGTTGTGTTTACTGAAGAAACTGGGAATGGGGGCTGGGGAGCTTTCTTGTCTCCAGGGAGCAGCAGTAGCCCTCTTTCCCTGCTCGGAGATTCAGAAAGGCGTAAGACATGGTGTATGCTCCTTGGTTTGTACTTCTTTGGGGTTTTTGTCCTTTTGTGGAGAGTTTTTGCTAGAGATGTGGGTTTGAACTGCTTAGATACTGCAGTCCCAGCATTTTCTAACCAGCATTTTCAGTTGTATTTTTGGCAGAGTACTGCACCAGCCTTAAAAAAATTGGTGCTAACCTGTGGTTTCCAAAATAACTCTTACTTGCATATAATCTGGCTGTGAGAGTGCCCTGGGCTTGTCTGTTCTGTACAAGTGCTGCTACTTCCCATAATCTGTCCTTGTGCCGTTCCCAGTCACAGTTGCTGAGAACAATCCAACATGCCGTGGAGGTGCAGGAGAAAGCTATTGGTTCTCAGAAACGTGTTGGCAAAATTAGACAAGTGTTGCGATACATAGTTTTTTCCAAAGTTTTTCTCACAAGAAAGGTGAGCTTAAAGCTGAACTTGGCACGTGATTCTCTGACCAAAGACTTGCACATAAGGTACAGAGCTGCATGCCATAATCCGTCCCTGCAGTTGTCATATTCCTCTTTCTCTCTTGATTTTAGATTTAGTTTTACTGTACTGTCTACCTTTAAACAAAAAACCTGTAGTTTGTAATTCACATCTAATAAGCGATGTGATCTGTAACTTTTTGGAGAATCCAAATCATTGGATCAGTAATATCGCACTCAGACATGAGTGTAAACACATGCTTTTAATGATATAGTTGATACGGTTTTTATGATATAAAATATTATTTGAGAGTAAATAGTACTGATTTTGTCCTAATAGGAATAACCATAGCTGAATGCAGACTCTGCCAAGCCTCATTTAGGGAGAACTGTGGTAATTTTCTGCACACCAGTTAAATAGGTGGTGATGCTGGCGGAACTCATTTTGGCCTAGTTAGCATTTGTTTCAGCTCTTCTATCCTGTGTGTGTGAAAGAAATGCAGAGGGAAAAAAAAATGACAAATGGCTTATGTTAAAATAAGACGAGAAAAATCAAAATTTAACAGGACTCATATGCCATTTGTTTTTTTTTATTTTCAGGGAAATATATTAATTTCAGATATTTGGGGGTTTATGTGAACTTTTTCAATGAACATATGTATTTTGAGATAATGGTTCTAGAATCATCTGCTGTGAATGTGCTGAATTTTCTTTCTGTTTTACAGACCGGGATGAAGAGGAAATGAACAAACGGGAGGACAGAAGAGAGGGAAACAGGCATTGTAAAGAGAGGTCGTCGAAAGATAAAGTAATTAACACCTTTCTTAACAACTACATATAACCTTGTTAGAGGTGGCCTAATTAGACCTCAACTTTATTTTTATTATAAGACCTATTTGCACTCCTTGATTCCTTCAGCACTTCTGGGCTGAAACATTAAGTGTATATAGAAGGTAGGGAACATGTGACAGCTTTGGGTAAGGTGCTTACAACCTACTTTGACGTAGATTTTAGAGTTCATTGGGTGAAAGCTGTTGGAAGAACTTTCTTAGATGAGATACTGATCTGAAAGATGTGAGGACTAATGCTGTATGTGCACATAAGAGGCGGCAGATGTGATTGTTTTATCCATTATTTGAAACTGCTGTATTCTTACATAAGAAAAGCTGAAGCTTAGCTTGATGGATAAACTGGCTTTTCAATTGGGAAGCTTGGAATTGTTATATGATGTTTTTACATCTCCCTGCAGGAAAATGGATGCTTTTCATGTCATGAGGCCAATAGCTTGCCTCCACAGTTCAGATTAAGGAACAGCATAAATTTGATTTGTTAAGCTTAAACTTTCTTTATAAATGCAAGAATAAAACAAGTTTCTGATACTCTTTGTTTTTTTTTTTCTTCAAGGAAAAATAGGAGATGTAGGAACAGGAATAATGGGAAAACACAGTCTGCAGAACTGCTGTAGCTGTGAGAGCTGGATGCTCATCCATTACATGTTTATGGGGAGGGATTTCACTTTGAAAACAGCTCTTCAGTAGAATATATGATTGGGAGGAGAAGGGATGTTTACTATTACTTGTTCAAATAGGTTAAGTAATTTGCAAATTTTCTTACACAGTAGCATGAGCAAAAGGAAAGTATGTCTACCAGATGTTACTCTCCATTGTGCTGTAATTGTTTAAATATTTGAAAGATTACTTGTCCTAAATAGCTTGCTTACATTATATTTGAGCTCAGTAGGTAAATGCTAGTTATATTAATCACTCAACTGAAAGTAATGCTAAAATGAACAGAGGAAGACTTCTGTTAACCAAAAAGTTTACGTGTTTTTAGTAGATGGTGGGAAAATTATATTTTAACTTCCTAATGATCCCATAATGAATTTTCTGTAGGAGAAAGACAAGACGCAGATGGTAACTCTTAATAGGGATCTTCTGATGGCTTTCGTTTATTTTGATCAAAGTCATTGTGGATATCTTCTGGAGAAGGACATGGAGGAGATACTGTACACTCTTGGACTACACCTGTCACGTGCTCAGGTTTTGTATAGTAATAGAAATCTCTTTGAAAATATTAAAGGAATGCTGTAACTGGCAGGAATATAGTTTAGCTTCTAAAGGCTGTTGCTTACATACTTGAACCCTGATTTTTATGTAGCCACTTCAGATGTACAATGAATAGTTCAATATTTTGTAAATTGTCTTGGAATGAAAAGGGAAAGTTTGCAGCTCTTAGTATGCCCATATTGTATACATAGCTTTTGTCTCAAAATGGTATCTTTTCCCGCCCCAGCTTGTTTTCATTTTAAGCCCCAGTATATTAAAGTTAAAAAAGCTGTGCGATTTGTCTAAGTTTTTTCCAAATTACAACATTCTTGTTTAGGTAATACAATGTCTGTGTATTAAGTAACACCTTATTTCTTTCCATGGCTGTGTTTTAGGTCAAGAAGCTACTTAATAAAGTAGTGCTTAGAGAATCTTGCTTTTACAGAAGACTAACAGATACTTCTAAAGACGAAGAAAATCAAGAAGAGTCTGAAGAGCTACAGGAAGATATGTTAGGTGGTATTATTTTTTTTCTTTTAATGCCACAAACTTCCAGAGAATTGTTTCTGTGTGAATGATAATGAGAGTTCTGAGATACTTGCTTTCTTGCAGAACTAATTCAGGTCTGCAGGGACCCTGCCAGTTTGGAAAAGTAAATCTTGGGCAGTTCATAAATTACAGTATTTCTGGCTTCCAACACATCTTGTTGCATCTATAGGATAAATCTTAGTATCTTGGAACAGGAAGGAGGACAGAGGTTAATGTTGAGTATTGATGAACAACATTTCTCATTGACAGCAGTTTTGCAGTCAGGAGGATCAGTGCTGTAGGTACTAGAACAGAGCCTGATTTTTTTAGGACAAATTACTGCAGACAGGAGGCAGGGAAGAATGTAATGAAAGCACATGCTCCTTTGGCGGGGGGGTGGGGGTGTGTGTGTGTGAAATTGGCGTAAGGAGGGAGGAGAGAAATGTGAGGGATAGACCAGCAAACTTGAATCTATGTTTATTCTTTTAGGAATTTATTCTTTTAAGAAGCTTTTGAGGTTGGTCACTAGAACTGAAAAGTGACAGAGTGATTATTTCCTAATGCTGCTTAATCTAATACAGGAAACAGATTACTGTTACCATCACCTACTATAAAGCAAGAATCAAAAGCCATAGAAGAAAACGTTGGCCTTATTGTGTACAACGGAGCTATGGTGGATGTTGGGAGCCTTTTACAGAAGCTGGAGAAGAGTGAAAGAGTGCGGGCAGAGATAGAACAAAAGCTTCAGTTACTAGAAGAAAAAACAGGTGGGACATTACTTTGAAGGTGGTGCTTACATAGATGCAAGATACTAAGACTTTTTAAGTAGATAAACCAATTTGAGTAAAATTTGTAATCTAAATTTCTTAGCTATTTGCTTACCATAAACTTATATTTTCTATTTCCCAAGCCCTTTGAACTTGCACACCAACTGTTGTTCAGTACCATTGTCACCATGCTTAAATGCTTTTATTTTTTTTTATTCAAGTTGAATGTAAGACTTCCAAATGTAGTCAGAATATTATCAAATGGTAATGCAATGCAGTTTTTATTATTCTTTAAAAATTAGTAGTTGTGGTGTTGGCATGTAAATGGAATATTAAGATGCAAAGTACACAGCATTGGAAGTGACTGACCTTTTTCTCCTTCCTCGCTTCCCGCCCCCCAGATGAGGATGAAAAGACCATACTGCAACTGGAGAATTCTAACAAAAGTCTATCTACGGAGCTTAAAGAAGTGAAGAAGGACCTTGGCCAACTGCAAGAAAATTTGAAGATCTCTGATGATAAAAATTTGCAATTTGAGGGTCAGCTGAATAAGACAATCAAAAATTTAGCTACTGTTATGGATGAAATACAGTGTGTTCTTAAACAGGTTAGAATTGTTTAATTCCATTTTTTTATTATTGTATGCAGACTTCCTGTAGACTAAATTATCAAAACAAAAACTTCAGAATAAAAAAGAATTTTCACGTGAATTCAGGGCAGTATTATCTTATAAGCTTGAAACACATGTTCTTGACTTAACTGTTTTTTAAAATGTATAAATATTAATGTAAATCTCAAACCATCATAATCTTTTCCTATCCTGATCTTGTCCATCCTCAACAGTCCAAATCTGCTCTTCTGTTTGATCAGTTAGGTTCTGCCTTGAAAAATTACTCTTAAGTATTTCAGTTTATGTGGGGGTATTCCAGTAAAATGAGTTTTAAGCAAACCACCTAATGTTCCAGAGCATTTCTATCCCTGTACAGAAAGATAGTTGCATATTCCCTAGGAATGCTGTGGGGAGGGGGGCCTGTTAAGTAAGGTTGAATAGAAGTAGGTTATGAAGGCTACTGAGTGGCAAACTGGTACTATGAGGGAGCCTTGCTTCTACTTCTGTCTACATTTGTTTTGAAAAGACAATGTAGCATCTACAGAAGCTCTAAAAACAAAACCACCCAGCCCCTTACACACCCCCACACCCCCCTAGAAAACTTGACAAACGTTAGAACTTTTTCCCCCCCTTGTAGGATACAAGTGATGCATCATATAAGTCACTGTAGCTTATTAAACTGGCAATACCTTGCAGCTATCTGTCATCAGTGTCGTTATGCAAAAGTCTCAACAACCCCCAAACCTTTAGGTTATAAAGTGGGGCTTCTGGGGATGTTTTTTGTGCTTCTCTTCAGAAGTGCTTAGGTCACACTTAGTTTCTGCCCCCTCTATTTTTCAGGAAGATACTGGAAATATGAATTAGTTATAAGTAAACAGAGTAAGATATCAGTTCACATAGCATTTAAAGTTGACACCAAACAGTATCTTTGTCTCATGCTCCTTTACAGTTCACATGAGAAATATTGCTTCTAGAGTTCATGTTATCCTCTCCCTTTCTTTCTTTTAAAGGATATTGTGAAGAACGAAGATAAAGATCAGAAATCCAAAGAAAATGGAGCAAACGTATGATAAACCTGCTGCTGTTTAGAAGAATGGTGTTACATAATGTAATATAAATCATGATACCAGAATGTATGGGAAGTGATGCATGTTTGATTTTAGTAGTATAAATATCTTAGTTCCAAAAGATGTATAAAGTTTTATGAATGTGAGTGTCTGCTTCTGAAGATTGCTTGTAATTCTTAGCATTCAATTTGAGACACTCCTCGAGTGAAAATAATTTTGCATTGCAAAATGTTTTAGGATGAACTTTGTTATAGTTTTAACCCTAATAAAGTTCATCAACGTAATGAACAGTAGCAAGTATTTAATTACCAAATGTTTTTCATTAAAGTCTAGTGAAATCAAAATTTTTCATTATTTATAGAATTGCCATTTTTAGGTTTTTATTTTTGTTTCGGTCTAATTAGTCTTTTTAAATTCAAATATAAATCACAAAATAGCATGCTGCTTAATTTTGCAAGTAAAGATTTTTTTTTTTTTAAAAAAGCTTCTTGGATTTTTTTTTTACTTGTCACAACTTTCTTTTCCCTTCCAAATGTAACTTTCTTCCCCAAAGCTGCTTGTATTAAAGCCTCATAATATACAGTAGTTCAGATGAGTTAAGAAAGCAATAGAAACCTACCAAAATGCTGGTAGGGTTGTGAGATTTATATGAAAATACACGGGCCTGTTTTAAATGTATGTCATTTGTGTTCCTTTAATTGTTCTTATCTTTGGATTAATATATATGCTCCTTTTTAATAACAAATGCAGTGTATTAAAATGTATGGTTGGATACCAGGCCAGTAGATGTCAGAATAATGCCTTACATGGAGAAAAAGCTACCATTGTAAGCCGCCTTTAATTAAATTTGGACTTCTTTCTTAATATGTGTAATTACTTCAGAGACTTAAGTCCAACAGAAGAATGGATACACAAGTATCGATACTCCATGTTATAATTACTAAGGAGCAGGGCACAACTTGGTTTGTTGAAAGTGGGTAAGGTTGCCTTCCTTTGTGTTCACAAATTACTAGAGATCTAAACTTAAAAGTTAACGTGACGTCGTTGTCAAAGGCAACTTATTCAAATAATGTGAAATATGAACAATTGTATTTTGGTGCAACTTCCAGGAAAATTAAGGGTTTTGAAGGTTGGGACAGAAGTGTTTTCTTATAGAAATGGTTAATTTTAGCAGACCTTTTCTTTTTTAGCCTAGATGTCCTAGGTAACTAAATACCTGTTAGGAGAGTCCAAGTGCCATAATATGTATGAATAACCTACATGGAAACTCATGTAGCTTTACTGAGATACACATTAAAATGCCTGAATTTATGTTCAAGAGAGTCTTAGCTGGTGCTTCTATCACTTACCTTTCTTGGCTCTTTTGGAGCTAGACAAGTAAATATCTTTTCAGTAAAATAACATGCATAAGCTTCCCCCTCATTCATCTCAGTTGAGTCACTGTATAATATCTTAACTGTTCACACTAAAGTAGGAACTACTATAGAAACACTAATTATTGCATATAAGTACACAGAAAGTGCATGCTTTATGAATTAAGAGATAACATCTCATTAGAATGATTGAATGAGGATGGTGATAAATTAATCTTATGAAAAGCGTTACCTGTGGTGTACAGATGGTGTTAAATTCTTTTGTAATCAAATTATATTTTTCACCTTTACCTTTGTACAAATTGTTGACAGCATGTTTAATTTTTGTTGAGCACTGTTTATTTAAATGGACTTTGAAAGGATTGCGTTTGAAATACTTTGTTCATGAATTTTCAGCAGTACATGTGAACATACAAGAAAAGAATTCTAGAATTCAAAGTAACATCTTTTTAGGCACACTGAAACATCTGTTGAAATATTTTGCTAGGGTGTTTTTACCTTAAACTGCTAAGCTGAAAGCAGTTGTCGCAACAAGCAGGCCTCATCTTGTGTTTCAGTGAGTGGCCCTGTGAGGTAGTTGCTAGTGATACAGATTTTTACAGTATTTAAGGGAAAAAGTATTTGTTAGAATGAGTGTAATCTTTTGTATATTGCTTTGATGTAATAGTCTTTCAGATACTATGTACAGTCTGCATTTTTGTTGGAAAGGAAGTTAAAAGGGTAAAGAATAAAGGAAAAAAAAACAAGGAAAAGTTTTACAGCCTACACAGAGCTTGACCAGTCTCCTGAAGCACAACTAATCTGAGGAAAAACAGACACCTCTACAGACTGTTTAAGTCGCTTTATCAAACAGCACAAGGTTCTGTATATACACAGTGTCATGCTGGCTGTTGGCTAAAGCTTCTTGGTAATATTCCCAGAAATATAACTAATTCTTAAGAAAATTAAATACAGTATCAGTAATGGAGGTTTGGAGAAGCAATCTTCTGTGAGTTTTAATTTATGAACGATGTTTTTGCATTTCATGTCCACACTTCCCACCTCATGGGCTTTCTACTTTCAAGCTTTTCATTACGTATCAGTTGCTGGCGAAAGGCTGGTAAAAGTAAGCCTAAGCCGTGTCTTACTCTGATGCGTCAATGTCCAATTTGTTTCTAGTTTTAAAATCATCATAGATGCTCTGTGGAAAGTAGTAAATCTCAGACTGACTTGTTCTGTAGAGAAGGCACTGCTACAGCAGGCCAGTAAATGGAATCTGATCTCAGTTTATAGATTACTTCAGTTCCCTTTTGTATTTTGTCTAGTATGGGGGAATTAATGAGTTAAACCCTTACAAAGTGATATTCAGATTAGTGGATGTCTGTGAATAAGGCTAGGAAGAAAGTTCCATGTGATACATCTGCATGCAAAATGGTCTAGAATAAAGTAGACTCTCTTGGGGCCCTTTTGCTTTTGCTCTGGTAATGAAAAGGCAGAAGTATATAGTTTCAGTGCTACATAGCAACAGTGGCAAATAGACCAATAGTGAATTTTTGCCAGAGTTTTCTGAAGTGTTGAGGATTGCATGCAGGATAATGGAGTTGCTTCCAGCGCTGCTGCATGTTCTGCCATGATGAAGATACGTAATGTTGTTTTGACTCGCCCAGTGCTTGATGCTTGTGCCTGTAGCGCCTGGGCGCTGCTGCAAAATCACTTCCCTGTTGTTGCTTGGTTTATCTGGTGTCCTCTGGCTCAGCCTGGGGTGCCCTGAAGCGTACAATGGAGAAATTGGAATTCTCTGCTGCCCCTGGGTTTCCACAGATCCAGCATTTACAATTGAGTTGTTTCAGAATCTAACATTATGAAGCCTAGTCCTTTAACATAACATTTTTTCAATGTTTAACTGCTTTGAGAGAGATGAATGGCTTTCAGTCCATCTTTCTGCTGAGTAATGTACTGTGTGAATATCTGTTTGGACTTATGTAACACAGTTAACTTTCACTGATAATTTTATCAGGAATGTGCACAAAACGTGTTTTTTCTCTTGCTTCTCTGTAATCTTTGTGTACCCAGGTCAGGTTCTTACCTTGAATGCATTTGTTCAGTGCAGTTTATATTTAAAAATATAAAATATAAAATAATTCATTTTGAGTGACTGAGTCTTATGGCCAGCAGTAGGTTGCAAAATGTGTAGGTAGCACAGTCGGTACACTTAGCTAATATTTTCCAGAAAGCAGAAACGGTTCAAGTAGAAATTCAACTGGAACTTGTACATTGCCACGTAGTGCAACAACAAAAATGGCATAAATAATTAATACCTCTACTCAGCTATCAAAACTGCCAGTGTTTTCCCACCAAACTTTCATGTTTCTGCGTACTGGGTCTCATTAGATGTATTGCACGGAAGTAGTTACAGTAAAAAGCTCTAATAACAAAATGCATTACTTTCAAGCAAAAATAGTTTTCCTCTTTTATTCATCCACTATATAATCCACGGCATCATGATACAAAGTGTAAATTCAGAGTTTTGGAACACACCAAATACTGCCTGAAGTCATATGTTTTGTAGTCTTTTAACTGTGGTTAGGAGCGTTGCTTTTGAATTTCTAGATATCCGATACCTGAATTTGTATTGAAAATATGTGACACTGCAGCTGTATGCTGCTTTGATTTCTTGTATCCTGCTAGTTTTTAAATTGTTCTCTTTAACGAGTGGATTCTAACTTGTTTCAGGATTCAGGTCGAGTACCCTACAGTACATGTAAGAACTAGAGTCTTTTCAGGTGTGATTCAGTAATCCTGCAAGCTGTTGTGTCTAGCACAATATTAGTTCAGTTCTCTTTATTCTTATGACAGCAGAACAGTGGTGCTGAGTAGATCTGTTTGCATGCTGCAATTTGGTTTTTGGTGCTGGGTTATGAGGTTCAACTACTAGAGTTTTTCCTTAGTTCCGGCAGTACTTCACTACACTGGGACCATTTACAGAGCATGTTAAGCCCCAGGTGCATGTTTAAATACTTTGTTGATTGGAATTGTTGAAAATGTTCAGCGATGTCCTCCTATTTAGAACTAATAGTCTTCCCTATCTCCCCCCCGGCTGAGGAAGGAGCTTGCATAGCAAGCTTTTATTCTTGCTAATAACTTGGTCTGCAGTGTCAAGGCGTGTTCATGTGAACGTCCCATAGGCAAGCAATCTCCCAGTGTGGTGAGGTCTGACCATTTCAGTTCTTTGTGGGAGGCAAGTAATATGGTCCATGTGGTGCCTCTGAAAGTCCCTTCTCTCATATGCTCTAGGGTCTTCCACCTTAGCAGATACTGGACTGTTGTAGTGATCTGTTGGAACAAGTAGGTAATGATAGTCCTGTGAGGGGGCTCTGAAAATGCAGAGAAAGTTCTTGAGCTGGATTTCAGCCAAGGCAACTGATTCCCGAAGCCACGTGTTTTGATGGGAAATTGATTCCTAGATTATTTTCCCTCAGTCTAGTGAGGGGCACATGGGAAAGGATCCTGTCGGCTGAATCATTGTTCACATTTCATTGTGAACAAACAGCTGGGTAGAGGGGAAGAGTGGAGGGGAGGAACACTGCAGAGAATCCCCGCCTGAACTCTCACTACTCTGCTTTTCAGCAAATATTTATAGAGTACTGATTTGCTTTATTACTTGCTTGCAACCTTTTTAGGGGTATAGAGAAGGATTTGTCTGAGTGCAAGTTGGTTTTTTTCCCCTATACGGCTTAATTCTTTTTTGTCTTCCTGACACAGGGTCATCCGGTTACGTTCCTGTTTTGTCATGCAAGGGGCAGAAACAGCTGGAGAACAGCAGCCTTCATTTTTGGTTCCTTTTTAGCAGGGCTGGATGGTAGCCAGCAGATCTGCATATAAAAAAGCAGAAATTGCTGGCACATGTCATGTCACAGAAATGAATGGAGATAGAAGTACCTTGTAACGCTGGTCTCAAAAAAACCCATTTGTTTCGCAGACCAACCTGATTTACTGTAAAACAGTCTATTGCATGTGTGCAAAGGAAAAGGTAAAAGAGAAGTAGGCAATTTCCACTGTAAGTATAATGTACACGCAGCTTGGGGAGATGGCTTGTTACACTTTCAGCTTGGCTCTAATAAGAAATGAGAGAATTTTGGAAGTTCTCTTAAACATCTGGAAAGACTCGTCTGTTTCACAAGAGTTAGTCTAGGTCTCCCATAACAGACTTTCCTTTTCAGCTTGTCTCCTGATACCTTGTTTCATCAAAGGACTATTCCAGCAAATTAAGTACTTCTACTAAGTACATTACATTAAATGTAACTATTAGCACATTCATGTTATGAGTTGTAAAATGTTGGGGAAGGGTTTCCAAATGCAGCCTAAGAGTATTCTTAAAACGTTTGTTTACAGAGAAAAGCTTATACTTGTCAAGTATCTTCTCTGGTATAAGGAAGCCATGCATAATGTGACTGAACAGATGAAAATGAGGATTAGCTGCTTACCAATATTGAACCTGATTTTCTGCCTTAGCGTCTCCTGAAATCAAGCTAATGACCTTTTTTTTGGGGGGGGGGGGGGGGGGGCGGGAGCGGGTGGGGCATATCTTCATTATACTGGGGAGAGGACAAATAGATGACCTTTAGTACTGGGACTTGTATGGGTGGCAGCACATCAATAAATCCTCTGATTATCCATGGGATCCAGTAATACGCTTGCAAGGAATGTGCAGTCAGCATTTTCAGTCTTGTGATTTGGGCGTGTAATGATGGACAGCACAAAAGGGGACTTGGAGGGTAATACAATGTACCATAATTGTGATCCATAGACAAAAGCAGTAGTTGGATAGTGTGACCTTTGGGTAGCAGGGGCTCAGAATAGGTAGGATTGGTAAAAGAGGGCTGTGCAGATATTCTGAGCGGTGAATTCATTCCGGTATCTACTTCACGCTTAAAGTTTAAAGAAAAGGAAAACGAATCCACTTTACGTCTTTTTTCTCAACGAAGGCAGTTTGAAAAAAGATTATTCAAATGCAACGTGTGATTTAAGAACCTACACGAATTGCCTAAAGAACGCGCTGAATTGGACACAGAATCACTCTGTGAGCACCAAGTTCCAAAGTGAGCAGTGCCCTTATCTTGTCTGTCAAGGATTTTCCACAGTAATGTAGCTTTGCAGAATAGGAACAAACTGCACGAGTAACATGTAAAAATCGTGTGGAGCCGCGCTGAAGTGTGGCCCGTATATCTTTGCACCGGTGCCTCCCCTGCCTGCTCTGCCAGGGCCTCACTTCATGAAAGGGTAATCTGAGACAGGGCAACAGCCCTGGTCCTGGGGGAGGAAAACGCGGGGGTGGGGTGGGAGGGACTCCCGTCTCTGTGAAATTTTAGCGCAAAATAGAGGCAGGTTCCTCCAGCCCAGAGTGGGATTTTCTGGAGGGAGAGCGCTCTATCCTGGAGCAGCAGGGACGGGCGGGGAGAGCTGGGGCAAGGCTGAACACAGTGGTAGCAGCACATAGCCAGTGTTGGAGCCCTCCGGTGCCACTGAATTTATTTGCTTTCATCTTGACTGTTTCTTGTCTCCTTCGCTGCCTGCCTGTGTGATCCGGATGGTGAGATCCTCTCTGTTTTGCAGAGCTGCTGGTTGATTCAAGCAGGGTAGGATAGCCTGAGCTACCATCAGAGGCTTTATCAGCTGGAAGTACCAAGCCACTCTCTCACGGCAGGTAACTTCTGCCTGTGGCATTTTGTGATTAGTGGTATTGGTGTAAATCCTGGCAGGCAAAAATCCTGCAGCCGGCCTAGCAGAAAAGCTGGGAGCAAGCAGGGCATCACCACCACAGCTTTCTCCAGAGGCACAGCCTCCCCGTCAGCATGGACACTGGGACAAACTGGGTTTCAGCTGCTGGTAGTCTGGTTTGAAGTCAAGTCAGTGGTGACCCGGTGAGTCATTGCAATGTAGACATGGGCACTCAATATTTAGGGAAAATGTGATAGGAAGCAGGTGTGTTGGTTGGTTTCGGTATTTTGTTGCGGGTAGTGTTGTTTCCTGGAGGAGGTGACTGGATATAATATGCCCAGAGACTACTGCAATGAACTGGAAGGTGCATTCATAACCAGCGGAAGACTAAATTAGTTTCATTCATCACAAACGTTTTTAGACAAAGGATGATGCATAGAAAGAAACGCTGGGGCTGGATGTTATGGATTGACTCGGCACAAAGATTTCTCTGAGGAAGAGCTGCAGAACGTGCTGCCACCGGAGAAGGTAAAGGTGGAGGTCACACAGCACCGTGGGTGGGGTGACAGCTACCCGGGAGGGAAGGCACTTTGCTATCTAATGCAGACATGATGCTCTGAAGTCAGCAGCTGCTTTTAGTCTTAATTCCTCTGGAAATGTTGACAAAAAAACCCCAAACCAAAACAAAAAACCCAAAAAAAACTACAAAGTGATCTGTTAAATCTTTTCTAAAAATGCATAGAAGTGAAATTGATGGAAGATCTAAGAAGAAATCAGGCTCAGGCATATTCAGGTTGCTACCTTAAATATGTAATTATTCACATTAAAAATTTAGATGATGAGAGTTTTGCAGATGACATATTGCAGCACTGTCTTGTTTCCCCCCATCATTTAAATGGAATTTATTAACTTTCATGGGATACACAGAGAACATGCTATGAGATCTGGCGGTAGTAACAACAACGACAAAACAACCTCGAGGGAAATTTATGAGTGTTTTAAACTAGATCGTACTGGTGGGTATTTTGCCATCATTTCTGTTTGCTACCTGCAATTAGTTCATACTCAATTAATTGTGCTAGTGACCTCTGCAGTCTAATGAGGCCAGGCTGCAATCAAGGGCTTAGTCTATACATAAAAGTACAGCTGCTGGATTATTGAGTGCTCTTAATGCAAGGCTGCCACGAAAAGTCCTCTGAAACGGTAGTGGTTGCAGAATACGCCAGCCAGCATAACTGCGGTTCACAAGCACAGCAGATTAAATTTCTGTTCCTGGTATTGACTGTTGCCTCACGGCTCTTCAGTTTTTACTCGAGGCATTGGTTTGGTCAGTAAATCCCTTTACTGTTTGCAGTTCCTGGAGGGGGAGCAGACTTCGGTATGCTGGGGTCATTAATCCTTGAGTCTGTTTTACCCTTGGTCCCGTGGGGCTTGGGTCAGTTCGTCCTGTGGAGCATCCTGGAAGGCTGCTCTTTTCTGACTGACCTTTAGCTTTAGCGGGAGGAGACAATACCATGGCACTTCGGTAGTTCTTGCAACTTTCTGTGTGGTTTTGACGTGATTGATTAGGATTGCTCTCTGGTGAAGGTGATTATAGGAGATACCAAGTTCTAATTACTAAGCATAATGCAGGTAAGTGATAAGTGAGCAGTGTAGTCCTTGCTTGGTGTCAGCTCAGATGTCTGCTTTAACATTTTGATGTGAGCCACTCGCGCTTTAGCTTTCCCAAAACTAAAGGATCAGAAGCATTAGCAGCCAAACCAAGAATGCTGCTAACAAAGACCAAGTAGAAGATGCTGAAGTGAAGACTTACAGCTGTTCAGCCCCACAGTAACTACTAGGTACTTGGTGAAGTGCCAGCAAATCCCTTTTCAGTTGGATTTCCAAAGGTTAGTAGGGATTTTTATAGCTGTCATTATTTGAAAGGTTTATTGTTATTTTTCCCTGATGCAGCTCTGTAATCCTCTCTGTCCAGGGATGAATTATATTTTAAGTTAGAAGTATGTTTTATCTCAGGCAGGTAATAATAATATCACAAATAAGATTAATTAGATCACAAATAAATCATTAAATCACAAAAGCTTTTTGTTGAAGCTAACTAGCATTTCTTTGAGTAAAAGTGCAGTTTTGAATTACTTCTTGAAGCAAGAAATTTGTCAACTTTTGGAAGACTTGAGGAATTCCTCAATGTTCTGTTTCAAAATTTTTAACGTGACAATTTCTGATGTCTAGCCTGTGGTGTCCTTGGCCAGCTCAACATCTTTATGCTTTTCTTAACGCTAGCTTTATCTTAAATCGTATCGATTTTTTTTTCCTGTTATTTACCCTTCTTTCCCAATAATTTGTAGAGAACAGCCACTGCCTGTCGCAGCCCCATTCTCTGACTAGAAAATTGATCTCTTCATGCAGTCTCATTTCTTGGGTACTCTGGTGACTTCACTAAACTCTGGTAGCATCTGCTCCAGCATGAGTTCATCTTCCCTGATCACAAGTGGCCTGCTGACTTCTTAACTATTTATTAAGCCAGGTGAGGTGTTAAAAGGAAGAACAGTGTTTTACTTACTAGTGTCCATCTAAAAGCAGTAATACCTCTAGGTATGTTGGGAATGGTTCTTTCTTACTATACTTAAGTTTTATATCACTGGTGAATATTGATATGTTACTTGCCGGTCTCCTGGGGATGATTTACAGAAAGTCCTTGACTCCTTTGTTTTTTACTTCCTTGCTTCCCAGTAACCTCTTTTCTGATGCATAGCATGGCTGGTTGAATCCAAATGTAAATTACTTTGGTAAATGAATTAGATAATTTCCCCTATCATCTTGTCTCTTGCTGCAGTAACACCCAAAGGGGTTTCTAACAAGTTAGAGTTCTCTCACCGTTTCTTTAATTGAATGCCTTTGAAGAAGCTTCTCTTTGTGAATTTCACTTTTTCAGACAATTGATGTTGAAGCGATGTTTTCATGGTTTTACTTCCATTTCTGGAAGCCTAAACAAATTTGCAATTTGAGTGTCTTTATTTAGGTAATTTTCTGGTTAAAATGGATGTATTTTGTGCCTTCTCTTCCGTCAGTCATCATAACGACCATTTTCTGCTTTGGAAGACTTTTCTCCTGTTCCTGATATACATTTTGCTCTAGAAAAGCAAGTGACAAGTTAGACAACTAAAATGCAAGGAATAAAGGTTTCTTGTTTGTTTTGTTTTTTTTTTTTTTTTAAAGGAATTGATAATATTTATAAAGGAAGCGATTGGTATCACATTTGCTGTCTTTATTTTACATAGAGAGAGATTTGACTGCTTTTTTTAGATCTACCTGCTTTCATGTTATTGTTTGCAATAATGTGGAATTCAAGCCACTTGGGTTTCTCATGCTTCATGACTAAAGGCTGGGATGTTGCGAACCAAGCAATGTCCTAAGTGGTTCTTAGGAAACATTTCCTGCAGCACATAGCAATAGCAGTGTCTGCAAACTCCAGCAGTGTGTGGTGAATTTTCACAGGTATCTGAGGGCACCAGGTGTGTGTGATGGGAATCACTTGGCCTGCAGTATCTTTATCCTTGGCCATGGTACACAAAAAGTATTGAGACTGAGTTTTCAGACTCATGACAAAAATCAGCTAGCCATTTTGAGGTTTTTCCTTTTTAATCCACAACTGCTTGTTTGCTGGACAGTAAGCGAGAAGCAATGGTCACATTTCAGTGAAGAATTATACTCGGGTCTTGTCATGCTCCAGTCCCTGTTGCACGCTGGCTTTAAAGTCCTCAGCACTCAGAAGTCCTCCCTCAGTGCTGTATCTCAAGGAGCTTTCCTGGCTATTCCTCATCATCAGAAGATGCTGTTGTCCCACAGATCTTTGTGTTACTCTATCCCAGCAGTTCAAATGAGGTTTGTTCTAGAGAAACACACCGGCGAGTTGGACATCCTGACTTTACAGAATAGGCTACACCTTGACTGATGTCGGCCACTGGAAGATTAATCAAATAAAGGGAAAATCCAGTCTCAAAAGCTTATAAAGAATCACAAACTGTCCTTCTGTATTTATTCCCAGGTAAAATCCAAAATGTCTTTCTCTCTCCTTCTGATGTGGAGCCCAGCTCTGGTTTGCGTGGTACACCCAGGACTGGGTAGGAGCTGTTATATTCTCTTCCTAGGGGGATGGAAGGGAAGAAGGGAAAATCACAGCAATTCAAATCTCCCTCAGAGGGTGAAGTAGGGGCTAGTTTAAAAAAGCTTTTCTTCTTGATCTGATAACTGAGCAGTCTCTGTCGAAATGCTAACATCCCTCTGTCGGACCATCTCCTGTGCTTAGCTGAGTTGTTCAGTCAATTGTTAACCAAACGAGGGGCAAACTGCTCCCTCCCACCTTTCCCATACAGCCACAGGGGATGCATGCAGGGCAGAGCTGGGAGAGGAGTAGGGGGCTCTCAACTGAGATTTATAGATACAATTGGAAATACTCAGTTTGAAGGCACTGACCTCCAGAGCCTTTGAAGAGAGAAACTGGGCGATCAGTCCAGGAGAATGCATCTCGGTAGCTGCTTGCTTGTTGTCCTTAGTCACAACCAGCTCGTTTCTGTCATCCCAGCCTGCCTTCTCTCTTGACAGCAGCATTTTCTATGTGCCTGAACTGCCTGACTCCCTTTTTTGTGGTTCCTATTGGGTAGAAACGAACAACAGAAAATTGAAACACTTTTTCTTAACCTTTAGAGGCTGAATTTGCTGCCGGTTCAGCAACCCCGTTGCAGGGCTACAAACTATTCACAATGAAAGCTAAGAAAGCCCTGCATTTTCCAGTTAGGCTGAGGCTGGGATTGGCATGCAGACTGTGACTTTTCTGTGGTCACATAATGTGTTCAGGTCTGCTCGTTGAGCTCTGCTGAGCTTTAAGTCCCTGCTGCAAGCTGCAAACTTATCTCACTTGGAAAATATCCTATTGAAGAGAGACATGAAAGGACAGTACACTTTTCTGTGAAGTGTTAAGTTTTATCCCTTATTGCTGAAGGTATTGACCGAACTGGAACAAGATCAGACAAGGAATTGTATCGTGTTCTTGTTGTTTGTGCATTTGGTGGAGAAGTCTGATAGGTCTAGCTCCTCACCTCTCTTTTCCCTTGTGTGAGTCTCCCAGAACAGGGAGAAGAAAAGCACTCAGAAAAGGAGCTGAAAAATGGGCAGAGATGGTCTCTGAAGCTCCTTGATTTTGGGGGCGGGTTTAATGCCAATTTGGTATTCAGACAGTATCCCTGTGGCAGGAGAGGGGTGGAATTGAATCTCCTGAAAAAGTTTCAGCAACAGCTTGAGGAGTAAAACTTCCGTTGTATTTATGGGCTGTAATTACCTTCGGGGGGGCGGGGGGGAGCAGTTTTGGGGAACGATATTTGTTCCTGTGTGATGACTCCCAAATGTAACTTATTTAGTGACCTCTGCAGTGCTGACACATGGCTCTGCAGGCACTGGCCACCTCGCTGTGGAGGCCCTCACCTGCTGAGCTTCTCTGCATGTTTCTGCCAGCTTTCAGGAACAGTTTTGAAGTGCCACCTGTGGAACCGGTACACCTGGAGTCCATCTATAACTGCGTACTTGAGTATTCTCTACTTCTTAGCAATTCTCAACCTTGCTTAAAATGAGAGACAAATTCTTTTCCAAAATGGACCTGGCAAGCTTCTAGAACAGAATTATTTTCATTTGAATAACTTAAATTTGTTCACAGCAATTAATTTCAGTATCGGCATTGTTCTGCTGCATGTCTAATGAAACTACAGATGAAATTATGGCCTTGTGAGTAGCTGATTCCTGTTTTGCTTACGAAAGGTCATGACTCTGGAGTGGATGTTGTTTGTCAGGCACTCTGTAGTTCCGCACGGGAACACACAATCTTAATGAGGATGGCAGCTCAGCAAGAGGCTGGGGATGTCCTTCATGGGATTTCTTTCTTTTGGAGTTCCTTTCTTCCAGTGTCTTTCATCCTGCCTCACAAACAGCGATGTAGGTTTGCAAGTCAAAGGGGAATAATTTTGTACTTCAATGGTGCTGGCTTCTGTGAAGTGTAACTCACAGTATGTGGTCATACTTAGTATTGGACTGTTTAGGATTATTTAGAGTTCTGTTCCTTTTTATTTTCTTCAGGCCTGAAAAGAGTGGATGACCTAAAATGGTGCTTTATTTTGCACTGCTGTGTATAGGCTGCCAGAACATGAAGAAGAGTGTAACTGAGTTTTTAACTGTTTTATTCTCAAACCTTACTTTTAAAGTTATTTTCAGTAAGGTATCTGGTTCAGAACTTACTAACTTTTATATTCTGTTGTAATTGGGTTTTCCTGGTTATAACAGTTGTTCCAGTGGTGACTCTGTCGAAATATTTTCAGGAGGAAAAAAGGAAGAAAACATTTGTACTCCTTGAAGTACTACTTTTTCTCTACCTTGCTATTATTTGCTTACTATTTTAATTCTCTCTGTGTAATGGCTATGTAAACCTTACATTACTTCATAATGTTTAGCACCTAATTTTAGCTGGCATTCAGCCCTTATCACTTACTTCAGATGAGATGATAACCCTGCATGTTTCATGCATTTTCATATCAAATTCTTGCTAAGGTATTAATCCTGTATTATAAAAGCCTTTTTACAGTTGAATATGTATTGCCCTAAACCCAAATGCTGTATTCAAACTACTGATTGAACTCCCAGCAGCAAAGTACAAGGTACTGTAACGTTCTTCAAAATCCTGATGCATTTACCAGATCTGCTCAGATTGAATTACCTGAAAGGTGTAATCTGCAAAAGCATTTGTGCGTGCAAATTTTTTTCACAGTCTCAGCAAGTAGTCTCTAGTCACACTGTTTAACAAGTATAATTTTTCATAAGCTCCATTCAGTTTAATTTACTCTGATTTTTTTGTAAAAATAACCTCTAACAAGATTAGTTATGAAGAACTTGGTATGTATCGTGTATTTCTCAGTGCTAAAGATTTTCAGCAGAAGCTCTTGCTTCTGTCTTTTGAGTGAGAAAACAAAATTCAAGAAAACAGGCTGAGCTGTGCTATCCTCGGTCTTTTGAGTTCTTGCACCTTGAATCCTGAACGGCAGATCTTAACTGCCTTAGCCTCTTTTAGGATGAGGGTAATTTGAACAGTGCTAATTTTTTTCTCTGTCTCAGTCAGAAAATACAACAGTTTGTGTTAATATCATGTAGTTAATGAAACAAATTGCATTAATTAGTAATGCTTCTGCTGTGGTCATTGATACAGTTTCAAAATCAGAGACTTCATTTCAAGGCTAGTTTTAGCTTTTCTATACTGCCATCTTGCTTTAGGACATGTCCACTCCATCACCGTGGAGAGCACTAGCTCTAACAACGAGCCCGTACAGATGGAGTTGAGTTATGAAAAAAAAGTTATGAAAACACTAGCTATTTATTTGAAGGGTGAAGAGAAAAGCAATAGTTTTACCATACAGACACTGTTTTGCATGGTCTCATTAACAGTATGATGTAAGTGTAACCTTTTTTCTTTAACTTGGTGTAACCCAAGAAAACTTCACAGCTAGTAGAGGTCAAAAGTGCCATTGCATTGGGTTACAGAAAGCAGGGTGGTCGAAGTGGGGGGTGAGAGTGGCTGTGGGAGGCACAGGTACCGGCGTCCAACTAAACCAGATGACTGGACTACTGTTTTATTCCTGGGAGCCTATCCTACCTCCTACTCAAAGCAGGGTCAGCTATGGGGTCAGACCAGGTTGCTCACGGCTTTATCCAGTCACATCTTGGAAACACCCCAGGATTGGAGACTGCACAGCCTCTCTGGGCAACCTGCTCCGCTGCTGCGCTGTCCTTAAAGGAAAAAAGGTTTTCCTTATAGCCAGTCTGAACCTCTCCTGTTCTGACAGATGTCTGTTGTCTTTCATCCTCCCACCACGCACTGCTGTGCAGAGCCTGGCTCCATCTTCTCAAGGGGCTGCTGTCAGGTCCCCTCAAAGCTATTTCTTTTCCAGGTTCAACAAGACCTGTTCCCTCAGCCTTGGCTCACAGGGGAAGTGTTCTAGCCCTGACCATCTTGGTGGCCCTCTGCTGAATTTGCCCCTATTTATAGATGTCTTTTCTATTTGGGGGGCCCAAAACTAGACTTAGAATGCCAGACGTGGTTTAACAAGCACCAAGTAGAGGCGGACAATAATTTTCTTTGATCTACTGGCTCTGGTCCTGTTAATACAGCCCAGGATGCTCTTGGCCTTTGTTGCTGTGTGAGTAATATGAGCCTCCTCAATTCTGAGGAGCCTTGTTAAAAGGCTTGCTTTCATTCAGTAACAAATAAAAATTGATTAGAAGTATCATCAGAAGGAGGTGAGTGGCTTTATTCAGACAACTTTGCTTCTTGTTTCATACTTAAGAGAGCTTTAGTGATCTTCTGATTATACAGTTCGTGAGCTAAAAATTTGCAGAATGAAGCATGACGTGCACAGAGAAGCTGAGGCTGATGGCAGTATGGTTTTCTTTAACCTGATAAAATTGCTGTGGTACTTGCACAGGATTTTTCTTGCTATCTGTTTTGTTTTGTTTATTTGTTTGTTTGTTTTTTTAAACATCAGGTTAGAGAAATGTAGGTATCTGCACTTCTAAAATAACATACATCCAGAGCTGCTCTGCCAATTCCTTACTGTGTTTTATAAAAACACACCTGGGAGAACTGAAGTAAAGAGATATACTAGTAGTGTGTATCATTAATGTGACTCACACAGTGCTATCAAAACAGAAAGCTCAATATGCAAAACCCAATAAACTGCCCTCACTGGTGAGAACACAGTGAAGGCCTTGGGAATAATTAATATATGATGTGAAACAATTTTTTTTCCCTAGTGTGCTTTATCTTATACTGATGCATCAGCAGCAATCCATGTTCCATTCAGTGGCGGTGCACAGCTTTTCCATAAGCAGCCTGATTTGTACTGAAGCAGAAAGATTTCTGGGCAATGAAACAACTGAAACTGCAACTGCTGTTTGTTCAGCAAACTCAGTCTGTTTTGAAAGCTGAAACACTATTTGTTTGAAAAACTGAAATAAACTGAACCTCTGTGAACTTTATTCTGCTTTTCTTAAAAAAAAAAAAAAGAAGCGAGCTTTATTTTTTGTCTTGTAGCAATATTTTTTTTCTGGATACTGGATTTCTTTTTTGTGGGCTATGGCCAGCTATATGCTGAATTTCCAAGGTTGAAAACTCTATTGAAATTATGAAATATTTTCCGTGTTCCCAAGAAAATATTGCAGCAAAGCTAGCCTGTCATTCAGATCACTTGCTTAGGTACTTCATGGACTGCATTATTTACTTTTTCCCCTGAAATTGTTCTCCTACATTTTCAACATCCCGCAGACACCTGCACATCTCTGTAATTTCCATTGGTCTGTGAGATCCAACAACCCAGTATCCTCACAGTAAGGGTTCTGCTAAACTGGCTTTTGAAAAGATATGTTTACTGAATCTTCTGTAATAGAGTGGAGGTGCTTAGTTGCTCTGTTTGTCTTCCATCACTTCCTTTTGGCTGAAATTTAGATGAACTGAAACATGGAAAGAATGTTTAATAGTGCCAAAGACATGGAGAAAGGTTTGGGAACTGCGGGCTAAGGTCCTCAGTTCCAAACTAGTGCTGTTTAATCTGCAGTGTCCAAACAACTCCCCTGAGACCTCTTGTGGTGGTGAAGATGCTGCTTTTCATTTCTAAACTGTTTTTTGGTTGGTTTGGGTTTTTTTTGTTGTTGTTGTTGGTTTTTTTTTTTCCTGTGGGCCATAAATTCCAGCCCAATGAAAGGGTGCAGAAACTTATTTTCTAGCCTAGAGAACATCTTTAAAGCTGGATATCCATTTAGAGAGAGTGGAAGGAAAAGTGGCTGTGCACATCCATCAACATCACACATCACGAGCTGCTCAGGCAGGTGTGAAGTTGCCCATATACCATCAAAGCTTTGTTCTCAGCTGAATGAAAAAAAACCTCCCTGTAGCGTCCTGAAACAAGATCTGAGGCCTGCTTCATTCCACCTCAGTGTGTGATGGTGACTCCTGTCCTCACTGCAAGCCAGGGGCCTGGGTCTGAGGGAAGCTACAACTGCACCAAGCTCTCTGACAGCTTCTTCTGCGGTAGGTGGGATTTGGCCAAGTGTTGCCTGGGAGCGAGTTGGACATAATAGCTGTCATGTGTCCCCTGATTCATGGTTTGCTGGAAACCCTCTGCAGGGGGCTGTGTCTCTTTTGAATAGCTCTGTGGGTGCTGTTCTTCTGAAAGACTGGTGTGTGACTCTCCTTGGCTGGGGTAAATGTGAGCTGAAGCCAGGGAGTGTGCAAAGAAATGAATTTTGGTCCATTCTGGGGAGGGGAGACATGACCGTAGGTAAATCTTACTCCTATGACTGCAGCTTTATATTGTATACTTTTTGTGACTGCCTTTTGTGTGACAGCACATTTCCAGGCAAAGGAGTCAGCCCTGGGAATATGGCAGCAGTTGGAGTTGACCTTTAGCTGAACAGGCACAGGAATGCACAACTGCACACTGATGTTTTTATAGTAAGTCTTGTACTGTATAGGTAAGTACCTAACCAACACTCAGTAACACTTTCTGCTTAGAACAAAGGTTTTGACATTAAAGAGCTATTTGGATGGTCTGAGATTTATTGCAGAAGAGACGACAGGGCTGGGAGCAAGGAGAAGGCGGAACTGTTTTAGTGGAGAAATGCCAGGGTTGCGAAGGGGCTTTTTTGGACGAGGCCAAGTGGAAAAGATGTGCTTGTGTCAAATTCCTGTAGCAGCGGATGGCAGCATCTGCAGACAGTTAAAGGAGCCAGAGACGTTGCCAATGACTTGTTTATTCCTGTTCTGTTGTTTGTTGTCCATGGGCTAGTCACTGACGGTTTTGCAACTTACCTGGGACTGTTTCATTTTGTATTATCTCCCTGCAATGAAGCTTTTAAATCAATCTATCTGTCTTTTATGATCAAGCCTGACACTGAATGCTGAAATGGTTAAAGATGATCTTCCTTGCTATCAGCTGTGCTGGTTATGTTCAATGCCATATGTGAATTGACTTAAAAGCTATCGGCGTGCTAAAGTATAGGAAAAATAATTCTCTTGAGTTGCTCATAGTTCAATTTCTCTGCCAGTTATGCAGTGAACAGCAGGAGTTCCCCAAAGGCAGATGTGTTTACATGGTTTTGCTTGTTGGCTATTTTGCCAGCTGTTGTGGGTGAAACACAGATCTCTACTGGACAACTTGCCTGCTTGTCTTCAAGCAAGCAGCAGTGCTGTTTTCTTTTAAACGGTCTATTTGAAGCTGCATGCTTGCTCACGCGTTCAGTCAGTACCTCTGGAGCTTGAAACCTGCTCTCAAGATGTTCTTGGAGCGTTTAAGTGGACATGTCAGTGGCCTCGGCAAGTGTTGAAGGGGTCGATCTCTCTGAAGATCAGATACGTGTTTCAATGGCAAAAACTTTCCCACTGTGCTCAGCTTAAGGAAAACTGTACCACACCGAACATGTTGGTGTCTGCTCTGTAACTTGTTCCTATCTGGGGGCTTGAACCAAGATTGCAGGAGAGAACTCTTGCCTTTCTTCTTGAATCCTGCTTTGTTTTCACCATACCTGCCTGTGGGGTTTTTTTTATTGCTGATGAAAGAAAAGATGGTTGTGGGTTGCCATTAGCCCTAAGAGTAGAGTTAGGATTTCATGGCTCTTGCCTAGGAACTTCAGAAAGCATTTATAGGTTGTATTTTTTAAAGTTCATAACACTTGCAGTTGGGACTAGACTTTTGGGTGTTGTCGGGAAGGCAGAAAAAGTGGTTCGGTTTTGTTTGTGGTTGTTTTTTTTTTTTTTTTTTTTCCCAAGTTGCATGGCCTCATCCTCTGTTTGTAAAAATCAGCAATTGAGTCCAAATGGAGGACATTGTTTGCCTAGTTGTCCTGATTTGGAAGTGTCTGTTCTTGCAGAAAGCAGTAGGTATGGAAATGCGACATTTTGATGTATTTGTAGCTTCTTTTTTAGCATCAACTGACAAAGTGTCAGTGACCTTAACTGACACTTAACCATTTTGTTTCTCTCTTTGAGAGTTGTACAAAATAATCAAACAACAGAAAGATATTGTCTGCTGTTCCTGAGAGCTTTTGTTTGTTTCAGTAACAGATTAAACATGTTACAAGATTTGACAGTTTTAATGCAATTGAACTATTTACTCTTTGCTTCAGTAAAGGATGATTCTGAAAACAGGATCTTGTACACAATAATTATGCCAAAATAGAGTTTCCCTGTTATATCCTTAAAATTGAAAATGTTTTACTGATCTTAACTCTGTCTTTATAACCTATATAGAATTTTTGTTCTTTAATAAGGAAACATCTTCTAAAATCTCCATTAATGTTCAAAAAGTGTTTTGCTACAGTTTCCAACTTTCTATGTTCTTATTAACTTTTTGTTTCTTAAAATTCTTTGTCTTTAATTATAAAATGCGATTTTTGCTATAAAATGTGACTGCGATGCACTCTAGTCTATAGAAAAACAAAAGCCTTGCAATTCTAGAAGAACTGTACTTGTTTATGGCTTTCCTGGTGCATTTCTGCAAAAAGTGAAGTGTACCAAACATACCAGGGCTCTCATGCAGAGACGCACAGGATCTGTGGGATCTTTTGTATGTTCAACTTAATAGAGCATACAAAGCAATTCCAAGATAGATTTTTCAGGCTACAAAACAGAAAAGTCAATCTTCCATTTCCATGTGCTATGTCTTCTCTGCCTCACCAGATATAAGTGGAATCATATAAGGGAGTTTATTCTTGGTTTGCATTTGTGTTTTGGTTTTTTTTTTCAATGAATTTACTGTTAACCATGTATTATTATAGGAATTGTTTACCTGAACTTTTAAGAGGTAAATTGAGTGCTATTGTAATAAAATGCCTCTCTGTTCACTTCCCCAGAACTAGCCTGGGTTTTACCCAGATAAAACTTTTCTTCTATATAATTTTTCTTAAAGCCAGAAGATGCAAAAGTTCTGCAACTGTTAAACAACTCAGCGAAAAATGGTAAAGCTCACATTACAGAGATGGAACAAAAATTCACATTGTGCTAGTCAAGAATACCCAGAGGCTTTTCTGTGTGCTGGGTTTTGTTATCTGATGCTCGTATTACACATGACTTCCCCACATTGTGACCAATAAATGCTCCAAAAGGGTCGTCTTGGGTTTCAGGTGTCCAGGTAATGAGCAGAGTTTGAATAGACAGGTAAACCAAACTGAAGGATAACAATACATGAGTACTGGCAAGCTGCCTAGTTTGGCATTGGTAAACATGATTCTGTAAGAGCTGCAGAGCGTGAAATGGGAACTCTGCTGTATTTAAATGATGAAGAGGATTAGCCTGAGTTCCTTGACTGCTGACATAGGTACCTTGCACATAGGCATAGGCAAGTCCTTCATAAACACTAGGAAGAAACCAGGAAGATTATTCTCATCAGATGATTTATATAGAGTAGGGAAGGGGGCAGGGGACTCTGCAGTCTTTTTTGAGCTGTAAAGGGACAGATACTGAAAAGCTTTAAAGGGCATGGCATTTTGGTGATTTTGCGCCAGGCCTATGAGACATAGCTTGCACAAATAGTTAAGACTGCTCCCTGTGCAAATCTAAGGGATGCAGCTTTTATGTGTTTCTATCAAGCTTGGGAGAACATCTGAAGTGCAACCACAACAGTTATTTAACTATGGAAAGTAAATCAACAAAGTTTTTAATAAGAAATTGATAGACACTTGTAGGGTGCTGCCTCGGCTTTTTCCCACATTGCTTATCAATATTGCCAATGATCTAATTCTTGCTTTCACTATTTCAGATTTTATTTCAAAGTCAGGAGGGAATGGTATGTAATATTCATGTTGTTAGCATGTGTGTACTCTGGCACTATTGATCTGTAGTAATAATTTTAAATAGACTTGCGTTTGAACACAATTTTACTGGTGTGGTTTTTTCCTTCAGTACCAAGCTGGCTTTTGCTTAATGCTTTGTTTTAAATATTATTCTGAAAGGGCCTTCCCTGAATGGAGACATGGGATTTGAAGCTGTGAGACAGATGCAGACAATGATAGCAAGATAATAATAATAAAAAATATAATGAATAAATGTTGGTGTTTTACTCCTTTGCAGTTTGGCACTCTGCAGGAGCAAATGGTAAAACTGGCAGCAGCATACTGTGCCTACAGCAGAGACTTGAGACAGCAAACTACTCACAAGAGTTATTATTGAATGCTGATGGTCTTTTCCCATACAAAAAGCAAGCTTGCAATGGTTTCTGCACCTGCAAGGAGTATCCTAGCAACATCACTGAGGAAACTGTATGCCAGGACTTTTTTCTGAGTGCTTTTTGTTGAACATAGCAGCAGTTGTAAAACAAAGGTCAAGAGCAATTTAAGCTCTTCAAAGTGCTGTTGCTTAATTCATTTACTCAGAGAAATGTTTGTGTTGTAGTTTTCTGCCTAAAGGATAAATACTGGGTTACAGAGCCATCCAACAGACTATCCAATTGCAGTTCAGTTAAACATGAATATCACTTAATCTAAAATGTCACTTCTTACTTGTGGGAAAATTACTGTTAGCATTTAACACTAGTTTTTGCCTTGTGAAGTAATCGGGAGTCCCTGCTGCCTTCTGCCTGCTCTGGCAGCTGAGGATACCCAGGGGCTTTCTGTGCAACACAGAAGAGGGAAGCACAGACCACCAGCAGGTACTGGGAACAGACCATCAGTCTTTTTTAAAAGAAAAAAAAAGAAGAAAGCCTTTTTTTTTTTTTCCCCTGAGAAGGTATATGCTGCCATTGTCTTACTGTATGCACAGACGTCAGGTGAGTCCCTGTTTTGTGCTTTGTCATCAGCTTTCAGGGATAATACTTATTTCAGGTTTCCCTACATCATTCACTGGTACCACGTCAGAAGAAGTTGCTGGGCTTGCTCTTACTGGCCTTGCCATCTTGCAAAGGGGAGAGGGCAGTGTTTATCTTCGTGTTTTATGGATGGGGGAGTTGAGGTGAAGGACTAAGACCCTTTTCAGCCCCCGGGGCTGGGGCTGCAGAGGTACTGGGGCAGCTGGGCCATGCTCTCAGCCCCTCCGAGCTTCTGCTTTCACAATGCAGAACAGGGACAACGTTACTGTCTCTCGCCAGTATAGATGGTGATGTAGCCTAAAAAATGGATGCAGCTGTAACAAGAGTTTTTGCCCTCTGCCCAGTCTAGTAGATAATCTCTAGTTTTAGACCCTGGTCTAAAAATGGAAATTTTACCATTTCTATTCAAATTTGTGTACTAGACAAGGGACAAAGCCTGTTGCTGGTCTTTTTCTCCCTTCATTCTGACTCGGTGAAAAGATTTTTTACTTAGATTATTAGATGTTGACCTTTTTCATTAGCTACTTAGAGAAATACAGGTTCTGCAAGGTTTCATACGTAAACAGTCATCTAAAAAGTTAGCAGTCATCCGACATAATTCTGTCTCAGCTCTCTGTTTGTTAAGCTAAAAGATGGTTTAAGCTGGAATTTAATACCAAACAAACTAACGTGCTTAAGGTAACCTTCTGTTTCTTTCATTACAAAGGCACTTGAAAAGCGCTAGAGTCACTTCCTTTCTCTGAGAAATATTTCTGAGTAATTTGCCAAAGAAAATTATCTGAGGATAAGGTGCTTGTTCTGAGGCAACACAAGAAATTTTCAGTGAAAATTTGTCACAACTAATAGAAAAAATGAAACACTATTCCATTCAAACAATCCTTTTTTTTTCTTTCTTTCTTGCTGGACTTCAGGTGATGTGACCCTGTTCTCATGAATCCTCTCTCGCAGTCATACTCCATTCCTCTGGCAGAAGAAATATGCCGTACCGTATCAGACATGAATGCAGATCATGCGATGGTCACACAGGAAACTTTAATGGAGCAGTTAGTGAAGAATTATCCAGGTGATGTGTTCCTTTCTCTCTCCTTTTAAAAGTGACTGTATCATCAAGCTTGAGTTTCTGTTATTGGGCAAGGGATCACTGAATGTTTACAAGCAAAGCTGGCAATATGAAAGAATGTAAATTAACAGGCAACTGGTAGAATACATGAATATGCATACTATTCTCATCAATCTGTGAGCGTCACTAACATTGTTTTGAATGTAATCCTTTTTACAGATTTTAATAAATCTTCTCTGGGAATAAGAGGGAACTCAGTGCAGTAACATGTTGGGAGTATGCCCTTTCTAGAGGGTGGGAAAGCATAGATGAGGTATTTAGGTGCCAGATATGGAACAGCATAAAGTAGACTGTGTGTCAGGTCACAAAGACTTTGAGTCCTCCTTTAAGAGACAGGAACATAGCTGACTTTGATGGCAAAGGGACTGGGTAGGAGTCTACATCTGGTGTTTGCTATTAAAAAATACAACCGGCCTCAAATTCAGGTTTGTTGGTCAAATTCCAGCCCCTTCCTTCCTGAAAGCAACTTACTTACACTAAATGAGCTTTAATCCTTCTCTTCTGATGGGGTAGCAGCCACTTCCCTTAAATGCTGTGTTTTCTTTTCAATCTGAAAAATGTTCAGTTTCCCTTAGATCTGCAATATTGAAGTGTGTGTGTGCATGTGCATGTGAAACTTTGTAAAGGCTCATTATGGTCCTCTGCAGGAGGGTGCTTTGTTTGATACTGAGCTTCCTCATTTGAGTCTTCTTAACCTTATAGCTCTGCAAACGTTACAGGTTGATCTGGTAAGCATTTTCACTAGTGGGAAAAATTTTAATGCAACCCCATAAACTGGCCAAGAACCCTGCCAGGAATGTGCTGTAGTCCATATGTGCACTGAGACAACCACAAGGTACCATTCTTAGGTCAGCCAGAAGCTGCACACTCAAAGTTTGTAGGGAGAGAGCATATTTCTTGCTATGTTTTCACCCTGCTGGAAGTTTTCATTCCCATGGGCAGGAGATCAGCAGAAGCCTGGGGCAGTAGATCAGATGTCACTAGACTAATGACTCTGGGACTGTGACACCTGAGGGAAAAACAGTAGCTGAGACCAGTCTCAGTGAGGTAAGCAACTGCCATCTGACAAAATTATACCAGAAGCTTCAGAGGGAGTGATAAAAGCCGCTGTTAAATAACCTGCCAAGAGGGAAATGCTTTGAACAACACATTGTTTGGTTTGTACCTGGCAGGTCTCTCTTATGAATATCATATCCTGATAGACACAAAGAGAACATCCTTACTTATTCGAAGGAGAACATCCTAAGCTCCATCACAGCAGTGCTGCAGTGACAACCAGAAACGCAGCTGGCCTTTACCACCTTCTACAGGGGTGACCTTGCCTCATTAGTGAGGAACGGCCTTGGCAAAGTTAAAAAGGGTTTTTACAGATCTGTAAGATACCAGCACGATTGCACCTACCAGAGCTCTCGGCTGGATGATGTTTCTGTGCTGCCCCCACCTGGCTGGCCCAGAAGGGCTCTCCCTGGCTCAGGGCTGCAGCCTCTGCTGGCCCCGGTATTTGGGGCATCCCTCGCTGCCCTGCAGGTGTGGACATGGCGGCAGAGTGGGGCTGTCCCCGTTCTGCAGGGAGCCCAGTGCTGTGGGTGGGGACAGCTGGGTGCAACAACAATTGCTGGCTCTGGAAGCTCAGCAGAGTGGTGATGTATTAAAAAAAAATCCTGCCTTGTGTCCGGTGATACTGGACACTTTCATGCCTTACTGAAACTTCAGTTGCCAGGTCAGTTTCAAACTTCATTTGGAATCCTGTAAACTAAATACATTGGGTATTTCATGTTCAGTGGCTTCCATATCTGTTTTAAGTAAGTTTTTTTTTTTGGCCACCTCCCATTTTATTTGAAAACTTATTTCTGATTTGAAATATCTGTATCTTTATTGTAGGCATTGCAGTTCCCTCCCACAATATCTTATATAATATCCTTGGCACTCTAATTAAAGAAAGGAAAATCTATCATACGGGAGAAGGATACTTCATTGTGACTCCCAACACATACTTTATCGCAAATGATGCCACAGAAGACAGTAGAAGGGTCCCATTGGAGGACAGTTGTTGCTGTTCATTGCCTTCCATCACTTACCTGGTAAACATTGAGCGCTGTGCTGACCTAGTGAAAGAAACCATTCCTACGGTATCCCATTACAGATCCTGCCATTGTTTCCCTAACCAGAATATGCTCTGTGAACAAAGACATCGACATTGGCAGCTAATGAACCATGAACCTAATGGAGGAGGTAAGAAAGGCTGCAGTGAATTGAAGCCTTCAATTCAAACTCAAGGGGTCTCCACATCTGCTGAAAACCACTCCTGGGACACCATCAAATCTCTGACATCTGTGAAAGAGAAACTGAAAAGCAAAACGTTTGGCCTTGTCCTTTTCTGGAGAAGTGCTTCTAAAAAAGAAAAACATAAGAAGGAGTACTCCACTTTTTCAGCCCAGTTTCCTCCCAAGGAATGGCCAGTCAGGGATGAAGATGACTTAGACAATATTCCACGTGATATTGAACATGAAATCATCAAGCATATTAACCCTGCTCTGACAGTTGATAATGTGATGAAACACACAATATTAATGCAGAAGTTTGAGGAGCAGAAAAAATATATTGGTAAGGGTAGCTCGGCTGAAGCGTCAATAGTCAGACAAAACCATCTTTCAAAGGATTGTATTCAAAAGACACAAAGTAAAACAGCAAAACACACCAGGAAAACCAAATCAAACAAAGAGAAGCAGATTAGCAGAAGCAACAGGAAATCTCACATACATGAGCTAACATCCCAAAATGAGAAACTGGAAGAGAACCCTTCACTGCCTATCAGAAACCAACAGCCATCTGATGTAGTAGTGGTGGAATCCCATGTCATATATAAAAAACAAATTAAGAACCCTTTTCAGGGTCTGTCATGGAGACGCAACTTTTATGCAAAAGGGTACAAGGGTACTATTAACAGCCAGATAAAGTCCAGGACTCGAAAGCAAGAAAGAGCTTTACAAAGACCACGGTCCTTGGACTCCTCAAAAACCTTTGACTATGAAACTGAACAGCTGGCTACTGAAACACAGGCTGACAAAGCTAAGCAAAACAAACTACTCCACGCTAACAAGTCTTCCCTCCAACTAAAGAAAGACAGTTTAAGTGAAAACTTTAGTTATCTGCAAGGCAGTACTTTGCAAATAGATAATAAAAGTAAATACTTTCTGGAGAGTAACATTTCTGAAGAAAACATCTGCAGAAGAACAGTCAAAAAAAATCCTGGGGATATTAAAAAATCCTCTCATTCCTACACTGAAGATAATGTTGTGTGCAAAGATGATGCAAAATTTTCATTACAGCTGAAAGATGAGTATTGCGGGTGCAAAGCTGACACTGTATGTGAGTTATTAGATCAAACAGCAGATGAATTTCAAAATGTCTGTCTTTCAAATTATACAGCCAATGTTAACCTGGTAAAAAAAATTGGTGTGAAATACAGACAAAAGATTGATAAAAAGAGTGAACTTAAAATTAAATACGATAGTGTCAGTCATCCTGGATCAATGAAGCTGGAAAGCGAAGGATTTACTGATAACTGCCATCTTCTGTACCAAAAAGCACATGATGGTGATACCTGTAACTTGTTATATGTGGATGACAGTTTTGATGGCAATGAACCATGTCACCTGCCTCCTGGCCATGCTTTTTCAGATAAAAGAGACTGGGGTAAAGCTGTGCAAAAGCTGGGGACAGCTATGTCCCTAAAAATCTGTAAGGTCAATACTTATCCCACCCAGTACAACACAAATGTAAATAAACGTGACTCTGGAGAGCATGGATGTAAGGGAAGTGCTAGTTTTGCAGAATCAATAGATGGCTCAAAAGAGCATCCAAAAACAGATTTCACAGAAGGAAGTTGTTTGTGCAGTCATATTCTTCCGACAGCTCACAGAAAGGAAGAAGAAACTGGCCTTGCTGAGTGTGCGAAGGCTTCACCTGTAGCAGATTTCTGCTACACTAATGAGGCTGACTCAGATGCTGACACTTTGCAGAACTACACCTATGAGATGGGCGAACTAGTGGCATGTGGTGCTTTGGGCTCACAGGCCAAAGAAATGAGAAACCCTCTGGGAAAAAAAGATCTGTTTTTTAAGAATGCAGGTACTGTGATGTCAGGACAGAAGCGCTGCGAAGGGACAGAAAACCACAGCATTACAGGAGACAGTGGAATTGACTCCCCAAGGTAAGAAAACACATGTAACTATGTTAGATGTTTTATCTTCAAATTAACAACCAGATTCAGGCAGAAACGTTGCTGTAAATCATAAAGACACCTTCCCAACAACAAAATTCTTACTATCTTTAAAAACTTCAGTATTATGTCCTGGAAATAAACTGTATAGTTCTACCGTGCCTTTTTACATGAACATTCCCCCGAAGTCAGCTATACAAATGTTGCTGTTTATATTTTGCATTTGTTTTCATAAGGCGAAAAAATATGAGCTGTGCCTTGCAGATGAAGATGACCAAGTGCAGAACTGTGAAGAAACATGATGATTGATAAACTCAGTGTTAAACATGGTGATTGATATACTCCTAATAGCAGGCAGGTTCAGCTCGTGTTGATCTTGCCATATGACATTACGGGTATTGTTATAGTTTCCCCAGTTGTAGACAAAGAATAAAAAGTGCTTTATAGAGGTGTTCAATCAGAATTTAAAGTACAAAATACTATCCGACTTGCTTACAATAGACAGGAAAATGTGTACATTACTTCAGCTAGAAGCTGCTTCTTCCTTTCATACGGTACATTTTTGCCTGTAACTACACTTGAAAAACTCCTTAATGGAAAACAAATTGGTATGAAACATTTTTTTTACACAGTTGCATGTGGAGAAGACCTACAAAACTGTTAACTAAATTGACAAGAACACAAGTAAATGCTGTGAGGGAAAAATCACATCAATTTTTTTAATAGCATCACATATTCTTAAGATCTTAAATGACTGGTATTTAAGTGTAATTAAACCATTTGAGTTCACATTAGATATGCACTGTCACCTTGAGAAGCTAGTATATAAAGGAACAAATCACATACTATAGTTTTTAAGGAAATTCTGCTTTTTTTTTTTTTTTTTTTTTTTTGGCCTTAAGCAGCTTTTGGCTGTGCACTCTTTCAAGCACGCTTCTACTGTATTACTTGGACATGGACACTTGAAATCTGTTGGACACTCTTTAGCAAAATATATTTCAAAGGATCATTTGATTGTTTGTATTGATGCCATCTGTGGTACCAGAAGCTAAGCCAACTCAGTTTATTTTCAGAATGTGAAGCCTGATGTCTAATAATTCTGTTATTTTAGATGGACTGAAAAGAAGATGAAGCTTCCTGCCAAATTCTGAAAGCATAAATACTAATGCAAAGAGGAGGACAAAGTGAAAGGACAATCGCAACAAAATTCCTTGCTTCAGCTAACTCTGGTCATGAATATTTGATTATTTTTTTTAATGAGCTTTGTAAACTTTCCCTTTGTAACAACATAACCATACTGTAAATGTGTTCAGTCACATCTGTGAGGCTGCCTCTAAATCAAAGCTGTTAGTTAAAACTTTTGACCGTAGTGTTTGGAGAGCTAATGTGAGTTTCTTTAATTAGTTTTTGCGTCCCTGTGATAATAAAAATGAGAACTGATATACTTCATTCAGATCACACCATTAACCTGGAAAGGCTATGTGTTGCTCTAATAGGAGCTGTATCAGTTGCACAGGACTGTTTTACACTGTAATTCCTGGAAGTGTTTCCTACTTGTGCCACAGAAATAACAACATGCTCCATCTGCCCTGTCAGAAAACAAAGCAAATGAACTAGATTGGCACGCACCTTGTTACCACAAAAATTCCTTGAATCCTGAGGTTCTCTCTGTGTCCTGCAGAAATCTCAGCTGTCCTCCTGAATCTACTTGGTGTGTTTATATCTGGCAAGCAGGATTTAGTCTTTGAAAATGGAAATGTGTTGGTGTAGGAGAGTGGCATTGCTTCAAGAGAAACCCTGCTGTGGGCTGGCATGCTCCCGCTCTGCTCCTGACCATCCCTTTCCTTCTCTTAAGGAATCGACATCCTGGCAATCGTCAGGATCACTTTATAGCTTTTAGGTCCGAAGACTAATTTTGACTTCTTAATCCTGATTTCTTCCTGTAGCTAAAAGCAGACTATGCTGGTTTCATGCAGCTAATCGCTAAAGGCCTGTGGTCCTTTTAGATCTTACAGAGCCACTTGGTCATACTC
Source organism: Platalea leucorodia (assembly GCF_965183815.1). Lineage (NCBI taxonomy): Eukaryota > Metazoa > Chordata > Aves > Pelecaniformes > Threskiornithidae > Platalea > Platalea leucorodia. Next base: position 37,209,660 of record NC_138826.1, read on the forward strand.
TTGTCTACGTTAGGCTCTTTCACTACTGAAAACTTGTCTCCAGTAGTTATGGAGACAGAAGGCTAAAGTTGTAGCTATGGAGACAGAAGGCTACAGTTGCAGTTATCAGTTTTTAAAGCTATGGGAGATTTCTTTTAGGGAAGGTGTCTCTGGCTGTGGAGAAGTGGAAAAAACTGCGTTTGTGCTGGCTGGGGCTGAGCAGAGCCCTGCAGCGCTCCCTCCCGTCCGCCTCACTCCACGGCCGGTTTCAGTCGCGCCGGTACCGGCATTTCCCCCTCACGCTTCTCCAGCAGCTCTCTGCCCTCGGCGCCTCACGCTGCCGCTGCCTGCCAGCACCTTTTCCGCTTCCTTAAAAAACTCCTCCCAGGGGCTTACACGCGTAACGGGGTAACGGGGGTCCGGCGTAAGGCAAGCCCTGGTGTAAAGCCGGTGGACGAGGCGCCAGGCGCCGTTTCCCCGCCGGCCCGGTGCCGCAGGCCCGCCCCCGTCATCGCGGACGCCGGACGGCGAAGGCGCCGAGCTCGCCACGAGCTACACGGCCTCGCGGGCGCGGGGCACGCTGGGTCTTGGAGTCCGGGGAGGGGGAGCCCCGGGGCATGCTGGGCCTTGTAGTCCGGCGGCGGGGGCGGCAGGCTATTGGCTGGCGGGCGGCGGTTGAGCGGCGCGGCCCCGCCCCGCCCCGCGCTGCCGGGGCAGTGGGCGGGTTCTGTTTCTGTCACACAGCGGCCGGCGGCGGCAGCGGCGTGGCGTGGTGCGGCGCGGCTACCGGCGAGCGGAGATGCCTGAAGCCACCCGGTTTAGCGCCAGCAGCGGGGCCGAGTCGGATCCCGAGTGCCCTATGGAGAGCGAGTTAGCCCTGGAGAGCAGCCGGCGGCGGCGCAAGGTACCGGGGCGGGTTCCGGGGCCTTCGGCGGACGGCTACGGCCTGGCCGCGCCGCGCCGCGCCGCCTGCACGCTGGGGCTCGTGTCTGGCGGGTCTTGCCTCGGGTCGCGCCCCCCCCCGCCCCCTCCTCCCGCGGTGGCGTGGGCCGGGGCGGGTGCGCGCGGCGCGGCCCCGGGGCGTGGCGGGCCGGCCGGCCGGCCACGTGCGCGGCGGCGGCGGGGCCTCCCGGGAGGCGGGCGGGCTGCACGGCCTGCGGCGCCGGGCCACGGCCCCCGCCTGGTGTCGGGACCGCCCTGCCGCGGGTGGCGGTGGGCCTGCTGGGGCAGGCGTGTGGCCGTCCGCGTCCCGCAGCGGCCCGGGGAGCGCTCTCGGGTGCAGGCGGGAGCGGGGGAAGAGTCCCGAAAATGAAGGCCCGGGTGTCTCGTGGTCAGGAAAATGCCTCCTGGCGGCACCGGCGCCGCGGCAGGGAGGGATCTGTTGCTTTATAGACACCCTCCCCCCGCCCCCCAGTCCCCGTCCCCGTCAATAACTGGGACGTAGACTTTTAGTTTTAACTGTTCTGCAACGTCTTCTCTGTTTCGTGTCCCTTGGATCATGTGCGTGTATTTTCATTTACCGCCGTGTTGCTCTGTGCCTTACCAGAAGGAGAAAAAAGAGAAGAAATCTAAACGCCATGACAAATCTCGGAGGAGAAAGACTCAGACGGATGAAAGTGAGCAGTCGGAGGATGACACTGATTCTCCAAAGCTCAAGAAGTCAAGGAGTGGAATTAAGCAAAACGGTGATGCAAGAGAAGAAAGCTCGGAGAACACGAGATTATCTTCCTTAAACATTAAATCCACCCACAAAAAACGGCCCAGTAATTCTAGTGAAACGTCAAGTGGTGACGGTGACAGTGAGCAAGAGCAGGTAAAACTAATGATTGATTTAGTTATAGTGACGTGTTTAGCTTTCAACTCCTGTGTTGCAACAAGGTTAAATTTAAAACAGGTTATCTTTCCTTTTTTTTCTCCCAGTCAGTGGAAAGACTGCTGTAAATTTTCAGGGTTTAAGGCTACTTGAACTGTCCTTTCTGTCAATTATTTGCAGAAATTTGAAGTTATGAAAGTCCTGAAGTTCTAGATCAGTGCACCATGGTTTCCTCACTTCAACAGTCCAGTACTGTGGTAGCTGTTGGCAGACGGACAAGCTGCAGTGAGATGATGCTTTAATATGATTCAGCATCATTAGATATGATTGTAATTGCCACAAATATAGTTTAATTGACTTCTTTTTGGTATTATGAGTACTCCTCTAATGAAATAAGAGTTATTTAGTTTTAGCTAGTGGAAAAATAAAAGTTATATATTAATATGTTTTTATGTATTATCTTATTAAATAGTAGCTGTTAACATGATAAGATGGTCCTTAATGTAATAAAATATCCTGTTATAACAGTTTTGTAAGTCTTCTTAAGCCTTTCTGTAAGAATGTTTTTATTTTTTCTGACTATTTCTGTTTGATTTAGGTTCCTTTAAAACTGCTTGACATGAACCACATTTTTTTTGAAGGGAAACAAAGCTGCCTGTACCTAGGATTTGTTTTGAAAAGTCTTTATACCTGTATGTTCTGATGTTGCTTTGTTTTGTTTCTTGTTCCAATTGATGCTTCACAAAGCATCCAGGGTTTCTGTGGTTTCCAGGGTTAGCATTCTTTCCTCACGCTTAGCGTTTTAATCACTGTGCTGTTAAAATGTATACGGAAGTGATGCATTACGAAGTAGGTGTGTTTGATGCTCTTCCTTGTAATGTTACTCTTCTGGGGACTGATTCTCTATCTGTATATCACTGTGCTGTATTAGTTGGGAAGTAGGAAATAGGCTAGATATCAAGCCTGACACTTGCATATTGCAACGTAATCTGTTGGGCCATTGGTAATTATTTAAAATAGAATGTTAAAATGTAATTAAGAGTTTTCAGAGTTTTAATTTGGGTGCTTTGCATTTACAGGGTTATGCCATTAGATATGAAACAGTCTTAACTTAAATTACAGATCACTCTTGTCTAACTTTGAAATATGACAGTAAGTAAAACAAAGAAGGCTCTTTAGCTGAAAATTTGACCCTTGGGTATGATGCCAGTGCCTATGCCATTACCTTGAATTTTCTGATGGTCATGTGATATTCACATGGAATGTTATCTGATTTATTGTTTACCTAACAGGAGATGACTGAAGAACAGAAAGAGGGTGCTTTCTCCAATTTTTCTATTTCCAAAGGGACTGTTCAGCTTCTTCAAGGTAAATTTCTCGGCATGATGTGACCACAGAAAGTAAATTATCTCTGTCATGTGTTTTGATGCTCAACATATTCAATCAATGAGTTTTGAGATGTGCTCTGCTTACGCGTATGGAAGCACAGATGCTATACAGAAGGCGTATTGATTGCCTACTCTAAATATATTGTTGAACATAGACTTTTCTGTTTGCAGTATTGCCCAGTTCAGCCTTTACAGTAGAATTTTAAATCGCATAAGCTCAAAAAATAAATTAGTTCTGTGTGAGAATTTTTCAATTAAAAGTTATTTAGTTATTTCAGTGTGAGTAAAGGAAAACCAGTTATATTTAATATCTTTGACATTTGTTTGTGCATGACTTCGTATGAATTAAGAGAAGAATGGAAGTGGTTTTGACATATGTTTTATTTGAAAGGAAGAGATTTTCACAGGTAGGTGGGGAGTATTACATACATAAAGCCACAGTACTTAACGGCTTTCGTTGAAGGCTAGTAACTTCATCTGTCCCAGCTAGCACTAAGTCTGGTGGTATGAAGTGGGAGGATAAAATGGACAGTCCCAGGGCACTCTTTACAGATGATGTCTGTGATTAAATAAATCAGTGAATGTGATAATATAGTCCTGACTTACTTTAGAGTTTATGCAAGTTCTGCTTGGGATAACTTCCTCTGAAGAGTATGCAAGAACACTGTAAAATGATCGTATTAAGGAAGTCTGTTAAAATTGTCACAGCTCGCGGAGTGACGTACCTGTTTCCCGTGCAAGTGAAGACCTTCGACCCAGTATATTCTGGCAAAGATGTAATTGCTCAAGCACGAACTGGAACAGGGAAAACATTCTCTTTTGCTATTCCCTTAATTGAAAAGCTTCAGGGAGACTCACAGGAAAGAAGAAGAGGCCGTTCACCAAAGGTAACTGTGCTTAGTTAGAATGCTGATTTTGCTTTGTCTTATGTCAGAGGGATTCAGAGTTTTAACCCACTGGAAAAGTTCTTCAAGTTTATGCAGGGATGAGCTAGCCCACGTTAAAGATTCTTTGAAAGTTGTGTTTGTTGGGCTTTGCCTGCATCCTGTGCTGCCTCATACCCTCTGATCAAGAATAAAGAGCAAAATAGCTCTATCCACTTGTCAGTTCCTTTTTCTGCTTACAGGGAGGCTGAAACTACAGGTGTTCAACGTGTTCCTATTTAATTTTGTTCTGTCACCTTACCTGTCCAGGTCCAGTGGTTACTGGGTGCTTGTTTTTCTCCCAAATTAGTAACAGATAGTAACTTTTTCTGATTGATAAAAGCTGTCTGCTTAAACGTGTTTGTTTAAACATGTAAATAGTGGGAGGTTTTAAAAGTAGACTTAGTTTTCACTAGGACCACCACCAGATATTGAAGCTTCTGCTTCAGAGAATGCAGATTCATTATGAGCTGTCTGCATTCTGCTAGGGAATACCATATATGTTTTTTCACTAAATTCTTGTGATGCTCTCCAAAGCTTATCATATCCCCATTAATAGCAGAATTTTTTTTTGTTGGTTTATTTCATCATGTCATCCGTCTCATAGATTACCTGAAACTCATTCCAAAACTAGTACTAGCTGTTTTATTTGCATCTGCCCATCATGTTGGCTGTCTGACTGAGAGAGCTGGCTCTAGATTGGCAGTCTTGTGGAAAAGGGAAAGCTTTCTTTGAGGGGGTCACAAGTCTTAAAATAAAAAAGACTTCAAGCCTCACTCTACCATAGTACACTACTACTTTTTTTTTTTTTTTTTTTGTAATGTGTTTCAATGTTGAAAGAAATAACAGGATAATGATTTTAAGGTTCCGTTTGTCAAGCCACTGATGCCAGGTTTGAGAGCAGTACTGCAACCACATGTTAAACTAAATTAGTTAAAACGCCTAGCCAGTAGCTTGTCCATCACCTGCGGTGAAGCCTGTATGTTGGAAGAGAGGATGGTTCCTTGGTTGCTTCTGCGGGGATATCAGCACAGGCTCCAGAACCATGCTGAACACCAGCTTTGCAGACTGAACATATGTTTCCCTGAGTCCCAGGGAAGCTGAGAGACAGTTGATGGCTCTTTCTTACACCTTCTCGCAGGACTGTGAAGCGTTACCGAGCATGTGTAAAAACCTTTTATTACCCAAATCCTTCAGTCTTGTACTCAAACAGCATATGTGCACGTAGAAGGAAACTTGTAGCTGATCTGTTCAAGAGCTAAAGTTAAATAAGATATAAGTACCTCCTGTTTATCTCATTTAAAAAGAAGTTAGCCTGTCCTAAATGAGTATGTGCTGAAGGAGATTAATGTTGTTACAAGAGACTTAAGCAGTGTGTTTCTCTAATCTTTGCTTAGATAACTATTTAAACTAGATTTTTTTTTTTTTTTTTTAAATTATGTAAGTGGTCAGACCTAAACTACCTAAACTAATGATTAGAAGTCTAGTGGCTTCTCGGCAGAAGCCATGCTGAGAGAACATCTGTTTGTCTTTCTTCTGTCTAGGTACTAGTTCTTTGCCCAACGAGAGAGCTGGCAAACCAGGTTGCCAAAGATTTCAAGGACATCACGAGAAAGCTAACAGTGGCTTGCTTTTATGGAGGAACTCCATATAATGGACAAAGTAAGTGACTTATCAGTAATAAATGAAATGTCAATTGACTGACATATTTGAGAAATGCAGCTGAGTCCTTCCAAACACACACACTTAGCTCAACAACTGGAGAGTATTCGTGGGGAATTCAGTAGCTCAGCAGATATCTTCTTATGGTGAGAAAAAAACGTAGCTCTCAATTATATTCCTGGTGTTCCTTGTCTATTTATGTACTTTAAATTAAAGTGGAAGAGATTATACTGTGTTTATACAGAGTATTTGGGTTTAGGTTCTTGTAAACATTTATATTTTCTTTAAAAAAATGTTTAGTCTTAGAGCTGTGAGTGGGTGTGGAGGTTTTTTGTGTGATATGAGGTATCTAGAGGATTTGTAAAGTGGAGAAGAATTTCTTTATTGTGACAGCATAATTTACTGTCTTGGTTAAAAAAAGGCAAGTGAGAGCAGGAATGAGAATAAGCTCTTTCATCATAATATATCTTGAGACATTAGGGATGAATTTTTTTTTTCCTGCAGAACTTCAGGAAGAAGGTGATTTCAGTGATTTGGATAGTCAAATAAATAAAGGTTTTTGTAAAGTTTCTAATTAAGGTAGGCGATTTGAGAAGAGCTAACTATTTCCAAATTATATTAAAAGAAGCTCTTTGTTTGCCACTTTATTTAAATCATGGGGAGAGGGAAGTGAGATGGGAAATCTTTTTTCCTTCAGGAAGAGCAGTAGAACTTCTACCTTACCAGCTTTGTTTTTCTTCCCCCCCCCCCCCCCCCCCTCAAGTTTTCTCCTCCTGTTCATCATTTGTTTTCACTTACATTTGTAAGGAGAGTACTTATGAATGGTTTAAGAAGCTGTTTCATTATTACTTAGCTACTATGTGTTTCTAATGTAGAGAATGCTCCCTAGTTCACTGCTAACTCCTATTCTGCTCTTTCCTGTTTATCAGTTGATCTCATGAGAAGCGGCATTGACATTTTGGTTGGGACACCTGGTCGAATCAAAGACCATCTTCAGAATGGCAAGCTGGACCTTACCAAAGTGAAACATGTTGTACTTGATGAAGTTGACCAGATGCTGGACATGGGATTTGCTGAGCAAGTGGAAGACATTTTACGAGTAGCATACAAGAAGGGTAATCTCAATATTTAAGCAAATAGTAGGAAATATTAGTAATAATTTAGTCTGCTAAAATTCACGTGTATTTTTCTGGAAGTTGCAAGGCGGCTTTGTTTAGAAATGACTGAATACTATCTTGTAGGAAATGTACTGTGAACACAGTACATGAGAAAGTGTTGTGAAAGTGGGAATCATTCATAGGATCTTTTTGAAGCATAAAATCCAGTACCTAGGGATCTGTAAATAACTTTGACACCTATCTATAACTTGTACTTGAACTTCTTCCAGTTAAAAGACATTAGAAGCTTTTTACCCTTTTCACCACTTGAAAATAGACTGGATTTTTGGTCACAGTAACTTTTTTCCTAATATTGAAAATATTTAGACTTTCTGCAGTATTTTTGCTCCAGCTGTTGGTAACAAATTGAAAAAGCAGAATTGCCTTCTTTATTTTATATACTGATATTTGACCTCATATTTTTAATAACCCATATAATCAACTTGTATACGTCTGTAAGATGAAACATATGAAGTTTGTGAAACATTGTTCTGTGTTTTAAGATTCTGAAGACAATCCCCAGACACTGCTGTTTTCTGCAACTTGCCCACATTGGGTGTATGATGTGGCTAAGAAATACATGAAGTCTAGATATGAACAGATTGACCTTATTGGGAAAAGAACTCAAAAGGCTGCTACAACAGTAGAAGTGAGTAATCTATCTAATGTGGAATGTTTTCAGGCCTTTTCCATTTTCCTTCATGCTACAAATGGTCACCCCATCCTAAGGTACATTATCAGAATGATGTTGAAAGTTGTTTTGAGAATTATTTTTTTTTAAGCATAAGGCACATTACAGCTAGTCAAACTGTTCCTAGGTTTAGGATCTGTCTCTCTTTACCACAGCATCTGGTAACCATATAGGCATCTCAGGTAGAGTGAGGATTCAGTTACCAGTTAGTTTTGTTGGTTTTCAGAGAAAAGGTGTACCTGAATTTATCCCAGTTGGACGCAAAAGGCACACATTAACATCAGCCTGGCTCTTTTAAATCACCACGGACGTCACAGTCAAATTCTGCTATTCTGTATACAGGAGATTTTTTCAAATTTCCTGTGGTATCTCAACTCGCTAGGCCTTTGCTTGCTGTGCAGTAAATACCATAGCAAGGAATACAACACATCATATATGCTAGAAGCCTGAATTAATTGTCTTTACTTGATAAAATAAGATACTGTTTCTGCTTAAGTACTGCTTAGTGGTTACTTTGACAGATCATTGGACACATCATAATTGTATCAGTGGGATTGAAAGAATGTTAATCTTGTGCTTGAAAAAAGCTTTTAACACACTGTATTTATTTGTTTTGCTTTATCTGACATGAAGCTTTAGTTGATAGAACTGTGACAAAATCTTGCACCCCTGACTGTCCTCCAGAGAAATGGTATAACATCTCCTGTTTTTTTTTTTCCTTGCTTTAAAAAAGTTATTTGTAGACTGTCATCTTTTTTTTCCTCTTACTGTAATTATGGATTTTGCATGTTCCAGGAATGTGAGTTAGCATATTTTTCCTATCAGGAAACGGTATAACTCTTTAGTATTTCTGGATTTTACAGTTTCAAATGTATTAAAAAAGAATCTTGTGTTTTTATGTAAGCTAAACACTGGGATTCTTTTCCATAGCATTTGGCAATAGAGTGTCACTGGTCTCAGAGAGCTGCGGTTATTGGAGACGTCATTCAGGTCTACAGTGGCAGCCATGGGAGGACCATCGTCTTTTGTGAGACCAAAAAGGAGGCAAATGAACTGGCTCTGAATGCTTCAATCAAACAGGTATTTTATCATCTGTATTAAGTGACAAAACCTGTCAGAGATGTGTAGATCTATCAGCCCTGTGTTGATACCAGACCTATGCTGAGTAAGTTTTAAAGAGATTTTCAAAGTGGGTAAGGCAGGCTTTTGCAGGTGGTCAGATAGTTTCAAAACTGCCAAAAAGAACCTTTAAAAAAAAAAAACTAAACTGGTTGAAAGTTTACAGCATTATAGTCTTCATGACTAGGCTGCACTAGCAGATACTGGGCTACAGTGGATTTTTTTTCTTAAAAGAAGAGTTCTTATTGACAATAAATGAAGCAGTTGTGAATTAATTTTTCTGTAGATAAGACTGTCTTGGATTAAAACACGGTGGTAGACTTAGAGAACTACCAGGATAACAGGTCATGGTACTGGAATAGCAGTTACTGAGCTGTGATGCTGACATTAACTAGTGTTGTCGGGGGGGGGGGGGGGGGGGGGGCAATTAGGGTTTAGAGCTTTAATATAACAGGCTATATTTGTATTTTCATTAAGATCTTTATTAGCTGTTATGAAGAGTTTAAAGATGTATACACAGAAAGAATTCAATCTGCCATCTCTTGTGAATGACCTCTAGCGTATTCCTGAGATTTGTGGTATGGCACGCTCTAACACTGGTGGATAATAACTTGTTGATGTAGTGGTGCAATATTTATGATGTGTAGTGACACTGGCACTGCATGCTCGGTTTTGGTGGTGGTATCACAGCAACTACTTTTTCTGTATGTGTTTTCACTGAGGAGATGGGTTAGGTTGCGTCTAGAAAGCAGTATAGCATTATGTTCCTAGGGAAAGGAGCTTTTTCATCTGCTACAATTGTGTTCAGGAGTGTTTCTCCCACACTCTTAGATGACCTCAGTAACAGCTAAACCTGAGCGTGGAGCCTTATCCTACGTTACTGGTGGTGTTACTGATATCAAATCTTGCATAGGCAATGCAGAACTCTGATCTTGGCAGGTAAGAGAAGGAAATTACTTAGATGTTTCTGTTTTAGCATATTAATACTCACTATCAGAATATATGCCTATTCCATTTACCAGCTGACATTAATAAAAAACTGTCTGAAAAAGAGTTTTTTAATTCAGTGCTGACCCTAGCATTGTGTTAGTATTTTTTCAAATTGTTCTCTGTTTACATGTGGAAAACATGGTAGCCATCTACAGGCAAGCGGTGAAATGTGAAGTGGAGGAAAAAACAATTTTTGTATGTTTGGTCTTCATACTTGTTATTGCTGTGATACAGAAGGACTTTCAGAATGTTTGGATTAAAACAAAATTATCTTTGAAGCTGTAGTTCTTTTTTTTTTTTTTTTTAGGACCACTTATATTTTAATTCTTTAATTGGTAGTGGGGGAAATTAATATATTAAGGGGGATTAAGAAGCTACCCTATTTTGGAAAGGATGTCTAAATGAATACTAAGAAGACCTGAGAAAATTGTTGATGACTATTTTGAAACAGCTAAGCCTTGCACAGATGGTGTGGATGGCAAGTTAGGGCACAGTTGTTCTCATAGGTCACAGTAATTAGAGGTGGAGATAAGGCACATGTTACGATTCTATTTTCCTACCTTTGTTAAAGGTCTTTGAGGTATATGAATAAGAAGTACTGAGTAAATATTGTAAGACACCTAAAATATAAACTCTGGTAATTCAGTTCTTCTATATCTTGCCATATGGTATCTGTCAAATACCAAAATATTGTACCCAAAACTGACCATAAAATAGAGCACTGTCTTGGATTTTGGTACAGTCCTATAATAATACTGTTTTTCAGGATTGCCAGTCGTTGCATGGTGACATTCCTCAGAAGCAAAGAGAGATCACGCTGAAAGGTTTTAGAAACGGTACATTTAAAGTTCTGGTTGCAACCAACGTAGCTGCCCGTGGTTTAGATATCCCTGAAGTTGACCTGGTTGTACAAAGTTCACCACCAAAGGTAGGAGATGGTTACGTTGGGTGTCTTGTAATAATTTGTATTCTTGTTTTCAAGTAGCATATGCTGTCAGGTGCAGTATTCACCACAGAGTTGCATTGCATTTAAGGGTAAGAAATGCCCTGATATATAGAAGTAGTTTGTTAGAGGATTTTTTCAGAGTGCATCAGTCCCTAGCATGTTTAAAGATGGTCTCCTTAAAATGCCTTCTTTTAAGGCTCTCCCTTCAAGGCCATGTATGGTGATTGCAAGTCTGGAAGCAGTGGGAAGTGAAGAAAGGCTGTTTGTCTTGCAAGAACGATTCACTAAGTAGGGGCATATATGAGGAGGGGACCCCAACAGTGAGAACATCATTGGCTGAAGTTAAGAGGGTTTAAAAGAAACAAGATATTTTTTCAGTGAATTCACTATTAATATCTCAGTAACTGTGCTCAAGTTGATGTGCAGGAGGGTGAGTGGGATTGTTACAGAGATATAAGCACTCACAATGTTTTCTCATATTCTCTGTGGTGATGCCAAAACAAGACTTAGTTGATCCATGCTCATGGTTCTGGCTTTCAAACCGTGATTTTTAGAGGGTTATGGAAAAGCTTATTCGTTTTACTTTAGTGAAACAATGTTTTTTAATTTAATTCTCTGATTATGTGTTGTTCAGGCTTAACTGTAATAGCTTCTACTAAGTTATGTGAATGCAATGAATTGATTCAATTACAATAAATTAGATAAGTCATAAGGCTATTTATTTTGAAGGATGTGGAGTCCTATATCCATCGTTCTGGGCGCACAGGTCGAGCTGGACGAACTGGGATCTGTATCTGTTTTTATCAGCGAAAGGAAGAACATCAGTTAAGATATGTGGAACAAAAAGCGGTAAAGTATTGTTTTTTTTCTAATCACGAGCACTCAAATGTAATGTGTTAGGGTAGCACATAAAATCTTCGTGTTTTCTTCAATAGTTCAGTTACAGAATACAGCTTATAAAACACCCACTTGAAGTTGCAGTTTCCTTGCAGAGTTTGGGTACACTGACAGTTACTCTGGAGCAGGGAGCGCGCTGCAGATTCTCATGCCCACGCTTTTTCAGCAAATGCCAGTAAGATTTTACCTGTGGAAATGAGAAAAAGCTAGCAGGATTTCAGTTTAGTGTTCACCCTGGCTTATCATCTGATCAGTGATACTGTTACTTCCATTTTTGCACTTTGTGCGCTGTACCATATGGTAGTTTTCTCACCAATTAAGTACTCAGTTGGGATGAGATGGTTTAGTCTCAGCACATAGAACTCAGACTTACATTTATAAAAGCTGTATAACTTGTACTTAAATCCAAGTAAATCAGACTAAAATTAATAATTTAGAATTTGTAAGACTTTTTCCCCTGGAATCTTCCAAAATGGTCTCTATTTATTTCCGTTTAAGGTCACTGGATCACTTAAACTGCCCTGGTACATAGAAGGCTTTTAAGTGTTACTCATTTCCCTGTAAGCTTAACCTTGTAATTTTCACTAGTGAAAGTTGGGAGTTAAAAGGTGAGGAGAAGAAAAATGATAGATTTAAATGTTTGTTTCATTGGAGTCCAGTACTGTTTCTTTAGAACGTAATTATTTATGGTCTGCAACTTTCATCTGTATTTTGCTTTTTAAATTTCAGGGCATTACGTTCAAGCGTGTTGGTGTTCCTACTGCAACAGATATAATAAAGGCTTCCAGCAAAGATGCCATGAGGTGTGTTTGGTGACTCAAGCCCTGTTGTATCTTCCTATCTTCCTAGTTCAGAAGGGCTGTTTGGACTGCTCTTTGCTGTCTCTGTGAACTGATCACTATTAAAGCCTTGGACTGCTGTTTTTCTGATATTCTGGAGCCTAGTAAATGCTAGTGTATAATTTTTTTTTTTTCTTTAATTACTTAGGTGTCTGGATTCTGTTCCTCAAACTGCTATTGAGTATTTCAAAGAATCTGCTCGGTTGCTAATACAAGAAAAGGGACCAGTTAATGCTCTGGCTGCAGCTCTAGCCCATATTTCAGGTGCTACTTCCATTGAACAACGCTCCCTGCTGAACTCGGATGCGGTAAGTGTGTATGGCTTAACGTTTGTCTTGAATCTGAAAAAATAACAGCGTGCCCCTGTGGTGTTTAAATGGAGAATTATTTGTCTCCTTATGAGTTTGTTTATGGGAACTGTACTTAAGGCACTAGGAACTACTGATTTAGTTAAAGCAAGAATATAGTGGCTATAAATACACTTGCTCTCCCGTAACAGTATCCTCTTGAAAACTTAGTTTATAAACTGTAAATTAGCAGATTTCTCCTGTCTGATGGATGTGCTGAAGCTTATTCCTCTGACTGAACGGAGCATGCACGATTTCTTACTCTTTAGGGATTTGTTACAATGATACTACGCTGCTCTGAAGAAATAAACAATATGAGCTATGCTTGGCGAAGACTACGAGAGCTGTTGGGTGATGATGTTGACAGGAAGGTGAACAGAATGTGTTTCCTCAAGGGAAAAATGGTAAGCTTTTTTTTCTGTCTTTGCTGCTGAGCTCTTCTGGTTGTTGCCTTTTCTCAGCAATTGTCAGGGGAGCTGTTTGGTCTTTTTTTTTTCCCCTATTCCAGGCTCTGTTGGTAAGAACATGATTCTGGTAGAAGGATGGGCCTCAATCTCTTTTATTAGTGCTTAGGCATCTCGGAGGCTTAGGGCTCTGCTCCACTGACATGCTAAGGAGGTAATATAATGCAGTATATAGCATGGCTATAGGGATAGCAGAACAGGTAAAAGGTGTGAACCATCTTTACTGTGCCTTAAAGACAAAACCTAGAACAGGATTTCTTAGGACAGTCAGTTCTGATAGTGCATGTCCCTCATATTTCTGGTACCTGAAACGGAAAGATCAGAAAGTTACTTTTTGGGTTGCATGCTTAACAGTGTTGCAACAACTCAAGCTCACTGAGAGACAGTTATTTTAAACAAAAGTGATTCTCTTCACTCTTCTTGTCTCAGAATTTGTATGCATTTTTACAAACATGAAAATGTGGGATCAAATAGTCTGTCCAGGATTATTTGTGGTGACACAGAGGACAAGGAACGCTTATGTCCTGCTTTTGCAAGTTGTTCTGATTTGCTCCATCTTTGTGTTTTTTCTGGGTGTATTTCTTGTTTCTCAACATACCCTGGTCAATAAAACTGTACAGAGAGATGCTGTGATCTTGATGACTTCATTCATTTACGTACTGTCAAAACATTCCATTCTCTTATCCCTTATTCTGCTGTTCTATTTTTCTGGTGCTTTTAGACACCTCCATTGCCATGCATCCTTCATTCATATCCATGTTGAAGTTTCCATCGGAGACACCATATACCGCATGTTGTTACAGAGAATGATTCCATTTGTGTTTCCCTGGTTTTTTGTGGTTTAAGGTGGTGTGGGATGGGCAGAGCAATAGACAAAGCAAAAAGACTCTAAAACTGTTTGAGGACGAGTTGAGAGGACACTTCAGAGGCAGATGTTGGATGAACTTTTATGTAGAGATTTGTAATAGAAGCGTTAAGATTGGTATGAGTGCAGTTTGTATATGTGCTTCTTGGAAGTACCAAAAAGAGAGAGATGTAAAAATGGCAGGTGTTGATGGCACCTAGTTTAGCAAATCATCAAAATCACAGCACATCTGTACGCCAGTGATGAGGATACGCAGACTTGGTAAACTAGAAAGCCTGAAACAAGGGACAACCTACACTTGAACAACAATTAAAAAACAAAAATTATTTTCTTCAGTGTTGTGTGTATTCTGTTTTTTGTTCCATCTTTGTGTAAAAGTTAACCTCCATGTCTTGGTGTATGAATTTCACACATAGTTCACGAGGTTTCTTGGCCAGACACTTCTGATTTTAAATTTGACTTGAGGACGCTTTATGTCAGTGAACTGTTTTTACTATTTCCGTCTCTGAAATTTTTTCTTAATGCGTCCTTCACACATGATATTTGATATCCTTCACACGTGATATTTGATACCGTGTTAATTGGCCAAATTTGTTTTACTGTCCTTGCCTCTGTCTCTCTATTCACAGCATTGTTCTGTATTTGATGTGTGGAACACTATCTATGGATAGTTTTCCCTACATCAAATTTGTAATTCTCAATATCCAGATCGCTCATGTGGACAAAGAATAGCATTTTAATGTGCGCATTATGTATTGTACTTAATAATTCAAGTAGGTTAACTTCAGATTTTTAGTCTGAACCTAAATATTCAGTTTACTGGATGTATACATTTCTTAGTATAGATTAAAACTTCTGATTTGAAAGAATTTACAAAATGAGTAATGCAGAAGCCAATAGACCACAGTTTAGGATGGAGAGGGTTATAAGCTTATTGTTAAAGAGCAAGAAAATGTGAATTGAAGTACTGGCTATGCAGAGGAAAGAAAAATGTGTGTATCTGAGGAAAACATTAAGGAAGTGCAAGTATTGGTGTTTGAGAGAGTTGCATCAATACTTCTCAATGTTCAAAGAATTCAAAGTATCTGAAGTCTCTATTAAAAAAACACTTTGAAATGTAAAACTGTTCTAGTACATAGATTTGTAGGTTCTTTTTTTTTTTTTGTTGCAGTCAATTAAAAGGCTAGACTTGCACCCATCAAAATTATTCTCTCTTTTTAGGGTGTGTGCTTTGATATTCCTGCAGCAGACCAAAAGGAAATAGAGGTACGTTCATTGAAATTTCTGGTTACAGCAGACTGTAGATTCCTAAAGTATTCCCCTCTCTCAAAAACCCTGTAGCTTAAGACTTTTGCACTGGGAAGAGTGCTGGTGTGAACAATCCACCCCTTGATACTGCTGCTGGATTAATCTTTGTAGGCAACGAGTCTTGTTATGCTACAAAATCCCCTTTTTTCTATTCCCTGCCCCCCATTCTTTTCACCCA
Source organism: Platalea leucorodia (assembly GCF_965183815.1). NCBI lineage: Eukaryota > Metazoa > Chordata > Aves > Pelecaniformes > Threskiornithidae > Platalea > Platalea leucorodia. The sequence continues at coordinate 37,225,226 of NC_138826.1, forward strand.
GAATTCTCTCCACAGGAAAGTCAATTCCAGGTTTTTGCTTGGCAGAATTAGTATTCCCATGCCAAAATTCCCTAGACTTCAAATTTTTCCTTCAGGTATTTCTCCCTTAGTGCATCTCCAGACCCTCATGCCCTGGCATTCAATTTTTGGTTCTAGATTAGAGGAGGATTGAGGGGAGGGTGTGGATTTGTGATCAGTAATAATTATAGTGGTATTCTTAATAAATGGAAGGTGGGGAAAGAGTTTTCTGATGAGGCTGCTCTGTAAAGCTCTAAGGTGGGTTTCAGTTCTGTTCTGTAGTATCTGAGGTGTACTCAGTCAGCTGTAGCTCTTACGCTTAAAATTTTGAAACCAGTATTGACCACTTTAGTTAGAAACTTGAATCCCTTATATTAGCTCACAATTTTACCTTTTCAGTTGAGCAAATGTAATTATTATGAAATACCCTGTATTTACACTCCTCGAATTTAACTTGCTGTGTCTGACTTTATTTCAATAGGCAAGATGGGAAGATTCAAAACAATGGCGTTTGTGCGTGGCGACTGAATTACCGGAGTTAGTAGAATCACAGCGAGGAGGAGGAGGCGGCGGAAATGGCCGAAGCTTCTCAAGCTCCAGGAATGGGCGGCGTGGTAGCTCTGGTAGAAACAGATTCAGAAGCAGAGGCCAGAAACGAAGTTTTGACAGAGCATTTGATCGTTAACTTGAACAATCCAGAAGTGGAAAAAATGGGACTGCAGTATTTTATATTACATTAAAATAGGCTGTTCCTGTGTGTTTGTACCACTCGGAAAAATCTGTCATTCAGATATTTTTTTTTTTTCTCAGTACTACTTTGGTCATAGGCAAGATACTGTTCACTTTAAAAAACACAAGAAAAATAAAACTTATTGTTTCCTTTCTTTCTCGTACTGCCATTTCAACCGCAAGACCTAAATCTTTATTCCAGAATACGGCTGTCGCATTCAAAACTGTAGCCTGGCTCACTGTATAATATATAGATCTTAACTCCTGGTCAAACCTGTACATTTTCCAAAAAAATAAAATATTATTTTACAAGTTCATATCCTATGTTAGAAGGTTTTAAAAGTGCGTGTGTTGGGCGAAGGCGAGTAGCATCGTTTGAGTGTGCAGGCTTGGAGGACGTTCGTTATTGTATAGGAGGCGTTTGCGCGCGTTTTTACGTGCGGTAGGTATGGCTGTGCAGGTGTGGATGCGTGGGAGGCAGCAGCCCGGTTACTGGATTTGGCAGCGCGGCGGCGGGAGCCGGGGGCGCGGGGGAAGCCGGCGGAAGGGGCCGCCCGGGCAGCGGCGGCGGCGGAAGGGGCGGGCCGGGCCGGGCCGGGCCGGGCCGGCGGCGCAGCGGCTGCATGGGCGGCGTGTGGGGCCGTGCGGCGCGGCTCGGCTTCCCCGCGGCCCGGGCGGCGGCCCCGGTCAGCGATCGGCGGCGGCTGTGCTGGCTGCCCGGCGCCGGTGCGGGCCCGCTGCTGCTGCTGGCGGCGGCGCTGCCCCGCGGCCCGGTCCGCCCGCCGGCCGCGCCTCACTTCCTGCGCGCCGGGGCGGGGCGCGGCTCCTGGGGCCGCCGCTGCGAGACGGGCGGCAGCGCTGCCGCGCACCTCTGCGGGGAGCAGCCGGCCGCCATGCCCGCCGCCGGCCCCGCCGCCAGCCCCGCCGAGCCGCAGGCGCCGGCGGGCGCCGAGTCCCTGCGCCGCGGCCGCCGGAGGAAGGTCAAGGTGGGAGCGGGCGCGGGAGCGGGCGGCCGCGCGCCACGTGCTGCCGCGGGGGCGGCCATTTTGTGCGGCGCGTCCCCGGCCGCGGGGCGCCGGGGTTCAGGCGTTAAAGCCGAACGACAGCGCGTTGTCGGAGGGAGCGGGCGAGGGAGGCGGTTCCTCCGTGTAACGCCTGCTTTCCCTCAGCAGGAGGAGACCCAGGAGAAGAAGCTGAAGCGGCGGGAGAAGCTGAAGCGGCGCGGTAAGGCGGAGGGCGAGCAGGCCGAGCCTGAGGAGAGCGGGCTGGGCGACGGTGACCTTGAGCCCCCCCTGCCCAAGAAGACAAAAAAAGTCAAGGAGAAGAGCAGCGGTCTGGCAGGAGAGAGCGATGGCTCCGAGCGTACGGTGAAACCTTCCTCCGCCGTGAGCACCGACGTGACGTCCCCGGCAGCCCAGAGCGCATCCGGCGACGCGGCCGCTGGAGAGCAGGACAGCGACGCGGAGGTAGTAACGCTCTGCCAGCCAGCCTTTGTCTTGCCTAATTAAAGTCCCACTGGTAATGAGCGGGCTTAATAACATGTTGTGGGTGCTGTGCAGAGGTTTGAGGTGTGAGGGCGGTGGGAGCGTTAGGCTGCGGTCATAGGCAGCATTTGCCGCTGTTCCCCTTAGATTTACGGCTCCTGGGGATCTGGGAGCGCCCGGCACCATGCCCGTTTCTGCCCGAGCTCAGGGAAGCACAGCAGTACATGCATCAACACGTGGCAGCCATCTCTCGTTCTTGTTCTTTCCCCTTCGTGGTAAATGCCAACCCGTTCGGAGGAGCTTATCCTGCAACGGAGGAGGCTGGCCAGCAGGAAGCACTTGCCATGTGCTAGCTCATCTTCGTGTGGCAACTTGTTTTGTGTCCTGCAGTACAAGGGTTTCTCTCTGCTGCACAGGCAGTCACCGTCCCAGCAGTGTGCATCGCTCTGTGCTGTGACAGCGCTTTCTCTCCTACGTCCTGGCAGGCCCTTTGAAGAACTATTTGGCAAGGTGTCCTGTAGGGGAAGGTCATGATTATCCTCATTAATTCCCTGTTCTGGAGTTCTTCCTGTTCAGATTTCACCCACACGTATGAGAGGGCCCCGCAGCTTGCCTTCCCCTGTGTAGGGCCTTCTGTGGGTAGTTTTCTCTCTCGGCTTTAAGATGGGAATGTGGATCAAGAGAGTGCTTTTTGTACATTGGGTGTAATGATGTGATCTCTTGGATCTTTGAAGTAGAAGCTAAATAGTGAGTTTTAAGTAAGCATCTAATGGTGTGCAAAGTTAAGGAGCTGTTTGCGTGGCATACTGAGTAGGTGTGATTTAGAGGGAAATTCCTGCTTCACACAGTGAATTGTGATACCAAATACGTTTTGCCATGAAAAAGTTTTCTAATGATTTCAGTGGACTCCAGTTAAGGTTTTTAACAAGTAGTTTCCCTTTCCTGACTTGCCAAGCATATGCGCACGATGTGGTATGATCACATGGAAGGGGCAGTTGTTCCCTTTCATTTGCCATGGGTCTTAATAGGTAGTGCGGCTATATCTGAACTAGGGATGAGGTAGCAGTAGTTGTGGTTTTGTAGAAGTTGTTGCAGGTAACAAGAGCAGGAAGACCTTTGGCAAGAAGTCTTTACTCAAGACTGATGTAAAACCAGGATTCGCTTGTAGGAATTCTGCCACGCCAACTGGTGCAGCCTGTGTCGGTGTGTCTTGTCTTCTAATACAGGGTGGCTGGATTCAAATTTCCCACTTTACACTGTGATGATATTTTTGTTTGTGAAGTACCTGCATCGCAAGGGTTTTCTTTCCCTTTAAACAGAAAGGTGGTAGCTGGTAAAACTGCAACGATAAAGTAAATGCACAGCTTTTCTTGTGTGCCTATGTAGGGTACGTTATTTGCTCATCTCCTAGGAGTAATAAGTTTGTTGTTTTTTTTTTTTTTTTTCCTTTTATCCTGTTAGGAGCTGACAGAAGAAGCAAAAGAAGGCGCCTTCTCCAATTTTCCTCTCTCCCAAAACACCATCAACCTTCTCAAAGGTTAGTTAATGTGGCAAAAGAAATTTCTGTAAATGTTTGTCCAGAATTGCACTCTCTTACCCGTGCAAGCAGAGACAGAACCCAAGGGTAAATTGTCCTAAACCGTCTTACATTTATTGTGGAGTAAGAACACACACGAGTGGTCGCTGTGGATTCAAAGAATCTACTGTTGTTAGTAGGAACAGAGTTTCTGGTTTGTTCCATTTCAAGTTCTGTTTAGGCGAGTTTATTCTTCCATGGTGTGGTTATTCCTACATACACATTCTAGAGACTGTGTTTTTCTTCTCATCAGCATCATTTTACTTACTCTGTATCTTTATTTTAATTCTGGTACCTGCTGTGTACAATATCACTTCTTGAATAAGCATAATGGTGTTTCCTATATGATGACCATTTGTCTCCTGTGAACAGATTGTCTCCGATTATTCTCATACTCCCAGGCATTTTCATATTTCTTCTAGATTAGTTTTACTGTGGACGTAACCCCTGTGGAGTTCTTGTTCTCTGTGTTGGGAAACTGTGCGATTCTTCTTTCCCAGACAAAATTCTCCTGGTTGCTTTACATTTGCCTTGCTCAGAAGTTCCTCTTGGATGGATTGTTTCATTTCCACTGTGCAAAATCTCTCTCAAGTTTTAGAATACCTTAAAATAAACACCCTCACCTCTTCCCCTGCCCTCAAAAGCAAGCTACCACAAAATCTTGGGTTGTATCAGAAAAAACTTTTTTTTTTTTTTTTCCCTCCAGTTATCTTATGCCAAACATCATAAAGAAGGCTTTATTTTTTTGTGAATACTCAGGTGTGTGTTTAAGGGGGAATAGTTTTTGATCTAGAGTAGGAGAGAAAACACAGAAATGTGTATTTCTTCTAACTTGCACCTTCTGTTGTGTATAGGATTTGATATGATGTGTCCTACATATTCGGGCTAGTTACATATGAGGAGTTCTGATTGTTTGTTCAGCTTGCAGTAGAATCAGCACCTTTCAATGAAACCTCTTTGGATTATTTTACAGCTCGAGGTGTAAAATACCTGTTCCCTGTGCAAGTGAAGACTTTTCAGCCCATATATGATGGCAAAGACGTAATTGCTCAAGCTCGAACAGGAACGGGGAAAACCTTTTCTTTTGCTCTTCCGCTGACTGAAAAACTTCAGAGTGTCTCCCAAGATGGAAGAAGAGGCCGTTCACCAAAAGTAAGTTACCACTTAAGGGTTAACACCAAAACCTTAGAATATGGCAGTTTTCCAAAGTGATTTTGTAATTGCTTTGGGGACTTTTTTGGGACTTCTTTCTCCTTTATTGGTGTTGGTAATACTGAATGCTTTCCTCAGATCAGGAGCTACAATGTGACAGAGGTTTTGTAGCATCACAGTGATAACACATTTCAGTTTTAGGGTTCCTTGTGACCTTAGTTAGGAAACTGCTGTCCTCAGGAAGTTAGCGTGTGGCTTTGGGGTTGAATCCCCTGCCTCTTCTCAGGTAGTGGTTGAGTCAGCTGGACTTGTTTCTGTTCACTGAGATTGTTTTTCACTATAAATTCCATGGTGATAACTGAAGGCTTTTGAGTTTTTATTTTTCCTTCATGTCTGGAGACTCAATGGATGCAAGTGATGTTTACATTTCTACTTAAGCGTGAGATGGAATTGGTAACCAGGTACCTGTGATCAGATATCATATTCCCATGCAAATGAAGCATATATATTTATCATGAGGCTGAAAAGCTGTTATAGTCTGCACATCTGTTGCCTGCTTCATCCTTCTATTTTATTAATTTAAAAAGTGATGTAAGTTTTAAAATCTTATTGTGTGAAAGATTTCTAGAGAAGAATTCAGCTCTTTATTTTATCATTTTGTTCTTAAAATGGAGGGTGGAAGGATAGATACTGGAGGAAGGCAGCTAGGTGGAGAAGGAGGATATATGGCTGCGGTCCGTCATGCTATGTATCTTTTAAGATCTTAGTGCTCCAAATTGTTTAGTGACTGTTCCTGTTCTTTAATGCTGAACTGCACCTTTGTTGTCCTTGGTAATGTTACTGAAGTGTCTATTTTATCTGCCATTAGCTTAAGAAAAAAAATATCGCTGTTCTACGTCTCGGTTATCTTGTAATGCTTTGCCTTGTTTCCTCTTGCTGGCTATGAGGCTGTGATGTGCAGATGCCAGGTGGCAGGAAATATTCCTGGGATGGTGTGGGCACCTCTGGAACAAGTGTAGAATAAGAATGGGTGTACAAGCGGTTTAACACGACGTAAACCCTTTTCTCCTAGCACCCTCTCCCAAGCACAGCTGCATTCTTGTCTCTTTTCACTCCCTCCAGGTGCTGGTTCTTGTTCCAACCAGGGAACTGGCCACTCAGGTCGCCAAAGACTTCAAGAATCTCACCAGGAAACTGTCAGTGGCTTGTTTTTATGGAGGAACTCCATATAAAGCACAGCGTAAGTAAACGCGAAGGAATTACAACTGGATTGCAGTTGACTTTCTCTAAATGCATTCCATGAATAAAACTGGCTTTTTTCCCCCCTCGGAGTTTCACTTCAATCAGGAACCATGATATTGCTTTCAAAGGAAGCATACAGCCTGGGTTGAATTATTTTAGTTCCAATAAATCTTTATTTAAAAGAATGGTTGTAGGTCTGCAAAGTGACTGGTCCTTTTAGTCTCTTCTTTATTGTGTGTTTGTGTGGGTTTTGTGTGGACATATACTGGGACTAGATGACTGTCCAAGGAAAAGAGAAAACCGTGTATGTGTGTGTGGCTCTGTCTCTCTCCGGAGGTAGCTGTGAAAAAGAATTTAGCTGAAAAACTGAACTGTGTTTCTGTGATAAAGCTCTGGAGGTTTCTAATGCCAGCTCATTGCTGCTTAGAAATTGGCATCTCTTACTGTAACTTTGCTTGTGGTTTAGCTGGTATTCCTGACAGAGCAACTTGGACCACTGTTAAGTTTACTTATTTGTTATTCGGGCTGGATGTAGTGCTTTATTCGGAGATTAAAGTGAAAGGCAGTAGTTTTTTCGTTCCAAAATTAGAAGTGTTGCTGTATACTGGTAGCTTTTTACGTTGTTGCCTCTTAGCATTCTGACACTCTCCTTGTTTTTCTCTCTTGTCTTCCAGTTGATCTCCTTAAAAGTGGCATTGATATTCTAGTGGGAACTCCTGGACGGATCAAAGATCACATTCAGAATAGCAAGCTGGAACTTTCCGGTGTGAAGCATGTTGTTTTGGATGAAGTTGACCACATGTTAGACATGGGCTTTGCTGAACAAGTGGAAGAAATCTTAGGATTTGCTTATAAAAAAGGTAAATTATGACATCAGGAAAGGAATAGAGGACAATGCAGAAAACACAATTATACTACTTTGAAAACTGCTGGTGCACCCTCAACTTGAATCCTTTGTGCGATGCTAGTATTGGACCTCAGAGAAAAGGGCAAGGTAGAGTTGGAAAAGGTTCAAAGCAAGGTGACAGATGGCTGAAGGGCTGGAATGGCATCTCGGGGTTGGGGGGGGGGGAAGGCAAAAAAGCAACAAACTCAACCCAACTCCCTAAGCCGTAGTGTTCCTCATCCTGAGAGAGGTGACTGAGCATCGGGTTAGCGTTGTGATGTGTCTATACACTTGTCATCACATGAAGTTGACAACTAGGGAATATTTGCTTTTTTCTGATGTAATGGGCATTCAGCGAAGCCACCAGAGAGCAGGTACAGAGGAGCAGGAGGAGGTTATTTTAATAGCATGAAGTTCCTTGCCACGTTGCACTAATGCCAAAAGTTTTGAAAAGTGACTGAATTACTGGAAGTAGAAATACCAAGGATTACTAAAAGCAAAGGTATCACTTCTGGCTCTGGAAGCCACAAAAAGCTGGTTGCTGGCAGTGTTTCTTCACATCTTTGTTAACTGCACTTGGCTACTGTTGGAGAGAGTATATGAGCTTCATGGGTCTTAGGTTTGACCCTCTACAGCCACAGTCATTTTTACTTGACTGTTAACATTCTCCCCATTTCTGCAGAGTTGGTCTTTGTCCTGACAGCTAAAAAGTACAGATAATCTTCTAAAAAAGGAAATATGTATAGGTTTTGGAAGAGTTGTCATAATTATTCAATCTTAAAAGTTTTCTTCATAACTGCAAAATAAATTGTAGGGAATAATAGCGTTCTTTTGCAACCTGTGTTTCTTTCTGTCTGATCCTGTGGAGCTATGAAGGTAGGTTAAACTTTTTCAACATATTGTTTGTTAAACTGTTTGTACCTGGGGTAATCTGTCTTGTTATATAATTCTCCCCGCCCCGGTCTGCAGTTTCCTTTTTAGCCTGCCTTTTTCCTTTGCACATAGCCCTACTTTTCACAGCTAGTTAGTATTGGAATACCAGGCAAGGAGGAATTGGGACGAGTTCTTTCAGGTATGCGGGAGGACTTCAGGCATGGTGTAAACCGTTTTTAGCAGATGCTCTGGAAACATGGCTTGCATTTCTTCTCAGGCAGGGTGAAAGATTCAGTTTGGTCCAGTTAAAATTCCTGTAATTTTGCGTTTGGTGTCTAAAGCATATTAAAAATGTTTTCATTGCTTCTAAGTTTTCTTCTTCTAGCTGACTTATTGCACATATAAACCTCTCAATTTGAGAGCAACTCTGTTGGTTTTTTATCAGTTCTCAAGTTTGAGTCTGTTGTGATGACTGAAATCTGTGGCCTTTCCTTCCAGGTTCTGAGAACAACCCCCAGACATTGCTGTTTTCTGCAACTTGCCCACGATGGGTATATGATGTAGCAAAAAAATACATGAAAGATGAATATGAACAGATTGACCTGATTGGAAAGAAAACTCAAAGGACTGCCATGACTGTGGAAGTGAGTGATTCTGCTGCAGAGCAGTGCAGGTCCTGAGAGCGTGTGGCCTGGATGAGATGGGTTCTGCATTGACTTTACAAATGCGAGTGCGGAAGGACTTTTCACGTGATTGACACACAGTTTTTTTAAGCAAAGCTTTCATAAGGGGGCAGTGGTTTGCAAGCTTAAAAAAAAAAAAAAATCTTTGTGTTCATTTTGTCCGTCCTGTGCGTGGCTTAGATTTAACATAGATGCTTATCATGTTTCTTTCCCAAACAGCACTTGGCTATACAGTGTCGCTCATCTCAGAGAGCAGGAGTTCTTGGGGACATCATTCAAGTCTACAGTGGCAGCCACGGGCGGACCATTGTCTTTTGTGAGACCAAAAAGGAAGCAAATGAACTGGCTATGAATGCTTCGCTCAAACAGGTACTGGGGTCTGAACGGAGAGCAGCAGTTACAGACATTCGGGGGTTGAATGCCCTAAAATAAATATGAGGTTGCAACTGTGTGGATGAAGTTGTTTCTGTGGGTGGTTTTAAGACTTATGAGAGCTGTTTCTAGAAGTAGAGCTTTGCAATTAAAATGCCCTCTTGGCTGGGATTATGAATTTATTCCTTCGGCTTTAAAATCATGCAGGGCCGGATCAATGGAAAATACGCAGTTATGCTGAATAACCAGGAGATAGTAATAACAGTAATAAACAGGAGCTAGTACGGTACACATATTCCATTTTGTCTTAGTGTGCTTTTGGATTCCCATCTCTTAATGGCTTCTACTCTTCGAACAGTCAGTATTCAGGAAAATCCAACTAATATGCTAGAACAGAATGTCCTGTTGTCCTTGGAAGGTCATTTAATAGCTTGTTCAGACCTCAGGTGGTATATTGAGCAGGTTTACTATGCTTGCTTGAATTAGCACCCTTTTTTTGAGAGTGGGGAAGGGTGCTGGATTTTTTTCAGAGACAATCCTATTTGATACTAAATACTAATTTATGGTGAAAGAGCAGTGGTGGGAATACATGGTTTGCCCAGTATTTGATAAATATCATATACCATCCACATTAAACCCCTGCAGCAACAATTTTTGTCTGTCGGCCCTACTTCTTTCATAGTAAATCCAAGAATTTGTCCTTTTGTCAGTATGTGATGCGTTTTTTCTCTTATGCTAGTAAGTTCTGCTTTAGCACGTTACCCGTTTGAATTCTGAGCTTGTGACTCTCCTCTTTCTCCTTGTCAAACACTGGGTCTGTCCCTTGTCCCATTAAAAGTGGAGGTCGTTCAGATCACCTGTAGGGTTTGGGAATGCCCTGAAAACCTCACTTCAGCTTCTTTGTGTTTTGGGATGGCTTCCCAGGGAAGGGAGCAAAGTCTCCTGCTAGCTCTTGACAAGCACTGCTTAAGTAAAGTTGCTTCCGTTTGTTCCAGTGGAAGTGAAAGCTGAAGTAGGCCCTTGTTGGCATGGCAGACTGTAAATTGTACAGTCTGCTGTTGGTACGTTACAAATAGTAACGTTATGGTAAAACTACTGCTTCTGAGTATTATTGTCCCAGAGAAGGATCAAACCACAAAGTAGGATGCTTTATATTTTTTTTGGTGTCAGCTGTGTAATCATTTTCTGTTGCTCTGCACAATGTTTTGGGTTTTGTGATGAAATGTCTTTAGATACTGCAGCCTAGACTCCACTGTTAAATGACATCCTAATGGTTTGTTTCACTGCAGGATGCCCAGTCATTGCATGGTGACATTCCACAGAAGCAGAGAGAAGTTACCTTAAAAGGCTTTAGAAGTGGTGTGTTTGAAGTTCTGATTGCAACAAACGTAGCTGCCCGTGGTTTGGATATTCCGGAGGTTGACCTTGTTATACAGTGTTCACCACCAAAAGTAAGTTGTTAGGGGAAACTAAAATTGTAATTTATTTTTTTGTGGCAGAACAGTGGATTATTCCTTTGTTTCACCAGAATTATGTTCTGATTCACAAATGAAGCAGATTTTTTGTAAATGCAGGCCTAGAATTTCCTAGTTGAGCTTTTATATTTTGAGCTTTGATTAAAGTAGAAGTGATGGTTTTCAGTTACTCTGGAAAGTCGTAAGATAGCTTGTGACATTGTTGTTTCAGCATTTCTGAATCCCTTCTGAATGTTGTTGAGTTTCATAACAATTCTAAAATACTCCTGCTGCCTTTTTCTTCTTTGGAAATTCCAGTGGAGCTTTTTATTTAAAGAACAAAAACAAACAAAAAACCAAACTAAACCAAAAACCAACACCCCCCCCCCAACTTACGTCAATAGTGGTTGTTAAACCTGAGGCAGCATACCTTGGGCAGGATAGTGTACACAAACCTGAGTGGTTTGTGTGTAGTTACAAGTTTGGGTATAGAGACATAACGTATCACTCCTTAGGCTTCTGAATTAGAATCTAGCTTGGATCTTCTGTCTTACAATGTATAAATGTCAACAGTTTAAATGACATAAGGTTTTCTCATGTTAATCTGAATTTCTGAAGGATGTTGATTCCTACATCCATCGTTCTGGACGTACGGGTCGAGCTGGCCGGACCGGGATCTGCATTTGTTTATTTCAGAGAAGAGAAGAAGATCTTCTGAAACAAGTTGAGCACAAAGCGGTGAGTTGTACCTCAGACCTCTGCTTAATGAAATTATTCAGCTCCTAAGAAGACTGCCACTCTTAGATTTTGTAACCGTGGGCTGCTTATGAGTCCAGTATGGCACTCACGTCCCATAGACTAGTAGGCCTCAAATGTTGATACGTGGTGTTTGTAAATGCTTCTGTATCAGCCCATTCTAATGTCTCACGAGCTTTCCCATGTTGGCAGTGCTCGGTTGATGTCCGCAGGCAGACTGTGGCAGGAATGCCTGAAGGAGACCATGCCTTGCATTACAATTTGCATGTAAACCTGGTGTAAAGTAGCTCCAGATAATAAAGGCGGGAACTTAAAAGCTTTATTCTAGCTTTAGAAATAACTTAAATTAAGTAAAGACTATGTTGATGCTCTAAACAGTAACTAGAGGCCTCAATAATGCGACTTAGATAGGGTTGAGTTGTAGAGTGCTGAAAATACCTTTAACTGTAATTTGTTTTCTTGATTTTAGGGGATTACATTTAAGCGCGTAGGTGTTCCCTCTGCTACAGATGTAATTAAAGCTTCAAGTAGTGATGCCAAAAAGTAAGTTTATTTGCCTGTTCTTAAAAGATGTCTAGAGATGTTACCACCAACAGTGCAGTTAATGCAAAGCTTTAAGGGATCAAACCTCTGTGTGAGCATGTCTTTTGCCTATGTTGTAGAAGTCAGCTGCTTTGAATGTAGATGCTGACTTGTTTGCATAAGATGATGTCAATAAACCTCTGTGTGCTTGAACATAGACCTTTTCCTAGACGATAACGTTCTCTAAGTTCTTGCAAAAATTAACCTTTGTTTATATCATCAGAAATCAATACTGGAACAGGGAGTTACTGTCATGAGGGGAAAGTGATTTTCTCTGCTCAGATGATACAGTAGCAGTGTGTAAAGAGAAATACTTAGTATAATGAGGAGTTACTCTGCAGTAGTGAGGGTGTTCTAGCCCCGTCCTGTGTTTCTTTGTATCGTTTTATTCTCAAGTGCTTTGTTTTTTATTCCATGCAGCTCTGTTTACAGTTGCTGCCCCATTGGTGGAAAGTGCATTGACAGAGATTATTATAATTAGCAAGGATTCGACCAGCGTAAAGGAGATCATGGGCATGTGTTGGGTTCGCAGCGTACTGAAAAATGGTGGGAGGTGCTGGTGTACCAAAAATAGCATTAGAGAAATAGCTGTTCTCAGTTTCCTAGCTTGTTTTCATTGCCTCTCCCAGAAATAACCAATTTAATCAGCTTGCACTGAGAGCAAGAAGTGCCTTGCCCCAGCCCAGCAGTGGCATTGTGGTGGTTTGCGTCTCTTCGTTGTGAAGTAAAAGCAAGGGATTCTTGGACTTGCTGGCAACACTTTTTGTAGATTCTTGGGTATGGCCTGAAGAATGCTGATATTTTAGCACCTTCTCTTGATGATTTTGTCAATGCTCTCAAACATACCACATTGGACATCCTCAGTTTTTAACACATCTTTCAAGAGGCTTGGGTTAATGAACAGAGAAGGTGGGTATTCAGCATTCTGAAGGTGTTGAGTAAAATGAGTGGTAGTGAAGCATGAGCATGATAGCCAAGGCTTTTAGAGATAATTTGTTAATCTTGAAAGCTGTCTGAAGTCTGTCTTAAACATGACTGCACTTCACACTGGCTTTTGCTGATCTTTTGAACTTTTGTTGTCACCATGTAGGTTGTTGGAGGCCGTTCCTCCTTCTGCAGTAGACTACTTCAGAAAATCTGCTCAAGAGCTCATAGACGAAAAAGGGGCGGTCGATGCCCTGGCTGCAGCTCTAGCCCATATTTCTGGGGCATCTTACGTACAGCAGCGCTCCTTACTCAACTCAACTGCGGTAAATAACATTATACCTGTGTTAACAAGAATGGATAAATTAATTGCTTGCATCCAGTCCAAGTGTGCCATCTTCTCAGGCTCTTTTCAGTAGGGTTTCTGAAGAGCTGTTATTCCCAGCTTCTGGTTTGGTGCTTGTTCCTTAACTGAAATCAGCTCTTACTGCCACTCTGCAGGAAACCAGAGAAACTCGAAATCAGTTAGTAAATTTTCTTGTAATGAGAGTTAAAGGAATTTCTCCAGAGA